>NW_027137547.1:4817500-6168687 GCF_004000055.1 Arthrobotrys flagrans
TTTAGCCCGCCAGCCGGAGAATCCGCACCGGAATTAGCAGTTGTGTATAAGAAGAGCATTGTTCTTTTTAGATCTTTATACTCTTATGCTAGGCTACTGCCATCATGGAAGCTCCAGAAGAAACTTGCCAAGGGCAATAAGAGCAGCCTACGGATATGTTGCAGGGTTGTTAACGGCGATACATCTCCGATACCCCAACCTGATCCATTAGAGATTGCATTGATTCCCCGAGAAACCAATGTTACCAATAGTTTCCAGTTCGGAGCTGTCGACTCTCCCGCTGGTACCTTCACCGTGAAAGTCGACTACCGACGACAATGTGAATTTCGGGTAGACGATTCGGAAGCTTTGTTGAGTTCGCATTTCCTTAATCTAGACGAGCATTACTTCAAACCTTCCCTCCATCAGAGAGCCCCTTCACAGCCTGTCAATCTCCCGTCTAGGGAGCCTGGGTCACTTCCCTCTCATAATATTAACCCGGTGCAGAGAGGGGACCCAAGTTTAGCGTATGGCAGCTTAACATCCTTCCATCAAGTCGCGGGTGGTGTAAGCCAAAGCCCGATATCCGCATTACGAAACCTACATACCAGTGGTGGATCGTCAGCAGGGTCGCCGAGCGAGATAGCTTCGATACCTCCCCGTTCCGCTCATGGATCTAAGGCGTCCTTGAGATCCGAATCCGGCGTTCAACGAAGACCCTCGGTATCATTTATGCAGCCCTTCAAAAATCCACCTGTTTCGGCCTCTCCATCACCGGCAGAACAATACGGTCACTCTCCACGTACATCTCTCACTCGGATATCACAGGCAGGGGTTGCCGTTCCTGCGAGACAACGTCCTACAACAGGGACAATGTCCCCCTCTTCTCTGAAATCAAGTATTCCAGCTGAAGCGCCAACCTCGAATCCCGCAACAACGGGAGTCCGTTATAGCAGTAGTTTCGGGAACAGGCGGCCTCGACATTCTTCGGGTGCTAGCAAAACTGAGGACGATAATAATAGCAGTGGAAGAGGCAGTCTTGCATCCTCAGCTGCGGCCCCGGGATCAGGTTTTGTAGAAACGTCGGCCGTAAATTCCGGCATAAGCGAGGAGGACAGAAGCCTTACCGATTTCATGAATATGCTTGACCAGAAACAACCTCTGAAGATATTTGACAGCTTCTCCGAATCATCAGGAAGGCGAGCAGTTGCGGCACTTGGCAAATATCAAAAGATGCGGGACTCGAACGCTGCGCTCCAAGATTCAATGTCGTCGTCCCTATTACTTCCTCAGCAGCCGACGAGCAACCCATCTTCTGTTGGTAGGACGCAGCCTGGAGGCCCACCTGCACTATCAGGTAACTCGGTGTCAACTTCGTCCTCTCCAGGGAAAGCAGTGTCGCCTCATACACCGGCTATCCCATCTCGGCTCCAGCAAAATGAGACGATTGTGCACAGTCAATCTGAGAACCCTAGCTCTTTGGATGAACGGCTTGCACAAATCTCACCTCCAACGTTCAATTACCTTAGAAGGCCAACGGAATCAGACCCAGCTCCTTCAGCACAAACGACTTCTACAACTGCCACAACATCGCCCATGAACATTCCGTCATCGCCTCGATTCGTCCAGATCCGCCGATCCAATTCAGTCTCCCAGGAACAGACTGAGGAGGATAGCTCAGGTCGGTTCCAGAGCCTGCGACAAATAGTAGGGCCCATAGAAAGACCCACAAGCATAGATAATTTGGATCGTTCCCCACCTTTTATACTGGCGGACGATTCTCTGACAACACATACGCCTGGTTTGACCACAGGTGAATCCAGTGCTCCAAGGCAAACGACAGCCGCCACTAGCCTCAGTGGCAGCTCGTCTGGAAACAGAGCTGGTGCATCTCGTACTGCATCAGGCGATCGAGCTCCCGCTTCCGCATTTCAAGGCAGACGACCATACAGATCTTCGGGCACTCCTCGGCCACCGGTTGACGGTAGGACACCAAGCGAAAACCGGGGAATGTTTCCCTTGGATGACGACCTACTCTTTGACTTCAGCGATAGAGACATGGCGCAAAGACGTAGTTTAGATCGAAGCCGAGGAAACAGCAGTGGAGGCGACAGCCGAGGCGGGCGCGGTAACTGAAGAGCTTTAATATTCTCTTACGGCGGGGTTTTTTATATATATATCTGGGGGATTTGTTGTGGTTTGGCCTTTTCATTTTTTGCAATATCTCCTTCAGCAACGATTGGTTTATGTTTAAAAACGGTTGGGTCATTGTTCTTCTTGGGAAATTCCTTCTCTCGCTGTCTCGATTATAAGACTGCATCAGTTCAAGGGGTTTGTATAGTTGTGATTGCTTACTTGCATGTTGGTCTTTGCCCGCTTCATAGTATCCTCTTTCTTGCCTTTTGTTTAGTTTAATCGTTCCCTGGTCCCCTCTCGCCGAGTTGTATTCCTAGCCTCGGGGCCAGGTGTATTCCTAGAACCAAATTTCAGGAAAATGTTTATACGGCAGCACCTTTTCATCGGCGCAACCTTCTTCCTTTCTCGCTTTCTTCAAAAGATATCCTTAACGGCGAAGAATTAAATTGTGGTTTTACTCATGCTTTTTCAGTTGATCCGCTTCTCTCTTCTTTCTTTTTCGCCTCATTCAGTTGATTTTGTGATTATGTACCCCGAAGCGCGTTTCTTTTTCTTTTTATATATCTCTTCAATGTTCTTTGATACGTCCGGATTTCTTTACCTTAACTATAGCTACTAACTAACTAACTACGCTTCGATCTCCGCTCTGCCTAGTCATCCTCGGGAGCTTTTTCTTCTTTTCTTCCATTCTATGATATCTGCGATATATTTCTTCCTCTCTCTCTTCTTCTTGTTGGTGTTTTTTTCTCACGGCGGTGAAGGAATTGGTACTAAAAAATGAAATACCTTATACTACTACTTTATTTCCTTTCTCATAATTACATTTTATACGGGCTCGAATAGATAAATATTTATTAGATGGAGAATGAAAAGAATTGAACATCTAGATGATTATGAAATTTGGTATTTTAGAGGCTAGGCTTCTGGATAGATGTGTTGGTACCCACATGCACATGTACCGAGTCATCTGGCGACGGGACAGTGCATCTCCGAGATTAAATAGTGCGAATAAGGTCGCTAAACTCTTAAAAATAATCACCATATTCTATCTCAACCAACTCCTCTATAATTTATGTCTATCGTGAATCGCAAAAAAGCAAGACAAAAGCCATATCAAGGGAAATTTAAAGTAGACTGCGCTGGACGAACCCGATCAACAAGAGAGCTCCAAATAAACGCCGACTACCGGGATCGTCTTCTGCTTCCCGAATCCCCCTTCGCACGTTGTTCATTCATAAACTGGACGATTGGTTCATCGCTACACTATAAACCCCAAATGACTCGTTAGCAAATGATTACAACTTCCATAAACATGAGAACAATATGAAAACCTACAAATTCAGTCCACGTCGACGGATTCCGTAACACCTCAGATAGCATTTCATTATGTCGTCCCAAACACGCGTATGTTCCGGTATCATAAACATAACCCGCGCCTCTCTGCCATACTATCTTTCCGGTTTCATAGTCTCTGATTATTCTAGAGTATAACTCTCGAAGGCCCGGTGCATCTTCTAGGGTGGCCATTTCTTCTTTTAAGGCTTGGATGCGAGCTTGGGCGCCTGCGCAGAGTGGTTGACCTCTGCTGGGAGGGGACGGGGTGGTCATTTGGTGGTAGATTTGTTGGGATTGGAGTTTTGGGGTGTTGGATCTGTAGTCCATTGTAGAATATGATAGTAAGGTTGTGATTGATTATATATTTTTGAGGATGTATATCGTGGATAGAGTCGTGATCGTAACGTTGGCGTTTATCCGTAAGTTTTAATTATCTAGGGGGTATTGTCAGCGTAATTCATCGTCGGTATCTACTAGTCGAATACTTACTAGGTAGAATTTATAGGTAATGAAGATGCAAGGCTCAAACGGAACCAGCCGTTTGAGCTTATAAAGCGAATTATTAAAAAGAAGAAAACGAGAGAGATATAGATCTAAATCGAAAATCGATCTTGAATATATATGATGAAATGCTAAGAATGCTAAGCACGAAACCTAAAAACTAAACGAACAAGCGAGCGAAATCTGACCATCGGAGAAATATATCCATGGTTCGAAGGGCCATACCTTATTATTAAATATGAAATCGTCGTCATATTAAGAGCCTCTACAAGGTTCACGGATTCACTTCCTTCGGGGTTGACACAACATCGTTCGAACCGGGAGGATTTGGATTTAGATGTACGTAGTAGTGGGTGAGTGTGGCTTCGGAATGGAAAGTAGGCATCTATCAGGGTGATTGTAGGAGTCTGTGACTGACGTTACAGCTGTCACGTTCGTACTTTGAGCGTTTGGGGTGGTCGCATTGTGATGTTGAGACACCGCTTACGAGGTCTCAGATGCCTTTTTGGTGCGTGTTGGTGTGTCTCTTGTGGTATTTTGTGTGTTGTGGTGTTGAGGTGGACCGGATTGGGAATTGTGGCGGCGCGAGCTGATTTGGGGAATTCGAAAGTTGAAGAGTGGTTCCGGAGCCGAATGAACCAGTCAGACTATATTTGGCGCGACGATAGAAGATACCCTAACTTTGGGTCAGTCTAGTCCGGGATTCTTTTCCCTGAAGTATCGTGTAACCTTCGCTATAATATAATACTAACGGAGGTTTTATAAAGTTTCTCTGCTCGACTTCCAGAATTTGGATTTTTTTTTGGGGGGAGGGGGTTTTCCTGGGGTGCAGCGCACGCGCACCCTGGGTGTGAAGTTTTTGAAACTTCGTTAATGGAATGATCCATGGTTGAGCGCTAGACTTTGCTCCTAAGTTTTCTACCTTTTATCAAATACCCCGTGCATGTGAAAAATACTTAATATAGTTAAACTACCTAGCTAGCCAGCGTCCTTTATCGAAGGTACCTAAGTATTTCGTGTTTTGGCTCTGACCGTACCCTTGGATTTATGCAGGCGACGGAGGAATATCGATCCAGATCTGATATATGTGCGTCATCCCGTGGGAAGTGCATGGGTTGGCCGACCCAGGATATACGTTTCATGATAAGCGAATTGACTAACAGATTGAGGGTTACTAAATCTTTTTGTATAAACTCAATCTATATGTCCTGCCGATCAAGTAGTTTAATACGAAGATAAGGTCTCTTTGAGAATTTTGTTTGATTTTAACTGAAGAAATATTCGAATGTTCCAAGAAATCTGGACCTGGAAAACACATAATATACCGCTCTTGACTCTAAAGCCCAATAAAGATCTTCCTGGTGTAGTTTTTGCTAGTAAATTTTATTGAATTTCTACTTAAGTATCATATATCCCAGCGATTGGTCTAGGTCCATGTCGGTGAGCGGATTGTATTAGAGGATCCTACGAACCCGCAAACCGAAGACATGTCGATACTTTGCGAACCAACGTCTCGAAATTGAACGAGACTCGGTTCGAGACTTTGGTTGTGAAAGTATTTGAGGTTTGTCAAAGCAATATGCACATGGCTTCAAAGTACTCCTTATTTTCACATGCTTGAGAAGGTTTGAACTCGAGGCTATGAGAGGTTGCATTCCGATCCTATATACCCCGGTAGTGAGTATCGATCGTGTCTGTATCGGTCTATGGTCAAGTCGCAATTTTCCATAGACACTCTATTACAATATGCCGCCCTCGTGTTGCTTGATCGAGTATCTAGAAAGCCTGATTATGGAGGGAGCATTAGGATTATATTTAACATGACGTATTGACTACTGTTGACTATCAATATCTACCAGCAAAGTCAGGTCGGAGCGACATATACCCATGCGCCTTCGCATTTTCACTTATATTCTAACTTCACCGAAACACAAGTTTTCATTGATTTGGGACTTGAAAAGGTTAGATATTGCCTTTCAAATAAACCATATACTAAATTAAAATAATTCCAATGAAGCTGCAGTTTGGTATTATCGAAACCACCTTTGTTGTAATTTGAGCATTCGCAACACAAACAAATCCTCCTGCCGCTACTAGTTTTTCTGAGCATATGCATCCGCATGGCTCTTATACCACAGTTCGTGAGCCAATAGGCCCGCTTGGCCAGCTGCTGATGTATTACCCGTAAATTTAAATGTAATACCACCATTCCCTGGGACTTGGATGGATGGAGAACCACTGGCTGTTCCCACTACAATCTTAATATATCCGTCCGTATCGACAGCAGAGACTGTCACGGCTCCGAGCCCGGTAACGCCAGCTGATCCAGTAACGCTTACAGTTACATCCGGAGTGCCGCCGCTACCACTCACTGCATAATTCGTGCCGGTGAATAGAGTTGACGTGGCAGCTGTATTCGGAACGCCTAGGCTGGTTGCAACAGATTGGAAACACTGTCCGATTGTTGAAGGGGTCTCGCCTGCTTGATTAAAACCGGTGATGGCCGCTGTTTGTGCTTGGGAATTTGAGATGATTGGACTGTTGGGTAGCCAGCCTCCGTGGCAATTTTGTTAAGATACGGAAGAGCGTTTGTAGCTTCCGACATCATCCCGGTTTCGATGTCTGACATGTCAGATTGGATGGTGGACGTTTGATTGATCAGCTGGTTGACCCGATCTGAATGGTTTTGATTATTTATTTTTGAAACAGAATTAAATTCAGGTTGTTCATTAATACGAAAGGATGAATTCAATGGGGTTTTCCCCACCTGAGAAGAATGGAATAGTCATTTTGATTTTTAGAAAGGTTAATTTTTTTGAATAAGAGGTATCAGGGAAAGATGGTCAATTGCAAGCTGTGAGTTTGGTTGCAAGATATAATATTCTATGGATTTTCCCCGTCTTGGGGTTGTGGGTTTGATTTAGAAAGCCAACCAAAATTTATGGTATATTGGGTAGGTTTATATGTAAAAACTAGTAGGAGCTTACAAACTGTGATATTCTGGATCAAAGTTATCACAGCTGTAACCTCGCCGGATGACAACTGCCGATGGTCTAGGATTCTCATATCATTGATCCGATAAAAAGTATAGACAGTTCAGCTGAAACCCATGGCCAGATTGAGAGCTCGGCCCGCATCAGGTGTCGGATTCGAAACTTCCCTTGGGCCTGCGTGGGAAGAAGCGAAGACACATGGAACTATAATCGAAATTTCGAACTCCACTAATGCAACGATCTCCGAGAGTTGGTTTCGGTCGCAAGCCCGTGGCGTACGCCGCCTACAAAATCGTGAGGCATCTGATCGGCTGAAGACGAGACTGGACTGGACTATCCCTCAGTGCGCTGTGGCAACAATCTTCATGCTTCATGAGCTTCAGAAAGGTAACTGAGCGCATGCAGCGCATCGAAGTACGCTAGCCCAAAGAGCTTTAAGTTTTGTCCAGAATACGCCTCTTATTCCGAGTATTGAGGGCCGCTCAGCTCTCCATCGTTCTACGGCCGAGATGTCGCGGCATGCGCGGCGTATCCACCAGACTTTCGATGCCGTTCTGATATCGATTCATAGATCAAATGATAATTCCCATTTCCTAGAGTCCAAGCCGTTAGCTGAAGTGGCAAGAACTTTAAAGGAAGAAAAGGATGGTTGAATTAAGAAATCAGTCTTCCCAGCGTCATGTGCATGCATATCTTCTACATACGTCTGAATTCCGGTCGATATGAATTTTATATAAATAACATTCGGCTTAGAACTATTCATAATCAATCTCGGATTTAACAAAAACTACCACCGGATACAATTTCTCCTTTCTACCCATAAGCCATGTTCGAAGGAGCAGATCTCGTGTTTGGCCGCGGTGCCGGTGATTCTTTCAGAGAGGGCATGCTAGACCTCGCTGACGCAGATGAATCAATCCAAAGAGCATTCTTGGAACCAGTAGTCAAGGCGACCCAAAGCATCGGCGACTTGTTCTATCCGGATAACCCAGAGAAACGGCAACGTATGGAACAGCTTCGCAGCGATATTGCAGTTTTGAAAACCGAAGTCGAGGAGTTGAAGGCAGATATGTAAAGACCACTACTTACCTTACTGTTAGCAAAAGACTTATAACTCACTATCTAAACTATTATATTAATGACAAAGTCATTAGAGGCTGTCGAGGAAAAGTTACAAAGCTCTCACACGACTCTGGTTTTAAAAGCGTTGAGGAAATGGAGAAAAGGGTGAAGGAAGTTTTACCTCCTGGGGCGCTACAAGAATGGGAGGGCTTCAAAAGGAAGTAAATCTATGATCGTACCCCAAATTTATAATTTATTCAGAGTCATCAATCGCTAACATACCAATATCTAGCCTTGATCTAAGCAATATCGTAGAAAACCTGGTGTTCATGGTGAGCGGTTTGGTTGCCATTGGCACTCTGCCTTTGGAATCATCGGCGTCGCTACAGCTGGTGCTGCATTAGTGTTGGCATGGTTCTAGCGATAGTTGCGACAATCATCGCTATCATAAATTCTGGAGAGGAAAGAACAGTGAGTTTCACCCGTAAATATATATCGTTGATTGCGAGAAACTTCTTGCTAAATTTCGAGTAGAAACTTAGGGAGGCTATATCGAAACTCGCATACACCAGGTTTGATGCGAGGGCTATCCTCTCGCAAATGCAGATTTACAAGCAACATGCAGTGGCTTTTTGTAAGTTCAGAGAATGCCTTGCCTTGTAAAAATTCAGAAACTGACAATATATTCAAAGAATCTCTCGTGAACAATAAACTGCTGAGCAAGTACCCGCAATTATTCCCAGAGTTTACAACTAACGCAATGGGCAGTGAATTGAAAGCACTCACCCGCGAAATCATAATACAAGTAGGTGCCATGCTTATATTTTTTGATTTCACTAGCTTTTAATTGCTACAAGCTAATGTTTTCGTCCGATAGGACAGAAGCTAAAGGATTTGGACAACCAGCGTACTGGAGGGGCGTATACAGACGACGACCCTGACCTCAGGGTTTTACCTGCAGGTGCTAAGGACGTTTTCTTGGACTTCCATGCATCGCCTGAGTGTAAACCAGACCTGGCAGCGATCGGGAAGGGGCTAGCCGAAGCCAAGCCAATAAGCACATTGTCGCTGCCACACCCGCCGGAACGGCCTTGCCCTGGGTAAAATTCCAGGATTCTCTTAGCAGGGTCAGTGCTTCCTGGTATTGAAATTATTGGGGGGTTGCTCCCTGTTAACACGATTCTTAGGTTATATTGAAGCTCGCCAATGCATCCAGGCATACTGTGAGATTGAGGTGTACAAACTCACAAGATAAGTTTAATTGTGATGCTATCGAAGTGGATTCTGTAAGATCTGACCCGATTACCGAATATTGTTATTATAATACAAGAACTTAAGAGAGATAACCAACCACGGCTTTGGAACTGTTAGAATGGAAAATGGCATATACAGACGATCACAAGTGGCGGGGAGATTGTTACCCAACGTGCTATATTCGAGCTGAGATCTCTGACTGGGGGATATGTCTGGAACTATTGCATTCTTGTTGGAGAAGAATCCGCTTGAAAGAAAATGAAATCTTGAGCATGGTCTCGTGAACCAGCCACCCATGATCTAGCGGGGTTGTCGTTATATCTTATCCACGAGACGTCTTGTATGTATCTGAATAATAACTCAACTTCGACTTAAACAACAAGTCAGATGTACCGTAGATGTACTCGCATGTATGATGCTGCACGTAGACGTAGGTACGGTCGGCACCTCGCTAGTACCAGTTAGCGAGCTAGCTCGATGTAGCTGCACCTGCACATGATGCAGGCTCGCTCGCTCTTGAGAGCCGTGCTGCAGTGCAGGCCAAGCAATATGGAGAGGAGCCAATTAAAAGGTGCATAGGGGCGGAAATGGTTTGATTAGGGCAATGGTGAAAGACTAGTGAATCCCAAGGACCAGTCGGGCTAAGCCAAGGGACATGTATCACAACTCCACCTCAACACCAAACATCTCGTTTTGGGAAGTCGGGCTCTCTCCTATTCCTCGTTCCTCACGGCCCCCTTCTTACCTTCACTGTATTCCCAGCCTATTGATAAAGTAGTTCCTTCCGACGCGACGGCTGTAACCATTCTAAACATCTGTTTCCCCCTTCCTCTCTCTTATCCTCGACGTTGACGGTTTTTAATTTTTTTCTCTCTCTCATTCTTCTCTCGCTTGGTTCCCGCGTGGTTGATATCATAGAGTAGGTCCGCTGGTTTATCTCTGACAAGCACAAGCTAAATATCTCGGATAGCGTCGATACAGACCTCCTTGCAATTGCGGACCTCCTTTTTGTCTTTGCATGTCTTTGCAGCTCTGCTGTTTGACTCGCCATTGATCTTCAGCTTGGAACAGTTGCAAACCTCCTTGGAGCCGTCCGATTCTCTCATAAAAAACACTCTCCTAAGCTAAGCTCCATAGTACCATCGACAACCACCGCAATGGCAGACACAACTGCAGAGGCACCTCTCAGCTCACCTACCCTGGATCTCGAAGAATCTGCAAATATGACTGATGCGAACCTGTCCGCTACCGAGTCCGGTCGAGAGACGGATACCAGCATCGTATCCGGCTCGTCTGGCAAGACTACCACCAATAAACGGCCCACTAGCGGTGCGCCTAAGCGGCCACCCGCTGGAACGTTGGCAAAGAAGCCTTCTACCATCGGAGCTACCAGTAAAACCACTGGCTCCAGTAGCTTGTCGAAACCTCCGACACGTGCTGGGGCATCTACTAGCAGTGTGAAGAAACCGCTCTCTAGCTCCACTTCAGGGACGACTTTTTCATCGCGAACGAGCACTGCTGCTCCAACGGGTACACCTGCTACTGCGAAACGCCCTATCGGGTCTGCAGCCGGTACGAGCTCAACGCGTACTGGAACTACCACTGGACCATCTTCTACACGCCCGAGTTCATCCCGACCAGGTACCTCGTCTGCCGATACTACCGCTACCGGTCGACGAACATCCTCCGTTAGTGTTACTCCCGCTGCAGGGGGACCATTGGCCAGAAAGTCCTCTATCGCAACGTTGAATTCTAGTCCATCGTCAGCTGCTCCGCGAACAAGGACCAACACCTCGACTAACTCCGCTGCCGCTGCTCCCTCCGTCACGTCAGCTAGTCGTCGAGCCTCCACTGCCATCAATACTCCTACCAAACCTGCTTCGAAATCTCGCTTAGATCCAATCCCGGCTACCCCTGCATCCGGCTCCAGACTCAGTCCAAAACCCGAGGCACCGGCCGCTAACGGTGTTGACTACACAACACTCCTCAAGGAGAAGGACGAGGAAATTGAGAAGCTTCAGACGACCATTTCCGAGTTGGAAACCGAAAAGGAGAAGCTGGCTAGCGAAATTGAGACTGCGGGCAAGCAGAAAGATGAGATCATTGCCAAGATAGAAGAAGAGAAGTCAAAGATCGAGGAGGAAAAGACGAAACTCGAATCCGAGGTTGAGACTGTCAAGCAAGAGAAAGCGGAACTCGAATCCAAAGGCACTAACAATACAGAGGCTATCGACGCCAAGGTCAAGGAGTTAACAGCTCAATTGGAGGAATCTGAGAAAGCCGTAAGACAAATGAAGCTACGGACCCTTTGCAGGATAAAAGACTGACATTATTGTAGAAGGCTGAGCTGCAGAAGGAACAAGATGAAGTCATTGCAAAGCTAGCGACTGCCGAAGCCGAAGCCGCGAAACTAAAAGCCGAGTACGAAGGTAGGATGAGGGATGCTAGTATAGCACACCAGCAAGACCTCAGCAACTCGAAAGCTCGGGAGGATGGTTTCAAGAGTGAGAGAGATGCCTACGCAAAGGAACGAAATGAATTATCCAAGAAACTCAGTGCTGCGATCGAGGAGCTAGAGTCTGCGAAGAGCGAATTAGAAGCTGTGAAGTCGAAGCACGAGGAAGAAAAGGCTCAACTCAACGAGAATCATTCAAAGGTTGGTCGCTGGATACCATATTGAAAGTTGGGAAATCGCTAACGAGTTTATCCTACAGGCGTTGATGGAGCTGGCCGCATCTGAGGGCAGTGGGAAGGAGCAACTGGTCGAGCTCCAGAAGAAGCTTCAGGACACGGAAGCCCAGCACCTTGACGCTCAATCGAAACTCGAGAAAATTGAGGCCGTAGTTGAATCCCTTAAAACCGCGCTCGCAGAAGCGGAAACCAAGCACCAAGAAGCTACTGCCGCTCACGAGAAAGCCTTAGTCGACCTCGAAGCCAAAGAAAAGGCCTTGGCTGATTTTGAAGCCAGGGAAAATCTTTCAGAGAACGAAGTCAAAAAACTCATAGACGAAGTCGAGAAGCTTGACGCTAAGTTAGAGGAGGAGAAGGCCATTTCAAAGGAGAGTCGGGAGGCCGCTGAGAAGCTGAAATCAACCATTGCGGAGCTCGAGAGTAGCGCTTCTCAATCGAAGGGTGAATTGGAGACTCGACAGTCTGAGATTTCTGGCCTCAAGTCGGCTCACGAGGCTGAACTTAGTCAACACCTCGCTGCTCATACCGAAGAGAAGCGCGCTCTCGCCGAGAAGAATGAGGCCCAATTGGAAGAACTAGATGCCCTTCGTGCCCAACTCGAAGATCTTAGAACTTCGCATGCTGGCGAACTTGACGCTGCAAAGAAAAAAATTGGGGATCTGGAGACGGAGCATAGCGCAAAGATCGAATCCCTTGTCGCCGAGCATGATGAAAAGCGGAAGGCCCATGCAGCCGAGCTGAAGTCTCTCCAGGACCAGTCAGAGGCGGCCGCCGGCGACCGCAAGACGTTAGAGGAGCTTGTAAATCAAAATCAGGAGTTACAAACGACCCTCGTGGAGGTTAAACAAAAGGGTGCCGATGAGGTTGAAGCCTTGAAAAAAACCATTGAGGTCTTGAACCAGGGCGAAGCGGTAAGAAATTTCAAAATTTATCCCAGCCCGACTTGTTCTAACGCTCGATTTCTCACAACTAGGATACCGCAAGCAATTACAATCAGGAACGCGAGAAGCTGAAGGCTGAAATCGAGGATGTCCGGGCTGCTCTGGCTGAAAGGATCAAGGAGATCGATGATCTCACCGCTGCTCATGCAAAGTCGCTGGAGGAAGCTCGAGGCGAACATGAGACTAAATCCAACAGATTTAGCCAGGCCCTCGCAGACAAGGAGTCTTTGCTTGCTGACAGAGAGTCGTTGGTTGCTAAATTGGAAAGTAGCAACGATGAGCTTAAAAAGCAACTCGAAGACAGCAAGAAGGCCTTCGCGGACCACTCCGAGGAGACAATTGCGGCACACAGCAAGCACGCCGAAGAAATCGCCAAGTTGACAGCGGAGCATCAGGAAATCCTCTCAGCAAAGGAAGAGGAGCACAGAGCTGCTGTTGAAGGTCTGACCGCGGAGCTCGAGAAGGAGTCGATAGCCCGAGAGGCAGCGGAGAAATCGTTCAGAGATCTCCAAGAGCAGCCAGCTGATACCTCCGAGTTGGACACTTTGACTACCAAGTACAACGCCGAGAAAACCGCATTGACCGCAGAAGTCGAAAAACAGACGAAGGCAGTTGAATCGTTGAATGCACTGGTAGCCGAACTCCAAAAAGCCGTTGAGACCTCGAAAGCTGAACTCGAGGCCGCTAAAAAATCCGAAGCCGAATCCACCGCTAGTCTGGCGGCAACCAAGAAGCAGCTCGACAAGGCCGCGGAAGCAAATGCTTTCGACATGCAGGAGATGTCGAATGTGTACAAAGAACAAGTCCGAGGATTGGTGGATGAATCGGCGGCGTTTGAAACCAGAGCCAAAGAGGCCGAGAAGGCTCTTGCGGCTTCCCGTGCTGCTGTAGAGTCCCACGAGGCTACCATTGCTACCTTGACCCAGAAGCTAGAGTCGGTCGCTACGTCCTCTGTCAACAATACGAAAGACAGGACAGAACTAGGAAATCAAGTCAACAGCCTACACGAGGTGATCAGCAAGCTTGAGATCGAACTCGCAGAATCGAAAGCCGGGCGCAATCGAGCGTTGAGCGATGCGGAGGCGTATAAGGAGCGATGCAACATGATGGAGGAGATACTGCGTCAGAACGAGACAGAGGCCCGAGAGGTGAGCAGAAAGGGTGAAGAGGATGATAGCAAAGAAGATGAGTCATTGACTGGACATGTCAGTACCCCCCGGTCCTAAAACGTCCTAATGGTAATGATGATGATGATAAATCGCATGGTCTTGTAAGTTGTTCCTCCTGAGATTGGAGAGCAGGAGCCCCTGAAGTGGGATACACCGAGTGGAGCGGTTTTGACCAAAATTCTTCCCTTCGGTAGGCTTTTTGAAGGCGAGCATACTTGCATAGGTTCAGTTTTCGACCCTCGTTTTTTACTTTTTACGTTTTCGGTTTTTGTCATGATTGTAGACGGATGGGTTTCTTTTACGTTGCATCCCCCAACTTTATCATCTATCATTGCTGCATTATTGCTTCTGAGTGGTTTTTGTAGATTATCATCATCATCAAAGCCATCGTTCGGACGTCCCCCTTCCTTGTTTCCTTGATGAAATGAACGTTACGAACATGAAGGCTAAATTATTATAATATCTCTTTTAATGAGGATTTTCTTCTTCGAATTTTTGTAGATGTCCGGAATTTTATCCACGTTAAACAATCTGAATATCGCGATCAAGCGGAATGGAACAGAAACCGAAAGGTGCGCCTCGAGATTTTCTGTTGTTTTGCTTTTTTGAGACTATTGGAACGCGATATCATATGATCATGATCATTTTTTGGCTAACTCGATCCGAAATTTTACGTGTGAGTAGGATGGCGAACCATCTCCAGAGCCTCAAGTCGACGTCTGCTTCACCGATAAGACCGGCGTCTAGAGATGAATCGCTACTACGGCTTAGCGATCCGAAGGCACCCTTTCATTCCGACGAAGAATGAGAGCTGGTAGCGAGACAGAACCAGTTTCTCGATTTCTGTTCTCTTTCTGCTTTTGCTTTTTCTTTTTCTTTTTTCTACGCCTTCTTAACCCTCCGCGTTTCTTTCACTTCGTCCTAGCCTCCTTCTCTTCTTCCCTACTTCATTTTTTGGTTATCTTTGGTAATGCAATCGGAGGAAGCGACGAATGCCCGCTAGACGTGCAACAACCCACTTGGATGATATGACTTTTTTTAATTTGCGTTCGAGCGCTGAAGCCTCGAGTACCTGATACTGCGGCTTTTTTCTGGTTATTCATTATGATTTTCTAACCGGCTTGCCTGTACATACTTAGTCTTTCGCTAGCCAGGAGGATAGAAATAAAATTTAAGCTTGGCCAACCGTTACCTCATCCCTGCTAGACTCTTCAATGCCGATATCGTATGTACAATACCTAGTCGAACACAATCTTCTTTCCAGCTCCCTTACCGGCCATCATATCCTTAACAATCCTATCTTTCTCATCCTTCTCTTTCTTCTTGAGTTGCCAACTGGTATGGACGGGCTTCGTCTGTTTCTCCTCCCATGCCTTCTTCCTCTCCTCCTTCGCCTTGGCTTTGGCTTCTTTCTCCTCCTTTGCCTTTTTGACATGATTTGCTCCCGTTCCGTACATTTTCTCCGCAAGGGCGCGACGGGCTTGCTGACCCATCCTGTTCTTGCGGATCTTCTTTTCCGGGGGTCCCTTTTTCTTTGATTTCTTTGATTTGTTTTGGGCGGATGCGTCCGAAGCTGCGTCGGAGTCCGAGCCGGATATGTAGCTCGTCATGAGAGTTGGGAGGAACGATGAGGATTTGATGGGTTCCGTTGGGGGTGGAGCTAGTGCTGGCGCGGCTTGTTTCTTGGATTTCGATTTTTCGGATTTCTTTGGTGGCGGTGCTTCTTCTTCGTCGGATAGGTCTACATCCAGAGCTTCGTTTTCGAATTCCTCTATTTTTCGAAGTTGGTCTTCGGGGATCGGTGTGATTGACATTGAACGCCCGCGAGGTCTGTCGTCTTCCGAGTCTGAGATGTCTTCCTCGCTGTCGTCTTCACCCTCATCTTCAGAAGACCATGCTATCCTGCCGTCATCTTCGTCTTCCGATTCATCGCCAGAGACTGTGCCACCGTCGCGAAGGTACTTTGCAGCTAGGTTTTTGAGCATAGAAGGATGCATTACCGCGTCCTCCGAGTCGTCTTTCGAACTTGCTTCGGAATCCCCTTCCCCCGAATCATCTTCATCGTTTTCGGCCCCGTGCGTCACCGCCTTCGATTCCTTGGCCTTCTTCCCCGATTTCTCCGTCTCCTTGGCTGCTTTACCACCACCCTCAACAGTCCCTTCTTCGACGCCCAATAACCTTCCTAAATTCGCAATAATCTCCTTCACACACTCCTTCACCGGATTCGCATTTAACATCCTGGCACATACATTCGCCACCGGTCCGGTCGGTACAGGCACTTTGGCCTGTTCCTCCACCTCCTTTACGACCTCCGGTGGGAAATACTTCGAAGTAGATAAACTTTTATTCTTTAATAAAAGTTTATTCGAGTGCCTTGTTGCCAATTCCGCTAGATCGATGTGTTTCAACGCTTCAATCTCCTTTTCCAGCCTTTCTACTTCATCTTCTTTTTGTTCCTTTCCGTCTTTCTTGTTGGAAGTTTTGCCTTTCCGAGCGGCTTTTATGCGTTTACCTAGCCTTTGCTGTTCGAATCCCTTTGCGGTTTTCAGGGCGCGTTTGAGGAGGATGCGGGAGTGGTGGATTTTTTGGGAGACGGTGGATTGGTGGATTGCTATCGAGCGGGTCGATTCTTCCGTGTCTTCCGGTTCCAGAGGTGGGTCGGCGGGAGGGTGACGTTCGTAGTCCGAGCGCTTTCGTTTTGGCATTCTTTTTATCTATGGATCGGATTGGAGGTGGTGGTTGTGAGGGTTTTGTGGAGGATGAAGGTTGTGCGACAGAGGTTGAAAAAAATTAGCGACATGCGACGAGCGGGCAGGGGCGTGGCCTTGGCATGATCTCCATCTTCACTTTTTCAATACGTGCACGGTAATTTTATTTTAGAATAGTAGAACTCGGTCCGAAAAAATCATTTAAAAAAAAAAGGGGGGGGGTGGCCTATTGGATAGCTAGTTGGTTATGTATTGATCTTTTGGTGAAGACAAAGGCTTCATGGAATTCGTTTATGTAACAAACAGGGTGTGTCGGATTGAAGCCGTCCATGCATATTCTATGCAATAACCCTCCTCCCGAGTCTCCTCCAAGTCCCAATACCGTCTTCGAGTAGCTTGCTCGGCTGCACAATCCCTCAAACCACCCCCGTGAAATCGGCCATCGAGTCGAAAGGTTTACTGAATAGTACAAGGAATACAGCTACCGGGCGCAAACGAGTCAGTCAGCTCATCGGACCCCAAAGAATGACGTCAAACAAAAAATCCGGGGTAAAACCCAAGAAAGAACAAAAGAGCGTACCAAAACTCGCAATCACCGCAATCAATGCAGCGATTGCACTGCGGACAAAACTTCTTGATCGGGTGGCCGATCGGTTTGATCGTGCTACCGGTGGTCGATTCCGGCTTGTTGTTGCCGGCGGTGAGGGGTGTGATTTCCGAGGCGGTCATCTTTTTACTATCTCGAAGGTACCGGTGAGGGTGGTTGCTGATCGGAGGGTTTTAATATTTGGTACTGCGAGGAGGAGGAGATGTCGAAGTTCGTATGCGTATAATTTATATTAGGAGGATGGGAAGGAGATGGAGTTTAACTATCGAAGCCTGCGAATCCAGCCTTGGCAATAAAGATACAAGCTCGAGGGAGGTCTCAAAGGAGGACTTGCAGTTGAAGAACTAACAAACCCTCTGGCTTACGTACGTGTCCTTGACCCATGTATTTATACTAACCCGCCCCCTAGCCGCTGCAGCCTTGTGGCGAGTAGAAAGCCGCTCTGTCCTGGAGAATTGCATTGAATCCAGCTGGCAGGGTTTGGGGAAAACGATGACGACAACACGCATGATGGTTTCAGGCGAGCTAGCTTGTGGTCGATATTCCCCTGTAAATTGTGATTTGAACTTCAAGGAGGTTCGGGGTTAGGATTTCGACGGGGGCGGTATTCTACGGCTGTAACGTTTGGTAATTCATATTGCTATATTGTATTTATTCCGATGCAGTAAGCCAGTTGATAGGAGGTATGCGCTTGCGATACAAAGGAACCGAGCAGCTAAGTTTAACAGCTACTCCAAGGTATCCGACCAGCCGTTGAATGGCCAAAATACTTCAGCTACCTCGTCAATGGTAACGAAAGAGCAAAGGAAAAACCGCATGATGGTGATTCCAGGAACTGCTAGAAAAAGAAAGTGCTCCATATATTCCAACGCCTTCTTGTTTTTCTTTTCTTTTCTTTCTTTTCATAATATCGCCCCCCGCCCAAAAAAGCCCAAAAATTCTCTAGAAAACCAATCCTTTGGACATGAAATCTCAATTTTAACTTGAAGCAAAGAGGGTATTTGCAAAGGTTAGTAGTACCCGGTGCCTTCACCGGTCCCACTTGTTGTATCATTATTGTTAGAAGTATCGGTAACCGGTCCCCCAGACGATGTCGTAGCGGGGAACTTGTCCGTATCACCGAGTAGTTCCCTAACTTCGTCCATGGATCCGATGATGGGCTCGAGGATATCGGGAAGTATTTGGGCACAGTCGCCCTTAAATAACCAATCGCTTTATTTACCAATGTCATTAGCACCTAGCTCGCTATAAAGTAGGCAATGTATAAAGACGTACGCGGTATTGACACCACCCAGATGAGGATCGTCATCTATTTCCATATTGATAACTGCAACTTTAGCTCCCTTCCCTTTACAGATTCCAATGTAACCCGCAGCCGGCCAGACCTGACCGGTAGTGCCGATGACAAGACAAAGATCGATCGGTCCTTGGTCTATCCAATCGTCGATGCTTTCGAGGAGGTCATTCGGAAGAGTCTCATTGAACCAGACGACACCGGGTCGCATCATCTATATCACACGGTCATAGGATTTCATCAATATCGTCTCCGAAAGGCACGAGCAGTAGTATTCGACGGAATGTATACCCACCCCGATACCACATTTTGGACAGTGCGGAAGGTCAAGGACAGGAATAGTCGGCGGCTGAGCATCGACATCCGCAGGTGTCCTCGAAGGAGCCAAGGCGGGCGTAAGCGCCATATCGAAGTTATTATGCTCCGTGTAACTGCAGAAGATGCTCGTGCACTTGATGGTTGATAACGAGCCATGGACGGGGTAGAGTTGCTCCGGCGGGTGTCCGGCGCGAGGGGAAAGACCATCGACATTCTGGGTGACTGTGATGAAATCTTTATTCTTGACGGAGAGGGCGGCGAGGGCTAGGTGGGCGGCGTTAGGTTTCGCCGAGAAAGCTGCTTGTCTTCGAGCCGAGTAGAACTAGTATGAATGAAGATGAGCGACGAGGTGATACGAAAGGATGGGTGTACGAAAGGAGTGTTGACAATGTTGGATTGGGGTCAATCTTATGTAATTGGAACACCCCGGGAGGACTAACCTGCCAAACCAAGCTAGGATCCTTAACGAAAGCCTGGGGAGTCGCTAAAGACATAGCATCGTGAGTTCTCCACTGGAATAGCGAAGGGGGTATAAGAAGCGTCAGTTATACTATTACTAATTCAGAAACAAGGAGACCGTTGGAGAGGGACGTTCGGGAGCTGACGGCCACTCACCAGACCTCCAGCACCTCGAAAGGTTGCCAACCCTGGAAAAACGCTATAGTCAAATCGGAGGCTTGACGAGCACAGCTGAAGACGCTAGGACGTGTATGACTTCCATATGTCCGACGGGATCCAAACCACATGGAAACATTCGAAACGCGTACGTATGATCACTTACCTGAAGAAGCAGATAGACCTGGAAGAGCGAATGACGGCAGGGACGGTTAGATAAGGGATTTTACAAAAGAAACCGAACCGGACCAGGTGGTTTTCGATTTCGGGATCGAACGAACCCTGGAAACGCTCTGGTCGAAAAAGAAATCTTGGGACGGAGCGGGAACGTACCTGCACCGCATAACGCTAGTATCCGTTTCGACTTGACCAAGTGGGTTTTGAAGGTATGAGGATCGGTAGGGCCGTGTTCGATATAGGGCATGTTGGATAGTTGACGTCTGTGTACCGGCGTCGTTGATGGAGAGCTCCAACGGAAGGTCCCGGTTGCGATTACAATTGAAGTTCGGATACGGATGGTTCTTATTCGTCGGATCGACAGCTCGTACTCAACGTTATCGACAGGGAAACGATGGTGGTGACGATGGTGTTTAGGTCCAAGCTTTCCGAACTGCAGTGGGTTCGGCTTCGATCTGGATTTTGTGCGGCAGGCGAGTCGAATCAATCAAATCACAGAGTATGTATCGAACGTTTCCAAGTGCGGAGAAAAGAAATACAACTACTTACTACGTACGACGTACGCTTGTACTTGGGGAGAGTACTAGAGTGCTTGTGCTTACCTTAATCTTATCAACTGCATCTTACACGTTAATTTTTGGGGGGGAATCGAGTCATCGAATAGCCTCAATTGGAGGATCCGGACTCCAAGCTGGCTCCAAACTAAGACTGTGCATCTGCACCGTCCATTCCCCACGTTCAGCCTGCGAAGCTCCTGTTTGGATGCTAATCAACTGCCTAAATTCATGAAAAAAGATACATTTAATCCACCAGTCCGGTGCGGTATAGAAGTGTACATGTACAACATGGACCCCGGCCAATGCGGGAAAACTCGAATCGAAGCTGCAAGCTCAAGCTCCCCCGGTCAGCCAACCTAGCTGACCCACTGTAAAAACTCGATTTCGGATGCCGATTCAGATTGATTGCATTGTCTGTTCTTAAGTTTATGGAGGTTTTCTTTTCTTTTCTCCTCTTTTTTCGAACCGGCCAATCATCGGGGATTCGATTACAATCGTCCACACACCCCGGTTTATTGTGTATGAGGACAGGTCTATCGTCAGTAGCAATCGAATTCGATAGAACACCTTGGAGCTTACCTTTAAGGCTGTCCGTCACGACAGCAAATTTCGTGGGGATGCGCATCAATTAATATTCGAACTGGATTTTCAATATCTGTGGCTGATGACGGCGTGGCTGAACATCCAACACCAACACACGATTGTGAGGTTATTCATTTGAAAATGGAAGTTTCGAATTTTAGATAAATGCGGTAACTCGTACAGTGTACTCCTTTCGTTAGCCATTTATGCGTATTAGCGAATATCAAGTCAATCTTAGTTTAATTACGTTCTTCTTCCTCATCATCGGATACAACGGCATGCTCGTATTCCCGCTTCGACCCGCCGTCCTCACAATCCGGCCGGTATTCGCATGAAGCCAAGGAAGGTGATGATGAGGAAGCGGATGTGTATCTGGATTCTCCGTCTGAACCTGCCATCGTTCCAAAGAGCGTGGAGATCTGATGATAAACAAATGCGGTCCTCGAGTCGGTTTGATAAGAAACCCGCTGTCAGGGTAGCCAATTACGCTCGTATTTTTGACATGCATTCTTCGCCCACAAACATTGCGAGGAATCTCCAGAATTCGGACCAACACCAAACATCAACTTCAGCTATTTATACGGGAATATGTCTGGAATATTAGAGCGAAGTCTTACTTTGTAGGTGTCGGTCACTTTCTTGCCAATCGAATACGCAATTACGTGACATGCTTGAAGGTTGTGTGTTCTCTTCGAGAGCACACATCACGAAACCTTGCCTATTATTTGCAAAAGTCTTAGAAAAGAGACGGCTTATGGATTAAACTTCGTCATACCTCTTCCGACAAACGAGCACTCCGTGGTGTCGCGACGGAGACGCTAGCATATTCCGGAATTATTCGAGCGATAAGGCTCTCGTTAGGATTAGCAATCGAGACACATTCCCTTTGAAGTCCTAAAGCATTGCACGCTCAAATATCAGCAGCCATCTTCAATCTTGTGTCAACAAAACCCAAGGCGGTCACCTACAATATGAAATCGCACGATCAACGATCGTTCCAAATTTATTAGGAGTAACCCATCACTCGCTCCCTTGTAGGAACGAATTCTCCCGCCTGTGTTTATATAAAAATCGTACATTTATTTCTAGGCAGTGTCCGAGACCGTAGACCCCGATATCAACTATATTCACATCTGCGTTGCATATGTTGTGGCTTGTGAGTCGGCCCCGTACTCTAGATCTTCTGCAGCTATTTTACTCCGCAGCCCATCTTCGGTCGAACAACTCCTGCCGTTGACTTGAGTATCTCTATCAAATCCATGTTGATCATGTGAAGCCAATTGACGCCACGATATCGACTGTTGCATACAAACATACAGAGCAGAACGATATGAGACCTCGCAGTTCTGAGAGGCCGGCAAGATGGGTGAACTTCCAAAGCTAACCAAGCTAGGCTTTCCCCGGACTCTGATCCTAGGGTATCGGATCCTATCGTTCGATATGCATATGTAATACCCGTGTCCGTACGGTTTGTTGAGCTCCAGTTCGGACGGCGTCTTTCTATCTGCCTAACTCGATACGGCAGGTCCAGCCGGGACGCACGAGATCCGACCGGGGTGATTTCCATGATGCAACAACCGTTAACCACAACCACCAGATATCTGGAACTTCCGTGCGCCGTGACGGCAGTGACATGTAGCAATGCTATCCAATGCGCTCCCAACCAATATCATATGTGCGCATAGACGTCGTGCTACGGTATGTATGCGTATGTACACGGCACTGCCGAACGTTGCACTCCCGAGCTCGTGCCCTTTTTTCCTACTGTGAATTGAACGTAGACGGGATTTTGTGTCATCATGTGCACGTCCGGCCAGCGAACACTGCTTTTCCTCTTTCTTAATTCTTTCTCGTTTTTGAATCCCCAATTACGAAACATCTACTACATTACCTACTACCGACTTGAAATTTCAGGGGGTACGAGAAGAGTATCATGGGTATTGTACGCCGACGACCGGAAGCATTTTGACTCATTGTTAGATTTCTTCGCGAGAAGGTTGTCTATTTAAACGGCGAAAGAGCCGTGCGGGTGGTTACTCTTGAAGTATCATTCCGGTTCACGGGTATCCTCGCTTTTACGTCGTTTGGTGAGATTTGGATATAAAGTTATATCTTGTCCTCATACGATTGCATTGCAAACGCTGCAGTTCTATCAATCCTTTTTATATCAAAAAATGTCGGATCTATCATACCCCAAGTCCAAGACGAACAAAGTCAACCGCCTGGGCGAGCGAGGTATGCGTCTTTCGCAATCAATTGTATAGAAATCTACCGTATATATTGATATCTTTGACGGGAGGGAAACAGGGAAATACGACTGCAAAACCGTCCACGAAATCATCGCCTCCTCTCCGGTCCTCCATGTCTCCTTCAGTCCCTCCCCGGAAGACTACCCCGTAATCCTCCCCATGATCGGAAAACTCGGTTCCTTCGAAAACCCATCCGCCGACCTTTCCGAACCCCTGGACCTCTATCTCCACGGTTACGTCTCCTCTCGAATCATGAACCTCGCCCGTTCCTCCTCCAAAGATCCGAATGACGGCAACCTAAAGGTCTGCGTCTGCGCCACAAAGGTCGATGGATTGGTCCTATCCCTTACGCCCAACAGTCACAGCATGAACTACCGTTCCTCCGTGATATTCGGGACGGCTAGTTTGGTCACCGACCTCGATGAGAAGCTTTACGCTATGAAGTTGATTACGGACGGGGTTTTGAAGGGGAGGTATGAGAAGACCAGGGTTCCGCCTGATGGGGCCGAGATGTCCAGCACCCAGATTTTGAGGGTTAGTGTCGAGAGTGCCAGTGCGAAGGTTAGAGCTGGGGAACCGGGGGATTATGAGAAGGATTTGAAGCAGGAGAAGCTTTTGGATAGGGTTTGGACCGGTTAGTATTTTATATCCCTCCCTCTTATGAGTTTTTTTTTTTTTTTTTTTGAAAAGTGGGATTGGAGGAGTTATTGACGGTGTCATGTTGTTTTAGGCGTCATCCCGATGTATACCGCTTACGGTGAACCTCAGCCTTCAAAGTACAACAGGGTCAAGGAGGTTCCGGAGTACATTGCAAACTACGTCAAAGACACCGGGGACGCTGAAAGAGGGTATGCGTTGGCTGCAATTACGATGGATGAAGCCGGGACTGCATAAAAAAACAAGAACAGCAGAACTGAACTCAACAGGCATGGTGCAAGTCGATGTTTGTAGTTCTACAACATGGGAGGCTTGTACTATCAGACATTGTTTCTGAAGGGTTTTTGTTTCTTTGATTGCTCTCTAGTTTGGTGGTCGATGTGATACGTCTGAAAGAATTGTGTGCATCGAAAACGGTGTTTGCATGCACGCGGAGGAGGAGGGTATAGTGGAGTGTTTCTTTATAAAGATCGTTACAATACACCAATCCTCAACTGATCATATTACAATTGCAACTCAGAGACGTGATATTAAAATTTTGAACCCAATAATTAAAAAAAGTATCTATCTCCAAAAACGCTTCAATAGAAAGCAAAACAAGAACGCCCTGTACGACCACCTGGAGAACTCCTACTTGTCTTCCTATTTATTTTGATCATGACCGTTCGTATACTCGACCACCTTCCCGCCAGCCAAGCTCCCCGTCTCCCCAACGGTCACACTGCCACTCCTAACCCTCCGTACCGGCGAATCAACCCCCGTCACCGACTCCGGAGAAGCAGGATCCATACCAACCGCTTCATCGCCTCCATTTCCCTTCCCGAATCCCGAGGGTCCGGTGGGCGGCTTAGCCCACGGAGCTGTAGTCACAGCTACCCCGCCGATTGCGGGTGCGAATCCACCCGGTACGGGAACAGTCGTTGTAGTTTCTGGGTTTAACGTAATATTCTGTGGTGGCGCGATAATATTTGGGCGAGAAGGAGGAGGGGGCATTCCCGTCGGCGGACCGCGGAGGGCGGAGACCGGTGGAACTCTATTTGCGAGATTCGACTGGGAGGTTGGAGTTGCAATTCGCATTCTTGCGGTTGGGGGGATTGCTGATAGGGTTTTGGAAGGGTCGGATGGGAGGGTTGACCATGGGGCTTTTGTGCCGCCTTCTTCGCTACCGCCTGGAAGGATAGTCGGTGGAGGCATTGTCGAAGATGAGGTTGCTGTTGGTGTGGCACCCGTTGAAGGAAACCCGGGTGGTAGTTTTGCACCTTCGACTAGATCCCATGAGAAGATCGAACCGAAGGGGAAGTGCTGGACTACAGGGAACTTTCCGAGTACTTCTGCAGCATACATCTTCATCATCCCCTGAGTTGATAATAATATCAGTATGAGTTCCTGTCGGAAGTTTCATCAAGATAGCAGGTACTCACAAGATTGATCTTCTTCCAGCCACCAACCGCCCCGCTGATGTCATACAAGTACGGGCTGTGTTCCCAGAATGGACCCTTCTTGACATCTCTGATGAACCCGATGGCACCGAAGTACATATTTCGATTCCTCTCCCGCTCTACCGTATTCGCTTCGACGATGGAGCCAGGGGCCGGAGGCCCCATTCCTTCAGGCGTAGCAGCAAGCTGTGCTGAACCAAAGATGTATGGTAGGAAGGAATGGTCGTCCAGCCCCCACACTCCATGGGAGCCTGCGGGTTCAAGATTGTAGGTTAAGACTAGCTTTCTTACGATTGCTAGGTACCTAACACATGCCTTTACATCAGTACAGGCTCCCAAAGTATCATGAGACGTACTCACGAATCGAAAGCCTTAAACACCAGAGCTAACTCATCCCTCCCGGCCTCGAACCCACCGAGCACCCATATCCCACACAAAAAGGCAAAGAACGAAAGTTCATGCCCGGTTCCGTAATCCAATCTCTGCGCACTTCCAAATCCCCCAAGAAGATACACCTTGAGTTCCTCAAGAGCGGAAATACCATCATCCTTCGCCGGCGTGTTTACAATACTCTCCGGTAAATACTTTCGCAATAACTCAGACGACCTTTTTTCCACCGTCGAAGACCACGTTCTAAACGCCACATTCCCGAATCTTCTGGGCCCTTCGACCGGTGGGACTTCGTCTATTATAGCTTCGATGGTAGCTAGTAGTTCGACAATCTGGCTGACGGGTTGGGAGACGACTATGGCTGGAGAATCTGCGTATCGAGATTCCGTGGACTTGGTGTCCGACCCCGTTGGTGTTAACGCATCTGAGAAGTACTGGATGAAGGAGACGATGAGGTGGTGGGCTTTGGATTTGAGGAAATGGGGGAGGTCTTCGTTGTTGTTTATGAGTTTTTGGGGTTGGAGGAAGGTATGCGTGGGAAGTGGAATGGCGAGAGGGGCCGCCATATTTTTTCCTTCTCTCTCGTTAAATTTAAACTGTATTGGTTTTGTTGAAATCTTGAAGTCTGGAGTTTGATAGTGAGCGATAGGTGTTTTGAGGAAGTTGGGATGTCTTTGGGTAGGAGGTATGACGGAGGACGAGAGCTCGTGCGTGCGGTTGATTCCCCGCACCCCGAGCCCGGGATTGGATACCGGGCTCAGTCCATCGTTCCGGGGTTGCTACGCCATCATTACAGCGGGCCGCACACACGCGAGCATGTCTGTACGGCAGTTGATCCCAACCACTGACCGGGCCACGATATTATACTCTGGAAATGCAAAGCTGAAGTAAATCCTAGAATAACTTCCTTTTTCTTTTTCAATATATCTTCGAGAACTCGGAAGATGATAGGTATAGACGTTACTGCAATACAGAGGCTTGTAAAGTAAATGGCCTTCCGGGGGATTCCAGCCGCACGGACAGGCTTCCGGCCACCAGCCCGGGCGAATTGCCTAACAGTAGGCTTCAAAACTGGAGATAGGCAAGATTACTATCGATATTTACAGCTTCAGAAACATAGATTTCGAAGGTTTGGCCTTTTTCATTTCCGCACGCGCAGCCTTTATAGCCTTCACTTCTTGTCAGGAGACGCTCTCCTAGACGTCCGTTCCAGACCTCCGGAGTGCGGTATCCGAAATACCACACGACAACACATAACATTTCCTAGACGGCTGCCTTCGGCAGGCCTCGAACCGAGTTGCAAAGACAACTGCAGAGTTTTCACGAACTGCAGAGTTTTCACGGAAGGACGCCCTCCAGCCTCGTGTATATAGGACGTGTATATATAGCTACCCTCCAGTGACGACTCGAATCGGCACTGGATAATTCTACCACTTAAGATACACCGCATCACGCTTCGAGCACCCCCGACAAGCTTAGATACACATCGTAGCCTTACACTTCTGCAGCCTGGGAAGCCTTCGCAGCCTTTTCTTCTGCAGCCGGAACCATTTATTGAGCTTTACACTCTGCAGCTTCCATTTCACTTCTTCCTGAGGAAAAATTAAAGCTATGGTATTTACAAATTGCAACTAGTTATTGAAATATTAAAAATTTTTTGTAACGTCAATCTGCTTCATGGATCTAATAACAAGTAATATTGATATTTAAACTTTATACTGGCGGTCTGTAGTAGTAGTACGAAGCTTCGTAATATTTTGATACTATTGATAGATATCAAAAGCCCTAATCTAACAAAATTTACTGCCCTATACCACGGTCTGCCTACTGACTCACCTGGTGAAAAATAAATCAATGCCAAGGAAAATAAACTGTTTACTTTCCGAGCCTCTGTATACATCCAACATAATCTGGTAAAATCTTTTATCAACAACCACAAACCACAACATCCCTCTCCCAAACATCAACCCCTCCATCCCCTCATCACCAACATTCCCACCCCAAGAACCATCTATAAAACTTATTGCCCTGATAATTAATTCTCTATTATTGTCACTGCTCTATTATTATTCTATCAAGCCCTCTATCCCCTTATCACCAACATTTCCACTTTAAAAATTATCCGCAAAACTTATTACACTGATAATTCTCTATCATTATTACTATTTTATTACTATTCTATTAACTCCTCCATCCCCTCATTATTAAAATTCCCACCCCAAGAACCATCCGCAAAACTCATTGCACCAACAATTCTTTATCACCATCACCATTCTATCACCATTCTATCACTCTTCTCATTATCGCTTCTCGAGAACAATCGGTTCGTCCTAAAAGCCCTCTTTCACAATGGTGTCCACCCGAACAAAGGGCAGTCCGGTTGTGATGCTTGACGACCACGACAAACCCATCCAGCAACCAGCAGCAAAACCTGGCGACAAACCATCCAGAAAACGATCCCGGAAAGCCACCGCCGAGGTCTCTGCTAATTCGAAATCTAAAACACAGAGCAAGAAATCCGTGCAAGGGCCTTCGAATGATCAACCCGAGAACAAAGCTACTACAACCAAAAGCACGCGAAGCACACGGAGCAATCCAAATCCAAGTGGTAAGTGACTTATCGCAACAAACAAAAAGCCCGTAACTTGGCCCTACCGTTCTAACATCGACCTCTTTTAGAACTAGCATTCCCAGAGCCGGAACAGATCCTCCAAAAGCGAAATTCACGCAAAACCAGAAAGGCTTCTCAGCCGCCGAAAACAACCGCTTCCGTGAAATATAAAGGGAAGAAGGAGCTAGAAGCTACGGTCGAGGGAGATGATAAGCGAGACGAAGGGGATTTATTAGGCGGCGGCGAAGTTCGGGTTGATATCCAAATGGAAGATGCAGACTACGACCCAGAAGAAGAAGAAGAAGAAGAAGTACAGGCAGAAGCAGAAGAGATATCTGGAGAACGTTTTAAGAAATCGGGAAAACCCTTCAAAGGACAACGTGAACGTCCTGGACTCGGAACCAAACAGAATGGCGTGAAGAAACAGCAGCAGAAGAAAAAGCAAAGACAGGTTATTGGGAAATACCACGATCATTACGACGACGATTCAGAGAAAGATGAAAAAGTTCTTCGAGAGATGAGTCTGGATGAATACTTACAGAAACTCCAAACCAGAATGAGTACCATGGAACAAGAACTCACCATCATCTATTACAACACCGAAAAGGACCGCAGATCGATTGAAAGGCGAATTATGGCGGCTGACTATATCATGATGGACACCGTCAAGGGCTTTAACGATATCGGCATCTATAATGGGGTCTCAATGGGAAGCGATGACCCCAATGGCCAAACTATCGTCCCAAAAATTCTCCGTGGCGACCCATTTCCTGAGGACGCAACCAACTTTGACGAGAACCACCCGGCCATCCAAGCCTTGTTCCCGGATGAACAAATGGCCTACGAAGCTGATATATTTGAAAGCCAGCTCAATAATGTTGACGGAGCGATTGAGGCAGCTAACGAACTCCACCGTATCTCCGAAATGATATGGTTTCAGAGTGTGAGGTACAGATCGCTTTTGCAGAGGCAAAAGCACTTTTTAGAAACCTGCAAGGGCCACGCGAACGATATTAAAAACAAGTATATCGTGAGGAGGCGGGGGGAAAGCGATAGGCAGGCTAGGGCCGCCGAGGCTAGGGCCCGGCCCAAGGAGCTGGTTTTCGCTCTACCAGAACGCCCAAGTCGAAAGCGGAGGCTGGACCCCCCCGCTATTATCGTTTCGAAGCGCCAAAGGTCGACCCTTGAGCAAGGTCGACGATACCAATCATCGGCATCGGAGTCTGCTAGTGTCGGGGGGCCTAGCACTCCACCGCCCGCGGATCGGGTCGTCGTGGATCACACCCCGGGTAGGACCCGACGCATCCACCAACCCCAAGGGGCCGCGAGTGACCGAACCTCGGGCCGCTCCTCCGGCATCCA
The DNA here is from genome assembly GCF_004000055.1 of Arthrobotrys flagrans. Taxonomy (NCBI): domain Eukaryota; kingdom Fungi; phylum Ascomycota; class Orbiliomycetes; order Orbiliales; family Orbiliaceae; genus Arthrobotrys; species Arthrobotrys flagrans. The sequence continues at coordinate 4,847,128 of NW_027137547.1, forward strand.
CGACGATAACGCGCCATGGACGTCGGAGGAGAACAAAGCTCTTGACGCCACCCCCACGGGTAAATATTCACACTGACTACCCATGATAGATCTAATCGCTAACATATGCCTATAGAGAAGAAGGGGTGGCGCTTGATAAAACCATCTTTCGGGATGTTCCACATCCCTCCAGTAATCCGGAAGGTCCTGCCCACACTCCCACGCCTTCTCCCGGGTTTCATGGCCGCTCCTCCCGGGGCCCCCTCCAGTGACGGGGAAAAAGATTAGGGGGGGGAACTAGTGTGGTGGATATAGATGGTTCAGCGAGTGGGAGGTGGAAGCACAGGTTAGAGTATGGTTACACGTGATCTGTTGCATTTTTGATCTCAACACTTCTTGGCGTTCTGGTTTCTATAAATCCTTTTAGAGGTCTCTTTTGTCAACAAGTAAGGAGTCTGGCAATTAGGCATTCAGTTCTTTTTATCTTATTTATATATGTTACCCTGTCGTTTATATTATGTACAATACAACCAGTTTCTACCGTCCAATTCATACTATTCTCTGCATACTTCCTGCGTAGAGCTAGGCTGCCGCTTGGCTCCCAGAGCCCATACCACAACCTCACACTAGTTTACGTATAGCATAGTGGGCCCGATCAAGTGCTAAGAGGGCCCGGGTCGAATGAAGAACTGGCGTTTTTTTTAAACATCCAAGTAACCGTTTTATCCGTGATCCCAGGAGTCTATCCCACACTGTGCTTGTGCCTCTAGCTCTTGCCCTATCTTTCTAACTCTAGCTCTAACCAAAAATCCGCCTAAAATATTACAGTTGTACATTACCACTTCAACCCAGCCTTTTCATTCAAAGATCCCACTCCGGGAACAAGAACCCCAACCTTTCCTTTGCCTCCTTGCTGATCCCCTCCGGCTTGGTGCAAATAGCCCATTTCGAAGACTCCTTGAGTCCTTGGCCCGACAATAGATCCTCATGTTCCTCCTTGACCAATTCTATCAGCAAGGCAGCGATCAAATGCTGAGCGTTGACAGCATTGGCTGCCATGTGGGCCAAGACTTCCGGAACATTGACCTGAATAAAAATTACCCCATTAGCTTCTTACCTCAACTGCTTCTCCGGATGGGGGGATGGGGACTTACGGGTGGAGCGTCGTCTCTAAAGCAATCGTAATCCGTAGCCATGCAGATCATCGCATAGTGGATTTCAGCTTCCCTGGCAAGTTTTGATTCCGGTAGAACGGACATGTTGATGATGTCGCCTCCCCACGAGCGATACAACTTCGATTCAGCTCTTGTCGAGAACTGTGGTCCCTCTATTACCCCATCACGTTAGCCCCCCCGACCCCCCAATTATAATTTAAAAAAATTATAAAAAAAGAGTAAATTTCCAAAAACATACCCATGCAAACCAACGTCTTCCCCTCGTGAATCTTCGCCCCACCTTCCAACGCCCCCTCCGAAGCCTTAATGATCCTTCCAACCCGCTCATCAAACGGATCCGAAAATCCCACATGCGCCACAACCCCACCATCAAAGAAAGTAGCGGGCCTGATCCCTTTCGTACGATCGATAATCTGCGTGGGGATGACGAAATCCCTCGGAAGGATTTCTTCTCTCAAACTACCTACTGCCGAAAAAGCAATAATAGTACGGACTCCGATACTTCTTAGCGCAGCTATGTTTGCGCGGGAGGGCACTTCGGAAGGGGTATATTCGTGGTGGAGACCGTGGCGGGAGATGAAGGCTACGGGTGCGCCGGACGGGGTTTCGAGGATTATTACCGGGGAGGACGGAGAGCCCCAGGGGGTTGTGATTTTTAAAGAGGCGACGGATTTGAAGCCGTCGAGGCGGGAGATGCCGGTTCCGCCGATGATGGCGAGGGAAACGGGAGCTAGTGGGTTATATGGGTTAGTATAATGTACCTACGGAGGGGTTATGGTGGGGGCGGGGGTAAGATATGATTGGATTATATGTGGGAAAACTAACAGTCGTAAGTTTCCGGAAGCGACATTTTGAAGGCTGATTGAACTTTTCTTAGACGGACGCCGTTGGGGAAGCGAGAGTATTGAAGGGAGTGGTAAGATCCTTTGAAGGTTTCGGATGTCGATATTGGTATTCGAGAAAATCGAGATGAGAGAATTTGCGTTGATGTAACAAAACACCACCACACGCTGGATCTTCGACAAGTATTCTTCTGGGAAAGCTAAAGTCGTTAGAATTAATTAAGAAACTAGAAGAAACAGATAAGCATTGGCAGGAAGGCCGGTTGCTTATATAACTACATACCTTAACTCCAAAGTACCTCATAGATCGACAAATCGGACAAGTAACGGAACCGCAAAAAAAAAAAAAACCATTATCAACGCCAATATAAAAATCACGCAATGTGGTAAGCACGGAACCTCGGGGTTCGACGCGGAGTTACACACGAGCTATGCTTCCGCTCCGTCATTGGCAAATTACAGTTTTCTCATGGGTTAGTAAAACTGGGTAGTTAGCTTAGTTTCTCGCTAGTCGGGTGGGTAATGCAGGGACCCTGGGATGGCGCCTTATCAAAATCGCGATATCGGTCATGACATGTCTTGTCGGGTTTTCCAGGCCCAGGCGGCAGGCTGCATTGGGCATTACGTACCTATAGCAGAGATGTAATGTACATGTATCATGTATCATGTACGAACCCATGGGATTCTGCATGCAGCGGTGACGTATATAAATGCTCGCAATTGTTAAATGCGATGGTGAATTATAAGATAAAACTAGAGGGGATTCCCACAATATAGTACATGTTATAGATGAGATGGATTGGAGATATATCTACTGGCGTTTCTTAAACTTTCTTACACTTAGGTTTTTTTCCCTCGAGGGCTTCTAGAGTTCTCCCATAGCTAACCGATCCCTAGTATGCTCTGCTAGTATCGATCAGAATTCGAAATACAAAAAGAAGGAGAAGAAAGGACTTGAATACACTCGCGCGATGTCGCCAGTCTCGTTATTAAAGCAAAGATCCGAATAGAGAGACAGATACAAAAATCAAAGAACGAGGTTAACGCCAAAACCCTTTGTATCCAAAACGCAAAAAAAAAACTAAAATGAAGATTCCAATGATGTTGAAACCGGTAAGTAATATCCAAGTGTGTGCTTCCGAGGTGGGCGGAAGCAAACAAGACCTCCAAAAAATTTCCTCCATTTTTGTTGAAAGGAGCTGTCCAAAAAATAGTAAAAAAATAAACACCATATCCATGATATCAAAAGATCCGAAGAATCGAAGAAAGAGCAAAAAAAAAAAAAAAAAAGCCTTTGTACAAACTTAAAGATAAAAAACTATTACCCAGTTCTTTAAGAAACTCAAAACGTCTCGTTATCTCCTGTAAATGCCGAAAAAATATACTTTGGTTGCTTTTGTGGTACTTTCAATTCGAATCCGTTAAGTTCTCACAGTCCCCACATCGATGGAATCGGCTTGTTCAAGATCTTATCGACGTCCTTCTTGTCGACCACGACTCCTTTCTCGGAGCACTTGGCCTTGGCTCGGAGTTCGCTGCAGAGATTGTCCATGTCAATCTCGCCGCTGGCGAACTTTGGATGCGATTGAACCTTGTCCCTACAAGAGAAAACATAATCAAGTTAGATTTCTTGTTTATTTAAATAAGGGGTAGTGTTCGAAAGGGGTTGAGAGGGGCGGGTTGCTTACCATATCTGATTACATTTCAGAAACGAATTAGGTTCGTCCGCCGGAACGACTTCCTCCTCATCGTCATCGTCTTCGATAAGACCCGGAACACTCGGCTTGGTTTTGTCCCCATTAGTTACTGGCGGAGTCGGCGGGAGCGTGAGATCGAAGGCCGATGGGAAAGCATCGTCAAAATAACTCATACCAGCGGCGTTGAAGGCAGTCTCCCCAGCCGAAAACGCCGTGGGATCTCGATAATCGTTGAACAACGATGTGTCAAACGCATTCCCATTCTGAGCAGCCAACCAGGAAAAAGAATTATCGGCAAGGAGATGCTTTTGTGTTTCGTCTGATGATGACGCATTATGTACGAGTCCTGCCGCGGGGAGAGGATTATTAGGAGTTCCACAGGCTTGCCCAAGCATGTCGCAGAAGGATACGGCATCGCCAACGGAGGACCCGCGGTGCTGACGATTCGGCGGGACTCTTTGCTCACCTTCCTCGGATATCGAGTTTAGCCGCGGAGCGGTGTCGGTTTTGTTTTGAGAAGGTGGGGATGCGACGTCTATTGCTTCTGGAGTGGTCCCGCAGGATGAGGAATTGTTCTGTCCGTTCTTTGCGGAGTGCTGGGAAACGGATGAGGCAGATGGGGAATCGGAGAAACTGAAAAGGCTGTTCATGTGCGGTGTGCTTTGCGAGCTGGAGAAACCTGTTCCTTTGGTCAGGTAGTCGGCGTTTGTGTCATTGTTTACAGCCTGGATGAGGGTTGGGCTGAAAAGACCGCTCAAGATATCATTCGATCGGCTAAATCTTGGCTCATCGATTGAGACCCGATGCACCTGGAGTGGGCTCTGCTGAACGCCATTAGAAAAGCTGTTGGGATTCGACCTGAGTGCCGGGCTGTTATTGTTGGAGTTCTGTGGGCTCGTGGATCCTCCTAGGCTGTTCCGAGTGCTACGATCAATCTCGAGGACTCCGTTTGGGCCAACCCTGTAGTTTGTGGGCGAGACATTACTCCCCCGATTTGGGGAACCGTTTAAGGCGTTCTTTCCACCGATCACATTCTGCCCGGGTGCGGCAAAGTTACCGAAGAGAGGGAAGTCGAAGTTGAAACCACCCGATGATCCAACGGCACTGTCGAAAGAGCTTAGACCATGCGATATCGAATTGGATGGAGACCTGCTATGGCCGCCTCCCATGCTAAATCTTTTGCGGTATTCCTTGAGTTCCGTCTGCAGTTTTTCGACTTGCTCCTTTAGAGCCCTGTTCTCTTGATTTGTGCTTTCTGAGACCTTTTCCAATTCCTGGACCTTCTGCTCTAGATCTTTCAAATGCTTCTCCTTGCGCTCGCGGAATGCGCGTTGCGCGGCTCGGTTTTGGGCCTTTCGCTTCTATCGAGATCGTTAGGATCCGAAATTAAATACAAATCTTATATACTCCAGGGAAGCCTAGAAATAACTTACAGATGTGGGTTCGTTGGTAATTGGCTTACGGCCCGGCTTCTTCGCTTGTTTATCGTCTCCTTCTATTCACAAAAGTCAGTATTCGCCGACACTGAGCTAGAAGTGGAAGCACCCACCTCTTCTCTTCGGCTCCGCTTCGTGCGGATCAATCTCATCCTCATCTTCATCATCCAAGCTCAACTTCCGTTTCTCATGTTCATTTCCGTTCCCATTCGAGGAACTATTATTCGTTCCGGACTCCAATCCGAAATCTCCGAGTTGGTAATCGGCAAGGTCGAAACTATAGTCTGCATCTCCCAATGCGTCTGCGTCCGTAAACAAGCTTGTATCGAAAGAAGCTTCTCCGTTTTGAGGACTTGTAAGGGTATCGGTGTTCTGGGAGTCCTTGAGGCTAGCGGAACTCGATCGAGGTTGCGAGTTGAGGGGGGCATTCGAGTTTAAAGCGGCCAGTAGCAGGGCTCGCTGGTCAGGCGAAAGGAAGAGTTCGGGTGATTTGGTAGACATTTTGACGGAATGATAGAAATGGGTATCTTTGAAATTATGTAGAGGAAATGTGGCCGCTAGCAATTGCGGATGGCAAAGAATATATGGTAAAAATACAGGGTCAAGGGAAGGGAAGTGGGGGGATGTCAGGAAAGTCTACTGGGGGGTAATCAAAATATCTGCGGGATTGAGCAAAACGTTAGTGGCGGTTTAGACAGAAACCAGGACAAGTCAACTGAAGAAATAACGTTATAGAAGGATAAAAGTAGGTAGCTGAGTCCCGTGAAGCCACGAACCCGAAAAGTTGAAAGGGAAGGGGAAAGGTGAATATTGCCTTGGAAATTGGTCTTTTGGGGGTTGGAAAATATGAGGGTTGGGTGAGGGGACTCCGGCCTGACGGAGAGTGACAGCAGAATGACGGCAAACAGCAATCCGGAGTTATTCGGAGACAAGTTTATGCTTTATATCCGGTTCCCGGGAAGGCTTATAGCTAGTGTTCGTAGGAGCTATCTTTCTCACCGCTTTTGAATTGAAGATAGATGACGTAAACGACTCTAGGAAGTCGGGCAAAGAGCCCCAAAGTTGTAGGGGATATATCTTGAGGTAGAGGGGGAAAAGGAAGGGAATAAATTCACAGGAGAGTTAGGTTCTAGAGAGCGGAGGATTGGATTTTTTATTTAACTAGAGCATTTGGGAGGGCTCGAGGGACAAGGGTCGAGGGGAGGTAGCTAAAAGCAAAAAAGGGTGTGCATGCACAGCTTCTGTCGAGTCTATGCAATAGAGGCTTGTACCGTCTGCAGTCGGTGAGACAAGGCAAGGCAAGGAATGTGAGCCCGCTATAAATTTACGGGCAAACGCAAACCTTCTTTGTCGCCTTCTGGTTGTTCAAAGGCTTCTAAGCAATGACATGTCGTGGCTAGTTCGAGACGAACTGGGGAAAGGAATCCGTGAGTCCGATAGGCGCCGGTTTGTTCGTTCCAATTTCAGTATAAAATGCGTGAGCGTTGGAATTCATGTGAGCTAGAACTACCACCGGATCTGCTGGTTAAGCGAGCCTGCGGATTGAGGCAGTATGGCAGACGGACAATCTTCAAGAATGGGGATTATGTAATGCTTCTTATATAGAATTTCGAGGAAGAGAAGGCGGAGCGGGGGGCATTTGAGTATGTACGCCGGGTACTATAAGAAACGAATAAGGGTGATTCGCTGACATTACGATCCTATACGATCCAGCAATATCAAATTCTCCCCGGATGGCTTGACCACGACGTAACATAACGTATCGCGGACACTCCGCGAATTATCTTCATCAATTGCATCGAGCTTGTGAAAATGAAAACTAACTTCGGGTTTGGGCGACGCAAGATGAAATCCAATTCTCGATAAGATTTTAGGCCGGATTAGGGCAAGATTGAAGCATCCTAATTGTCAAGAAAAAGCCACATATAAGAGTCATAGCCTCGCTTTGATTCGTGCAAGCGGGCCGTTTATTCGCAGGTCAATTCGTATTTTTTTATATTTGAATTGCGAAGTGATTCGAGGCCCATCAGATCATGCATGGTACTTGGGTGCTTCAACTGTCGCAGGGTGGGGTAGCCCGCAGCTGCAAAGACATGGTCTGCCTAACCTATCACACCTGAGCCCAACCTGAATCGGCCTGAGCTCCCACGTCCGGCCGGCAGAGCTTCGGCAGAACCGATTAGTGATCACGAGGTCGGTGTTAAGGTCTAGAGCGACCGGATTCAAATAAAGGCCAGCTTGCTCCCTCCTCTCTTTCACTCGAAAGGTTCCTGATTGACCTCCACAGCCAGAGAGAGACTTCAAAAGTCCCACTAGTTACGCTCTGGCTAAAGTAACTCGAAACACTGGGGGCTAGCCAATGGAGCAGCATGGAAGGCAAGAGAAGGGCTATTTCAAAATGAGTCGCAGAGGGGAGCATTGAATTTTTTGCTGACAAATTCAACTCGACATCCGCTTCGGCTTTCGGGCGTTAAATCCAATGTTGCGCCGAACCAGGGTTCCCTGTCGTTCCACTCCGGTTCAGGGCTAGGTGGCTGAAGCTAAAAATGGGGAACATGCATGTCTAGCCCGGGCTGCTGACTCGGGTCGAGTAGGAATGCTGCAGCTCGATGACCTCTTCCGCGGCTGGTTGTGGAATCGAGTGGTCTACGTCATCTAGACCGGCAGAGGGAATCGGAAGGACTAGATACCCGCTTGTGGTTCGTTTGCCCAGGAACAAACGCAACCGAAACCTGCTGTTTTGGCTCTGAAGGCCTTCCAGAAGGACGAGATGTGGATCGCTCCCGTCTGGGCTCTGTCGACACCATACTGGTGGATCACGGGGAGGTCGTGAAAGATGGGGATGTGCGGATGAGTCCCGATTGATTAAGTAATGGGGGCTCGACTTTGCAGATAGTTTATGCTGTCAGCTCGAGGATGCGTAAATCTCTGCTCCGAAATATGCAACAGTCTACAACACGTTAACGCCTGGCTTCGGGTGAAAATTTTTGAGCATGACACGATATAGAAAGTCTTGTCATCTCCAAGGTGGGTCGTAAGCGGATTTGATAGGCGTTTTGTCATGTATCCGTAGATGCGGTTTATCTATCAGAGGTTAAATACATAAATTTCTATAGATCAATCAAGATTCATATTTTTCTAAGTGATATTGGATCATGATGCAAATTTGAATCCGAATCCTTTCCCTGTTAACGTTATCGTTCCCCACATGCACATATACCCCCGGTTTCTAAATAGTTAGGAGACTTTTGATGCTTGCTCGGGTTTAGATTCTTAGTCATAAACGTTTAAACCTTTCATATCGCCTCGACCGCAGCTCTTGATATCGCTCGCCCACACCAACATCACCGGCACTCGAGCTCTTATAGCCGCAGCAACCTCGGCGTATTTGCGGATCTCACATGTAGGAAAAGATTGCATTATGGGAATTAGGAGCCGTAAACCCCGCAAAATCCGTTGTGGGGGACCAAGCTGAAAAGAAGCCTGAGGGTAAAGTAACACCAGCCGACTACTCAACATTCGAGTCAAATTTGCAAACCACGAACACATTTAGGGAGAATTCACAGTTCGGACGATGTATATTAATTTATTTCCCTTAATTATTAATTTTTCATATATCCTTCAATCGCGGCACGACGTTCCCCAATGTATTCTCCTCGTTTTTATGCGTATTAGGTGAGTTCTGGCTTAGCATCAAAACAAGAACACTTGTTAGAATGCACAAGGTAGGGAGAGTCTGATCAATGCTTGATATGGGGGTAGCAGAATAATATCAGCCACATAATTCAAAATTAGCGTTGTTTTCGTTCATCAGTTATAGTACAAAAAAAAAGACGGAAAAGGGTTAGAAAAAATTTACGAAGTTATCGAGGTGCAAATTATATGAAAACAGTAAAAACGCCAGAGAGCTCCGAGAGAGAAAACGAGAACAATCCAGGTACGGTGGTACTTCGTTCGGCTCGTTACCCCCTATAACTTATGCCCGTGTCTGAAAAAGAATATATTTGCATGCCCGATATGTCGTTAGTGATATCCAGTCAAAAGACGGAAAGGATAAAAAGATGTCTTGAGGATACTCATGGAATTGAAATTCCCCGAATTTCGGCATAGCGAAACCACGAATTTCCAAAGAAAAGTTCACGCCCCAATAATAACAACCGTGAATAAGGGTTTCTGATACGTCAGATGAGGAAGAGACGTCGCCTCTGCCTTCCAACCAAGTTAGAATATCCTCTTTGCTCTTCTGGTAAAAAATACGTCAAGGGTGATAATAATAGATCCACAAGGGGACCTAGACTTAATCATCATTATCCGCCCTCTGGTAGATATGCCTCTCCCTAGCAACATCCTTTCTCATGGGCTGGCCAGATCCAGTAAATCCGACTTTGAGGAGGGGAACGTGTCAGCTGGTGGTCTAAATAAAAAAATAGAATTGGGGAATAGTCAATGAACTGAATAGATGCTTACCTCGTCCGTGAATACCATCCGGTGTTCGGAACATGCTGCCTTCGCCAATCTTTTTCGCCTTTCCAGCCTTGTTCGATTTGACGCCTTTCGCGGCGAATGCCTGCCATTTGCTCTTACTCTCGTTGAGCTCCTTCATAGCGCGGACTTTTCGAGCGGCTTTCTTCCCCAGTACTTCTCCGTCCTTCTCTTTCTTCCCTGCCTCCAATGCACCGGGGTTCAATGTCGGAGCCTGGGAGATAACGGCCGTATTTGTTGGAACCACCTCGGTCGGTGGGCTGACCCTTGGCTTCTTGTTGGTATTTGGTCGGATATCTTTCGCGGTCAAGGTTTCATTGGTATTGTCGTATCCCGTAAACGAAACGATGTAAACTGGATTCTTGCTAGAGCCTGTGACAGTTGTTATTCTCGCTGGATACAGTGCGCCATCTCCCGAAATCCAACGAGCTTGAACTTGATCGCCAACATTGTACGTTACTGTTGGAGTGACTCCATTGCTAGTAGCCTCTGCGGCAGATTCGGCAGGGCGCTTTCGGTTGGTGGATGTGGACTGTGGGGCCGGCGCAGCAGCAGGGGCCGGCGCTTGTTCTTCGGCGATGGTTTCTGTGAGTGATATTAACTCTTCGAGTTCTTTCCTGAGATCGAGAAGTTCTTGGTTGTCGGGTGAGCCCTTTAGGGCAGCTTCAACTGACTCGAGCTGGTAGAAGAGGGCTTGTTAGCTTCTCATCGTAAAAGGCACGGACGGGATATCCTACCTGGAGTTTGTATTCCTTCAATTCGCTATCCATTTTCGTGATCGACTTCCTTCGTAGTTCTCCCGTCAAAATTTCAATATTAAACTAGGGGGTTCGGAGGCGGATATGCTATGGAGGGTTCGTATGGTTAATCACGGCGGTGTCCGGATTCGAGGTTGGTTCGGTAGGAGGTCGTGGCGGAAGGGTGACGATGAATGATGATGGGCAAACAAATCCAGGGCGGTTCGGGCGAGGCAAAACCACAATAGCAATCACGTGATCTTTAAATTTAAATACAAAAATTTCGAAGACCCACTTCCCAGCAGTTTTCGAACCGTCGGCCTGTCGCAGACCATACCAACCAGCATATCACCCACCGAACCCGACCCACAGTAAAACAAGGATCGCTCGTCCCAATGGCAGAGAAGCGATCACACTCACAGGCCTCGAAGGCCAGAAAACGCCGAAAAATCGGGTCTACCACGGCCGAAGCTGTCCCAAAGCGCTGGAAGACGTTGACACCGGACTCGTTGAAATGGCGCAAAGTCGATATGCCAGATCGTCTTGACGACGTCGAAGGCTTCTTTGGGCTAGAGGAGATTGACGATGTTCAAATTATCAATAACAATGGTCTTCTAGAGTTTAAGGTATTTTAGCACAACTATATGGCTAGACAAGGGCAATCGACTAATAATTGTTCTCTAGGCTGCTAGAGCTGCTGATAGTGAAGCCGAGAGTGAGGGTAACGGCCCACATGTAGGCGACGATGAATGGAACGGTTTCTCAGACGACGATACGGGCGACAAAGCTGCCACGACGGAGGCGAAAGACGAACCAACTATGAATAAAGCTCAAGAACCGCCCAAAGAGAAAGCGCAAACAAAAGACCCTGGGGTACAGAACAAGAAAAAGGAAAAGAAGGGGAAGGAGAAGCAAAAGAAGAAGCAGAAACAAAAGGACGAAAAGTCAAAGCCGAAACCAAACGATACCGTTGTTGTAAACTCTTTCGCAGGATTGGAAGGCCTGCGCGACGATGATCTCGAAGTTGACCTCCCCGCATGGGAATCGCTATCACTATCGCCATATACACAGCAAGCACTTCAAAAACTGAAATTCACAGACCCAACTCCAATCCAGAAACTGTCTATCCCTTCGATAATAGCTGGTCACGACCTTATAGGCAAAGCAGCCACCGGTTCCGGCAAAACCCTAGCCTTTGGTATTCCAATATTTGAACATTGGCTGTCCGGCTCGAAAGACCGAGCGGTACCTGCTAAACTACTTGGTGAAGAAGATAAAGAAGCAGATGCTTCGAAGTTAGCCAACCCTCTTACTGCATTAATTCTTTCCCCGACTCGTGAGCTGGCGCACCAAATCACTGAACACATCCAAGCTCTAATAACGGCCTCTGAGGTAACATCACCACCTCATGTTGTATCTCTAACTGGCGGTCTATCTATCCAAAAGCAATTACGAAAACTTGGACAATCAGGTGGTGCGGACGTCGTGGTAGCTACACCTGGACGACTGTGGGAAATACTGAGTGAAAAATCCGGATATACACGATGGTTCAGAAAGACTCGCTTCCTTGTAGTCGACGAAGCGGATCGTGTTCTTCAAGAAGGCCACTTCAAGGAGGTCGAGCAAATCTTAGACGTCCTGACCCGTGACGCCGAAGAGGAGGAAGTAGCGCAGAACCCCGATGTCTACGGTACTATCAAAACTGTTAAACAGGCGAAACCAAAGGATCGCCAAATACTTGTCTTTAGCGCGACCTTCAGCAAAGACCTCCAACAAAAACTCTCCTCGAAAAAATCTTGGAAGAATTCAAATACTGGACTCTTGAACGACAAGGATTCTCTGGACTATTTACTCAAGAAACTGCCATTCCGAGAAGAGCATCCACAATGGGTAGACGTAAACCCTGTTGACCAAATGGCCGAAAACCTCCGAGAAGGAATCGTAGAATGCGGCAATATGGAAAAGGATCTCTACCTCTACTACCTTCTCCTTCGATACCCTCTGCGCACCCTTGTCTTCACAAATTCCATATCAACCGTCCGCCGTCTCACCAATCTCTTCCAAAATCTAGAATTATCGGTTAACGGTTTGAACTCGAATATGATCCAAAAAGCACGTCTAAGGAGTTTAGAACGATTTTCTGCGCCTACAAAACCGGTGGGGAGGGATGGAAAACCACAGCATCAAATTCTAATATCGACTGATGTTGCCGCAAGAGGATTAGATATTAAGGGCGTCGAGCTGGTTATACATTACCATGTTCCAAGGGCGGCAGATACATATGTTCACCGATCCGGACGAACAGCAAGATCCAAGAATTCCGGCGCTTCGATCATCTTATGCGCGCCGGAGGAAGCATTGGGAATCAGAAGGTTAGTAAGCAAGGTTCACGAGGACCGAGGGTCAAAGAATCATGCAGGTATCAAGTCCATATTCGTGGATAGGAGTCTCGTTACAACATTGAGGACAAGAATCGAACTGGCCCAGAAGATTACGGGAAGTACATTGGCAAAGGAGAGCCAAAGAAAAGATGATGATTGGCTAAAGGCTGCCGCTGAAGATTTGGGGGTCGATTATGAAAGTGACGAGTTTGCAGAATTATCTGAAAAGGGAAGACGAGGTGCGAAGAAGAGGCAGGAGGCTAGGAGTGTAGGAAAGGATGAAATGGCGGCGTTGAGGGCAAGGTTGAGAGAGGAACTATCAAAGAAAGTAGGCAAGGGAAGTCGTTTGTATCTCACAAGTGGGGTGGATAACCTGGCACAGAGATTGGTAGACAGAAAGGAACACGATGTGTTCTTTGGGGAAGAGGGCGGCTGGGGTTTGAATCATTTGTGAGAGTGGCACGTAAATCCGGGACGGAATCAAGAAATGGAGTTCATTTAATCTATTAGTTCATAGAAAAGTTGCCTAGAGGTTGCATGGTATTGGACACCGAATTACATCTGAAATCCGACCGAAAGGAAATATGTATATACACATCCAGACGAGTTTTGTTGTATAGCATAGCCAAAGGCAATCCGAAACGCCGCGAATATATGCATTTAAAGATCGAGAATCATATGTATGTAGTTGAACAAATATACAATCGCTTTAAACTTTCACAGAAGCTTCGGTAGAGGCACTCGTTTCTTGACCTCCCTTGCCTCTTCCTCTTCTCCTCCCACGTATTACACCCTTTTCAGGACCACCTCGTTTTGCAGTGGCCGGTACGTCCTTCGCTTGTTGGGGATTTTGCCCACTCTGAGTCACCTTTCCACCATGCCCTCGCAAGTTAGCTCTCCCACCTCGTGCCCCACCACGTCCCCGTCCCTTATTTACCCCCGCACCCTTCTGTCCCTGTTGCGATATCTGCCTCTCGTGCTCTTCTTGCTGATACCTCTCGCTCTCTTTCTCCCACCAATCCATAAATTCTTGTTCTTGTTGAATCTCTTGCAAACTTTGTTTGGGTCCCTTGCCCTTAATGGTGTCTTGCTGTATCTGTTCTTGTTGGATGATTTCTGCGAGAGGTAAATGGACTTGCTCTAGCCTTCCAGAGAGAGGAGGGAAGTCGTCATATCGTTCAGAGCGTGGTTGTGTTGGGGAAGACATAGATTTTGATGGACCTGTCGGGATCACATTACCGCTGCTGTTGTACCTGAGAGTATGTACTTGAGGCGGGGGAGTTGGAAGATTATGCTTTGGCGCTACAAGTTGTGTTCCTTTGGGGGACGTAACTTGTCTTGGTGGCGTATTGAAATTTAGTGGAAGCTGAGTGGGTGGGGGAGTTTGGAAAACGTCAAGCAGTTTATTCGGTGCATTATCCTTCCGTGGCGTCGACAAGGGCGATGAAGTTTGTTGCTGTTGAAGTGATAATGGATTGGAAGGCGAACGCACCGCTTTCCATGGAGAGGCTTTCGGTGCCGTTGTTGATTTGTCTGGTGTTGAAGCCAAAGCTGGTACAGGACTACAGGCAGCTTGTTGTGCTTGAAGCTGTTGCTGACGCTTACGTTCTTTTTGGGATACTTTTGTAGTTATTGGAGCAGTAAAGTTTGATGCAGGCAATTCGCTTACACCAGTTGTGTCAATTGATGCGGACGACAGGCCAAGAGAAAGATTGCTAGTCCTGTTCTTTGAGGCCTGCGTTATGATCTCCCGCATATCAAGCTTATTAGACTGTATCCCAGCCCCCAGGGTCCAAGGCCTGGAGGTAGTTTCACTGGGCACAACTTGACTTGAAGGCCCTCCTTGGTTTGGGCTTACTGGGATTCCTTCCGGACCGATTTGTTTGCCCTTGCAATTATACCACACATCGGTCTTGGGAGTAGTGCCGAGCCCGCATGAATCATTCCTATTGAGGGCGGGGCTCTGAGATATAGGCGTTTTCCTTGACTTGGAACCAGAGTCCTCGTCATCCATATCGAATATGAGTTCACTTCCTTGGACAGGGAGTAGAGGTGGTGTTTTAACTGGTGGTCTTTCTTGGCCAGACTTCGATGACCGTCGACGTCTCTGCTTTTCGTAGCTTCCAGCACGGAAGCTAGAAGATTGCCTATATGAGGCTGGAGAACTTGCAAAGTCCACTTCTGCTGCCGAAGCAGCTATCGGTCCGCCTTCTAGTAGTTGTAATAGCGCCTTTTGTTCGTTTTCTACCGAAGTACCAAGGTGTGGATGCCTTTCAAGAAGCTCGGCCTCCGCACGACCGCTTCGACTGAACGGCATGTATGCCAACTGGCGTTCTTTAACGGCTTCGTCAAGCTCTGCCATTAGATCCCCGTCAAACTCGTCAAGGGCACGGGTTTCCATCATGGTATCTATATTTCGGAAAATGTACTCAAGACACACCTCTTTGAATGTCGAGACGGAAGACTCTGAGATGGCGGCGAGAATAGAAGTGGCATTTCGAGTGTTAACTGTAAATTGGTTAATACTCAATACACTAGAGTATAAATAGAGTCGTTGGTGAGAGCTTACCAAATCGGCCGATGGTCCTCTGGCAGATTTCAACCAGTCGATCGAGCATTAACTCGTTCGCAACACCAAGGACATCGATAACGAGGTCTATGAACGCATCCACACCGTCCTCTGTCGTCTTCACGGTGTCGAACAGATGCAGAGACTTGTCCGAATAGAGGAACTTTAAAACGATATTCATTGTCTCAAAGGTAACATGCTTCATATCGACTCGGATAAGTTGGTCGGCGGCATATTCTTCCTCTCCCTTTCGTGTGGCAAGCCATCGTCCAGAACCTCCATGATAAAGAGCGTCGAAGAATGAGCATCTTGCACACAAGAGGGAGCTGTGAACTTTGATAGTATCGTCTTTCAATTCCAGAAGCATATCGCCGGTTGCTGAAAAGAACGGGTCGGAGAGAGCCTCTTCAATATCAGTATCCAATGTAAGCTTGGCCGAATAGAGCCCGGATGTGGCAGCGGCAAGCTGCTTTAAACCAAAGTTATTCGCAAGCAGCCCAAGATCTGTCCGCACTCGCTGGAAGAGTGATGTTTGCTCCTTGTTTTTGCTGAATTTTGTCCAAACTGTAACGACAACATCTTTATATAGATAGAATATGAAGATGAGAAGTGAAAACCAATTGATACTTTTGAAAGTCAAGTCGAAGGTACCGCCAGGATGGTGGTGTATTTCGACAATGCCCTCATGACGGACGGTGCGAGATTTCATCGCCTTTGCGAACAGGGACCGCAACTGTGGGCAACGACTAGTGAGCATGAAGGAGTGCGCCGGAACACTGATCCCCAGGTCATCTAACTCTGCAGATCGGATGACAGTGTCGTATTCAGTTAGGTCCATTTCATGGATTGTTTCCTTGAGAACATTTATAAAGTCCTCCTGTAAAAACCAATCCATGGCTCGCTCTCGTAAGTCATTCGTATCCGGCTTTGTAATCTCCTCAGTCCTTTCTTTGTCCTCGAGTGAGTTAAGATCGTCATGAAATGAAAGCAAGGATCCTAAATCGTCCCACAATGTTGGGTCACGAACCCTAAGTTGCGTTTTGAGGATATCAACATCCCTTCGAACGGCCGCGAAAGAACCGAACGCATTGCTCCGAACTCCGACAATATGTGTCAGACCGGGAATCCGAGCAAACTTGTAGTCTTTTGCCCGATCCAACAGCTGTGGAGCTGTATGATTTGTCGACGATGAACCTCCTAAACCTTGGGTTTCCTTAACTTTACTGCGCCTAGTTCTCTGCCACACACTTCCAGATTCGGTACAGATGATCACGGCACCTTCTTGTCCAACATCGACGTCTCTAACGGCCATGTGTCGTTTTCTCAGGGACCAGATACGCTGTGGCACTGGAAGGCTTCTCGTCGTCGTGGCTGTCGATTTTTCAACATTGATCGTAAAAACATCTCCCATTCTCGCGAGTGCTGCAATGGTATTGCCCCCCGAACTAATCTTTGTGATAAAGTTCGGCTTGCTTTGGTACTTCGATGTAGGTCTTGTGGGCTTAATGCCTGTGTTCGGAAACCGTTCGAAAGGAAACGTAAGCTTCATTATCCCGAAGTTCATGAGGACCCAAACATCGTGGTTCTCGAGGAGAACTGCCGTGGCTTTGTCCGTAACCGTGATCATTGATATCAACTGCTCAGATAAAGCTACCGCTGCAACTTTCCGCGGAGATGTCTGTGTTTCCAGTGTTCTGGAGTCGGCATCAACCAAACCTAGCTGACCTTCATTTTTGCCGAAGACGAATATGGAGTCTGTAGTATGAACCACGGAATGATGCTTTGAGGCAGCCGCACCGATGACTTTCTCTCTACGCAAATTGGTGAAAACTTGTCGTGGGACCAACTGATACTCCTCCTTGTCGTTCTTGTCGATGTTCGCTGGATACCCGAGTTGCCCGTATCTTCCAGTTCCCCAAGTAAACACGTCACCGTTCTCCAGGACAGCAACGGTATGGTCCTGGCCGAGGGCGACAGTGCGCACTCTTCGAGGGAGTTCTACGCGCCTGAAGGTGAATTCTGTAGACTGATGTGCCAAGCCGAGTCTTCCACCCTGCCCATGGCCACAGACGTAGAGATTGTTCGAGGCTGCAGTTGTTATCATAGCGGAATGAAATTTCGCCAACTGGATATCCTTCACATAAGTCGGGGCAAGCGTGACTAGCGCATCTTGGGATCCACCGGAACCCGGCTTTGGAATTGGCATCCTCTCTGGAAATTGCCTATCATCGCCGTCGCTGAATCCCAGAGATACGTTCTTGTTGCTTCCCCAAACAAAGGCTTCATCTCCAAGATATTCCCCTTTAAACTCGCCGACTTCAAGATCCAGATCTTCAGATTCCGTGTCCTCCTCCTCATCGGAATTCTCATCGAATTCATCGGTAGTATCGGGTTCAAGTCCGTGCTTTACTGTTTCCACTTTGATTGTCGATTCGAACAACTCGAATGGCGAGTTGCCCTCTCTATCCTTGATTTTAACTAGGCCGACTCCGTCGTTCTTGGATAGTATTTGCTTTGCTACGCTTATATTACCGAAGTAAAGGGCCCTGGGCGCTCAGGGAAATCAGCGAAAGACTCCGGATATCGGCAGTGATCCCCACTCACCGATGCAAAGCTGTCCAACCAGACTCAAAATCCTGGAGAAACAGATCCGTTTGAGGATGCATCAAAAGCGCCTCTACGAATTCTAGTTTGTTCGCCGTGGCAGCATGGTGGAGCAGAGTAAGGCCAGTAGTTGGCGCCAAAGGATTCGCAATAATATTGGCAGGGAGCCTCGAGTTTATTTGGAACCGGTTCAGCGTAACGGCCTTGGATTCGGTACTCGGGACTGTATTATACCCGGAAAACGTGGGCTGCCTCCTCGGTAGTGATGATAGATCGAAGGAAGGCTCGTTCGTTAAAGACCCGGTGGTATATTCATTAGTCCCTCCGGACCTATCTTCGGATAGACCCAAAAGACTTCTGAATTTCTCCAAGTCATTCTCGAAGTAGGCGCGCCAAAGATGGCTGCTCATATGCTAAAAAGTTGGTTTGAGGGGAGGAACTTTCCCGTCGCTCGGTTTCCACTATGCGGTTACGTGAACAGCAAGTGGCGAGCGAATGGTAGTTCCTTGAGAAAACAAGCGAGAATGCTTCGGGCGACGAGTAGGGCCTTTGTTACCACAAGGGTGTACACCGGTTACGAGATTTGAGGATTCGGTTCGTTAGACGAGGATTGACGTCGTTCGTAGGTTTCTACGAGGGCAATGGCTTCTTTTTGCTGTCCTTTTGATGTGGCGTTGGAGATGCTAAAGTTTGAGTCGTTAATTTTGGTTTATCAATTTTGGGGGGCGAAATTAAGATAACAACACCTTTTCTTTGATGACCGACGCGAGATTAAGGCGGGAGAAGGGCAAAGCTATCGAATAACGGTCGCGGATGGCCGGAAGCTTCGGTAGAGCAGACTGAAAAGAAAACAAAAGGAAAAGCTAGGAATATCGAGCGGCAATATAGGAGGGTGGTGGTTGTGACTGCCATTTTCACTATCGCGATCGAATCGCAATAAGTTGGGTGTCTACGCCCTAAATCGGCGGGGCTACACAGTACGGTACATCTCATCTCGAGAGCAAAGATGAGTCTACTGCGATTACATATGATATATCGCGCAGCCCACCTTGGGATTTGGAACCAGCCTAGTCGCCTGCACCTGCTAGCCCCTGGTCCGCGTGGGGTTGCTGACCCAGCCGAAGCAAGTCGACCAGGCCACATGGGTGCCTTAGCGTAGCCGACCTCCATTCCTATCCAACCAATACCACCACGCATGTTACAGTGCTTTCCAGCCTCACGGCTTCCCTCACCGAATCTAAGCCCAAAGACGCCTTAACTTAAGAAGGCGCGCAAGTTGTTAATTTCTAATAGACTGGGTCACGGGAGCTCTGTTTAAATAGACGGTGCAGAATTCGCTAACTACCAGTTCCAGGCCACCCTGTAAACATCTATCCGCTCCCAGCTACGAGCCGATATAACGCGACCCTAAGTTTGAAAAATGGGCACAATTCTTCTGCAAGTTGGACGGCTCTATTATTCATGGCGCTGGAACAGCGAATGGAATATTATAAAACAGAAGAGAGAGAAAAACTTTGTCTTAGGGTATCTCCACGAAGGTGTATCAATGAGCTAGCTAGGTGTAAGTCGCTATTCGGCAAATACCAAGCACATAATCGGGTGGTTCAATAACTGGTACTACGAACTGCTAGACCACTTACCAAAGCGGCACAGAATTCGCAAAATTGGTCAGATCTGAAATTAAATACACGAACTGGATATGTAGCAAAATAACTCTAACATATCCCTTTATTAATTATCTAGCAGAAATCTAATTATATAAAGCCTCGTAGGCGTAAGCACAGATATTTACACGGGAAATGCTAAAAGTCGTCGGAGAACAGATACTCTTAGTCTCAATACTATTTTAAATCATTGCCCACGATTTTAGACCTAACTAGTTAGTTAGATATCTGAACTAATCCCATAGATTTTCTTCAATTCAGTGGTAGACCCCGCGAATTAAAGGTCCGGCTCCGTTGGGACCATGCGAAGCGAGTTGTTTGTGGTATTTTGAATCCCTGCCGCTTTTAGAAGCCTGTAATAAGACCCATTTCAAACGACGCACACAAAATTTCTTCTCTTCTTTTCTCTTCCACCCTCAAATCTTCGTTTCGACGCGATATCGACTTTGCTGCGGACATGTTTTTGTTTCCAACCTAAACAGATCTCCTTTCTAACAATATTCCAGAGTAATGTGATTTAGCGGAGTCTTTCACAGCTAATAATTGATGGTGAGTCTATACTTCTACTTCGAGCATACATCCCTTTCTCCTCTAAAGACGACCTCAATGATGAGTCCAATACGCATACAAAACATGTTTCAACCCCATCTGAATACATTATGTATGATACTTGCGCTTTAAATGAGAATAACCCCTCTGAGTTTATCGTCTACGGTCCATTTTGATATCCACCAATGGATTGCCTTCTAACAGCGCCATACTTGTTGTTATCAATATTGTACCAAGGCTAACACCCTCGAAAAGATTTTTTTTTTATAGAAAATCAAAGCGCACACTCGGTTTTCCGCGGATTAGACTCGGTGCTTGGGGGCCATTGTTCTTCCATCCGTGAAAACCTCCGGCTCCTCGGTGCATTCTATGGACCGATTAGTCAACATTTGTGATGGGGTTATGTATGCCCATGTATGCCGTCAGGAATCTTAGTCAGGAAAACGGAAACTTCCGAGCAAACAAAGAGTTCTCCGAGTCCGATAGATGATTAGATAACCATGCCCTCAATGTATCTACCAATTGTATGGAATGCAGTTCACATATTCATCATTTTCATCAAATTGACGTACCGGGAGGCAAACAAGCCGGTTCCGTCCACATGCTAGAAATCAAACAATTTATAACTGATGCCAAACGCCCCCTCTGTGATCCACTCCCAATATTCAACTACACCTAAAGACAGTAACATCCATCTATATTGCATTGAAACTAAGTCCTTACAATAAATCGCAACCATGACCACGACATTTGCACTGCTTGGAGCCACTGGCCTTGTGGTAGGTTTCACGGTTCCACCCATTGTTTGTGTTCCACGATCTAATAAATGTGTTCTACGTAGGGCAGCAACATTCTCAAATATTTGATCCAATCACCAACGCCCAGCACAATCGTCACTCTCACACGTCGTGAGCACGACGAGGCCATCACCTCATCAGCAGCTGCTGCAAACCACACACTCACTGCCAAAATCGACAAAGATACTGCACAATGGGCCACCATCTTCGGTGAAGCCTGTAAAGTGTCTCCACCTCCCATTGCATTTACGGCATTGGGGACCACCCGTGCTGCTGCTGGCGGGTTCGACAAACAATATGCCCTTGAACACGATGTCAATGTTGCAGTTGCAAAGGCTGCGAAGGAAGCTGGTGTTAAGACGTTCGTGTTGATTTCCAGTTCCGGCGCCAACAAAGATAGCAGTATTGGGTATCCTAAACTGAAGGGAGAGATTGAGCAACATATCGAGGAATTTGGGTTTGAGAAGTTGATCATCTTGAGGCCGGGATTACTGCTTGGTTCTAGGAATGAAACTAGACTCGCAGAGGGTATCTTCCAGGCTGTTGCAAAGGGATTACGTAGCGTTAGTGGAGGGACATTGTCGGACTTTTGGGCACAGGGTGGGGATGTAGTGGCTAGAGCTGCTGTGCGAGCCGCCTTAGATGAGAATATTAAAGGCAAAAAGATTTTGTATCAAAAGGATATCGTAGAGCTAGGGAAGGAGGAAGGCTGGTAGACATTTGATGTCAACCGATGAGCCGAAGCCACTGCATGCATGTTGGTTCATGATGAATATATTGCTGCTAGGGAATGCACATTAATGACGGACGAACACGGGAGCCTATTGGGAATTAATTAATATTCATTAAGTTTAATCAAGCAATCATCCTTGAGGGTTTCGATACAGCACCCGTCTTGGTATTAGACTAGGTTTCGATAAATAATTGTCTTCGTGGGAGACTATCCTCGAAATCGTAGAGGGTTTGATCTAATTTATATCGAGTATTGTATGCTGGGTTCTTCGGACATCAGGAACCATAAAGGATGACATGACTAGCTAGCTAAGTAGTGTACGACAATTGCAGATACCAGATGCATTGCCATGAAGTCGTTAAAAAAATAAATAAAATAAAAATTAAAATAAAAATGCAGTGCGTGAGGTTGAAGCTGTTAACACGAGTCTATCAGCTAGGCCAAATATTTCTTTCTCTTCCTCCTCACCTCTTCTCCCATCAACCATCACATCAACTCTTCTTCTCCCCATGCTAAACACCCATCACCAACTTGAATTATCTAAAGTCGCGTCCCATCCGTGACCTCGGTCAGATAACTCGCCTTCTTCCCACCCGGTAAGTGCTCTCGTGCAATCGTGTGTCACTGGCTGCACAAAGGCTTGTTGTTCCTGCAAGATTATTGGTTGTGGCCCACAAACTCGATCCAGCAACGAGCTTCGGCGCCACAACTCAACCTCCATCCTCCCTCCATCATACCCTCCCACGCATCCTTCTACCTCCAGGTGTATTTGATCGCATCAAGCTTCAGACACCCAGCTACTCTACCTCTTGTACCCATATTCCATCCTACGCTCGCATCGTTACCGTCGTCTCCTTTTAAACCACCTCCTTCCTGACTGGCCATCTTATCTTCTCTTCCTTCATATAATATGGCTGTAAGGCTTCATAGTTCTCCACTACTCAGCTCCCACCAGCGCTCTTCTTAGCTTGGTTTCATCATCAATCTTTGTCGCTACGGTACCGTACGGCCTTGGGAACACTGCTAACATCCCCAATCGCTTAGTTTCCTTCCAGACCCGGATTCGTCCCAGGTGCCGGAATGGCTCCTTCCAATCCTATGCCCAACGGGCCAGTCCCCGTTGTCTTGCCACCAAATATCGTCCTTGTTCCGAAATCCAACATCCGTATCCTCTGCGTCGCCGATGTTAGAGGTGAGTTCATGCGCGTTTTGGAACGCTATACGTAGTAGTCACGACTAACAGGTTCCCAGGTGATCTACTCTCGCTGAACGAACTGGCCAAGAAGACTAATGCCGATTACATCCTTCACACTGGTGATTTTGGATTCTATGATAACTCGTCGATACACAGAATCGCTGAGAAGTATAGCGCACCACCAACCATCTTACTCCCTGTAGACAGTATCTCTAATCTAAGATTACACTAGGACACTTCGCCATGTCGCTCAATACTCCCCTCTCCTGTCAGAAGGAACCAAAAAGTTCATCCAGAACAACCCTAGCGGCCAGCCGATCAAGGGTCGGCTCGCTGAGGAGCAGCTCTCACAGCTCCCTAAGTTCCTGGACAGAACATACGCGTTTGACGTTCCTGTTTACACGGTCTGGGGTGCCTGCGAAGATGTTGCCGTCCTAGAAAAGTTCAGATCCGGCGAATACAAGATCGACAAGCTGCACATCATCGATGAGGCTTCTTCAAGACTGCTAGATGTTGGTGGTGTCAAGCTCCGACTCCTCGGTCTAGGCGGGGCTGTCGTCATGCATAAACTCTTTGACAATGGCGAGGGCAAGACGACCATCGCTGGCGGCCAAGGTACCATGTGGACCACCCTTTTGCAGATGGGTGAGCTGCTTGATACTGCGAATCGTGTCTATGATGCTAGCGAGACTCGCCTCTTCCTGACACATTCCTCTCCAGCTCGCGAGGGCCTCCTCAACGCTCTCGCTGTGGCTATCAAAGCGGACTTCTCCATCTCTGCTGGTCTACATTTCCGATATGGAAGTTCCTACAACGAGTTCAGTGTTAATCCCACCCTGGACCACTACCGAGGTAAACTAGCTGCTTCGAAGGCCTCCTTCAACGACGTCTGGGAAACTGTTAAGGGCGAAGTCATGAATACTGTTGCCCAGAATCCTGCCCAAAAGCAGCTTCTCGATAATGCCCTTAACATAATCGACAAGATGCCCAGCACGGCAACTGGTCCAAATCCATTCGGCGGCTCGGCACCTGGAAGCAAGGGCGAAGTCGATGAGAGTGCCTTTAAAAACATGTGGAACTTCAACCTGGCTGATGCCTCGTTTGGCCATCTCATTCTCGATATCGAAAATGGTCGAATCGGTACAGAAATGAGAGCCCAGGGCTTTAATTTTGCCCACAGAACCGGGAAATCAAATGCTGCAACTGCTGCCGCCAATACTGCCAATACTGCAGCGGCCTCTGCAGGTCCTTCTGGTGTCGAGGCTCCCACCCAGCCCACCGACCAGCCCACGGCATCAACTCAACCTACGACCACCCTTACTTCGCAAACTACCGTCCCGCAAACTACTGCCCCGCAAACTACTGCCCCTCCAAGGGCCCCATCTGCTCCTCGCCGCGACGAACCTGTTAAGCCCGCGACACCAATCAATGTCCCACCACGCACTCGTTCTGCCACCCCTTCGAGGCCTGTTGTTGTTGAAGCTTCTGCGGCACCGGTCAAGTCTGAAGAGCCAGCGAATGGTGCTTCCGTTTCAGAGGCTACCGATGCAGCTCCCAAGGAAGAGCTAACCGAGCCAAAATCTCTAACATCCCCGACTCCACCCCCACAAGTTGAAGGTGCTAGTGGCGGCTTGAGAATTGGCCTTTATGTCACCAACATCACTGGAATTGAGAAGGTTAGAGAGCTGTTCCCTGAGTCTGACCGTGATCTTATCGACCGAATTGATGAGAAGCATCCCAAGAACGGTAGACCCGTCTACTACTATGTCTTCTTTAAGAATCAAGGAGATTGGAAACAAGTCTTAGAGAGGTTGCCTAAAGATATTACAACGAAGGGTGACCGCAATCGTCCCTTCGTAAAGGAAATCGATGATCCATACCAGGGACCCGGCGGAGCAGGACCGTGGCGCCGTGGCGGCGGTGGCGGTATGGGCCGTGGCAGAGGAGACAATCCCAGGTCGAGTGCTTCTGAGAGCGAGGGACCGCCTGGAGGTGGTCGCACCGGTGGTAGAGGTTTTGGAGGCGGCCCTGGTGGACGCCCCCCCCGTGGCGACCGAAACCAACCTTTCGAAGGTAGAGGAGGTGGACGTGGGAATCGGGGAGGGAATAGACGACGTGATGGACAACCAGATATCCCGTCCTCTTCAACACCGGCCTAAATCTCACCCACCAACCCGCTACTCCTTTTCAAACACGACGAACGAAAATTATTTCTGGTAAAGTCCAAAAGCATTTGTTTATAAACGGCGACTTTTATTCTGCACCTCGTGATTCAATTCATTGTTTTTATTTTCAGCGGTCCTTTTATTGGAAATTCTTTTCTTCTTCTTCTCCAGGTGTTCGTCTGTGTCCCCCAGACTTTTCACCTTCCCCGACCTCCCCATTCCTCTCCTCCTCATGACTTTGAAAACCTCTACATTATGTTTCATCAAAAGGCCCTTTCTTCCTTACTTTTTCATACGTCTTCATTCCCTTTTTAATGTGTTAACGTTCTTACGACGATGGTTCTG
Source organism: Arthrobotrys flagrans (assembly GCF_004000055.1). Taxonomy (NCBI): domain Eukaryota; kingdom Fungi; phylum Ascomycota; class Orbiliomycetes; order Orbiliales; family Orbiliaceae; genus Arthrobotrys; species Arthrobotrys flagrans. The sequence continues at coordinate 4,872,478 of NW_027137547.1, forward strand.
CTTTTCTACTATCGTTCTTACATCAACATGACTGGATGTAATTATGAAACTGTACCCAGAACAGAGCAAGAAATTCGAAATGCGAAATACGAAATGCAAGGTTGTTATAATTTTTCCTTCTCTGAATATAGAATAGAATAATTATAATACCCTTCCTATTAATTTACTTTGCATCTCTCCTTTACTTCGTTTGCGGAATAGATCGTTCCACAGTGATACTGTTCCGTCGTGATACCCCAGCCGTACATATTTGTAAATACATGTTTCGACTGGCCTGGCCGCCCGTCACGTTCATTTTTACCGATATGTCCAGTCTGTCGGATCATCAGGGGCAGCCAATAGAGCTGCAGGCTGACATTGTCTGAAATCTTTTGCTCCGCGTGACGGGCGTTTTCGGTGCCCCGGAATTCGTCCTTCCTAGCACCAGAAGGTGCCAAGCCCTCGTCTGCGCTAACAAGCCGGCGTGTTCATGTTCGTCATTGTTCGCTCACTCTCCCATCTCTATCCTTCCTCTTCACAGGTACCGTCGTTACGGTCTACCAACGTATTATTTACCCTCTAGAAAAGCCATTAATTTAGGGTCTACGGTCGAGCGACTAGTTCTATTACCCTTTGCGGCGGCTCGATTATATCTTTTTCACCAACATTCTTCGACCACCAGCCACTCCGGTCGTCGGATGCCAGCCACCCGGTCAAGTGTTTAGTCAACAGACCGACTGCTTCGCATCCAGTCGAAATCTACAAAGTAAACGACTTGTTACTAATACTACTGGCCTGGGTTTGGAGTCGTCACTTGGCTATCTTGCTCCGGCTTTCCAACACCGACGGTACTAGGCCAAAGTACCCTTGGACTACATCTTCGTTTCGACTTAATCTCTGTGTCGTCAGGCGGAGTCTCCTACAGGTGTGGACTTAAAACTTCCGATATAAATACGTTGGCGATAGATACAAACTTCGGCGGATTATAAAGGACCTTGCACAAGGCCGCTCCTTTCTGTTCATAAACTGAACAGCGACAGCGAAACAAGATGAATGGCTCCGGAGGAGCCCCTCGAGGGTCGCCTTGGGGGATACGGCGGCTTCTCTATCTAGGACTTTCGACTTCCTTATTATTTACACCGGCTATCTCCGCCGAACCGACAGAGAAACATAAGCCGGGTTATTGTGCGATCAGGAATGAGTGTGGGCAGAGAGGCTGGTTCGGCAAGCCGTTACCATGCCCTGACAACGGGCCGGCGAAAGAACCGACAGCAAGCCTGAGAAAAGATTTGGTAGATTTCTGCGGGCAGAAATGGGCGGAAGGTGCGGTTTGCTGCACAGATAATCAGGTAGGATTGTTGCAAGGTCTGAAGCCTATATCATCGGTGACTAATGGGTTTGCTACAATAGCTGGAAACGATGAAAGGCAACCTCGAGGTTGTCCAGCAACTTTTGGCACCATGTCCTGCCTGCAAAGCCAACTTCTTCAACCTAGTCTGTACAATGACATGCTCTCCGAACCAATCCCAGTTCCTAAATGTTACGAAGACGGAAACATTAAATGGCAAGGAGGTGGTCGCGGAACTCAGCTACTATGTTGATCCATCTTATGGACGTGGCTTTTTCGATTCCTGCAAGAACGTTAAATTCTCGCAAACCGGTGGATCTGTAATGGAATTCATTGGCGGAAACGCAAAGACATGGCCTGAGTTCTTGAAGTTTTTGGGTGATGAGAAGCCAATCGGATCCCCTTTCCAGATTAACTATGTCCTCAACGATGATACCCCAACACCACCGAACCCGATTAAGGCCATGGATGATCCGATAATCAAGTGCAATGATCCGAACCCCGCCTATTCTTGTTCATGCTTGGATTGTGCTGAAGCTTGCCCGAAGCTTCCGGATTTGGAAGACGAGAAGGCTTGTCGTGTTGGAATTATCCCATGTTTATCATTCTCGGTCATCGTCATATATGCCGTCTTCCTGACAGCAATCTTGCTCTGCTATGGGTATTTCTTTACTAGGGACTATACCCATCGGTACCAGCGGCTGAGATTGCTGCACGACGACGGGCCATCTGATGATGAAGATGAGGGTGATATCTTGGCACCAGCTGGATTTTCAGATCATCCAGCTTCCGAGTACCCACTGAATGTACGGCTAGACAATGCCTTCCAGAAGCTTGGGTACGGCTGTGCCACTTATCCTGGACTTACGATTGGGACTTCAGTTATTGTCATTGTCCTCATGTCGTTGGGATGGTTGAATTTCCAGGTTGAAACCAATCCTGTTAAACTATGGGTTTCGCCAACCTCGGAGACTGCTTTGCAAAAAGACTTCTTTGATGCAAACTTTGGACCTTTTTGGCGAATCGAGCAAGCGTTTTTGGTCAATGACGTTTCTGGGGAGCCGCAACCGGTGCTGTCGTACGATACGCTCCGATGGTGGTTTAATGTGGAATCGACTGTTAAGAGGATGAAGAGCTTGGAGGATGGAGTCACGCTTCCGGATATTTGTTTCAATCCAACTGGAGCTGGATGTGCGATTCAATCTATCAGTGGCTGGTTCGACGAGAGACCCGATCTCCTGAACCCTAGTGATTGGGACACCCGCGTTAAAGACTGTGCCGCAAACCCGTCGTCTTGCTTGCCAACAATGGGGCAGCCATTAGATCCCGAGGTTGTGCTTGGAGGCTACACCAATACAGACCAAGTCCTTGACGTACCGGCTATCATGGTTTCCTGGGTTGTGAACAATCATCCTGAAGGCTCTAAAGAAGTGAAGAAGGCCATGGATTGGGAGGAGTCGCTTAAGAGATATCTTTTTGATGTCCAGGCTGAGGCCCGTGACCGTGGTTTGAGACTCAGCTTCAACACCGAGATCAGTTTGGAGCAGGAATTAAATAACAGTGCAAACACAGATGCGAAGATCGTGGTTATCAGCTACATCTTCATGTTCATTTATGCATCCTTCGCCCTCGGATCTACTGGCTTTTCGCTTCCAAAATTAATTGGACACCCATCAAAGGCCTTCGTGGACAGCAAGTTTACACTCGGTGTTGCAGGAATCGTTATCGTCTTGATGTCGGTATCAGCCTCAGTGGGTCTATTCTCGGCTCTGGGCGTCAAGGTCACATTGATCATCGCCGAGGTTATTCCATTCTTGGTTCTTGCTATCGGTGTCGACAACATCTTCTTGATTACCCATGAGTTCGAACGCGCCAATGTCTCCCACCCAGATAGACTTGTCGAAGACAGAATATCAAAGGCTCTGGGCAGAATGGGACCATCTATCCTTTTGTCAGCGTTCACGGAAACATGCGCATTTGCCTTGGGAGCCGTTGTTGCCATGCCTGCAGTCCGAAACTTCGCTATCTACGCTGCTGGTGCGGTAGTTATCAATGCAATCCTTCAGGTCACAATGTTTGTCTCCGTCCTGGCTATCAATCAAAAGAGGCAAGAGGAGAACCGATTCGATTGTTTCCCTTGCGTCGTCGCCCCCGGTGGTCCGATCCGACAAAACGCCGGAGAGGAGGAGAGCTACTTGCAGAAGTTTATCAGAAAGACATATGTTCCGAGACTGCTTAACAAGTACGTCAAGGTTACGGTTATTGTGATTTTCTTGGGCCTTTTTGCGGCAGGCATTGGCCTTATGCCGGAGATTGAGCTAGGCCTAGATCAAAGAAACGCCCTACCCGACGGAAGCTACACGATCGATTACTTCAATGATCTGTATGACTACTTCGGATCAGGCCCACCTGTATTCTTCGTTACCAAGGAGTACAACATTACCCATCGGGATGAGCAACGAGGAGTTTGCGGCCGGTTTACGACTTGCAATCAATTCTCTTTGGGTAACATTCTAGAGCAGGAAAGAAAGAGGGCGGAGGTCAGCTATATTACCAAACCAGCTGCGAATTGGCTAGACGATTATTTCCAATGGCTAGATCCCAGACAAGAAGGTTGCTGCGGTATCAAAAAGAAGACTGGGTTTGCTTGCGACCCCACGGGCTTTAACTGCGATGTTTGTTTCGCAGATCGAACGCCGGCCTGGAATCAGACTCTCTATGGAATGCCCGAGGGTGAAGAGTTTTTGAAGTATTTGGAACTCTGGCTTGATGCCCCAGTCGGAGAGAACTGTGTTTATGGTGGTGCTGCCGCATATAAACATGCGGTTAACCCAGACTACGAGGCCAAAACAATAAAGGCAAGCCATTTCAGAACATCGCATAGCAAGTTGGCGAGCCAGAAGGATTTTATTGAATCATTTTCAGCAGCCAGGAGGATTGCGGCTACCATCAGCGAGAAGATTGGGTCCGAGGTTTTCCCTTACTCATCGTTCTATATCTTCTTTGATCAGTATACTACTATTATAGGACTGACAGGGAAGTTGATTGCCGGTGCTGTGTTGTCAACCTTTATCATTTCAAGCGTCCTTCTTGGAAGCTTCCTCACAGGTCTGGCGGTTTCTATCACAGTCACTATGATTGTGGTTGATGTTATCGGAGTCATGGCGCTATGGGGTGTTAGCTTGAACGCTGTGACATTAGTGAACCTTGTCATTTGCGTGGGTATCGGTGTTGAGTTCTGCGCGCATATTGCGAGAGCATTCATGTTCCCGAGCCGAAGCTTGTTGAAGAAAGCGAAGAAATTAACTGGAAGAGACTGCAGGGTGTGGGTTGCTATGGTTAATGTTGGCGGGAGTGTAAGTTTTAGATCTCCATCTTCCTGAGTTATGGGTCGGGCTAATGTTATCATTCCGCAGGTTTTCTCCGGCATTACTATCACGAAATTCTTGGGTGTTTCCGTTCTTGCTTTCACCAAGAGCAAGATCTTCGAAATCTATTACTTTAGGATATGGCTAGCGTTGGTCGTCTTGGCTGCTTCGCATGCCCTCATTTTCCTGCCTGTCCTTCTATCCTTGATCGGAGGCGGCGGATATCTTGATTCTGATGAGGATCTAGGGCTAGAAGAAGACCTTGCAAGCCGCCAGTACGCTTCAAGAAACTTTGGACCCCACAACTTTGAGGACGATAGCGATGAGGACTGACTAGTACGAGCGTTGACGGGAGAATGTAATTCCGAGAGGTGCGGGTGAACGCGGGAGTGGGAGATGATTCATATGCATGCCTTGGGCGTTGGAGAGATTGTACCATTATCATTGCCTCATTCATCATTTAGTTGATTGCTGCCTAAGATATCCTCTTTGTACTCTATTTGTTCCTGTTTTTGATTGATTACCTGCTTTGCATGTGTAGGAGCTGGATACGCTAGATGGGATGATGACGGACTATTGAGTAATATAAATTTCTTCCACCCTAAGATATCAAGAAAGGATACGCCGTAAACATAAAAACAAAATGACCAAAATCGTCAACTTAAATCCATGTAGCTGCTCATTAACTGTGTGTGTCTAATATAATACATATCACACCGCCCCTGCAGCGGAAGGCAAATGTGAAATTCTAAATTTATTTGTTTAGAAGTTTTGAAAGATTTGATTCGTTGAGTTGATCAGCTTTACACCAAGCGTCTAGCTGTCATAGATCCACTTCTTGTATGACTAGGGGGTATCTCCTCTTTGTCGTCTATTGTGGGGGATTCTGGGGATGCGATTCCACCGCTACCGCTGCCGGTTTCGTCACGGTCATCTGGAGCGTAGATACTATCTTTGTGCCTCGTCTTGCGTCCAACAAACAACCAGCGGATCCCACGGGCGGTGGCTTTGCAGAAGTCCTATATGGGAAATCAAAAGGTTAGCAGCCATATATAAAAAGGGGGGGTCGAAAGCGCCGTAAAGGTTAACTTACCCAAGGGTTGAAAGCATCAACCCACGCCCTCCAACCCCACTTCCCACCTTTCCGTGCGACTTCCATATCCTTAACGGCCATACCCATCCTCTTATATCGCTCTGCCAAACCTTCCTCCGTATAATCCCTCCAGGGGTACGAAAACAAATGCAGAATTGCAAACCCGAACATTTCAACGGATATCAAAACTGCGTTAATCCCCGTTCCCAAATCCCCCTCCGAAACATACTCTCCTGGCTTCATAACATGGAACCCCATCAAAACGCTAATAATAATCATCTGCCAAAAGATGAAAAACACCACGAGTTTGATACTTATGAACTTCAAAAACGGTCGGTAAGGATCTAGTTCATCCTTCAGCGCCGTATAAAACGCCACCAGAACATAAAGCGCAATCGAAATCATGATGATAACAATAATCGTAACCCAGAAATGAGCAAAGACCGGCGACCATGACTCTTCGCAATATAATCCGTACCATTGTGTCGCCAAGGCTACGAAGGTACTAACGACCCTGATGGCACAGTATTGAAATGTTCCGATCCAGATGATGTTGAACCATGTCAGGCCGCTACGAGGGGTGCGAAATGGAATGCCAACTTTTAAGCACCAGTCTGCAGGCCAAGGCCAAGGCTTTGGTTCCCATCTTCGGAAGAATTTCTTTTGTTCGTGGAGGGTTGGAGCGATGAGGTAGGTCATGAGGAAGAAGAAAGAGGCGAGTGCGAAGGCTTCGTAACAGTCTCGGATTACTTCGAAGTATATGGCCCAGAAGTAGTAGCCATAACTAAAGGTTGTGATTATTGAGTAGACGGGGAGCATGAGAATAATTCGGATGACGCTATATCGGAAGGGGTCTTCGTTAGAAAGAGGGGGATTGTACATATGGATTTTTGAGGGGAGGGGGTTGGAGAACGTACTGCCGCTGCTCGTCTGGACGAGTATAATTACATGCATGTCGTTGGATGAGGTACAGTGCTATTCCCGTTGTGAAGATGGCGAAGATCTACTCTCGACATTAGAATCGATCCGGACGAATGAAACCCGGGGGTGAGGTCTCTAGAATTCAATAACAAAAAAAGAAAAGCACATACAGCACATATTATGAATCCAATCTGTGAAACTGTGAGGCCAAAACCCGGTAATGGAGTCGTAGAGTCTATTTCATCGACATGCTTCTGTTAGCTTCAAAGTTGCAATTAATCGACTGCACTGGATCGAAATGGTGTTGCTTTTGTTGTATATTTCCTCTATGGCGGTGGGTGTGTATACTTACAGACGTGCCCGTCCGTAGAATTACAAAAAGCAGGCATGGCTTTTACTTTTTGAGAAATTCAAAAAGTGACCGAATGGAAGCTAGAGATGAAGAAGGGTATTCCAAGAATTATATTTATTTTGTTCAGCAAGTCGGCATAACGCCTCCGCCCCCCTTCCTTGGGTTGGACTCGGTTTTCTTTTTTCCTTCGCGACGGTACGGCTGCTTGTCGATGTTCAGGAATGCAGACTTTTTTTTAAGAATTTGAGACTATTAATATGGTGAAGTTAAAATAGCATGTATGCGCTGGCCCTTCATAGACGTCTTCGAAAGAAAGTGGCCAGACGGATTGTTGTATAGTTCGAGAGAGTTGAGCGAAGTGGCTTGAATTATCGATATTGAACCGAATGGGAAATAGTAGGCGACAAGGGATATTCGTTGCGTGTTGAGGCCACCGAACCAGTTGATACCATGATATTTACAAAGAGCGTCGAAAAGTTGGATTTTGGAGAGGCGAAGAAAAGATGGAGGGATCTCGTCCAAATATAATAATTGCCTGCGAACCCTTTTTTCTTCTTTGCAAGCGCAAGCTTTGGGGCTTCACGGCCGGATCTACGGACCCCCATTGTGATTGTGATTGTGTTATGAAGGGGCTAAGCCTGGTTAGGAGATTTTGGAAGATGTTGCATGAGAGGTTCCAGGGTCTCGTGGTGTTTCAACCAATTAGGCTTGACCAAAGCTTCTCCAGAGGTCAAAGAATTAGGCTTCTTTTGACCAAATAAAGTAACGATTCCAGGTTTCTATAGATGCTTCTCTTGTTATCAATGCAACGGAACACGGCTGATCAGATCCCAGTCTTATAATAATATTAGTCGGTATAAGATTTCTTTGGCGGCGCCGATGAATATAATTCATCCATCATATTCTATGATACTGGTTACCTCGCTCGAGTTATTACCGTTATTTGGCATTCTCCCCTTTAATGACAACCATTGTGTATATGGGGTACAGCCTATTGAAACGGGTAACCATCGGTACCGCGGTGGTATCGGTCAGCTTGGGCACCGTTGTCCAATTGGTAAGCCTGATATGACGCGTGGACCTAGACGTATGCACAAGTTTAATGATCAAACTGATTGAAATGCCACACTGGTGGATCCCTCAGGCGGCAGAGGGTACTCCCCCTGAAGGGCTTCGCACCCCACGGACGGTTTTGCATCCCGTAGGACGAGATTAAACATCGGCGTTTTATAATTATACTTGACGCCGACATTTAAAAAACAAAATATTTTCCGAGTACCAACCGATAAATCCGTTCAGGATTCATGACCAGATATGCTACAAGATCTGATTCATAAATGACGTTCGGCAGCACATCCGGATGCTTCGATTTCCGAATCTCGAACCCGAACTGCGCCCCAAACATTATATGTATGCCCATGTAAGGGCAAGAAAGTAGATCCGAATTCGAATTCCCCGGGTATAAATATCCCCGAACGTCCTACCATTGTTTGTTTTATATCCAGGTAGTGGCGCCCAGTCCTTCTTAACTTGGCTAATATTGAACGACACGGTGAGAAGTTGACATTGGGTCGGAAAGTTATTGTGTTGAGAACCTCATTCACGGCCCAGCCGAATGCCCAAGGGTCTTGTGACACGCCAGCTGCGAAAGATGCCTCGGTAGAATTCGCTTAAGCACTGAACGCGGCAGTTGACAGCTTCACCCGTCGACGCGGGAATCGAATCCAAGGAAGCTACTTAAGGATGCTGCTTTCTCCAACTTTTTACCCCGGATAGCTAACCAGGTACCCCGTATATTATATCATCGACAGAGTATATTTCGTGTTTTCTCGAGTTTTTTTTAGCCCAACATGCCCCAGACATATAACTACGAGCACTACACCGTAACGTTCCCAAAAGATGGGATTGCGGTAATGGAAATTAATAGGCCGGAGGCTTTGAATGCCTTTACGGGAGAGTAAGTAATAGTTTTCCCGAATTTATAAATTTCTAGAATATATATTGTTGTAAAACGAGTTCGATCCGAGAGTTTTCCATGACCTTAAATTCTAATATTCTTTGCCAATTTTAGCATGATAGTGACTATGGGAAAGGTCTTTGACCAATTATCCACTGACTCGGACTGTCGTGTGGTCATTCTCACTGCCGCTGGAGATAAAGCCTTCACTGCGGGATTGGATATTAAGCAGACCAATCTGGGTGGCAGTGCTGCTTCGGTTGACCCAGCCCGTAAGATGATTTCAGAGCTACGACCAATGCTCCTTGCTTTCCAGAATGCTGTTACTCGAGCTGAAAAATGCCTTAAACGTAAGTCTAAACAGAATATGATTTCCGAGTTATGAAAAAAGTTTTCCTTGACCATTGGTCTAATTACCGGGTTTTGCAACAGCAATCATCAGCGTCCTCCATGGCTACTCGTTTGGAATGGCTATTGACATTTCAACTGCAACCGATATCAGAATCTGCACAGCCGATGTCAAGCTGTCAGTGAAGGAGGTTGATATTGGATTGGCTGCCGATGTGGGGTCTCTGTCAAGATTGGTAAAGATCGTTGGATCTATGTCATGGGTCAAGGATATTTGCTACTCTGCTCGGATATTCGGAGCAGAAGAGGCCTTCAAGAATGGACTCGTTAGCGCTGTCTTCAAAGACAAGAAGGAGGCGTTGGAAGGAGCTATGAAGATGGCTGAGTTGATTGCGTCTAAGAGTCGTAAGTTTTCCGCAAACTCGTGTACTCCGAGTTCGAGTTGCATACTAAGTGTCTCTAGCTGTCGCTGTCCAATCTTCCAAAGAAATCCTCAATTATTCCGTGGATCACTCGGTCGAAGATGGTAAGTATCTAATTATATAACTCCGAAGCTAAAATGGATGACCTAGTTACTAACGAAACACTACAGGTTTGAGATACACCGCTGCCTGGAACCCAGGTGCCTTGCAAACAATAGATATCCCAGCTGCCATAAAGGGAAGCTTAACAAGGACGAAGCCACGATTTGAGAAACTCTGAGTTCGTTGTCCGTGTATATAAGATCTTTCTCACCAGTTGTACAATACAATCAACGACTACCCTGTGCATTTGAAACCGAAATTCATATCCATGAAGTTGCCCAGACTTTACACCTCTGGCTCAACAGTTATCTCTCGTATTCTTCTCTTGTGGCGTGGTTCTAGCTCAGCTAATACAATATCACTGCCTGTCAAATTTGTGTCCATTTGAGATATTGGAAGTATCTCATCACTGCTTATAGACCCTGCAGGCAACTCCGCTACATGCCTCGCGTCTCGTTGGTACTCCCATGGAGGAGAGCATGGGGAATCTTTAATAGTCGGGTTTCTATCCATCATAGGACCTATATTTCTCGCAAACCCTATGTTAGTGATATACTTCGATCGGTTTCAATGTACCTTGGCGGGGACTGCTGACCGGCAGTAGTATCGAGTACGCTCAATTGATCCCTTCTTCTTTCCATCGGTCTCCTTGGGATACTTGGCATTGTACTCGACGGTGCTCTTCGTAGGCTTGCCCAAAATCGCCTTGTACTTTCGGGAGAAGGTGGAGAAGGCGGTGGCTCTGTGATATCATCTGTGGGTGGTTGGGTATTTGGGTCGATGCTTGCAAATACTTCATTGTGAAAGTTTTCCTGGCCTTTCTCTTGATTCCTGGTTCCTTTTATTCTTCTTCTTAGAATCAATATCACAGTTAAAATGATACTAATGACTGCTATAGCGCCTACGGTACTGCCAGCTATGATCCCGCCACGGTTTTTCGAATTCGAGTTTTCAGTGGGTAAGGGCACTTCCGGTGCTGGGACTGGGCTCGCGGTAGCCTCTCCAATATTATAAAATGGTGAGTTGGTATCCGTTGGAGTAATGAAAGGTTTATCCGCCCAAGTTGAATTTCCCGTAGAGTCGCCCCCTATCACAGCAAATACTTCATAAGGTAATCGGTAAGTCGCCGGGAACGTGTTATATGTCGATTCCCATTTTAATGTGGAAACGTTGAAAACTTTCACCGGATTACCATCACACTGCGGTGAGAAATCCCTTCCACCAATAACCAACATGTTCGTGCCTTGAAGATGACAAGTATGGTCTTGCAAACCCGGCGGTTGAAGTGTATCCGGCTTGTCGACGAATATCCATTGAAACGCTGGGATCGATAAAATCCACATCTGCCGACTTTGTGTAAATCTATTGGCTGTAAGTAGGGAATAGTTGATCGTTAGCTATGTGTTCATCATATAGACGACATTGACCTGGTACCTACCGTTGTTGTCGTAGATTATTCCACCATAGTTGTATATGTTCACAGAACTACCATCTGATGCGTACGCGGCCACTGCGCACATCCCACGAACATTGGTAGGCGTATCCCCTGCTACAGGTTGTTGAAACCACCCCTGTCGCTCAATGTCGTAAATATACACATTGTCTAACTTTAAGCCAGTACCTCGCCTGCCACCGCCGGCGTAACTGATGAGGTAGTCTCTTCCTGCAAGTTTAATGGGCACTAGAGTACCTTGACGATATCCTGAAGAAATTGGGTCAGGGTACACCTGAATTGTTCTGTTATTGCTATCGAATTCCCCAGAGGTCATATTGAAAGCCCGCATCCTGCGAGCGCGTCAATTAGCGTTAGTACCCTTGAAGGGTTTGAATGGGAAAAATTCCGCACCCAGCTAAAAGTCTGAAGTCTGCCGGTTCGGGGTATCCTGGAGTAGTATGGGCATCCTGTTGTCCACCTCGATAATAACCTACATCGCCTACAAATGCCGAAGCGCCAGAAGCAGCCCTCGAGACCGGGTCACCCTTTGCATTAACGGCAGACCATGAATCCTGGATAAGATCATAGCTCCATATCGCTTGTGGCAACGTATCGACATCGCCGCTCGTATTTAGGAATGCTCCTCCGTACAACAAAATCCTATTTCGTATTTGGTCGAGCCAGAGGGTCGCATTTACTACCAGGCTCTTCGTTAGCTAATACAGCGCAGCTGTGTAGAATAGAATTCGGAAATAATATCCTACCCACGTCGGGTGGCCCCCCTCTAGAAGGGACGGAAAGGGATCGTAGTCTCTCTTCATCAGTATCGAACATTCTGCTTAAGTCAAGCGAGAGAAACCGCGGGAAGTCGGCGTCCGCTGAAATGTTGGACAATATCAATACTTTGAAGCTTACCCTTGTAGAATGTGAGTTACTATTCGAGTTTAAGCTTACCTCGATCACCACGCAGTCCTTCAGCGCCGTAGATATAGATTTTATCGCTGGATTGTACACCTTTAAGATAAATATGAGCCTTATGTAAATTTTAAGGAGTATTTAGAATGCAGATTAGCTTACTTGCATGGGACCAAAATTTACAAGTCGTCAAGGTGGATGATGGGGAATTCTGTCGACGCAACATTCCGATTGAGAATGAAGACACATGGCTAATGCATATAGTTAAAAGAATGAGTAACGGCTTCATGTTGATAAGAGAGCAGGTAATATCCTTGGGCAATTTTGCAATTGACCTCGGGTGTTATTGTTTTAGAATTTCGAGTAATGAAAACTTATTCCAGCCGGGGAACCGAATATATACTAAAAGACCAGTTAGCCCAGTGGTTCTCTAGAAGCCGAAGGAATGTTTAACGGCCGATTCGTCCGCCTAGGATCGAGGCTAGTGTAAAGACACTTGTGACCAAGGAGTTTCCAACATCACAGCGTGGGTTTGTACATCATGTGGAATCATTTTTCCTTTGTTTGTTTTACATGCACGGATTAATTGGTTAATTCGTGAATCCAAAGTGTTTGAACCTGCAGGTTGGATTGTTCCTGAGCACGCTGTCAATAAGTTACTTTCAAAGTTAGCAACGTACGAGCAAACATAGGTTCGAGGCTACGAAATTTGGACTTGCGAGGCAAGTACATGTACATACGCGTGCTAACTATGAGCCTGGGGTACACTCCACTATCCAACATTCAAGGCAATGTGAAGGCTATTTTCGCAGCATTCAACAACAACAATAGGTAGATCATCATGTTGGAGGCGGGCTACCTTGTTGGATTTTAAAGCTCTCCGCTCGCACTCGTGGTGTTTAGAAAAAGCAGCACTGGTCGATGGAGATAATGTTTAGGTAGACGATCACAGACCGCGACCGCTAATTCATCCCACCGAGCCGCCTCGAAGCTCCCAGCCTCAAATAAATGCAAACTCCTGATATAATTTGAGCGAGGATCCCTGTCATTTCGTGAGGACTGTGTAACATGATCGGCAATGCATCTAACCATGCCAAGTCTCGCGATCCACTAAGCTTAAATCCCACAAAATCAACACACTTTTCTGCATGCTCTTTTTAAATCGTCAAGAAATAATAATCATCCCTAGCCGTCCAATACAATGGCCGCCCCGAGCGGCGGGTATAAGGAGCCTGTTTCGGCTCAATTGGCACGGGCTTTACCAGATCTTCCGCGATTCGACCAAACTAGAATACCATCAACTAATCGGTACATCTTGTCCGGCCGCTATATCAACGGATGGATTGGGTTTTCGAAAAATGTGAGAGACTATATACAGGATCTCAACGATGGGACCACGTCAGTTACAGGGGATTCCATGGAGGATATTCTAGTCCCTCGAGTTGCCATGGATCAGGATGATTTGGTTCGGACTCCGAAGGGGATTAGAAAGAGAATTGAGGAACAACTGATTGAGCCGATTAACCAAAAGCGATCGATCGAGGGAAAGGCAAGATAGACCAACCTGCACTTCTTCAGCGCCTCTTCTCGATGTCGTCGACGTACCCATAAAACTCGAACGAATAAACGGATCACTCTTCCCCGGCCACAATCCACCTATTTTCCGTCTCCCACCATCCCCAGAACTCGACGAAGCCTGAGAATTCGTCTCACAAGAAGAAGTCCATCGATAGGCTCTTTTGGATTCATTTAAGCCACTGCGCTGGCATAATTTTACAAAATCTGATGTGTCAGGCAAATCTTGATGTCATAACTCTGAACTGGGTAAATACCCAGAAAAATACATTCCTAGATTTCAGTGTAAATAAAAAATGCAGGGACTTCGGCGTCATCAAGAAGTGGCAAGATGAACATAAGTTAAGCGAAGAGTTATTGAAAAAGATCGTGAGGCCGGAGAGTTGTGTGGAGATTCCTGTCCCAGTACAGAATATTACGGATGCGTTCGAAGAGGCAAAGACGCCTTGGGATTTTGACTAGACTACTATGTAATTTAGGGGGTTGTGAAAGGAGGAGTCGTTGTCAGATAATGTCTCGAAGGGGATATAGAATTGATTTAACTTTTAGTAAGAAGCGGAACCACACAGTCTATCTATCAACTAGGACACAAGAGAAAAACAAAAGCTCATGGGAGGAAGTATGAAGGTGCAAGTAAAACGCCTGTAGGGAAAGAATGATAACAAGTGAAAGGGGGTAAAAGGGAAGTGTGATTTCATTCATTGTTCATTCAAAATGTAGCTCGCTAAGATGATGATGAGAGCCAAGAAAGTACGAAAGAAAATTCCAACTCGTCTAGCCAAATATACCAAAACAAAATCTATCTAGTTATTTGTTCTGGTGAATATAGTTGACCAACTCTTGAAGCTGGGAGCGAGTACCATCAAGGAGTGGGTTCTTAAACTCATCGTATTGGATAGTCAGCACCTTCTCGAAGAGAGGGAGGAGTCGGTCAGTTCTGGTATGAACGGCTTGGTTCTGATCTTTGTCTATAAGAACGATGGACACGTTAGTATCGTGGTAGTGTAACCTTCCGCAAAACACGGTACGAGGGTGATTAAAAGGCAAGTGTCACTTACAAAGTTGTATAAACATGGTGTAGATTGGCTCGTTCTCTTCAAAGTCTTCTTCGAGCGGCAAAACACCAACCAAGACATCAAGGGCTTGTCCCAGGTCGGAGATGGCGTTGATATTGCCCATGATCATTCTCGCGACACATCCGCAAGCATTGTCTCGGCCACGGTGCTTTTGCGTCCTGAACAAAACCTCGAGTTTCTCAAAGATTGTGTTATAATGCTTTGCGATCTCGGCCTTGTCCTCGCTGTAGAAGCACAGAAGTCCTGTTCCGTAGGCGGCGTTGGACTTAACTTCGAAGTTCTCATCACCCAATCTGCGCAACATGACTTGCATGAGGGTGGATGTATGTGGAGTAACACCTCCTTGCATGTAACGAATGCAGTCTGCAGTGACACCAATGGCGTGAGAGCGCTCAATGGCCTCGGTGGAAGAGGCATATTTGAGAACTTCGCCGCCAATCTTGCTCCAGGCAGCAGTAAAGGAAGGACCAAGGGCTGCAGCCAAACCCTGGAGCCAGTCGAACGCAGACTCGATCAAGACCCAATCGTACTCAGAGCTCTCCTCCAAACCTTCGAGAAGCTCTCCATCGTCATCCATTTCGAGTTGGCAAAGGTGCTTCTTGGAGAGGATCAAACTGATTTGAGTCATGGTTTCGGTGATGAGAACCTCATCGACTTCACCCTTTTCATTTGTGAACAGAGAGGGCCCGCAAACTTTCAAGGTCTCGCCAAGGTTGTGTGCAACAGCTGTAACAACTTCCCGTTCAGTTTCCTGAAGACAAACGGCGAGAGTTCGGGTCATAGTAAGATTCCCGAACTTCTGGAGATCTGCAGTTGGCTGAACCTTCAATGGAAGCCCGGCCTCCCAACGTTGGTTGATACCGGCCTTAGTCTGTGCAGACCAGAAAGCAGCGTATGCCCTCCAAAGGGTATCAATGGTGGCCCTGCGGACACCCTCATACATGTGACTGAGTCTTTCAATCAAGACATCGATGGTCTTTTGAAACTCAACTTGATCGAGGGATTCAGTGCAGTGCGAAATGATTTCACCGATAGCATCAATAGCAACTTCCTTTTCCAAGGAAACTGCAGTGACAGCGGCAAGATCTTCCCAATTACCGTCATCTGATTCATCATCATCGATCATGTCGGCGATAACGACTGGAGTATCGAGCTTGGTCCCGCCAATTTCAGAAACAACGAGCGGTGCGTCCTCATCATCTAGATCGAGCTCTGCCTCTGCCTGGATGATGCTCTCAAGCAGAGCGCCAAGAACAGGCGACAAGAAGGGCTTGAATTCGTTCTTGTAAACGCGTGCAAGAATTGCCCAGAATGAGAAGACACCTTCCTTGAGCCTGGTATGGTCAAGCTCAAGCGATGCCTGAGCAGCTTGCATCAAATCCTGAACGTATGGAGTGAAAGCAGTAGGTCCAACGGCCTCTGCGATAGCGCCCATGCAATCCAAAGTTACGGATCTTAGACTGAGTTCATCTTCACCATCACTGAGGGTCAAACAGCCGCTGAGGGCTTGCATGGTTTCGGTGAAGTATGGGACGAACTTCTCTCCGGATCCGCGAGCGGTAGATGCGATGGCTCCAACAGCGGCAGTCTTCAGTGGAATGTCATCTTGGGTAAACATGGCGCTCAATCTGGGCATGATGGAGTTAAGGTAGGTTGGCATCTCCTTGGAGTCAACTTCTCCCAAGACTGCATCAATGGCGTAGCAGCAAGAACGTTTGATGTCAATGCCATCACCCTGGACATCAAGCATCTGGATGAGAATTGGAACTACCTGGGCGTGGAATTGGGCGATCTCGTCACCAAGCTCGTCGGCGAGGTTAGCAAGAGCGTGAAGGGCAGCCTTGCGAACCTGGACATCGTGATCGGTAAGAGCGTTATGAATGACTGGGATGACCTGTTCTATCTGTGTCGCAACGAAGTCTGGAGCTCCCTCGACGCAAGACCCGATGGCAAGTAAGGCAGCCCGTCGCTCATTTGCGTTCTGGCTTGAAATGTATGGACCAAGAGCTTTCATGAGTGGAACGACAACTTGAGAAGGTGGAAGGGCTTCGGCGAGGAAGTTGATCATCAAGATACCGATTTTGCTGGGTGCGGAATCATCGCCACCCTCGTCATCCTCCTGTGGCTCAGCAGCGATCTTGATAGCCATCAATGTAAGCCGCTCTCCAAGCTTCATGGACTGAACCTTCATCTTGCGGATTCTGACACAGGTTAACAGGAAGTTCAGAGCCTTGGATCGAACATCCTGGTCATTGTTTGTGTTTTCCGCCAAGTTTATCATGAACTCAATCAGGTCTTTGAGGTAGTTGCCGATAAGAGCTCCCTCGGACCCGACAGCATTAATGAAGACTTCGAAGGAGTCGTCGAGCATCTTTGGATCTTCGCTTTGGATGACTTGTTTGAGAACTTCGACCATGGATGGGAGAAGAGACTTGAATTTCTTAATGCTATCGGAGTCCTCGTCTGCCTCAAAGTTCTCGCCCATCTTTCCCAAAGCCATCAACGTGTAGACTCGGACCTGCAAGCTTTCTGGGTCATTGAGGGTTCGTTCGAAGAGGACGAAGAAATCGGACCATTTGTCGGAAAACTGGTCCTCGAAGGTCTCAATGAGATTGTAGAGGATGAAGATACCGAGCTCACGGTCAGAAACGTTGCTCGAGGTCGCAGCTTGGTGAAGGTGGCCCGGGAGAGATGCCCATTTCCCTTCGGGGAGGTCAACCCTGGCAATCGCAGAGATGATACGAGCAATGGCATGCTTCACGATTGGAGTAGGCTCCTTGACGGCAGTCTGGAGAAGAGCATCACGAATCTGGTCTTTCTGGCCTTCGAGCTCGGATTCTTTTCCAGAACTACCTTGCCAGAAGTTCGCAACAAGTCTAGCGGCCTGAACAGCAGCAATCTGTCGCAGAGCTTGCTCTGGATGGCTGGCAAGAACTTCGATAAGTAGGGGTAAAGATTGAGGATATGTGAAGAAATCCTTTTGTAGAGTCGCTGTCGCCTGCTTGACGGTCTCGGTATTGGCTTTAAAAGACGTTAGTCTTCTCTGAATTATCCAACAAGCAACGCGAAATGGGACGTAACTTACGTTGAAGGATGCCTTCCAACAAGGAAAGGAACTGCTGCTTGTCAAGAGCAGCCATTTTAAGAGATGGTAGATGATATGAAAGAATGGGAGGGTAAGAAGGTCTTGAAGAAGAGTTTTCGCTGTGGAAAAGCAGTGGGTTTGGGGCTGCCTGTAAGCTTGTTAGCAGCAGCGCGATGAGGGGAGATGATCTGATCAATGAGGTGCAGCCGTTGTGAGATGAACAGTGCAGAATACATACCTATACAAGTTGATACCAGTGCTCGATGGTATTCGGCGACCCGGAATATCCAGGAGAAGAGAAGCAGAAAGGTACGAGGAAGGATAGATGGTGAGTGAAGCAAAAGAAAAGATCTTTTGGAAGGAAGCAAAGCTTAAGATTTTTTTTTGTCTTGGAGAGCGCAGCAGAAACTTTTTTTTCATGTCGGTGCAAGGTTGTTGCTTGCCAAAATACCTTCTAGCCGAGTTTGGGTGTAGTGCCCCACCAAGACAGCTTTGTTATCGATAAGGACGAAGACCCTTGACAGGCTATATGGCATGTGGGAAACGACTGTACTGGGTTTAATCCAGTTTCATAGAAGTGAGATTCAATTCTAAACTCTTCTTCAAAAAATTTTTCATTCGCAACGCTTCGAAACTAACTTTAGAATTAATGTCTGGAAAAATTCATATCGCGGGGCTATCTATGCTATTATATTATACAGGCTTGAAATTCGCCGGGATTGTTTTTTGAAAAAAGAGGAAGAAGAAGAGGAATGAAAAAAAGAATGAAATATATATATATATATATATATATATATATATCTTAGTGACTAATATGTAGTCCGGATTGGATTGAATGAACTACTTCTTTGTATTGGGCAAGTCCTCCCAGTGGACCATTTACTCAATGACATCAATATCAACCTTGCCAATGCCGGCGCCAAGCTTAACCAATTCCGCCACAAACTTCAACGGGGTCAACTTGTACCTATACGGGGCCTTAGTAAAGGTTCCGACTTTAGTAATGTTAATAGTAGCGCTGCCCCAATCATTTCTGTATCCCAAATTTGCAAACCCATCTTTTTCGTCATCACCGCAGACGCAAAAATTCGGAGAGTCCTCTGGAACGACGAGGCCGTGGGTGCTAACTGCCTCACCAGTATCACCTCTAAAGACATTGCCTTCAATAAGGGCCTGGTTGTCGGATCGAGAGTGGATGGCCTGGTAGTAGAAATCTTCGTAGTAGTTATTGTAGATATGATGGAAACCGAAACGACCGGCGGGACCGCGGGTTCCAAGACGCTGCCAGAAGTTGTGGTGGTAGGTAACGTGATATTTGCCCAGTTCGTGAGTGAAAGTGGGTTCGTTTCCGACCAAGGAAGTTTTCCAGTGGTCATGGAGATAGTTCCACGAGACAGTGATATAATCAGATCCCCTGATGATATCAATTAAACCGTCCTACCCCGAAAGCTTTGTTAGTGGTTATGCATATGTCTAGTATATATCCAAGAAAACATACGTAATGATCAGGACCATGGTTGTTATCAGATGTGAGTTCATTGTGATCAATCCACACACGAGTGGAATTGCTAATTGTGATAGCATCGTTTCCGACGACATCGTTTACCTTCAGATTCTGAATAATGACATTGGTAGCATTGACAACAGTTATCCCTATTTAGAAATCTTCCGAGTTAGTTGGATTGGCTCAATTTGATATTCAAGAACTATGAATGTTCAATTAATAACCATCGTTACGGTCCTACATACCTTTATCATAAATACTACCAGAGTTTTTCGAACCAATCAAGGACTTATTAGAGCCAACAATGACACGCGCCTCTGGCTTAATAGCTCCAATAACCTTAACGACCCGCGGTTCAGAACCAGCGAGTGCCGTAGCTAGGGAAGGATAATCCGTAACAGTCACAGTTGGGCCGCCTTTTCCACCGACAACCTTTCCTCCAACTGGATTATCCTTTGCGTATCCCTCAACGTCCCACGAGAAGTCATCCAGGCCCTTAGGAGTTGTGGCTGCGGCTGCGGCTGCAAGAGCGCCAGCTGTGACTAAAGTAGAAAACTTCATGTTGACAGCGAGATAAGATATACCTGACTGGTTGCAACAATAGCTAAGGAGGAGTTATAGTTGAAAACGGGACTTCCAAAGGGCAGGTCTTGCGAAGCAATGCGCAGTGACAATCTTGAATAGATCCTGAAGTTGGGACTCACTCCTGCATATTTATATCTCGGAACTCCATTGCGACAAAGACGTCAGCTTCCACGCTCGCAAGAGCCAGCTCGGGAACTGAATGCCACCCTCCGCAAGTTACCTCCACAGTTTCTCCGCATGGATCCCCGCCGACCAATTTCGCAATTGGACCAAGATCCCATGTCCTAGAACAATCTCCCCACAAATGGGGATATTTACAACAGCAAGCATTCCATAAAGTGTGTTGTCAAGTAATCAAGCTCGTGCTTGTCGAATCCAATCTGTGGGGCGGAAGGAGATGACGATGGGTGTCGCGGTCGCGGTTTAACCGTAGGAAATGTCGAGAGATATCAACCGCGCCCAGAGCTTAGCTAAGCCACTAGCTTGTACCCCGAAACCCCTCGGGTCACCAATCCCCAGTCGTTGATGTTTGCAAAGTCGAAATTTTGGTGGAGAAACGGCATCTCAGAACCAAAGACAATAAAGTTGCCGAGCTTCGACAAGAACTTACAAGAACTCACAAGAACCCACAAGCATCAACAAGACAATATAAGCATATTCCCAAATGTGATCCAAAATTTAAGGAATAAAGCCTAGTGGTGGAAATAGCTGTTTTCAAGGCGGCGCAGTAGTCAAAATATGGAAGTCAAGAATCTTCCAAGACGGAGGAAGTTGTGGAACCAAGACGGAAGAACATCAACAAAGTATTGGTGATTTGGGTTTAAACTCCTCTTTCCCCCCATGTTCTGGGCATGAGCGAACAAGGAAAGTATATGACGTTCATCACACCGACGTCCGGATAAATCTCGCTTGGCGGCGCCACTAGGAATATTAGCTCGATCTGTCCGACAGCTTGCAGTACACAGTCGTAAACTTCGTTGAAAGTAATACCCAAGAAAACCCACGGTAGCTGTACACTCAAAGAGATAGATGCGCACTAGGTTATGAGAGACGTCGTAAATCCTTAGACCGATTTAGAAAGCTTGCGAAGAATACATGCATCGAAAGCTATAGGTTTGTGGTATTTTATGTGTTGTTTTCGACGTTGAATTTTGGAGACAGAATGTGTTGGGTACCAGTTCTCACATCGATGCCACTCGAAATTTCTTGACAATAATAACATTTGATAGTCAATATATCTAATTCCTTAGTAAAGCGGTTGATCCCATAGAGATCCGAGGAGATATTCCCGGTTTACGCAGCTCCAGGGAGATCGATGTACGGCGCCTTACAGTTACGTTTCGAATGGAGCGCTGCGACATAGATGCACCAGCGAGGTCATCAATTGCGGATGAGTGGATTCTATCGCCTTCTATCTCGGGAGAATCTGTTAACAAAAAAGAAGCAGAGGAAATATATGAGCATGGCCGGTAGAAATATATGACGATTGCCTCTTGAAAATGCAACAATCCGATACGCCGTTGATACAAGAAATGATAAACTATAAACAAAGAGCAGAGAATAAATGAAACGACGCCACCTTCAAGGCTGGTAAACGCGATCCTAAGCAAGATACCTTTTGGTTATTTCGCAGCAAGTAGTTCGCCTCCATCTTTCGATTCCAGTAAAACCGACTACCTTCGTCCATACAACGAAGATTCTGGCTTGCGCTGAGGTTTGGAACCTCCTGCCCGCGGCATTTTTCCATGTGGACGGTAGGTCTCTTCCGTCGAATACCTATCCTGGTCTCTTGTCGACATCGAGTTGTCCATGAGATTAAGTTTATTTCCCAGAGTGAATGCGAGCTCGTCATCGTCGTTGTGCAGTTGTTCGGCATCCTTCTTGAACAAGAACAGAAGATCGTTCTTGGTCAGTTTGCCTGCTTCTCCCTTCTTGAGTAAATCGCCAGAACCAAATGCTGCTTCTGCAACTTTGCGCTTTCGGTCTTGTAGCTCTTGAATTCTCGATTCTATAGTATTGTCGACCGACATTCTGTAAACCACAACATCAGAAGTTTGACCAATGCGGTGAACTCTGTCGATAGCCTGCTCTTCAACAAACTACAGCCAAAAATTTGTTAGCATAAATCAATTTCCTTAATCTAGGAGCGACAAATCCTTACCGGGTTCCAGAAGGGTTCCAGAATGACAACTCGATTGGCAGCTGTTAGATTCAACCCGAGCGCTCCACATTTCAAACTGCAAAGCAGAACCTGGCAGCTTTCTGAATTCCGTAGAGTATCCAAACTTCGTTCTCTCTCATCGTTTTTCATTTTACCATCGTACCGGACAAATCTGATACTCCTATGTTTGAGGAAAGGCTCGATCATATCGAGCATGGAAGTGAATGCTGAAAATACGATCGTCTTGTTGTTGTCGGCGACTTCCTGCTTGAGAATTTTCATCAAGTTGCGGATTTTCGCTGACGCGAACGAATTTGAAGGATCAGGCTCTTCGACGTCGGACTCGTACTCGCTATCAGAACTGTTAAGCGTGATACCGCTGGGTTCTTCGATTACAGATTCGAATTCGTCGGATTCCTCGCCCTCGGACTCGATAGCCTCGTCATCCAGGTAGCCGTTTTGATCAACTCCCCGACTGCCTTCCTCTTCTCCTTCCTCCTCTTCATCGTCCTCTTCATCTTCCTCCTCGTCTTCGTCATCTTCCTCAGATTCATCAGAATATTCATCAATCTCAACTTGGGCCTTTTTCCTGGGCGCTGGCTTTTCTTCCTCTTGGCCCTCTTCTTCGTCGTCTGAATCGAGAATTACGCGACGATTGTTTCGCTCCTTGGGTTTTGAGTTCTCTCTTTTCTTGTCTGCCTTGTCCTCGACAGTAACCTTTCCGAGGCCACTAATTAAATCATCTAGATCATTTCCTGCGTTCGTTTCTAGCGCCCTTTCTCGGCGCTGCTTGTGCAAGGACGCCCGCCTCTCTTTGAACTTCTTATTCAGATATCCCAACTCATCTCGGCAAGACTCGCAGTGAGTTAGGCCTTGTTTAATCTCGATTTTGGAAAGCTCAATCTGACAGAGTTCGCACGGTTTGTTGTCAAGATTCATGCCACCCATTATATCTGCAAGACTGTCGATCTCCCCTACTGAATCTTCATCTACCAATCTAGAGACCCTGGATCCCTGCGACGCTTTTTTCGGCGTTTTGGTGCTAGTGAAGACTCGCTCCTTGTCCTCCGTCAGTTTTCCCGCGAGCAAATGTGGATGATTGCAAGCTTGGCGTAGCCGTGTCATGATAACCAAAACGCCAGCCATGCCATGTTTCTTGTTCCCAAATAAAAGATCATTCAAACGGTCATCCATTCGCGATTCGAGACGCTGGTAAAACTTCTCTTCGTCATTATCGAAGGAACAAGATACTGTCTTGACGCTACGTTTTACCATGTTGAGCTTCAGAGTTTTCTCATTCTTTGCACCAGGTTTGGCGGGCTCTTTAGCCTTCTTCGGGTCCTTCTTTTCATCGGAAGCAGCCTGAAGAACAGCTTTTGTACGTCGCAGCATAATGGAGCCAAGTAACGCTCGAATACGCTTGAGAGCTAGTCCTGCTTTGTTACTAGTCAGTAGACGAGTGATATCTTGCTTCCATTTTCCCTTATCCGCGTATGGGTCAACTCGAAGGAAACGAATCAAACTTTGGAGCTCGTCGACGTTGTTCTGAAGAGGGGTTCCAGTGAGGCACCAGCGGTAGTGAGATTTGAGAGCATAACAGGCGATGGTGCTCTTTGCCAAGTGATTTTTGATCGTATGGGCTTCGTCAATGATGACTCTCCACCACTTCACATCCAAACAGCCGATGAGAGCATCCGGAACGCTGTCTTTATGCTCGCTGACAAGGACTTGGGGTGTCGTGACGACAACATCATACGCCTTGAGGTCCTTTCCGGATCTCGTTCGTGCAGGGCCATGGTGGACCAGGACTCTGAAGCGGCCATCGGTTTTGTCCTTAATTTCTTTCTCCCACTGTTTGATCAGAGCCAACGGGGCAACTATCAAGGTTCCTCTGTGGGTATCAGAATGAATTTTGTGTTCCTTAAGGTATTTTTCTCGTTCTTCCGTGGAATGGGTTTTGCTGGAGGGCATAGGGTTAGAAAGGAGTAAAGATATCGATTGAATGGTTTTACCCAAACCCATCTATGTGACGTAGTCAGCAATCTAAGCCCGAAGCTTATGTGGTGGTTTCTGCTTACATCATCGGCCAAAATACCCCCTTTGACTTTGCTATCCTCTTGTTTTAAAAGCCAAGCCAAACCACGAATCTGATGTGGAAGAAGAGTAATGGTAAGACCGTCAACATGACCATCCTCCTCTTCTTCTTCCTCTTCCTCCTCCTCTGCAGCAGCAGCGGCCTCTGCAGCCTTCTTCCTAGCTCGAGTCCTCCTGCTTGGCGGTTCATCGTTGATATTTTCAAGCAAGTCTTTAAGACTATCCATAGCAGCCTTCGAATCCATGTAATCTGTAGCATCGTAGGCATAGCCATCCGAAGTGAACGTAGTTCCCTTTCCAGCCTTCGCCCAAGAGCTTCCAATCATTCCAGTCGCAGGTCTCATAGGGGCAGCCCATCGGGACAAATCGTCCATTGCCCGACTCCCTTGAGAGCTCGATGACGATTGAGCAGCCCGAGCATAGGGGTCGAACGAGGTTGGCTGATATTGTTTGTGGCTTGACCCACCACTAAATTTCGAGTTTGTAGTCGGGAACAACTGCCGGGCAGGGTTTTGAGTCGGTGGTGGCCGTTTGAATGGGCCTTGTATATCTGGAGAAGAGTCTAGCGATATAACAGCTGGCGGCGAGTCCACATTTATAGGCGCCTGGGCACTACCCGCTTTTTGACGCCACGTAGGGTCACTTGGGCGCAATATTGAAGGATCGTTCCATGCCAGTGGTGGTCCTAGAAGAGGAAGACCTGATCAGCATCTCGTTTGTAAGAGCAAGTCACTGCGTGTAAACCAACCATTTCCGCCTTTACCTCTCCCCATAGCACCAGATATTCCAGCTGGGCCTTTCAGAGGAGTTGTCTCGCCGAATTTTGGGGCATCCCGAGATCCCAGCGTGTTCTTCGGGTTGTAGCGTCCGTCCGGTATCCCAGACATCTTCGATCTGATATCGTGACAATAAATTCAATGCAATTAAGCAGAGCTGGAGCGTTGATGAATGATAGTAATTCTACACTATCGATTAAACTACCGCCAACTATAGCGTAGGTTATAAGAAAGTGACGAGATTTTGATGCGTCGATATCTGATTGACAGCCTTGAAGAACTTGAAGCCGTGGGATATAGAGAATACAGAGAGGTCCCGAGAACAATTACTAGGATGCAAAACTCGTGAAATAAAGCGGGGCCAAGATAAAGTCGCGTAAATCAAGCCGCGTAGTTCCAGACAAATGAGGGGCCGTATCCCTGGTGATAGATACTGCTAGCAAGCCGCTGTGTTTGTTGCTGGACCCACGCTAACTTGAAGCCAATTGTCATGGGCAACGTATGTAGACTTCAGCCACACACACACACACACACACTTGCCACATTTGCGCCACATAGATTATCGTCAACCCCTGCTGAATAACATCAACACAAAAGCCTGCAAAATCTCCTTTTCACATTTGTGCTACCTTGATTTGCTTTCGAAAACCACATACAAAGTTTTTAGTTAGCCTGCAGACTATGACCCTATGACTAATTTTATGTCCAAAACTTCGAACCATTCCCAGTTTTTAGAGGGTCCATTGAGGGTCCGTAGGGTCCAGCTTAGGATCGACATCCACTGATCGTACATACAGCTAGCTTGAACAACAAATTTGGCGATATGGAAAGCTCCGAGGCAGGGTTCCACCGAGCCGATTTGCCTACAAACGACGATTCGCGACGACAATATGACAATGGGCTATTCTGGGATCAATTTTGACTAGCTAATGCAGCCCGACCCAATTCATGTGCAGCACATGCTAAGAAGTTATTATATTTCTCAGCGCTCTTAATTGCAATGATTCTATAGCCATGTATAATGTTGGAAGTTATCGAGATCTCGCATGAGCCCAGCTCAGATATCGGGTCGTATTGAGGACATATTCTACGTCTTGTCGCGCGATAATCTAGTCAAGCCTTAATTCAGATTCCCATGTTTCACGGATGCGAAAGTCGAATTTCCATTCTGAACAATCAGGGCAACTTCCAAGACCCATTATGTCATACCTCAATCATGTCAAGACAAGGCAAGGTCGCCTTCTTGGGTTCTCTTCAACCGGGGGGGAAACATGGCTAGAATGATTAAAGCAGGTCCCCTTAGTCTACTAAAGCAAAACTACGAATGATAAATCCAGTTTAACCTAGCCTTGAGACCACTCATCTGACGTTTCGATAAATTGAAGTCGCCCGAGAATTCGCCTTCAGGGAATAAGCCACAAAAATCACATCGCCTACTTTGTCACCTGCCTCCGAACCCTAGGCCCTATAGACCTTGTAGATCTATACCCTTAAACCGTTCTAATGGGGACGAAGACACTGACGAATGGGATGCCAAGTTTAATTTCTCGCTCGAAAGTCCATCTGTGCTTGGGAACGGAAAAAAAAAAAAAGATCGAAGCGGCCTCTAAACTTAAACGATTGATTTCCAGGCTCGTGACGTTTT
Source organism: Arthrobotrys flagrans (assembly GCF_004000055.1). NCBI lineage: Eukaryota > Fungi > Ascomycota > Orbiliomycetes > Orbiliales > Orbiliaceae > Arthrobotrys > Arthrobotrys flagrans. The sequence continues at coordinate 4,899,219 of NW_027137547.1, forward strand.
CACCCCAACCTTCTTGCACCGGTCAGTATCTTCGTAAGATCTTGATCTTCCAAACCTTTTATAACTGCTTATATACGTATATACCGAATCGACATCCGGCTTCCGTATCTCATCATAGGGCGACCAATAACCGCACCTCACCTGTACCGTGCCTGCAGGAGTTAATTGAGTTTGGCGTCTTAAGCCCCGCCGTAGCTCTATCAAACCGTACGACGCTACCACCTCATAATAGTATGTAAATTGAACGGGTCAACATTGCATTAAATGTACCTACTACAGCGAATCCAGGGCAGTTTTGTATTCCATGTGGATCTCATACTTGGCGCCATGGCGACTATGTAGTCCTGCTTTTCCATGAAGAATTAAGAAACCATGCATGGATATTATCAGTTCTCGGTTGCAGATGCATGATAGCTCCCCAAGCAGGTCCCTTGAAGACCCTCTCTACCCTACTTATAGGAGCTTCATAATAGCACCCAAAGTTGAAAATACATTATCCAATAGGCCACTTGGTAACTTAAGAACTTACAACTAGCTCCTGGTAGGTCTGCCCAAGGAAGCATAGATCAACGCGAGAGGCTTGAAATACGCATTCCACTATAACCAGACTACACCGCCGCTAAGGAGCCCTATACCACAGCTCCGCCGAGAAGTGTTATTTGGTAAACGACTGTTTAATCTTATTACGACTTATTTACATCAAATTCCCTGGTCATTGTGGCTCCATAGTTGGATATAACTTCACCATCGCAAATTTAGTACATAGTACTTAGTACCTCACACAGTCTATTACCCAGAATTGACCAACATCTATATTCTGCGGCAAGGACTAGTCTTACTAGTGACTATCGAGCGATTGTACCTTGGGTGACATCATTTCGCCCGGGCTGGTTCACAGACAGCTACCAGCATCAAGAGCCCAACCAGATTTGAATCCCACCCAGCCATCGACATATTTCCCGCCGAATAAGAGAGTTGAGAAGTAATGCACGGCCTATCGACGGCGATAAGTAATGAACATTGCCTCGACGATTCGAATTCGGATATTGCATCCTGTACCAATAAGATGCGTCCACTTCCCGTGGGACAGATTCTGGGGATGAGACCACACCAAAGCCAACGATAGCAACGCCAAGTCGTTCCGTATCAGGAGGTAACTTTAATCAGGGTGGTTCGAAACAACCTTCAAGTATAGGACCTCCGGTCTTGTCAGCAAACGCAGACCCTCTTTCGCCAGATGCGACTGACCGGATCTTTCCCATATGCTCAGTGGCCGGTGTTGATGCCACTCGACAAGCCTCCCGGGCGATCAGAATCTCCCTTAGGATCAGAAAGAAGTTTTGGATTTGTCCCGCCACCACACCCCGCGACTGTCCTTAGTAGTGATGCAGGAAGCGTACGCAGTGCCCACGAGAGCATTGCATACATTCTTTCGGCCGGGCAAGCTCCTCCAGCGCAGAACGCTGGGGCGGAAGAAGGGTTCTTAACTCAAAGGTTTTCGTATCAACACACGGCCGAGGGACACATGGTCGTGACCGGTATTTCAGGGGCAGAAACTTAGCAAAGATGCGAGGGTAGACCTATACACTATCAAGGCGCGGTTCAGGGGTTTGGGGCGCTCATCGTTCTTAAGCAGGATCCGAGGGATGACTCGAAGTTAGTGTTCGAATTGCCAGCGAGGTTAGCAGCTCCAAGAAAAATCTAAAATTGTATTGTTAGAAATTCCGAATATTGACCCATTTACCTCGCCGTCTAGAATACGGGATTGATCATTGGATACTCGCCGAGAACTCTGTTTGCACTGCCTTCATTCACGAGAATCCTCTTCGATGAACAAACCGAAAATCTTCTGGACCATATTGATTTTACCGGAGAAGGAGCGGATGACTTGGCTCGGAACGGCCCGGAAGTATTTTCAATCATCGTCATAGGGCGAGATGCTCTCCAGATAAAGTTACGGTGTGCTGTTCATATTGCCACCCATGACTCAACTCTCATGCCTGCGAATTCGAACTTGAAGATGATTAGATCTTCCCGATTGCCGCTGGGGAACAACCACCACTGGAAAACACTCTCGATTCCGACCCAACAGAAGAAGAGCTTCTAGAGTCGACAACCAGCCTTAGTAAGTCATTGTAGGTCCTACGTCATACCAGACGGCGTCGAGTTGAAGCGGCTGCCATGGAAATCTTCAATATTTTGTCACAAATACAAGAACTGGCATCAGCTCCTGATTTGACCAAGTTCTTAAAAGTATTAGTCAAGGAGCTTACCGGATTCCACAGAGTGATGATATTCGACGAGGCTTGGAACGACAAGGTCGTGGCCAAGCTTGTGGATTATCGAGCAACGAAAGATTTATACAAAAGGTTGAACTTTCCAGCAAGCGATATACCAAAACAGGCACGAGAGCTTTACCGAATGAACAAAGTCAGGTTACTCTATGATCGGGATCAGACCACAGCTCGTCTTATCTGCCGAACAGCGGAAGATTTAGATATCCCACTAGACATGGCCCACGCATACCTTCGCGCGATGCCTCTAATCCACAGAGGCCAACCCTTCTGGATACATCGTTGCCTCATCAGACGACCTGCTGAAGCTCTTTGACGCCGACTTCGGGTTATTGTCAATCCACGACAAAACGAAGTTTCTCGGGCAGTTGGAAGATACACAGGAAGTTCTGGCATTAGTGGAATACTTCAGAATCAAGTGCTTTACATCTGTGGTAACAAGTCAACAACTATCGAGTACATTCCCGGATCTCAAATACCCTCCAGGATTCAAAACAATTGCCGGCGCTCTCCTTGTTCCCTTAATCGGTACTGGAAAAGACTTCATCTTTTTTTTTCAGGAAGGGTCAGTTACGGCATGTCCACTGGGCCGGCAATCCGTACGAAAAGACCCTCAAAGCGCGGCCGTACCGTACTGTGCCTATGGAAAATCCATTGAGGTCCGGAGACAAAAGGAGGCAGCCCTTCAAACTAGCCAACTTAAGAGGATCTTGCTTGCGAACGCCTCGCACGAAGGTACGTCTTTTCTAATAGGTATTTATATACCACTCTACTGACCTAAGGCCATAGTCCGAACTCCGTTAAATGCAATTATCAACTATCTTGAGATAGCCTTTGAAGGTCCACTTGATACCGAGACTTGCGAGAATCTCTCTCGATCACACTCTGCTTCAAAATCCCTTATCTATGTCATCAACGATTTGCTCGATTTGGCGAAAACGGAAGAGGGACACAATTTGATAAATTCGAGGGTTTCGATCTTTCCTCGACCGTGCGCGAAGCCACCGATGCATTTAAAGGTGACGCTGCAAGGAAAGGAATCTATTTCGAAGTCATTGAATACCCTGGGCTTCTTCAATTCATCAAAGGCGACCAATCTAAAGTACGACAGGCTGTTGCAAACTTGGCGGCTAATGCAATATCGCATACAACTACTGGCGGCGTCAAGCTGGAACTTTGGCTTTCTAGTATAGTAGAAAATCGCTGCGACATCGAGATCATAGTTCAGGATGCTGAGGTCGGAATGTCCCAAAGAAACCCGACAAGTTGTTTTGAGAGCTAGAACAGGTACAGAGTGATACGGATTATGAAGACGGCGGGTCAGACCTTCTTAGTTCTAGCACTGCCACATCAGTGGAACCCAAAGTCGAGAAGAGAATATTTAGGCCTTGCCATCGTGGCTCGAATTATCCGCAACATGGACGGACAGTTGCGCCTAAAATCAGAGGAAGGGAAAGAGCCTCGATTTTTTATCCAAATGCCCTTTACGATACCTAATGCTACTCCTGTGACCCCAGGAGATAAATCACCAATCGCATCACCCACGGGCCCAAGGCCGCACCTCAAGAATGATCCTTCTGAGCGGGCTCAAAGCCGTCCGTATTGACGAAGGAGATTCTCAGCCAGAAAGCAGATGCAAAAGTCTCAGCAGGCTCTGCTCCGGTTAGTCCCCGAGGAAGCACAGGTCAGCCAGCTGCACCCGGCAATGTACCCAAAAATAAAAAGCGGAATGCAGAAAATGTGGGCCAAAAGGAATTCTATGTCTTAGTTGCGGAAGACGACCTTGTCAATAGCAAGGTCATCAAGAAGAGACTCGAGAAACTCAGCCACCGAGTTAACCTTACCGTGAACGGAGAAGAGTGCGCGACTGTCTTTGCGGATTTTGATGTCCTTGTGGATATTCAAGTGAGTTGCGTTCCTTATGCCTTATCGTGAGACAGAACTAATAGCCCCCTTAGATGCCTACTATGGACGGCTACGCTTCTACTAAATTATTCGGAAGACTGAAACCGAGGGCAGTAGCGATACCCTTCCAGACACACATAGGGTGAATGGAAGGGTACCGATAGTCGCTGTTTCGGCCTCACTGTTAGAAAAAGAGCGGCAGACATATATCGACTGCGGTTTCGATGGGTGGATACTCAAACCCGTCGACTTCAAACGCCTAAACACTTTAATGGATGGTATAGTTAACATAGAAACCCGATTGACTTGCCTCTAGACATCTGGGCAATGGGGACGAGGCGGTTGGTTTCGTGGCTGCCCATCATCTTGAGCCTGAATGCCGCAGGTCGGTAAATTTTAGTATCGTTCCATGGGTATGCTGGTAAATAAGCTTCTTCGGAGCTAGAAATAGATGCTAAAGGCTCCTTGATTACGGGTGTATCGTCATAACCCGTGTCTTTGAACATTGTCTTTCTTTTTCTTTTTTTCCCTCTCTTTTCCTTTATTGTCTTGTTGTTGGTACCATACAAAGGTTGCAAAAACCGCAATACAGGCGTTCGTTTTAAAGGATTGTTTGGATTTTTGGTCGTTTTGATGCCCTTTGCTTTCGTATATCCGGTTTCAGAAACTGTTGCCGTCTCTTGAGTTTTGGTTTGGACGAAACGGTCTGCCGACGTTAACTACCGATTCTTCTAGGCTGCTTGCAATGCATTCTTTTCTGGTATGTATTTTTTCGACATTTTTTTTGTGTCCAGCTTTTTGATAACCCGTTACATTTTGTTCTGAGCGGGCTTTTGTGGATACCAACTTTGATTATTGTTTCATGCGGCTTCTTTGTTACTCTACTTTCCACCTCTAATTTCGATGAGGCAAATTCCGGTCGGCCTGGTGGATGCCGCGATAGCGGTGTAGTCGACATATACGTAGTCTTCTACAAATTGAGACTAGATGTGGTGTGTACCTACTTGGATGTATATAAGATGCTAGGCGGTGGAAAATGATATTCAAGAACGGACTTAGTCGGCCACAAGCTTCGACTCGGCCTGCCTTGAATGTGGCCTAGTCAATAAGATCGAAAAATTTGCATTCCGATTCTTTTCTCTCTATCTACTCCGCGTTCCGTGTAATAGGCAGCATCCTTAACCGAAGTTTGACATTTTAGACGACCCGCTCGAGCTCGCTATGCGGCCTGATCCCGATTGACTTTCCGGACAATCTTTCTGGGCATTCAAAAGTGGAGACCGAAAACCTTTTAACGTCTCTTGATATTTGAGGCCCGTGAGTTGAAGAATTTTCCGGCTTGTTCCTTCAATCATTCTAGTTGATGCAATCCTGTTGTCAATGTCCTCGCATCTATTAAACCGTCCCAAGCCATGCATTACAGACATGTTTTCGATTTCCAACAAAGCACTCCGTGTTGCAGCTGTGGGTGATGGGTCTAGGCAAGGACCCTTGCGTATTGCTGCCGCCTGACCTTGGCCAGCCTTGCATTGTGAGGTTTTCGGGACACTGTACAGGGTCGAGGCCTTGTCAGCCATGTGATGTTGATACTGAAGGGTGATATCAGCCATTAACAAACATGACATCTTGGGAATTGAGCCAATTTAACGGTGGCTCGGACTTCCTACCGACGCAATAGAAGACCGGGTTTCTCTGATATCATGATTGCGATTGCAATCGCGATCGACTAAGATTGCTCATATCTTGCCATCAATTGTAACTTTGGGGACAACGAGTTTTTCGGGATGTCATGATTTTGGAGGGTATGATGTTTCAATTGCTTTCGTAAATTCAACTTTGGCCTTGCGAACCGCTTCCCCCGACAGGACTTGTTGGATCTTCAAAGCGCTAAAACATCAACATCAATGTAACTCGGATTGAGGAATTATCGAAGGGACCAAGTTTCGTAAATATTGCCTTGGCCCGACCGTCGACATCTGAAAACGGTCCCAATTGAGACATTTCAATGCGAATATTCATGCATATGAAGGCCATTGTACATAACTTCCAACGATCTACCAACATTATATCACGACCCTCCAAGTACCAGCCTCGCACTAGCATGGATCTTCGGTTTAAGTGTGTGGAAGTTTCTCCCGCAACTCGCACAGACCCGAATTATGGTTCCTTAATCCTAAGAAATTTGGGATAGGAGATCCTTATCTCTGGGAGATACCGTTGGATTCATACGTATGCAAAGGAACCAACGTTTGTTGTGGCTTTTGGTGGTGTTGGTTTTTCTTCTTCTTCTTCTGCTTCTTCCAAAGCTTTGATAATGTCTTTCGACTACGTTTTACTAGCAAGGCGCTATGGCTGCGGCCGGCTTTTGAGGTTCCCATGGCTTTAATGCAACGTCTTTGCTGGGGGGTTTTGCCTCTGCGGATAGAAGTTGGTCAACGATTTGGCAGTATCTGTTTTTTTTTAGCCCTTTCGCTTGGAAAACGATTAAAGCCTCATGAGCTCGAGCTCATGTTCAAGGTTATCATGTTCGTGTTGCCGGTATTTCCGTTGACTGACCACTTCATCGACTCGGCGTTTCTTATTCGCCGTAGATAGTATCGGGTGCGTATGCCGAAACTGGTAATTTTTGATGTCTATGTTTCGACGTCCGACATGTGGGCGTGCATAGACGTGCAAGCAGGCTCTTGTACGTAGGTATCAAGAAAAAAAATTCATTCATCGACATGAAAAAGCACCAGAAGGATCCTAAATTTCTTCCCCCCAGGCATCTCCTTATCAAATCACATTATAATAACAAAATTCCTGTCCGTCTCAATTTAGATGTAGGAAATGTGACTTTTTTTCCCTCTGGGATATATCCCTTGGAAGTGAAGAGGAGACGATGCGCTGTATCACCGTGCAGCTTGCAGTTTGCATTAGAGACATGGGCATTGCGACATACGAGCAGGCAGCTAACTCTGCTTGGGCTCAGATGTTGCTCTACTTCTCCACTCCATTATGAAGCAGGAAATTCTGTTAAGGTTATCCAGTAGCTGGAGAGGGTTTAGACCCATCGTAGATTATGCAAGCGATCAGAAGGGATCTTGGGTGGGCCTCTGTTTTTTTTTTTGTTTTTTATGTGGATGCCAACAGGTAGATACTAGGAGATATGTACCAGCGGATCTGTGAATGTTAGAAGCCTAATCACAAGGGCTGCGAGTTTGGAATGCTGTTGTGAGTTTTTATCAAATTGATTGTTTTTGGATAATTAACTTGGTTGAATGGCCTTGTTTTTAGAGTTTTGGCCAGGAGTATTTCCAAGCCTATACCTCGTAATTCGTAGAATAGAGCGATTTCCAAGATCCTATGATTTGGCGAGATGGAGTCTTAGTTGGGAGAATATCCGAACTCGCTCGGAACCAGACTCCTTTGTTTGCTTCATATGCAACGTTTCTTTTTGAGCTATGAGGATTAGTTGGCTATGAAGCCATGGGAATGGGGTAGTGGCTTTTTTTTTTGGCTTGGGCTATGATATCACGGCACAGATTTTGGGGTATTATTTGGTTTTGGTAATGTTGGTTTTCACCACCTTTCGACGCATGGAAGGAATGGGTACGAACCCGAGGCAGTAAGCCAATCCCAGGCGTCTATCCACCGTCCGTTAGTTGATACTGATACTAGCCATTTGTCTCGGTTGACGCTAGAGATGGGCAAAACCGCCAGCTGTAGGAGAGAAAAACGTGGTTGGAATGGTCGATTTAGGGTTGAAGCTTTACCTTGATGTTTCACACCGTTCGATACGTGTTGGGCTGGGGCTGGCGATCAAATTGTGACTGGGAAGGCGAGGACGTTCGTTGAGGCGATCCGAGCTAGTCGGAAAGCGGTCCCTTTTCTTTTGTGGGCTCGAGTCGAGGGTGGTGGGGTGGACAAACAGAATTCGATTTCCTGGAGAGCGCCGTTGGATCAGGAAAGTACGAAAGGAATGGAATCTGGGTCGTCAAGTTGAGGAAGCCGATGAAATGGAAAAGAACCCCGCTTATAAGAATAGGTCCCTCCTGCTCTCATGGCTTGCGAAGTCCAAGATCGTTAGGAGCTTTCCTCAAACGTTCATATATCTCGAGATATTATTGCTTCCCGCCTCGAAATTCTTGCAAGGCAAAGAAACGGATAGGGTTATAGTGGGCCCTTGAAATTCGAACGTCGCCATTAGATCGCAACACGGTTGTTGCCCCTCACTTTTCGAATCCAGGATTTGGCATTTCAGCCGAAGGAGCGCATCTCGGCGATTTACGTCCGAGCAATTACACATTAGGTATTACACACCAATCAGTATTATTACCTGCGAATGGTTAGAGGATAAAAGGAGGAGTGAATTTGAAAGGGGATCACGAGACGGCAAATCGGTTCAGGTAAGTCGTCAAAGGGCCGTTGGACAGCCACCAACAATATGATATATATCATCATCAGCCAGTGTTTCCGCAGGGTGCTAGATGATGCATACATAAAATTATGTTTCAGTTCGTCCGATTTTTCTCTGACCTGTCGTTCTGGTTTTCTCGTCGGTTTGTTCCGCTGGTTGTGCAACGTTCGATTTGTCACGAAAAGCAAAAGGTTGCCCATCTGGCATCCCATTTTCGTCATTCTTGTTTCTGACTTGCATGGTGGGTTGTCTTCTGATTACCTTTGGGGCATATCGTCGTGTGTGCCTTTTGGGACGAAACATCCCACCAAGCCCATCATTTGGCAGTCCCGTACCCACTTGAAAGGGACCATTCGTCTTGCCATCCAATCCGCCGTCGCCCACGCCCTCCACCACGCAAAAGTTAATCTCTGGCGGTGGTGCAGAAGCGTTGGTGGTACGGGGCTCTCACGTTATCTCTGCGCAGCAAACCTATTCTTGAATTTAAAGTATCGGATCCCTTTTTTTAAAACGCGGCAGCGGCCCTTGTGACCGTGACTGCTTCGCTGGCAAAGCCGCTTGGGGGTGTGGGCTGAGCCGACCCATACTGCTGTAGAAAGTAAGATTCTTCGACGGAGTGTCAGTACTTTGACGGCGAAGAGTCCCCCTTGCCTTGCAGATGTCTGCTGGGTTTTTGACAAGCGAAAAGCCATAGCGATTCCTGGGTCGTCTGGTGTTAACCTCAGAGGGAAAAATACCTGCGCCGGAACTGAGAAATCAGCTGGTGAACTTGTATCTTGACTTCCAGTGCATTCCGATTTTACGTTTTCGCTCCACCAAGCTTTCGCTGCGAGTGCATCGTCCTATCGGTTACGGTGACTTCCTCCCATTCCGGGCCACCGCTCCTCCCAATTTCTCTCCCTCAGCCCGGGGTCGTCCTTCTTAACCACCTGGCTGCCCTCCAATATTGCTCCTTGCCTTTCTCCCAACTCGCAATTCTCCTGCCCTGTTGTCATTCCTCCCCTCCAACATCTCCAACATCATCTCCAACATCATCACCATCCCAGCTAGTTCCCCTCCATTTCTTTATTGAAGTTTGGAGGGAAATTAAAAACGCTTGCTCAGTTGGAGTTTGTGCGTGCGTGTGCGTTGTGTTGGTTTGCCAGTCTGAGCACGTTCCAACATTCCGAATAAGGGGAATAAGTTGCTAAGCACCGTTGGGTTGGTTCAGTCCAAAACAAACCGCAGAAGCGGCCCTCCCCTCTGATATCATCGAAACCACGATTCAAGAGCTCTTTGACGACTCTATTCCGGATTCATTGTCGACTACCTGCGGAGGATTCCGTTCGATCGGAAGGTGTTTTGGGCATTTAAGGACGGCGCGGCTGCTTTCATCGTTGGATTTTCTTTCCGTCTGATCTTTTTTCTTTCTTTCGCATACTCGGAAACCGTACTGCTCCAGTATCACACGAAACAAACACCATTACTGCTGCTACCCGGCTGGAAGGTTCCCAGGCGACGTAACGGTTTTCACGATAGAAGAGTGCGACCGGAATTCACGACCCTGGACCAAATTGGTCAACTGCCTTTCGTTCATAATGGGTACCTGTGCAAGCTGCCTGGGTTGGAATAGCTACGATGAGGTACGAACCATTGTTCCGAGTCTCGACCGGCCCGGTCCCCATTGCGACTGTCGACTATCCGAAAGCATATCAACTAATGTTGTCGAAACCAATTAGGAAGAGCGCTCGCGACTTTTGAACGCCGATGAGGCAACCTACGGTTCGCAAAGCCAGCACGTTCCTGGATACCATCCACAAATGACAGATCCTGGTGATCTGGAACGGGAACGAGAACAGCTGCAGCGAATTGTAGCGCAAACCAACGAGTATGTGTACTCTGACAATCGGCAATCTACCAATCAAGGATCCTGGTTGCAGTCTGTCAAGGTAGTGCCATAGCAAGCAGAGCTAACGTCTCCCTTCCCAGGAACTTGATCGATATCTTTGCGTTACAACCTCCAGGTCCCTACGTCGACAAGTCCAGAGTCGAAATGTTCAAGTACGTTTATCCGAGACGGCGTTTACGACTACCCGGGCACGAAATGCTGACCTGTGCTACCATAGAATGCTGCTCCAACGAACTTCACCTCCCTATATCGCTCCAATGCCCCAGCCTCTTCCTGACGACTCCATCTCTGCCGAGGAACGCGACTTTATGGAAACCATCGGCAAGATGGCGGACGAGGCCGTCATTTCTCTCAAGACCATCAAGGACGTTGGTGATTTGGTCGTCCGCATTGAAGTCGACGCCTAATTCCAGTCCATATGTCTCTCAACACCAGCCCCAGGCTTGGCTCTCTCCCCACAGCCCCACACATTATCCAATCACAGCTTGGATATAATCAACAACATGTCTTCAACTTTTTCGCTTCGTCCTTCGAATTCTCGGTTCTTGTTACAACAGCTAGTGCTATACCCATCATGACAGCTACGAATTTCCCTATTGTTATCATTATTCTTTTATTCTTGTCGAAACACCGTTCAAGCTTTATCCTTCCCAACCTTTTCATCCACGGATAGACTAGACGGATCCACATCAACATAGCATAATATTCTTTCCTTGTGTGTCACACCACCTCCTTATTACACTTTATACATAATTATCCTCTATCACTCTCGCTCTCACTCTTCTTTGTTAATTTCTCCCTCTTCGGTTTATCATTTTCATTTTTTTTTTTTTTTTTGGAAAGGAGCATGGTCCACAGGGTGTCAGTCGAAGATCCTTCGTATAATTTTTCCACATATCACAACTTTATCCTTTTTTCTCGCCACGTTTTTTCCCGCTATGGTCTCGTGGCTGGCATTTTACAACGTCCGAGGTTCTTTGAGCGTGTTATTTTTTGTGTTGCATTTTCTGGGTCTACATTATCATTCTTTGTTTTAGTATTGTAGTATGCTTCTGTATTCTGCTTTCCTATTTTGTGTCAGTTACACTTAGAGGAGCACTTCGATGATACCCATACATATAATTGATAGGAACCATGGCTTTGTAGCTCGAATTCTGTAGGATTGCATCATAGTATAGCGAGATTGTACTTCCATACAAATGCCCATCCCGAATGCAAGACCACAAGCAATACGAAGTAGTCAATTCAAGACGCAGATGTATATAGGGGGGGTAATGCTCGTTTACGACAACCAAGTGACCTTGTAAAAGGCTATGGCTCTTTTCGACTCGGTAAGTTATTCGCTACAAGGTGTGATCGGATGCTATAGAGAAGCTAACTTCCAACAACAGTTGATATATCCCTAAATCTACACGAAGTTGCTGGTATCAATCTACAAGTTAGATAGTGGTAGATTGGAACACTCCTTCTCCTTCGATAGCAATGGATTCAGATGAAGTAGAATTCAAGGGGAGCAGCTTGGTGTCAAGCGAAATACCATTGCTTAGGGCTCAACTACTGTTTGGACGGGTCGTCCGTGTGCTCGATTCACGTCATAATTCAAAGACATCTGCGGTCAGCGCAGGAGGGGATCAATGGTCATGCTCAACAAATTCCGTTCCTGCTCGACTTGTTTCTCCCTTCTACCCTCTCCTCCCCTTCTCTTCCTTCCACCTCCCATCTTCATCATCATCACAATCTTGCAGCTCCTAGCTTCAAGCTTCAAGCTTCCCAAACCTCTTCGTTCATCGAAACGGGATCTCCGAAAGACATCGGCGCAAGTAGCTGAAAGCTAACTCAACACCATCGAGCAATTTGCCGCTGAACACCTCCCTCGTCTTCATCATCAACCATCCTCTAGCTTCCAGCTTCGGGACTTTCGAGCTTCTCAAACCCCTTCTTTCATCCAATTGCCTAACCTGTGCTCTGTACCCTACAAGATACTTTCTTCGTTCATCTTTTCACGCGACTTCTGATCTTTGACAGACGTCGAGGCAAGTAGCTAGCTCAACACTATCGAGCAACTGACTGCTAAACACTTCTTTCATCACCTCCCCTCTTCTTCTCTTGAACCCCCAGTTTCACACTCTTCGCCTCTCTCATCCATCCACCTTCTCTTGAACCCATCTTCGTCATTATGGACAATCAAGATTCGTTTTTCTTGGATGATTCCATCTCGAACATTGGCCCATCGATCTTTGATCCCCAAGATACTTCTGTGGTAGCTACCTTCAGCGATGATTCGTCGTCGGACGCTCTCATCCCCGAAACTCTTCAGGACAATCCAGACAACGGAAAGATCCCCGTCCCACAAATGATTCTTCCTCATTCTGGACCTAGTGTCAAACCTGAAGCTTCTGTTTCCCAATCCCACGCTGCTTCTTCATCTTCTCACCGACCTGCTTCTTCATCTTTCTCGAACTTGGTTTCATCTATGCCTGGCATTGCGATCAACAAGGTTGGACTCGATAATCTACATGACAAGTTCACCTTTTTACGAGGTCCATCCTTTTCTAGTGCCTCCTCCAGACCCAGCGTTCCACAGCCGTGAACCAGTAAGTGCTATTTCTCCCTCCCTCTCTCTCTCATACCCTCTCTCCACTCTTAACTCTATTTCTGTGAAGATATGGAACCACCTCCCGTTCCTGCCCAATCACAAAGCCAAAGGGTTCTTCAAACAGCTTCTTCTTCTTCTTCTCGCCCTGCCACGGAGAATGCTCTAAAGACCAATGACAACGGTCTTCGCTCCCAGTGCGCATCAGAAGTTGCACCATCGTAAGTAACAATTCCTTTGTCAGAACCATTTCTCCAACATATCAATGCTTACAAAGCCTATAGAGTCCTCCAAGACACCACCCGTTCTATCGTTGAGGCTAGGCTTGCTACCGGCCCGATTGATATGCCCATTGTGGTTGCAAAACCAGCGACCATTGTCAAGGAAGAAACTGAGTCCAACGTTAACTCGGAGTGTCCTTACAAGCCAGAGAGATCCAAGCCCCCCCCCGTTCGGGAACATACCAGTTCTAAACCTCGTTGACCTTACAGAGGAGACAGGCGAGACTTCCCAGGACGCAGTCACGCAACCTGCAAGCCCCCGGGGCGAGCAGATTGGTCCCCGAGCAGTGGAACCATTAGTGGTCCCTGCTTCGGCCGACCAATCTCGCTCGCCTTCGGTGGGTGTTGCAGCCACCACAAGAACCACGCCTGTAAGACCTGCACTCCTACGAACTATGTCAGACGATGGCTTGGCCACCAATAGATCCAGCGGGCCCATGATTTCGGGGCTTCCCAGAAGCCGCTCGGCGGCCGCTAGCTCACGGGGAGCTGACGGTGCTGAGATCAACGACATCGAGATCGTCCACAGCATCCTCGATGGCAAGTTCTGGCGAGCCCAGCGGCTCGAAGACGAGCTCGCACAAATGCAAGATGTCATTTATGACATTGACAACAAGCTCGGGTCGATTTTCGACCGAGACCAAGAGGTGAGCAAGTTGAAGGACCGTTGCCAACGGCTCCAAGATGCTCTTAATGAGCATAGAGATAGGCAGGCTTCCGCCAACGAGGAGACCAACGGGTTGCGATTCAGGTTGCAAAGCGCCCACGACGAGCTCAAGAGAATTGAGCTCAACATGGCCCACCAACTTGCTAGAGAGTCAGATAAGTTAGACCTCAGCAAGAGGATCAACAAGCAACTCCGGGACCTTGCCGAGAAAACGAGGGAGAGCCTTTTGGAGTTGAAAGATGACTACAAGGGCCTAAAGGCCGAGCTTGCGGGTTTCCTCGAGGAAAAGGACCGGCTCAAATCCAGGATCCGGGAACGCGACCGAGACGTCGAAAAAATGAAGGGGGGTATCAGGGAGTGTGAGCAGCGCGAGAGGTACAAGACGATACACGAACAGTGTATTAGTACCGATGCTGGTGAGTATCATCCGTTTAGCCGTTAAAATAATTGCCCTAGCTGAACAGGATTCTTGACAGTTCGCCTCGACAACGAGAGGCTCCGTACCAACCTAGATAATGCTAGGTCCGACCTCGACCGCGAGAGGGGCATCACGGCATCGCTTGAGCTTACGCTCAAGTCGATGGCCGTCGAACTCGAGGGCCTGCGGCGTTCCCTCGGGGAACAACATGAGGCGGTGACTGGGGGGGTGGGGCCAATTCTTGCTGGACTTGCCCAGCTCCTAGCCTCTCAGCAGGAGGGCTTCAAGGAGTAAGTAATGTCACTGAGATCCTTATACTTTCGGTACACTAATAGGGGTGAAGGTTCCGAGACGGGTTCTCCAAGCTACAGGCAGACTGTGAGAGCCCACAGTCTGAGCTGTTCAAGTCTATTGATAAAGTTATCAATATGACAGATTCGAAATGGACTGGGTAATACGAAGCTCTCCAATACCTGAGTAGTTGAGAATAGCGACGCTAATACAATACAATCTCGTGTGACCGAGACGATGACATCCCTGCAGAAACAGCAGGAGACGGAAATGCGAGCATACGCTGACAAGCTCGAAAAGTGGAAGGGTCTCAAGGAGGCGTTGGCCAATCAAGTCTTGAACTTGACTGGTCAATTAAGGGACCAACAGGAGGCCATCCGTGCGCTTACGCAGGAGAAGCACGGATTTTCTGCCGAACTCGAGAGGCAGAAAGAACTGAATCGATACTTGGTTGAAACAACCAGCAAGGGAAAAGAGCTTAACGATTTGAGGTAAAGCTAACTTGTATCCCCTATAAGTTATCTCACAGGAATACCCATTGTGGTACTAAATTTTCATCTTAGGCTCGCCGAAGTCAGACATAAGGAGAGCTTAGGGGAGCTGGACAAGGTTAAGAACGAGTTGGATCGGGCTACACGTGTAGCCACCGAGCTTGAAGAGTCCATCGTCGAAGAACAAAAGAAGCCGAAGAAAGCGAATGAAGAGGCCAGGACCCTCAAAGAGCAGTTGCAGGTCAAAGCACGCCCCATAAAACGAATATCGGATGATGGAATGTGGATTAATGATCAGTACTAACCTGCATAAACTCACACAGGACGAGCAACTGATTCTCGCAGCTACTCGGTGGACGGACGCAAGTACTCGTCTCAATTTCATTGCATCAGACTTAATGCTAATACTATATAGATATCCGTAAAGCTCGCCCGCCTAGAGGAAATCGCTGGTGCAGCGAAAGCAGAAGCTAAATTAAGGGCAGAAGAAGCTCAGTCTCATAGACACAAACTTAATGAAAACGCTTCAAAGATTGCCGAACTCGAGGCAGAACGCGCAGCACAAGCAGCCCTCTTGGCGAAACTTGAGACTGAATTAGAAAACTCGAAGAATGAAATTAAGGAGCACTCTGCAAAGTCGGAGGCCCTGCAGAAGTCGCTCGACGAATCCGAAACGCTCTGCGATGATCGGGGGGTTGAAATCGAAGCGAAAGGCAATAGGATTACGGAACTTGAGGACTTACTTTATGCAGCTAACAGCAAGATCGAGTCGCTCCAGGCAGATCTGTCTGATAAGTCCGAAGAAGGCGAGAGCCTAAAGGCCGAGCCTAAAGCCACCAGTCTGGACAAAAAGAAGACAAAGAAAGGGAAAAGTCCTCCGAAGTCTCCCGGGCCAACCCTAAAGAAGACAAAGAAAGAAACAAGTCTTCCGAAGTCTACCAAATCCACCTTAGCAAAGAAAACCCGGGAGGAGCCGCTTCATCATGCATCAACACACAGGATTGGGAAACTACCAAGTGCTGCAAGTCTTCGCAGGTCAGGGAGAGTTAAGTCGAAGTCTTCGCAGGCAAATACTTCTCCAATAGCCACTTCGTTCAAGTATTAGATGATATTAACAAATGGGTTATAGGCAAAGGGCAAGGATAAAGAGGAATCGGAGGTCCCCGCACCCTTGGACACTATTGTCGTGAATGAAGGATCCGGATCCACTGCTGGAGAGGAAGACAATGTCGAGGCCCCAGCCACCCAGAGCTCGGTCCCTGCTACACAAGTGTCAGCCGCCGCTACTCAAACCTCAGTTGCACTAATCCAAAATCCCGCCCCCGTCCAAAATCTTGCCACCCAAATCGTCCTCCCATCAGCCATTCTTATGAAGCGAAAGCCGTCTGACGACTTCCCTACCGACTTTATCGCGGATTCCGGCGTCATAGCCTGGCCAAAACCGACAGGTCGCGAACCGAGGAAGAGAATCAGATCCGAAGAAACCCTTGACATCGCCATGAATGACTCTAGAGTATGAAATAAATCACACAATCCACTTACAATATAATGCAGGAATGCTAACTCCTTGGAATAGATTCCCGTTTCGGAAGAGTCATCCCAACAAGATGATTTAACATATAATGCTGCCCGCCATAGAAACAACCGATGACAAAAGAAGGACAAATAGATGAGCCAAATGCGGTTGTTCTATGTTGCTTTTCCGTTCACTATTTTTTATTTTATTTTTTTGGTCTTTTTTCCTTGTCTCGCTAGCGCCTGCACCATCACCGCAGTCTTTTCCCTTTTATTATATTTTTACGCATTATAGCATCTCGATACTTTCCTGGCTGCATTTTATGGGAGAAATTCTGGTTAGGGGAACGATATTATCACATAGGAATTTTTGAAGGGTTATGGTTATCGGGGAGGTCTTGCGATAAATTCGGCTATTCATGATGTTGAAGCCTTTTACATTCTTCTCCGCCGATAGTCTTGTTGGCTTTTTTATATTAATTCAAGGGAGCCCTCCCCAGTCAATACTTACTTAGCGACGCTATAACCTTAGAGCAAGATGCTAGTTAGCCGTTTTAAAGATGCCTAGTACGGTATCGCCCCGTAGCTATAACATGATATAAGCTAGGAGCGGATGTGAGGATTAGATTGCTTGCATTCCCGACTACCATATTAATACCGTATACCGGCTATTAATATGAGCCCATAACCGATTCCTAGCTTTAACGTATGTAAATTTATCGATCGACTTGAATCTATTGAGATTTAGAATCCCACTTATGCGTATGTACATGCGGTTTATGTAAAACCTCATTTGATATAATACAGTGAATCGATGCCGTATTGGGGCTACAACAATTCAATAGACCTGCGAGAGGGTGCATGTACGATGGCTCGGTGTAGGTGGGGGTCGCTTAGGATATCTAATGTCCCTTCTTCCGTTTCTGCTCGAGGAAAAGCACTCGTTGTTTGACTACATTCGCCCACCAGCCATGTTAGTTGAATTGTACTCTTAATCAACCAGACTTCCATTCTGGATATATAAACAGTATGCGGTAGAGTTGCACCTACCGATCGGATCATAGCTAAGCATGCTCAGTGGTCGGTGCGTCCTTGGTCGTGTTCGGACTTTGAAGAACCCGGTCAACGCCATGGAGAGGAGGCGGACGACAACGGTTCGTGATTTGACTGGTAGTAAAGATATCGATTAGCCATGCGAATAACATGATGGGGTCTGTGGTGATGGTAGGGTACCTTTCTTCGCCATTGTCGCGGTTGATGTTTGCGGTGTCGTCAAGGTTTAACGAGTGTCGTTGAAGTTTGGTAGTTTTTAGATGTGGCGTTTGTGGCAAAATGTCTCGGTGTGGCAGTGCAACACGCTTCCTATTTGGGATCCCTGTATCACCTCCTGCAACACATCGAACCTCACATCTTTGTGTTAGGGTCCCAGGTCTGATTCTCTACACCCGTATGTAAGGCGTCGAACATCTAGGGCAGCACCGGAACTCCATGGTTCCACCACACACCCCGTGGTGGCCCAGCCATCTACATTCCAATCTTCGGGCGTGGCTAAAACCACCTTCCGAACTTATCCAAACATCTTTCCATCTTGAGTATCGCCCAGCCGGCAGCCTATAATCGAAGAGGCTACTTACCCGGCGGCAGAAGTTTCGACATGACCATACAGGCATCCCTAGCTTTTCCGATATAACTGCTTTTTACGGAGTTTCTTTCATGTTGGTTCATATAGTAGAGGGGGCTACGGAGAGAGGTATAAAAGGGTATGCCTGTCACTTTTGATCAATTGGACCTTGTCGACGATCAAGAGCTAACGGCTCTACCCATTGGATGTACCGAAAGGCAAGCATATGATAGAAGGAAGGACATCAAGAAACTTATGGTCTACGGAGGTAGGATTTCAGGTAGATTGCATACATCTTGCATTGGCGATAATGGAATAACTCTTTCGAAACTTGAAAAAAGAAAAGCAAAGGGAAGCACGAAAGGACGCTACGGAACCATCTTCTCCCCCGTCCGATAGATAATCCTTTGGGAAGAGAGAGGAGCCTCCTGACATGATCTGACCGCCGGACAGATTGTTATATAGGGTAAATAATCCGAGCGCAAAGAGAAAAAAGTAGCTTGTAGATGTGGGAACCGTCTAGACCGTTTTTATGCTAAGGCGCCTCGGAATGTTGGAAGTATGGCTAGGCTGCAAGGGCTCTTGCGGATTGAAGGAGGATTCGAATGGCTAAAGCAGACGTAATCTCGCCCCATAAGTTCCCATCGATCTTACACTTGCAAACAACGATAGACCCTGATAGTGAAATAAATAGCGCTACAAAAGACCAAAAAGTTCGTGCGAAAGGGACAAAAGGAAAAGCGAGATCTTAAGATGGTCCGCCGCCCCAGGTTTATATAAGGTATATTTCTCACATCTCGCAACGGATAGCTAAAAACAGGAATTGAACTCCTATGAAACACACGCCATGACACAAAGTCCGTGAGCGCGCCCAAAATCTCACCTGATTGTGGGGATCAATGAAAAAAAGGTAGTATGGTTGTTTCGCCTCAAAGCCTAACTGATCGAACCAAAATCTCGTGGTCGCCGTTATCCTAGTCTATTCCTTGGATCAATTTTTTTGCGCAAAAAACGTGGTTTTTGTATCATCTTGGTGAGACCCCTCCGCGATTTTGGTTACACTTTTGGCCTTCCAGACATTATTTATAAGCGTACAAGGTTTCAGCGGCTTGACGTCAGGTACAACACAATGCCATTCAAGATATCAGGAACATGCGAACAATTGCAATTGAAAAATGTCCTTTTCATGCGAAACCAAGAACCAATGAATTCAAGGCGCTCTATCTTCGAACGCACAGTTAAAAATTTCTTTTCGCACGAATAATCCAAAAAAGACCATATGAGAGAAATAAAAAGTCTCAAGGTAGATTCGGGATCCACACCAGGGTCGTCTGACCATCCCTTCTAGCATGGTTGGCTATTGGATAGAAAATCGACAGTACCTCTACATTACATATGCAAATCGGCTACCCTCTTACAATAAATGTACTTCTCTAGCTTCTGATTCGATTCCGAGAGCGGATCCACCGACCTTGTCTGTTTATGCAATGCAAATTTCATGTAATGTACCTACTCCGGCGCGCGCGGCGGACGAAATCGCTGAACTATCATTCGTAAAGGAAGCACCAAAATGCACGCAAGATCATGCCTTTTTCGTTTCGTTCCCTTTCCCTTTCCCTTCCCCTTCCCACCCTTCCTGTTTTTCGTTCCTGTTCCTACATATGCGAGGAATTTAATTTGTCGTTTTATTTCCCTCTTAATGGAAACCAATGACATTTTCGCACACTGGGGAAGGGGAAGGGAAAATCATGTAGAGATGTCAGAAAGGGACGGGAATCGACATCATTTGCATATTTGCACTTTACATTGGATGAATTCCCAGTTGCGCTTCGAGATTGTGTTTTTTGGGGGGTTTTTTTACATATTAAATTTTAGGATCTGAAACGTCAACAGCGGAAGGGCGTCCCATGACAGCGACAGGTTTTTTTCCTCCTTCCCGTCTTTCTTTTTTGCCATGGGTTTGAGATCGTTCGCATATCCGATCTGTTTTCATGAGCTTTGACAGCTTATTAACCCTCCCCCCCCCCAGTTTTACTATTAATTAACGAACAAGAATTCCCACATTCCTTAAACCTCCTTCGACTGCGAAAAATGAACAATGCTCTAAACGGTACTGTGTAGTATGTGCAGAAGAAAGAAAACGACGGGACGAACCCCATGTTCCCTCAATGATGCCACTTTCCCAGCAAGCCCCATGGAAGTGGGAAGAGGCTAGTTGGGCCCCCCTGTCACTTCGAGGACGGGAACACCCTTCTTCCTTTTGCAGCTGTTAAGGAAAAACAGACCCCACCATTCCATCCCACCTTTTTTCGAGCTTTGGCTGGCGACGAAACTTGAAGAAAAAGGTGGGAGGAAGAGGCCGAGGGAGAGAGAGGGAAAGAGAAAGAGAAGCTGACCGCGCCGCTGAAAGGCCTTTCGACGGCCGGGCCTATGAGCGAAAAAAGCCGGAGAGATTATATTAAGATCCCAACATACATTACTCCATACAGTACTTTTCCCTCCTGTGTGCGCATATGCATATGCACATGATGAAAGGCTCGAAAGGCCTTGATTGGTTACTTTTGTCACTGGTACCTCCTATTTAAAAAGGTTTCACGTTTCCTTACGATTTAAAGATCTCCGTTTGTTTTTGTATGTGAACTGTGGGTTTTTGGTATTTGAAGATAAATTATGTCATGTGGAAAAAGTAAAATAAATCTAGAAAGGCTCGAATGTTTGAGAAAGAGACAGGATCCGGGTTCCAAAGAAAAGAAGTATGAGATCGAAAATTCTTCAGCTGGACGGGAACAAGCGAGGAAAACCAGCAAAAAAGGAACACAAGAGGGTGTGTGAACAAAACTAGGGAGGGCACACACAGACCATGTGCACATTACGGAGCAAGAGAAAAAAAAACAAAATATATGAGCTTGTAGATGATACATTACATACAAGAAATCGTTCAAAAGCAGACAGGAGTGAAAAGGAAAGAGACCATCCTTATCCTTCTTAATTTTCCAGCTTGCGAATCATATGCAACTTGAACAGATCAAATCATCCAATCATATCCACATTTCCCTCCGTTCTAACCCTTCCTCGGTCTATAAGAAAACATATTTCTTTTTTTATATTCTCTCTTTTCTTTTCTCTTTCTTTCTAGCTTTGCGAATTAGAAATCAACTGGTCCTTCCCCAAATCAAATAATACACTTCGTTCGTCGCTGGGACGAGATATTGTTGAGGAAGGAAAGAAAAAAAGAAAAGAAAAAGGTAATAGTGAGAAAAACCACCAAGCAAATAGTGCTTCACAAAAAATGTTGCCCGTTTGATTTTGATGAAAAAGAATGGATTTTGCAATATGAGCTGAAACCAAACTTCTTTGTCGCTCTCACTTTTGATTAGTTCTTTTCGGTTTTTTTTTTTAATCTTTCATTCCTCGTAAAAGGATATCCCCAGACTCTTGCAGCCAGCACACCTGGAGAGCAGCTGTAGTAGTCCTCGTAATATTCGCTTGCTCTTTTTAAATGATAAAATGCAGCTTACGGAGGAAACAAAGCCTTGCGTCTGTAATAGGTGCGGCTGGAGGAGTTTTTGAAAAGGATAGTAAAGACAACCCCGAAAAGCGGACCTGGTTGCATGTTGTAAGAGGGTTAGAACATTGTTCTTTTGCTCTCCAGCTGCAAGCTGTAGGTCGGCGTTTTCGTTTCGCGCTTTCCTTTAGGCCCTGGCCAAAAAGAAAAAAAGACACACATTCCAAGATCTTGAAAAAGATCTGGTGACTGATTTTTCATGGCAACCTGTTGCGCTTTGTGAATACGGTGTAATGATAATATCCTTTCTCTGGAAAGAGATGGATGCTAAGTACCGGTACTATAGCGACAAGACTGTGCCAGGTCAGGTTCTTTATACAAAGGATAGGTGTATATAGAAGTCTTCCGTTGTGAAAAGGCTTTAATGTCTTTTGGCGCTATCATTTAGTCGAAGCCAGGGGCGAGGCATTCTCCAGAGATGTTGAAGAATACGTATTTTTCTTGGTTGGTAGTCTTGGGGGTTTGTGGGTCCTTCTCAAGAAGGTGTTCCCGTTCGAAGGAAACAGTTTTCTTGAGGATAGACTTTGGGCGTTCCTTGCGTCGCTTCATGTCCTCGGCGTATTGAGAACCTCGGCGGAAGTTATCGGGGGACCCTGGAGCGGTATCATAACCGCTGTCGGTGGATCCGTTGCTGGAGTGAGCGCCACCGTATGGTCGGCGTTCTCGTTCTTGGATTCCGATGACGACTGGTTTGCGTCCGGCGTTTCCAACAGATGAGCTACGCTTTGTGGAGCGGGATCGGGCACCGGCTTCTGGCTCTTCACGATGGCGAGAGCGAGATCGGGAGTAGAGCTCCTCGTCGGAAGATGGGCCAGGTCGGCGTTGATACTGAGCGAACATGGCATCATCAAAGTATGTCCTTGCGGTTGGAGTGGCTGGAGTGGCTGGAGTAGCAGTGGCTTCTGGGCGGGAGTTGATATTAAGACCTCGCTCCATAGCGTTGATAAGGGCGCGGACGACCTCGCATCCCTTTGGGATATCTACTTCGATAGATTGCCAGCCATCTGCTCTTCGTCGGCTTGTCTTCGAGCGACGGTATTTATCATTGGCTTCCTCGTAGAGTGCTTTGGAAACTTTCCTGGCCAGTTTGTGTCCCTTAGGGCAGAGTTGTCGTCCTTCTAGGTGAACCCTTAGTGGGTCGTAGCAGACATCACAGCGATAGGCATGAGAAGCGAAGTCTCGGAAAGTCTGATGCATATACGATTCTGGGATGGCTGAATGCAGTGGCATCATGGTTGGAAGCACTTGGTCGTACATAGGTGGAGACGACCTTGGGGCGGTGAGTGCTCTCGGGGAAGAAGAATGAGGGATATGGGAAGCAGGAGGGGCGGGGTAGTAATAGGCGGCCTGGCCAGCCCAGGATGGAATGTCTCTTGGATAGGCAGCCATCTTGGGTTGATTATAGTAGTAATAGGAATACAAATAGTCTGGAGATTGTAAATCTGGATAGGGAGAAGGAGTAGCTTGAGCGTGGGAGGAAATTGCGCCGGTTTTAATAGGAACAGGATAGAATGCGGATATGTTAGAGATTGCAGTCGACCGCTCAAGAGCCTGTTGATATAAATCCTGTTGCGGCAAGTTCACGTTTGAAGTCAAGAGGTATGGTGGTTGTGTTGTGAGTGTTGGAGTTGTGGTTGGGAATGGAAATGAGACCGCCCGTCGGTGCTTTGCGGTTGCAGCTGTTGTTTTATAATTGTGGTGGACGGTGGGAAGAATTGGAATGTTTGACTTGTCACAGATCGGATTATTCGAATTGAACTTGGTCGAATGCATGCACGATCTAACTTTTATAGAGTTGGAGATGTTGAATATATAGATAGATAGAGAATGATGATATCGAGATTGATACTAGTGGGAGGGGAGCGGGTTTATTTAAGTGGTTGCGATCCGATACGGTCGACCTGCACTGTTCTGCACCGCACCGAGCATGCAGGCGCAGAAGGGCTAAAAATTGTCAGCCAGGATCTACTATGACTGGTTCGAAATTGACGGACAGAACAGGCGCAGTCCCACCCAGGTGTGTGTAAAAGTCCATTTTCTTACTCTGGTCAATCGACTTTAATTTGGGCGGACGCACTGCCCGGTACCGTCACCGTCACCGGAAAGGGTGGGATGTGCCTGTGCGAAAGGATCCACCGTTCCCTTTTCCCTTTGAGACTGGAGGACAAAGCAAGCAATGGGCGCCCTCAAGGCACACCGTTTGGAACCCGAAGGCTTGCGACTCGATTGCATTTCGGGGTAGGATAGCCCCTGTCACAAGCCCGCTCGCACTGTGTCTTCCAACCCGCCAGGGTACTCCGTACATCCACACATACGTAAGTAGGAATCCACGACAACTTCCTGCTTGCCTAGCACTGCGTAAAAATCAGCAGCACGGTATTACTATGGAAGTACCTCAGAGGTACTTACAGACATTACACCCTCCTACTTGCCAGAGTGAGTAAACCTGGTTGCGCCGAAACAAAAAAAAGGAAGCAAGTATTTGTGCATTTGCTCCATCAAGCACCTGGCTTGCTTTGTGACATGACCTCACAAAACTTTTTTTTTTTTTTTTTTTTTTTTTTTCCCTCCTTACTTGTTTGCTTGTTACAACCGATTCCTACTTTCCGCAGGTTGCTTGTGCTTGTTCACAGGTTCCCGAGACAAGCTCGCTTCCCGTGCAGGGTCTAAACTCAAAGAACACCGCCACAAGTGAGGCTCTCCATCCTACTCTGTTATCCTCTGAATGGTACGGTATGCTCCATCTTTTTAAATTTCCAAATTTATGAATTCATGGAACCACGAGATATATCACAAGATACGAAGATACGAAACCAGAGAGTCCATAGTTTGCTAACTTATGAACACGGGTCTCCAATATTCGATCGAGTTCCCTTGATGATGACTCCCTTATCGATAATCAATGCCCTGTCTTATAGGTTTCGCAAAGGTATTTAATATGTATTCCTAAAAAGTACCCGATGAGATGACTCTGTACGTCTCCCCGCGTCTGGGAGAAAGTCCGTTAAGCCGTCTACGGTAAACAGGCGACGACCCGCATATTTCGAATTTTTTTAGTGTGAAGGATCGAGTCATCGTTGCTTCTAGATAAACCCACAAACTTGCAGGGGGGGATTCCGGAATAGACCTCAACCATCTTTTTCGGCAGAAGACATGATTGATCACATTAGCGAACCTCGTAGGCCCACTAAGGGCACATGCGCAATGCACTTCGACGGAAATGCACAGCATCGCTCTTGCTCTCGTCCCTCGACGTGCGACACGAGAAGGGGTGATGAGCGCTCAGCCGTCCCGTTTACCATCTAGCAGCGCTCAATCGATCGATTACGAAAGCTCGTTTTCATTCGATTCGCTCGTTTCCTTTGTCGCAAATCTTGATCGTGGGAGATCTGTAGAAGCCTGAGGCCAGCCCAGGCCGCAGGCTGTTTGTAAGCGAGGAAGCCCAGGCAGCTCTACAGGCACACGGGTCTTCATCATCGTCTATAGCACATTTCGGGATCCCACGTATAGACGTTTACGCGTTCGACAATCCACACATACGATTACAATGCATTTAGGATACCCGTCAGCAAGACGGGTACCATCAATCGCATCCTGTGGGAATATGGGGAAGTTAGTCTGGCCATCCCAACAATATCAACAGTGCGTACATATTATTACCGGCATTTTGCAGAATTCTCGTACGTAGGGATGCTTGGAAGACCATGTTCAGCTGAAAGTTCACAGAATCTCGATCTCAAGTAGGAGTCAATGTGATAACCCTTTCCGGCTCTAGAACGACGTTATCCCGCTCGGTTAGCATCCTGAGTATCGATAACGGTGGGCCCAGCGGCGACTTTGTGCGACATCACAGCTGAATGACATCCACCAGCCAAGCCATGAAGACCAACATGCTGCAGGTAACCCCATGCACTAGGAAGCTGGATTTTTTCCCTCGTATTTCCTGGGCATGAGTAGGTATATGACGAATTCTGGCCCTTTCCCTATCGATAAAGAACCGGAGAGAACTTTGTGGCAAGTCCCTCTGTGGGTTACTTTGCGCTTTTGTTCTAAACTGCACAGTGCTTCTGCGTCCAACAAGACGGCGGGCTACCCGTGACACCTTTAGCCGTGGCTTTTGTCATGAAGCGGGAAAATCGAGACATGTCGACAGCGTGAGTCATAGACTTTTTACTTCTATTTGCCGATGAAGCTCATCGCCATCCCCCAGCGCAAATCTCACCAATAGCCATTCTGATATCGGTTTGTAAGATCTCCCACTGCTGACCCTTTGTTGTTGCCGATGCGGTTCGGTCTAGCCAATTTGGACTGTTTCTCTCAAAGCCGAAGGTCACGCTCCGCCGATGACTCTCAAGAAAATTAGATGAGAGCATCAAAGCCGATAGCATGCTTCGGACGGAAACCAGCATAAGACACTCGGGAATCCTACTTGGGGCTTGACCGGAAAGGTGCTGCTCGGGAGCATGTTGCACAACCGAGGAGTGACCCGTCTTGGTGAACCCCAAGTTAGGAAAGAAGCGATCTTACCCCGGTTCCTTTTTGGTGAAAGTTTTTTGCACCGCCTCTGAGCCTCGAATGGAGCCTCAGGAAAAAGCTTGGCTGAAGACCATGCACCATAACCATCTTCACGCCAAACTGATAAGGAAGATGGGCATCTCTCGATGGGACCAGGTCTCCCTGTGCTATGCATATTCCCATTTCCACCAGCCACTTTACGCCCATTCAGTACTGGCATCTCCTATTTCACGCATATGTCCTGATGTCATGATACCTCTTCGAGTCTTCTATCCAGAATTGGATCCTTGAGCCCTGCTGCAACTACCCGCATCATACCTGCATAAAATGTCTAAGGGATTCTCAGGTTTACGATATTCTCTAATCGACCTTACCGGACTCGGACGAAAATTTTTCTTTCTAATGGCGTAACCTGGACGAATTGCGTAAACCTGAAAAACCTGAAATAAGTTTTCCCTCGTGCAAACGTTGCAGGGAAACTCGGATGGATCCAATCGTCGAGGGATCACTTGTTCGAGAACCCAATGATCTCGCGATGTGTTTGGTCCGAAAACCTTGCATTGCGTGTGGGCGTCTGTGGTTGCATAATCGGGAGGCAAATGTCTCTCATTGAACTGCCGACGCCAGCCTTTTCCAACAAAAATCAGGGAAACATCGTCCCAACGATCATGGCTTTATCAAAATTAACGTTGCCTTAACGAGCTTATTAATGGAACCGCGCGAGGCGACGACAGAATCGCCTTGTCAGCACTAGTAGGCAGCCTAAAAACAGAATATTCTGCAAAACGTAAACCCCCCCATATCCAGATCTTTGGGACGATAGAATTTTGAATTTTAAGCCGCAACCCACATGATGATAAATGCCTTTTAATATATTCAGCTGAACCAGGTTCTGAACTGC
This sequence comes from Arthrobotrys flagrans, assembly GCF_004000055.1. NCBI lineage: Eukaryota > Fungi > Ascomycota > Orbiliomycetes > Orbiliales > Orbiliaceae > Arthrobotrys > Arthrobotrys flagrans. The sequence goes on from NW_027137547.1 coordinate 4,926,563, forward strand.
TTTGCGGGTATAGAAAACTTAGAAAGTGGGGAATGTGACCCAGTTTCTGTGCTTAAACGAACCGTACCGTCGCAACCTATAACTTGAACCTGCATTTTATCCCATGCGTGGTCGTCATAGCCCCGCTATCGTGGTCAGTCGTTCGCGTTCCCAGATAGTATTTCTCTTTATTTTTCTGGTTCTATAACAACTCCACCGCTCAATTCTCAACCTTTCTCCTCTTAACTTTGGAAAACTCGAAAAGACTTGGTATCCCATCCTTCCCTTTTCGAAATTTACAGACAACATGACTTCACAAATCCAGCTCCAATGGCATTGAGTAGAACGTCAAGCGCTGAGAACGGTGCAAGTGTAAGAATGAGAGCAGAAATCGAGGCTACATATATTCATCCGTTTGCCCCCACAACTAAAGACGGCACAATTAATGCATTCTTATCTACTCACAGAACACTATGTGCTCCTCCTCCAAAATTCCCTCTCATGCATGATGAAAAATCTGACGAAAGAGCAGTAGAAAAGGTGTAGCCTTCAGGACTTGATTTATGGTTCTTGAGCGGCATACGCACCAATCGTAGAAGTCAATTTGCAAAATCGCGCCAATCAATTCAAAAACACTGTACTGTGCAATGTAGATAGATATGTGCGAGGCTTCATGTTTTTTCAATGCAATAAAAATATAGCTTAGGTCCTCTTCCTCGGGAAAGGGGGTTTTCTCTTCTGAGCCCAAACTTTTAAGTTCATAAGCCATGAAAGTTTCATAATTATGTTTCTTCAAATACAGCCAGCGGTCCTTTTAAAACTCTGGGCGCTCATCCAATTCGCAGCAAGGTCACTCTGTCAAGTCAGCTGTTATTACCCCAATGGAGACGAAGCCTCCAACGACCTCCCCTGCAAGTCCGACGGGGGTTACTCTGCATGCTGCGGATCAGCTCATATCTGTCTCGCGAACGGGTTGTGTTTTGATGCCGTAGGTATAAGCATAGCCCATGGATCGTGTACTGATAGTACTTGGGAATCATCTGAGTGTGCTCAGGTCTGTACAAACGGTAGGGATATTGGAAATTCCATTTTTGTCTAGTATATCCTACATACGGCTCCCATGTCCTGATTTGCTGAGTAGACATATATATGTTTCCCCCAAATTTATATCGGGGCTATATGAATCCGAAACTAATCTTTAATGAATCTATAGTAATCCCTAATACAGGAGCATTCGTTCAAAAATGTAAAGACAATTCATGGTGCTGTGGGGACTTTGAATGCTGCACCGATAATAGAACAACTTTTACACTAAATGGAGGGTTCGATCTCCAACTTCGTGGTGAAGACCTGAGCTCTCTCGGGGTCTTACCTTCTACAACTACCATCACGACTACCACGACTAGGACTGAAAGCCTCACAGAGACTACAACAGTAGGTGGAGGGACAACCGTAGCGCAAGTGTCAACTATACTACTAACCGGCGGTACTGAGGTAGTAGCAATGTGCACGCAGACGGTTTATCTGCCCACCGGGACGATAGGTGCAGACTCTCAATCCGGAACCCGCGCTGGCGAAGATAAGAAAGATACTGTGATAGTTGCCGCAGTATTGGGAATAGCTTTGGCAATTACTTTGCTGTTACTACTCGGGGCACTGAGACATATATTTGGTTTGAGGCGGTCTACGAAGGCCGGTGGCATCGTCGGAGGGATAGAGATGTATCCGGATCATCGGGCGCGGGACACTGATGAAGCCCCTGTTTCTTCTGCTTCTTCCTCTTTTCTTATTTCTCGGATTTGATTTTTCCCTTTCTTTTTTTTCTTCTGAACATTTTGCATTGATTGATCAAGTGATTGTGAGGGCTGTATTGGTCGAGGGTTGTAGCGCCGATGACTGGCATGCATGTAGCAGTACTGTTATTGGCATCAGACGACGAAGGAATTAATACGAGATTTACCTTTCGCAGGCAGACACGGTACACGCTATCCACTTTCTAACAATATCATATTAGTCTGGAAAAAAATTTTGAAGATTTTTGCCAGGCCAGTCGACTCAAGGTTAGATATAGGGTGATCTTGGCTCAGCTGCCAGAGGACATTGGTTGATACCTGTGATTGACACCATGCTGTGCTATGTTCGTACATCCACGAAAGGTTGACCATGCAGATATCAAAGCGGCTAGCTAACGACAGTGAACCGCTGATATTTACCAACTTAACTCCTTGTCTGTTAATCAGCAGTGGACACGCTTTTCGTGTCTCGTATTCGTTTGCTTACTCATGAAGTTTTTTTGCAGCATTCTTAGGCCAGACCGCTGCTGGTAAAACAAAAAACTGCCTTGCGTGAGACACCTCCAATTTTGCTATCTGAGACCTGCCACAATCCTAATTCGCCACACTTATTCCTTTTCTGGAAGCAAAAACTAGTTACCCTGGTCGCACAGGGCCCGGGAAAGATCCCCGCCGCCAACAACACGTCCAACACATTTCATGTTTGAGGCTGATCCTAAATATAACAACCTTTAATCTATGCCCGTGCCATAAACCCGCAGTGAGCAGCAGGTTGCCTTTTCCAACAAACTTGTTTCAGCGAATCGTTATCCTATTCTAACGGTTTGTGCTCGCTATTTTGTAACTTATACACCTTCCCCAACGCTTTCGAATAAAGGCTGTTACTTGATCGTGGCTGTGAGCTTTCCGGCGGCTCATGTGGACGAATTAGGGGATCCTTTGGGCGCTGTAGACATAGCACTGCTATTCTATGGAATATTCAAAGAGGTACTTCGTAGGTACCTCACTTATAATCCCCTACTGGAAAAGAGCATACGACTTCATGACCACCCAGGCTGCGCTTGTGGGCTACGTACTCCGGGTGGGCTGGCCTAGCTAAACCAATAACAAGAACTTATGATTGCTTTCATAAGCTTACGTAAAGAGGATGAACCGGCCTGGATGCGATGCGTATGTATTGATTGCGTGCATCGCATACTGCATCGTTTCTCCCCGATTAATCGATGTTTAGTTTGCAGAAAAAACACAAAACCTGAAAGTTTGTCGACTCGGTAGCTGTAGGCTTGATCCTTCACGGATCGACGAATAGAATTTTTGGGGGACCGGCCTCACAAATGCGCCTATATCCGGTTACGATATCTGCAGTATTTTTCGTATTGGGAGCGATGCTCATCGACTAGGGAAATGTTCACTTCTATAGATTTAAACGCTCCGAATATTGCGATATTCGGTTAGTCTCATTTTTTTGTCTGTCTGTTTGCTTGGACCTTTGAATCCTGAGACATTTGATCTTGACATGGCTTATACGCATCAGATATGATATCAAATCATGTCCTACTGGCCGCTCACCTGGTACCGTAGCATGTCACATTTACATTCAGCTCCGGAAGTTCTTATCTCCACCAGGCGGGAGGTTATCCATTATTCCGAATATAGCTACCTACCAAGCCCCTCCTGACCTAGCAAAATTAATATGCATATGATCCCCCTCTTCGCCGTATAATACGTACAAAAAGTTCAATTTTTACGCCATGCATCCATGAATTCCGTGAGTTTCTATATATTTCTAAATTATACCCGGCATCATCTCCCGAATGTCTCCGATTCCCCCCGTCCAGGAGACATAGACTTCGCATCTGCGATGTACTGGGTCATTAATCCACCCCGAAGATCCATTGAAATATCCCTATAGATGAAAATTGGATCCTTCACAAGTCCACTCGGCCGGCCGGACGTACCAGCTGATATGCTGCAAGGTGCTTGCTGTAACAGACTCTGTCGCAATGAAAACCCCCATCACTCTCAAAATCAAGAACCTGATGGAATAATTTTGAAAGACTGTGGTATCTTGTGGACATCCCCGACATAAGGGGCAATCCCCAACATGGCCATGCCGTTCTGCATGCTAGGAACTCAAAACCGAATACAAATTCAATATAGCGAAGGAATATTTACCCAAGCCGTGAGAACTGAATGTAAAAGAATTAGGAATAAGATATACCATAAAGCTCTTTATAGGACATAATATGCATCACGTATCCATATATCGCCAGATAACACACTTCAACCATTTTGCAAGCCGTCCATCCGTCCGATAGGTATAGTCATTAGAAAAAGAAAGGAGAATGATAGGGAATTAACGCCAAATACACCTTATTTTGAGCCTTTTCCAACGTCTTAATATGTCCTACTCGAAATGAGAAATAATAATAATAATAATAATAATAATAATAGTCAGGGAAAGCATGCAAAACAGAATATTGGGAAAAAAGAAAGAAAACCAAAGAAACTCAAATGTGCTTTCGTAATGGACTCTCGGAAATGTATCATGGGTTGGAACTTCATAACTAACAAGCTAAAGTGCTAAAGAGTATGAGAGATAAAGCGAGCCTAAACAGTCGTAACAGGCTCCAGGTGTTGAAAGTAAAACTGAAGCTAGCCGCTAAGCAAAAGAGAGGAGAAAAAAAGAAACCAAATGCATCAGTAATCCAAACCATTCGGTCACACATATCCTTACCCATGACCAAAGAGATTCTTCCTCAACGGATGTATCTTCTATAGGACACAAGAAAATACATCCCGACATTTCACCACTGCTGCAATATGCCACGGCAGAACCTCCTTCATCATGTCGGTTACACCGAAGTGCTGCGCCAGAGTAACAAGCCCCCGATATTGCGTAAGGATTTCTCTTAACAAATCCTCGTTCGATCTTGAAATAGCGGGCGATTGCTGCTGCTGTGCCGTGGCCGCTGCTGGCATCCCGAGCCCACGCTGTCCCACACGAATCAGGGACACAGCCAGGACTGCGGGCTCATCCGTCTCGTTCGGTCCACTTCGTTTAATAAGGTACCCGCTGGCCAGCGCTGGACGGGTCACGATTGTCGAGTCTGAGTTGTTTAATGGATGCTGGAGTAGAGCACCCCATGTTTCATCGGTGAAATCGACGAGCGCCATGTCGTTGTCTACTTCTGGAGCAGGTGTGTCGCCGGGTGTAAGGGCACCTCCTTGAGAAGACGAGGCTCCAAATTGGTCCGGTGACACACCTGAGGATTGGGGCGTTGCTCCAGGTGTCCCAACAAGCTGTGCCTGGCCATTAAATGCTTGAGGCATTATTGAAGGGACGGCGTATTTGAATGTAAGCGGCGGCGACGGGTCGGACGAGAAGACTGTTAGGGTATTTGGAACTGGGCAGTCGTGTGAAAGTTTCATCCAGACTAGTTAGTTGGTTGGTTTGTTAGTTAGGCGAAATACGACACACGGAAGCGGGGTTATAGACTTACATTCAATTTCGTCGTCGTCAATAGTACCAACTTTGACGAGTGAAATGCGCCAATGCACCCGTTTCTTCGATAGGATCTTATTTGTAACTGCCCAGATCTCTCTACACACGTCCTCGAAGGGACGCAGTAGAACCGTTCCGGGAATACCTAAGCAAAAGTTCCCCACTTCCTTGATATCACCGCAGTCATCACCCCATGCGACTGAGATCCACCGTTCATCGGTACTTTGGGCGTAGGCCATGTGGAGACACATGTTTTCCTGAAGGATCGCAGGTGAAGGATCTGACGAAACCCTGAATGCTATCGACTTTGGCGGTAGTTTTGCGAGGGTGACAGATGGCGAATATGTCTCTTGCGGGAAAGTCTAATCCGGCTGTTAGGTTTTGTTTCAACTGCTATACGAATGCTAGGTGACATACCTGTGAGAGGTGATCCTGGATTGTTAATGTGCACCTCTCGTATACTTCAAGGGCGCACCGAATTGACTGGCTATGGCTTTGTACTGCTAGGCCGTCATATACTGCCATATTCTTGATAGGGACGATCTGAAGGATAATGTTGTTCGGGAAGATCCGGAGTGATGAGTTCAAGGCGCTCACATATGCTTTCTTGAGCGTGTGAAAGGCGATACAGATTTCCAGAACTGAAGATGGTGTATCAAATGGGTTCACAACGAATAACACCACATTCTGCAACTCGTCTTCAATTTCGACCAGTGTTTCGCCTGTAAGGAAAATTATTAAAATATTAGCTCAGTTCTCTGGAATAAGAAGTACATTAATGCAGAAATAACCTACCTAATTTTATGATCCCATCACAGTATCTCCGCAACATTGTCTTTTCGTCGAGGGTTTGTGTCTTCCCTTGGCTCTGGAGTGGTATTCCATGTAAACCATCGAGAATTTGGCTTGTTTTAACTGGGAGAATTTCGCCGAGTCTGCAATTTTCATAGGTTGAACTGAATCCTTCCAAGTAAACTCTAGCGGCAGTGGCTAACCCAGCGTCTGTCGGGAAAACAGATGCCATAAGCAGGTCCTTCGGTCCACTATGGGGCGTGAGACCGAATGTGTCCCAGAAATGCAGGGCTGGCGGTAGCAGCTCAATAGCACTATTTGGCAAAGTGGCGTTTCTATGAACATGAACGTGTGGCGCGCCAATTTTGAAGAGTAACGAAGGGCCGCTATTCACATCCGATAAGGATTTGGGCCGGTTGATTGGGGTTAATCCAGTCGAGAGGCCGTGTGGGTCCATAAGTCCAGGGCTGACACCATAGATAGAATTCTTGGGACGACCGATGGCACCGTATACTAGTGTTTCCAATGAACATCTTGTGGTCAATGCGCCAAAAAGATCTGTTAACAGATCCTCCATATCGTCTTGATGCCGCATAGACTGTTTCCGGAGCCGAATGTTTTGTTCCGCCTGATTATTAATCCCGTTCGCATCAAACTCGATACTCGATATACGCCCAAGAGAAGGGCTCCCAGGAACAAATGTCGATATCAAATATGTGTTCCAAACGACTTGCTCTTGTAATAATCCCACAACATGGCTGAAGTCCTGAGAAGATAGCCGATTCGATATATCGTCATTATCCGGTATTAATTTGAAAACCCCATCCAACGGAACATCTGTTGAGCTAAAGTCACATAGTGTTCGCTGAGCTGAGCTGAGATTGTCGATGTCTTTGTCGTTTAAGTTCACCATATCCGTGGCCCATTCTGGTGCTCCGTCCAATTTGTCAGAGTGGTTTAAGGCTTCAACGCCATGCGCTTTGTTCCCACCTCCCCAGTAATCCCGTTCGGATGGTATTCGTTTTCTCTTTAGTCCTTGTCGAATGCCTTCAGGTGACGTGGGGTAAGAGGAGTTATCCTGAGCTCCTTCATTCGGGACTTCGAACATTTCCTCGTCGCCGCTTTCGTATTCGTCCGTGCTTGAGCTTTCCTCATCCGAGCTTCCAGTGTCGGGGATCAGATCGCTGCGGTCCTCGTCATCCTCTAAAAACATGATATCCCGGCTGAGAGGCCGCCTAGGATTTCGATACTTTTTGACTCTAGGGAAAGTAGCGCTAAAACGACGGTCTTCGGGTGAGTTTTTTCGAGGGCTTGATTCATCTTCGGCACAAAAAAACCGCCCACCAGCCATATATTTCTCATCCGACCTCTCCATAAACGAAGGAAAGTCCACCGGACTATAAAGGCTCTTCCTGCGGCTCAAGGGAAGAACAAGTCGCCCTTTGGACAGTGGAGAGCCCCCCCTAGGCGATTGGGGATCAAGCAATAGTAATTTCATTGCTCTCTGTGGACTAAGGGGCGGGGTTTCAACCTGGGAAACGGTGTTCTGGGTATCATCAGATTGTGTTTCCATACGAACGGATTTATGCCCTTGACCATTTGGTTGGGATAATGACAGCTCGCTTCCCGTCTGGGTCGGTATTGGATCCTTCTGCATCTCTGCCTGCATATCCATCGCGGCTCCAATGTCATCCACATCAAGATCCATATCGTCAAGAAGCTTGTCGTTTGCGTAAGAGCCGATGTTGGTAAATCCAAGATTCAGTTCGTTCATATTCTCGGATAGATGTGATGTAGTCGGTCTTGCTTGAATATCTGTCGAGACCTGCGGCTTTTCCAGCCCCATATCCGTGAAATCGCCATCTCCTCCGATCTTATCGAAAAATCCGAAGTCATCTTCCGTAATATCAATATCAAATAAGTCATCCCCTATCCCTACGCCTTGACCCCCAAAGATATCATCATTGACCTTCGACGAATCACCTTTCATCCAATTGTCATCCAAGTCCATCTCGGCGCCATTGACAGTTGCCTCTGCCGTTGGAGGTGCGGTTGGCGGCTCTACTACTGGTATTGGTTCTTCCGTGATCTTGGTCTGTCCTGGAGTCGGCGCCGTTATAGACCCACCCGGAGTCGGATGGCTATCATTCCCTGAAAGACCATCTGGGGGTGTCGGATATACTGTACCAGATCTATCCGTCGTTGGTGCTGCAAAGGACGGTTTGCGGTCGACATCCATGACGGGAATTGCTTTGTTTCGGGCTTCTAACCTCCGTTTCTTCTCGGCATCTCGAGATGCTGACCCTGATAACCATACCTCGGCGAATTCTAAGCTATCTCCAGCATTATACCAGGTCAACTGTGTGGCTAGGTCATTCATTTCGTCGACATTGGTGCTTGACTTGAAATCTAACCTCCCAATTGGAGACTTTGCAGAATGGGAATAAATGTCGGATCCTCCATATTTCCTCACAAATATCAAAGTTGTAGGCCAGAATATATCAATCAGGCCCTCGATTTCAGACCAAACGCCTATTTTAGCCCACTTTATTGAAGCTAGTTGCTCGATATCAATTCCCCTATCGGCGAGAGACTTCAAAACAAACGCTTTCCATTCTGGTGTTGCCTGTTCGAGCCCGTCACTACTAGACTTCGGCATGTGCCTGCCTATAACCCCACCAGGGGCGAGCCAGACGTCTGTCTCCGTCGTTTCTGATAAATCTGTGTTTGATAATCGTTGGAGGGCGCTTTGGGGTATTGTTTTAGGGGTAACATGTAAGCTACCGTCGTCAGACAAGCCGAGTGAGACTGTCGTAATAAGTGTAGGGCCATGTGATATTGGAGAGTAAGAAAGGATTTCGGGTTCCTGATACAGTTCTGGCACAGCATATAAGTTAGTAGATTTTTATATGGCCAAGGGTTTTGTCTTTGTAGTACCGTTGTTAAGTTTCGGGAGGAATGTGCACAAGTTTAGCGGCAGCCATGAAAAGGAGCTCGCTAGTCGATATGATAGAAGAGACATCATCGCTAAGAGAAGCTTCTGGCCTACTAGCTCTTGCTTCGATATTGGCCGTGTAGTGGCGGGGTAAGGGGTACCAGTTGTCGAACTACCATGCCGACTCCCAGATACAGGCGACCCAACTGATGACATCGACATGCTCGAGCCCCTTTGTTTCGAGAGTTGTTGTAACATATAAACATCTCGGTGAGTCCCACTAAGGTCGATAGGGTCTAGTTGAGTTCCTGGGGAGATGAGGGGATCGATTTGTGAAAGGGCGTGGAGTTGAAATAAATCCTCGGCATTTTCCGAAGGGGTCGACCTTAGAGCCTCGAAAATTTCGTGGGTATTCAAGACTTCCTTTACTTTCTCTGTAATACGATATATTAATATGGACTATGTTGCTTTCGATGAGAGTTTGGAACAAATGCGTACCCTCCAGCCCCCAGACCATCGGCTCCCAACCCTTCTCACTAGCACCAGATCCATCATAACTATTATAGCCAGAGTCCGATGTGAATGCGATGTCGGTATCGTGGTTGTCTATCTGAAATAGCCATAACTCGGAGGACTCGGAGCATGTCGTAACACATTTCCCTCGCCGACGTAGATTCGTCTCTGCCTTGGACAGCACTCTCCATGCCGGAGACGAACCAAAAGTCGAGGATATACGGTATACGGAGTATGAGATTTCGGATAAGTTGTCCTGATTTCGAGTTTCAGGGTTAGGGCTACGTGATACGGCAAAACAGCCCAAGCGACAAAACTCACTATCTTGAAAACATTCGTAAGGCAGGTTTCCGGTAGTTCCATGCTTGAGACATGCACCTAAGCGGAAATGCGAGGAATCCAGAAGCGCGTCGAGGGAGAGATTCAGGGCCACCGCGCAGCCGTCCGAGACTCGGGAATGCAGTCGTCTACGGGTGAATGCTGTAGTTTTTCCGGGCCAATGCACAAAAATGACTAATCGAGAGACGATAGGAACTCCATACAGGTTGCATCGGTTCGGGATCCTTCGAACATACGTATGGCTCAGCGGCAAAGAAAAACTGAGCCGCTATATCTCCGAGGCGCTGAAGCCGGGGTACAGTCGAAGATGGCGATATGGGATGTTGGGCGGATTTGGTGGAAGGTCACGAGAAAACAACGGAACGAAGGACAACAGTGAGGCGGAGGTATGCGACCGGTCAATCCAGAGGCTATGGACTAAGAAAACGGCAAAAGACTTCGAACTCGAAAAATGCAACGCCAGATAATAATACAGGGGTCGTATGCGGATATACTGTATGGTGAAGTCAAGTTTCAGAGAGTCGCGGGGGATATTTCGACTAACGCGAGGATTGGTGTCGTTGTGTGTGGGCGAACAGGTGAGTTTTCGGCAAGCAGGCTGGCGCTGGTTGATTATATTACCTTCCACCCCAGAAGGTAACCGAGAGAGCCTGTCAAGTTACAGGTAAGAATACGATCTTGGAACTTAAATCGGGGATATCCAGGCACAAAAAATATCGACGCCGCCGGCGAGTGACGGAGGATATGGGAGATGACTGATGAGATATCAGATATTGCGTCCCCTCAGTCAGCGATTGCATGCAAAGTTCGGCGGATAGGATGGATTGATCGAGCCTAGGCGTCAGGTACTCGGGAACCTGTTAGTGAGGCCAACTAGTGCATGATTATGATGAAGACCAGGGCATGCATGGCATGATGAGCATGCGGGAAGGCGCCTGGCTTCTGAGGAGCGCCGATACCTGAACAGCTTAGCGCTGGAGATTATAAATATCGAATCAAGGGAGGCTGAGAGCGGAATGACCACACCGACAACACAGTTTTTCACGAATTTATCATGTTCGAAATGTGTCATAGTCGGGGTTATCGAAATAGATAGTTCTATGTGGGTATAGAGAGAGGTCTTTATTCCTTTAGCAGTGCGTTTGTGGTTATATATTGCGGCGGGAATCTGGATCCATAAGTAGATAGTTAGGCATAGTTAGATAGCATTTGAACTAATTATATCTATTTAAGGACCTGATTAGTTAAAGCGTTGGTTGGAATGCATTATTGAAGTCTCAAAGGTTCTCTCTTGGATAAAGGTATTCCCGGGTTTAATTGTATTAGTCGTTGATATGCATTTCTTATGTACAGTCAGAATTACGGATCAGAAGTATCGGAATATAAATTACCAGGAGGATGAAGACTACCTAGAGCCAGAGGTATGTTAAGAATCTAGTAAGTTTACTTCATAAGGTTTAAGTATAAAAAAGAATGCTCAAACTCGATAATTCTTTGATTGCGATATTCACCACTACATTATAATTGGATATCGATGTATCCTTGAATATGTTATCGGTTTCCTCAATCTAGTTGTTTAACTTAGGGAGTCTGTTCGCCTTGGAGCTAATCTATATATTCGGACCATGACGAAGGCAAATTGCCAGAAACATGGCAAACTGCAAATGAACACTGAGCAAAAAAAATTGTCCTTATTACATCCCAACCCATACTATTTTTTTCCTAACTATTTCAGTGCCTTGGAACTGAAATTGAGACCGGACGGACACCACGGGGAGCTTTCATGGCTAGCCAATGATTATCAGCTACGTGGAATTCGAATCCCCCACGTTCTACAAATCTTCATCATGCGCCACGCATCCTAGCCACACGTCGGGGCGCATTTCCTTCTACCTCACCGCCACACCAGACTGCTCACGGCCTTGGAATAGTTACAAATTTACTTACACGAGTAATCATATTATGTTTGTATTTGTACGTCACGTCAAACGGCCGAATATCTTATTATTAAACACCTCCAGGCTTCTGATAGCTTTGAAAACTTCGAACATTTGATTGATTAAGTTACAACGTTCAGACCTTCTAGTCAAGTTTGAGGAAGCTCCGAGTCACTTGTTCTACGACTCATCAGAAGGCATATATATATATACTAGTTTTTATTTACTCAAATCGATCCATCCGCACTCTGGATGTCTAGCGAGTTGGTTGTTCGATACCTATAGGAACTAGAACAACTATTTTGCATATTTTGTATAAAAATTACAGTTGAAACCGGCCCGTAACCGTTAACACAGACTTATAAAGGTTCATATCTAGGTATATAAGCATTTGTTGATTAATGTAGCTGAGGTTGTGAAATGTGTGCTCCACTATGCAAAAGTTTTCCTAGCGTTATTACTAATTAAGTTATTTTTTGGTCCCGACCCCTTTCTATACTTTCCCAGATGCATCAAAGTTAATATGTTAATCGTCGAGTCAGTGATCTATCTGTCTCGGCTGGCATATGCAACTTTGAACCCATATGGATATTGATGTCAACTCGTGAACTATCGTTGTCGTGAATTTAAAGATTTTCTATTTGAGCACTTGGGGATTTACAGCCCGAGTATTCGAATCTGCGCATTGATTCTCTGGTAGTCTGCTGGATCAAAGCCTCGTTACTGCAAACAGAAGACGTCAAAGCGGTAAAACACTAGTATAGCGGATTATATAGAAGACATACCGAGTGATAGTTAACTCGATTTGAGAATTCGCGCCTCCTTTCTTTCGCATAGACTCGTGTACGCTCGGCCATAATTGGGGATATGAGAGTTTGTATAGTTCTGAAAGGACCGAGCGGGACCGTATAAAGCTGAAAGATGGAAGTTTGACTTGTAATCAAATTATCACAAGTAACATTAATAACGGGTAATTCCAGGACCGCATTTGGCCCGATTTGTTAAGCATCCTGAAGATCTCTTCACCGTGCATAGGTCTGCGGCTTTTGAGGCAGGCAAACTGGAAAATATGAATTTTATGTCTCCCTTAAGCTTGAAGTGAAGCTCGAGGCTGACTGTGCAGCTGTGTGCGCTTATATCCGTTGTAGCACAATATGTATGTACTAAGTTCTAACTTTCAGTTTGAGGGATTAAACGAGAGCCGTGCCCGCATATATCATGCATCAATATAGTGTAATTAACAGGGACTAAATTTTTCGATTCTCGATTTCTTCGCCTATTTTAACGATATTCGGACTCTCAAGATGGTAGATTCGGGGGACGGCACCTTGGCCAAGATCGTAGATTAGCTATTCCGTTCCCGGCCCTGCATTTGTAAACACCCGAGCCTCCCTTCTGCAAAGCGATTCGGAAATATCCTGTCGCACGGTTTGAAGCTAACATGGCTCCTAGCGTCTGCCCTCTGCATCGAAAGTTCGAATGTGTGCAGAACATTGCATAGAACAAATTCCTTCCCCCTTGCAAACTGAAACCTTAGAACGAAGAAACAAGGTAAATTGATCCCGAAGATCCGACCAGGCTATTTTCCCGGGGGCTCCTTCAACAGCGAGACGAAAAAGAACACCCTGCGGTGTGCATGAAGCACTGCCAGAACGGGACGCTGGCAAAAGTGCGAAGGCCTGTGTACAGATATGTTGCACAAGGATTGTGGTATAATATCACTCAACAACTCATAATTAATTCGCTATTCTCAACCCCAGTTGAACACACACTTAAGCTTATACCCGGTGCCATTCATATCTGATCGCTAAAGCATGGATACTGTACGACGCTAGTGCTTCTATAGTATGGATAGAAAAATGAGAGGATGGCCTGAAACATTTCTTGCGATATGTTTCAACCAATAGCGCGATCCTTTCCATCCGATTTCATTCGGTTTCCTTATCTGCGTCAAGCTTAGGTGAATTGAACTACAGTAATTCTGGGGTCACAGCCCTTCGGCCTTCTATGTGCATGCAAAGCTTTCAGTTTACCCCGCAAGAATCTTCGTCCCATTCAAAATGTTTCTAATTATGCCTTATCACTTGTTTTTGATGAGATTGGGCAAGTATCCGTCTATACCCGAGATGAACTCCGTAGCACAGTTCTCGCCAAGCTCAAAATTATAGACCAGGTTAAGCGAGTGAACTGTTGAAGCTTCAGCTAATCCTCACATCTACAGGATCACAGACGGTTGAATCTCCCTAAATGCCGCCTCATCGATGCCCCTATCGCATTACTCATGCAGGCCATACTAGTGGCCTCAGGTGTGTGATTGGTGCGTTCTTGATGCTATCAACCGCCGACGGTATGCCGTCATAACCAAAGCGGGTTTTTCCAGCAGTTCAATCTCACTCCTCAGGTATCACAAACAACAGCCGTTAGGAAGTTCAGCTAGACCTGAAGAGCCTTGCGGCTTGGAAGAACCCTTTTGGTATGCGCCTAGAATATTACCATTCCGTCACACCGGCTTGTCGTACAGGGCTCAAAGATGACCATGCCTGTGCAACTGTCGCGTGCGAATTTAACATTTACGGTCAGGGCGCAATGGCTCTCCATGGCCCTCCATGGTCCACTCCTAGGATGACCCCAAGATAAAAGGGCCATGATCCGCACGTCGATCCACTCTGATTTGGGCCTTTCAACGTCAGGACAACGTAAATATCCTCCTCTATCCTCTTGTATCTTCATCCAGGAGTATTGTAACCTGCGGTTTGCAAGGTTGAACTCTTGACAAGATGGTTTCTTGTAATTGGGCAACTACTGCCCTTCTTGCCCTACTGTCTGTATCTTCTACAGGAGTTCATGCTGCTCCAAAACCATACAAAGCTGATCCAGGTACGATCTTATCCATTACGTTGCGCGCGTATGCATGCGTACGCGTGTTAAGTAATAATGTTTTGTTTAATCCCGACTCTAAGACTTGAGTGGGATACATATGAAAATATATCTAATACATTCCTTGACTTCCAACAGATCAGATTAAAGAGAAGAGACAAATACAAACCCTTGCCTCGGATATCCAAGTTTCCCGTGTGCCAATCACGCTGGCCACGATAGGAACAATAGGACCAACTTTCACTAGAGTGCCAACCCTTAATACTAATACTCTCCCCACTCTTGGGACACTATCTGCTACCAGAATCCCAGTTACACTACAAACACTACAAACAGCTCCCAGCTCAACCCTTCCAGTCTATACACCTCCAACTACGCCTCCATATGGATACACTCCACCGGGGACGACTACTACGAGTCGAACAACCACGACTAGCTCTAGGACTAGCTCTTCAGCCACTCCTATATATACACCAGTTACTGGTGCAAATACCACTTGCTATAACCGTTTGAAGATCGATGTTCTCCAGAAATCTGACCCAGACCAATTTAACATGTTTGTGTTAGCATGGCAGAAGATTCAAACCAGCCCTGACTCAGACCCATTCAGTCACTATCAGCTCTCTGGTATTCATGGTGCACCGTAAGACTTACCCTTTTAACGTTTTCCCTGTAATATA
The DNA here is from genome assembly GCF_004000055.1 of Arthrobotrys flagrans. Lineage (NCBI taxonomy): Eukaryota > Fungi > Ascomycota > Orbiliomycetes > Orbiliales > Orbiliaceae > Arthrobotrys > Arthrobotrys flagrans. Next base: position 4,941,913 of record NW_027137547.1, read on the forward strand.
AATATGTCGGTATCATGCTTACAATAACGTATAGATTTATTCCATGGCAGATGGGCCCTGGCTCGTATGACTACAGCCGAGGCTACTGCACTCACGGTAGTGCTTTGTTCACAACTTGGCATAGACCATACCTTCTAGCCTTGGAACAGGCATTGTTCCATGCTGCCGTGGCCATTGCCAATCAGTTTACCCCGACTTCTGTCCGCACTCAGTACTTGAATGCTGCCGGACGTGTCCGGCTCCCATACTGGGATTGGTCAGACCCTGTAACCCAAAGCTATCTGCCACCTATTACCATGCAGCAAACCGTCACAGTTACAAGGCCAGATGGCTCAGGTAACCCTGTCACTGCAACTATCGCCAACCCACTCTTCGCCTACAACTTCCTCTCATCCTCTTCCATTGCACCCTTCGGTGCTCCATGGAACAGCCGTTTCAGCACCCGCAGATATCCAGACAGCAGCTGGAATGACCACTCAAATCTGGCTTCGAGCGCCATGCAATCCGGCTTTTCTAGCCGTGTTACAAACACATACAATGCATTCCTTAGCACAACCTACAACTTATTCTCCAACCGTGTTGAAAGTATTCACGACTCCATCCACGGAACCGTTGGAGGTGGCGGCCAAATGAACTATATCGCATACTCCGCCTTCGATCCGATCTTCTGGCTCCACCACTGCAACGTCGATCGTTTGATGGCCATGTTCCAGGCTACCTCACCAGGACTCTTCGTCACTCCGGCCTCCGCGGTTGGAACCTTCGCCCGTCCAGTCCCACCAAACACCATCGACGACGTCAACACCGACCTTTTCCCCTTCCGTCGCGCTGACGGTTCTTGGTATAAATCCAGCCACCTCAACCCCGTTAGCACCATCTGGGGAATGAGGTATGGTTACCCCGAAGTCCCATGCAGCTACCAAACCCGCACACCAGCCGAACTCGACACCTTTACCACCAACCAAATTAACAAACTTTACGGTGGTGGACGTACCCTTCCTGGAACTTCTCGCGAATGGAACGTCCGTCTTCTTATCGATCAAGCGGAAATTCCAGGCGGTTACGATATCTATGTTTATGGCGGTACTCGTCCACAAGACCCGTATTCCGATCCATATGGCAAAGGATACATTGGCAGTTTGAGCTCCATGAGCATGGGCTCTGTCGACCAGTACAAGCAGTCTCGTATTCGATTCGTTGATATTTCGCTTAACTCTTACCTTAAGGAATATGGATACGGCGAAGCTGATCCATACAAGATCACAGATTACATTAGGAGGGACCTCACCTACACTATCATTGCCGTATGTTTAACAATATCCGAACTATACTGACGCGTAGTCAGATTTACTAACGACGTTTTTTATATATATAGAACGGAAAGCCGTGCTATTTCCAGGACCTCTACACCGCTAAGTATGCAGTATACTCTCGGGACGTCTATGATAGCGGCAAGGATGACGTCCTCCCGTACTACACCTCGGATCCATACTACCATACCAATGTCACGGAGGGTTATCCTGGCGGTATTAAGTCTCTTGAAGAGATTCTCTACCCAGTCAAGGTTGATGGAACACGTGAGGTTCCATGGCCTGAGGTCAACTCTACGAGGATTCAGGGTTAAATGATGATTTAATAAAATGTATAAAATTGGAGAATACTTGATATGCGGGGATGGACTTCTGAGTTTCCTTTTAAGGTTGAAGGGGAATAAGTTTTGTATTGAATCCATAGTATACCGAAAAAAGTTTCCCGCAAAGCCCTATCAACCTATCCACATTCTATGATTAACAAAATTAAAAATGAGCCAAGTAGCACTTAAGCAAATTGATTACGCGTCCAAATATTCTCATTGATAAAAAATAACTGTTCGACTAGCCTCAATCCATTCAAACGTAGATTAAATTGCTTGTGTTGTCCTGTTGTAAAACTTCATTAGGGTACCTCTTCTCCCAAACTTCATATGCAATCGCCTTTCTCTCGAGCTCTCCGTTATCCGAAGCTGCTGTGGGGTCATACTCGTCCCTTTCGGACTTACTCCTACATTACATCTCCTCAAGTGTCTGAGTAATTTTAGACATTCGACTTGGACAAGGACCTCGGCGTGGTGCTTTTTGAGCTCTTCCTCGCGAAATACTTCCTCCAAACTTTTTGATTATATCGATTATTCTGGTTCGCGATAGCAAAAAGGAAAATAGCCTGGTACGATGTCTCTGGCCAAGCTCAATAAACTTCAAAGCTCAGCATTAGCGATGTTGCATTCTCCCGTCTTGTTATGTCGGTTGATTGGGCCGAATTAATGAGAACCAGGTTTTCATGAAGAGTTAATTAGTAATTTTCAAAGAGTTGGTTGGATTCGAATGATTCCAAAGAGCCCGTCAATATAGCTGGTATTCGTTCTTCAAATTCATGAATTCATAAAAAGATAAAGACAGCTATAACAAACCATCATCGACGGACTTTCTCTAGCGTTATGATTCTAGTCAACATTTAGTGCCGAATTCCGAGCTTGGCATTTACGGGCTTGCGTAACCCTCTCCCACCGCTTACTTTATACGGACCAACCGCAGAACCACCCATCGTGGAATGGGAAACTATAGCCAAGTTCTAGCTCGGTGCTTCTTAACAATCCTTCCATCGTGGAATTTCGCCATTGCCACCAAATAAGGTACAATTATACAGAATGCGCGCGCTTGTCTTGGGTACAAACTGTCATGATCTTAACTTAGATCGAGATTGTCGTTTGGGTTAAGAATTTTTAGAACTAGAGAGAGAGGTAGATTACGTACCCCAGGTGGGGACTCTGGAAACGTTCGATTAACACTACCGAGGATCGTCTTTCCTTTTTCCCTCTTGCGACGTGATTATATCGATTGGAATGGAGTCTAGCGTGATGCGCGCAAAAAGAAACAGAGCGTCCGGAGTTCGAGTTTCCTTAAACACACCGTGCCATTTATTCAGCCCGCCAAAGGGTACATCGCATCGGCATCCACATCCAAAGTCGTTATCTGATTTAGACTATTTGTCGAATGAGCTTCCACCGCTTCATTGGGCGTTCCAGCTCGAAATGGGTTTCGGAATTTCGAAAATGGTTATTCTTCCGACAACTGTAGGCGGGGTGCATGAGTAGGGTCCGCGAGTAGGCTGTAAACCATTCTAGCTCCTCTCTACCTTACTCGAGTACACGAGTTCAATCCTAGCACGACTATCACGACAACATAGTCGATATTGGCGTTTGAATGCACATGTATACATGTACATCGTGAACACCCGTCTATAAATACACAGCGATCTCACCCCAAGAATGTCTACTTTCTTATCACCATCAAGCAAGCAATCCGGCTTTCTCTTGTCTCTCATTCTAGATCTTCCAGTCACTCTCTAAACGAACACTCTCGTTCTTTACACTCTTTTCCAAACTTGCAACAAAGCAACAAGCTTAACCAAGCCACTCCTTCCAAAACCCCTGCAAAACAACTTCAAAATGCAACTCACCAACATCCTTGTTTTCCTCACCGCCGCTTTGTCGGTTGCTGCTCTCCCATACCCAGAGGAAGGTGACAAGACCGTTAGCCGTCCACCACGCCCAACCGGTACCGGCGTCCATGGCCCATGGAAGGGGAAGTGGAAGAGCGGCGAGCGACCAACTGGTACCTGGGTCCGAGGACCACGCCCAACCGGCAAGCGCCCACCACCAAAGGACGGAAAGAGGCCAGAGAAGAAGAAGCCAGAAGAGAAGGCTGAGGAGAAGACTGAAGAAAAGGCCGAGGAGAAGGCCGAAGAGAAGCCAGCTGAAGAAGCCGCCGATGACTAAAGTAAGCAGCTTGAAACTCCTCTATAATGGCCTTCATGAGATCTAACTTTAAACTACACAGTTATCGATCGTGCCAATGATTTTTACAATCTTAACAACCCTCAATTCACGATTTAACGACAAATGACACCACGAGAACAATGACAGCAACAACTATGAGTTTTTTGCATTTTAGAACTCTTTTGCGGGGGATGGTTTGGTGAAAATTAGACTTGACTTTTTTGGATTTTTCATTTCCACTTTTATATGTACCTAGGTCGAAAAGAATGGAATTCAAGAGATTGGATTGCACAAAAAACCAGCTTACCACTCAGGTGATATCATAAAAACGTGAAGAATATAATTTGCGAGGTAATTGCGTTGTTTTTGTGTTCGAGACGATCAATAACAACCTGGGAATCCGGATTGATGATCTGTCGCACAAGATTTTCAAGGGTGTTGACAAGTTAAAGACATGGGTCTTAATTCCGAGGCTCTGTTGCGTGCAAGAACTGCCCATGAGGAGTGTTACTTATTGGTCCTGTGGGTTTGATAAGAAGAATTCATTACATGACTAGATTTATAGACAAACGAATAACGCCATAAAATTCCTATAAAATGTTCGTTGCGAGCCTTTATACGCCGAATATATGATGCAAAAAAACATGACACATACTTCGTAATTCGAGGTGCATCTATTATCTGCTGTCCATTTCTTCGTCTACCTTCTCGTCGTCGTCCTCTTCTCCAGCTTCGTCATGTGAGTCTGGGACCCGGTCGTCTTCCTCTTCGTTCTGCTCATCATGCGAATCCAAAACCCTCTCTCCTTCACCTCCAGAGATACGATCATCAGACCCATCGCCAACATATGGAATCTCCTCCTCTTTGATCGCCTTTGGTTTCGACTTCCTCTTCTTCTTCGAATGTGATACAGCAACTTCTTCGTCTCCAGACTCATCGTTCCCGGCTCCAGCCACAACAGCCCGTTGATCCGCCAACTCTTTTTCCTTAGCTTTTGTCTCCGCCAATCGTTTCGTGAGTGCATCTGGTTTCAGATCTTTAACGTTAATCAGTTTCCCACATCCCGGAGTAGGACAAGCATTTTCCTTCTTTAGCTGTCTGTAACTCTTGAGGACCTCCAGCAGAGCTTCTTTTTCGAATACGTGTCCACAAGCCGCTTTTACGGGATCCTTAAAGAGTTGCATGGTAAGGGGGCATTTTAAGTTTCTTGTGACAGCTACGGCTTCGATACCATCGTCGGATTCGTCGTCATCCTCGCCGGCCATTTCGACGTCTGGGTCTATATCTTCACCCTCAGATTCCGACACCGGATCTTCATCTGAAATCTGAGCTTGACCGTCACACACAAACATTGGAGTTTTGAACCAATCCTTCTTTTGCGGTTGTGGAGCATCAGGTTTTCCAAGACCGTGAACTAGGGACCGTAATTCGATATACTCCGCCGAATTTCCATATCTAAGACGATGGTTAGAACCCCTATCACAATCCTTCTTGTAATATTATTCAAATAAATCCGTACCTATCCTTCAAATCCCTCCGTCGATAAGCTCTATCCCTCCTTTTCATCTGTTTCAAAAACTCCTCAACAGGCTGAACCCCATCTCCATTCCCTCTATGCTTCTCCGCCTCGCCAATATCCTGCAAAACAGCCTTCATCATCTGTAACTGCTCATCCATATCCACCAAACCCCTAATATTCCTTTCAACTCTCACACCAAGTTCAGCTATCGCCTGTTCCGTTTCTTCATCTCTTTCTTTATCCTGTTCGAACACCTTTTGACGTCGGTTCTCTGCAAACTTGCTGGATGAGTCTCGGAGTAATTCGGTGGCATCTTTGATCAAGCGGGTGAGATTTGAAGGAGGGTATTTGGCGTGGAGGGAACGGAGGTCTCCTGAGGCGGTTTGGTGGATTGGGAGGACGCAGGGGGCGTGTTCTGGTGGCGAAGCACGTCCGGCGCGACGCGGGGCATTTTGGTGGCGACGAGGGGGCATTTTTGCTGCTTTTGACGAGGTCGGAGAGTGATTGGTGGTGGCAGATATGATTTTGAAGGTCTGGTCAACTTTGCGACTAGTTGTAGCTTGGTATAAGCTTGTTTGGTGACATGGGTGCGTCGTGATGAGGAAAAAAGTCTGAGGAATCGATGATGATGATGGAGCTTTGGGTAGACGCGACTAGCTTATATGGTTCGTTCTGTCTTTGTCAGGGCCGCAGTGCGGCGCGGCCGGCGACAACACAAAGGAAATGGCGGAAGGTTCGACTCGCGAATAGGCGTATTTTCTCATTTTACAACGTAAGAATGCTATGAATGATATGAATTAGGTAAATAATAAGAGAGAAACTATTGAAGCTCGTATTAAGTATATTCACAAGTAAAAAGTCGAGCAACAGCAGCCTGGTAGTGTAATCCAAAATTTAAAAAGCCCAAGGTAATTCGCCCAGTTCACAAAACAATGCGTATAAGAGGAAACGAGCCAAAAGCGATGTCCTCCGCTTGTTACCAATCCAAGAAATATAGAAACACATAGCCTATGGTAATAGGAGTAACTTGATCCAGGTCTTGATCCTATCATAGCTATTTATTATACCCAAACCCTACACTTCTTTTTCTGTTTTTAAACATTCAAGCGGTTTTATCCCAAGCAGCCATACATCCAAGGACACTGCTAGCGGTACCAGCCAAGCCGACAAATCCATCGTCTAGGTTGTTGAATCCGTAGGTGCTCAGAGCATAACCTGGGATGGTAATATCACAAATATCGCTAAGAAGCTGTTTCTTAACAGCTTTTTTGTCTTTAACCAACTTCTTCTCCTCAAGCGAATGCTCGGCCTCTTGTTTATTCAGGGATGCATGTCGCTCAGCAATCCTTCTGAGTGTGTATACGGAAGACGCAATGGAGAAAACAAGTCCGGTGAACCAAAACTTGTTTGCGGTATCGGACAGTCGCTTAGGATTGTTGAATTTCATAATACCCGAGGCGTCGAGCTGCAGATCGTGGTACCATTTTCTCGTTAGCGAAAATTCCCCGTTCGGCCGGGAGGAAGCATCATTAATATAATCAGGGGAGGGAAACCACATACGTAGTGGATGCTGTCCAATGTTAGATAACCGGCGTATCCCAAATGCCGTCCGACAGCGGCATATTTGAGAACGGGGTCGACGGCCTTCTCGTCATAGGCAAGGCTGGCGGATTTGAAGCTCTCGAGGTTCTTGCCCACGCGCATGAGCTTTCGGGTCATCCCGAATTGCTTCTTGATGGCATCGAATGGAGCGATGATGGCTGGGCTGTAGCCTTTTCGGTAGAGGTAAAAGGAGAGGAAGCGGGAAATGTATTGGATTAATCGGAGGAGTTTGTCACGACCGACTGTTTTCGAAGATAGGTAGTTAGCGATCAATCGTTTCCGCACACAGCAAATTCGAACATATAAGAAGATGGTATGAGGGCATCTTACGGGTCGTAGACAGGAATTTGAGGAGATGGGAGATGGTGGGGTGGTATGTGAGGGCGTCGGCAACCATCGTGACTGTGACTGTCGTTGTCGTGTTGTGGTGATGTTGAAGGGGACGCGGGGGCCTGCGTGCTGGGGAAAATCCGGGGACAGCCTGAGATTGGGGAATTGACCACGGCCGAGTCGATGTCTATCCGATACTAATAGTACCTCTCGAATGAGTATAAAATAAAGAAAAGGGAATAGAGAATGGCTTCAAGAAAGAAGAATAGAATAAACTAAAATAAAATGAGGTTGAGAGAAAGGGAAATGAACATGAAGAAACGGAATCGCATGGAATTTGCGAAATCGCCAATCCAAGTCGGCCTATTCAGGGCCAGTCCAGTCCAAATGCAACCGACAACCTCCTGTCACAAGTCAGCCGAGGCACAAACCTCCACCCCCGGATTTTTTGGACCGAAGACCTCACCTCAAGGGATACTCGAGGTTAGTTTGTGAGGTCGAGCCAATGGCATCTCAGGAGGCTATTGTAACTCCCCGTTCGTCGAAATACCGTTTTCGGAGGCTGGTGAACCAGGTCTGTTTACCGATAGGCTCATATCAGAATTCAAAAGCTACGTCACAAGGGTTCACCCGGTTTGTATATTTTATCAAGCTCAAGGGCAATATTAAGATGAAATTCGGATAAAGCTCCACCCAGTGATTTATAAGGAAGTATGCATGTATGCCTAACATTGTGTGGAACAGCTGTTTGATCATGATGTTTTTGTCTTGTGCTAGCTTACGGGACCAACCGGCACTCACGCGCTAGTCCGATTGGAAAGCTTCTCGAATGTGACTGTGAAAGTCGAAGTGAGGCTCTTTCACTGGTCTGATTGTGCATAGCAGTCCCACTTTCATCCATTTGAAACCGCCGGCAACTTCGGCCATCCAGTTCACAGAGTACCTAATCAGGGAGGATATCATGGGAACCCGTCATTTGGGGGTTTGTGGCACAAAGGGCCTGTCTGCTAACAAATTTTCAAAAATTAAACCCGTTATCAGACCTTTCCCTCTTCCAAATTCTGAACGATATCATAGCTCATCGTAGGGAGTCCTCACAATACAATCCCTAGTTGGGCCCCAAGAGAGCTTCTACATGGTATTCAGGAGGATGCTGGGGGAAAAAAGAGAAAGAAAAGAAAAGAAACAACAGCATCCGTGGGAAGAGCCAAAGTTAGGTAAGTGGGCTGTCTGCGAACATTTAGGTCAGGACGGCGAGCTGCCTTGGGTTGTTAGTCTGGACACGCTTGGGGGTCACAAATCCCACGCAACGCAACCCAAGCGCCTGAATCTTGACCTTTTTCTGCTGGGTTCTCATGACTATGATACCATGGTACACACATTTAATTTGATTCAGATCTTTTTGCTATCTTACAGACACAAAGGAACGCTAATGTAGGTACATCTTGTTACATAAGCTCCACTATCGGAGCATCGGTATGCCACCCTCAAATAATAGCCTAGTAAGAATCAGGTCTCACGGTGTAGTTCGGAGCAGGACTGTTCTTAACGATTCCAACACCTCCCTCAACCTTATTCCTAATAACCAGGTCAATGGATTCGAGCGCAGCACCGCTGTCTTCGAGAGACCATAACGAAAGGGCGAGGGTATTTTCTCCCTTGTAGTTCAAGATACCTTGGGCTAAAAAATTGATTGGAAAACTTAGTATTGATGCGGTGTGTATTGAAGGAAGGATATTAATACTTACGAATTGGGAACGACGTCTGAGGACCAATATCGTCGATATACTTGCCAAACTGCCATCCCTATAGTCAATCCGTTAGAAAAGGACCATCTTATCTTTAAATCGAAGATGGTACTCACATTAACATAAATCTCAACTCTATAAGACTCCTTAACCTCGTTTCCAAAATCAATAGAAATCGGATAATCAACTCCATCCGGAATATTCAAACTAAACGTCGTCCTATAAAACTCAACACCAGGCCCACTAATCCCCTTCAAAGGCGACTTGGAAGCCCACTTCGAATCATCAAATCCAGGTAAATGATACCCCTTTCTAACCGCGAAAAGTCCACCTTCGTTATACCCACCACGAGCCCAATCGACGAATTTCTCGCCGCCGAGGTTTCCGGTGAGTTTCCAATGTTTGAGGGTTGGAGTTGCCCCGCCGAAGGAGTAGTCACTTAGGCCGCGGAAAGATTTGAAGTTTTCCTCACCGCCGAACCAGTTTTGTTCGAGGCCCATGTGGTCTTGGAGAATTGTGATGATGTGGTTGCTGCCTTTGGTCCAGGAGGTGAGGGGGTAGGTACCGTTGTGGGCGCTTGGGTCCGGGGCGCCGGTGAATGAGCCCAGGTATTTGTCGTCATCCCAGACGCTGTAGGCGAAGGCGTTTCCACTGGAAGATGTATTAGGTCAAATTATTTTCTTTAGAATGGAAGACGCTATAACATACCCCTGGATAGACAGATTGAACTCATTCTCGCCGCCAGAAGCCGTGAAATGACCTCTCCACAGAATATTTCCGGAATGGAAACCATAGTCGCTTGCGTACAAAACAACAGGTGTCGATGGCTTAATCTTGTTCGTAGTGGAGGTATGGTCTGCAGTAACCCAATTCGAATCATCGTAACCGCTCGAGACTTCCGGTAAGGTATTGATATATTTCTAGAGAAAGCTTGATATTAGAAAACCCTTCGTCTTACTGAATTCAAGCTATAGGAGATATTTACCCATTTCAAACGAGCAAGATCCGGAATATCAACCCTAGGAGTAATTGTCCTATATCGTCCTTCCTGTGTTCCATGTCTGGTAAGATCGGTATCGATACGCTTGCCGTTCCATGTATAAGCCTGAGCCTTCTTCGGAGCAATGACTTCAAAGACAGTGGTTCCGTTTGTGTCTCCAGTTAAAGCGAGTGTATTGCCGGAGAACTTTGCGGTTCGGAGTAAGTACCCGCCTTTGATGATAACTGGGAGATCATCTTTGAGGTTGACATCGGGGACCCAGAAGTTGTAGGCGTTAACTCTATCTGTTGGATTTTTGTTAGGTTAGCTGGGTGCTCAATGCAGTTCAATACGCACAATAGGAATCCATACCGACGACATAGAGGAGAATATCATCACCAAGAGCGACAACAGTCTCATGTCCAACAACGAACTGCAGTGTCAATGAACTGCTAGTTTGCTTATGGGTAACAGTGTTCGATTTCCCTCTTCGAACATCCACCTTACGAGCCGTATTCGTAAGAATTGAAATCTCACCGGACTCGCCAGTGTTAGCATATAGCAAAACCACAGTCTTACCATCAATAACCTTCCATGTCAAAATCTCCAAAGTAGAATAAAGAATATCAACAGGTCCCGCAGGGTAATCCGTCACAAGAATCTTAGAATCATGAGCCGGAAGACTAAATGCCGCATTTCCAAGTTGAGGAACAGTGAGCTGTCCCGCACTTGTTTCGATATCGACTTTAAAAGCGGAGTTTGTGTTCTCAGAAGGCTTGCTTTGGCGGATGATATAGAATCTTTGATTTTGGCCAACTTCATCCCAGAGCTCTGTGATGGTTATGTTGGACCCGCTGGTGGGGAATTTTTGAACATCGACGGGGACGGAGGTTAGGTATGCTGGGCTGACCATGAGGAAGTTGGCTTGGAGTTTGATTTCGTAGTATTTCTCACGGAGGGTTCGGTCTTCGGCAATAGCGGCGGCATAATCGTATCTAGATGATCAATATGTATCAGTACGGTGTTATATCAGAAGACGAAGGGGAAGAAGAAAATATACTCACGAAGAATAGCCACCAGGGTTAGTTATGTGGCCCCAATTTGTTCCTCCGAAGGTCATGTAAATGTTCAAAAGATGCGTAGCCGAAGCATATGCATTCTTGTAGTAAACTATACCAAATACTCAGCTAAACCCTTCCATTTCCGATATAAGATAAGATCAGTGATGTTTACCTCGAACCATCTCGGGTCCAATCAATTTGTAACATTGTTCGAAACCAGCTCCTCCCCATGGATCAAAGGCTCCACCTTGGTACTCCAAGATCGAGTTTGGAGTATTAGGTGCAACCTCTCTATGGGATGCGTAGAAGTAATCTGGTGGGTCCGGCCAGCTTGAAATTGGGTTTGCGCAGTCGAAACCTGATATTATCGTTAGCCTTCTATCCATTTCCCAAAAAGGGTCTCTAAGTTGGAGGAGCTTCAATTACCAGCAGGGTAGTTATCGTAACCGTAGACGTCGACAGATGTGAAATGGCCACCTACAGAATTAGAATCGTTAGTTAATTCAATCAGACTACGTAACTGCAACTGGCTCACCAATCCAAGCATCGTTGGAAACAGTTGGAATCACGATTCCTGCCTGCTCAAAAGCTTCGAGTAATAGTCGTTCGTATTCAAGGTCCTCCTGGGGATTAAGAGTTCCATCAGGATTCATGAAGCCAGAATACTCGTTTTCGGGCTGTCCAAAAAACTCTTTAGTATCAACTAAAAATCAAATTAGAAAAGCTTGATTTATCGTACCTGGGCAATTATAATTGGGCCACCATTGGTGATTTGATTCTTTGCAATGATCTTTCCAACGGAATTGATGTAAGGTTGCCATGCGGCCGTGTAGTTGGAATTCGAATTCCTCCATTGGCCTTCGACTCTTGCACCCCATCCGGGAAGACCACCACTGTTGATACCAGTCAGCATTTGAACAAACTTGACGTATAGCCGGATGAATCCAAAATATATACCCCGCAGACTCAGCATTGATCTATTCAACAGAATCAGCAATTTGGCACTCAAACGTATATCAACCCAACTATTCCAACATACATATGGCCCAGGTCTCGCAATAACCCACAACCCAGCAGCCTTAGCAGCATCGAAGAAAGGTTGCAAATTAAACACACCATCCCAATTGAACTTCCCTCTCTCATACTCCACAACACCCCAATGGACGTATATCGATACTGCATTAAACCCCAACGCCTTAATCTTCTGAAGAACGTCGAGATGTAGATCCTGAACCGGGTTACGGAATGGATGAACTTCACCGCTATAGATTAAAACACGTTCGCCATTGATGTAGAAGGAGTATTTGTCCCAGGTGACCTAGCATTATATTTCATTATATTAGAGGAACTTGGGTTCCTTGGATATATAAGATAGTATTCATAGACTGTATACTTACGATGTTTTGTTCGCCGGATCGTTTGACCTTAAGACCTGCTGGGGATTCCTGAGGGATGACGGCGGCTTGCGCCACCGCAGCAAATAATGCGATTTTGCTGAACGAAACCATCCTTGTAGCAACTATTCTTCCGGAATCGAGCTTGAGGTACCACTTCCCTGGTCTCAAAGAAATCCTTCCCTTCCCTCTACATCAAGTAGGAACAATGTGCTCTTTATATATCTTTACTATTGATCCATAGCTACTAACCTATAACCTCATTGTTACCTTCGCACCATAGCTAGTGATCTGCGAAGTAGGTAGGTAGGTACTTAGGTAGGCATCGGATCAATATGATGCAGCTCCAAATGCATGGATTCAGGATTAATCTATACGCAAGCATCTCAAAAAAAATCTGCCAGAGTTTCTCCGTCGTCAGTTTCCCTACCGCAAAACCTTGAGGATCATCACAAGCGTCGGCTAATTTCAAGTAGTTAGAAGGGAGGTTAAATGCGGAGAAACCAGGTTTAATCAACAAAGCATAAATATTACATACGGTAGGTATATATCGAAGAGGTTAGGTGGGACATTTTGCACTGGTTGGTTATGTGGGTGCTGGTTCCTTGGTACGAAATCATGCTCTACCTTGGATCAATTCAAATTGATGCGCCATATTTTCGGATATTGGCGAATATTCGAAAGCGAGGTTGGTAGCCAGGCTGAGGTACCGACTGCCTACCTGCAGGAACATATTTCTCCACAAAGGTTTTCCTGGTTATTATTAGCCTATTATCGGTCGGATTATGAGCTTCCGTGTTATGGTGTTTCATGCAAGGGAAGGAATTTGGTGCTTTGAGTTTCACTTACAACCATGGATATGTTTATAACTTGATCGAACGGATGGTATGATCTACCGAGCCGTAGTAGACATGTCTCAACCAGTTACCTTTTTTGGGAAGGTGTTTATATACGCTTATACGCTTGAGCTTGGTCTATACACTGGGAAAACTCCAATCCTAAATATCATGGTAGTAGAGGTAATTGGAGTTCACAATTTTTTGGATAACTATATGCCTATTTTCAGGTGAGAGTTCGAAGTTAGAAAGAACCAAAGAACACCTCAATACAAAGAAGCGATGATGCAAAATTTCCGATTCTATTTTACTTCATAGATGATTCGATTCCGGGCTGATACCTCCGCTCATGAAACGGACTGACAAAGTCCGAATCGAATATAATCGATGTCCGTTCCTGCCGATGTTCAAATGTCATTATGGGGCCTCAACCGGTAATGGCTGACGGGAGGCTTTCAGGCTAACCGGTTCGTCTGGCTAAATCCAATTTTACCACTGGTAAACTTGACGACATAACGTACAAGTGGGTTGTTTGTTCTTAGCTTTCTGGCTCGCATAAAAAGCGGAGAGATAGCTTGTTCTTCTGCAGGCACGGCGCCGAGAAGTCTTCAGTTGAATCGAATTCCTTGGGTTTGAATAGAATCTCGACTCAATTCGTAAACAGTTGAACGCCAGCGCCCAAGTTTAGTTTCTCACTCCCAACACAATTGCAAATATATCAACGTCATTCGAATACTGTCGAATTCGAAGCCCGATATAAGAAAGTTTTCCAAGCTATCGACACGCGTACAAGCCTAGGCTTCAGAAGGATCGCTTCGTCATTCGTTTCCTGGCATACGTAGCACCAATTGTGTACTTCTGGCGCTCGGGAAACCGGGCTCATTAGTTTATCTTTTCACCGGGAATGATATCGTGATCACTAAATTTATAAATTTTATAACAGAAATGCAATCCACAGTATGTAAGTTAACGTTATTCGACGCTATTATAATTACAAGGCAACAGATTCGTCTTGAGGCCAGCCGCCAGCATGCTTTTAAGTCTCAAGACGTATGATGTACACTGTGTAACTTAGAGAAGAAATTTTTTGCTCGGTACTATAGCTAGTATTGATATATCGCGAACTTCATTCCAAAAAAGCGGTACCAAAAAATAAAAAAAGAATAAATAAAAAAAAGGATTATATCTACAACAATTGGGATTCGCCTTTAGTCACCTACAAGGCTACTAATCAATCAGTATGAAGCTTGAGTAAGGCAGAGCGGACGGGATACCCTATCTTTCTTCATCCTATGGTCGTAGATATCAGGGTTAAAAAATTGTGGGTAGATATATGAATCTGGAAGCTCGTGAAAGGGTTTAGGGCTTTAACACTAGTTACACCGAGGCTAGTTTTGGTTCTTGCAAATTCGCTACTCGTACTGAATACCAAAAAGAGTTACGATTAAACGAATCTTGGAATTTCCGCGTAATCTTCGAAGCTTCCATTATGCGTTTTTGCAACTTGAGAGTTCGCTTAATTAACTATAGCTTCTGCAACAATGCGAAGCCTCTTTCGCATGTCTACAGGCTAAAAAACAACTATTGGGAAGATGCATCATTTCGCGGGACAGAAACCTGTCAAAGGATCTCGCCAAAATGGCACCTGTGATTGGTTGCAGAACCACAGCCCCCAAGACCACCACCACATCAAAAAGGGGCTAGTTAGCCCCAACGTCAAGGCACTGCTCGCACAGCCTTACCAGTTCAACATCTTGAACGCCCAAGTCCCAAAGAGACGAGTACTCAAGCACCGAACAAAGAGGAAGAAAAACCTGGAAAAGAAGTCCCTTTTCAGGGTAATTCCCAACATCACAAGATATCGCGAATGTCGCGACCTCGGTATCTTGAAATAGACTTCTAAAGGTTCCAAAAGTTCGGAACCCAAAACACTCGGTGCCGAACTTAGACTCATTCTCCCCAATCATTCAAGTGAGACGCGTAGTTCGCCTAACGACGTCGTGCCACTTTGGTAATTTGAGCTTTCAAGTTGTGATGCGGCTGTTGGAAGCTTATATAGACTTGTCCATGTCGCTCTTGTTTTGGAGATTCGATATCCTAAAGAAGACATTCAAAAATCATACCATCATCGTCGCCTTTGATTAGACTATCTTTCTATAGTATATTTCCTTTAAATATTGCAAAATATGTCCCGCGAAGACCCCGTTCCCGAGTATACCGAAGGCGGCTCTCTGGAAGACGACCTGCGCCGGATAGCCGAGGCATCAAATAATACAACAGTAACAACACAAGATGCCATAACACCTACCCCGCCCCCACCTTCGAGTAGCATTCCTGAGCCTGAAATCAACAGCGGTGACCCTGACACCGATGAGTTGATAAGGCGCTTAATACGAGAAGATGCCGAGGAGGCAGACGCACAAAGACGCACAAGCACCAGCGGACCCGTTCCACCCGCAAATGTTGTTCAAACTTTCTTCGACGCTATCCAAAATGAGAACAGTGAATTAATATCTGCTTTTATTGAAGGTGGCTTTGTGAAGGTCGATACAAAGAATAGCCATGGAGTGACCCCGTTGGTGGCCGCCGTAAGGGCGAACCACGTTAGAATCGTCCAACAGTTGGTGGATTATGGCGCTAATGTTAACGAAATGTCCACGGAGGTAGGGAATAAATCTAGCTTTAAATTAATAGGATAACTTGACAGTATCTGACAGTTTCTGTTACAGAGCGATCCAATTAATCCATACTATCGACGATACCGCCATGGGCACCTCATCCCAAATCCGTATGAGCACCTTATGCGAACTCCGCTCATGGTAGCGGCAGAAAATGGTCACCTTCCATTAGTAAAACTCTTCTTCGAAGTTTTCCATGCAAAAGACGACATTGTCCCACCAGATGGAATGATAGCACTCCGCCTTGCGGCTAAGAATGGACATCGTGAGGTTGTTGATTACCTTCCATCCCGTAGAACTGGCGGTATGCAAAGATGGCAGTACAAAAATAGGAATTCCGTGCGAAGAGCAAGAATAATTTTGATTGATATCTACTGGTTTCTCAGAATTGTCTCCTACGAGATTCCTAGATTCTTTGTCTGGTCGATTCCGAAGCATGTTATTGTCCGTCCGGTGAAGAGGAGTGCTGTGTACTTGTGGAAACACAAGAAGGATATCGCGGAAGGTATCAGAGATGGGATTGTTGCTACTGGGAGAGGCATCGCGAAATATGCCAAGAAAGCGACAATCGGAACAATAAACGGCATCAAAGCGACCCCAGCAGCCACGGTTCGTGCTGTAAAGGCAACTGCCAGAGGTATCGTCACTGGAGCTAAAGCAACGTGGAAATTCCTTACGGTCGACTTCCCGAAATTGCTCGTGAGGTTTATCAAAGCTACCCTCAAATTTATCAAAGATGCCGCGATAGGACTCAAAAACGCAATCGTTAGTACCGCCAAGGCCCTCAAGAAGTTCACGGTATGGCTTGTCAAGGCAACTTGGAAGTTGATTACGGTTACGATCCCTAAACTCATTACCATCACTTTCAAATGGATTTGGAATGCAACCAAATACGTTAGCAAAGGTATTGCCGGCTTCTTTGCCCGCCTGGCTTCTGCCATCCACACCCTCATTACAAAGATGGTCAACTGGGTTTCTGGTATCACATGGAAGGATGTACTCGACGGTTTCCTCGAAACTCTGAAGTTCGTTTTCGTTGGTATACCCGTAATGGTCGTCGATGGAATTGTACACACGGGGAAGTTTATTAAGAAGGTGCTGAAGACTTTGTTCGGATGGGTTGGGGAGGTTATATACTATATTGGTATTGGTATCATCCTTGTGGTTGTTTATCTGCCACGGAAGATATTCGAACTTTTCGTGGAGCTGTTCAAGTCGATTGGGAGAGGTTTACACGAAGTTGCCGTTTGGATTAATCCAAAAACGGTTGGCTAGTTGCTGTACGGCATGTATATGCATCCCATACTATCTATTCGGGTTCTTTATTTGGTTGTTTTATAAATTTAGTTAGTTCGGCGTTTGGGACCGGTGGGGCTATATTGGGGGAAACTTTTGTATATTTCAGTTTTACATTGCATTGCGTTATCTTTGGCCATCCAGAGCCGTATGGATGTATATATTTTAAACCAAATATAGAAATTCGGGAAGTTTTAACTTGAAGGTCGTGTGCACGTACAGATGCTGATACATAGAGGCTGTCTGAGATCTTAAACTGTACCGTTACTCGAGCCCTATACCTTTGGGGGGAAACCGTTCCCCTAATCTAAAGGAGATATATGGGGTGGTATTCAAGACGGTGTCGTGGATGCTCGGAGGACTCTGGATTTGAGAATAAAGGATCCGCAGCTTCTGGTAATTTCGCTCCGGCCCACCTTCGGCTTGGGTTCGTCGCCTTTTTACCAAAGCATTGCCAAAAGGGAGGTATTCTGCTGGCGCCTCTACTTTAACAAGGGAACAGTCGAGATTGAGATTAAAGAGAGCGAGCGTAGTTTACTGGGTGATTGATACAAGAGCTGTTTGTATCTTGTTGATATTCGTTGTCATTTTGCAAATCTTGGTTTAAAAGTTATGATCAAGCTCAAGCAAGTCTGGATACGAGACAAGTTTATGACCTGAGCTCACTTTTTGGGGTGAGCTGACTTTGAGGCCTCGTAAGTTGCTCAATGGAGGAATCAATATTTAACAAACACAGTTACAGGTACCGGATCTCTAAACTGGAATGCCTATAGACTGATGGGAGAGGGAAATCCGTTGGACAATCGACAGAGGTATCGATTGCTGTTAAATAAATTCTGTTGCCGGAATGCCTATAGATCGATGAGAAGGAGGGGTCTGATAAATAATTAAGTCACGAGAAGCTGCGAAATAACTTGAGATAGGAGCCATGTCTCGACATTTGTGACATGAATACACGAGTATCTCCCGCAGGATAGGCGCTTCTATTGTGCTCTGCAAGCTACACATAACTGCTGAACATGAATGATTGGGATGCAACGAATGAGGCTGTTTGATTTTGGCAGCAGTGCGCCAAACCTTGCATTTCTGCATTTGCGCCCGAATTTGACATTGCAGACTGGATTTCTTTCGTCGCTAGTCCAGGGATTTAGACACAGGCTGGATCTGAACCGGGGACGCAGGAAATCTGCTTCCAGATTGTTTGTATCCAACGTTGGCAATCGAGTTGATATTTGATATCTTCAACATGATACCGTAGATTCGGGTACGAGGTCGTGTTGAGTGCGTTATCGCGCGACGAGCGCAGTATTCTAGAACTTTGGGACTAGTTTTATATTATTACCGGCGCCGGTAACGGTGGCCTCGATTGACTGTTGGGTTCAGCCAGATATATAATATGCCGCGACATGGCCTAAGAGGAAGAAAACAATTTGCGGGAACCATTGGGGTTAGTTTTTGATAATATTATAGCGCGAAGGTAAAAGTGACTCCAAAGGTCAACCCTATTTACACATTCCAAGCATTTGGAGTTGAAAGAAAGTTTTAAATTTCAAGGCACACGACTTACCATCTACAAGCTTCGCCAGTTTTTTTTTTTTTTTTTTTTACATCCCAGGCTTCTTTGGCAAGGTGCAAGCTCTGTTCGCGGAGTTAACAGCAACTCCGACAACACCCGCTCCCTGGCTCTCCTCTCCGCCTCATTATCTGGTCTCCGATTCTCCCCGCAAGGAAGGATACGAAGGAACGAAATGCGATCTAGGGCCCTCCAGCATGTCCTGCGGTTGCAGTTCGCACCGACTGCGCTGAGACGATCGCTGCCAGCACGAAGTAAGTAACTGCTAGGATTTCGCGCATTCCAACAAATTTGCTTCTTTGTTTCCGGCCATCTTTATAAGCTTTTATATGGTCGCCGCGCAAGAAATTTCCCTGCATTTGAAGAAACCCGATATTGCATTCCGGGCGCTGGGAAAAACGAAAGAAAGTCACGCCAAATCGGCGTGGTTTTCGACACAGTTTGTCGAGTCGCGCATAGCCGAGTTTGGCCCGATCTGACCTAAACTGACCCCTCCAAAACGTGCACTCGGGCCGACTTGGACCTCATTCTGGGCGGAGTTCTCCACAGCAGGCGGGCGATGATGCCCGCTAGAAACTTCCCGTATGAGTCCTAAATGCTCTCGAGGTCGCATTGTTTTGTAATGGTTTCACGAAAGGGTTTTTTCGTAAATGCGGAGTTCAAGCAGCTCTGCGATATTGCTAGCTCCGCATGCGCGGCAGGCATCGTTTTCGACTCGTCCATCCCACGCAGGTCGCCTTTGCATTACATGAGATATTTCTGATATCGGGAATGGTCACTGCTTTTTATCATGTCAGCTGGTCGCCGTCCCTGAGGGAGGTTCCTTTTTATGGGGAAGCCCGAACTCCAAAGCATAGAGTTGCTGCCCCTCTTCACAGATTGGGATGCTCTAAAGCTTGTCCAATATTTGACGCACCTATTCCTATCCTACCATCGACGAGCTCTGTCGATGATATATAAACACCGGTGCCTAGTCCCAACCGATTTTTCTCTCTTTCCTTCTCCCCTTCATTCATCTATCGATACCGGTTCTTTTGTATCGACTTGTGGAGTTCCCCCGCTAATACATCATCTAACCTTTTGAACTTTGTCGTCGTTATCAGTATCGTACCCAGCACGAACCATGTCGTCGACCACTCAGCTTCGTTCCCTCAACTACGACAACATCAACCCTCACATCAAAGCGGCCAAGTATGCCGTCCGTGGCGAACTTGCTGTCAAGGCAGAGGCAATCCGTAGGGAGATTGAACAGGACCCTTCTTCCCACCCATTCGACCATGTAATCTTCGCCAATATCGGAAATCCTCAGCAGCTTGACCAAAAGCCAATCACTTTCTTCCGTCAAGTTCTGTCGCTCGTCCAATATCCAGACCTCCTCCAGGAGTCGAATGCTGAAGTTGTCAAGAAATTGTACCCGGAAGATGCTTTGGAGCGTGCCAAATGGCTCCTCAAGTCTGTCAAGTCCGTTGGTGCGTACTCTCACAGCCAGGGTGCTCCTCCCCTGCGTGATAGTGTCGCCAAGTACATCGAGCGTGAGTATTGGTCCTCGTTCTGGTATCTGCGTGTTGAATCTCGTTTTGATATCTGGAATATCGGGTTCTGACGATATGGTGGAATGGTCAACAGAGCGAGACGGTCATCCTGCTGATCCTGAATCCATCTACCTCACCACCGGCGCCTCTTCTGGCGTTAACACTCTCTTGCATGTCATTGCCGCCGGCCCAAATACCGGTGTTATGATCCCAATCCCACAATACCCATTGTACACCGCCACTCTTGCCCTCTTGAACGCCAAACCAGTTGAATACTTCCTCGAGGAACATGCTCAATGGAGTACCAATTGTGATGATCTCTACACCGTTATCGAGAAGGCAAAGTCGGAGGGCACAGATGTTCGCTGCATTTGCGTCATCAATCCTGGAAACCCAACTGGTGCCTCCCTTCCATACAATTCGATCGAGGATATCATCAAATTCGCTGCTGAGAAGAAGTTGGTCATCATGGCCGATGAGGTCTATCAAACCAACGTCTTCATTGGCGAATTTGTCAGCTTCAAGAAGGTTCTCCGTAATCTCCAGAAGAAGGAACCTGGCAAGTACGACAATGTTGAGCTCGTCAGCTTCCACTCGACCAGCAAGGGTATGGTTGGTGAATGTGGACAACGTGGTGGTTACTTCGAGCTTGTGGGTTTCGATCCGAAGGTCGTCCAGGAAATCTACAAATTCGTTAGTATCTCACTGTGTCCACCGGTTGGTGGCCAGTGCTTGGTGGAGTTGATGGTCAACCCTCCAAAGGAAGGCGAACCTAGCTACGACCTGTAAGTTTGACACACTCCCTCTATAAGAGCTCCGGAGGAGTGGAACGTAAATCCTTACTAATATGGAACATTGGCAAACGTAGTTACAAGAAAGAGTATGATGACATTTATAACGGCTTAAAGACACGTGCTTACGCACTCCACAAGGCGTTTGGCGAGATGGAGGGCGTCGAAAGCCAGGACCCACAGGGTGCTATGTACATGTTCCCAACCATCAAGTTCCCGGAAGGCGTCGTCGCTGCTGCTGAAAAGCTAGGCAAGAAGCCAGATGAGTTCTACTGCATGGAGTTGCTCAAGGCTACCGGCGTCTGTGTCGTTCCTGGAAGCGGGTTTGGACAGGTCGATGGAACTTGGCATTTTAGAACTACATTCCTTGCTCCTGGTACCGACTGGGTCGGCCGAATTGTTGAATTTCACAAGAATTTCTTGAACACTTACAGAAACTAGATATTTGCATGACGGTGCATTCATGAAGGATTTCGTTATTGAGAATTGCTCTACGGATTTGGGGGTGTTTCGCCTGCGTTTGTACATATTTTTATTTGCTGTTGTATACCCTATTATTATGGCGGATAGACATTAAGCTAAAGATTCGTCCGTTCTTCTATCAGATTTGGTGGATGGGGGCGTTTGAAAAAAAAGCATCAATAGAATGATCTTTATGACAGAGAAGCGAGACTAACAGAGAAGACGATTATGTTTCTCTAATCCATCCGTGAGAGTAAGGGTATTAAATACATGCGTGAGAAGAAATCCAGTTCTCTCTCTCGTCATTAAACCGTGAACCGTACATATCGACAGTTAACCTGAAGAATATTGCGCCTAAAAAAGACATGCGAAAAGGCCTATACACAAAAACGCAGTAAAACAAAACAAACTCCAAAGAGAATTATACACCGGATGAACGACCAATTATATTAAGAAACCAACACGCGCGCCTCCTAGGCCTTTACTTTCCACCGGGCCAAATGCCCACCTTTGGTGCGCTATTACCCCTTGCCGGTCCCTTAAACGGGTGGCCACCTTCCAGCGCGCTCAAAGCCTGGTCTACCGGACTTCCAACTGTAATCTCAGCTACTTCAGTGACCTGTTTATCATCCTCACTGCCCTTCCCTTCATAAACCTTCAACACATTCCCATCTAACAACCCACTCTTTCTCGCATTTTGTACTCTGGCATTTAAGTTCGCTGACATCTGGTCCATCTTGATCTGGGTCCGTCGGCGAGTCAGACGCTGATGGTATTTACGGTAACCATAGAATAGGGCACCGATGGCGATTAATGCGATAGCGACGACACCGCAAATGATACCGATGGTTACGGAGAAGCCGCCGACAGAGGAGTTTGATGTGCCTGAGTCAACATAGACCGATGTTGTTGTTTCCGGAGCAGACGTTGTGGAAGGGGTTGTTTGTGGGAGGGCGAGGGAGTAGGAGAGTGTGATTTGGAGGAGAGAGAGGATAAGGATATCTGTTGAAGGCATTTTGGAGATTCCTAGTCTCTAAACACTAGGTAGGGGTATATAAAGGGATCCGAGGAAGGGTAGGTTTGTGTTATAGGCTCAAGAAGACTTCGAATCGTTAATTATGTGTTGATTATGTGGTAATTTTGTATGGGATTTGAGGTGTTGTCGAAGCGGGTTCTCGATATCTCCAACTTCAACTTTGAAAGAATGAACGAAAGAAAGATACCAGACCGAAATCTTTTTTCAATGAGGACCAGGATTTTCTATTCCCCTTATACTACTCAAGTAAATACCTACATCATCCTCCTCGATCGATTCTTTCAACCGCCCTCGCTAAACCCCGACCCATGGGCAAAAAAATATTTAGTCAATTTCATTCTTCTCAGGTCCCAGCGATATCAGCCCGCATGTATAAGGGAAAATTCCTCAGCGGGTAACAATCTTGGCCTCCATGGCTTCAAGCAAATCTTCACTGCCTGACGAGCAAATAGCTCCACAGACATCGACTAACAATGCCTATTAATTCCACGCTAGCGTGCCGTTTTCCATATCTAATTGCACGTCTCGGCGCTTTTATTGGACCTTGCTGATTGTCCATTTGTCTCTTCTCCCCATCGTGGCTCTAGACTCATCTGAGGAATCAGGTCATGGTTTAAACATGGTTCTGTTTGGTTGCGGTTGTTAGCAATACACAGTATTTGGTTCAAGGAGGTGTTGGGTCAGGGCACTCTTAAGGTGGCTTGCAATAACTGGCGGCGCTTAATTGGACGTCGTGATTCGGCCTCAGCGAATTTCGCGAAATGCTTGGGAGCCATAAGAACCGGAGTGCACCGCAGCTGAGGCCCACAACGGGAGGTCATGACAATGCATGTAGGCCACACGGGAAGTGCGTTATTCGACGGAATCCGGAGCTAGGGCAGCTCTGGTGGGGACTTTGTGTATGAAATTCCGAAATGAGGGCACGATTGATTTTAAAGATGGCGGTTGGCCATGCGCCCTCTGTTGAGAATATATGAACATGGGTTTCTCTCCTTCCACAGACAAAGTTTGGAGGAGGGTTTCTGGCTGGGATGCCTGGCGGGATTCTGTGATATTACAATTACGAGTCTGTTCAATGGGATTTGCACAGTGCTTAAACGCCCTGCAGAGGAACGCGTGACTTTGTGCATATGCAATTGCTTTGATCTTGTGAATTTGATGATCTATCTAGCAATTACTTCTTATGGTAGGGCTGTGTCGTCGGCATTGAGTCTGAGCGATGACACTTTCGGTTTTGCAATATGCATTCAAGCTTTAGCGCTTCTATTGACAACCAACAGGAAACTTTTCCATATGCAAAAACTGAACGCCAAATCAATGATTCCCCATGCCATGATAGATATCTAACCGCAGTCCCCACATAATCGTACATGCACATACATATTTTACACACCCATCCTTCTAAACGTATTTCCAGAAGCGCTTCTCCTGTCCTTTCTTCTGTCGGCGTTACCACCTCTGTTGACAGGTCTCTGCGCATCTGCCTTTCCTAGTGGCTGCTTCTTCTCGACTTTGTATGTGAATTCGGTGTCACCGTAGACCTGTCCTTTAGAGAAGTTTCTCTCTCGTTTTCGGTTATGTTCTCCGGCCGCCATCCGCGATCCGAATGACTGATCCTTCTTGCCGGGGCCAGATCCTTTGCTGCTATGACCTTGTGTCCGGTAAGACGCCGTTGAGATACGCATAATTGAAGCCTTCTTCTCCTTGACTTGCTTCTTCGGCTTCTGTTCTGGTTCAGATTCTGAGGACAAAGATTCCTCGTCCGATGATGCGTCCGAGGACTCCGCATCCTCCTCCTCTACAGCGGTGAGGCGTTTCCGGGCGTCGCCATTTGCGCCACCCGCAGTGGGGCGAGATGAAGGATTGTGAAGCATGTACTGATATGATGTCTCGTCCACCTCGAAGTCTGGATTCGTCCAAAGATCCTTGAAACGAGGGTCCTCCATAACCTTGGTTTGCTCTTGAGCCTTCTCCTCTTCGGCTTCGTCATCGCCTTCCATATCTTCGTCGCCTTCGGCCATTGCTTTCTCCTTCTCCTTCTCTGCCTTTCTCGCTGCCCTACGATCAAGCTTCTCTTCCAATTTGGCCAACCTTTCTGCGAGTTTCTGATTAACCTTAACCTTCGAGGCAACCTTCTTACCAGAGCTTCTGATTCTGCCTTCTCTCTCTTTCTCAATCCTCTCCTGCACCATCCTCTTCCTCTGTTCCTCCCAACCCCATGGGTTCGCAATCAACCTCGCTTGCTCGTACAACTCTTGTTTCACGAAGTAACCATGCATATACGGTCTCAACACACTGCTTCCCACCAAATGCGACAATGAAAGTTGTTCCAACTGTGGTTTTGTCAAGAACTTGTAGTTGTCATACGTCGTAGCTGTAACCTCGCCGTTAACCCCACTGATCACCGATTCTTCCATTTCTTCCGTAACGTTATCCAAGAATGAACACCATTTTGGTGCAGGTCCGAGTTCTGGGATGAAGAACGTGTGCATATCGGGTCCTTCGTTGGCTGTGAAGAGCATTCCGGATCCTTTGACGTGTGCTACGTCGTTGATATCTACCGAGGGCTCTATACTTGTCCATGGTGTACCATCTGAAGGACTCCAGATCTTGATGATTCTCTTGTCAGCAGAGAGGAGCTTTGTTTCGGATTCGGAGTGTACGGGTGGTAGGTATATTAAATTCTGAATCGGGTAGGAGTAACCCTGGTCTTTTGTGAGCAATGGCATCGGAGATCGTAGATCGTATAGCCGAACTAAGCCCTCCGCATTACCAGTAGCCAACTGTAATCCAGTAGGATCAAATGCGAGCGCTGTTATTGAGTCTGTTGATACTCGTTCTACTGTAGCAACCCGAGACCCTACTCTTGGATCCCAGAGTTCCGTTGTTCCAAGATCTGTCCCAAAAGCTAGAAGACCGTGTACGTCACTTTGTACACCCGTTAATACTTCCTTCACTTCCTCGTTCGCTTCAAACGGCTTCATAAAACCTCCTCTTTCGAGGTTAACTCTGTAAATCTCTCTACCTTCTGCAGGAACCAGAACTTCAGCTGCCCATCGACAGTATACTAAGTCTCGTCCGTAATGTGGTATTCTTAGGCTATGGTGTAGACCCATGGGTGTGTGGAATTCGATGTATCGATCGATCTGGAGGTGTACCGATTTCCTCCAGGAGTCTTCAAGGAGAATGAATGTAAGATTTTCGATATTGGTATGGCGATCGAAAGACATGGAAAGGGAATTGAAGTCGAAAAGGCGCATTTGTGGCTTATAGGTGCCAGTAGCCATACACCATTGGCCATCTTCGGTGACTCGGACTCGGTTGGAGGCTTCGGAGAAACCAAAGTCTTGGATGAGTTCGATACGAGACTGGTAAGCTAGATTGTAGAGTATAATTTAGTAATTGAGATTTGAAATGGTGATGACTACGCACTCTGTCGAACCTAAGTCATTCTTGAGAGATCGCTTCCGCTTCCTTGCAAGCCAGTCAGGCAGCGAGCGGCCGGTGTCCGAACCGGAGACGGTATATACTTTAACATCGTTTGTTTGTGTGAGCTTCATCTTGAACGTTCTGTATAATAAATGATAAGGATGATGTATCGCAGTCTAGGGTTGGAGGCTCTGATGCCTGGTCGTGGACTGAATTGATTTGAGATTAGGACGTGCTTATCATAGTGATATTAACTGTAGACGCCGTTTATAGTAGTGCATGAATTACAAATGATGAGGCGGCCCCGTTGGTGCTTATTCGAGACTGTGCTTGAGATGCTGGAGAGTAAGAGAGGTTGAAGACGAAGAAGTCTTCCCATGCGGCATCTCGAATTTTTTTTTGAAAAGCCAAAGCGCGATAATTACCAAATTGGGAAACACACATAGGCTAACCGCAATGGGTAATACACGCCATTTTTTCTGAAAACGGCAGGGCTGGGCATTCTCAGTTTGGCAGCCTCATCGCAACAACTAAACATTCTGGTTTGTCAGTTTCATCGTCTTGTCAGCCTCGAGTCTCCTTGATCCTTTACTTCACGTATCATCAGATTCAAAAATCAGCCCTCAGCCTATACTATTGTACCATACCGTAGTGTAGTGATGCAGCGACATTACCTTACAGCCAATTTCTACTAACAATCTAACGCGACTACAATATCCTTCCAACATGTACGATCCGGTTCGCGGCTTCTTTACGGCTGTCGCCAGTGACGATAAGCCACCATCTTCTCCGTCGAAGCCAAGCCACGATGATGACTGTGAAGATGAACGATCCAAACGACCATCAGATGCATCCGTCAATCCTCCTCGCGATGAAGAACCGTCAAGTCGCCGCCGTGAGCGAGAAGCCGATACACAGAATGAGAACCCGGAACGAAAACGGAAGCGTGATCGTTCTCCTGATGACGAACGACCGCGAGCCCGCACTCCCGAAGTAAAGCGAGAACGATATGAGAACGCTCGAGACGATAGATTTTCTCGAGACGATAGGTTTTCTCGAGACGATAGGTTTTCTCGAGACGATAGGTTTTCTCGAGACGATAGGCATAGACCTGATTCACACCCAGATGACCATGAGAATAAACGACGGCGTTTCGACGGCGAGAGGGACCGGAATAGAAGATTCCAAAATCAAAGGAGGGAAGCCCATGCCGGTGCATACGCTCGTCGTGATGGAGTGACAAAATATGATAACCAGCAGCACAATCAACGGGACCGACAGGACAGGAGGGGTTCTCATCATGGAAATAATAGAAGAACCTCGCCTCAATTCCGCTATAACGACGCCCCGCCCCCACCACATCTTGCCGTGAGGCCGAAATTCAAAGACCCAGAGCCAGAGAAACCCCAGGAGCAATCAGCAGAACCCCAGAGAAAGTTCAAGAGGCCCATGGCCCGTTATAATCCGGCTGAGAGAGAAGCCCTACATAGAAGGCAACAACAGTTGGAGGCTGAGAGGGAACGTGAGGCAGCTAGCGTAGCAGCCTCGAGGGGTGTCGATGACGTTGTCAGATCGCATTACAATTCCGTACCAGAGCGAGGGAAGGAATGGAGAAAGACGGACTCTAAGATTCGTGGCCTGCGTTCGTTCAATAATTGGGTGAAGTCTACGCTCATTCAGAAATTTGCTCGAAACGAAGACTACCAACCAGGAGACCAAGGCAATGCCCTCAAGGTCTTAGATATCGGTTGTGGAAAAGGTGGCGATTTGCTAAAGTGGAAGAGCGCCCCACAGCCAGTGGAACTTTACGTCGGAGCCGATAGCGCAGACGTTAGTATCAGCCAGGCCAAGGAAAGATTTGCTAAGATGAAGGAAGAGGACCGAAGAAGAAACCGAGGACGGCCCTCTAATGATCGATTCCATGCCGAGTTTTTCATTTTGGACGCTTGGAGCGACACAGCGGAATCGATTCCGATAATTCGAGAGGTCGGCTTCGATTTGGACACCAACAACCGGTGGGGTGGTGGAGGGTAAGTTCCACGCATTATAACTAGTCTTTTAGTAGTATACTAACACTGACAATCTAGGTTCGACGTGGTTTCTCTCATGTTTTGTATGCATTATGCATTCGAGTCCGAAGATAAGATACGTGGAATGCTTAAAAACGTCTCGGGGTCCCTTCGAAGGGGCGGTCGCTTTATCGGAACAATTCCATCATCAGACAAGATATACGAAGGGATCCAAAAGAGTGGCAACGAATTCGGAAATAGTCTCTACAAAGTCTCATTTCCAAAGATCGAAAGCGCCAGAAAGTTACCGGAAGACGGAGCTTGGCGTCCGGCCTGGGGCTGGAAGTATTCCTTCTTTCTCGAGGAAAGTGTCGAAGATGTCCCAGAGTACGTTGTACCCTGGGAGGCCTTCCGAGCGCTGGCATTTGACTACAACCTCAAACTCGAATACAAACGGCTCTTTGAAGACATCTGGCAGGACGAGAAGGATGACAGAGTCCTGGGACCTCTGAGTGAGAGGATGGGAGTTAAGAAGAAGGATGGTAGTGGGGAGATATTGGTGAAGGGCGAAGAGTGGGAAGCGTGCAGCATTTATATGGGTTTCTGCTTCAGAAAGATCTAAAGTTGGATAGGTATTGACACTTGTATATAGAAACATGAGCATTGGCATCGGCGTGTAGCATGATGATTTAATATAATATTCAGCCTCTGGAGCATTTCTATTATCATTGTAGTATAGTCCCGAGAGAGCCAGTTATAATCATAGTCGTAGTTATAGTTTGGTGGTGTGAATGCGTTGCTGCAGAGGACGACCTAGCTAAGCTGCGGTGGATGGTGTTCGCGTAATCCAACGTCAACCTCAACTTCAACCTCGTCTCCAGCTTCAGTCCTCATCTCTCTACATCCTCGTCATCACACGGTATGTGCCTCTAACATCTTGAACATCAAAGACGTATAGATATCATATAACCCCGCACCAAAACGCGTCTGCCAACTTCAAGCTAATACCAAGCTATTACACAGCTCACCTCTCACTTCGACAACCAGCTGCCTTCCAATACAGCCTTAGATCTAGTTCGCATTACCCACCACCATCCTCATCTAATCTTCCTATCTCATCACCGTCAAGATGGGATCCGACCCCCAATACAACAAATACCCCGATCTCTCGATCGCCCAACACATCTACCAAATCTCCACCCCAGCTCTATCCGCCCACCACGACAAATCCGCCTCCGCCCTCCTTGAATCTATCAAATCCACATCGGCAGCACCATTATTCAAGTTCCTTGTTGGCCCTACCGACGGTATATTAGCCAAGGGCTCGCCGTTAAAGTGGGACGAGAAACTATACAATGAACTACAGGAGAAGAACGAGAAGGAGCTGCAGGAGTGGGAGGAGAAGTTGAAGGATGCTGAAGAGAAGGCGGGAGAGACGGAAGTTGTTGAGGCTATGGGTGGTAAAGCGGAGTTTTGGACACGGATAGGTGATAAGGTATGCTTCTACGCCTTGTCTATGGGTTATTTGGTGGATGAATAGCTGCTAAAGTGAGTTTTGGATATACAGGAGAAAGCTGTAGCTGCCTACAACGATGTATTCGAAAAGACAGCTTCACTTGGTGCAAAGATCGATATCGTCCTCGCCACGATACGCGTTGGAATGTTCTTCGATGACAAGCCGCTTGTCCAGAAGAACATCGAGAAGGCTACCCAGTACGAAAAAGAACCCCTTCCCCTCTAATTACTTCCATGCTTCAATCTGCTAACTCTCACAACCTTAGACTCGTCGAATCCGGCGGCGACTGGGACCGTCGAAACCGTCTAAAAACCTACCGCGCAATCAACGACCTCACCCTTCGCGCCTACAACACCGCTGCCCCACTTCTCCTCGACTCCCTCTCCACTTTCACATCAACAGAGATCTGTACCTACGAAACTCTAGTAATGTACGCCGTCCTAGCCGGTGTCATCTCTCTCTCCCGCCGAGACCTCAAAGCCCGCGTCATTGATGGCGCCGAAGTCCTCGCCGTCTTCGGTAGCCGTAGAGACTCGAATATGGCAGATGCACCGGCTAGCGTCATGACCGAAATAGGCCAGCAGACCATCGACCTCGATTTAGGAAGCTTTAGCCCACTTGAGGGGTTGGTGAATAACTTTTATGAAGCGAAGTACTCAGACTTCTTTGTCAACCTTGGAGATGTTGAAGAGCAGTTTTTGAGAAAGGATCGGGTGTTGGCTCCACATAGACGGTGGTATGTGAGGGAGATGAGGAAGCGAGGGTATGCGCAGCTCCTTGAGAGTTATAGAACGATCGAGTTGCAGACTGTTGCGAATCATTTTGGAGTCAGCGTGGATTTTGTGGATAGGTACGTTTTCCCAAATACCCTGGAATTATATCAAAAAAAAGGTGTCAGTTGAGAATGCTAACATGGTATCAATGCAGGGATATGTCATCATTCATCCCCTCTCAAGGTCTTAACTGCACGATCGACCGCGTGAACGGATCTATTGAGACCAACAGACCTGATACGAAGAATAAGCAGTACCAGGAGGTTATCAAACATGGAGATCAGCTCCTGACAAAGTTGCAGAAGTTTGGGCAAGCAGTCAGGGTTCGTGGGAGCGAGCGTGTATAAACATATTTTTATATATCGTTATACCGAATTGACACTCCTTCGAAGAAGTAGTATACACATGTCAAGCATAGTTGTGGAATAGAAGGTGGTTAAACCATGGAGTTGTTCGGAGAGGCAACGACAAATTTAAAACACAGGTTACAAGGTTTTGGTGGGTAACTGTGAAGATGAAGGTAATTGGTAAAGAAACAGCGAATGACTTCATTAGTTTTGCTACGCATATAGCTTGGTACTCCTATCAGTGATTGTAATCCGAACAGAAAATCATCACAAAGACCATCTGAATAGTCTTTCAAAACTCCCAACATGATCAACACACTTCATCCAATTCTTACGCAATATCATATAAAACCTTCAAAGCTATCCCAAATAACAAAAACCATTAGCATCAGACCCCAAACACAAAAAGTATTAGAATTCAAAAGCCGGATCAACTCACCATAAGGATACGACCCAAGTTGTCCCCAATCCTCAGAGATATATGCAAATCCTGAATCTACCACCCCATCTCTTGTGATGGATTCGATAGGTACAGTGTGAATCTTACCCTGCGGGCCCGGTGCTGAACGAAGATTTGGAAGTGATCCGAATACTTGAAGAATGGCTGTGAGGGCTTTGAGAGGGACTTCGTGGGTTGCGGTCTAAAAAGGATGTATGTTAGTTATGGAACATGAAGAGAAAAAAGTCTGGTGACGAGACTGGAAGAGAGATCAATAATAAAGAACTCACCGTCCTCTGTGCCACAGGAGACTGCTGAAGTGCAAGAAGTGCAGCTTCGATAACGTCGCGCGAGTTCTCATCCCCAACGCTTTGGATCTTCTTAAAAGCCTCTGCGTTCTCAGGTAGAAGGTAAAATCCAAGGATTTCAGCGAACTATTGTGCGTGAATGTTAGTATATACCCCCGCTCCCAAATGATACCTTGAAGACTTACTCCAATAGAAATATCCAAACAAAGCTTCGAAGCAGCCAAAATACCCTCCCTCGGATCACTAGCAATAAACCCTCTAATCAAAGCCGCAAGCTTACCTAACTCCGTCTTTCCGGCCGAAGATCCATTCCCCTTCTTGAAAACATACGTTCCATCCTTATTTACAAATGTAACACCGAGGAGGGCATCCCAGAGGTTATGCGCCGCTTCGGATAATTCAAAGTTCTTCGCATCTGGAACTGGAACAACATGGTAGATGTAGTTCGCGATGGTACAAAGGGTTCCGTGGAGTTCGTAGTCAGTGTATGCATCTGGAGTACCGGGGACACCGGTGAGTGGCAAAGAGAAGAGTTCTGCGGTTGTTCGGACGGCGACGAGGTTGCTAACGTCGCGGATGGCATCTACCCAAACGCCGACATTGAGTTGGGTGGATTTGGTAGAAAGAACTTCTTTAGTGATCGAGATCACAGATCTCTGGATGATTTCTCGGAAATCGGGGATGTCTGTGATCAACTTAAAAATAGCACTGCAATCCTTGAAACTAGGCTGGGATTGAAGAAGTGCTGCAGTTCGAGTTTCCAAAGTATGCTCGAACGGGTTAGTCGGGCGATCAAAATTGTACTTGGTATCCTTTCCGAAGCCCTTATAGATCTGTTGATTCTCCTGTGGAACCGTGAAGGGGAACATTGCGTATGCAGAGTTTGGTGGGAACCACCCTGGGAATGCACGATGGAAGAGTTTGTATACGACACCTCCATAGGCGATTTCAGGATCAGACCCGACTTCGTTATAACCCCAGTTGGTGAGATTACCGGTTGTATAATCAACCGTATAGAATCTGTCACCGCGGACAAGGGCCACGGCGTCACTGAGAATAGCAGTACTAATAGTGTAGCCGGGCAGAAGACCAGCGCCAGGTGACATGGGAACTTTTGGTTCTTCAACAACGATACCTGGGTAGATTTCTACATAATCGGGGTGGCCGTAGAGTTGACGGAGAGTCTCGGCGACCTTGGGGTCGGAATTGATATCTTCGAATGTGGCATGCTCCTTGAGACCGAAGAAGGCGCGGAATTCATTGAGAGATGCGAGTTCCCAGGCTCTGGTTTGTTCGATACCCAGGATTTCAACTGCGCGCATGATTGTTGGGACGGCATTGGCACCGTATGAGTCTATAAAAGTGGTAAAATTAGCATGGCTTCTTAGATCCAGAATCAAGGTACCGTAATGTGAGGTAGTACATACTTGCACAATCTTCAATGCTATCTGCTAAAATGTTGACAAGATCCTCATCTTTGAACTTGCCGGTCTCCGGATCTCTCACCAGATCTTCAAAAGTACGCAAGCCAGGATCATCTGGAATTGACTTCTCCCATTTCCCAAGACCCGCAAGAAATTCTGGAAGTGGAATATCTGCGGAATCGCTACCAAAGATCTTTTTATACAATTCTTTAGTCCATGCTTCGTCTCTATCACTTATAACAGAATGCCAGCGGTAGACAAGATTGAATTCAGCTGCGAGTGGAAACCCTTTTGTTAGAAGTGTAATTATATTTCACTTTGGGCGATAGAAATTCTATTTACCAGAAATCTGATTGCCGATGCCCTGTGGTGTACCAGTCTGGCTGAAAACTTTGTGGATCTCGGCGCGGGGGTCCAAACACCAAGTAGACTCCGTTCGTGTCAAGTTAAGAATGACACGGATGTAGTCAATCAAGACGATGTTGATGTAGAGACCGCATGTAATGCTGTGATTTCAATTGTCAATTTGTATGCCCTCCAAATTTTTATTGGGGGGGGGGGGTTAGGCACTTACAGTCTGCCAGTCTGGAAGAGTTTCTCATCCCTGTCCGCTGGAGTCCTAAGTTTTGTGAATCGCTCATCCTGATTGATCTTCAAAAGAGTGTCCACAACGAAGTTGTGAAATCTTCCAAAGGAGAGAAGGAGAACTAATAGGAGCCAAGTTAGATATCCATCGCCTTTTGCTAATTTATAAGATAATTTTTAAGATCGAAACATGGATGCAACCTACCACAAACGCCTGGCGGGAAACCAAGAAGCCTCTTCTCGGAGAATGCATCTGGCTTAATCTTGCCGTCCTCGAATGTCCTCATCGCCTTCTGCTCTTCTTCATTGCTGCCGTAAAGGGGGGACAAATCAAGGTACGAGGATGTATCAGAGATCGAGTAGTCTCTGCGGTTAGTCCGGAATAGATCTAGAGTACAGCCGTCAGCTTGCAGTTGCCAAAACGACATATTTTGTAAATTCTGACCATGAATAATAATCGTAGCGAGATAAAACAGCATGCTCGAGATCTTGTTTGCATGGGGTTGAGACTTTTGGCGAGCCAGAAGGACTAGATAATATTTAGTAGTTCGTTCAATCACATCAAGACCGAATTTATTTGTTACCATCAAAAAGCAAGCCCGGGTCTGGGCGAGCGCCGGGCATCTTCTTCATCGGACGGACGCTTCGAGCATATGGTGTTCCGGCTTTTCCCAAATGAGGATATAGGATATTCTAGATACCAAATTGTTAACGTCTTATTATATATGTATCGTCTAGATAACCGTAAGTGCTTACATTGTAGGATCCATCTGCTGAGCGATACTGCTGCCTGTGTCGTAATAAAATTGGTGTAAGCTAATATCTCTCAAATCCTATATACGATATCGATATGAACTTTCAACATACTTGAGGCCAAGGTACGACAATGGTGGATGCTGGAGCTGATTCCAGAGCTTATCGAGCAATGCGCCAGTGAGAACCTTCTCATTCTTCGAGGTAGCAGGTAGTCCACTTGCTACTTGGATTATTCTCTCCATCTGTTTTACAGTTCACATCCAAATTAGACCATCACTCACTACAGATATACGAAATATATTGTACTTTGATTTCAAGACATGTCGACATACCAAGTAGGTTTTGTCATCTACTATACCGCCATCGACAACCTTTGACTTGAGAACGTCAACGAGGGTCCGCATGTCTCTAAAAGCCCCTGTCAAGCCAATCTTCTGCAAGTCCTGGAGCAGACCGGTAGGAATGGGCTCTTGCGTTGGGCTACTAGGCCGCGACAGTCGTTCGATGGCTTGCGTGAAGACGCCTAGGGTATTAACGGCCGATTCCTCCTTTCGAGGAGGGGTCGGAGGGAAGGTAAGGAATTCAGTCCATTTTGATAGAGCTTGGTTGAGGTTCAACTGCTCCCTCTGCTGAGTGAGTTTTCCTGACATGGTCAGCTTCAGTTAGCGATATCGATAGAAGCTCGGTATCAGTTTGTAGGTAATTATGTATACAATAAAAGTATATATATATGCAAAATATCCAAAGAAATCGATCGACTCGAATGTGAAGGAGTAGAATAGATAGGTTTCCTCAGGCGTCGAAGGGCACTCATCTGCAGTTTATATAGACAGCCGAGGAGCTTCGAACTGCAAACTACCAGCAATGCATTATTCGAATCCCTGCTGATACTCAGCCCTAAATTTCGGGCGGACTTCGAAAGAGAGCTGCCCCCCGTAGGACCGGCCCACGTTGAGGTCATGTCGTTCGGGAATCCCGTTCGCTATTGTCAGCACTCTGATTCGTCGGTGACCGGTGGCGCGTCCTGGGAGTCCGCTTTGATAGAATCGATATCCTAGAGCCTGCAGATAGCTCCTAGCCTCTCCGCCACAGAGCTGCAGAGCTAGAGCTTCCAGACCATAGAAGTTCCCTTCAGTTAGGGTGGGAAGGTGGGGTCACACAAAACAACGGAACCCCGCCAAGGCAAGCCATCATTGCCAGTCAGCGCTAGCAACTTTGAACA
This sequence comes from Arthrobotrys flagrans, assembly GCF_004000055.1. Classification (NCBI taxonomy): domain Eukaryota; kingdom Fungi; phylum Ascomycota; class Orbiliomycetes; order Orbiliales; family Orbiliaceae; genus Arthrobotrys; species Arthrobotrys flagrans. Next base: position 4,977,372 of record NW_027137547.1, read on the forward strand.
AAAAAGGCACAGATGTTGCGGGAGAGAGTCGCTGCTGATGTGGGATGTGCAGGTTGTCTTGGTGAGATTGCAGCTGTATTTGGCGGGTATCAGGCAATCACAATTGCGTATTGGGTAGCATCACCTGGAGAGATTCGCAATTATTGCTGCAACCAGGCGGCGAGTCCAGGGCATAGGACTCCCTTCCTGTGAGCGCCTGGCTCTGCTTCTGGTTCTGCAGATGCAGTGTCAGACTTGTCAAGGGCTTTGATAACCACAGGCTATATTGTCTTTGAATTTGGGTGTTTCTTACTGGCCGGCGGATTCCGTGGTAGACGACGGCATCGAGTCTTCGAGTATTATATCTGTAGACAGACCTCATAGTAATCAAATTAAGCAACGATCTTGAATGTAAGATCGTGTGCTGGAATGCTGACTGGACATCAAACGTGGACCGTGCCGCGGAGCTAATACTTTCTGGCTAGGTCGAATCTGGGTGCATGGCGAATACACCCTCCACGTACGCGTGCGACAACGACTGGTTTGTGAGGCGATCCCATAATGCAGACGCCGGAAGCTATTCCATGCACGGTGGATCATATGGCTTGTTTAATATATTCATTTGCGAGGCACAGAGTCCCCAAGCGCCTATGGGTTCGTTTCATTATTGTTCAGGTTACGGATACCCGTTCGCGGGATGCAATATATTACGGCCTGATGCAATAGGTGGTATTGGAAGAAGTCATCGGACCATCCGATTAGTAACGTTATAACACCCTACAGCTGAAATACATCCGAGTCCAATTGATTCCCACGGAAATAGAAACAAGTCTTTATCCGTCTAATATCGATGAACTCATACGACGCGACCTTGAATTCAAAGGTTCCATAACTTTCAGACGACTGGGGTGCTATGACATCATTCCTGTCCAACCTCAAGCGAATTGATAGCTCCAACAACACCTTGGTCACCGGCCACCCGTTGATACCCTGGCTTCAAGGCTCTCATGATGCAAAACTCCAACTTATTATACATTGATCAACTGCTTGAGTTCCCGTAATTGGCTCGACTGTTTGCCAATCGCTGGGATGTTATCCGGATATCTTGCCGAACGCCATTTGGGGGAATTCGAATGACTTAGGAACGATATCCAGAGTGCATGTCGTCGAGAACGCAGGTTTGTGTGAAGCAGGTAGCGGGAAGATAGTCATTCCAAGAATCATTCATAGTCTTTCCTTCGCATCGCAAATCTGGAAGAGAAATATTTAATCGCTGGATGGACCCTTCTATGATAATCCGTAAGTTATTTTTTTTTTGTTCTGATAGTCGTTACAACACCCTATTCCAACGTCTCGAATTTCAGAACCATTATGATATCATAGATATTCGCATTCTATACCCTATAGTTAATTAACCCATCTGCACTTGCATTTCATCTTCACCAACAACGGTCCCGAATAATAGCAGAGAAACATCATCTTCGCCATGGCAGAACAAGTTCAATATGAACGCCAGCCTGGCCACCCAACAGCATTCACAAGAAACCACCCCCATCTCGAAAAGATACACCAAAAGCTTCATCATGCCAAGGTCGCAATCATCCACTTTAAACACTCTATCGGGAAATTCGGAAACATCGTGAATCCAAACCACCGTCATGACGAGGAGCATGAGCAGGAGGTAGACCGTAAGAGGTCTGAGATTACAGAGTCGCATCGGTTTGAAAGTTTCGCTCCCATAAGAGAAGGGAATATAGCGAAGTTTTATATTGATGGGAGAGATTACTTTTGGGTAAGTATTCACTCGGTTTATATTCCATAGCCAAATACTAAACCTGAGATAAACGCTGTTTAGGCCTTAGCCACAGCTCTCGAAACTGCAAAGGAAGTCATTTACATAGCTGATTGGTGGATTTCACCAGAACTTGTAAGTTTTGTTCAATCTAGACAATTCGAGTTCCAAAAACCACATAGTAATATTAATTTCTTATAAAGTTCCTCCGCCGCCCACCCGCCTACAGCGAAGATGACCGTCTAGACACAATTCTCAAACGCCGTGCTGAAGCCGGCGTCAAAATCTACATCATAGTCTATAAAGAAGTCGAAGCCGCTTTAACATGCAGCAGCCGGCACACAAAGCAAGCCCTCCAAGGACTATGTCCTAAGGGATCTCCGGGACATGGTAACATCAGAGTAATGCGCCATCCAGATCATAATGTCTTCCACAGAGGAGGGGATATGACATTTTACTGGGCTCACCATGAAAAGTATTGTGTGATTGATCATGAATTGGCGTTTATTGGTGGGTTGGATATGTGTTTTGGAAGATGGGATTTAAAGCAGCATCCGTTGGCGGATGTGCATCCCGAGACTGTGAGAAATGAGATTTGGCCGGGGCAGGATTATAATAATGTAAGAATCCTTACGTATATTGAAGTCATAGAGATGACACTCACACGAAGATACGTTTCAGAACCGAATGTTTGTATCCCGAGCCTGTGGGTTAAGTGTATAAGGTTCCGCTAACATACAACCGGTAGCATGGACTTCCAAAATGTTCAAGATTGGAAGCAAAACCAGCTCTCCAAGACCGAGTATGGTCGTATGCCATGGCATGATGTTGCGCTAGCACTTCGAGGACGGTCAGTTTTGGATATTGCAAAGCATTTTGTTGAGGTAGGCTAAACTCCCATTGATAACATATACGTTCTAGACGACTGATCGTTTCACAAACCTAGACTTGGAACCATGCGAAACGAGGTACTGTATATTTATCAAAGATCCCTATTTAAGAAGTTACTAACAATCCCACAGACAAGTACAAACGTGATGGTAAATACGATTGGTTACAGCTTCAATGGGTTGAAGACGATATCTTAGGAGTCCAGCATCCACGATTCCCTGTCGGAAATTACGTCAGGCATCCCATCCACCCTCTGAACAAGGAGAAGATGGATAAACTAGGAGATGTAACGATGCAACTAGTCAGAAGTTCCACTGACTGGAGCCACGGTATTCTGACCGAGCACAGCATTCAAAATGCTTATCAAGAGGTCATCCGAAATGCTAAGCATTACGTTTATATTGAGAACCAGTATGCTGTATTCCATTGGTTAAAAATTGTCCTACTTCACAATACTAACATTTTCTAGATTTTTTAGTATGTCAAAGACGTTTACCTAGCATCATGGCTGATATGCTAACTATACAACAGTCACCACAACAGGCGATAAGCAGAAGCCCATACTTAACACAATCGGCGCCGCCATCGTCAACGCAATCACAACAGCACACTCCGAAAACCGCAAATTCCGCGTCATAGTTCTCATCCCTCTCGTGCCAGGTTTCGCCGGCGATCTACGAGACAAAGGAGCGAACGGAACCAGGGCCATAATGGACTACCAATACAAATCAATGTTCAGAGGTGAACATTCTATTTGTGGTATTCTCAAGGGGAAGGGAATTGACCCGGTACAGTATATTTCGTTCTTCAGTTTGAGATCGTATGATCGGCTGAATCGGACGGAGAGGATTACGGAGAAGGAGGAGAGGACGGGTGTTAAGTATGAAGATGTGCAGCATGCGCAGGCGCATGAAGTGGTATGGATGGAGCCCCGCTCAAAAAACTCACAGGAGTGATAAGTGACTAAGAGATTTCCAGATGAGTGAAGAAGGCGTCACTGGTGGCCACGGGTACGATAAAAACGAAAGCGTTGAATATCATATGAAGAAAGATCGGGAGGCCTTTGAAAAAGAGCTGCAGGAGGACAAGCCGCATGATAAAGAAACGAAAGATTCGATAGCGCAAGATGCGTTAGAGACCAGAAAGAGACCTTCTCAAGAAGGCTTTCAAGGAGATGAAGAACTTGAGAAGGAGAATATCATTACGGAGCAATGTTATATTCATGCGAAGGTCTGTTGTATTTTTCTGGTGGAATATGAAGTGAAGCTAACTCGAGAGTAGGTTTTGATCGCAGACGACAAGATTGCCATCATTGGCAGTTCGAATATAAATGATCGTGTAAGCGAATAGAATTCAAAGGATTTGACCGGTATAAGTTGCTGATATTTTGCTTAGTCGCAACTCGGAGACCACGATAGCGAATTAAGCATTGTGATCGAGGACCAGAATACCATTGACACCAAAATGGACGGCGAGGACTTCAAAGCTTCATACTTCGCAGCGCACCTACGACGTCAACTCTGGCGTGAGCACCTAGGACTTCTACCACCTCAAGATCTCGATGCCAGCAATGATCCGAATGTAACACTTCCTGGTGAAGGGGAATATGATTTCCAGGAAGACGAAAAATCCAAGATTGTTGAGGATCCTCTGAATGACCAGCTATGGGATACTTGGAATCGGCAGGCTCACGACAATACGGCCATATTTAGGGAATTATTCCATTGTATCCCAGACAACGCTGTAAAAACGTTTGAGGACTACGATAAATTTCTCCCTAAAGAGGGGATAAAGGCCGGGCATCTATTTAATCCAGAGACGCCATTGAAAGATGTGAAGAAAAAGTTGGATGGTATCAAGGGACATCTTGTGAGATTTCCCACAGAGTTTTTGGCCAATGAAGAGATGGCAGGGAGAGGGTTAGACTTCAATGAGGTAAGATTTCTGACTATTGACGATATTGTTTTTTGTGGCGTGATAACATAGCACTGACGGAACAAAACAGATCACTGAAAGTATCTACGCCTGAGATGTAGCCCGAGGTCTGAGGACGAATGGCAGATTCATTTTTGTTACCGTTACCTGTTATCAATACATCATGTATCATGATATCCGCTGGCAGAAACCCGTGTAATACATAATAAACATATCGGAATATTGTATGTCCGCTGCATAGCCAAGGGCGGACTTTCCTTCCGCCGAAAGAAGGGTCCCCGCACGCCCATAGGTTTACCGGTAGGATTCACTTCACACCTCGTATACCGAAATTACACTTGCGGATACCCGAAGCCTACCTACCAAAAAATCGCTCGGGATGCCGAAAGCCGTATTTTTCGGCAGGCCTAAGCCAGGTGGTCAAATTGATTGGTGCACAGGCCCCTCTTTCGCTTTTCCGAGACCCAACCAAAATTGTTCCGTGCGCTGGTTTCAGTGCAGGATAAGAAGATTCGGTGCAAGATCCGGGACCCATGGGATCGGAAAATTAAACTTGTGGTCGGGAAACGAAGAGCCACGCGGAGCGATCCACCATCGATTTTTTTTGTTTATTCATGACAGGTCTGATTGGTGAAAGCTTACAGATTGCAAGGCAGCATCAATGAAAGTGTCGGTCAACGGCCGACAAGCTAACAAACTCTCCCCAAGAACGTTATTATCGAAGTACTTACAACCATGTTAACCATAATCTGAGACGCATTACGAAATTCTACTATGATGGGCTAGAAAGAAAAAAAATCCGCCGTGTCGATGCGCCCAGAAGCAGGTTTGTCCACCTGCACATGAGCTATCAATCAGAGACAGAAGAGGATTACAAACAGCGAATCGAAGAATGGACAATGAGGTAACATGACATGCGACTCTTGGCTATCTGTGACGGAAAAGGCTTAGTGAATAGCGGGGTAAAAGGCGAAAGAGGCTGGCCAGGGTTATAACTCGCTCGATACGATACGTTTCGATAGAAGCAAGCCTGGGTTCTCCCTGCCTAGTTTGTACTGCATGTAACTTTTTGCTATCAGCTTCTAGGATGTATTAGCTGCATTAGATCATAAAGCATTGGGGATGGGTACTTGCGCCAAACATGGTTCGCGGTATCAACGTTAACGACACCTCGAGTTTTCTTTGGTACCACACCTATTTGGATCTGCAAGGTGATAACGTAACTTTTGTATAGGCTATCGCCCGGCACATTTGCAACTGTTGTGCAGAATGGCACAAGCTTGCAAGAAGGGATGAGGATGGATGTATACATGTATTAAAATACTTGGTTAATTACGAAAAGAATTTGAATAGCCAACAGGTTGCGAAAAAAGAGGGGAAATTTGGCTTCTAGACACGGGAAAAAAGGTTATCCTCTTCGATCATAAGCTTCTTGGTCGGGTCGAGTCGAGTCATCGAGTAACCCTTTATCACTTTCCCCGAATGCCTGTTTGATAGAAGTCAAAGAGTTTCCCATCGTGCCGCATAATTAATACCTGGAGATTCAGCGTTTTATTTCTTTGCGTAGATACACACGGATATTGCCTTATCTGCATTTCTTATTAGAGATCTGTAATGTTGATATCTCATTGCATTCGCCTCTCCATTCATTAACTAACCCAGACAAGCCACCACCCGGCCAGGCCAGGTCAGCGCAGGCAGCTTATCATCCCAACTGCGCAGCCCATACAAAGCGCAGCCCTTCGGCCTCCTACCTAAATATCATATCTGGAGCCTCTTCCGAAACGGTTGAGTTCCTGCGCGATTTCCCGGCAAGCTGATTTCATCATTTCGAAAAATTGCCAGTTCAAAATCCGAAACAATAAAAATCCCCCCGTAGGATAAGAATTCTTCTCACCTGAAAATTAAAAAGACCCACCTGCTGCGTTTCCAGTATCCGAAAGCGACGAAACGTTAACTTATATATCACTTGCGTTGTTCCCGCCTCGAAGGTGAGAAGTCATATTGTAATAGAATTGATACTCTTTTTTATCACCATCGCTTCAGCGTATTTTATTTCCAAAAGATTGTCATCTTTTTGATTTTATCTAGAAAAGCAGCTTTGTTCAGCTTCCTTTCAGCCAATTTCATTACTTGTCGGTTGTTATCCGGTAAGCTTCAACTTGTGACTTTCTTGTTCCTAGAATTATTTCCAGAGGGAAGCCTATTCTCTTTTTTCAACCGTCTTCTGCCCCCCCTTCCCAGAAACATGCAGAGCAAACGCAGTTACGCTGCACCATGCAGCTTCCTAGGCCGTCTATCTTGTTGCAGCAGTAGCGAAATGATCAGTTTTAAATTCTGGACCGACAGCTCCCACACCCTCTTTCTTATTCTTCTCTCCTGCTAGATTGAATTCAGGCTATACAGTACCTCGGTCTCTGAGCAGCTACTCCGCTTTTTTGTGCTCTGGCTCTTTTTCTTATAAAGGCATTGCATTGGACCGTCGATAGAGAGATAGACGGTTTAGTTAGATCGAGAGGAAGCCTTTGAATTTGTGTTCAATGTTGTGTTGACCGCTCTTCTTTGCCCATCATATTACATTATCAGACATTAATCCTGTTTAAACGTTTCTGCTGCAGATACACTGACATCAACAGGACTAGATTGCCGTAGACGCTCCAAAGATTCAAATTTATTCCCATTAGATTTCGATTTTACGGTGTTTCACTGTAAAACACTTCCTTACCATCGTTATTTATTCCATCACCATCATCAACATCAGCTACAGCTACAGCTACAGCTTCACTAAACTCGACCTTCGTATACCATCGATTCCATCCATATCCATACATTGCACACAATTAAAACCAATCACAATGGCACCAGTACACGTAGATTCAGGATCCAACCATCTTATCTCCCCCCCTCGGCCAGACTTCTTGCATAGACCTGCCGTTCGCAAGGTTCTTCCGTTCGTCAATGGAGGACTTGCTGGAGTCATGGCTTCTTGTGTCATCCAGCCAGTCGGTATGGATGTACCCTTATTTTATACTAAACCAGCTACTTAGTATGTATATCGGTTCTATGGCATACTAATGTTATTTGATAGATATGATCAAGGTCAGAATTCAATTGGCAGGCGAAGGAACCAAATCTCTTGCCGGAGGCGCAAAAGTCACACCTTTTTCCGTCGCTCGAGACATCGTCTCCAAAGGCAAAGTCCTCGATCTCTACTCTGGTCTTTCGGCGGCTGTTTTGCGACAGGTTGTGTAAGTTATACATATCGGTATATACCTTTTTTAGTTCATTAGGTGATTTCTAATACATAATAGCTATACGACCGCCCGAATGGGATTCTTCGGCACATTCATGGAAAGCTTCCAAACAAAGGCAAAGGAACAAAACCGAAAGGTCACATTCGGTGAACGTGCCGGTGCATCTCTCGCAGCCGGTGGCCTTGGTGCCCTGCTTGGGTATGTTACAGGCCTTTGAATACAGTAATCCAAGATCAGACATTTAATAATTTATTACATAGCAACCCGGCCGACCTGAGCTTGATCCGAATGCAAAGCGATGGCCTCCGACCCATCGAGAAGCGCGAAAACTACAGATCCGTCTTCGACGCCCTCAAGCGTATTTCCCGAAACGAAGGCGTCCTCGCGCTTTGGGGCGGTGCCACTCCAACTGTGATCCGAGCCATGGCCCTCAACTTTGGGCAGCTAGCCTTCTACTCCGAAACCAAGGCACAACTCCAGCAGAAGACCGACCTCGCCGCCCCCGTCCAATTCTTCGTTTCATCCTGCGTCGCCGGTTTCGCCGCTTCGGCATTCAGTCTTCCGTTCGACTTCATCAAGACCAGACTGCAGCGCCAAACGCGCGATGCCAGCGGACGCTTGCCATACAAGAACATGATGGACTGTGCCGTCAAGGTCGTCCGCGAGGAAGGTGTTCTGAGGTTCTACCGTGGATTCGGAACATACTTTGTAAGAATCGCTCCACATGCGATGATGACATTGCTCTTCGCTGATGCACTTGGTATTCTCACCAAATAACATATTTTTTCCTTTTTTTCGGTGGGATCGATGCTGCGATGCTAACCCAGCGAACTGTGATATTCCTATGTTCGTTCTTCCAAAACTGCTTTAATTATGACCCGTTAACGCTTGTTTTCGCTTTTTTTCCGTTCTTCTTTCTCAGGGATATCCAAGGTGCTCTGGCGTTAAGGTCTGACTGGTGTTTCTTATAATTCTATGGTCGCTCTTTCTCATGCATGGTGGTTACGGAGTGAACGGGGTACTGAACCTAGTACCATAGGGAGCTCACGAACAATCGTATCAACACAAGCGCTTTTTGACTTTAACCATTCTTCTTCCTAACTACAGCATGTATACGCATGGACTCGGTGTTTCGTAGGCGACTCCATGATTCTTTTAGCTCAAAGATTTCAATTACAAAGTTATACCCTCATACATCACCTTGTGCATATTTCCCGTTCCGTCTGATAAATGCATTCATTTTCTTTGCATTGTGTCGATATCGTATCTTGATTGAATACCTAGGATTCGATGCTGCATTCCTACTATTTTGAACATAACAAAGAAGTTCCAGAAGTTTGGGATTCTAAAGGGAGAGCAGGTGTAGATAAATTTTACTCATGTATGAAGAAGAAAAGCTATATGCAGGACATGTTGTGACCGGATATCATAGATCGAGAAATCAATTTGGGTTGTAAATGTTGTATTCTGAGACCAGCAACGCAACAACGCCACACGGAAACGTCTATCATCTCGATATAGCTTATGTGAGACCTCTTCTATCTATGCAAATGTCTAGATGATCAGTGAACTTTATGAATATTGGTTTTTCGAAATATTATACAATTATGTAGATTTTACAGAAATATCTGTTCTACCGCCTGTAACGGTCATTCATTATATTGTATACCTGTTAGGCACCTACGATATCAAGAAATCATATCGGGTTCCCTCGGATGCACCCAAATTCCTGCAGGCAGGGGCCAAGTTTAGGCTTAACTGTTGGCTAAAAACAACCTGCATTGGCTGGGCATTTCATACCCACTTTTTACAACTCGCTCTTGTCGCTGAGCACTTTATACCCCACCATTGTATTGCACAGCACCCGCTCTGTGGGGGAATATTATATCGATCCAAATCAAGAATGCCGCCACCGAATATTGTTACTGAGGCCGCCGCCGCCGGGGAGGCCGGTGAAGCCGAGTCTAAAGCGCCAGATTCGCCGACGAGTTTGAAGAATCATCATCATCCGCATAGGGTTTTTAAGGTTTATATTACCGGGTTTGGGGTATGTGGATTATTTTGTGCTTTTTTTTTTTGAGATGTATGCATTGCGCATGCGTCTACAGTTATTCACGATTTTTTTACAATCTTTAAATTTTATATCGAAATACTAAAATATAGAAATAATGTTTATAGACCTTCGAAAACATCCCAATAAACGCCTCCTACCTCGTCGCCTCCTCCCTCCCCTCCGTCCTCCCAGAAAAATACATCGACCATGCCCCTTCCTCCGTAAAATCCCAACACCTCCAAGTCTCAATCATCCCGCACTTCGAAGCCGTCCCCGTATCCTACGAAAAAGTTACAAAGTTGATTCCAACGCTATATCAAGACCTACCAGGGGTAGATTTATTCGTACATATAGGTGTTATGCCGTTTGAGTATTATAGGGTTGAAAAGAGAGCTAGAAAGGGATCTTATGGACCGCCGGAGGGGAATCCGAATGGGAGGGCAGATGTGGATGGAAAGTATCCGGAGGGGAATGAAGCTGGTGGGGCGGCGAGGGGGAAGGTCCCGAAGGAGGTGAGGGAGATTTGGTCGGGGTTGGATGTTGAGGGGATTTGTAAGGATTTGGAGAATGCGAAGAAGGAGAGTACGGTATGTCTTCTTTTCTCTTTCTATCGCTCTTGAATATAGGTATGCACCTTGTATGGGAAATGTTTTGCTAACTTGAAGGTCGGTGGGTTTAGGACGACTTTGAGGTTCCAAAAGTATCCACCGACGCAGGGTTATACCTTTGCGAATTCATTTATTATAATTCGCTGGCAGAGTCGATTTATGATGATGAAGCAAAGTACGAGTCGGAGTATCCGGAACCAAGACCGGTTACGGATCCTACGGCGGAGACACCGTTGAGTTCGAGGGCGGTGTTTATTCACGTACCGAGTCATATGACGGATGAGTGGTTGGAGAGAAGTAAGGAGACGGTTCAGAGGATTATTGGGGCCATTGTGGTTCAGAGGATTTCGCCATAGTTTGGTTTGGGGAGTGTGATCACTTTCGTATGTATGCATATTTATATGAGCATAGCGAGTATAAATTCAATACCATTACATCCGGTTTGTATAAATGTCGTTAGCCAGTCATTAGCCTTAGTTTTGGGGCTTCGTTCCAGCCGATAAGCCAGGCCAGTCTGTATGATCATGAACTTTAGTACCATTAATACCGGGTAATATCAAGGTATGGACTTACAAAACACCGTCCTCTCCTCATTCTTCCTCGTCACCGTAACTCCCTCCCCAACTCTAACCTCCTTCTCCAAACTCTCCTTCGCAATAAACCCATACCTCCCAAAGATAGGTGAATACCCATGCCCAGTATCCACCCTCCTCTTCATATCCGACAACCTCTTCAACATCTGTCCATGAGCCGGTAACTGCCTCCCAGTTTCATAATCCACATTTAGACTCTTGCATCTTCCACAATTTCCTGTGAGCACGATCTTCCTAGCTTCCTCATTCTTCCCACCAACCTCCAATTCAGCCCAATAATCTTCCTCAAAAGGCGTGATCTCATTTATGTCTGAAGGTTCAAGTACAATATTCGGCCTCATCTTCGTAATATCCAACACCAATTCCTTCTCCTCTCCCTTCCTCCCACCATTCAACTCTTCCAAACTCACGGTGGACGCCACAAGCACCGGTGCCATATCAGCGAATTGTATCGTATATTTCGTATTCTCATCATTCCACCCCAAAAAATACCATAAAATCCAGGTAAAGAACCCAAATATGAACCATTCACTCGGCACCGTCCCGGTCCGTTTATTCTTATCGAAATCATTCTCTTTCGTCAAGTGTGTTTGGTTTGGCGCTAGGTTTCCTTTTACCTCCCGTGTGCCGTCGCCCACGTAGACTAGTTTCGCGGGGTATCCGAGGTACTTTGTGAAAAATTCTTGATACTCGGGACCCATATCGTAGCCCACGCAATCGGATAGGTGGATACTCAAATCCACCTTCTCCAACCTTTTATAGTCCGCCGCAATGGGGAATTCGATATATGGATTCGCAACATCTTCACCGTTACCATCCTTCTCCATAGAAGATACAGGTGTATTATACGTCACCCGGATAACATTCGCGTTCTCATAGTCCGGTAGAATGCTGGCGCTGAAGAGACAGAGGGTGTCTACTCTGCCGACATATTGACTTTCGTAGATGGATTTGTTGCTGTCATTGTCGTCGCTGGGTTTTATGCGAACGATCATGTATTTGCGGTCATGTTTTAGGCCGTGGGGGGTTAGTGTTGCTGTTGGGATGCTGCAGCCTCGGAGGGATTTGACGGGGTAGATGTAGAGCTATACGGCCATGGTAAGTATTATGGGAACAGAGTGTGGTTAATTGGTGGAATACCTCTTTGATCTTCATCTTATTGCTATTTTTATAGAAAAAATTGGTTGAGGTTTTGCTCGTGTAGATAAAAGGTATCTTCTGTACCTGAGTTTTAATTGGAATGGAAATGAATCAATGGCAACACCAGGATTTCATATCCACCATGGACCAGATCCTCCACTTAAGGCAATGGGTCCCAAGTGGGGTTCACAGATCCGCCTAATACCAAAGTTACCGATACCAGTTAAGTAAAAAGCAAAATCAAGGTTTATGTAGCATATACATGTAGTATTTGGCGAGTTTACCCAGATGCATTCGACGATGTACGATGTGGTCGGGTAGCGACATGCGACATTGAGTTACAAAAGGTGGAGCGATAATTCTATAGATCTAGCGGTGATTTTTGGGGGAGTTGCAGCAGCATGAGCAGATGCGTATATGCGGAGCAAACGTTTAGACCCTTGATAACCTATAGACAAAAAAAAATAAAAAATGGGAGACTATATAGACAAAGCACAAAGGTTGTTTGAGAAAATCAAATAGGTTAGCAGATAACGCTAACACGACTTAGATCTGATGAAAGAAAAAAGGACCGGCGATATCATAATAGACAGTAGTCTCGTAAAATAGACAGTAGAAGATGGCATAAACAAGGGTAATTCCGCTGAAGCTAGGGGAATAGGTGTCAAAGATATTTATAAAAAGTAGAAGGGAGAAAAAAAAGAAGAGACATCGAAAATAACATCTTAGGCATTCTCATGCCTGGGAAGTGCGCTTAATCTTAGAAAGCAAAAAAAAAAACCCGAAAGTCATGACACCATATCCCGTAGCTCATTTTCGTCATAATATAAAGGCTCTATTACATAATGACTATTTGGTAGTTAGAGATAGCTGTCGTTGGAGTAAACAATGTTGGAGGTTGACTTACAAAGCAAATCGGTATCTAAAGGATGGCTACAGCTGAGCTGTGGCTTCTGAGAGTATTTACCATCGAGTTCGTCCCGCAAACTGTTGAGCATTTGCTTGTAGCTCTGGTTCGGGTTTCGCGTCAAGCATTTGATAAAGGCACTAAATTAAGATGTTAGTAGCTGCTATGTTGGGCGCCGGAAGGGGTAAATCGGGACTAACCGTGACATGACACCACCGCCCTGGTCGTCCGCTCTGATATCAAGTTAGTACAACGATCAGCAATTCGTATTCAACGGGGTCGCGTATTAACTTACGAAGTCTGTGAGTCTTTGCTACCACTCCACTGGATGACATCTGCAGGGCTGAACTTCGTCTTCTTCGCTCTTTCTTCAGCCCCTCTACCAACTGTGGCCTTGTTCAAAAACTCAAAGGTTCCTTGCATGACGCCGCCTAATGTCAAGCTCTGCGGTTGCACCACGGCCCCTAAGATCCCCATCCCGGCTTCCTTGAAAAGATTCTGCTCCTTGAGAGTACCGGAAGTTGAGTAGACAAATGGAAGGTCTAAAGCTGTACCGGAATGGCAACTGTCGAAGATAGCAGTGAGACGAACACCGGGTCTCAACGGCTTCACCATAATATCATGCATAAGATCATCGACGATGTGACCTTTTGTAGCGTAGTCGACGGGGTAGATAGTTTCATCGTATCCATCTGCTTCGTCTCCATCTAAATCGCGAACTTGGCCACCATGGCCGGAGAAGTGAAAGAATAGAGAGTCGTTTGGTTGGGCATCTGTTACTAGCCACTTCATCGCTCGGAGAATGTTGTCGCGCTTGGGAACCGAAAGAGGGTTGGATTGGTCGTCTGTTAGGATTACCATGTCCTCGGGTTTGTATCTATAAGACTGAATTAAGAAATTTCGGACGTTCATTACGTCGTTGATACACCCGCTGTATAGAGTATTATTATCATGATAACCATCTAACATGGTTTTTTTCACTACAGTTGACTTACTTTAGCTGTCGTTTGGTGTTGAAATAGTTCTACTCAAGTTAGCGACGCTTCTGATTTCACCGAAGAACATTTCAATTACTTACGATACCGATAACTACGAAACTAAGTTAGCAAAACCTCGAAGTGCCACTCTAAAATAGGGTAATACTAAGACATACGCAAAGCCTTTCTCTTTCCCTGGCAAGTACTGTGTTGATAGCTCAACCCCGTTCCACTGCCTCCATGATTATACGTCTGCATCGTAGTCGGCGGAGGCCGAGGTCCTTGCTGGTTCCTGGTCCATTGGTTTGTGCTAAAGGTCGGAAGCTGCCCAGGCGTCGGGTATCGCCCGGGTACTCCCCACTGTTCGCCGGAGGGATATGGCGGCTGAGGAGAGGGCATTCCATATCCAGTCGGTGGTTGCGGACTATGTGAAGGCGGGTAAGGTTGGGGATTTCCATAAAAGGTGCCTTGGTGTTGCATACCACCAAACGGCGGCTGCGGGTTTGGGTATCCTCCTGGAGGCCCATAGTTTTGTAGTTGTTGATATTGAGGGTATGGCGACGAACCCTGCTGGTTGGGGTATGGAGGCTGTCATAATTCGAGTGTCAGCATGTACCTTGTCTACGAGATGTACATGTATCGCCAGGCCCCGCGTAGCCCAAATGGCAGAACGAGTTGTGGGGCGAGCGGGATCTAAAACTTCGTACCTGTGAATTCATGTAGCCGGAACCCGGCCTCGGAGGGACCGGAGGAGGTGGTCCGCCGCCATAGAATTGTCTATCAAGCTGTTAGGGTGGTATTTCTAAGATCACAACTTTCGGTAACGTTGTCTGCGCAGGGACAACATACGATGTGGCATAGGAATCGCTGGGACCATTCGGTTGGTAGCCGTACGACATGTATGTATGTATTTGAAGGGCTGAGAGTCTCTACGCAGAAAATACGAAGTTTTGGTTCGAAGAGATATCGAAAGGGTAGGTCTGCTATGTGTGTGTAGGATTCGAAGTTGAAATTTTTAAGTTTCGGGCCTTCGATGGTTGGGTTTTAGCTTCAGGATTTGTAGGCGTCTGGGGTATCCCGTGGTTCAAGCCAAGGACGAGCGAGCGCTGATTCGATAGTTAGGAGGGCAGCTGCAGTTCAGTTGGCGGGGGCCTTGGTGCAATGCAACGGTTAACGGTCACTCGGCAGATTTCTATTAATCACTCAGATCTATCCAGCTGGAACCGATTTCTTGAATTTTCCCACGGCGAAAGTTGGGCGTTTGCAGGATAAATGGCGGAAGATGTTTGAGAAGAAAGAAAGGGAGAGAGAAAGAGAGTCGAGATAGAAAACTACGGTTTTGTAGAAAGCTCCGTGCCTTCTGGTTTCTGCGTCATCTCCCAGATAATGCTGACACACTAACATATAACTCCTCCATGCGCGCCATCACTTTCTGTGCTCTGCAGCACAGTGATTCCACTATTTTTCATCCGCCACCGTGAGGCCTGCTTAATTCGCTGGATTCGAATAGGACGGCTTGCCGACTACCGAGGGCCCATGTCTAAATGAGGGAACTCTTGGGTGGGTTCTGTTCTTATTTTGAGTTTCTATTCGCTCCACCATGCTATCCATCGAGATTTAAATTTATACGGTAGCCTTAATTCCCATGCACCTTGGCCTGGTCTTGGACTTCCAATGACGATTCGTATGCATTATGTATATTCAAATAATAACCTTCCGATGCTACCGGTCTATTTGGAGATACTCCGACCGGTGGCCTTGGCTGAAGGTCGTGCGATTGCACACTTTATTTTTATATATATCGGCGGACGGGTTCGCCGACTATCTCGGAACTGACCGCCCAATGCATATAAATCATCGGAAGGGCTAGATTCGGCACATTTCCATTTCCCCATTTTCCCACATGCACACTAAAGAATAGGATGGCTGGGTTTCTATTCTATTCTAGCCGTAGACCCATTCTTTCAAATTGTATACGAAATCTGAGACTGGAGCTCGAGAGCTCAAGCTAAGCTTTAAAATAGAATAACACAAAAACAACACGTGCTGTGAGGACCTCAACACAACTGAGGTCTGGTGACGACACAGTCTGGGATGTATGTATATTTACACGTACAGTGTGTGGCCCTTGCCTAAATACCTACTTTAAGTAGATAACGGCCCGCCTATGAATGGATTCTAGTCAATAGGCGGAGACTATGTTTTGACTAGCGCTTAGTAGAGCTTCAAACATAAGTACCTGAGTTAGGTTATCAAACATTAAAACAATCATGACTAATGTAGAATATTTAGGGGGGTTTATTAGTATACCTCACTCGCAATTGTTTAACAAGGGTCTTACTACTCGTAAACAAGATGGCCACTCTGTCGCAATAATCTTGTCCGTAGAGCTAGCGAATATGGCTCACCTATTCCGTCGTATATAATAGTGAACTCGTGTGCTACTTTCAACACTTTTTAAACCCAACTGGCTAATACTCACAATTCCCATAAGCGTAAAGCAGATGGCACCTTGCTCGCCTACTTATCTTGAGTGTCGCCCGGAAGTCGGGACCGACCTTATAGCTCATGATCAAAGCTATGACTAGCTAGTAAATCATCCTAAGTAGGTATTACCTACGTCCGTATTAAGGGAATTACTAACCTAGATACAAGGCTAATTACTAGTATATTATTGCCAGACTCATCCTATTCTACATGAAGTCGACCGTCTTAAGATGTGCTATAAACCCAATCCACTAAGCACCACAAACATTATCTTTTGTCGTCTCTCTGGTTTGCTAGTTAGAATTGTAATTAATAGGTATCTACTAGTCTAGAGGCATTTTCGACTGAAGTTCAGACAGGTGAATATGTTCAAAACCTAGGAGTTGGTGTGACCTCCTAGGCTTACGTTAGGTTGAAATAGGTCGAGATGGAGTTGATACAGAATATATAAATGTTTGATGTCATGATGAGAAGCTAGCTTTGCCACATCTTCTAAACCCCTATAACCGATCTCTCGCATATGCGCATAATGAACTTCGCATAAACATCTCGCCAAACTGCGCCTGCATTGGAATATTTATATAAACCAAGGTTGACTTAGCATTAGGAACCAAGGAGGCGTAGGCTCGGATGAAGGACGATATAAACTCTAATCCAATGGGAGGGGAATACCAAATTTTTTCAAAAGTGAAGCCACTGCACTGTCGGGGATCCCGGAAAGTCAGCTCGGTAAACGCCCCACGAAGTGATAGGAGCGCCGCTATCTGTGCCACGTACAGGCGCGCGGGACTTACCACCAGCTCAGATATTCGCATGAACTATTGATGAAATCTGGTCTGATCAGGCGGATGTTCTAAGAATAATATGTTTGCATATGCTGGCGGGGCGGGCGCCAACTAGTTTTGAATCGAGCCTAAATGATCGAAAGGGCACGCCGGGGTCTTTTGTCTGTTGAATTCATGCTGCGTTAAGAAACCACGCCTTAAATTCAGCGATGTAATCCTAATCCTTTAGGCAATGTTAGCTAGGAATGTTTCGCAAGCGCTTAAGGTCCCATCAGCCAATTGATTCAACTGAAGGGTTGGGCACAGCTATACATAGCCTGTGGGGGAACCATCCCAGCTGATTAGCCCCACGAAGCCTTTGATCAGTATACATACTAAATTAGGACATCTAAATCGATGTTGCAAACAACGACCATCAATGCATAGAACCTCGCGAGCTCGGTCTCGCTGAATTCAACGTAGTTATATATTTATATCACAACAGCCAAAGCGTCCGTCAACTATCCCTGTGATCTATTCAAATCTAGAATGGTTGATGCAACCCTAGCTAAGAGACTTTGGACTCCGGACAATACTTACGTATATATGAGGCGAAGCTCGAGCTCGAGGCCAAGGCAACGGCCAGTACACAGCCGATTGTTCTGTTTTCTATACGAGTTTCATCCGGACACATATGACCTGGCCGTCTCGTTTGACCTTCGACGAGCTTACGTCTGGTAGCGCATGCGGCCCATACATTGTAGAGCAATGCCTCCCTCGGCGAACTGGTTCTCGAATCCCCAACCCTACCCGGATGTCTATAAATCGCAGCAGGCACTGGGGCATGCGTATGTGTCCGTGCACTAACCCAGGGGCCTCGGGCGGTGTTTCGCATGAACACAGAATGTTTGTAAGTCTTGCTAAATCGTATCCGGCAGATTCCCATTACACATTTGCATATGGTTCCCTCATATGGATTCGATTGATTCATCGAGAGATTACAATACCGATATGGATACTGATTCCAAATACCGGTAACTACTTACATGCTCACCTCCCTTTTTCGGAGTAACATTTCTAGAAGCCGACCTAATTGATGAGACAATTACTGCATCCCTACGACCGATCTTGCTCGAAGCGAAGAAACAAGAGATCTTAAACCTTCAAGGCTGAAGAGAAAAGGTCCAGAATTTGACGATCCTTCTAGAACGTTTGATCCGGCTTTGGCATGGTGTTAGGTCAGGGGTTATGATAAATATAATGCGTTGTTGTTGTGGGATTCGATTCGAAACCGTTAGGCAGGCTGGAAGGTTACAGAGATCTCAAAATCCCCAATATAGGTTTGGTCACAAAGTTCCCAAGTTCCATAAAGGTAGATTTGTCTCAAATTAATCATGGTCAATGGCAACGGTTTGGAGGGATAGTTATGCGAGTCATCATGTAGCAATATCAATGTCTAGGTTCTTGAGTCGTATGTTAACAACGTTACGATGTCTCGATCTCGGGAGCACATGTTCGATGGTCTGTTCGCTACCAAGAAGCTGGCTATGTCCCTCTCTGCTCTGGGAAGGAGGTCTTGAGGTCGCAATTTGGGAACGTCACAAACTTCCCACAGTGGGTTTTTTCACTATCAGATTCTGAAATCCTTCTCTCAGATTTTCTAGAAAATTGCCGTTTCGCCTGCTGCTCCTATTTTCATCTAATTCCGAGATTAAGGGCACCGGTAAAATTGTTATTTGGCTTGTAGGAATTAAAGCATTTCGAATTTTGAAATTTGAAAAAATATAAAAATTCGATTTTGAGGTTTGCGCCGTCAAAGCGTTCACCGAACCAAGCAGCCGAAACAAGGATAATGGCCGCCAAAGGCTGTGGCCTGTCGAAATTAAAGACTTTTGGTGGAGGTAGGGATTACGTGTGTATCCAGAACGTCATAGGGTGTGGCTGCGGCGTATTTGTGGCTTGTGTAGACACATGTCAGCTGGCATCGATAACTCCGGTCCACGGGTCGCAGGAAACGGCAGCTCTCGAATGAAGGCAGCAAGACATCTTACTGAAATTCTAGCCAACCGATGGCAACAAAATTTTTTTACCGCATTCGTTCTACCCCGCTCGCTTTGCCTCCTTCAGTTGGATCCAGAGATTGACATGCCCTTCAAGAGCTCGAGGGCATGAATCGTCTTGCATCCTTGATTCAAAGCTGATGTTGCTCCGTCTAAGGAATTCATTCGAGATTAGGATTTTTTGGATTCCAACATCAGCTCCGGGAATAAACATATTGATATCATAGTTTTATATTTTGGCAACTGGAGAGTTATGAGGATTTCAAACCCGGTTCCCAGATCGATGGGCCAGTGGAAAGCTGCATTGTAAAAAGTGACAGATGCAAACCAAGCTCTTGGGGATCTACGCTGCCCGTCGTCTCGGAGGCCACCGGGATGCGCAAACGGTAGAGCATGCAAGAATCCGGAGACAGTCTGAAGACATTGCAAAATCGATTTTAGTGGATCGTGTCGAATTTGAAAAGGTACTTTGTCTACCTGTACCTCTGGACCCAACAGAATCAAGACCTTTGCCGAGACTTTGCCTGGAGTCCTTTGCGAAAAGGTCTACCGAAATGTATACATTTGGGTGGCATTGCAGATGGAGATAACGCAAAGGAACATCCGATAGGCGTTAAATGCAGGGCTGTTATTGGATGTTGCCAGATGTGGATGGGACCTCGGTTCAACTTGCAATCACATCGACGGTCGAATTCCACCCAGGAAAGTTGAATCGTGAGTTCTTTCCCTAGCAAGAGATATCTACAGAGTCGCTGTATACTTAAGCAGTCGTGCCATCAAACTTGATTCATGATTTAGAAGTAGGTATCACCAGTCGACACGATATTTGCCATCCAATCGAGAGCAGGTCAAGGCTTCGTCCCGTCTGTCGCTGTTTTTCTTGCAGGGTGATTCCCCGAGTTACGTCCGCTCTAGCACCATCGTCCGCAAATAGCAGCCCTTGTCTCTTCTGGGAATTGGCCCACACCTCCACTGCGATGAGAAGAAAGAAAAAGAAAAGAAAGGGACTTTGGGTGGAGCTTTGCCAAGTTTTGCTTTTTCAGTTTTGTCATTTCCTGTGCAAGGAAGTGCAAATTAGTCTGGGGTTAAACTTAGAAACATACAGGAACAGAGACTTTGCGCCCTTCACGAACGATCGAAGCCTTCCCCCAAGACAACCTAGCTTGTTTCTGGTACAATTTGTGCCTATGCATTCCAAGTAGTTACATGCAGTCTTGCAGGCAAAAATCTCTGCAAAGATGGCAGTAGACATGTCACTGGTACTTCCAGCTTCCTCGCTTTCGACATGACCGTGGCGGGTCTTCGCTCAAATTGCCTGCGACCTTTACATTCCTTTTTCTATCTATAGACTACTATTTGCCCAAGGTACCGACCCAGGAGTACCTCGAGTACGATGCTCCACCCCTCCGGTATCTTTCCCTTTTGCCGCCCCCATCCATCCTCTTGAAAGTGCATGCTGCGTATGCCCTCACACCAGTTGGTACTTGCTTCGGGCACTGGGGGAACAAAAGGCATATGGCACCCACCCCTCTCCCTTTTAGTTCTTGCTTCTCTATCAGCAATCGATATATATACTCCCCTAACCGCCCATTACAAAGATATTCTGATCATCCATCAAATACTTCTATACACTATTTCCTAATCATACCTAATGATCAAGTATATACGATCTTAACGACTATTTAAAAGAAGTGTATCTTCAACTCATTCTATTCGACTTGGACTGTTGGATCTGCGACATCAACAGACTTCCACCTTTTGCGTTGTACAGCATATCGCCGCCTGACTTTATAATTATCGGCACCGCCATTCATTCCTTGAAATCCGACTTCGACGTCCCTAATTCATAACCACTATCTATAATACGTATATACCATTTGTGTAGTCCAGGATGACTGCCCTCGCCGTACGACCTCTCCGACCAGCGCTGTCGCTTCCTCCCACTCTTTGCAATTCTCAAAACCGACCCGCACCGGCCAAACTTTCTCTCTTCATTCCTTCCTCAATTGACACAAATGCTCAAAATAATACCCCTTCACCTTCGTGTAGAACATTTGGCACTCCTATTGTTGGCAAGAAGCCGAAGTTGTCATTAAATTTTGGAAATGACACAAGAAAAACATTCTCGTCGTCGTCGAGCTCGTTGAAGCTGAGCTGCAGTCCCTCGAGCGATGATGAGAGCACTGCTTCGCAAGAGGATATCACATCGAGGAATACAGCCGTTAATACACACATCGGATCCGGGTCGTGTAACCCATTTGGTTCTTGTCGATGGACTAGAACATATTCATACACAGCTGTCTGCGGGAAGCGATCGATATTAAAGGGTTCACCTTCCCATTCCTCGTCGAACTCGCCAGCCTGCGAAACGATGACCCGCAATGTAACTTTCGAACCAGAGCACACTGTAATTCCTTCCCCATCTGAAGAGGAGGACTATGAGTTCGTTCCTAGTAGACACGAACTGGAAGATATCGACAACATGTCACCACCATCCGCAACATCCTCTTCCGATTCCGAAGAATCTGAATCTGACTCAGAACCAAAGACTCCTGTTGACGACGAAGATTCTAGAGGTCGATGCGTTGACCGATTTGCATCTGCTCTGTCTCGTAGCGGAAAATGGAGGCGGTCGAAGAGAGAATGGGTATGGACATTAGGAGGATCCGACAGCAATGACATTATGCAAGAATTGGAGTACAGTAGTGCCAGTCTTATGCAAGTTGAAGCAATGTAAGCTTCATTATAATAGTTAATTGCCTTGTTCTTGTTTTCTTTTCTCTTTGAGTACAGTATAACTCTTTTATTTTTTATTTCCTTACACTGTCGATTTAGCGATCATTAATTTTGTCGTCTTGCATTTACACCAGTGGTCTGGTCTTTCACTGGCCTGAGTAGCCAAAGCATTCATTGGTTTTTACATTTTTCTTCTATATTCTTTTCCTCATTGGATTTGAGGATTATTCTTTCGTTGTTGGATGGAGTTGTAGCCATCAATCTTGTCAATCTAGCACAAGGCTATCAGAATCTCCTAATTATCCTTCGCGGATCTGATTGTTTCATCACTGTCTCTTTTTTCCTATGTTACAAAAAAAAACTCTTCGGGTGGTTTTTTTACGCATTCTTTTTATTTATTTTTGATACCCTAAAATTAAGGCTTCACAGGAAAAGGAGACAATGGTATAGTAGTAATTGAATATAAATATATATATATAAACTGTCCTTACCGTCTAGTTATATCAAAATCGAATTATAGTCCTTCTAAACTTCAGTACGTTTCGAATTAATCGCGCGTTAAACCCTAGACGGAAGATAAAATGGGATCGACAAGATGCGGGATCGCCCCTCCTGTCAATGTCCTTTGGTTTTGGCCGTCGGTTTGTGGTTTGGTCGCATACATTTATGTTTGTTTGTCAGGCTGGTGGCGGGCCTGTGCGGTTCTTCTCCTGTTTCACAGATGTTTAGTTTCACCGAACTGACCTGGCCCACTTTACACAATCAAGAAGCATCTTGGAAGGAAGATACTGAATGATGGGTGCGGAACTGAGATGAGAATTTGTCAATGCCTAGTCGCACTTGGAATTGCAAAAGTGGAGAATTGTATTGTTAATGTATCGAAGCCAGCCAGGCGGGTCCCACCAAAGCCACCGTATATTACTAGCACATGGCAATTATGAAAGGATTTGGGGTAGTAGGTACCAGTATTATTCTGACATCCGCTTCGCCTGTCCGTCCAGGTTTACATTGACCTTTGATTGGGGGTGTTTCTCGCGATATTGGCGAGACAGAATTGGAAGCTCTATCAGCCGAAAAAAGCACCTATACCAGGTCTTCACTGCCATGATAAGCCATCTATCTCCGAAATGTCTAAACTAGCTTCAGGCCTCCATATGCAATATACAAATGTCTAGGTATCGAAAACAATCATCTGAAGTAACGTAAGTGCGTGCGCAACTATACAATGGTCAGCAAAAGAACCTTTCAATGGATCTCAAACAAAATACTGAACGAATCGTACGTCAAGGGATCTCATCACTCCTTTCGACAATGGCTTCTCCACAATTGCAAGGCAGGGTAATCCTTTGCGAAGCACGCAGGACTAATGCAAGAGCCGGTTTTCGGCTCTCAACCTCTGCTATACCACAGCTTACTATCATTACGAATACTGTCGGAGAGCCTTTATTGTGAAACAGCCGAATTCCTCATCACGACAAGAAACTCTCCCTCTGACGGAGAAATTATGTACTTCAGCTACATACACACACACAACGACACTCTGCTCCGTAGCGGCGGTGGGTTTATTTTCAACATTTTTAGAACCTCAACGGGCCAATAGTCGGCCTCATCATGCAGCGTGGACGTGGAACAGCCTAGATCACTCGCTCCGTCTTTCGCTCCAGAACGACCGTCCGTAACTCACTAGTATCTCCTCGCCCTTTTTGATCCCTTTGAATCCTTTTATTCCGTTATTAACAACAACAAATACTCCCATGATCCCAGCTTCTCGTTCTTTAAACTCGGCATTAGGCTTCACGGTGACGCCGCGATAGTCATTTATCATACGGGCTTCGTTACCGCCGAAACGTGCATCGATTGCTATGCCTCGGTTGGTTCCCCCCACGTCTCGCGTGAGTACCAAATCGTAGTTTGATGCTTCATCGGTGTCCTCCGGGCTTGTTTCGTGATAGTGGCCCAAGTAGTCTAGTATATGGGTTCCCGGGGTTAGATTCTTCGTTGCTATAGAATATTTCAAATTTTTAACAAAAAAATTAAAAATAACGTTAGCCAAGTTAACTAAAACTCTTTTTGTCTCGTGCCCATGGGCCATAATTATCAATTGTGGGCCTTTAGGCTGCACCGGCAATTGGGGATATATGCATACCAAACAATCCGTATTCACCATCGGCTGGGTGTGACAAGTCCGAAATTTTTTTTATAGCCACATTCTCGGAGGGGGCTGTAGCGAATCGAGGCCCGGGGTTGCCATTTGGCCCAAACCCTAACGGGCCGAGAATCGTCTGATCTAACTTCTTCGACAACGTAGGTTTGGTGAGATACTTGATGTCCTGCGGCCAGTTCTTGGGTTTAGAACTTGATGCCATCCTGTAGTGTACATCGGAGCTCTGCAAATGGTTTGCGTGGAAAGAAGTACCAGGTTGAAACTTCGGTTTTGAACATTTTCGATTTCAAAAAGGTTGAAACCAAGAGGCTGATACCAACACATAGATCCATTCCTCCCAACTCAAGTTGGAACAGCAAAGATTCATGCATATCCGCGGCTGCACAGAGCTGGATTTGGTTAACATTGGAGAGTATTAGTAAACATAAATGTTCCGGCTAAACCAAATTTGCTGCTGTCAAAAAAAAAAAAAAAAACTCAATGAAGAATAAGGCTTCTAGGTCAGATGCTGTGGGCTCAGCTTTTTTTTTTTTTAACATGATCGATAATCCTGGGAAGGGCATATAAGGACAGAAAGACGCAAGCTAGACGCCAAAAAAATGAAAGTATATACTAATGGATAATTCATGTATATGATCCCAGATCCTGTTTATTAACAGATAATAATAATAATATAAACATGCACAAAGTGGCAAATTTTCAACAATATACGTAGAAGAAAAGACCATGCGAATCGTAAGGACAACAGCGAGGAAAAACTTTGGAACATAATATAAAACCAAGCCACAAAAAAATGAGGCTGAATCGAATATCGTATATGCTTGAGGATGTCGATGCGCGGTTGTTTCAACGAAGGTACCGGGTTGGAGGTAGTTCCGAAATGCTTGACTTTGTAGGACTTTTAGAATTTAATATAGTAGTAAAACACCGTTGAAAGTTGAAAGTTGTATGTTATAATAGGTGGCTGTGACCGAGCGCATTAACAAAACCGCACCGAAGTTAGGTCGTATAATCATAGTAGCCTCGAATCTGTCATCATAGTTGCTAAGGCAGTGCAAGATGCATGCACTTTTAACCACTGATAACAAAATTGGCTTCGTTAGATTCGCATTCCGGATTCTCGCAAGAAATAGCGTCTGCGCTCTTCAGCCTCCTGGACGAGTTCTAGAGCTAGTTTCAGGCTTGGCGCAAGGTGTGCGTAATACTGGAGCTCAGTGATCACGTCTTTCAACATTTTGTCGATGTTGTCTACGAATATAATTAGCCACTAACCACAACCTAATATCACGAATTTGGTACTCACCGGCGGGGGGTAAAACGGCGGCAAGGGAAGGTGACATTGTTGCGCCCATTACCAGAAGGCTCTGGGAAACCATGCTATCTTAATTTTAGTAATCGTTCCAAAAGAAAATTTGAAGCAGAGCATGACTTACGAGAGTGCACCCTGCCACAGGTAAGGCATATGTCCCGCATGGCTATGAAATGACGTAAATGGTTAGTTCGCAGCTAATTTTATATAGAAATGATTACTCCGTACTGTTCAGTTATATGCTCCAACTGTCTTAGGCATGCCTCCAAACATTTTCGGCAATTCTCTCGAACCACTGTATCCATTCCAAGCTTCTCGTCCTTCAAGACAGCGTGTATGTAAGGGCGGAATATGATTGTCCGACATGCGAAATACCGGAGCCTTAAGACCGTCTGGATCGGGTTGCTAAGTTGAACTCGACTATGTGGGAATTGTAGCGCCAGTGGTAAGCTCTCATACCATTGTGTTAGTTGGTAGTCGAGTTCGCCAACAATGGGTCCCAGGGAGGAGATCGATCGTTCTCTGTTTGTTTCGGAGTAGATCAAATGACTGACACGGTTGAGGAGACGCCTCAAGGCGATTTCGGCGAGAAAGTACCACAGGTCATCCCGGACACCAGCAGGCGAGTCTTCGTCTTCGATTTCAAAGCCGCAAGGAAGGCCTATTGATTCTTCAAATGTTACAATCCCGGAATGCGGTAAATCCAGCTCAGCAAGCAGGTCGCTGGATTTGAATACACTAGTATCAGCTAGATGAGTATTAAAAGGTCCAAAATAATAGGAATTGGTGGTCTACCTCTCAAATAGCAAGGCGTTCCAGAACACCCGCTCGCTAAGTTCTCTGCTCGAGGTCGGTAGTAGAGCAGGTGGATTGGTGGTGAGCAGAAGTTGTAGTTTCATACTGATGCTGCTCAGTAATGTCCATGCCTCCAACGGCCGTACCAAATAGAATAGATATGCGGAAGTCAAGATCATGCATTGGGCGGATAACATTGTCGTCCTGGTCATGAGCGAAGGAAGTAGTGCCCACGCAGCGGAGAAGTAGGACATCCCTGGTGGATCCTCGTGAATTGGAATTCGTGAAATTGAACCTCTGGTACTAGCTTGTCCCAATGCTAGGACTAGTAATACCACGCAGCTTTCTGGGCCCGTTCTGAATCCTTGCGAAAGGGCGGTTTTGTACAAACTTGTCCAGTTGTAAGGGTTGACGACGGCGTACCATACATTGACTCGTTCGAAGTAGGCCTGAACGTAGGCATTCGTGTTGGAAAGGTCGAGGTTCATGCTAGTATTGAATTGTAGTGGTGGCCGTTCTAATTCAACTTGAAGAAGTGTCTCTGGCGAATAAGGTAGAGAAACCAGGTGATTAATCTTCGGCCATTGCAATAAATTCAAAGCCGGTGTCGAATGGTTCTTAGGCATGCTCGAGATATTGTTGATATTTGACCAAGCACCCATCCCGCTAGTGAGGTTATTACCCATCCCAATATTTAATTGTGCCATTCGTCCATCTCCGCTTAGATTTGTCGAGTGGCTGATAGCAGGAGATGCCGACATTGCCATCCCGCTACCAGGTGGGGTAGAAGGCAAAGCGTTCTGCAGTAAACTCTCGATGCGATTCAGATGTTCCAAGATCAGCTTATCTCCTGCGTCGAGTTTTATGCCTGGTTCGCGGTAGATGCACTCCGCGTTTAACTCGATGCAAAGTCGACATTTTGGTCGAGATCCATCACATCGAGACTTCCTTGATCGACAAACTTCACACTATACAAGCTTGCCCATTAGTTTCAAAATGCACAATCCTCTAGAATTTAAATAATATTCTGGGAAAGAAAGGCTCACAGCTATCGTGGCTCTTCGTCGAGGATACTCGACGCCATCTGTATTCGACCGCTTCCGCCCATTGCCAGTTTGTGAAACAGCGCTCATCGGGGCTCCTTCACCGGGGCCTTGAGAATCTGCCCGTTCAATATCTGGCCGCGCACTAGTTGGTTCAGCACTTGCGGCTTGTGATGTTCGTCTCGCAGCGCCATTTCCATTCGACATGTTGTTTCCGTTGGTCACTGCATCTGATGTGTTTATTGATAGTTGTGGTACGCCAGTCCCTGACATTGCAGAAGACGGCGAGGCGTCCGGTGAGGACGCCATAGTTGTTTGTATACGGCTTAGCCGTACTAGGGTATTTGCGTTATTGTGTGATGTCGATGTCGGTTTCCGAATTCCAAACAATCTGGATCGAAAGCCACGCCGTTTATTCTGGAGACTTGCTCCCAACTTAAACGGTCCTCGATTAACTACTAGAGGCTCCAGAGTTGCGACTGGTGGGGTGATTCTAGGGAGACTGTGGTGAACCTGGAAGTTGATGGATCCAGGTGACAATAGTGTCGAACAAAGCAGTGTATACTCAAGATGTTAAATACGCAAATTGGGTAATATGTAGTGACTGATCAACTGAAAGTCACTTCAAGATCACGGCAAACTGAATTCGTTAGTTAATAGTAGTGCTGTTCTAGATCTGATAAGATCGAAATTTTGTATCTGTCGATACTAATACGTCGGTTATGGCTTTGATAGAAGATATTGCTGGTGTAAACGAGGAAGAGGAGTCGGTAAATCGTAGTAGTAAAAGAGATAAGGCTGCCCAAAACCTGATTTCATAGGTTCATGTGGCGACAAGAAAGCGAAGAAATATATATTGAGCAGGGCTACCCGGAGAAGAGCGGTGGCGAGTTACTCGAGTGCCTGAGAATGAACAGAAGGGCGAAGGACAGTCTTCTAGAAACCAATCATGTCTTTCCCGTCAATGCAGCTTTTGTCTAGCTACGTCCAGCCCATCGCTCCGCAAGGGTCGTCGGGTACATTTTCAATGGATATTAAAAAATGATATGTAGTTATTTATTTTCGGAAAGACAGGACGAGTCCAAGGGTCGATGCCATCTAAATTCTGAAAACAGTGCCGTCTACTAAATGCCTATTGAAGTTAGCTTCAAACATTCTTCGGGACGTTTGAGGAAAACAGTTACTGAGAGACTTGAACAATCGTAGATCATACAACAGGTGACGGGCAGGTTTGGCAGTGTCGGGTAAAAAGTTTGATTTCTTCTGTCTTCTTTCAAGGAGGAGAGTAAAGAACAAGGGGTTCTTGAAGGTTGGGAATTGCTTCCCGTCAGGTGAGATACCTCGCAAAAGAAATAGCACTTTTGGGTTCTGGCACTGTGATATTTGCGATGCGAAGGGCAGGGATTCGACAGGACTTGCGGGGTTAAAGGGAGAGGAATTCCCATTACAAGGGACGAGCGATTATATGTAATAGTAGCTCGTGATTGCGGGGATGGGGATGGGGATGGGGAAAGGGGAGGGGCACCTAAAAGACCCCGGCGTGGATGACGAGAAGCTTTGATTCATCCGCAGTCGACAGGATATGTTGTAGCCGGTCTCGTCTACTGCCTCGCAGACGCGAGGCTGCGCCAGATTGATATTACAAGCCGGTCACAGCAATTCAAGGCACCCAACTGACGGAGAAAATGAGATGAACTTAACTGGTGGCTCTGAGGCATGGGTATATGTTGTATCCAGTGATCAATAAAAGAACGGATATTATTATATATGTACATCAACTCACACAGTTTGAATGGGCAAAAGAGCCTGGTGCTCAAGTTCGAATTCCGGATAAGTAAGATGCAGCAGGCTGTTTGTCCAGGCGCAACATAACTACCACTGCAAATTCTAGCGATAAATAGCCGTTATATACCATGGGCAAAGCTCGGAGCGACGAAGTGGGTCATGCGGCAATCACTAAGAATTCATGCATCCCCAGTTATAGCATGAAGGAGAACAACCTTAATCAATGTCAAGTTTTTAAGAAGGCTCCACAGACATGCACATCGACAGGCAAAGGTTGTTCTAGATGTGCCAAGAGCTTCCGTGCGTCGTCAAACTGGCCCCATGTCAAATCTCCGTGGCATTCAAAGAAAGGACGACTTTGCCTCTCCTGAACTTCGTGTTTTTGTGATCTTGAGAGGTTCGGCCAATAGGCGGAGGGATATGTCCCATCAGCAGGCTATTTTCTTTCTAGAAGTGATATTTTGCTCTTCGACTGCAGCATTCAAGTGTGTGCCAATTTGACGACAAGGGTCTCCATAGGCGATCAATGTCAAGCCGCCTCGACGTTTTCCAGAGTGTATTAGGAACTGTATCCAGGCAACCTGGCATCTCGTACAATATATCCCAGACGGGTGTGGGGAATTATTCTTCCAACTCCGATGGACAAGTCTCGTGCTCTCTTCTCAAACTTGCTGCTTCTTCCTGGGACGATTCCACCATGCTCTGAAACCTTGGTGCTGTCCCAGCGTTTTAACCGGAAGCACCAAGACCCACTCCGGCGATGGGACAAGCTTTGATGCCCGATTCACGATGGAGCTACCCCAGCGCACGGTGACAGTTATGGAGGTGTGAATACGACATCACAAAAATTTACGACAGTATGTCAGCAAAAGAGCAAACCAAGCCAAATTAGTTCAGTTCGGGCTCTTGTGTAGATCTGATTGTGCTTCCACATAGGAGGATACGTACTGTTGGGTAATGCTGAGGCGGGAACTCTCTAGTCTGAGCGGGATATATAGATCGATATCCAGGCCCATTATTCTAGTATTATGCTTGCTGTCACGTATAAGAGAGTAAGGAGTTCGCATCAGATATAGCAGTCAGTGCGCGCGGGTGACGTGGAGATCGAAGAGAGGTGTTTTCGAGAAACAGATCGGACGAAGCCGTGTTACAGAACACCCCAAAATATCTTGTGCGACCTTGCTTAAATCTCACAACTCATATTAATTCCTCGGCTGTCATAACCAATGCTCAGATTCTCTTGAAAGACCGCTGATGATTGACCCCAGATTTCGGCGATAAAATATGTCCTATAATATAGGGCTTTGGATACTTCGAAGACGGGACTCGCTTCGGAACTCATGACGGCTAAGTTGCTTGACAATTTTAATTTTTGATTATCCATTCCCCAAGCATCATGGGCAGGAAGGTTGACAATTTTAATTTTTGATTATCCATTTCCCAAGCATCATGGGCAGGAAGGCCAACACCAAAAATTACGATATAGATATATCACACTGGTATATATGCTATTATTCAATTGTTGGTAGCATTCCCTGCTTCTCTACATGACACGTAAGATGCTTTCTAAGATCACCATCGAGTATATAACGGCTGCATGGGATATAGCGTGTGACAAACAACCCTTCAGTTTTTAATCTCCCCTGGCGCCCATAGCTAGAGACGCTATGCTATACTCACACGAACTATACTACTGGTATATATTCAAGTTCATATCGGTTCACTCCCCCAGGCAACCGCCTACATATTCCAGGATATATTTTCTCTTCCCGGTTCTGTTAATACCGCATTGTTAATGTCATTCACTTCGTCTCTCTGAATAAACCGAGCGAATCACGTTTCGTCAGGAGATCATGATATAGCGCACCACCAGGTCAGCCGCTGCACATGCGCATATGCAAGCCAAGATGTACATTTTCTCTTCGCATGTCGAAGGATCGACGCGCCACATGTTTCGCTCGTACAATACGCACATACAATATGCACATATATACGAACAATATGACGCCAAGAGCGGGTCCTCTTTTCTATAAGGATAGGTGTGTAATCAACTGCGACGGGGTTTGGGTGCGGGGTGATTTGGCGGAGAGAAGTGGTGGAGTGGTGGAGTGGTGGAGTGATTTCTGAACCTGCAAAAAGTATTTACCCGAGTCTGGGTATTCTACTTCAAGCAATTGGGATAAGTGGACAAGGAAATACTTCGGCTCACAGGAGGGATCACGTTGACCCCGCAGAACTTCGCCTCAGCGAGATCGCGAGGTTAGAAACATTGGCCCGCATCGAGTATTTTGCCTCCGGTAGCGAGGTCTCATGGTGTTTTTTACCATACCCAGCCGTTGTACACAAAGTGTCGTGATCTTGCAAACGAAACGGTCAAGTTGGCGAGTACGCATCTAAAAATAATTTGATCCTTTAATCTCGCCACCGGACTTCAAGGCATGGCCTATTTTGAGGTCTCCTCGGTTGAGATGTCACCAAAGCTCGAAAATAAGTTCATTATCTGGATTCGTCGGTCGGCAAACGGAAAACAGATTAGACAAGTCCACGGTTCTCTCAGAAAACTGCATGACTGAAACCCAGTGGGATCTCATAATCCGCTGGCGTCTGAATGCTGCATAGACAGGGTCTAGCGGTCCGAACTTCCCGTTTCAATTGATGATCTGATATTCACGCAGTCTATTGGGTAGACGCATCTACAACTGATTCGTTAGATCCCACAACGTTTCGCCAAAGGTAGGAACGAAATCAAAGCCCACATTTACAACCACCGTCGGACAAGCAAGCATCCTTTCATCCCATAATTTGAATTCCATTATGCTGTGGAAGCGATGTTTCGCTTGCAGCCAGAGTCTGAAATCTGACCTCGCGAAATACAACGTTTGATATATAGCCAAAACCGTGTTGTCTATGATACCAGAGAGACAACATTGATAGACTGTCTCAAAACCAATATGATCGGGAAACGACATAAGGATATGAATAGAAATCTTTATCCGTTTGTCAAGAAAAGCACATGGGGAGGGGTAGAGATAGACTTTAGCGAGATAACTTCGGACACCCCCACCTCCACTCGGCCCGTCGAATAGCTTATAGTGGCTCGAATCGAAGGAAGCCATGAAAATCTTGAAGATATGCAATATCTCGGAAGCTTCTCCTACATGTCCAATGACTAAAATGCCGCAGCAAATAATCCCTTAGCACCTAGGCATTCAAATTCTTTTGAGTTATTGCCAAATTTAACTTACCTGTGGGGAGTTTCGAGTGTATCATCATCATCCCGTCGAAGCTTGAAGTTCGCTAGAATAGCAGCGAGGAGAAGTGACATTTCTGTCAATGCTAGACTATATTTAATTGTTAGTCAGCTCGTCAGCATACCTCTTATCCTATATTGCCTTGTTGCATTGTGATTCGTACTGTTTTCCGATACAGCCTTAAAAGAATGGTTAGTCTAAGGATCGTTCCATGGAAAGTTTCAAAAATAGGCCTACCTCTACCACCGGAACCAAAACTCCACAGCCTTCTTTCAAGCTCCTGTACCTTGTCTTTGTCCGCATCAGACTCGATAAGCCACCGGCTAGGTTCCCATTGCACGTTTCCGAGATTCTTCTCGAATTCTGGAAGAAGGGTTAAGTTGACTGCTCGAACCGAAGAAGAGGCTAAAGTGCCTGCCGGAAGCCAGAATCCGTCTACCACCCGGCCACCAGATGGCACAACTCGAGGCAAAGTGACGGGGATTGCGGGAAATATCAGTAGTGTTTCCTTGATCACGTTGTTGAGGTATGGATTGTTCAGAATGTGGTTAATCTCCGCCACAGTCAAAGGCTGGTCAAATGGGGGCAAATCGGGAAGGCTGCTTCTAATCGTTTCCTGGTATTCATGATGTTCGGGAAGTGAAAGCATGGCAAGAAGGAATGAAAGCGTATCACTCGTGGTATCCATCCCTGAATGCCGTCAATGATCTACCGAATTCAGAAGTTTGCAGAACGGTTATTACGTATCTTACCTGCAAGCATATGATCCTAGCTCGGTAGACGTTACACCGTTAGTGGTGTCCGTGCTCTTAAGCCGGGATAATACGTACCATTGACTCACTTGCGGCCCCAAATTCATCGAAAATCTCAGATACTTTGCCTGAAATTTTGCCGGAGAGAAGGTTCTTTGCGACTGTTAGTTCAGGCGACGGGCGGTCCTTGAGGCCCCGCATGTTATTGTAGGCATAGTCATGAAGAAAGGTACCGCCAATGTACTTAGAATCCGGATCTACCCTTTGTTGAATAGTACGGAAAACTTTCTGGGTAGTTCTCTCAAATGCTTCAAAGCATTTTAACGCAAAATTGAAATCGGTCCAAAGATATATCTATGAAGGATGTGAGTATCAAAACAAAAAAAATTTATGTGAAATGTTGTCCGGCTATAACATCTAAGACTTTCGAGCCTGAAGCCCAAAACTCACCTTTTCCCTCCTTGTTGGGACATACCAGTCATCAATAGAATCTCGTTGAAGTTTAACCTCTGCACTATCCACAACAGACCTCAATGTCTTCGTGCCTCGCTCCCCCCAAAGACATGTGCACTGACATTGTCACACGCAAAATAAATATTGACAGGATAGATATCAATAGAACGCCCCGGCCCATTTTTTGATTCGCTTCCCTCTCTTCGAACGTATTTCACGTACTCCCCAACCGTCCGCCAAATGTCGCCTTTGCTCGCCTCTCGATTTAAAATATTTGTTAAAGAATAAGAACTCGCAATCATTCGGCGCCTCCAGGAGTGTGCCTCAGAGGTGAGGGATGAGAACATATTATACCTCCCATAATGGGTGAACATGGCGTAGAGAAAACCTATTTTGGACGCACATAGAATTAAATATTAATATATTTATTCCACAAATTATAATCATATAAACACCTGTGAGTATAAGTCGCTCATTCTAGTACTTCACTTACCCTTCGCGAATCCGCCTTCACGGCCAGATCCCGTGTAAATATCTTTCACGGCAGATGTGGATGTAAATGAGACTTCATTTGGCCCCACTCGCACCACCGGTCCATATTTTCTATGGAGGTCGACGATGGTATCTGTTCTCTGGTCTTTGTAATCATGGTAAAGAATCCATAGTCTAGTCACTGCAGCAAGTTTTGGACCCGGGACGGTTGATAACGGCGAAAAGAATAGCCGGTAAACGGTGAGATTGAGTCCATATGCAAGAAATGGTATTAAGAAAGCCAACAAGGGATAATTGACTACAGACTCAAAAAGCATAGAGCTTCCGAGCTTTGCTGAAACTTGAAGTATCGCCATAGAGGCTAACCGTCTGGTGAGCTGCGGCTAGTTTCCGAAGCGCTCGGTAATTCTCTCTCCTTCGCTATGTTGAAATTTTGAAGAAACTAGAATTCTAGAAGTTGTAGTCGCGATAATCCTTGAAGTTTCCAGGGAAAATGTTGAAAGTACGTTTTCTCCTTGTGTACTGATCCTGAGCCCCTCCTCCCTTAGGCAATGTTTTGACCGATAATCGAGATGTAAACAGAAGCTTGGATGTCTATTATCTATCTTTGCTATCGTCGAGCTCTCTGCCAATGCGCCTCAACTATAACTAGCGCCGATACGACGATATCTGCAACATGCACAACACATTTTATTACGACAAAGAATCGTAGCCTCAAGATCGCGAGACGAGGAATCCAAGTTTTTGGGTTTGTATTTGAATTCTGGCACCCCCTGCTGCATGATAGGGATAATGCCTGAGAAATTAGAACTGAAGTGAAGCAGAAAATAATTATATTGCTCGGAGTCTATACGTTCATCGGAGTGCTATTGACACAGGCAAGCATAGATCTAAAGATAAAAGGACAACACCTAACAGATTCCATGCATCCAGAATTCCGCCGAGGCTCTATAGCCAGGGATGTGGACTGTCATATATCATGACATGCTCCAGTCTCTGTCCTGGGCCTGCCACCATGGTACCACGTGGATCATAGTAAATATAAGCTGAGGTGTGACGGATGTTGGCACTAACGTGGTCCTGCAAGCTGAACTGAGTGACAGTGATTATTTGTCGGCGATATTGATATATATCTTTCTTAGAATGTCTCAAAATGGGAGTGGGCACACTGATAGTATTTGTTTGTGATATTGTCTGATAGCCCGTAAGGCTATCGATTTTTTGGAACAGCTTCCGGACATTAGGACAATCTAAATCTAATCGATTCCATGATATTTTGGACAGTAATCTGTACTGCATGGGCCGTCTGATGGTTTAGTAACTGCGCTAAAGGCACTTAAACTGGAGCCGCGACCTTAGCTCTAATACAAGAGCAAAGGGTCCTACGCGTGGGGCCATAGTTGCCACCAAAAAGCCCGCTGATCATGAATCTAGGGCTTTATGAATTTTAGAACACAAAGAAAATTTTTTGAGCGTTTATGATCATCCCAACCCCACGTGCACAAGCGCGAAACTTGGTCGGGTGGAAATGCCTAAACGTTGGAAGTTGCACCCATCGCACTTCGGGATGGCTGAACTTCGTCTTTTAAACTTTTAAAAACTTAAAATTTTGCTATAGCTAAGTGCCCAATAGCTCGATTCCAAGTGGCAGATTTGTGGAGATCAAATGCAAGAACATCACAATTGCAACGTAAAAAATTATCGTGGAGATCGTTCGCGTTCCGTTGTACAATTGTTCTGCCGAAGCCCGATATCTTTGGGCGAGTAGATTGAGCACATGAATAGTGGATTGTCACTTCGCGAAAGTTGGTATGCAAAACCAGCTGAATATATCCTAGAGCACACCGGCTGGAATGCCCGAGTTCCGACAGAGATTAACAAACATATCTGCCCTGTAATGGAACAAAATATAACAGAATACAACACAATGGGTGTGATGCTCAACGACAGTGAAATTTAACAGTGTCAGAAATTTAAAGCATTTACGAGTCGAATCAATTCTTAAAATGGAGAATATATATCATATGAACACAGATGCATTTTGTGCCTTGAAAATAATTACGAAGAAGGCAATAATAGTTTAAAAAATAAAAATAAAATAAAAAGCTAGCCCGAAAATGTATACTCGGGCGCTATACAATTTTATCTTATTTGCGACCCAGTATTTGGTTATAATACTACAACAACTTAATGGAGACAATATAGTCTCTATAATCGTTCAAGACGGCATTCGTATACGAAGTAGAATGGATAAAATTACCGCTCCACTGCATAAATACCAATTGTACTGGCGGTGTTTGAGGTCCGACGACGCAATCGACGAAGGAATTTGCAACAAGGGGGCAAATTAAGAGTGAAAAGATACTAGTTGCGAAATTTGGGTAAACGAACATTAGGTGGTTGTTGAGGGTGCTGGCAAAATCTATCTTGGCAACCTTATCACCAAACCAGAGCTGACCGCTCGAATCAAGTCGAAGCTTCGTTGCTGCATTGACATCCGTCGTATAGTAACCGTATGACATGTCTGAAGATAGATACTCTCCCACATAGCCATCTGTAGCGACGCCGTTCTTGTAGAGCCGGCCTACTCCGGTAACATCGGCGGCAGGTGGCTCAACGGTTGTAGCAATTGTGTTCGTAACGGTCGTAGCAGTCGTCGTAACACTCACGGTAGCATCCGTAATTGTGACAGAAGTAGTCTCAGCCACTTGGGTGACGGTTGTGAGACTTGTTTCGGTAACTGGGAGTGTGATAGTAGTCGATGGTGCAGGGACGGTGATGATTCTCAGGGTGACGCCAATGCACTGGAGAAACGGTAGAAGCCTGAACATGGAGTCGCATAGGTAGGGAAACTAATGGAGGTCGAGGCAACCACTCTCTTATAATTGGCCTGTTTTGTGATGGTAGTTGATACATCCGTCGTTGCCGTGGCCTGGATTACATCGGTTTGTGTGTCAAAGAAAAATTTAACGAGTGTACTGGGGATTGTGCTGATGTCTGTCTGAGTAACAGTGAAATACTCTGTCTTTGTCCTGGAGTCCGGTAAGACAAGTTGGATTTCATGGTTTTGCAAGTAAATATTTAAAAAGCCAAAGGTACAGTAATATAGGATACATATACGAATACGTATTATATTACTTACACTGTAGGAGGGGTATAAGTGACATTGACGATGCGTGTACAGTCTGCAGACGCCTGAGCCGGGCGTGTAGAAATTTGTGTAGTCCTCAATGCTAAATAAGTACATACTCGTCAGTAAATAATACATCTTTCGATATCATAGATGGGGATTCCTCCATACCTCTCAGGCAATTATCTGCATTGCAGACGCCTACACATTTCTCTGTTACAGAAACTGCAGAAATCACACTGAGTGAGAGAACTAGCGACCTCAGATACATATTTTGATATATCGACACAACCACCTTTGATAAAATATCTTTTTCCTATAAGAAAAAAAAAAAAAAAAAAGCTTCCAGAATTTTGATAAATATCGAATTTTCCCCAAGAATTGGTGATATATTGGGTATCAACAAGATATCGATCGCGACTAGACGCTTTTTTGAATTGTGTCTCAAACGTCTCTCATCCTCAGATGCCACGATCATGCATACTACATACATATGTTCAAATGTGGGGTACGACGAAGTGCTACCGCGGAGTATACATTTAAGCTTAGTTAATGATTAAGAATCATCGAAAGTTTTTGTCCAGCCTCAATACTAATCTATTTCTCAAGAAAATACCTTATTCGAAATTATTCAAAATCTCAAAAGTTCCTGCTACCCCGAGATTACCATTGAATAATCACGTACTGTGAGTTCCAGAATTAATCGTTCAACTGCCAATGAAAGGATTTCCAAGTTGGAGTTAGGCTATGCATCGCCCAACAAAAGCGACGCCAACTGCGACCTAGAACGCCACCGTCATATCATGACAGTTGATGGCTGGTAGAGCTCACCTACGTAACCGCACACTATACCCCTGAATATCGTACACATGGTGTTTGCCACGAAAACACTTCTTGCCCGTGCCCTCATACCGGTAACCCGCGACCAGCTTGTTAGTTAAAAAACGAAACCGGGAAAAATTCAACTTGAACGGTTGAAGACTTGATCAATTGACAGAATTTAGCAATGGGTTCAGCCGCCAATACGAGGAAACAATTTAGAGTTCTCAGCTGGTATATGCAAATCGAGATCCTGACTCAAGCCGCTAGCATCAAATCACCCTTAGCCTTGAAACCTCCCAAATCGTCCGAATGATACGGTATTTTTTAGACCAAACCTCCAAAATCACTCCTCACCCTCTCTCAACACCTCTCGCTCATAACTTTTCACCCGACTAAAGTAAAATGGCTTATCGTTCTTCAACGAATACGACCCTCTATCCTCCGTCAAAACATTAAAACTCGTATAACTATTCCATGAAAGTCTATCCCCATAACCCCTCCGTCCACCAATACCCTTCGGCCTCATCTTAAGCGTCAAATCAAGAGTATTGATATACCGTCCGGCTGTATCGGAACCTTTACTTTCGATTTGAATCCTATGTCCTGGTTCGTCAGTCGAGTTGGGGGAGGGATAGGTATGCGGATTGAAGTGAACACGCCAGCGGGCGGGGAGGATGTGTTTTATGTTGTTGAGGTGGGATGGGAGAGTTGATGATGTTGTAGCTTTTATGGAGTCGAGGTAGTTGTAGTTACCAAGGGTTATGGAGTGGACGACGTCAGAGGGTTCGGCGGGGGTGAGGAGGTGTATGACAAAGCCGGACGGGAAGAAGCGGACTGTTTTTGTCAAGGATGTGATTAGATAGACCTTCTTTTGCAATTGGGGGGGGGGGTTCGTGGGGAAATAAACATACGATATCGGTAATATGTGACCATGTGTACAGGCACTGTTGAGAGGGCTAGACTACTAGCGGCTTGGTGCCCTTGACGAAGGTAAGTGCAAGTTGAGATATAGATTCCGTTATATCTGATCCTCGGCCGTTCAATGAACATCAATCTGTATGATGAATTGTATTTGATGACTTCGATTTCATCAAATGGCCGGGTTGGAAGTACGTCCAACTTTGAGGTTTCCTCCTCGCCAGAGCCCTCGTTTTCGCCTTCTTCGATAATACCAAGGCTGTTTAGCCCGGTTTCTATTCTATCAAGATCATGATCAAGTAACGGTTCGCCTCTGATATCACAGGCCCACGAAGGACCCCATATCATATTCTCGTAAACATTTTTGCAGAGTTCTCTCCAAAATTGCCGCTCAGTATATATCAGATAGCATATAGATTTACAGATTGTAACCGATCGGACAAATGAGGTGAGATCCGTCCTAGAAAGTAGGAAAAAGATATGTATCAGAATTTCTCTCGGTATCGTAGAAATCGGACACGTTGGCGCTTTCTTGTAGGATTCCTTCCCTTTGAGAGAGGCAAGGTTGATATTGTCTCCTGCGATTATGGGAATTCCGGCGAAGGTATTGACTAGCTCCTCGGTGGGGAGAACACTCTCTTCCGATTTCCTAGACGAGATCTGTTAGCCGTACAATCTCGATTATCTTGGATGGCCGATTGCCAACATACTCTGCCGACTCCGCATTCTTCGGTTTCCCTGACGTGGGTTGCTTGGGATAATACTTTTCCTTGAATTTCTCATGGACGGAAGGGTCAAGCTAGAAAAATGTTAGTTCTTTGCCCATTCAATGCTTCATTATATATCCCACGTGCTCGCATCTATAGGTCGATATAAGGCACAATACCCATGCGTACCTTAAAAGCTTTCCTGTATAACCTAACACTTTCATTAATCCTTCCATCTCTCTCCTTCTCGACTGCTGCCTCATAATGCTCCAACCCCGTCGTTAACGGTGCACTATCCAATGTCCTCTCTCCAGGCCCAAGACTAAGGGTAGGCTTGACATCCAAATCCAAACTTCTAAACCCATCGACATCGTGCTGCTTTTGAGCCAATAGATTTTGCGGAATGATATCACGAGCATGCTGGGAATGTCGTCGCTTATGCAGAGCACTTTGTGTACTATGATCATTGGGGTTTGATGATGATTGAGTAGGAACAACATCCGAGTTCGGCTGGGATGTGGTAGTATTCAATGGCTGCCTTTGGGATTGGAGGTCTTCCTTCCATTGGCGCCTAAAGGACTCAAGCTCGTCTGCAAGCTCGCCTGACGAGGGTTTTAGTTCAGGTGGCTTTTCGGACATCTTTGTTTTTGTGTTGTTGGTGTTGGAAAATTGTCAGGGATTTGGGGAGCTTTAAGGTTGCGGGATTTCCTTGCGACTGCAGGGTACCGGAATCGATCGAATTGGAGGATGAGTTTCGAATGGTAGGTCTCTTTGGGGCGGTTACCAATGTTCTACGAAAGTGCGAGGAGGAGTTTATCTGAATTAATACACGGAATTCAGAATTACGGAATTTGAAGGAGAACTCCAGCTTATAAGCAAAGCCAAGAGGGTTAAGGCGAACCCGCCTTTTGGCCTATCTGCAGGCGAACGGGTCCACTAAGCACGACTAGCGCCACCACATCACCGCCCGAAAAACACTGCACAATTGTTTGGTGACTCAAAACACAGCAGTTAATTGATCACAAATTTCGGTTAGTGTGGATGTATTTTCCTTGTAAGGTATTATTTTCCCACAGTGCAAATATTAAAAATACCGATTGGCCCTGGCCGTATCTGTCAATGGGAGAATGACGCCGAAGGGTTTTGCTAGGTTCATGGGGTTGAGGGTTGTTGGATGTGTTATAATGTTAGTTGCCTGTGTCGGGCAGGGTTCCGAGAAGGGGCTTGGTCTTGTAAACCACCCTCTGCATGTGCAAATGCTGAAGTTCCTTGCGGTTAGGGCTTATTCAACACCGACTTCCAGCCGATAGATTCGATTTTGCATTAACTGCACTGACGGACAACATCTTCAAACCCTTGAATCGAGTTAACTACTTCGTGGGGGGAGATGGTGAATTGTGACCAGTCTTGAGCCATGAAATCGCACGTGGGTTTGGGAGACATGGGATATATGTGTAAAAATTAAAGCTTAGGAAACTGATGCGAAGTGTTCCGACATGCTTGGGGCCAGTGCATTGTATGTATCTCTACTGAACCCGGTGGTTTCAGATCAAGTTGTAGTTCTCAATCAGCGTAGTGCCAAATCCGATATTTTTATCATTACAACTAAAACCAATATCTAGCTAGACAATATATCGACAAGATAGAAAATGAATATATGGGTCTCTCAAAGATATAAAAGGGCCAAGTTCTCCCACGGAATGCCATAATATTTATCAGCAAACCACCGGACTCCAATATTCTCAGAAGCATATACACCCATTCACATTTATCTTCTCCATACTACTCTAAACCCATCTCTTCAATCTTACAAACATCACAAAAATGGGTGGGCCATTGGATTGGTGGGCGAATTTCGTATGGTCCTTGGGCTGGATGAATGCCGTACCGGCACCGTTCACACCAATGGGTGCAGCTGTCCCACGACCACAGCCAGTACAGCTACAAAATGTAGACCCTCCTCACAGAACTTGCAACCTTTTATTCGAGCGTGTATACTACGAATACGACAGCCGCGAATCTAGCTTCTCGGAAGCCAGCAGTCTCGTCGATCAAGTCGGCCACCTAGGATCAATTGAAATCAAAAGGATAGACGGTGATAGATTGTTTTCTGAGGAACTTGGGAAGGAGTTCCAGGAGTGTAAACCCAATCCAAATAACCCGGAACCAACATGCACATTTCAAAGCTTGCTTCCGGCACCTGGAGGTGTTTTTACGGTATCGTTCCCGGGTGGACCGGGGAGTCAAGCTATTAGTATCGAGAGAGGTCCTGATACAGTCCGGCTCTTCCTGGAACAAAATCCGAACCCTGAACATCCGGGTGGTTGCGAAGTTGGCGAATGGAAGGACTGGCGGAAGGAAGAGGATGGAAAGTTCGCTTTTCCGTTGAAGGATGTTAAGGGTGTTAAATCGGCCAAGGTGGGTTGTGAAGCTCTCAAGCTCTGGAGCCCATTTCCTCCAGACTTTCAGAAGAACTGATTGTAAAAATGCATGGGAATCTAGTACTAATGCTAACTGAAATACAGTCTCGTATCTATACTTGCAACAACTTTGACTGCAGCGCTCCTAGTCCAGCACGAGCTCGTCGAAGTTATCCGATTGACCTTCGCTTCTACGTATAAGCACCTGCTCGCTGGGGTATACTTATTGGCTTTGGAGGACATGATTATTAAGTACACAAGGCAGGTCTCGGGGAAGGGTTAGAATGATTAGAAGGCTGTCCTGTGCCTATATAACGAGATATTCACAAGACTGGATCTAGATGCTAGCGCTGGGCGTTTTGTGGTTCTGTTGGATTTTGGAATGGATTTTGGAATGGATTTTGTATTAGGGGAATTCGATGTCATTGTTAGTATTTTGGAGTAATATTTGCATTTATTTGAGTCTGTTAGTTAGTAGGTAGATATAAAGGACCTAGCATATTTTAAGAAAGATACTGAAGTATCTCTTGCCTAGTTTTTCTACCTTAAGATACATATAAGCTTTTTGGAAGTCTACGGATAGCCTATCTTGTCCCGGAGACTCACATGCAGGGAACTGTGGGTCCCGTCAATGATCAAGATGGAAATTGGATGCTTAAGCGGTTAGTGGAAACAATTCAACGAATATGACTTGCGCAAGAGGGCTCGTAGTGATATCGCCTCTAGAGAATGTTTCGAGTTCGTACTAATATATCGAAAACTGGAATAGCTGGATCTGCAGGGCGGAATGAGGCGGTGAGGAGTGGTGGACTATCATCTTTGACTTAGCGTTGGATGATTGTGACCACTCGAGCAGTATCTGATATTTCTAAGACCAATGTATGCATTTGATTGAATGGCATATTATATTCTGGAAATATGCGAGAAGTCATAAATGAATTCACATTCACATTCACATTCTTGTGATCATGGATTGTATCAAATATCGATAGGCAATGATAGTCAATGCATGGTGTGTTGGCGTTGGTGTACTGTTGGAACGGCGGCATATCATGCCCAACCGAATTTGTTTAAAAAGTCTGTAATTTGGAAGAATTCGAGAGAAAAAATGAACAAAAGGTCTACACTCTGAATCTCATCTGAGATTGAAAGGCCCCCCTAGCGAGTTCGAATTCTGACAATTTTGTCGCGGTCGTCGACAAGTTGTTTGGCCTGACCTGGGCATGCCCCCCGGATCAAGTGGCAAGACAAGCCCCTTCGTTTTAGAAATTGGACTCGCGGTTTTGAGTGTGTCGGATGTGCCAAGCGCTCGAGTTTCGTTCTGTGCCATGCCATATGCCATGCCTGCTCGCTCGCTCGCCAGGAGGATCCCAAGATTATCCTGATTGCAGATTTAGAAATTAGAATTAGATCAAGTGAGTGGGGAAGTATTTTTTATTTTTATTTTAATTTTAATTTTAATATTTACTTGCTCTCACATCTGTGTCCCTTAACCACCTCTTGAACAACTTCAATACCACCTATCTTTCGGCGTCGACGTCTCCGGACTCCCAGCAAGTTTTTCAATATAAAAACACCGTTAGGTGGCCAGTGCTAACTACAGGTGGTTAAAAGCCGCTGCCATCAAACAGCTTTAACTATCGCCCTCGCCGGTCCTAGACGGACACATCGATTGACGGTGCAGGAGTCTCGAATTCGAAGCTAGCTCCACTCTCCTTTATATAGTGTCGGGCCAAAATTTGCCCCGGAACCCCTTTGGGATCGCATATTATAATACTTATAGCTGTCGATCCCTGTCAATTACTTAAATTACCCACCAGAAATATCCACATTCTTCCGAAGTCCCTATCGACACGTATCAAAGCCGGCCTTTTGATACTCCAAATCCGACCGTGGTTCTTTACGAAACCTGTACTTACAATTGTGCGACACGCCTTACAAGCTCTAGTACCGCCCTAACAGCTTTGGGTTTTTCCTGTACGTCACCCGGCCCGTTAACGTTTGCACGCCCTGTCTCTCAGTTCTGCGACATAAAAGCGACAGCTTGCCAATTAACTTACCACTGTAGCAACCTTAAACTCCGCCCGGAAACCTTGCCTGGTTCCGTCTACAACGAAAAAAACCATCACTTCCAAAGCCGAAAACAATATTTTCTGGGACGGACGCTGCTAGAAAAAACATCTACCTATCTTTGTTGAAGCCTTGTAGGGGAGATGATGCGAAGTGGGGAAGGGGCCAGATATCGACAGTAGAATTCCGATCCTCACTTTTCCTTCCGCCCCCGGCGACGTCTTTATCCCTACATCTGGCCCAATATGCCATTAGCCACCTCCGAAGATTCTGGCTTACCACCAGTGCTATCTACACTCCCGACAGTTGCCGAGGGCTCTATGACGACTCAAGATGAAGAGCTAGACTCCACTCCTAGGGCAGAGCCTGAGCTGTCCTCCCTGTTGCCTGCTGGTTCAACCACTAGCAACACCGATAGCATCACAACTCCCAGTTCCGAAACAAAACCACAGTCTGAAGAACAATTACCACCAGTACTGGATAGATTATTATCGACAATTAGCAGTGCATCAGAAACAACCTTG
This sequence comes from Arthrobotrys flagrans, assembly GCF_004000055.1. NCBI lineage: Eukaryota > Fungi > Ascomycota > Orbiliomycetes > Orbiliales > Orbiliaceae > Arthrobotrys > Arthrobotrys flagrans. Next base: position 5,022,183 of record NW_027137547.1, read on the forward strand.
ATAGCTGGTTTGTTAGTTGTAGCTCTTGTGACGAGCACGGTATTTGGGAGAATCGGCCTGCTTCTGGTCGGCACGTTTCTGGGAGCCATGTTTCACGCTGCTCTCCAGAATCAGAATGGTCTGTCGGACGCCATCAAGTCATTGGCTAAGCCTAAAGTCTCCATTCCACCCGAGAAAGAATCTGGAGATAGTACTAAAGAACAGGTTTGTAGACTTTCGTATAAAATAGCAGAAGTTAAAGTCACAGCTAACCCATTGATAGAAGGCACAAGAAGACGCTGTCGTCGACTTTTCGTCCCTGAACCCAAAGGTCGGGAGTGCCTTGGACGAGCTCTGTAATGCCGTCGTTAAGGATTGCATCAAGTACGTATTCGAATCTTTACCACATATATCTAATACTAACCGGTAAAGCTCATGGTACATGCCACTCATTCCCGACGATTCATCTTTTCCTGCGACATGCCACCACTACCTGACCCAGACATTCCTCCGATTCTCAAAACATATGAACAACAAACGCCCGGCCGATGTTTTCTTCTGGTCGGTCATTAACATCTCGAGTACAATGACAGCCTTCATGCAAGATCTTTCCCGGGCACTGAGCGTCAATAGAGAACTTAGGGCTGGTGTCCAAACCTATATCTCAGCGAATCCGAAGTCAGATCTGGCAGATTTGGTGCATCGGGGGGACCAGGATAAAAAACTTAGGGAGCTATCATCGGATATTATTCAACAATTTGCTCCTCGCGACTTGAAGAACAGCGAACCTGTGGCATTGTTTCTCAAGAATATCGTCCGAAGCGTCATACTCTGGAATATGGTGGAAAGGTTCAGCGACCCGGACTTTATCAACGAGTGGATTATCTATTTTCTCGAGCAGAAGGAAAGCGCTGGCCCCAGTAAGGAAGGCGTTGGTGCAGTACTTCAAGCCTTTGATAGAAGTGTCGCAGGTGCCGCTCAGGGAAGTTTGCCAAAGGTTTCGACTGTTATTCCACAGGAGTCGAAGTCTGCGACGCAATCTCCGACGACTAGAAAAGAAAACCCTCGGCCAGCGCCAATGCAACCCAACGGCACAAACGGAATCAAGAATGTCAACGGCACGAATGGTACGAATGGTATGAACGGCACGAACGGCACGAACCCCACCAATAGCCCATCAGTCGAGAAGCCTACTAGAATACTGCCACACGAGTTTATTCGAAACGAGGGCGTTTCGAACCGCGACGAAGATAATTCTGAGGATGGAAAGAGTCTAGAAATGCGGTCCGCTAGCCAAAACCAGAGCCCGGTTGATAGTCCACCGCGCTCTCCTATCGAGATGTCTACAAAGAGGGCGTCCTCGAGTGCCAGCTCCCGCGCTAGTGTATCGGAGCTTTCCATGACGCCACATAAGACCAGCTCCGAATCAAGCCGTAGCGGAATCTATCCGTCCCAGGCCGTTGAACCGACGAAGCCTTCCCCTGGCATGGGGCTTCTTAACGGAAGAGTTACGGTAGTAGACGCCGGCCCAACCCCCGATCCATCTAGAACTCTAAGGTCAAAGCCCAAGAACCAATTCATGATTCAACTAGAACCTTTAGCCTCAGCCGGGAGGATCGTGATGAGGACTTATCAGGACTTTGAGAATCTACATAATACCTTATTTAGTGTCGCGAGAATTTCGGGATGTGAAAAGTACATGATGGCTTTCTCGGAAGAGGGGCTACCCACTTGGAGAAATCGATCGATAGATGAAGTGGTTGCCATGTTGGAATTCTATCTGCGAATGGCGCTCAGCGAAGAACCCCTCGTGAAAACCGAAGCACTCTATAAGTTCTTCGAAAAAGACGAGGATAAGCGTGAGCGCGAAAAACAATTGAAACAGGAGACTCCAAACACCCCCTGGCGCAGCAGTGCCTCCCTCGAAAATATGGGAAAGAATATTCTCGGTACTATCACGAAAGCTCCACAGTCTGCTAGCGAAGGCGGAAAGGCATTCTTTGGAGGAATCAAGAAGGCTCTAGCGTCGCAGACCTTGGCTCAATCACCATCCGAGCGAACTGATAATCGACCATTTGGATTTATCTCGAATAACACCTCCAGGGCCGCCTCCCGCGCTCGCTTGAACGAAGAAAGCCTAGAGGCACCTATCGCTCCTCAGGACGATTCGCCGGTTGAGCCTCCGCCTGAGAACCGTGGAAGATTCAGCATTCAATTAACCCGTCGAGCCACTAATCCACCTCTCCCGCCACGAAGGTCTGCAAGTGTAGCGGCAAGGTCCTCTAATTTGTCGACAGTCAATGCAAGCGACGATGAGGATACGCTAGCACAATCCACACCGTCTCTTCTCGATAGGGACCTGACTCTCGAGTCCGAAAATATCACAATGACGTTTGAAGAGCCCCTCCCACAGGAACTGGATGGAATTTCCCTCCCACACCCGCCTAGTGAAATTGACAATTACGACATGACGTCTGAGCATGAGGATCTTGGTAAGTTCCGCGAGCCAGTCTTTTAGGTTTCTCCGTGAGTATTCGCTAACTTGAACACTAACGGCAGGTTATATGCCACACATCCCACCGGCCGCTATCTTCGAGGGTATCACGGAAACTGAGACCCAATATGTCTTGGAGATCATGTTTTCAATCATTAATGAATTGTATGGCCTGTCAACGGCCTGGATGATTCGTCGCTCCTTCCTTAACATCGCAAAATCAGTTATACTACGGCCTGGAAACTCGCAGCTTGCGGGCATGCGCAACATGATCCAATCCGATGTCTTGGAAGCCAACACCAAACCGGAGGTAATTGCAGATTACATTCGACAAATTCGTAAGAACGCACTACCGACACCGGCGGAAGCGAAGGAATGGGAGCAGACAAAGAAACCACGAACCGACGAAGAGAAAGAAGAGTTGAGGCAGAAGGCGAGAATTCTGTTGTCGGAGAGTTTACCCCAGGGACTAACGGCGCTGTTGGGGGTGAACCAAACGAAAGAGGCGATGTATCAACTCTTTGATGCTTTGCAAGAGAGAGATATTGCGAGAGGACTATGGACGGCAATCCTTTGCGGGACAATGAAGTTTGTTTGTCAGTAACTGGGTGGGAAGGAGTTGGGAGCGGCTGTATATACTTGGGATGGGAGGATTCGGGATACAGATTCATTTTTCATTTTTCAGATGCATATGCATTATGCATTGATGGATTGGTTGGCTTTTGAGCGATGGCGTTTTTTACCCTTCAAGGTGGGCCGGTTGAAGATAGACCGATTGTTTGGACTTCGGGTGTGTCGAGTATTTAGACGCACGGTTTTTTAATGATGTGTGTAGATATTTCAGTGCCCCTTGCCAGTCTTTGGTGGGGGAAAAGTTGGAGTTCTCGGGCGTTCTTTTTGCTTTGTTTACTACTGTACGCATAGGAAACCACCTTTTTAAAACTTTAGGGATGATAAGATAGGAGACGCAGAAGAATGGGAGATAAAACGTTTTTTGTTTTTATTATAAAAAAGAAGAAAACTTCTAATATCATTCTGTGCTGAATTCTATAGATCTAGTAGTAGTAGTAGTAGTTTGATTTCTTGACTTGGGACTAGCTAACTATAGACACAGGGGCTCGCGTGAGCGTGTAGCTAGACTTTTATGGTCCTCGTCTTGGAGGCTTGCCTCTCTCGTATCCACCATTTTGCATGTTGAAGCTGTGCAATCAATTTCTTGCTATCGACTTATGCCCAAATCCACGCCCTTTTGTCGCACACACCGTTTCTGACAATATGCAATATGCAACCGCTTCCCGCTATGCATGTGTGGCCCGGCCTCGTACCCAGATGTGGCCCACGAAGACAAGAGTTCACCGTGGCGCGTGCCAATTGCCCAATCCTTTCCTTAATCGGTCCTCCTCAACCAATTCATCACCGCCATGATTGCTTTCAATGCGTCGATTCGTCCGTCAACTTCGATCAAGCTGTACCATTTCGTTCTGCCGATTCTGCAACAACACCATTGTGGATTCTTTTCCATGTATCCTTCGGAGGGGAGTTGGCCTGTTCTGACGAATTTGATGTATGCTTGTGTTAAGAATACGTGGGAGATTGCGAGGTGGTGGTTGACGGATGAGATTAAGAAGAGCTGGTAATTTGTGTTAGTACAAAAGGTTACAGATCAATCGTAACTACCCGGTTTTCTCAAATTTGAAAAAGGATAAAAGAACTCACATCATCACCACCGATCTCTTTATCCTTTCCAACAGCCGAATATCTAACCTTCTTATGCATTCCCGTCCTACATCGTTCCTGACTCAATGTCAAAAGTGCCGATAACTCGTGGACCGCATCGGCTACATCGTCCGTTTCTGTGAATTTCTCCTCGTTACGGGTTTGTAGTATGGCTGCGGGGCCAAGTACTACTCCTTCTTTACGTTCCTGCACGGTAGGTGGTTGACTGTGGAGGTATAGGTCCGCTTTGACAGAGAAGAGGGAATGGTTGGAGAGGAGCTTTGGAGGGTAACGTGGTGGGCTGTTGTTACATTTCGTAGCTTTTTGTTAGCATGGTTTGTGTAACAATATATAGAGCTCTGTATCCGGCCCCGAGGGCAGCTTCATATGATGGAATAAAGGGGAGAAGGGGGGTTCCATACTATATCCTCATATCAAACCCCCAAGCCACGGGGTCCACGAAGTTTCTCAGCAATTCCTCTCGATATTTCGCCGCACTCCTCGCCGCAGCACCCGCAGCACCACCATCCACCGGTAGCCCATCCATCTTATTTTCCTTCCCACCATTCTTATCTGCCGGATTTTCCGACGACAAGATCAACTCAACCATCTCCATGGCCTGAAAGAATTTATAAAAATTTCCAATCTTAATATCCCTCCTCCGTCTCGCGATAAAATCGTACGCATCTTGATTTTCCACCACAATCTCCTTTTTCCTCTGGTTGAATAGACTGTTCTCATCCGGGTCGTTTTCGTCAGGGTGGTATTTGGTGGGGATCAAGGAGGATAATGGAAGGTCGTAGGTATAGCTGACATTGAGAAGTTGTAAATGCGACGGGAGGACGTCGGAGGGTTTTCGGAGGGTGGAGAAGATTTGAGTGATTGTTTCTAGTGACGGGACGGTCGAAGGAGTATCCGGGGAAGGAGTGGTGCAGAGTGAGAGGCACCGGGGGTAGGTTATGGAAGTTAGACGGGCCTTTTTGATGGCGGGGTTACGCGGGGCGGATTTGTCCTTATCGGCAGGGATCAGGAGGTTCCAGTTCGCAAACATCTCGAACGGTTTTTTTTTTTTTTCCTTTTAGAATATGAAAGCTCCCCTTGGTTTTCGAGTAGAAACTTTAAGCAAGAATGTGGGGAATTTACGATGCAGTTGGGGATATCGGGAAGCCAGCCATGTGGATGTTGACTTTTATGAAAGGAAAAACTGCGTTGTAAACGTTGTATTTTTCGTGGGGTGCGTGTGCTGTTTCTTCGGTGAGGAGTAGCTCGGGTAGAGTGCCTTCTCTCGAAAGTGAGAACGGGTAAGAAAAAGAGGTATCCTCCTTGCTCGTGTGAGAAAGGGAAAAGGGGAGAGAAAAGGGGGGAAGCTTTAAATGTGATCAATTGGATTATCCGCTGTCACATTTACACGCCCTTTTTAGTCTTTTAAAAAACAAAGAAAGGAAAAAAGTGAAGTGAAAGAGAGAGAGTATGTGATAGAAATGGGGGTGCTCGAGCAAAGAGGAGGTCAAAAAGGAAGGGTGGAGCAAGGTCCCGGTTTTAATGCTGGCGTGAGCTAAACCTAGTTCGCGGCTGCCGTTCAAGCGGTCCCGCGTGCAGGGATTAGCTATCAAGCTGTGGGTCATACATTGCTATTCCCCATTCATGGTGGCAGGTCTGATGCATTTCCCAGCTTTAACCAAATCTAACAAACCTTCTAGCCCCAGCAGCTGTGCAGCTAACTTGCAGCTTCTAGGATATTTAGGTCCCAAAATCTTGGTATTAAATTTCTGTAGCAATTGAAAAGGTGATATTTAATATTTCGATATAAAAATCACTGTGGATTTTCCCGAAAATGTATAAAAGTGGTGGAACGAGGGATCTTTGGTACGCGTAACGTACCAGAACCCTCCTGGCCGACGCGGTTGTAGCGGGTGCTCTCATCGCAAAACTGACACACGATTTCTCCTGGCCGCCAATCAATTCCCAGCTCCTTAGCTAGCTCCTTCGGGTCCAGATATTACGCATAAAACTCGCCATCTAAACGATTCACCACGACCGTTCCATTTACGCTACAATCATAGGTGGAAGGGTGGTGTGAATTTGAAATCCAGATGATACGGTGGCTGCCGAAACAGAGCCAATCACCGGAAATATGTAGATTTTCGTATCCAAGTTGTCTTCCCTCCCCATAATCTTCGAGCCGCACCCGTTTAGCCCTATCATTTTCTTACTCGACTGAGAATCGTGTGCTTCCAATATGCTAAGCAGGTTCCGCTCTGACAAAATAAGAACGAAGGGCCCTTTTTTACCTGTTCCTCGGCCCTAGATATTTATGCATGTCTGTCATTATCGTCTTCACATCTGGATTATAGAAGCTCACATGTTTGCCGTTGTAAAAGGCTACCAGGCGGCCATCCCCAGAGAACGCAGCGGCTTGTGGTCAGGGTGGTCTGGGATTCACGGAGTCCGAGATCGATACCGGTGTATCCGAATCCCTAAACCACTCCGAACTGATAGCTCGAAGGTCGCTGGAACCCGTTATGAGGTTAACGTGGCCGACAACAGTCGCCTGAATAAGCAATGATTGAGCCATCTGGCAAGAAAGCTGCGACAGCTATTTCACCACAGATACAGCGTCCTTCCTGCTTGTATGAAGCAATCCTCCGTGGGTGAGACTCATTAAAAAGATCATAGACGCTGAGAGATACTCTACCGTGAAAACGACACGAGAGGGGTGCCACGGCAAATGCGGCACTTTTACCATCCCGAGTAGACGCTATCGACGTAACCGCACATTCTGCGTCTATAGGGACCATTTGCCGTAATATATGGTCTTTGATACTCCAGCTTCTTCCCTCCTCTAGCCGCCCTACCGCCACCGGACGATCGTACGAGGCTAACTGCGCTTGGTTTTCATGCACCTCTTTATAAAAACACTCGCCCACCTTCTGTACTTGGGTGGGATTGCAAATTTTGGAAACCGCGATTTTAATTTCGTTCAAGTGCTTCGCTCTCCAGTTTACAAGTATGGTAATGAAAACAGGCCGGAAATACCGAAAGAAGGGAAAGGAATGGCTGGTCAACTAGATTGGGAAACTCTCCGTTATGCCACCGCCCATGCCGGTGGGACAACGAAAGAAGCTTGACAACCAGACTCTCTAATTCCAGACGGAACGTACATTCGTCACGCTCCCGTGCACGAACAACTTTACTTACTGGGATGTGTCCCACCTTGCCCTCGGAAGATCCCACTACTTCGTTAGCTGGTTGGAGAGTCTCAACTTCTCTAGGTTGAACTACTCTCAGAATGTCCTTGCGTACGCGGCGGCGGCGACTGCCGCATTCAGCTTTTAGAGACGTCCCTTATTTTTGGTGGCTGATTTTATGCCGTGGTGGCTTGGCCGAGCCGCCTTGATATATAGTATAAAACTTTTTTTATATTATTGTATTTTTAAAAAATATAATATATTTTAGCTAAATCTTTTTATAGAATCAATACTATATTCCAATAAATTAATTCTTCCTTTCTCATAAAAAGTTGAAAAGTTTTGAAGATTTCCTTTAGCTAGAAGTTTGGTCAATTCTATTTCTTTTGGCCCGGGTCCTTTTCTCTACAGTCCAGTTTCCTGGAGTTGATATCTTAAATGGTTCGAGCTTTGTGAGTTCCCGAGCCCTAAAACCATCATAGTAATGTTTTCTTCATTTGAGCCAGGCTTTAGAAGGAGTTTTTATAACATCTTTTTTGTGGTGCCTGATGAGCATGTTCCTGCGAGTCTAGTTCTTAGGAAGCTTTGTACCAAGAAATCTCGATGGTTTTCTTTCATTCTCGTGCTTAAGTTTTCTAGCTCGTGGGTTCTCAACTCTGAAACTGTTGTAATGCTTGCTTGAGAGCTGTTGTCGTGACTCGTGGTGTTTTTATCGCTAGTTCTCTTCTTTGAACTTCCAAATATTTACATTAGGTGTTCATTCCCAACAACCTGGGGCGACCATGTACGTTCCTCGAGGGGTCACAGTTCGTGTTCCTTTGGACGAGTGTTTTTTGAGTACCATCCTTCTTCGGGCGGAACGGTTACGGGCCCCTCTGGCTTCTTCCCTCTTTCGGTTATGCCGAATGCGCACGTGGTTTCCGCCGGAACTGGTTTGACCGCTTTCTCCTTCTCGTTGTTGATCCCCAATGGTTGAGCATGGATTCTGCTAATTTGGGCCATGTCGACAATTCTATGGGGATATTTTCGGGTCTGCCACTTTCCTCCGCTTTGGTTCGTCTTTCCACGAGAGGCATCGACCAGTCGCTGGCCGAACCTCTGAGACTTAATAGTACGTAATCTATCTTACGTCTGTCCGTTGGGAATAGGCTGCCGTTGGCCGAAAAGAAGAGCCGTACCTGGTACAGGAATGTCTGAATAGTGTTAGGTTTCCCTTCGAATATGTCGGGTGCCCTGCACAGGCAGGCGTAGTCCCCGGCATAGGACGCCGACTCGAGGGTTGCCGTATGCTGAGCATTCTCGAGTCTAATTTCTTCCAGAGTTCTGAGAATTGTATCCAAACTTCGTTTTAATTCTTTTATCCGTTCTTCTGTATCCATACTGCCTGGGCTAGCGACCGTCGGTTCTACTTTCGTTGTGGGTTCCATCGGGATAGCTACGGGGCTCTGCGGTTGAGGCTGCTGTATGGGGGGTTGGTAAGTCGGAAATTCGCGAGGGGTATCAAGGTAGGAGAAGGCGCTGCAGGAAGGTTGGCGATGTGGTTGCGCAATATTCCTGCCTGGTTTCTGTACCTGCTAGGAACTGTTCTTTTTTTGGCTTGCCTTAAGTACTGTACTTTGTTCTCTGTCAGAGGAGGGTTTATGTTGACAGACTATGGGCTTTGAGCAAATAAATAACTGGATAAAATGTTAGGCTATGGTTTACTTGCCTAGGGGGCAAAAATCGAAAAATCTAATATTGCAACAGCTTCAACACAAAAAAGGGAATTCCCGTATCTTAAGTGGTAGAATCAACTTAGATTATCCAGTGCCGATTCAAGTCGTCACTGGAGGGTGGCTATATACACATTCTATGTACATGAGGGCTCTATAGTTCTGCTTAGAGTTACCTATCTCGAAGTCGTCGGCAGTCGTGCTTGCGTGTGTTGTCGTGTATTTCGGATACCGCACTCCGTAGGTCTAGGAGAACGCCTCCTGACATATCTATATTATAAATTTCATCAGAATGGCAAACGACACCAGGTTAGGAAAAAGGAATACAAAATCTATATATAAAAAAGGAATACTAATAGTAAAATAATCATATTAATAGATATTCATTCTGGCTAGTACTCTATTGTCGGGAGACGTTCTCCTAGACGTTCGTCCTGGGCCTACGGAGTGTGGTGTCATGAGGGCGTGATATCCGAAATACCACACGACAACACACGGCTGCCTTCGGCAGCCTCGAGCCGGATGGAAAAGACCACTGTGGAGTGATCACGGAAGGATGTCCTCCGAACGTCCATCCTTTTGTATATAGAATGTTTAAATTCTAACCAGTAGCAGGCGCTATTAGAAGTGCTGATACATATTCCCAATAACTGGGATACCACCCGGCCGCCTCCCAATCCACCAACGAGATCGTGTATCCCGTCTGATCCTGTGTTTTCTCAACTAGTATGTTCCTTTGGTGAAAGTCAGCGTGAGTGAAGGTCGGGACGTGTTTGGCTTCATTTCGAGTGAATTGAGGCAGCAAAAAGTCGCTAATATATGAGTGTTTCTTGTTATCCTGAGCATCCAGCTTGACCTTGTTAATTAGGCTCATGATAAACTCGCGCTCGTTTGAAAACGGCTCGTTTGCGTTGGGGTCGTCAGCAAAGATGCGGAACAAGTCATGCGTCAAGCGACCGCCAGAAATACCTCCGAAAAAACTAGGGGCCAGTACTGCTCGTATTTGTTCGAGCACTTGCCGAAGTTTCAGTAGTATGAGGTCTTTCGCTTCTTGTTGGAGACCAGGCCAAAGTTCTTCAAGAGTTTCTCCGCGTAGATATTCCATAACAATATACAGTGTCCCGTCAGGCTCTCTCCATGCGGCATATAATTTCGGCGCAGAAATATTGAGATTCTTCTCAACGAAGAGCAAATTCTCGGCTTCGGCAGGAGAAATGTGAGCGCTGTATTTCACAATGAAGTGGTCTTTGATGCGGGCAATCTTCTTCCACTTGTCGTAGTCGTCGGTTGCGGCGTGGATCTCTGCGAGGGGGGGCAGGCAGCTCTTTCGGATCTCGGAAGTATGGAAGCTTCAGCGGAGCTGTTGGTTCCATTCTGAGCCTCTCGATTGATGTTTTCCCTGAATATCTTAGAACAAAGCTGGTATGGGAGGACTTGAGAGTTGAACATACAAACCTAAGCTTAAGCTTTCAAAGCCTTGCGATGAACGTTTACTAGAAGAGTTAAAGGTCAAATCTGACTACTGCTTCTACTCTCAAAGAAAAAAAGGATGAGATTAAGGAAATTTTGATGGGAGGATGCAGCTTAAAGGCACAGATGGATAAGTGGGGATACCCCTGCGCACTTTGTATTGTCTGGTTTATGAATACCTACAGTAAAGTGACAGAAGAAAAAAATTAATGTTAGTGCTGCAACGTTGTAGGTTTTCGAGAGCCAGTACATCCTAGCTTGGAGGCTTGAGAGTCCCAAAATGGAACGATGTGCCTCTATTAACAGCCTCTCCAGCTCCGGAATAATCTCCAAAAGTGTGTTTAGAAGTATTTGTTCTCAAATATCCAGGCAAACGATTCTTCAACAAGATCATCTCTTCTTTTTTCCTTTATTATAAACGCGGCACGGTCGATAGAGTAAAGGTATCGAACACATTGATATTCATCTATTGTAGATTCATTTATATCCGCAACAGCGAATATCGATAGTTAGTCATAAACATGACCCTCTATCTGACGGCAGTTCTATAGATCTATGGGTTCAATTTACCCTCATCGTTATCATTCCCCGAGCCAAATTTTATATTCCCTCCTTGGAACATCTGGCTCCCTACAAATATATTCCCATTGTTCGTGAAGTGTGAGTCCTTATCGACCAGGAATTCTGCCGAACCATGGGCACTTCGTGGAGGCTGGTATACAAGACCAGAAGTCATTGTCTTAGCTAGCTTCGGATATTGAAACGACACATATATTTCCTTGTCGTGAGCTGCGAGCGGCCCACCCTGCCGAATACCCTTGCCTTGGTCTTTTGCAGCTGCAACACCAGAAATTAAATAAATCGAAATTTAATTGTCTACGAATGGAAAAAATATTCTTATGATCTTACATAAAAATCGTTTTCTGAGAAGCCCTCTTCATATGTCTTCTTTATCGTGCGTGCTAGCTAAAATAGTAAGAGGTCTTGAGAGAAGATGACCTGGGACGGCAACATTTAATATTTTCTGGGTCAATCTCGGCGGACAGCCACAAGAAAATGAATTCGCGGAGAATATCCAACAATTTCGACATATATACCAATTCTCATCAAATTGTAATTGCACGCGACGGGGCTATATCCAAGTGCAAGTAAAGTGCCTCTATTAATGTATTGGCTTCTCGTGTAACCCTTTTTTATTCCAGCTTACTTGACTAGTATAGTACTGTATATAGGGAAACGGCTGAAATACCTTTTAAAATTCTTGTTTCAATAAATTTAAACTCAAAGTATATCCCAACGATTGTGAGATTCAGAAAAACGAAAATTCCAGATTGTTCGACTGCGCGGCTAGGCTTAACCTATTTTCGGAACTGCTGGAGTAAGTACAAGTTACATTCGGCTTGGAGGTTGCGAGACTCACTGGTTTCGATTATTTCACCTATGGTATTTGATAGCCTCGATCCCTTTCGAACTTCAGGCACAATTTGATTCCGTGGGAAGTTACAGATACTATTGAAAACCTCAAAGGATAGGCCTGGTACCTACATAAATTGGTAAGTACTTAAGTACTTAAGTTGTTGATTGACTCCTCACATCTGTTGTGCCACATGAGTGCCGTTAGACGCATGCGCGCATGACGTAAAAAGAAATTTGGACATTCAGTCTCAAAGACAAACCTCCTCTATCTGCGAGAGCTCGTTCCTTTCCCTCTCGGGCTATCTTCCCTCTTCCCACCTTCAGACTCTTTCTTATTTAATTGAATATCATCCTGTGCTCCTCCTCTCCCTACAGCTCTTTTTCGACGTTTCATAGGAATAACCCAATCTCTTAAGTTTACCAGAATACGAAACTGATAGAAAACCAAGATTCCTATTTAGTAAGTAGACATAGAATCTAATAGAATCTAAAAACATTTGTTATAATTATGTAGATCAGTTATTTTGATGTGGTCTAGGTACTTTTTGATATCATAATCAGGATACAGACCGGCGAATTTCAGAATGTTGCACGCGGAAACTTTTGACAGGAAGGGGTTTTATTATCCCATCGGCAATAGTCCCGCAATCAATCTTGTAGGATATCTCCCACAAGAAATTAATGCTGAAGTTCTCCTCTTGGGCTGTGGCGACGTTCGAAACGTCCTCTTTACTCTGTTCACTGAATCATCCGACACTGCAAATGAAGGTAATAGCAACCTAGAGGACTGTTGTGGTACCCAATATTTGCTAATATAATTAATACGACTTTTGAATAGCACATCGGAAGTACCACTTCACTTGTTGTGATGTTGAAGGGGCAGTCATCGGTACGCATGTGGCATTCATCCCATTGTCCGATTTTGAATTTATATTATACTAACTCGAACATGCATAGCTCGAAACATCCTACTGATGGCAATGATCTTGAAGAACGAGGAAAGTTCGATCATGTGGCCGATTTATTATGATGTCTTCATGTCAGAAAAGTGCTCTGAGGCTCTTAAAGGTCACTTGAAAGAGCTGCTGTCAGCCTCTGAAGATATATATTCATGGTTGAAGTCAGATACGGGGAAAGTCCTCACTTTGGGTTCAAGGTACACCCTTGCCGTTGTCAGACGGTTCTGGAGTGCCTGGGTGAAGGAGTTGAGTGACAAAGCCAACGAAAGTCAGCGTAGGAAGTCCGTCGAAACGGAACTGAACAATGTAGTCAAGAACTCTAAGGGCAGTGTTATATCACTGGCGCGGTCTGCTGGTCCCTTGGTTTTGGAAGTGCTTAACGCGTCATCTGAGCACTTTTATCACTATTGGAAACATGGTACCACAGAACTTCATCCAGAGAAGCCACCAGTCCCCAATCCGACCTTCGCTCTGTCAAAATATGGAAAGAAGTTCAGTGTCCACTATGGTTAGTTTATACAGCCTTGGGCGCGCCCTAAAGGAACTTTGCTAAAATTAGAAATCTTTTACTTAGGGACGAATCCCCTTGCTGGGTTTCATCTATCTACAGCTGTTGTTCCGTTTGCACCAAAGGATGGCCCTGCCTCTAAATTCTTACCAATGAAATACTCATCCGACTTTACCCCGTTAGTCACATGTGCAAAGGAAGAGTTCAATCTTTGGTGCCAGGCTTTCAGGAAAGCTCAAGGTGGCAATAAGGTCACCCTCTGTTTCTTCGTCGATGAAGCCTTGGAACTTTGTGGCAACTTGAGTCTAGCAACCGATGTTACAGGAATCAAAGAATTAAACGAGACAAATGCAATCTCGAAAGGATACCTCTACAGCCATCCCACCCAGTTCAATGTCATTGATATTTCCAATTTAATCGACCACATCGGAACCTACAATATCTTACTCTCAGTTCTGTCATTGCTTCGAAAAGACCACATCAGCTATTTGAGTACTGAGACATTACTCAATCATGAATTCGATCTAGAGTATGGAAATGAAGCTTTATACAATGTCTTTGGAGTTGACCCAGCTTCACTTTTTGCTCTCCTTGGAATCGCAGTCGTCGATTTTATGTGTGGCCAATCCAGCATATCTCAGGTTAGTGAGTACCCTCTGGAAGCCTTCGGCAAGGGTGCGCAAAGACATAGTCGTCTTGTATGGAAATGGATTCCTTCCTTTCAACCCGAAGGTATCAACGAAGACTGCGCATCACTTTCACAACGGCCAAGGTTTACATACGACACAGATGCAATGATAGAGTTCTTGGCCGCGGTCTACAAGAAATTATTCGCCATTGAGAACGCTGCGTGGTCGATACGGCAAATCGAAAGAGGCCTTCAAAGAGAAGGACGCATCAACTTCTTGCAGCATAACACTCGAGCAACATACTCATTGCTACTGCAGAAGATAAAGCGCGTCACATCCGAAACAGTACCTTGGGACGATCTAGTAGAAAAACTTGTCCTGTACGTGACATCAAAATGCGGAAGCTTGATCGCCTCCTGCTTTCTTCAGGAACAGGATGTTTTGAACCACCTCCATTGCGTCAAAACCGCGGACATCCTGAAGGAACATCCTAGCCTTGCCGCATTTAAATATGGTGGACCAATGGGGAATCAGATTAACCAATTTGAATATAGTAACGTTTTAACTTGCGTTACTCTTTCCGTTCCCATCAGAGCTTTCCATAAGCTCACGATGAGAGACATGATGGAAATTGGCAATCCTCAGCTCCAGATAACGTTGTCCTGTGGCATTCTGATGAACCAATTCTGTGCCCTTCACCGCAGATTTGGAAAACTTGATGCAATAGACAGTTCAGACTCATTTGGAGTACGTATTCAGAAAGAAGTTCCAACGTTCAAGGAGGATCTTAGCGGCTGGATAGGGACATCTGATATTCTCTACAGTTGCATGGTTCCAACTTGGTTGTTGCTGCTTGATGGTTGCAAAATCTCTCTGGCTATTGTTGTTAATCCTATGACGACCTTCCTCATCGAGGAGCTCGGTCCCTTTCTGAACCTTTTCGAAGCAAGTGTTCTGGACCACAAGAAAGTACGACTTTCCACGAAATACCCTTTGGCTACATCCTTTTTAGACAGCCCTGCCGTCTTAACCTCAGCCGGCAAGCCTGATAATACCAAAGCCGAGGTTCCCGGTCCTCCCAAAGAAGATACATCGAATAGCAAACTTGCTCCCGAGCCATCCGAGGTACGGTCTGAATTTCAACTTCTCATGTTGGGAGGTACTCGCCAACAATTTCAGACATATCCTCGGCATTCCCCAAGGCTAGGAGTCCTTGGTAATGAGGCTCGTCCAAAAATTTGTCGCATTTTGTATCGTTGGTCTATTGAATCAGACAAAATTCTTGTCAAGCTATTAGAAGACAGGGCAGCAATCTCGATTACCAAAATAGGATCCTCAACTGTCAGAATTCATCTTGGTCCTCATTCCAAACTAGTAGCTTTCCCATTCCCAGTCGGAGAAGCGATAAAGCTTTCGGTGGCCAGAAAGTCAAAGTACATCGAGGTATGTCGTTCTTTCCCTCCCTCCTTCCCTCCCCTTTGACAAGGCAGCTCGACTGAATTAATTTCTAGATTAATGCATCGATATACGACGGCCATGGTACCCCTGTCTACTATCATTTCCCCGTTGGGATAGCAGACAAGTCCCTCCGTAGCATCGTTTCCTGGCATATGCATCGAATCAACCTCGATAAATCACCAGCCGTTTTAATTGACCTTACTAAACACGGCAAAATCAACTACGAGTGGATCAACACAGTCGCTACATTCGCATTTTCCAAACAAGAGCGGGCAAATATTAACTCCAGTTCTACAAAGTACGTTGGAGATCTCATGTCAGAGATCAAGGAGACCATTCACATGATCATCATCCGCCATCTCGGAATCCAGGGATTCAAAAATTCCACTTTCCTTCTGAGTTGTGTAGGCGTTGGCGGTTACATGGTCATATACGTCAAAGATATCCGCGTCGACCTTACAGGGCAAAGCATTACTGCAGATTGTGCTCTCATTCCGCTTGAATACAGCATTCTACCGCAACTTGCTCCACACCTCGTGCACTTTAGCAAGGCACCAATCATGAATTCCCCGGAGGAATTAAAGGCCTGGCTACAGATAGCACCCAGCTTGGTCGAGAGATGCCGTACATGGAAACATAAGCCGAATTGCGAATACCTCAGGTCTGAACGGGTCCCATCATCCGCCCCCGACCTCGAAATAGGCGAGCCCCTAATCTGTAGCTGTGGAAAGGGGATCTTTCCCAAAGCGTTCTACGACGACGTCGACCCCACTATCAAATTTTTGCTGCCATACGCAACCCGCGCGGCACTTGGGCCCTTGTTCCCACCACCCTACTCTAAGGAATTGCAAAGTTTGCAAGAACTTATTCCCAAGATATCCAGTCTCGATTTGTCCAAAATCCCCCATCCAAGGCAAGGGAAACGAGGCTGTGCTCTCTGCGGAAAGGAAGAAAGCGGTGACCTAAAGTTAATGAGGTGTTCTGCGTGCAGGAAGGTTGAGTACTGCAGCAAAGAGTGCCAGAAGAAAGACTGGAAGGCCCATAAAAAGACTCATTAGTCTTAAGCTCAATTATAGTCTATGCAAGGAACTGGGGGGCTTGAATTTTGCTGTGAGGCCTTGTGGGAGGCTGGTTCACAGGCCAGTCTCGCTTGTTAATGTATGTTATTGGGGCAACTGGACATGTTAGGTTAAATGAGATTGTGGTACTTTAGATAATAAAACGAAATATTCTTCGATTGAATTCCTCGCCAGTCCATTTGATTATGGATAAGTCAAGCATGCGTTGAACTGTTGCATATTGACAACGCCAAGAAAATTGATTATTCAGGAAATCACCCGAATCAGACGAGCCTTGCCAGCATCTCGAAGACATCACCTTCATGCTTCAGCCTTCTCATGAGAACCACTGGGCGTCTATTTACAGCCGTCCTCTAGCGACATCCATGAAGCGAACATAGCGGATAGGATCCAACTATTAATTCTGCTTCAATTCTCCCAATCTCCTTGCAACCTCCAATATCCCCCCTTCATCATGTCTAACCCTCATATCAACCCAATCCTCCCCCTCCCTCACATACTTATCCCAAGTATCCTCATCATCATCTTCCTTGGGCCTCTCGATATAAATCGTTGTCAATCCACACGTTTTAGCCGCCCTTAAATCCTTAATGTGAGTTCTATTATATATCCCCGTCAGTAAACCTAGAAATGTAAGAGATCTCGAGAAACGAAGGAATTAACATACGCGACCATCGCAACCCTCCCCCTCTCCCTTAACCTCCACTCCTCCTCCCCTTCCTCCCCTTCACCCCCCTTCTCCTCAATATACTCACTCCACTCCTCCTTCCCTCCAACGCCCAACACCTCACACGCGCCAACATAAACCTTCGCCTCGGGCTTATACGCCCTCCAAAGCTGCGCACTCAATAGCACATCAAACTGCACCCCACTATTCTTCTGCAAATCCACCAATAGCCTTAAATTCCCATTCGACAACGTAGATACAATCCCCAACTTTCTTAACCCTTCAATACCGGGTTTCGAATCGTCCCATGGTTTGAGGTTATGCCATACCCTTGATAATTCATGGATTTCAGAGGAAGTGAATAAGTGGGATAAGGAGTATTTTTGTAAAAGAGAGCGGAGGGATCGTAGGTGGTGAGCATCTACTGTTGTGTACAGTTGTTCAGAAGCTTCGGTAGCGAGGGGAATAGATGGGGTGATGTTATTCAATCCCACTTCTTTATCATTATTATTATTAATGTTTAGGGATTGAAGAGGAGACTTTGTAGCACCATTGGTTCTAACAAAGTTTTTATAACTATCCCTCCATTCTTGAGCAAATGATCTTGAGAACGTGTTGACTGCATCAGGAGTTGAGAGGTCTGGGCGAGAACTATTTGTGGAGGAAATAGAGGAAGGGGGTGCGCCTATTGCGTCTGGGGATGTGAGCTTCTGGGAGAGAAGCTGGGAGATCCGTGTGGAGACGGTTGTGCGCCAGTCGTAGACTGTGCCGAAAACGTCAAAGACGAAGGCCGTGGGAATGGTATTAAGAGTCTTAGGTGCCATCTTTGACGGATTATCCAAATAAGCGTTTAGATGAGTACTTGAATATCAACTCCAAGGTATGCGATATTTATATTAGTGTAGATGTTGCAATATTGGTGTGTCGGCGGAGTGCCGAGATCTCGAAATGTTCGAAACGGACAACTCAACGTCGACCGGTGTAAGTTCTGGATTTATAATACAAGAACACCACAGCCGAGGTAGTAAAAAGCGCCCAGGGCTGTAATCCAACGTCATTCTACCTACCTATTAGCTCACAATTGTATAACCCTAGCTCCAGATCGAGATCAGATCCATTCTAGCGGCCCGACTCATAGCATGATAGACGTTTCAAAATACCACATGACAACACGTCATGTAATATAACAGAACTACTTTAGATATCTCATAATCAAGCACAAGCAATGCGGCTTAGGGCTGGGATACGAGGCCATAAAAAGCTAGCAGGGATATTGTTCTTTCTCTCTCAAGTACATATAATACGTAGATCATTTATGCATCTGCCCCGACCCAAGTTTCTCCACACAAACCTGTATAACCCTCCCAACCAACTCACTTTCAGACTCCGTCTGCCCTATAACATCAATCACATATTCCTCCGCCCATCTTATAATGCACTCATCAACTTCCTCCAATCTTCTCTGACATTCTCTCAAAAGCCTATCCGCTCGTTCCTGTCTCTCCGCCGTCCAAACATCACCACCCCCAAAACCTCCATAACACTTTGAAGATATTCCTTCGAAGCCATGTTTATATCAATCTCCTCTGGCGGTTTATCTAAATACCTTTGTGTATGGTCCGAAACGAATTGAGCTTCAACTTTACGAACCAGATCTTGAATCCCTTCCTGACATCCCACCGCTAGCTCTCGGGCATTTTTCTAGCAGAACGCAGAGCTTGTATATTTTCCAAGTCCTTTGGCATAACCCGCAAACACTCTTGTACCGTCTTCGCGATCATTCCCTCCTCATTTTCAACGCCAATTTCCCCAAAATACCCAGTACTCGCCAATTCCAGGTAATTCATGATCGTACCTACAAACTCCTGCCCAACAGGATATCGTAGACTTCCGGCGACAGTACCCGCAAGCCGTCGCTTTAAGTTATACGTTAATCCTTTATTCCGTCTCAGTAACGCTTGCTCTAACCCATTAGTAATACTTTCCAACCCCATCAACTCACGCCTCTGAAGACTTGTAATCCGCACATCTTCAATTAAAACCTTATTCGGAGCAAAGTCCTTCTCGCACCGTTTCGTTTGTTGGCTATTATGCCTACATCTAATCCTCAAATGCGTAACATTCGTAAACGAACACCGTGAAAACCTTCGAAGCCATTCATGGGATAATATTCTCTCGTAAACAACCTTTCTCGCGCTGTCAAGTGGAGTAATTTGCCCAGGATATCCAACGTATGAAGCTTTGGCATGGCTTTGATAGTGTTTCTAAGCAATACTAGGTGTCCCTTGATATTTAGTTGTCTATATCGCCGTCTATAAAAATCTTTAACCGTCGAAATAGAAAGATATCTCGGGTTGACCGTTTTTTGTAAAAGCCTAATGAGCGAGTATTTCCTGATCGTGTCTAAAAAGGCCAAACCTTTTGACATAGGTCCTTGGGGTGGCCCAACCGGTCTTTTCCCAAACAAACCCATGGTCGTTAGTATCTATAATTATATAAAGCTAGCAACCGTCCAAGTTCCGAACACAACCCACTTTCAACAAACCCTCCAGCTCCTCCCGCCAAAGATCCCCGATGAAGTCTTAAACTCCGCGTATACTTTACCCCACTACCCTCAACCCCTTGAGCACGTATAGCTTTCAAGATCCCAGCACTGATCAATCCACGCTGCTCATCGGTCTCCGACGCGTGGATTCGATAAAGCTGTAGATCCGTCTAGAGATGTTTATAGCATACGGGGTAAAGCGCTTTACACGTAAGTAGTAAAGAGAATGTATCCTGTGGATTGAGATATTGAAGGATTTCGTAGAGGAGTTCGGGAACTGCTCCGACTTTCTGGAGTGGAGCGACCATTTTCGATGGATTGGTATGGGTTTAAATGGAATGATGAAGAAAACCTGTAAGGAACAAAATGGATGGTTGCGTTTAGTTTGAGTATTGCTATCCACAATTTTTGGACGTGTAAGGAGGTAGTTGATATGGGATCTGAATGCGGTGTCCCGCGTTTTCTTTGATATAAAGTTGCAAGTCTTGCGTTGTGTCGCTCTAATGCCGAATACCAGGCAAGGCCAAATACACTACTATCTTGTATTGAATTTATGAGTGCCTAACCTACAGTTTCTCCTTATCTGATCGAAGGGCGTTCGAATAGTTGTGGTTGGTTGCGTCGCGAAATTGGATAAGTTCTGTTATGATTTCCTGGAGTTTTTTTTTTTTTTTTTTTTTTTGAAGCTTCATGGCTACGGACTAGCTCAAGCAGTAGCAGTAGTCACCTCGTCTACAAGATATCAGGCTGGCCAGAATCCAGGTTCTCGGGGCTAGAGGATACATGCCTCAGTCACAGACACATTCTCAGAATAGATCATTTCTATCTCACTCATTCATTCCTCATCCCCACTGTCACGACAGGTATCCGACGTCTCTCCTCTACCGAATCAAATTACACAACCAAAGACGTAAAAAAAAAAAAGTGTAAAGTCTTATAGGGACGGATGGCCCTTTGTCCACCCCAAGCGTTTTTTTGAGTATACCCTCCAACAAACCGTGGAAGCTGTATAGAATAAAGTAAAGCGACGTAATTAATAATAGGAAGAAATAACCCGAACGCCGAAGGCATGACAGAGAGTGAGGAAAGGGAGTATGATGATGGAGGAGGCGTAACACCACAATAGTAGCAGCGTCCGTGTGTGTAAAAAAGTGTACAGCTCAACAGGATATACAATGAAATCGAATTGAGTAATATGAAGAGCCTCAAATCCAAATCGCTTGGACGAGGGGTGAGAGAAACGAGGATTGCGGGTAAAAAAGGTGCGGTAACAATCAATTGCCTTATCACATCTACTCGGTTGGAGTATCCGCGATAAGGGCGTTTCTCTTCTCCTGTACACGTGCCTGTCTCCTTTCCCTGGCAGCCTTGGTCTTCGCACGCTTGGCATCCATCTCCTCCTTGATCTGGCGTTCACGAGCCTTCTCGGCCTTAGCCTTGTGGATCTGTATTTTCAATATATATATATTAGCATCTTCCCCTCCTATAGATAGATATCGAACATCGAAGGATGAATAAAAACGTACATGCTCGACAAGAGCACGCTTGTGCTTGAAAGTGTTACCCTTGCTCAAATGGTAGAGCTCGTGGTAAAGGTGCTTATCGATCTTTCCGGAGGCACGGTACTTGACGAGCAAGCGGCGGAGAACTCGGAGACGACGCATCCACAGAACCTGGCTAGGCATTCTGGCGTCTGCGGTACCCTTCCTCTTACCGAAACCCATATGTCTACCCTTGCGACGGGCATCGGCCAAAGCACGGGTTCGGCTGCGGGAGTGCATGGTCACCGGCTTCTTGATGATGAGGCCATCGGCGACGAGCTTGCGGATGGTTTGACCTGGACATTTGGTGCATGTTAGGATACCGGCGGGTTCGATTTTGAGAAATTATATTAGGAGGAAAGAAGGACGTACGAGAGTTGGCATTGCTGATTTCGCTCATCTCATTGGGGTCAAGCCAGATCTTGCGCTTACCGCAGCCCATAACGGACGCGGCGAGACGCTTCTGAGTCTTCAAATCAACCCTATATTGAAGAAAAAGAGACTCCATGTTAGACCATTTGTTTCTCGAATTCTTCGTTTTAAAAATGAAAAAAGCATTGTGAAATGCTCTCGTTATTCCTCCCCCGCCGCCTTGTGATCCGGTCGTCTTGAACATAGTTGTCATTATGTTGTAATGTTTTTTTCTCCTCTCCCAGCTGCATTTTTGACATTCCGGTGAATTTGAAGCCGAATAATTGAGTAATCGAGAAAGTAGTCGATAGTCGTAACCGTTGATACCATCGTACCATCGCCGTAGCATTCCATCGGAGGTGCCCTTTCCTTCTCTTCTGTCTTTTCACAGCTGAGAAATCCCACAAATTTTCGGTCCAAATCGTCCCCAAACTCCCAGATCACCCAGCCCGTCGACATGCAGGAAAAAACAGAAGTATATTAGCTTACATTGTATCTGTGTATCGTTAGTAAAAAGTCGTGATATTCCGTCAAGGAAGAGGTGGAGGAGGAGGGAGGTTGATGTCGTCGGCGGTCGATGCTTGATGGGGAGGAGGTGAGTGGAAAACAACAAATTCAGGTGGGAAAAAAAGGTGTTAAGGGAAAAACCACACAAATTTCAAACAACCACCAGCAAACGGACCTGGAAGGAGTAATAGTGATTCATACTACGCCGATTACAGCAGATATCGTGACCAATAACTTCTAAACTCTAGGCTAAATTAGAGTTAATAGATACGCTATCCAATCATTGATCTATTCAGCACACCGGGATTTGGCATTTTAGCTGATTTGGCGTCGCTATTGCTGTATTTGGGGTGGGCGATTTGGCTGATGGGACTGTCTTTTAGGGCATGCCAAGCTCGTTCCCAAAGAGGTCGTCTCGAAACTGTCAAACCAAATACCAACCAACAACCAACACATTGTGTTGTAGCCCGACCAACGACAACAAATCGACAACCGAACAACACACCGTCCCGCCTCGATGGTAGTCTCAAAGACCCTGTGTATGTATCGACTACGTATCACAAAGACCTCATATATCTAAAGCTATACAAGCTACGACGGCACACAATATCCCATACCAAATCCGTGTGAATTCAAATTTAAAACTATACACACAAATGCATAAAAAAAGGAACCTCATAAGAAACACTATTCCTCCCATTTCCCAACCTCAATCCACGTATCATAAAACATCTCACTTTTGTATCCCCTCATTGCATTGCATTGCATTGCATTTTTACTTCCTCCCAAACATTCAAAGAAATTCGATCTGTTATCAATAAAAAAAGAGCCAAAGACCAAAGCAATCCGGAAAGAAAAAAAAGGCAGAAGCTCGCTCGGTGCTAAACTCGCTATGCGCTAGGTAACAACAGCAGAAGGGACCAAAATCAGAAAAACCAGAAAGCAAAAAACAAAAACCAGTCGCTCAGATAGTCGCTAATGTTTTCGGGTATCCTAAGATGATGTTTTTTTCTTGATTAGAAGGGGTAAACATGAAGCCACGCCTCGAAGTAAACCTTCTTGATACGCATTCGATTTTTGTCGTAAGAGATCTGAGAAATTAAAAAAAAAAAAAAAAAGAAAGAAAGAAAGAAAGAAAAAACCAGGAGAGACATAAAGTAATAAAAGGAAATCCATAACCTCCCAGTCGTGACAAGTAGAGTTAAGAAGATTCGTAATTGGGGGTTCCGCCACGATTAAACGCCTGGTACGATATCAATCGACGTAAACCCACATATGTATACCAGGGGAAGTTTAAATAGAACCACTAAATGCAGTATTAGTCGGCAAGGCCCTCCTCACAAAATGAGTCGGGTTCCTCGCATCAGGCATTTGAACCTGAATCAACGCCTGTAGCGGGTGGTGCGCCAGGCACTTCGCGATCCCGTCCGCATTAGGGTGTGAATAGTGAGACAGGCAGGATGTATGGCAGTCCCAGTCAGCGTCGTGACAAGATCGACAGTGAAAGTATGTTGTCGATGGAGCGATTTGCTCAGAACAGAGGTCGCATCGGGTGGTAACCGACACAGGTGCCGGCTGAACGAGTTCCTGTAGGGCGTGCAATCCGTGGCGATAAGAAAAGGACCCAAGACCAAATCGACGGAGGGTCTGAGCGCTGGCGCTGAATGCTACAAGATCATGATTACAGGATACGGCACTGTTGACGCATTCAGGACAATACTTGTATGTCCCAGCAGCAGTGGTGCAGGCCTACCAGGTCAACGTTAGTAGCTTTTCCATATTCCAAAACTGAGCACCACATCAAAGGAATACCTACCGAACAAGACCAGAATATCTCATTGCACACCTTCCTACAAGTTTCCGTATCGCAGAAGATTCCCTTCTCCATGATCCTAGTTTCCGCATTCCATTTTCTCGAGATCATCTCGTGGCGCCCTGGACACCTCTCTCCCTGCGAGAAGCATCGATGGCACATATCAAAATCATCTTGTCGGCAAATATTGCAATGGTAATGGACGCTTGATTCGATATGAGAGGCCCTGCAGTGATCACAATTGACGACGATAGCGTTCTCTGGTGGCAGCGCAGTCGTAAGGGGAGCCGGACGTCGAAGGGTCAAAGTCCCATTACTACCGCTTCCCGATAAACTCCCAGCGTGGCCACCAACCGACGAAGAAGGCGTAGCAAATCCGGTTGTAGCTCGTGGGATCAGATCCCTCAAGCTAGCGCTGATAGCCGCATAAAACTGTTCCTCGTGTTCTTCATGGTCGTCAACCCATGCATCCCACCAACCTTCCCCAGCCCTGCGATTCGAAAGGCTTGATAGACTGCGGTTTCTGCTATCACCTGGCGATCGGTCCGTGATAATCCTATCGCCAGGAGTATAAACCTTGGCCAACTTTGCAATTTCCTCTGGATCCCGAGCATGTTGTGGATTGTGTTTGAGAAACATCTCGGTTATGGAAGCCAAGTGTGGCGAAGGCTTGATAGCCCGAACGGATTGTCGACAGGTCGGACATCCCTTCGAAACAGGGTAAGAGCCACCTTGTAGATTTGGAGGTGAAGATGTGAACCATTCTTTAGCACAAGAACCACAATATGAGTGTAAACAGTCGAGTAAAGTGACAGGGTGGTGGAAGATGGATGTGCAGATCTATTTTTGGCAAAATTTCGTAAGTCACGTCAGATGAGCTCCAAATTAAATTATTTTTATTTTTTTATATATATTTGTTGTTTATCATCGAAAAGTTGCTACTTACGGAACAAGTCAATTCTTTTTCAAGCTCAGAGCTGATAGCATCAGTCTTATCAGCAGCTGATGGAGCTGAAGTCGGCGGAGAAGGATTGTAGCGCAGGGTTCCTATGCGTCCCTGGAAACGGTTCTGCTGCTGTGTCTTGAAGTGTCTTGGAGGATCCATGATCCTAGCTGAAGGATACCCGATGGTATCTTGCTTAATGTAGTTTTGTAGTGTTTGTTGGTTGTAAAAAGAAGGAAAGAGAGAGGAGAGCTTGCTGCT
Source organism: Arthrobotrys flagrans (assembly GCF_004000055.1). NCBI lineage: Eukaryota > Fungi > Ascomycota > Orbiliomycetes > Orbiliales > Orbiliaceae > Arthrobotrys > Arthrobotrys flagrans. The sequence goes on from NW_027137547.1 coordinate 5,047,479, forward strand.
CTGCTCCGGTTTGGCTTGTGCTTTGCTTTAGATTTGGGTTTTAAGTTAGCTTTGCTGGGATAGCTTGTTTGCTGGGCGGGCAAGCAGGCCAGATATAGAAAGCAAGAGAGGAAAAACAGGCGAGACCGAGAGCGAAACCAAGATCTAGAGCGGGCAGGCGTTAATTAATTACCTACTTATGCAATGTCTGGTAGAAACCAACTGTGAGTGGACGATGTAAGAGAAGAGAAGAGGAAGGCGTCGATGTCGGGACGAAGGAGGTTAGTCTCGACAATTAAGCATGTTGTCGGTTGTGGTTGTTAGTGTCGAAGAGGGTGCAGTTGGAAGAAAGAAGAAGAAGAAGTGAGAGGGAAAGAGAAGAATCCCGTATGCATATGATATGAATCCTCTTCCACTAACCACACGACAGATATAATAAATATAACTGTCGATTAAATCCTCGAATGGAATCGACCTGAAGATGGACCGGAATACGTGGAGCCTGTCCTTTGCCAGCCTCGAAGTTTCATCTGCCTGTTGTTTCACGCCGCATTGAGCTGCCTGTCTTTGCCTTCCGCGGATCCGCTCCATCCAATCCCCGTCCTCTGCCGCCCAGTCGCGAACTTCCATAAAATATCCCTCTTCCCTCTCCCCAACCACTACTATCCTCCTATCTCCATCCATACGGCACCTATAGACTCAGACCTCTCCATCCAAAGACTCTCGTTCTGTAAACCAATTAACCAACTACTCCAATCCACTTCTATCCAACTTCTCCTCCCGAAGGGAAATAAAGAAAATGTCCGACGAAGAAGAACCCCTCACCCCATCCCTCATGTTCCGTCGCCTCCAATCTCGAATCTCCCACAACCTCTCCGGCACCTTCGGAAACCTCTCGGGAACAGACTACATCCGCCTCGTCGCCATAGTCGGCGGCTACCTCCTTCTCCGCCCCTACCTCCAAAAGATCGGTGCCAAGTACCAAGAACGAGACCATGCTCGTACCGTCGATGAAAATGAACAAGACTCCATGGCCGCGACTGGTCAAAAGGCCAGGGTTATCGCCGGTGAGGGCTATGATTTGGATGATGACGAGAGTAGCGACGAGGAAGGTTGGGGTAGGAAAAAGAGACTGCAGCAGAGGAAGGAGAGGGCTAGGAAGAAGAAGGAGATTGAAGACCGGATAAAGGCGGAGGAGGACGAAGAAGATAAAGACATTCAGGAGTTCTTGCACGATTAATCAATCCATTCATCCTGACGCACGACTAGTTACGACGAATATTCAATCCGAAAAATCGAAAAGGGCGGATATATCTAATGGTAATGAGCATTCGTATCGGTGTACATATTATTTTCATTTGGCGGGCATTGCGGCATAAAATTGGGTTCTACGATCGAGTACGGTTTTCTAAGGACGGCTCGAACGCATCTGCTTTTCTTTCTTTTCAGGTTCGGTCATAGAAAGGGTCTCGAGGAGCATGAGTATAGACAATATAGTTATTCTGATCACTACGGGAGAGCCTGGAGATCACCATATTAAACATCTTCCGGGCATAATACAATCAACTTTAGCTTCCGTCATAAACATTTCCGCATCGCAAAAGCTCCCAAAAGCCAGAATTTTAAGAAGCAGAGGAGGAAAAAGTCAACAGAGCTAGCTAGAGCCAAATTAGAGAGGAACCGCCATCAAACTACCAATGAAGGTAGTAATAAGACGAGTTCGCAATCCGACAATATCCTCAGGCAGTAACCTATCACCAAAAATATTAGCTCCAAATCCAATCCCGACAATCCTTAATTCAAAAAATACTAACCAGATAGTAGCCCCCATCTTTCTCGCAATCGAAATACTGAGCTTAGCATTGAGGTAAGCGTCCTCATCCGTTCGTCCCGGTGTTACAAGGTCATAATCCACATAGCTGCCTGCACCGAAAAGTTAGCAAAAACCCCCACTATTCGCTCACGCAATCCACTTATGTAATACTCACTCTTCATTCCGCTGAGCACATCCAACAAGAAAATACCCGACGCCAAATTCTGGTCCTTAAGACCCCGAATCTGCGTCTGTTTCCCTCCTTGTCTCGCCTTTGCATTCGCCCACTCAATCATATCCCTATCGGACAATTCCCTCTTACCAGCCTTTTGCGCTAACCCGCCCAGGGTGTTCAAGATATCCCTCCTCATCAATTGCCAGACAAGGCCCAATGTTAACTTCTTCTGTCCATCCGTAATATCCGCACCCTGGATACCGACAAGCGAGAATCCATTCTGCTGACCAAGCTGGACAGCATAGTTGGTATTCTCAACAGCCTTGAAGCGCTGGAGCTCTCCACCCTGTGGACGCTTGTTGACGTGTCGCCAGCTGACGGAGCCCGGGATAACTTTGTCGTATGCCTGCATGATGATGGTACCGTCCGAGAGATCGTCGAATAGCGAATTGATGGATGGGGTAACATCGAGGGAGTTCAACCACAGGGTGAAGACACGAGCTTCGCGCTCACCCTCAGCATCAAAGTCATCGATATCGACTTTCTCGTCCTCGGTGAGTGGTTCGAGGCATGGATGGGTATTGAACAAGTGGGCAACGAAAGCCAAGTTAAGCTTCGAGTTACCCGCAACCAACGACTTGGGAGTCAAAAACTTCCTGCAGTCGAGCTTGTCGGCATTCTCGAGAACCTGTTCGGCACGCTGGAGCAAATCGCGTGTCTGCAATGGAGCTCGAGAGCACAGATCCGGCGAAAGCTGGTTCAACAAGACAGTGTAATTCTCACCATCCTTAACGTCGTTCGAAAAGTTCGACACCCGTCTATTCCAGTTCGCAGCCTTAAGATGATAATTGAACCATCTTAACAAAATCTGTTCTGGTGGAAGCCTCAAGAACTGCTCGAGCGTCTCGCCGTCTTCTAGTAATCTATACAGTTCCGGATGGAGTCTAATATCAATCTTGGACAAGAGACCGCGTCGGATAATTTGCCATATTAACCCGAGGATGAGATGCTCGCGGACTTCAATGATGTCACCGGCGCCAATGTTGACGACGGAGCAGCCGATGGCCTTTGCGGAGTTGATTACGATGTTGTTGTTCTCGGTCATATGGAAGGCGTTGAGCGCCTTCTTATTCTTAGGACGATTAAGGACACGCTCGTCGATGGTGTCGGGAACGCTGTCGTTGATGAGTTTGGCGAGGACAAAGCCGTCTAATACCCGTATCAATCAGCATCTCTCCATACCCATCCCTTATTGATAATCCGGTCATATATACCTTTGCACTGATCAAACATCTCGAAGGTATCCGTCGGGAACGGCAGCCTGTCGCCGATATCCGCATCTCCCGCAAGAGCGGCATTGATATGGCGCGTAAATTCAGTTCGCTCATCCTCATTGATAGTATGTTGCGACGTCGACGTAGAACCTCCCATCCGGATCTGACCCGCTGGTGGTTTCTTGCCCGGCGAAGGTGGTAGAGGACCTCCAGCGGCCGAGCTCGCGCGGCTCCTAACCACGCCTGATGGAATAGCTGAAGGTAATGCTGATGCCGGTGTATCCGCAAGTCGGAGTTTGGAAACAAGCTGTAATACACAATAGCCCGTAACGTCAGCCTGCTTACCTGAAAGGATCCATGGGAGCTAGAATATATATGTAGATATATAACTCACATCAACGAAATCATCAAACTCGACTCTCCGTGAACTGTCCAATTCCACCTCCTTGAGAGCCTGTCGAACAACATCGTACTGCTTCCTCTCCAAGTTCTGCACGGCTTTGATCGCTGTCGCTTCATCCAAATAACCTTTGTCATCGGCATCCAGCTGGAGGAACTGGTTCTGCAGCTCCATGATGCCGCCCTGACCCAGCTGCGGGTACTTCTTGGCGAGCCTGATGGCGTTCATCGTGAGTGTGTTTTACCTATCGAAAAAGGGCGTGTCTTATGGTACTAGCAGTTTTATTCTTTCTGTGGGGAAATGATTGATAATTGTAGATGGCAGAAGGGGGGTGAGTTGAGGTTAATAACGTTTGTTAGAAATCGCGGGGCTTTTTGGGTGTTGCAATTGCTGTTCAGTCAGCTCAGCCACAAAGACGTTCGGAACGGCAGGGTGATGTCACGGCGGTTAGAGACGCCTTGAAAGCTCGGTCACTTCTATGACTACGTGAAAAAAGATACTTTGAAAATGGTGATGCATATTTGGGGTGGTGGAAGGCCTATATAATATCACCAAGAGTCTCATGGGATCTATATTTGGTAGGCAGAAGGGCAACGTAAGGGTCGTCGTTTTAAACGTTTTACCCACGGTTTGCCTCTCGAAGGATTGCGTATATCGTATATTCGCAGATATTCTGCCTGGTCACAATTGATAAATTGCCAAAACCCCAGCCTAAGTGTTCAATCTTGACAATATCCAGGCAACTTTCATAAATCGTGGCTAAAACATCTTGCAAACAAAGTATCAAACTCAACCAATCGTCTGGTCTTTATATTCCCCGAAAATCCCAAAAGCTTGTCTTCCAAGATCATCAGTAACCGTTAACCCACAAGCGCTAAGCTTCACAGATCAGTGGCCATGGTGAGTGCATACGTAATTGCAAATTATAGAGAGGCTTAGTTAGTGGTACGTACCACTGCACCGTGAAGACTTGCCCCGGTCACGGAACACCTAAATTCAACTGTTTGCCAAATCGTCATAAGGATCCTGATTTAATCCGTTAGGGCTATTCAGGGTATCACAGGGAGCAGAGATATGTGCTCCCAATCAATATGTACTTACATACTTTACATACATGAAAATGCAAGTCACGATCATTCGTGCGACATGTTAGAAGGGAGGAGGGGTCCGACTGGACTGGAACAGCGGGGACTTGCCGTTCTAAAAGTACTCGCTAACCAGTGCATGCATCTCATTCTGCATATATCGCAGCTTTACATTTTCCAGCCGGCTGGGTTTTAGGAGCCGCACGGTTCTTTGCCACTTAGTATATAATACTGATGGTGAAGAGTTCTGTGGTGTAGACATGATAGAGAGGATGAAACGGGATGATTCTGTGTTATGATTGGGAAGGCCTACTCGCTCCAATTAACCAAGTATTTTATTTGTGGTTGTAATCCTTCAACCTCGATCGATCGATCGATCGTGATACGGAGTACTGTCCGAGGTATTCGATATCACTATCAGGTATAATAAATTGCCATGCTTGGAGTCTCATCTATAGATCTACCTAATCTAGTACATATATGCATATATATCTACGACTCAGTTGGACACATGTACAATATATCAGTACGGAAAATAAGTAATCTTGATATAAAACAGAGACAACACTGCCAAAAAAGAAGCTCAGGAAACAGCGGGTACTCATAAATAATCTCACAATTTGTTCAAAGTCCAACTAATAAACCAAAACGTGGGAGGGTTGAGACAATATATCAAATATCGAATTGATAATTTGATATCGAGATATCGTCAAGAGAAGAAGCAAAAGAGCAGGAGGAACTATGGGAAAACAGAAGAATAGAGGGGTATGTTGGAAATAAACTTCAAAAGGAAATAACTGAACTCCAAAGAGAGAGAGGAAAAGTAAAAGAGAAAGAAAGAAAATAAAAAAGAAAAAGAATTGAGTCCGCAACAAGTTTAGAGAACGCTGAATTTGTAACAGAGCCACAATTTGAGAATTAGGTCCTGGGAACAGAAGACCCGGTTGGAGAACCGTATGTTCAGCTCAATCAAAAAATAATGGCTCAATTATAACAAAATAGACTAAATCCGTAGAAATGGGGGAGTTCCCGTGTCGCAATCCTTCAAATGGGAAAAAAAGGATTGGGACGCGACAAAGAAAGGAAAACGTTATAAAAGGGGTAGGGTGGTGAAAGTGAAAGGGAAAAAAAAAAAAAAAGGAAGAACAAAGAGGAACTAGACGGATGAAGAGGAAGGAAGGAGTTCGAATTCATAGAAGAATGAATATTTAGCTGAATAGAGGAAATAAGGGGAAAGGAACAAAGGAGACATTGTAAGCCGAAATAAACCGCGAGATAATCAAGATGCGCCGCGTGACAGATTTGTAGAGTTTCGTAGGTGTAAAGTTAGCCTGAATATCAAAGTCTAGTACATATCTTAATACTGGACTCATATCAAAATATAACATAAAGGTCTTTGGAGGGAAATTCGAAGGTAGTTAGGTCTTGGGAATTTTCCTATATCCATGTGAACCACCCCCATGTCCACCTGTCCATCCATGTCTGGACATCCCTTTGTTTTTATGAGTTGCTCACAGAATGCAGCACCTCTTCTTCGGCGGGTATCGGTCTTTGTCAGCGTTCCTATCCCGGGGGGGTGCATCGTCTCGACGGGCATATGGTTTTCGGGAACTGCTTTGTCTTTGTTTCCTTAATAGCCTTACGACGTCGTAGAAAGCCTTCTCGACGTTGACACAATTCTTTGCAGATGCCTCCACGAATTGACATTCCAGCTCACGAGCTAGCTCCATTCCTTCTTGGTGCGATACTTCCCGTTCAGTAACTCTGTCACTCTTGTTTCCGACCAGCATAATGGGTATCGGTGTTGTGGTATCGCGGCCGCCAGAAAGGACCGGGGAGCTAAGTGGGGAGCTTCCACCATAGGCATTTGGGATCGAATCCTTTACTCGCTGGATTTGTTGATGAAATTTCTTTATTCTGGTGAACGAAGATCGCGATGAGATACTGTAAACCAGGAGAAAGCCTTCGCCGTCGCGTATCCATTGGTCCCGCAGAGCGGTGTATTCTTCTTGGCCAGCAGTATCCAGAACTTCCAGCATGCACGACTGCTGATCTATGACGACTTGCTTTCGGTAGGAGTCCTCAATAGTCGGATCATATGTTTCGACGAAATGGTTTAAACATAGCTAAGATAAAATAAGAAAAACATGTTTAACTTATGATGTCACGGGTTCCGTGTGTCTATGGAGGAATCTGTCAACTTACCTGTATAGTCAATGCAGTCTTGCCGACACCACCATCTCCAAGCACCACCAGCTTGTACATCGTCATTCCCCCTTTCCCTGCCATTTTTTGTTGATTTGAATATTATATCCCCGCTGTGACGGTGTGAGCGAAATACGGGTAAAAAAGGCCGAAGCGGAGAAACGGTGGGTGCGAATCCTCCGCTCGGACGCTACTGCCTAAGAAATCGGACCGTCTACAATATCAAGTCGGATAGGACTCGATACAGTCGCTGGCCGAAACAAGAAAATCGAGAGCCTTTACGAACTTGACTTTTTTTCGCGTGTCGAGTGCCGGCTCAGGGGTGGTCGCTGCAAGTTGGTATATTGTATCAGAAAACTGCGAAATCGGTGAGGGTCACAATGATGGAGGAATAATCGATTTCGCGAAGTGTCAGGAATACGAGCGAGCAAAGAAACAAAACTGCAGAAAAAACGAAGAAAAAACAGTGACTTTAAAGGCAGGTGAGAATAAACTAGATGGGTGTATGTCTTGGGTATACGGAAGAATGCCACGGTCGAGAGAATGTTCTTCGAGGAACGAAAGCCGGTCGTTATGTTCGGAGGCAGGCGTGCATTCGTTTAGACAACAACCCCCTTTGCAATGAAGATCCAGATGGAATCGAAGGTTGTATTAATTCCGTCTATCGATGGGACGGGTGGAGGATTAGGTATGGTATGGGTGAATGGGTGAGTGGATATGATGGATGATGGGTGGATGGATGAAATGGGATGTAATGGCAATGGCGGTGGTGGCGGGAATTTGTGAAGGGAAAATATTAATAACCAACCAGCACAGAAAGCACAAGAAGATCTTGTCTGTCTGAAAGTACGGCGAACCCCAGTCTGAAATGTTATGCTCCACGCTATATAAATTGCTTTTGCTTCGGATAGACTCGACTCCTCTTTTTTTGTTTTTTTTTTTCGATCAAATCCCGAACAAGGGTTCGTTCTTTTTATCTTCGGGCTTCGAATTCGCTGGTTTCTTGTCAGATCCTGATCTATCTCTGTGCGACTCTCTTTGGCTCAATTCTCTGCCTGTCTGTCTGCTGCTCTGCCCCGGGCTGCGTTTTGGCAGGAGGCTGAGCTTGCTGCCGCTGCGGGAGGTGACCCGAAAGGAGAGAATGGGATTTGATGATTCAATAGAGTATGTATCTCTCTCTCTTTTTGTGGATGATTCAAGAGCATATGTAATATACGCCGTCTCCACGAGCTCCAGTCCCAGTCCCAAGGCAAACACAAAGAAGTTTCGGAGTAGGCGAGAGTCTCGGTGAGTGGGTATATTCAAGGAAGCATTTCCTTCAGGGGAGCTGCCCTCTTTTAGGTCGACCCGGTTTGATATTGGACGAGCTGCGCAGACGGCGGACAGGAGCACGCAAGAGATCTTGGAGGTTACAAATGAAAGGATATGACAGGATATACTCGAATTTGAATTCGAAGAAAAGAGGAGAAAGGAAAATAGCCTTACCGATTTGATTCTAAACTGCTGGCCCACTTCTCTTCTCTTTGAGTTTATGGATGAAGTTACTGGCTAAGTCAGTAACTATTACCTACAAATCCCGCCCAGGATCTTTCCGTATGGATGTATAAATGTGGGAAGGGAACAAAGCGACGGTTTCTTGTCAGAAAGGGATAGTTTTCTCAGTAGTCCACCAGGGGGTTGCCGTTGAGCCTTGGAAAAATAGAGACGGTTCGGCGGGATAAACCACAAGCGTGTAAACCCGAATTAACGGCAGCAGTTAGTAGATATGTTGGCAAGTTAAGAGGAGACGCCTGCTGCCTGGCAGGGACAAAGTGCAATAAAGGAGGTGGACCTTTTCAAGAGAGATCAAATGTCCCGCAAGAATTTTTGCTCGCAAAACCACTCCATGCATACCAGAATATCTCTTCTCTTTTCGAACCTGTCAAACCGGCTTCCCTGCAGCTGAACCCGTTCGCAAAATCAAAATCATATTGCGCGCTACGGGAAACATCTAAGCTGGGTCGGGTAGGCGCAGATGCTATCTGCGACAGCGACAAGCTCAAGAAAGAGCGAGAACCATCCCCTCTGTCTTCACCCAGCTTCGGCTCATGCCCAGAAGTTTTTTTTTTTTTTTTTTTTTTCTCTTCATGGGAAAAATTTTTATACATGAGAATTATTTTTGGCTACACAGTTTCAACACCAGAGCTATGTAGCTCCCTACCGAGCACATAGGCGAGACAAGCTGCATCTCTACCGATAAGTTACATGCATAGCGCACGCAGATGGAGGTGTGTGTGCAGAGCTGATGTTGCTTGCTAGCTGCTTGACGCTTGCTACTACCGCAAGGCTGGGAGAGGTGATTCGGTATACTTTCCACAGGATACATATATCACACCCACGAGGCATACTATAGGCATTATCACTCTAGTGCTTGGAAATCCCACCCCCATTGGAACCACACAGTCGGCACGATTGGAACAAGATGTTCCCTGAGCTGTGGGTGGACTGTGGACCACAACCGCATGACAGCTAGTCAGGATTCGGCTTGGAGCGAAACCCACACCTCACTCTTGGAATTAGCGGGTGGAGTTCACAGGAAAGGGCGGGAAGGCAGGCGAAACGCTCACCCAGATACAAAACAAGTGCACCGCTTGCTGTAGGGCTTACGTAACTATCAGCGTCTCCAAGTAGACAGCGGATCTGTCTTGAGGATTCCGATGACGAAATATCGATCACGAAGAATTCCAAGTTGGCATTTTGCAGAGGAAAAAGTAAAAAAAAGATAGGCACTCGGGATGTTCCTCTTTACTTAGTACCTGCCCAACTTGGGAGTTAAATCTGGCCACGTTACGAGGTCTTCGTTAAGATATGCCACTATCAAAGAATCAGAATTGTGTCAGTGTCAGCTTAAGCCCAAGTTTAGTGCACTGTCTTGATTTTAATTATCTGAATTTGAATTTGAATCCTGGAACGTTGACCATATTTTTCTTGATCGAAAACCCCGCAGGTTAATACCTCAGCGCCTGGGGTTTTCTTTGCAATTCCGAATCTTTTAGCTCCAAAATGTGTAAAACGATATATATAGGTATAGATCGGGGCAATTTTGCATCATTCCGGTTTGACCATCAATCGTATGTGCGCAAGTGAGAACATCTGGGGCCGAGACCTCAACTAGTAGTAGCGCCATGCCAGTTGTACGGAGTTTAGTATCCAAACATATATTTATTTTAAGTTAGATCAATTGTTATTCGTGTATGTATAATCTAGCTATAGCTAGCTGTATACCGCAACCAACGAGGTAGTTGCGACATGGATATCGGATCTGGACCTCGAGCGTTAAGTAGTCAACTCACCGTATTTATATATATATAACCGAGAGTCAACTATCCAATAGCTACCTATATACCTAGCTAGAATCACTGAATAAGAGCTATAGTACCGAAGCTAAGCCATAGCTACTTGTACCACATTCGCTTCTGAATATTCAAATCACCGAATTCAAATTTCAAAGGTCGCAGCCACCATGCAACATATGCATATGCGACCCATAGTGACGACCACGCAAGCGCAAATAATTAATTCCAACGACCCAGTTAGCTGTGGTTGTATCTTCGGATCTAATCATGAGTACCCAAAATACTACGAAGCCGGTTTAAATTCCACAATTAGTGCCACATGACGGTGACTATTTGGACATAAAGTAATCCAAAGCTGGCAGATCTACGAATTAGAATGTGTCGATTAGGAAACATTGATTTTGGAATTTAATAGCTATCGTTCAGTTAGTATCGATAGATTCCATAGACGCCGACCTCCATCTATTATCGGCGTGTGTAACCCACCTAGAAAAAGAATTTTGAAATAGATATACTAACCGCGGTACAGTATAAAATTTTAAAACACAACTCTCCGACTTGGTTAGTAGAATTGTAGAGGTACCCGATATTGCAATGCTATTTCACATTTTGGAGCAGGTACGCCTATGTACCCCTCGACCCACAAATTTGAAGACAGATGCCGGTAGATCCGTGGAGATATAAATATTCGACTTGGACTTAGCTAGATGGTCATGAAGTAAGTGGTGTCTGAAACGGTGGATACTACCACAGACTGTTTGAAAATCGCATGGGCGTCTATGCTATGCAGCCGCATGCAATAACGATCCCACTAATTGCCACGTCTATACCGAAGTTCCGAGGCGCGTCTATAGATGATTCCGAAGAATCTAAGGCGCAGGAGGCGTACGTATTAGGAGCTTTAAATTAATTATCCGGTGGAAGGATGGCTTGCATGTCTGCATGTGCACAAATAGGTTTGTATTGGGTCTGCCACTCGCCGCTCAGGTCGGATGTTTATTTTTCTGGCCAGCTGGTATAGTTTGTAGGATCGAAGTCGAAAAAGAAGCAATTGCATTGTTATGGAATAGCTCACCAGATGCGTCTGGACATGTGGTTGTTTATATACCAGTCCTTTAATTAATGAGATAAACTTTTGACCATTTGAGCACTTCGAAACTTCGTGAGTTGAGGCCCTTTATATGCTAAGTTTATAGGAGGATTCGACGGATGTGGGTTTTGGGCGGTAAAGTTTATAAATCGTGGCTTATCCACTGGGATAGATGGGTCAAGGACGGGGAAATTGTTTATATCAAATCGAGGCTTGAAAATCGTAATTTAGGATGTTTGAAACCTTGATCGAGATTATTATTTCGCCGTAGCTCGAGGGATTGCGGCTTGTTTATCTAGGCCCGGATCCTCATCTGACTAGAAATTCTGTCAACATCTAGATATCTCTGCATGTATGATAAATTACCTATAATCTAACGGGTGATGTCATGCGTATATTCCGATATCGATCGGAGTCTGGAGAACAAATTTCCCTTTGAACCAAAATAAACCACGGCGGAGTAGCTTTATTTTGCTCCACAATTTCCAGATAACGTCGGTATCGTCGTGTGGCTATGGAAGAATCTACGGTGCATTATTCGTCGACGTCGACTCGCAATAACCAAACGTGTTGGAGGCGCACCCCACGCCGCTTCGATGTGGGTCCAACTGCCCAGCCTATCAGGAAGAACAAAAAACCAAACCGCTCCTCAACCTCGGAGCCCACGGAGAAACTATCACGAAGTATCGTCGTATCCCATGCACATGCAATACAACTCCTTCCGAACCGGAGACATGTGCATACACGGGGTACGAATACATCTTTCCAGAAAGCATTGCGTGGAAGCTTCGAATATCGACGGACCCCGGACATCGACTGCTGAAACAAGCCGTGCCGCCTCATCCTCCACGGAAATTTAGTTTCTGGATTTTATGGAAGGAATACTAGACCCAGCCGTCCGCTTGTGATCATGTCCGTGTTGTAGGTTTATAGTGTCACAAAATATAGCCTTCGTCGGATGAGCAGTTAATTTCAACGGCGAAACAAGCGAACCCTGGGGTTCGAGTTCCTGATATCCTCCCACGCATAAACGATATCGAAGTTGTTGTTGGCGGGTTCGGTTTCACATTGATGTCCATATGAATGATCGATATCCAAAGAAACGGATTTGTTTCTCACATTCCAAATTCCGAGGCGACGAGCTCGGTCCATTTGATACAGTCTGTTAGGGGTTTAGCTGTTGGTAGAGCTCGAAGCCATGAAGCCCTATCCTGTCCGAATAAGGGGAGAAACTTCATGCAAAAATTTGCTTCCCCACGGCATCTTATTCGCCGACGGATGAGGCTATCACTTTCGAGTTAACCTGTTCTGGCGCTTTCCCGACTCTTTGGGACCATCGAACCCCACCCACATTTGCCCACAACCGCCTGTTGGCTGACAAGCCGGGTATCGAGGCCCAGGCAGGGCTGCGACAATCGTCACTCACCAAATGTCAAAGTTGCAGCAGAAAACCGTCCAAAACACGAGGCATGGCTATCAAGCTTACACCCTCGTATTATTGGAAATCTATGGGACCGACTTGGGAGCCTGGGCCAGCATTTTCGCCCACGAAAAGATGAAATGAAGGCCTCTCAATAGTATCACGTTCTTAAGAACCAATCCCTTTATCACAACAGTTTTATACACAGAGAGTCAGCCCACAATCTCGATCAACAGTGTGCTTGCCCAATTCTGCCGGTCCTTTATCTCGGCTGGCCGATTTGGCTGCCCCGTTGTTTACGATTCGCTGATCGAGGGCTTTGTTCCCCACCACCTCTGAGTGGCTACCCCCCGTTCAAATTTCTCCATTAGATTATCAAGCACGACACGGCTCTCCAACATGCAACAGGATGAAAAAAGGGACCTGCAGAACCGAAGCGAACCACGACCAACCAACATCAGGGAGGGCGTGTTTCAACATCCTTTATGCTTTCCAACAATTGGTGACTGCCTGACCCAGGGTCTCACCTCGAGCCGCCTAGCGAACGGCTTGCAGCTTACCCTTCGACCGCCGACGGGCTCCTGACGGCAGAGTTTAAATGTTGGTGGTCCTGAGGTTTTTATGTTTGGTTCAATCTGATGCATGGACTCGGGCGCACCACTGAGCCGGAACACTCCCTCTTGGCGCAAGCTAAGGACTGAAACTGCTCAGCTTGGTCAATAATTGGCTTATGCTGGTCGGGCAGGGATGAACGGGATGGGATCCTATCCCCCTGACCCATGTTCGGATAGCCTTTTAATCAGCGTTCATGCAACCTATCGGCGAGGGTCTTGAAAGGGACGAGCTATTAGGGATACAGGGTCTCCGAGCATTCGTGAAGGTCTTGTCAAGAAATAATTGTGGAAGAAAAATATTCACAAGAAGAAACCATATTTTGAAAACCAGAAGAGGCGAGATCCCAAGGACGTTTTCATACCTTCCTTTCTTGTTGTGCTCTTCCCCTTCCTTCGGAATAGGCCTTTTGGTACGACAATTGTCGTTCACCCTTCTCCAGCGACTCCTGTCTCTTCATGTTTCAACATTCTATTCCATTCTTTAGGTAGACGGGGTCGGCCTTTCTTCACATTATCGGATTTTGTTATCCTTACCTCATCGCGCAGCTGAGTTCCTGGGTCCGGCAGCAGTCTACCGAAGTTTCGGACAGCCTGCTTCGAAAGATATGCCTTGACTGCGCATCTCTGCATTCCCTATCCTTTAACCCAAGTAAACCTGGGGTGTTATCCTTATCAGGAAAAATATACGTCAAAACATCATCTTCTCCTTCTTTTGCGCTCACTATATACGTCAACTGAGATACAGCATCAGTCGATATATGGAGTAGCTTGCAGGCCATTGCACTATACGTTTTTTAGTTTACGGTATTATAATGACACTCGTTTGCAGAACTTCTCTGTAGTCTGTTTTAGAGTTACGAGCGGTAGATACTATCAAGGGGCGTCGAGTTCGAGCTTTACACCAACTACGACGACACAATGGACGAACATTACAGGAGACCGCAGTCGGAAAGCGAAGATGGCGCGGTCACAGACAACTTTATGCCAATACAACGTATGGGATCTAGAAATTTTAAACGACACAAATCGAGGTCACGAAGTAGAAATGGTTCCACATCGCCCCAGAAAATGGGTAGATACACGCCGCCTCTCACAAACGGTCGAACGTCACCCATGAAAAACAGGCATTCAAAGGATATCCCTGCTGACGAGCCGATTTCGATACTTGACCCTCGCCGGTTCACACCAACGTTGCACGCGAGCTTAGTAGCCGAAATTCTTAGCTTACGTCGGGACCTCGAGGCCAAATCCGGATTGATCGAGTCGTTGGAGACGGATTTGTCGATTGCCAGGGCGGAAACTGAAAACACTGCAACAACTGCTGCGTCAGCCCGCAGGGAGGCAAGGGATGTCAGAGAACAACTCAAACTGAAAGAAAATGACGAGGCTCTCGAATCTCTCTCTTATGAGAGAGACCAGGCCTTGGAAACTGTTGCAGAGCTTAAACGCCAAGTCGAAAGGCTGACTAAATCTCGACGGAAAGCTGAAGATGATATTGAACGCGATCGAAGAATATTTGACAGAGAACGGTCTGAATGGGACCTGAACAAAAGGTCATTGGAACATCGGGTTCACGTGGCTGAAGGGAGGCTGAAAACATTGCTTCAGGAAATTGCTTCAGCGAACGAAGCAAACCAACAGATACAAGAAAGAAACGATGATGAAGTGTATGGAAATCATCTCATGCAGCCGGAAAGCATTGCCCGCCCTGTGAGCAGAAATAGCATGCGATCAATATCTTCGTCGGGGTCTGAAGACACAGACGCGGAGAAGCTCGGGATCAGATTTTCAATGATCAATTCTGAGGCTTCTCAGTCTGCACTGAGACTTGCTGATGAGCTTGACTTTATTCATGAGACCAGCGAGGCTTCTGAAGCTGAAACCGAAGGATCTGTTTACCCAGAATCTGTTGGAGAAATGGCACACGATCCTATCCCTGCGCCAGAGGAGGAATACGAGTTTGAAGCAATCAACGAACATTTAATCCCCTCTCGAAGATCCTCTGGCGCACTATCTCCTTCGATTGTTGGCGATGACAAATCAGAGATGACCGAATGCACCGTTTTGGCGGCAGGGAACGACGGAATAGAACTTCAAGATTTACGACGAGAAAATAAGCGGATGATGGAAATGGTTGAACAGTTGGAGGAATGCATCAGACTTGAGAAGCAGGAACGAGAAAATGTCAAAGCCACCATGACGGAGGAACTCGCAGATTGGAAAGTTAAATACGAACAACAAATCCAAGTTTACGAAGCTCGAGAATATGAAGGCCGGCAGGAGCGACTGGTTCTCCAGCGCGAGCATCAAGGTCAACTGGAGCTTCTTGAATCAATAGCTGCGGATACACAGCATCAATTGGAACTTCTGGCCTCTGAAAAAGCAGAACTGAAACGGTCAATGGAAGAAGCATCAAGGAGGGCAAGAGAGGCGGAACTGGAGGAAGAGGACCATCCAATGGTGGAAAGCGTCCTCGAGGAAATTTTGGATGAATGTGTCTTGGTGGAAGCTCTTCCTCCGATCGAGGAGATGGACGAACCGTCCATTGAGCTCATCAAGCCGTTCGAGACACCACGCAACAGCGTCGTTCTCCAGGATGATTGCGTTCCACAATCTCCACGAGAGATATCTGCGAACCAAAGCCGCAAGAGGATATCCCTCATCGGGCCAGTTTCCCCGCCTCTCAGCCCACCATCCACTATCACCCGCAGGTCATCCGCAGTTATATACGTTTCTTCGGATTGCCAAACCGCCCCTGTTGTATTTGCAGAACCGGGTGTGGATATGGAATGCCAAACCACACCTATTGTAATCGCGGAGCAAGGTGTAGACGTAGGATGCCAGACCGATAAGCCGCCTAGTCCTCTACAATCCCCCACATTCATTATACCCTCTATCACAATACACCCTCCTGGCCCTGCAATCATTAGCTATGAGCCAAAGCCAACAAGAAGTATTGCCTGTCAGACGACTCAGCCACCTAAGACGAAATCTACTTCGATGCAAACTGAAGTTATTAAGGTCGATACTCGGATTATTAACAAGACCTTCGCATCTCCACCACCCCAAAGAGAAGTTCCAAAGCCCCCGGTCCCTGTTCCAGCTGCGGCTCCAGCTGCTCGGCCACCAACAGCAGTGGCCCCCCGTCCAACTACTGCAGTTTCACCCCGACCGCTGACAGCAGTAGCCCCCCGCTCCCCCGCTCCTGCACCTATCCGTACCCAGCCGGCAGTCCCAGTTAGCCCTCCACCAATGACTTCACCTCCAATGGTTTCACCACCCATGATTTCACCACCCATGATTTCACCACCGATGCTTAGCCCAACTACCACCATTAGTTCGCCACCTGTGCCCCCTGCAAAGAGCACTAGGCGGGGTGTCAGGGCTCCCCTTGCAAGACTAAACACAACTCCAGGCCCAGCCATGACTAGAGAGATGATGGAAAGTCCACCTCAATCCTCACCACCTCAGAGATCTATGTCTGAGGCTGCAATCCCCCACTTTCCAATGGTATCGCCGAATGGGGTCTACAGACCTCCAAGAACAACATCGCTTTGGAAGTACGGTGACATACCATCTGATGAGGACGATGATGAAATGGACATTGAGGAGCAGGAAGACATGTTTGGAACGGCCCTTTCAGCGCCGAGACCACCACGTCCACGACCTAGCGAATCTACGATCGCTTCGATCGCTTCAAATCGTGACAGTATGATGCTGCCAAAGCGACATCCAAGTATCAAGCGAAATATGGCAACCGGAAAACCTATCTTGCCAGCCCGCGCGTGGGGGCACACTGTTCCAGGTGGTCCTCGTCGAATTCCTGGTATCCCGGTCGGTCCACCTTATCCTGTACCCCTACGTCACAGCTCTCGAAAGCTGCCGCCATCGATTACAAGCTCGCGCGCAAGCAGCCCTTCACCCATGCCCGGTGGCATCAGACGTACACGAAATTCCGTTCGAAAGTCAAGGTCTGCATTGGGGTTGTCACAACCGCAAAATGGTTCCATTCGGACTAGATCACCACCTCCAATGTCATCATTCTCGTCTATCACCCCAGAGAGTCCCATGGACATCCCACCATTGCCCCGGGATACCATCTTGCCAAATTCTATGAATAGGCCGAATTATGGACACAGATACCAAGACTCGAGTGTCACTGGAACGGCATCGATTGATAGCTCGCAACAGCAGACTAGCGTCGTGGATGCAATTGCTCAGACAATGGTCGGCGAGTTCCTATACAAGTATGTTCGGAAGAGATTTGGTCAACAGGAAACTTTGGAGAAGGATGATGGAGGTTCTGGCGTAAGACACAAGAGATGGGTCTGGGTGGCTCCGTATGAGCGTGCTGTCATGTGGTCAAGCCGTCAACCTACAAGTGGATCGGCCTTGATGGGCAAGTCTGGACGAAAATGTAAGCTCTTTGAGATCCAACAGACCGGTGCTATTGCTAATTGGGGGGGTTTTTTTTTTTTAATACAGTGCTCATTCAATCCGTACTTGATGTTAAAGACGAAACTACACCACCAAAGGGCGTTACTCTCTTCAACCGCTCAATTCTAATCTTGACGCCCGCTCGCGCCCTCAAGTTTACAGCTGGGACCCAGGAAAGGCACTACATCTGGTTGATGGCTCTTTCCTTCCTTGCTCACTCTTCCCAATCTCCTGCAAATGGTCTTACTCTTCCACCTGCCCTACCATTCGAATACGAACAGCTCGCGAACCGCTCCGAAACCGAGAGCAAGGGCAAAGAAAAGGCAACTGCTGCTCCATCATTCGTGTCTGGTGGCGAAAGCGAATTCTACGATGCTAGGCCCACCTTCCAAAACCCCTTCTCCGGCCGTGGTAGCTTCACCACCAATCACAGCTACGCATATTCCAATGCTTACTCCAACACCTACTCAAATTCCAACGGTACAATCGAGGACATCTATAGTGTCCCGAACCGTAGAACCAGTCGATATGGCAGCATTGTATCAGACGATAGCGTTGCGGACTATCCTACAGTCCGCAGACACGCAAGGAAACGCTCTAACACCGCGTACCCACGCATGCCACCTCCCAGAAACTTCACTTCCCCAACTTTCAGCGGTTTCTCTGGAAACCACAGACCTTCTGAGTCTATCAACTCTGATTTCAACTGCAACATCCCAATGTATCACGGCAATCAAGGAAATGATCGAAATAGCATGATTTCTTATCAACAGAGCATCAGAGAAGGCGCTGGCAGTGCGGCTGGGAACTTCTTTGATGCTATTCCAAACAATAGTACCATGAGGATGGAGGCGTTCATTAGTGCTACCCCTAAGATCGGTGGGTACGAGGATGATGACTTCTTCCCGGATCTTTCCAGGACGTTCCAGAGCGGACGGTCGAGTAACAGGAACAGTCGAGCTTTTGCAGCGGCGAGAAATGGTTTCATAGACGCTTACGGAATAACCGACGATCCATATAGTATCAGTCGGGGACGGTATAGTGAGGATGATGATGGGTCGTATCATCAAAGGAGGGATCTATTTGCTGGGTTTTAAAAGCCTTTTGCAATTGTTCCCCTTTGGAAAATACCCTTCTCTTGTCCTATGGTTTTACTACTGAAAGACTTTTCTTTTTTATATGTATTATACATTTCTTTACGAGTATGTTCCGGCTTCACGCAGATACACCTTTTGTCATGGCGTTTACTCTTTGTTTTTCTGTCGTTTGGATGTATAAAAAAACTGTGGGATATATCCGATCTTTCACTTCTATGTTTTGGGCTTGTTGCCCAAAAAGGGCTTGCACGGTGTGCGGGAGTTCAAAGTATCATCTTTTTTTTTTTCAGCTATTTTATATTCTCACGGTATAATCTTTTGTTTTATACATTATCATGTCAGGCGGATATTTTTTACATTTCATGATCAGATCAGAAAGTCCTTTTGGTTCAGAATCTCTCTTTTCTTTCTTTTTTCTTGTGTACTTTTAACATTACAGAGCTGTACTTTTAGCTACAGGTTTCCTTGAGTTAATGGGTGGGAATACTATAGGAAGGAAAAGTTATAATGCAACTAGCTCGCGCTCGTCCAAGATTGTATTATGCATCTAGATTTAGACTCACTGCAAGCTCGAGAAGACACCCAGAACAGTCGGAACTGGTAGATAGCCTCAAATGCAGGGTTTACACTAAGAGAAGATCATAGTGATATACTTCTGTGGCCGGAGCCGACGCCGTCCGCTTGGACATCCTTCTCAGGAGGGGTATCAGCGATTGCGTTGACAGCAAGTCCCAGGCTTATGCTTATTGCCTCCAAGCTCCACGATCGATCGACAATTGGTGCTATTAGCCTCGATTTCAGGCAGATAAGCGTCTTGCCCAACGATTTGTGCAACAAAAGGGCAACGCACGACCTACCACACAAAAGACCAAATATATATTCGAATCCGGAATATCTATGCAGGTTATGAATGAATCCAAAGGTAAACTGGTCTTAGCAGTTCGTATTTATATTTTAGATGGAGTAGTACAAGAGGCTCAGACAAATAAAACGCCTACACCCAATCATAAACCCGTGCGGCAATAGAAAAGATTCGCGGACTATCGCCGATTCACCTCCATGAAAATGGACGCCCATTTCATTACCATGTCCAGTGAAATACATACTCTCAAACCCGGACTCTTGCACAATCCTCTGGGCAGATGTGCGGAGTCTGTCACCCAAGTTGTCCAACCGAAGAAGTGCTTCAGCAGTAACAAGTTTTGAAGCTGCAATCGCCGCAGTGAGTGTGAAGATATTCCCATTGGACGTCCCAGAGTGGAAGGGAGCCTTTTCAACACCCGAGGGTAAGGGTCGTATAGATTCATAATATCCTGCCAGCCACCGAGAGCTCCGAATGGGAACCTTCCTCCCACGTACTTCCCAACGACGGCCATGTCAGGGACCACACCCATTACACCTTGCATTCCGTTGAAACGAAGGCGCGATGTGACGCATCCATCAAAGATTAAAATAGCATCAAGCTCGTCTGCTGCTTTGCGTAAAAACGCAAGGAATTCCTTTGAGGCTGGTAGCACACCACCGGCTACTTACAAGGGCTCGACGATGATAACGGCTATGTCGGCACAGCAATGGTTGGGTGCCCTCGATGTTGTCGAATTTGCCAATAATGAAGTCGCGAGGTAGGTTGAGAGAGGGTTTCCTTTATCTGGAAAGCTCATTGTGCTTCCATGGTATCCACGATCAAAAACAAGGATCTAATCGGGTCAGTCTATTGGGTCATCTTGGTATCGGCTTCAGGAGGACTAGCTTCCGCCCCGGAATTACAAACCCGTATTTTCTTCATAATTAAAATCCTATTTCTTATGATTTCTTCCAGCTCGGCTTCTTTCTCAACCATACCTCCCAGTGCAAATCCGTTCGAAAATACTTCTTCAACGAGTCATAAATGACCGGATTAGGGCCCTTTCGAAAGCTTCCTGAGATCGAGGGTTTGATGCAACAAACTCTTGCACTAATACGTCTTTTAACAGCATGGTGGAGAGAGCAAGATGTCTTTCTTTCTTTCTTTCTCTTTTTTTTTTTTTTTTTGGGGGGGGAGGGGGGTGGTTTTCTTTGAAGTTTGGGCACAAGGTATACCCCACTGTCGGCGTAAAGGTACCAGGGCAAGCAAGAGTGAAACTGGAGGACAAAACTTTGACCGAAGTAATGATTAAGGGGGATGAGCAGTGGCTACATTGACCGAAGATTTTATATCTCCTTCATCCCGAGGCCAGCTATACTTGATGCATATCATGAATGTAACTGCTAACTAGAGCACGAAGAATCGATGGTTTAAAATTCTACCTAGTCGCTCGGAAGGTGGGAGTTGGGTTCCGAAAGCTCAAGTTCCCGTTTTCAAGTTACTCCCGCTCTTCTATCGGGTGAATGTAAAGCGGCAATGACGGATCCAAGGTCGCACTATGGAGGGCTTGAGAGAACCATGAAGCTACATGCGCAGGCAGATTATCTAGCAAGCTACCTTCGTTTGAAAGAGTTTAGTTGTGATACGTAGGCCGACTTGTGCAATTGTAGTTACTTTACGAGCGGACTTGCATAACCTGCCAAGACCCATTAATATCCTCCCTCAAAATGCTATCCCAGTATACCATAATCCCACACAGAAGTCTGAAATACTTGTATACATTTTTATGTATTTATAGAAAAGCGATTGGATCTTCCAACCTTTGAATTTGTGTCACGCTATCTACGTATCCTCTGTTACAACTTTAGTCTTCCATTATGACTGCTAAAGAAAGGTCCTCGCACCTAGCTGATACCTTGAGACAAGATGGCAATCTTAATTTGGATGGAGTGTCACTTGATATTGCTAGTGTTATAGCAAGCTTACGAACGAATCTTGAAGTGAAGAGTTTGTGAATTGAAGCTTATTAAAGTTATTAACCGCATAGGGATAACCACGCTGCACAGGTTCATCAGATCCAAAAGTATCCAATCGTGTAATCGCCAGTGTCAAAACACTTCACGAGTACCCAGAGAAGGGTTACTTCATCTATACACTCTTAATTACACATGATACACAAAGACCGCGGCTAAGATAACACATCTAGGTGTAAATACTGGTTTCGGCGGCAATGATGATTCTCGAACTCCCATAGTCGGCAAGCTCCAACAAGCGCTACTGCAGCTCACCCAAACGGGAATCCTGGCAAAAAAATGGCCATCTTCACGGAAGCTTGAACTCGATGCCTCTGAGTTGAGTGCGTGCCTCTGAGTTGTGCGCTGCAACCACCTATTGCGGGGACACTCTGGCGTACGTCTGGGTATCATAAAGGCTCTTCCAGGACCGTTACGCTCTCCGTGGTGCATCTCAATGGCTAGGGCCACAGCTTGAGGATTGTCAATGAAGTAGATCACAGCGAAGCTAAACCCTACCCAGGATAATCCAATTATCGACTCCGAGTCTGGAGAAATATATTTTTGCAGCAACTTCTAGGCTGCATCGGTCACTTCGGCTATGGAAAAGACTCCCGGAGCTCTGCAGATGATGGGGAAGTTGCTATTTAGCTATTCCTCGGAACTCATCAACCTAGACCTCAGCAAGGGATTACCTCCAAGTCTAGTGGCTGACGAACCAAGTTTGTCATTTGCTATGAAGCGTGTGGACATCAATATGGAAGCGTATTTGACCGAGTTAGGATGGCTTACACATTCCGTTACGCCGCATGTGCAGTCCGTTGAGATGCATAATCAACCCATCAACTCCCTAGCTTTGATTTCGGTGAGATGTACGACGCAAGCTATAGAGTGTTCAAGAATATATTTGCCAACAGACGGAAATACCATTCAAGACGATGCAGCAGAAGTCTTTCGATGGCGAGTTGGACACCGAGTCATACTTGGGGGTTCGTCAAAGCTACTATATCGGTTTGTCAGAAAAGAATTGAACACACCGTTCCATTGTGGGCTTGTGGAGCACCCAACGGTGAAAGGCGACGATGTTCCAAATCGACCGAGAAAGACCATTGGGTCCTGGATCTCTATAATCATTGATGCGATAGTCGATGGTAGGATCCAGGCTCCTCCACGCGACGCTTACACCGGAACACTACAGAATGGTGATGCTGGAAAACTTCGCAACGGCGTTGGAAATGTTCAGAAAAGTGAGACCGGAAGAATAAAGAACAGGGTGGATAGCAGACCGGTATGAAGCGAGGTTTCTTAAGGATAAAATAGATGAGATTTTGACGTAACTACTGGACATCTTGTTGATACCTTACCTTGAATGTTGAATTGCGTTCCTGTTATATAAACCGCGTGGTATTTTGGTGGAAACTTTGGCACAGCTAGACCAGGTAACATTCAAGCCGATATCATGAAAACCGATTAGAGCACGACCCCTCATACATGACCATAGGAGGTAGTAATTATGCCTGGGATGTGAAGTCACCGGCTCGAGAAACTCGAGGCAATGCTAGACTGCAGACTGTACAACTCTGCTATCCAAGACTATCGAATTGATCATCATCGAAACATGAGACCGGAATTCGAATGCAGTGCCACGAACTTCGTCATATCCGGCAGACTCCTCGCCTGCAGCCGAAAGGGGGAACTACATATCCATCACGGCATCTGATCCAATGAACAGCCGTTTGCTGTCAGCACCTTCCCATTCCGTCGCAGGTTGCTGTGGTGAATCGAAACACAAAACCGAGACGGCCAAATGAGCCGCCTCTTGGCCTGCAGGGTTCGGTTGCCCACACAAGACTTGGATTTTCGGGGCCATGGACCAAGCAGCAAGCTCCCTTGGCTGTTGAGCTTGCTTCACGATCTGGTTGCGGTAACCAGATGGGACATCGGAGGCCGCAGGTGGGAGAGTGCATCAGATCAATCGTGTCGCTGGAATTCCACTATCTGATACTTCTCGTCCTCTTCTTTTAACTTGAACCTGATTTCCTCCTTGTCTGTCGGGCCCTAATGGTTATCGTCGAGAAGGCAAAAAAAGACGACATGCATCCGATTTCATCATAGGCCGGCACATTCTGAAATACGATTTCCCATACACCTATAAACACCCATTCGACGGGTTCCCATGTGCATGATCAACCTTAACGACTTACGAAATCGAAAACATTGCCTGGTGGCTAGATGCAGTAATCGATCCTCAGGACCAGCATCTCATCTAGCTTTAGCCTGTCGCACCTTGCGCTGAAGGATTACATATACTTGTTTGGATTCTCGAGTGCGACTGGAAGTTTACTTTGTTCGACGGATACTTAATAAACTCGCATTCCTTCGGCGCCTCCGTATTTTACGGTTTACCCCAGAAAAATATCACACATCGCCCTTTCGAACTTCATTCTGGGTGTCCTCGATATCTATCGATAACCCTGGCGGCAACTCTTGACGGTAACTCCGAAGATTCACCAACGCTTCGACGAAAAAAGAACGAAATCCCTGTCCCACCTGCAACTTAGATCTAGCCTGTCACAGCAAAATTCGCAGGCGAGGCCTCTTTTTTTATCTTTACTTCCCGCCTTTGCCATCTTTGCTGTCTTTCCGTTCGATTGCCTGTCGAAAGTCTCGGGTACGGTGGTAGTATTGGGAAGCGCTCTAGAACTAGGTTCCTTTTTTGCTCCTAATAGCCAAGTCAGCCCATCCATTTTAACCAGGTTGAATGCTTTTCGACGAAACGAGCGACTCAATTCCACTCTCCCTATTGCTTTCCCCTTGAGAGAAGGTCGTTATCTTAATTTTCTAGAAGCGATAACCTTTACGACTATTCTCGAGTACCGACTTCCCTTTTTTTTTTTCGTCTCCTATTCTTTTCTATATATCCCATATTTCTAGTGTCCTCAACGGCCGCTAGTTCCAACAATTATTTCTGTTTGCAGGTCGAGGTGGTTTAACCAGTGGCTTAGCAACCGCCACTGCGAAACAGCAACCGGCGACAGGGCTGGACTCGAACCTCAGGAGGTTTTCAATAGCAACAGCACCCCGCAGCTTCAAACAGGCCCTTCAAATTTGCTCTGTAAGTAGTCTGCTTTATCTTTGTCTTTTTATTTTTATTTTTATTTTTACTTTATTTTATTTTATTTTATTTTATTTTATTTTATTTTATTTTATTTTATTTTATTTTATTTTATTTTATTTCTGCTTTTGTTCCCTTTCCAATTATGTAATCGAATTGTGATCTTCGACACGATACTGACAATCCCTTAGTCCGGTGCCACCTGCGATTTCTGACCTCCCAACTTACGGTCTCAAAGCCCCCAGGGGACAGCTTTCATATCCTTCGATCTTTACATCACTATGAGATATCGGTCCTTCGCAGAACCAATCCTTCCTTTATAATCTCTACTTGACATCCCCTGTCCGACTCCCGCCCATCTCTAACCGACGGCCGGATATTTAGCGGCGAAATCACATTCCGACTACTCAGTTAACCCGATTGACCGACCTATTCTCGTTTACGTTTCACCTCCGAGTTATATTACACAAAAAACGACGGAACGTTCCGCCGAGTTTGAGGTGGAAAAGCCGAAATAGCGGCAGGCGCAATGTCTTCGACATCGAGTTTAGCGGCGTCCATAGCTAGCACGACGGATGCGCTAGCTTCTGCGACCTCTTCTGCAGCTGCAGCGACTACGTCGGCTGCTCGTGGAATTCATGGTGGGGGTAGTTCTCGGCCTCCAGCGTATGTCAATGATCCAATGTGAGATATGTTTGATTTGGTACTAAATTTTATATCAGCTACAAAGCAGTCGGCGTAGCACTCGCCATTGCGTCCGGAGTTTTCATCGGTGTTTCTTACGTCCTCAAAAAGAAAGGTCTCCTTCAAGCCAATCTGAAAGACAATGCAAAACCCGGCGAGGGCGTCGGATACCTCAAAAATGCCTGGTGGTGGGCGGGTATGATTCTTATGATCATCGGTGAAATCTGCAATTTCACCGCATACGCTTTCGTCGATGCCATCCTTGTCACTCCCCTCGGTGCGCTCTCGGTCGTCATCACCGCCATCCTGTCCTCGATATTTCTCAAGGAGCGGCTGTCTTTTGTGGGAAAAGCTGGATGCTTTGTGTGCGTGGTCGGAAGCATTATCATTGCTATTAACGCGCCGGAGCAGAGTGCCGTCAGCGATATTCAGGATATGAAGAGGTATATTCTAGCACCTGGGTTTTTGTCGTATGCCGGGGTGGTTATCCTCGGGTGTCTGTTTGTGATATTTTGGGTGGGGCCGAGGTACGGAGAGAAGAGCATGTTGGTTTATTTGAGCGTATGCAGTTTGATCGGTGGTTTGAGGTGAGTTTGCTCGTATGCTTCGCGATGGCGGGGTAAAGCTGACCGGAGATAGTGTCGTCGCCACCCAAGGTTTGGGAGCAGCGGTCGTCGCTCAAGCCGGCGGAAAGCCGCAGTTCAACCAATGGTTCCTTTACGTGCTACTCATCTTTGTCATAGTCACCTTGCTGACCGAAATTTACTATCTCAACGTATGTTCGAATGCCTACGAGTCGTCGAATATCACTAACAACTTTGTAGAAAGCATTGAACCTCTTCAATGCTGCTCTTGTCACGCCGACCTACTACGTCATCTTCACCTCCGCAACAATAATCACGTCCGCTGTTCTCTTTCAAGGTTTCAAAGGCACCGGCTACTCAATTGCGACGGTGGTCATGGGTTTCTTCGAAATTTGCGCCGGCGTGGTGCTCTTGCAGCTTTCCAAATCCGCAAAGGAAGTTCCGGATACTGCTGTCTTCCGTGGAGACCTGGACCAAGTCAAGATTGTAGCCGAGCAGGAAGAACCGGAATCCGAGCCAAAGGCCGATGCCATCCGTGGTGCTGCTGCGATTATCAGACGTATGAGTACGGTCCGAAAACAAGCCGAATCGAAAGAAATGCAGCAGATTCACGAGGACCAGTTGAGGGATATCAGAGATAAAGATCACCTCAGTCCGGACGTTGTCGTTGAGTGGGATGGGTTGAGAAGAAGGGTCTCTTTTACTAATGAAAAGCAAGCCGGAGGTAGACCGAGACGGCATACGAGTGCCAGTCAGCATCCGCGGACCGTGGAACCGACCTTGTCAAGACTTGAGGAGATGGAAGAAGGTCGGGCGTCCGTCGATATGATGAGGATCGCAACCCACCAGAGCAGATCGCAAGGCGACTTGAGGCAAACTGCGGAGCCGGTGACGCGGGATCAGTTGGCGCTACCGGATTCTGTTACGCAAAGGAAATCCAAGACGAACGAACCACCCAGTCCGGAGGCAACGCCGAAGAAGACGATCAATATAGTCCCGTCGAGTCCCGAGCACCGTCCTTGGTTCTTCGGCGGCAGGTCTCGAGGCAATTCTGCAGCTGACCCTCCAGCACTCTCTCTGGACGACGAGAAACCAGCTGATGACGGCATGCTGCGCCCGGACACGTCCCAGACTCAGAAAGCTAGGCGCCAGTTCTCGTTCCAGGGCATATTCAGTAGACTCGGACGCGAGCACCATCACCAACCCGTACAGCAGGACGACGGGGTGGATGAAGAGTCGACCGAGTCACCAGGCCATCAATCTCCGGGAGGAGCGGGGACACCGCAGCGACCCAAGCCGTCCAGGGAGTCGTCAAAACCGAGTTCGCTGACCCGAGTTCAAACCGAGGAAGAACGACTTGGCTTGGTGACCGGAGATGCACCTAGCGCGTTCGAAGACGGAGCCTCCGATTCGGGATCTCTGTACTA
The DNA here is from genome assembly GCF_004000055.1 of Arthrobotrys flagrans. Taxonomy (NCBI): domain Eukaryota; kingdom Fungi; phylum Ascomycota; class Orbiliomycetes; order Orbiliales; family Orbiliaceae; genus Arthrobotrys; species Arthrobotrys flagrans. Next base: position 5,075,069 of record NW_027137547.1, read on the forward strand.
CGACGAGAAGAAGCGGATGGTTGGTGATTCTCCTTCACCGCCGCCGAACGTCGCCTCGTCACCGATCGTGAGAAGGTCGGCGCGGAACAGCGCGCAGAGTCTGCAACAGCAACTATCGGAACAGAAGGGAGATAAACAGTCATAAGCACGATTGTGAAGTTTCATTCGTTTAAAAAAAGTCGATTACAGCAATTGCAAGCGTTGATTGATGTTGTTTTTGTATCACCGTGCATTTTCCCGCAAAACGCATCGATACCCACCTGTACAGTGCTTCGTTTCTCCGCATTCTTCCTTTTTGAGTTATAGCATTTCTAATGATCGAGTATCCCCTTGCCATCCATTCTTGACTTTGGCAGCATGATGTTTTGTGTTTTGCACGAGCTGTAATGAATTTTCTTGCACATATGTATATTAGGTAGCGCCGGATCGATATATACACGCCGGCAGACAAGTATGACAATGAATGAAAAGATTCGTGAATTCGAAGCGAAGTCATGACGCGTAGACAACAACTATTCCATCCCCAGCCGACTTTGATAGACGTACCCCAATTCCTAGGGTATCGATCCGTCCATCGAGGTCTGCTGCGGGTGAACGATCAGCGGTTCTGATATCTCCCATCATCAGGTGGTGAGAAGTGGCAGTGGGAGTTTCCACAGCGCCCGCACGCTGACGTTCGAGTCATCTTTCGACGAAAGAACGTAGGGCGGGAGCTGGAGCGGATTCCGTTTGGTCGATGCCTGTCATCATTTCGTTGAATTAGTTGTATGAAGGGAAAAAGAAGAAGAAGAAGGGAAACCGAGAAGAAAAAAATTAATTTTTGTGTGGGTGTGTCACCCCTGCGCATGCAACCCCCCGGCGGAAAGCTAGCACGATAACCGACGTCGGATTGGCCTGGCGGACGTCGGAAGAAACCCGTCGATAGCCCGAACGGACCACGCTGGTTTTGGATAAATAGAATTATGACTCTTTGGAGAAAGTTGGATTGAAATCCGGGGAATACCATCCGCAATCGTAGGTCCGTTTGCCTGTATATTTGTACGGGAGCTGCTAACGACCGTGCAGTTCGACATCGATATCGGTATTACTTCAACGGCGAACTAAGCGTATACGAGAGACGCAATATCACGGACGATGCAGCGACAGATGACCGGCAGGTTGCTCGCGGCCACCAGGTGCCTACCCGGGCCGGCAGTACGACCGTTGGCCGTGAGGCAATGGGCCGTTGCGAGGACGTATGCGTCGGATTCGTTACCAGCGAGCCACGATAAGGTACGGGGGATCCCACCGCCGGAGATGTATACTTCCGTGGCCGGCTTCTAACAATTCGATAGCTTCTCACGTCCGCCCTCGCAGATGCCGACCCTGCGGTGGCCGAAATTGTCAAGAAGGAGAAGCTGCGACAACGGGAGTTTATCAACCTCATCCCGTCCGAGAACTTTACCTCCCAGGCGGTTCTGGATACCCTTGGTTCGCCGATGCAAAGTATGTCACGGTACGGTAACGGTCATTCGGAGGGAGGGGAGCTAACGGGCATAGACAAGTACTCCGAGGGGTACCCGGGTGCGAGGTACTACGGCGGTAACGAATTCATCGATCAAGCGGAACGTCTCTGCCAGCAGCGGGCTCTCGAGACCTTCAGGCTCAATCCGGAGGAATGGGGTGTCAATGTTCAGCGTAGGGTCGTCACAGTCAATATGTATGCGGGCACGTGAGGATCTAACGGTTGGTTTACAGCGCTCTCCGGCTCCCCCGCGAATCTCTACGCGTACAGTGCTGTCATGCAGACTCACGACCGCTTGATGGGTCTGGACCTTCCTCACGGTGGACATCTGTCTCACGGCTACCAGATCCCTTCTAAGCATATCTCTTTCATCTCCAAGTACTTCACGACCATGCCGTACCACCTCAACCCGGAGACCGGCATTATTGATTACGATGGGCTGGAAAAGACTTCTCAAGTGTTCCGACCAAAGGTTATCGTCGCCGGGACTTCGGCTTACAGCCGAACGATCGATTACAACCGCATGCGAAAGATTGCGAACCAATGCGGTGCCTATCTGCTGAGTGATATGGCACATATCAGCGGTCTCGTGGCAGCAGGCGTGGTCGAGAGTCCGTTCCATACGAGTGATATCGTTACCACCACTACGCATAAGAGTCTGGTATGCCTCCCCGTGCCGCTTATTCCTCGCCTGAACCCCTCGCTTGGAATCCGTGACTGATAGAGTGGTAAATAGAGAGGACCCCGCGGTGCGATGATTTTCTTCCGCAAGGGCGTGCGATCAACGGACAAGAAAGGAAACGAGACCCTCTACGACCTCGAGAACCCGATCAATGCCTCCGTTTTCCCAGGCCATCAAGGAGGTCCGCACAATCACACCATCACCGCGCTCGCCGTGGCGCTCAAACAAGCGCAGTCGAAGGAGTTCAAGGAGTACCAAGAGCAAGTCCTGAAGAATGCAAAATCGCTAGGCGGAAAATTGCGCGATATGGGATACAAGATCGTAGGCGGGGATATTGAGAATCACCTCGTGCTGATCGATTTGAAGCCTAAGGGGATTGACGGAGCAAAAGTAGAGAGGGTTCTGGAGTTGTGCAACGTCGCTGCCAACAAGAATACGGTCCCAGGCGACAAGTCGGCGGTAGGGCCGATCAATCTAGTAAACTTTTTTTTTCGTTTTACGATTGTTACTGACGTGCCGTCCTTTAGATGAAACCGGGTGGGTTGCGACTTGGATCGCCGGCCATGACGACCAGAGGCTTCGACGAGAGCGACTTTGAGAGGGTGGCGGCGGTTGTCGACTCCGCTGTGACGATCGCAAAGGAGATTGAGAGTTCGACCGGAAAGGCAAAGATCAAAGAGTTCACCGCGGAGCTTGGGGATGGTGCCAAGTTCGAGAGCTTGGTCAAGCTGAGAGAGGACGTCAGGAGCTGGGTGAGAGACTTTCCAGTGCCTTGGACGCATTGAGATATCGGAAAATGTAACATAGCTATTTGGTATCCCGTAATTGATTTTGAGAGACAAGGTTCCCGATGCGGATGTTCCACCCTAATCTTCCAGCTGCCTGAGTTTTGGCTCCTGAGTTAAACTTCGGGGAATACCACCATGCAAGGGATGGAAAAATGGATCAGTAAGCAGGCGTTTATTCCAATCAACGGCGGCCAGTTGGCTGGAGCGAGACATGCCGACAGGTCCCGTGCATGAAATTATGAAGTTACATGGGCGAAAAACTTACCTGCAAAGAAGGATCGCATCTTCGCAAAAGTTGAATCCGACCTGCACCGGCATCGCAAGATTCACCCGCCGTAAATTTTGGTCCGCATGCCCAGTCGCTTCGTTTAGAATTCTCCTTTTGATTCTCTCCACAGCCAGTTCAATCGCGTGGGATGTAATTTTGGAGGCAGATCATCCCAAGGCCTGCCTTATCCTTGGCCTGGCCTGCCCTTCCGTCCGTTGGAGTATGATTTCCACCCGCCGAAATTGATCATGGACGTTTTGTTCCTGGACTTTGCCTGCTTTGGCATCAGCAGCCGAAATCCGGAACCGATCTCGAGATGAAATTTTGCAAAAATAAAAATTAAAATAAATAAAATAAAAAATAAAATAAAATAAAAAATAAAATAAAATAAAAAATAAAATAAAATAAAAAATTGCAATCGTTAAGCCTCAAAGCTTGGGTTTCATGATTCTGATGTCATCGGATATATTCATAGAATCAAACGTTCCGAATCATGTACACCAAGATTTTACTCGTGTAGACATGTTTTGAACGTCTACGCGCATTAACCGGTCCAACGTGGTGCGGTTTCGGCCGTGCATGCGCCATGGAGAAAAGCTTGTCATGTCCCGGAAAGCCCAGCCCGTTTCACACGAAGACTTGTTTCTCGAAAGGGAGCTCAGGCATATCGGATCTTGTTAATGAACGTTTCCTGTCTTGCATCCCCAGGGAGATCTCAGCCGGTTCCATTGATCTCGATATTACCGTCGTCTCGCGGTCCAAAAACGCACAGCATCGAGACCAAGAAAATATGGGGTGCGAATCGGACGACGAATTGCGACGTTTGAGATCCAGACCCGCAGAGGCAGCACGGCGAGACTTCCGTTTGATTGGAAAAATGGCACGCACGAGGGAATCAGCCAGTTGGAAATTTGTTCATTTCGCTTACAAGGTTTTTACAAAAAGAATGCCCTCCATTCGGGGGCAAATTGAGTTCGGTTTTAAGCATGGTTTTTTCCCTTCGTCGTGGAAACTACGAGCGAGCCGGTTGGAAAAAAGGTTCGATTATTGTTGTGACACGAATGAGGCTAAGAAGCTGGTGAAGTGGAACCGAGAGTGTTTCTGACGCCCCTTTCTTCGATCGCCACGAAATTCTTGCTGCACTTTACGTCCTGACATGGCACGTACATGACCTTGAACTTGTGTATGAGACACGCTGCATGCGAACTTTTAGAGTAAACTGTTGCGCATACTCGATGGATGAATCGAGCAGGCGATGCGTATGTGCTAGAATATCGGCAGAATTGTCATGCCTTCGGGAAGGGAAAGGCAGGCGCCAGCAGCCCGCCAGGCCTTGCAAGCTTGCTAGCACACGACCACGATATACACAGCGAAATCACCCACCTCGTATTGGCTAAAGCGCTCGCGATAGGGTTATCTGGACCGAGTCGATTTCTCCGTCCATCCATTTCGATAGGAATTATCAGAAAAACGAATTTTAAAATTAACATGTTGCGATTGGAACTGCCAAAAGCAAAGGTCGGCGGGAGCTTTGTGCTGGGCCTGCCGCTCACCCCTTTTATGCAGGTGTGCTATTGATTCGTTAGTCTGTTTTCGTGCCTGGTTCCTTCCGCTGCCTGCGAAATCTCTGCGACTGACACGTACCCTGTACCCAGGATTTCCCTGGCCAGTCAGAAGTCCCCAAATCCTCGCCCTACGTCCCAAATAAACCATGAACGAAAAAAAAAAGAAATCCTCCAAAGCTTCCTAACAAAGCGTTCGAGCGGAAAGGGGACCTGCTCGTTTTGATGGCACCCAAAATTTCCTTCCCCTTGGAAGACGCACTGCAATGGGTAATTACGATCGTACGACCGAATTTCAAACCTAAACCGCCTGTCCATCCTCGGGTATAAGAAGTGCCACCCTCCCTTACTTTGGGTTCTCTTCTTTCTTTCCTTCTACCACCACACTCATTCGCTTTTTACAAAGTACCACGCTCGCTCTTCAGCGCATTCACTCGTTAATATTGCAAATTGCGACTTAACTGTCTAATCCCAAAAACCCTTAATAACAAAACAATCTTAATTCGTTATTTTAATAACAACCAAACCAAACCGACAAAATGAAGTTCTCTGCTGTCCTCGCTACCTTCGCCTCCGCCGCCGTCGTTCTCGGCCAGGATTACTACCAGCCCCCAAGCAACGGTACCGACACTGACTATGTCTCTACCATCACCACCGTTGTCTCCTCCTACGTGACTTACTGCCCTTACCCCACAACCGTAAGTTTTAATTCCGCCTCGTTCTTCGGATGGTGTGCTGATAAAACATAACATTACAGATCACCGAGGGTACTGAAGTTTACACTGTCACCGAGGCCACCACCTTGACCATCACCAACTGCCCATGCACCAGGACCTTGACCGCTTCCGTCACCAGCTCTACTTCCTGGTAAGTTATAAAATAAAAATACGTGTCTGTGAGGAATACGGTCTAACAGGTTTATTTATAGCCCACCTACCTCCGTCCCAGTCTATGTTCCACCAACCACCTATGCTCCGGAACCAGAGCCAACCCCAACCTATGTCGCTCCACCACCACCAAGCTACAACACCACCGTCCCAGAACCACCAGTCGCTACCGGTGCCGCTTCTTCCATGAAGATGGCCTCCGGTGCTTTGGTTGCCGTCTTCGGTGCCGCTGCCATGCTCTTGTAAACAGCTTAGTTGTGTTGGGGAAGTCGGAAGGAGTAGAATTTAATAGATGGTTTTAATAATCGGTTCCCAAGCGTCTTCATTTTCTATATTAATGGGTTTTTCAATATATAATGTGGTCTACTGTCAATTTCCGGACAAGCCTGTACGATGCCTCTAATGTACATGTAATTGTCAATGTCAAACTTGTCGATAACCAAATTCTATCAACGTTTTTAAAAACAACACATTCACGTTCCTCGTAGCGCGTTGACCATGTTGGATTGCGAGTCTCTGCAGATTAAATGACCAGGATTGGCCGAAATGATTTGCGCCTTCAATTTCCTTTTGTCGCAGCCTGAAATTCATGTCTCGGACGAGATGAAATCCCCACGTCTCGAGCCATGTCGGGTCAATTGTCGACAATAGAGTGGCTCATTCGGTCTTCGTTGGAAATTTGATGAAGGAACTCCTATGTTCTGCAAATCATCTTCACGTTGCATGAGCTCTGTCTGCAAGTGAAACCTTTTCTGTCACTTTTCGATGCACAGTTTTTTTTTTTTTTTTTTCCCTCCGAGGTTGAAACCGCAGTGCGCCCAGCTTACGGCCTGCATACGTGGCTGTGGTCGAACAAACGTTCGCGACCGTTTGGTGTTCTCGTTTCTATGCGAGGGATTCCTCGTGAATACCTTGCGTCCCTTCGTCACCATATTTTGGGTTTACAATCTTACCGATTCATCCTGAAGATCAAAGGGTTGGTTGATATTCCAGCATTCGCCGGTCGGACCGACCGTGGCCCAGCTGGTGACTCGTCAGCATTACCAAAGAAACGCCGGTTATCGGGTCGTTGTTCGGTGCGGTGGCATCGAACGCCACCCGCTCGTTGGCCCGGCTCGAATCCCGTATGATAAATGGAACTTGCAGGCGTACGGTCATGCGTGGAGATACCCACGACTTGTCTATCGTATCGGAATGCGATTAAATATCGCCCGAGGTTGGTCGGGTCACGTTGACGGATAACCGTGATATCTGTTTCGATGGTTGTCCGTGGTTGCCATTCATAGCGAATGGAGACTCGTCCGACAATAGAAACAAAGTGATCATACCCATATGATTAGAACGTCACTGCAATATAACGATTATGTATGGATAGAAAGCTGTTCTGTTTTACCCTGATAGTTGGTAAACTTCCAACTTGGATCCAAGGCGGCTAGCCATGGCTTCGCCGGTGTGTTTCGATTTTAGAAACCACCCTTTCCATTCGTATATAATCACTTTGCTTCTACTCAATTGCATTTTTTTAAAACCTATTGTTGGACGAGTCTCCATTCGCTATTGCCAGCATGTCGAAGCCCGGTGGTTTCATATCAACGTTCGCATGAGGTTTCACAATCCTGCCTTCGAGATTTACTTTGGCATCTTGCTCGTTGGTTAAGACCGAGTACTCGAACCCAGGCTTATCGGCATATCGAAGTCTTCGAACTAACCGGACGTCCGGACTTACCGGCCTGTCTACCTCGTTTCACCCTACCCCACCGACGCAAGACTACCACCTACCCTTATTATATCCAATCTGAAGAATGAAGTAAAAGTCTCGCCCGCGGCCACAGACAAGGCTGTCATGAAACTTTTGTTCGTCGCACCTATGGATCCCGTGCCTCTTCCGAAGGAGGAGCTTGAATGTATCCGGCAACCGGCTTGTATATATACAATGGCTGAGCATGTGCTTTCATCTATATCTCGTAGTCTGGCTAGTCTCATTGCTGATGCCGCATATCCAGGGAAATACTTGAAATAAACAATCTCAGTCACACCTTAGGGAGACAAGGAAAAGATATCCCGTTTTAATAGAATAGTGATTCGGTCTCTTAAATTTCTTCGCCATGGAATATACGCGATATGGTTCTGATGAACAACAGTAGATCAGGCACCCTGGTGCTATTGCCAAAGGCAATCAATCCTTCATCGATTTACCGCAAGGTATTATGGCCTGCAGCCTTGAATGTTCGAATGATGTTCTTGCGGACCAATGAAGGCCACCGCAATGGAGGATTTTTATCCGCGATGCATCGTATCGGTACTGTATCCAGACGGAACAATTGATCTCTAGGGGTGTAGACATCCGCCCGTTAGAGGTTTCTTTCTGAGATAACGGTGTTTCCTCTTGCCGGTGGCTGTAATTGTCTCGCAATACCGTGTTATGTTAAAGCCGCATTGACTGAATTTCATGAATTCATATAGGCCATTGCAATTGAAGTGAATTCGTAAACTGCACTGCTGATTTTCGTCGGGTTTAGCCACAACCCCGCCGGCCCGGACAGAGAGCTGTTCCGTAAAATAGCCTTCGAACCCTTAAGGAAAAGATTTTGCAGGCCGTAGAAGCAAACATCGAAAACAATCGATTGCTCTTTCGGGATGTCCCCGCTAGAAAAATGTCGCGGTCCAGTAAATGTCGAGTCGACTTCGGTGGTTGATATTGTGTTGGCGCAAAATCCAACAGCCGGCCGCTTGCTGGGCTGCATCTTAAGACGCATCCTTGTTTCCCATTATGCAAGTTCTAGCCATGGTCCTGCGGAACATCCGTTCTTGCAGTATGGATAAAAAGACAGCTCATGACATGTTGTTGTCTGTAATCTCGACTCGATCTCATTTCTCGACTTCTCGTTCCATCGACGTACGTTCCCTGAGTGCCCGTGACCTTTCCGTTGGTCATCAGACCCGCTTCGCCTACAGCATACGATATTTAAGAGCAGCGATTTAGCATCACTCACGCGGAAAGATAGTAGCTGCTACCTGCCGGAGTGGGTGCGTAGCACTCAGGGTCGAAGCCTGCAGGTCACGCCTCGCGTTTTCGACGATTTTGGCTGGCCGGTCACATTCCTAGCATCTTGCACGCTGTTCCAGGCCCAATTCTGCCCTGTAACCACCTGTTCCTTGACAGCCGCGTATCAGAGACACAGCACGACCGCGCCTGAACCCACAAAATCCAAGCCCATTAGGTTCCCATTAGTAAGACCGTTTGTCCTGGTCTTGGATGGCAGAGGCATCCTTTCCGCTATCGAGGATGAACAAGTCTGGCGGTGTCCAACGGACATCGCACTCTCGACACTCCAGCAGAGAAAACGGTACGGTTCTACTCGGTGACAACATGGACGGCGATGACGGTATAACGGTGTTTCCCGGCGATGAACGCGACTGGGATGACGAGGAAGATGGTATACGAACCACCCCGGCCTATCCGGATGAGGACATACGACCGACTTCTCAAAAGGAAATATACGGCTGGTACAGCTATGCTTGGGCGTCCGAGGTGTTTGCGATATGCGCGATGGGGAGTTTCATACCGGTGCTGCTCGAGCAGCTTGCGCGTGAGAAGGGCCACATCCTAGGGAATCCTTCGTCACGGTGTAAAAGCTCGGAGAATATGGGACCTGGCGGCGCCAGCGGTGGTACCGGAAAGGCTCCGGTTTGCGTGGTAGATATTATGGGGTTTGAGATTAACACGGCAAGCTTCGTGATGTACACGTTCTCGCTGAGTGTCATGTTTCAAGGTTTGGGAGCTCCGAATTTACGTTCGAAGGGTGTAGCTGACGATGGGATTAGCTTTGGTCATTATTTCGATGTCTGGTGCTGCCGATCATGGTCAGTACACGCTGCCTGTGTATCCTGTCTTTACGAGAAGCTAACGTTAACCCCTTAAAGGACGTTATCGAAAACAGCTACTTTTAATTTTCGCCTATATTGGCGCAATAGCTTGTATATTGATGCTGTTTGTGAACGCTCAGTGGGTCGGGACGGCATCCCTTCTCGCGCAGATCGGAAACGTACGTTATGCTTCGATACTCCACGGCGATGCGGTGTCTAACAGAGCATCTAGGTGACGTTCGGAGCGTCGTACGTCCTCATGAACTCGTTTCTCCCGCTTATTGTCCGGAATCATCCTTCGTTAAAGAACGCCGAATCCGAATCACAAACCCACCTGCCGAACCCTAGCCGAGTATCTCTCGAGGATGAAGACATTCGCGCCGAAGACGCCACGCTCCTCGGTGGGAATACGACTTCGGTCAAGCCTGAATCCAATGGCAAGATGACACCGGCTATGCGTCTCTCGACCAGAATATCGTCCAATGGTATTGCGATTGGCTACTGTGGCGGCGTTATACTTCAAATCCTTTGCATCATGATTGTGGTCTCGAGCGGATCTACTACAAACTCGCTTCAGGTTTCGATATTTTGTGTGGGCCTTTGGTGGTTCTTCTTCACCATCCCTTCCGCGATGACGCTGCGGCCTCGCCCGGGCCCTCCGCTACCCCTCCATGACGGAGAAAAATTCAATTGGGTAAAATATATCTCCTATTCGTGGATGGGACTCTTCCAGACGATCCGCCAAGCAAGCAAACTTCGTGACGTTTCATTGTTTCTGGTCGCTTGGTTCATGGTTTCCGATGGAGTGGCGACCATTGCATCGTCGGCTATCGTATTCGCAAAGACGAATCTCGGAATGACGCCACCGCAGCTCGCTGCCATCGGGGTTATCATGCCAATCAGCGGTGTAATCGGAGCCTTCAGTTGGCCGAAGATCAGCCATTGGGCCGGATGGAGCGTGGGACAAACTATTTCTATTTGTATTTCAATGTTTGCATTGATTCCGTTATACGGGCTGATGGGACTGCTTAAACCGGTGCAAGACGCCGGCTTCGGGTTAACGAGGTAAGCCCTGGTTCGAGGTCCAATGTTGTAAGGATGTCGCTGACACATTTTTCTCTCAGGCCCGGAGAAATGTACGCTCTTGCCATCTGGTTCGGATTCGTCCTGGGAGGTCAGGGAGGTTACTGTCGAAGCTTATTCTCAGAGCTTCTGCCTCGAGGTTCGGAGGCCGCATTCTTTGCCCTGTACGCAATCACCGACAAAGTAAGGCCCCGCAACCCTGTCCTGGAATACTTATGATAGAATATTCTAACGGATCATATGAAAAATAGGGAAGCAGTGTCTTCGGCCCTACCATCGTTGGATTAATCACGGATAGGTGGGGCGATATTAGGCTCGCCTTTTGGTTCATATTGGGCCTGCTCCTTGTCCCGCTCCCGTTCCTCTACTTTGTTGATGTCCACAGGGGCAAGCAGGCCGCCGAAGACTTCGTCAGAGCAAGAGAAACGAGGGGGCGCCAAGATGGCCATGAAGATTTCTAATAAATATTTGGAATCACGAGATATCTTTTATCCTGTAATGATATACACGGCGGCTATGCTTCTCGTCGTTTGCTTGGTATCTGCCCTGTTCGCTGTTGCATTCACCATCCAATAGGCGTTTTTTTTTTACGGCCATGTCGATGCACTACTCTGGGATTTCAATGTGATTTAGCTAGGTGTATTTATATTTATATTTCTTTCAATGCCGCCTCATACTGCATGAAAATTCGAAATGAGAATCTTGCCAATTTGGCACGACCTTGTTGTATTCCCGGTGCCAACGCAACCGAACCACTTGCCGGGTCCCGGCGCGTGCCTACGGTGACCCTCTAACGCTATTTCTGAAGAGTCTCTGCGAGGCAGTATTTCGGAATCTAGGGCTTTTACAGATGACTGAAAGCTGGTTGTCTCATAACCGACGCGAAGACCTTCCGTCGGGTTTCGCAACGCCTGTCGCTCCTACAGCGAGTTCACAGATGGGACTGTGAAATCACTACTCAATAAGCAGCTGTATCCTTCCTTCGGTTTACATTGTTACATCATACGCTGTTTTAAAATCCAACACGCGCACGAGGATCGAAGCGATTGCATTGCATTGTTTGTCGCAACGTATCCCCACCCTCTCGACGGCAGGACAGGGTCTCTACTTGAGCGAGTACTGCGACAATTCTCCGCCGCGGCCCGTGGCAAGAACGATCGGGCCGCTAAGATCCTTGATAAAGCACTTTTTGCGAAACGGATCGACGGGGCAGAGCAACAGGATCACAAACTACGTGGGGGCGTGAAAGTAGCGATATGGGATGCGGAGGATGTTAAGTATGTATACGGAGAGTTGGTAAATTCCTATAAACCGTATGTGGAGAATGAGCTTGTGGTTAAGCCGAAGCCGAAACCGACCATGGGTATCGGTGATTTATAAAATGGCCCCAACGAAACTTGTGTTAAACCGGAAAGTGAAGAGCGGGTATACAGACCGGAAGGGCCGTACCCGAAAGACTTCTGTTGGCTCCCTTCGGAATTCGAAATATTACCGAACGGCGAAACAAAGATTAGGTCTTACATCGACAATATGTCTTTGCCGGAGCAGAAGGAATTGTTTTATCCTCTCGTTGAAGAGGTCTTTTCACGGTTCGTTCCCTTATTCAACCTCGCTTTAGCAGACCTGAATGAAAGGATACACCATCACAAGAGAGTTGGCGAACCGGATGTTTTGGGTGAAGACGATATCCACGATCACGGTGTCCTTTCATTCGAGAAGCACAGCGAGCGATGGCAGAAGATACTCGAGGACTTTTCAAATGGTAGGGATATTTCAGTGGGACGAAGAACTTGATGCAGAGGGAGCTTGCCTTCCGACGCACAGTTTATGTACCACCATTCGTGGACGAATATTCTCATACGAACTGGGATTCGCTCTACGATATGAGAACCGGGTGGGATAATGCAGTTCGGAACCTAGGAAGCGTTAAAACGAAGGTATGCAGTGAGCGTTTCCCCCGCTCGAGAATTCGAATATACATCGTTTCCTAGATGGGTCGGGCGATTGCTTTTCCAAACATTTTCCAACATCAAGTACAGCTGTCTGGTCTGGTGGACCCTACGGTATCGTAAGATTTTAGTCTTCTTCCTCTGTGACCCAGGGGCGCCAGCGAGTGAGGTATGTTTGATTCAAATTGTGATATAATACTATCTGGAATTCAAACTCTAGAATACAGCTCTTTGTGGTTATCGATACTAAGAAGCTTATTCGTGCGTGAGTTTTAGATGCCGAGTACCAAAATAGCAGCCCCCCAACAGCCGGTATTCGGAAAGGATTTTGAGGACACACTTGGAGGACGCCAACCCGGAAGCCTTCCTGAAGAAGTGTTCTCGATCGCGAAAAGTTTACCACTGCCTGTGAGTTTAGATGAAGCTAAACGATACAGAGAAACTTTGATGGACGAGCGCGAGGCTTTTAATGACCTTGTCCGGGGGAGCGAGTCCAGCTTGTAGGCTTCCCCAACTGAGTCCCGCTTCTTAAGGCACAATATTAACCTATGAGCACAGATGCGAGCATTGATCCTCTAAAACAAAGCAGAGGGATTTCTACTAAATGCGAGTCTACAGGAGCGGGTTTGACCGTGTATGAAATATATATTCACAATATTATATTTATTATTCACAATTAAGGAAAACGTGGCTATGTACAATGGTATTATATCCTTAATGTAGGCGTACAATTTACGGCAAGCACTGGGAATAGTAGGCGTTAGAAACCGTGCAAGTTCCCGATGCGCATGTCGTTGGACCTGTCCATCCGATACCCCCGCATTGTCCGTAAAGAGGAGCCCCGGAGCTAGAGCCGGTGGTTTGGGCAGTGGTTCGGGCAGTAGTGGTGGAGGCGGTGGTTGTGGCTGGGGTGGTAGTTCGGGAAGTGGTGGTGGTGGTGCGGAGAGTGGTACCGGCGCTGGTGGTCGGTTGGGTACCGCCGCAAGTGAATGGGCGGGGACCGGGGATGACGTAGGTCGAAAGTGGTGGGTAGTAGCTGGTAAGAATATGTTAATACATGTTACCCCGCAGAGGCATGGGGATACAACTTACATGTTGACAGAGATACCGGGGTCGGTTCCAGCATAAGCACCTGGGAAGTTGACGGTTGGTGGGCTGGAAGAACCTCCTCCGATGATGTTGATCTGAGCGCAGCTCAGATAGAATTGGGCACCTGGGTAGGTGGCGGCACCGTGCAAGGCGAGGAGTTCACCACGGAGAAGGTAGTTTCCTGGTGGGATACAGGTTGGGATCTTGAAGTCGACAAAGCCCTTGTTGGCATAGAACTTGTCGACAGCCCAGGTGTTTGTGGCGACATCGAGACCGTCTTCGTAGATCTTGAACCACTTGAGACCGGTGACAGTCTGGGTCAAAGCATTGTCGACCTTGGCGAGGTAGACCATGATGGGTCCCTTGTGGGAGGGGTCAACGGGGTCAGACAAATCACTCGGGTCTGGTCCGTTTCCGCCATGATGCCATTCCATAGTCAACGTAGCACCGGATGGGACGTCGATAATGTCAGCCGGTGGTGGCGACTTCATGGGATTTGGGTCACCATTGCAAATGATGCCGTTGGTGAGGACATCGGTAATAGGGCCGTTGTAACTACATTCGATTGTCAGTTAGGGGTCCATCGACCGAGCCTGTGAATATCAAGAATCAACTTACGTTGGGACACGGATACCCTTATCTTGACCAACAGCGACGCCGTTAACCCAGAGTTGCTGGAAGATGGTGTGAGCGGAGGCACTGCCTGCAAGGGCGATGGCAGCCGCGACTTTGCTGAAGGCAACCATTCTGTAGAAGGTTAAAATTAACTACGCACTGCGTGTTATATGAATGATATATACAGAAGACTATGAGATGGCTTTCCCAGGAAGGCGCGAGCTGCTTGAGAGAGAAAGGACCGTGGTGAAGGCAGGAAGGCCGCCGTTATATATTCATTCTGGTGTCGTAGACCCACAAATATGATCGCGTAGTCCTCAAGGGAGTTCTCTCGTAATGGCCCCTCGGATTCATATCGTCCGGCACTGTGGAGGTATGAGCGCTAGGATATTGTAACAATCCATCGGGATCGCAGCAGCTAGCATCCTGCTTGGAGTTTACAGTTTGAGGTGCCGCGAGATCCATCTATCTGCTGGGTTTACTTTTCCAGCGTATCGAATTCATAGAGGCGGCTTACTGACAAGCAGTACGCAAGCCAATTTTCTAGGCTAGGTTTTGCAGTGTATCTGACTGGTCCGTGAATCATGCTGGTTACATATCATATGTTAGCTATAACGCTTCATTTAGAAAACGTGGAGATGAACTACTCCGTACCTAGTAAGTAACTGACAGCGGCCCTCCTGCCGGCTGCGACCCCTAAATTTCGATCCTCGTGATGTTTTTGTAACAAGCATGGGAGCCGTTCGCAATGGAAGGCATTAGAAGGGAATGATATCCTTGAAGCCTGTCGCAGAGAACCCCGCGACCAAGGGCCAAGCCAAACAGCCTTGGGCCCACAATCGTGCATCAGGACGTCGGTTAGTCCTCCCAACGGGCCGGTTTCCGACCATCTTGCTTGTGGACCTCCGCTAATTTTGGTTCTATCAAGAAACTTCAAGATTCATTATGTCTTGTCCCGCCTTGACTGGAAACAAATTTACAGTGGTGCAGCGCAAAGCGAAGGCACGGCATCTAAAGGGGCTGGAGGAAACAAGAGGACGTGCACTTTTTCTTCGTAAAATCTGGCTATTGTTGCATTTTTTTGCCGTTACCATGGTTCTGCGTTGGGTAAATGGTGGGTATTCCTGGTTTTGGAATATCGGATTACCCATTCCATGGCCAAGAACCCAAGCGCGCCTGGGAACAAAAGAATGCAGAGTTGGGAATTCGATGGGATCCTTGGTTTATGCTAGGTCTTGTTTTATGTTGATTGTGCCGCCTGGTCTAGAGAATCCAGCCATAACTCCAACTACAACCGTTTCCGGAAATCGAGTCGTATACGCACCTTTTATCAGATGTATCACCTGGCTTTCTGCATTGTAAGACTACAAAAGTTCATCTCAACATTTCGCCGCTATGCACATATGCATACGCAATAGATAAGAGAAGGGACCTTGCCTACTCTCCACTACAAGGTTGTTGAGGAGGAAGAATCGACTTGTGCTCCGAGGATTCTCCTTGCTTCTACGCTCAGCCCCCATTAAAAGACCAGCTGATAGCCTCTGTGCGTATCGCCCCAGATTCATTCGGATAATCTGGAGTACTTCGGATTATTTAATATATTTCCGGCGCATGCCGAGATCCCAAGATCCAGGCTTGATATCGCCAAGTTCCCTTGTGCCCATCAAAAACCTAACAAGGATAAATATTCGGCTTGGACTCAGTCGAGGGGCACGTTTTAAGAGTTCTAGGTCAATCTTCGGATCCTAAATATTTCATATGAGGATAGCGAGATAAGTTTTATATTGGCAGACAGGAAAAGCTAAGGGGCCATTATACGGAAAGACACAGTCAAAAATTGCCAAAGTTAAGTTTCACGTGTACATACTCTGTCTGCGAAGATGTTTCTAGACCTAAGGTATCAATCACTTGCTGTCTATATTAGTCTATATATTTGACTGACAGCACTCTATTTTGGCTCCATCACCATACATATGAGGTATTTATCGAATTTCTTAGGAATTCTTGGGTTCTTGATTTTCTTCTCTATATGAGGCAACAAAGCCTTTGAATTACTAAACACCACATCCGCTCTTTTAAAAGATTTATAAATTTACCGTTGACCCCTGTACCTGTTTGCTTATACAGAGCTCCCTATCAAATTCACAGGGAGGAGGGATATATTCAGCCTTGGTTGCTCAGGAGCCTTTCCCTCTGTAATATAGTGTACAACATTCTAATATCCTTACGCCAGGTGCATAAGAACGGCCCAGGCCTAGGTGTACCCACGGTCTACAATGTAAAGTTAATATATATACCCTCGGGTTAGCGTCTTGTAAATCGAATGTACTAGCTGGCTTCGTATACCAGCTTCGACGAAGCTTCCACTTTGGCCTTCCGGACATAGGAATTCTATTAGACTTATAGAATAAAGTGCACGGTACCCGCAACTTAGTTACACTTGAGAGTGAATCTTGGAGTAGAGTTACTGTATAGGTACGTGATAACTAATCACTGAGACGCGAGCGAGGGAATTATACATAACGAGTCGCACCATTTCTAGTTTATATAACGTCTATGGACTTAGCTAATTCACCTGATCCTCGGGGTATCGATACCGGGTTTGTGGGCCGTCGACAACCGTCCTGATCATAACGTTTATTAACCACCAGAATGTCCTATGAACTGTACTCTGGGTTGCGTCGTTCCCAGACCCGTCAGGCTCTGAGCTTTTGGGGTGAATTTCACCCACCAAGGTCCAACAACACACAACTATACAAAATACAACGTTGCAACCCCCTTCTTCCCGAGACTTGCAACCTCCCGCAGCTTGCGACAGGGCGATAACACAAGTGCGGAACGTAGAGGCGAAAGCAGACCGCATTTCAACTCGCATCGTAATGATAATCAAGTGGAAATTTAATACCGCGTAATGCTAACCTTCGGAGCTTCTCCTCCTAATAACATTCAATTTAACCCTCAATCATAGGCTGCGTTATTTAACCGGATCATCCAGATTCTGGAAACTGATCCACTGTTTGATATTCGCTGATAGATCCATAAGTTTTAATATCTCCTGTTCACTTTCTTTACGAAGATTCTGAAATCTTCGATCAAGGCCTTCTACTTTCAAATAGTTACACAACCAAGCGAAGCCGCATTGTTATCGAATTTCAAGGGTTCAGTTTGATTCACGATGGAGTTTCCTTGACAGAAGCTGCCTGTGGCGGGTATATTATGGACATAACGCCTAGGGAGACCAGTGTCCGCGGAAGCCCAAGCAGTGGTTTTAAAAGTTGTAGATGAGACCTCGGCTGTCATGTAGAAGTTAATCGATTATTATAGATGTTATTATTGGGGTGGTGGCTGTAACGGAATGTGTGATGTTAAAGCCGGTATACTACAAACTGCTGGCTTTTTTCTGAACTGAGGTCAATATAAACTTTTTGGTGTTGAAGTTTGTGTCTGATGACATAGGCTTCATGATCTAATTAAAGTAATTCTTTCCTATAATAGAAATATATATATATATCTGAACCGTATGGACCACTCACCTCCCTATGAGCCACAAACGTGCCGAAGCAGAACATACCGTATACATATACCGATATTTGCAAGCACCAATCGATATAATACTGAACGTAATAACCGTGTGTCTAGACATGGAAAAGGAAGAGAGCTGTCCCTAAAGGAAAATTTCTATATCATTCCCTTCTCACAGACAGGGTATACATAGTCTACGTACTAGTCAGTAAACGTGAACTTACCGGATATCTTGTTCAGTATGTTGCTTTAGCTCTCCGGGTTTTTGAAAACCAACATCAACCACCAATATAAAACCTACTTAGTATAAAATTCGGAAAAAGCAGCCACAATCTACCCTGCTCCGGAAGCATCTGGAAATCTGGAAGAACAGGCATGAGTAACCAATATATCGCTTCGACGTTTCAGTCTGCAATGCTGCTTGGCGAAGGGTCGATTGGTCGTGTTGTGCCACAGTGGTGTTTTGTGTTGCCGGTCGAAACGCAACGCTGAAGATTCGCCTTGCCGCGGATTCAAGCCATCCTCCCTTACCAAACAACTTCATACCCATCAACCAACCTACCACCAACCATCCAAACCATCGCACCTCATCAACGGCGCCACTCGCTCTCATCAATCCAATATCATCCCGGAAACATCATCTAGAATAATACGCTCTTTGAAGCGGCTCCTCTCGAGAATCCCAGGACCCCCAGAAATCCCTCTGGCAACACCGACGCAGACACTAAAGAACGCCTACCGAACGATTTCATCGCCGCGTGAGCGCGACTGAAACGGTCGGCAGGAAATCTTCGTTTGAAAGCCCCCAACGGATAGCAGCGCGGCAACTATGCCAGCTGCAATCGAAATCAACGGCCATGGCAGTCATGACGGTAATCCATCGAATACGGGAATCGTTAACGGAAACGGGAAGGGACGCGAGGGTCTTTCGGCAATGGGGACCCCTCAGAGGATGGATGGCTCGCCGATGACCGACGAGGATCCAAGCACTGCGCTTGTAAACCTCTCCCTAGACGAGGCCCCGCCGCTACCCCATATCACATTTGGTTTCCAATCACTGGGGAAGATAATCGACCGAACCGTACAATCTTCCTACGGTAAACTGCTGGAACTCGTAGACAGCTTGCAGGAAGGCAACGATATAGCCCGACGAAAGAGATTAATGAAGTATGTCTCCGACACGCGGCAACAGTTCATCAAAGTACTGGTCCTGGCACAATGGGCGGGTAAAAACGCCGATGTGAGCAAGGTTATCGACCTTAAAGTTTGGATGGACACGCAAAGGGTAAACTTTGAAAAAGTGGTCTGGGAGGTAGTAGAGGCTCAAAGGGCTATGGTACATGCGAAGATTCCAAACCCGGATCTGGCGACTGCCGTCAGGACTCTTTCGACTGGAGATCCACCCCGCACATCTGCTCGGGAATACTATGTTCCGCCTAAGCCATTGACATCGAAAGAGATCCTTAAGACATTCCAAAACATCAACACCCTCCTCCATATCCGCTTTAACCTCCACGACATACCGCCCGTCTATTTCAACCAATATGAGATCAGCTCGGGCCGAGTTACGTTTACATCGCCGCACGAATTCGAGCTGGATATGTCGATAGCAGACGAAGATCATACTTCGCAGCTGTACTTCATTGACCTTCGCCTCATCTTCAAACCAGCTCTCAAAGCTTTGCCTATGGATAGATTACGCGGAGAGCTCGAGGTTAGGGGCAACGAAATTTTGAAGAATAAGGGACTGGTTGGGATATACGACTTTCTCCACGACTTTGTCATGACGCACAAGATCGCGATACTTCGAAGACAGTTTCTAGAGATGGTACAAGGGAAATGGTCCGATACTCTCTACATCAATATGATCAAACGGACGCTTGTAGTTCAGTATTGGTTAGGGAAACCAGGTGCCAAAAACTGGATTGAAATCGGTATTCGGAAAGGTAGCCCTGACCAGGGAGTATCAAGCTCGCTGTCGTTTCGGTGGATGAGAGATGCGAAGGAGGCGTCAATCACGGATATCACATTCGTAGGTTATTCCGTTTGGTGGTTGTGGCTATGTTGATCTCTAATGAATTTGGCTTTAGGACGTCGGAAACCTGTCGGCGGAATCTCTTCTGAAATCGGTGATTGCCAAACATACGGCGTACATTCTCAAGAGTATATATAGACACCTCAACCGTCTACCCAATTTCAGTGTCGACCATCTTAATCTCCAATTGACATCAGACACGTCGAGCTTGTCAAAATTAACTGTTCAGCTCACACCTTCTCGAGACCTGACCGTTATCATTGAACCAATCACTGGACGATTCGCTCTACAGCGCCCATCTCATATGGTGATAAGGGGGGAGAACGGCATGAATCAACTGGCGGATGCAGCAAACAAAGCCCACGAGACCATCAGCAAAATCAGATTCATGACCATGCAAGAAGAAATCGAATTGAGAGCGAAAAGCATGGGTTGGGAGATTCTGAAAATGCTAAATCCCAGGATAAGCGACCTCAAGAAGTTTTTCGGGTCTGCTACTATGTATATAATGTATATGCGGAAGAAGTCCTGGTCCGACAACTGGATATTGGCTATCTCTTTGGGGGTGACTGGTGATTTCTGGTGGATCGTCGAGATGTAAGTTTCACAAACCACGCTAAAGTTGGACGCCTCTAACTTGTAATTTTCAGAAACGAAGCTACACGGGGCGGTTGGACAATAAACGATGCGCAAAGGTTACCGATTTCTGGAAACCAGCAGGTGACATATCAATTTCTTGAGAATCTCGAAAGGATGGTGGCATCATTCATCACATTATACACCAACACTCGCAAGTTGAGTGCGGAGGGTATCGACTACCGTCTCATACCGACGAATAATACTGGGGCGGCGATCATGATACCCACACTCAACATTAATTTCAAGGCTCTGACTAAATCAGATTGGGGGGCTAATAACCTACGAATGAGTTTGCATGACCTCGATCGAAAAGGAAACATAACAGTATTGGTGGAAGGAAGAATGAAGACACCCATGACTCGCTTGCATTCCGCAGACCTCTCGGCTGCCAAGTCCGACGTTGCATTCCATCCTCGTTCTGGAACATTCATTATGCAGTTTGTCGTATCAGTTGGGTCCATTGTCACGGACGCTATCAGCGAGCGGCTCCACAGGATTGAGCGACTCATCGGATTTATCACGACGGTGCAGAAATACAAGTTGACAGCGAAGACGGTAACTCTGGGCAAGATTGGGTTTATCTACAATAAGAAACCGGAACTCTCAGCAGAGGTTACTTTTGACGGCGAGCATGAGATGGAGCTTGTTTTCGATACTCCGACCACGAATCCTCACCGCCGTATCAGCAGTTTCCTACGTACCCTGCTGAACCAGCGAGGTCTAACCGCAGTCGTTGGTACACTCTGCCTTACTCTCCCCTTGCTAGCGGCGCTCGACATGATTGAGGACAATTCCCCTGAGGATGAAGTTTTCGTCCTAGCACGATCTTCAGAGTGGTATCGCATCGAGTACCTCAAAAAGAATTTCGTCATAGACATCAAATTACGGACTCGCCGAGATTCAGTTTGGTGGTTCATCCATGACCCAATGCTTCGGAGTCAACTTCAGGAGACGAGCCATCATGACGCGGTGCAACGGCTGAGGCATATTTGGATGTTATCGGGCTCTCAATTCGAGGGATTGAAGAACGGGCTTGTGGCGAACAAGGATGCGGTTGGGAAGATACTATGGAAGATACATACCACTATCATGTCGCCTGAGCTGCCTGAAGGTAGTGAAGCGGCGGTGATTGATGAATGAGGATGACATCCGTGTTTTATTTGCTTGTGGATTACCCGACTTCCACGTGCTAAGGGGCGAAAGGAAATAGTATCAACGTTTATTAACGTCGGGCTTTCATTCCTTTTTCTTTTTTATTTTCTTTTGCATTATATTATGATCTCGTAGCGAAACAGGCAGCAAGGCGTTCCGGAATATGACAATATGGAGGCGAAGCAGAATCTTCATTCTACAAAACTTTTTTTATACATATCACTCCCTCTTTCTATCCTTCTGCTAAGGTCTAGCCTTTTTGCTACCTTGTTTCCCACAAAAGCTTAGTCACACATATCCGCCCCCACTTCTATGATCCTAAAATCGAGTAATACAAATCTATAATGCACGGCGGAGTTAAAGAAGCTTTCTAGAAGTTATTCGGCGAGTTACCTTGGTCTTATAAGCCAAAAGGGGGTGGGTTTTTAGATTGAAAATAGCTCACAGACCAACCGGCAAGACCCCGTAAATTCGAAAAGAAGAAAAACGTGTACTAGGCAGTGTAAAATATTTTTCTGTTTCAAAAATGGCATTGAGAATCAGGGATATCGTGGGATCTATTGAAGCCCGACTGGGACCTTGCGAGGCAGATGCCGGTCTCTTTCTCCCACTCTCTGTTAAGTGGGGAGCTATCGGTTAGCTAACTAGTTGCTCTATCCCGTTGGGGGCAGTTTTCGAGAATATTGGTTACCAATATTATATGGGAAAACTTGGTTTCGTTCGCATGGCAAGGATCGTGAGTGTGCGAGTGTGAAGCTGTTCGGCTACCCGCAGTACCGGGTAGCTTGCATTGTTGAGTGACCGATGGACGGGACAGGACAGGATCCGATATTACATGGCATGGATTCACGAGATGCTTGTATACTGGGTACCCATTTATCATTCGTTGCATCGTACATAGTATCATGATGTTGTACCGCAGTTGATTGAGCCACTCAGTACTAGTTTTGAAACGCGCAAGACAGGGACGTCCACCGACCCATTAGAAGGTCGCTTGCTTTGCTCCAGCGCTCCCTTCATGCAAAAGCACAAACACCCTTTGGATCTTTTCTGTTTCCTGTTGCTTTAGCGCCTCCTCGCTAATGCATGATGTATACTGTATCACGCACGCTTGATACTCGAACGGGTAAAGAGGTGGAGAAGCAGCACAGAAAAAAGCTTTGGCCCGGTTAAGCTGCAGGCTTTTTGGAGGGGCAACTGTGTCTGTAGGCAAGTACGGTACAGTACAGTATGACCTCCGCACCCTGGCGATAGCTTGGGATGTCACTTGATCAGGAATTCGATGGGACATGGGTGGGGTGAGGTTTGGAGCTCTAATTCGGTTGGGTGATTCGATTCGAATGTCACTTTGGATGAGGGGAGAGGTTTAAAGCCGGCGTTTATGTATGAGTGACGAATAACCGTCAGCCCCACGTAAGAGAATATAAATCTCTACATTATTACAAGTACTCTCCAAAGGAAAAGAGAGAGGAATGTAAGAGCCTTTTCCCCAAATGTTTTTCAGAGTTAAACCCCCATGCATGGCCCAACGTTTTTTCAGTTGTCAAACCCTGCTTTCGTACTTTTGTGATGCGGTACGCAACATGACCTTCTCTTCTTTCTTACTACGGGGTGTTCGGAGGAGAAGGAGAAGAGGGACAAGAAGGATGGAGGGGTGGAATGTAGTGCATGTGTACCCGTATTTTAATATATAGATCTTTCTATTGTGGACCATGGCCCTGCTCGCCTTTTTACCCATGGCGACTGCACCTTCATATGCGCCAATGCACAGAAGAACATCAGGCAAGGTAAGGTACGGTACATGACATCGACACTACTGCAAGACATTCGTGCTCATCCGGTTCTTCAATTTTAGTCGAACTGGGGGGATGTATATCACTTTTAGACTGGGGGCTCCTAGACCGGTGTGTGTAGGTTCGACAGGGTAATACAGAATCATGGGGGAAGTGGCAGCGGGAAATTTTCTGCTTGGGGCAGTAGTATGTGTGTGTGCGAAAGGGTATGTGGTTTAAGGTTGTGCAAGAAAAAGGCGCATCGCTCTTGCCTCTTCTTGCTTCTATGTACTGCATGGTATGGCACCCCCTTGCGCGGTCATCGGTCGTAGAAGAGGTAATGATGGATGACCTTTTGGGTATATTGCATGTGGATGGTATTTTATATCCCAGGTTGAGGGTTCCGGAGTTTTCTCGAGTGGAAAGCCTTCCATATCAGAAAGGTCGGAAAGATAGTGGGCTATCTTTTTGAGCGGGAGGGGAAGGCCTTCGGATTTTATACCGCACGCTCGCATGCACTTCTTTTTTTATTTATAAACTACAAACCGAGCATCTGATATCAAAAATATATAACTTTTGCATACCTTATATCCATCATGGCGCGACAAGCTTGAGCACGCAGCTCGGGATGTGCCATTCGGGCTAGTCCAAGTAGTTCCAGTTAATTTTAAGAAATCCGGTGCATGCGTCTCGCGCGCGGGCTACGGACTATTTTCTCAATTTTCAACAATTCGATCGAAGGGAAGAAGCTTGTTAGTCTGCCCGTTCCCCGAAACAGAGGCGTCCCATCCGATTCGACACACCATCTTCTTTTTTAAAAAAAAAGTATCTCAAAGGGAGGTGGGGAGAAAATAATAAGTAATAATAATAATAAGAAGAATCAAGACTCCACTGTGTTCTGAATACGAAAAAAAAAAAAAAAAAAAAAGACTGTTTAACTTCCACTCTCACCACACCCTCCGAGAGCCCCCCGTTGGTGGTCGGGCTTTTGCCTAGAGATTATTGTTGAGGTTCGAGGGATAAAGCCGGGACTCGGAAGAACGAACGAAAGAAAGAAAGGACGACAGAGAGGAATTATCTCCCGGTGCCTTCCCCGCAAGGTCAAGGTCAAGCGACGGTCGAACTTGGTTACCTAAAGCCCATTATCACGAGCAGGTGAGTCCATTCACAAACATCAAGAGAGAAATAGAAAAGAAATAACCAAAAGGCTTTGTGGAGATGTCCTGGATAGCGTCCGATATAATATCACGATATCACACATACTTACGAGTACCGGTACATGTACGTATACATGTTCAAACATTACTGCACTGCGTCCCTGTAATGTAGATGTAATGTAATGTACGTTTGTACCTGGCCTTTATATGGAACCCAAATGTGAGTATAAACGCAATCCTAACTTCCTTGTTGGCCTTTCCTTGTAAGAAGTACTTGCCTTGCACTTGTCAGAGGATTTATCTCGCGAATCGAATGCAAAATGCAAAACCGACGTCAAAGCGCCGAAGAACGAGCTCGAGAATATGAAAAAGAAATATCCACCCTCACGTACTAGTATACTCCATGTATATTACATACTTCACGAGGATGCATGCAAGTATAATACAGTGTGTTAATTCTTTCTTTTTCCTTAACCATTCTCAGTCAAGCCAAAGCCCAAAAGTTAGAGAGGAATACCCGCGCTACTTCTGGTAGCCTTTCCAAGAGCTCACAGCCGCCGCCCTTCGAAGTCTCTTGCATCGCACATTTCGAAGTCCACACTTCATCCACATACGTACGTTGACGTTGACTGCTGCGCGTCCTTGGAGGTACAGTTCTCGCACCCCCCATCCCCAGACACTAACCTGGATAGCTGGAGAGGTTTGTCGTCAACCTGCGACTCTCGCGATTCTGCTTTTCCGGGGGCTTGCCGGTTGTCTCGTACCTGCGTTCCACTCCTCAAAGATCGATCAAGGTTAAGGCCTCCTCCTGGCCAGAACCATACCACCCCCAACGGCTTTTGGATCGATCGAATATCAGGGCTTCCAATTCCTGCCTTGGATCTTGTTCTTGATCTCGTTCTCGTTTCTGTTCTTTTCCAAAAAGTTCCTTCATGCAAGCTCCTTCGTGCCCGTCACCTCGTTCCTCCCCCTTGCTCTTCGTTCATTCGCCAGAAGCTGCCCTTTATTCCCTCCACACTTTGTCTGCCGCATTGCTATTGGGCCTCTTCTTCTATTCAGGCTTCCTCTGCTCACAATTTTCTTGCTCCTATTAGTGGCATCGCCGTCGAATAGAATCCGCTGCATTGGTATCCCGGCCTCTCCATCGTTAAACCAGACGTTTTTTTATTTTTTATTTTATTTTCTCAACCCATGTCGTGCAACATATAGCGACATATACGCCTATCCCCAGGTCTTTTTTTCGATAGCTGTTATACATTCGACTACTCCACAAAACTCGCCTGTTAGATCTCCATATTTTACCTACACGCCATCCTGAGTCCCTGCTCGCACTGTTGCATCTGTCATCTTCAAAGCTTCTCCAACACGTCCGAAGGAGCTGTCTTCTCCAGCTTCGATATCATTAGAATTATCTCTAGCTTCCCATCTGGACTTCTCCCGGTCATTTCTGGCGCGCCTACCTTCCCCGTGACCTCATACCTCACTCCTGGCTTCCCAAGTTTCTGGACTTCCAGCTGCCAGGGACGCTACCTTTACCTAGGTGCATTCGCGGGACATTATATCCTCCGGTGACTGCGATCTACATTCCACTGCCTAGCCTGTCTACCCTAAGTTTAAACTGCAGAGGTCGCATTCGACATATCCCTCAAATTTCCAATCCGAACCGCTGATCCATCCCACCCGGAACACCTCTTTTGAACTACCGCAGGAGCTACCTACCACCAAGGAACCGCATTTTAGAGAAGCCTTCCTCCGGGACCACATCTTTTGATATTTACCTCCTACTCTGTTTTCTCTCTCATTCTCTCCCTTTCTCCGTACTCCACAACAATCCTCCGAAGACACCTAGTTACTTAAACCCTGGAATCGTCCCCCCCCCCTTCACGCGCATATTATCTGCATAGATCCTAGATACACAGCCCGGCTACCCGCTTTTCCCGGACACAGCGTTTAAAGGAACCCAGACCTGTCAAAAAAAAAAAAGTGTCACCTCCAACTCTAGACGTCCGACAGCTTTAGTCTCGAGGAAACATACAACATCTTAAAAAAAAACAAAGACGAAACAAAAAATAGTTATCCCTGGAAAATCTGCACCTCATTTAGACGGCAACCTGGATTGCTCTTTCTTCTTTGCCTCTCGCCTGGAATACATTGCCTCTTTGGATCACCAATAGGGACTTCAGGAGCAGGGCCGTCGATTGCCCTTTGTACTACCGACGACTGGGGCTCACGAGATTCCCTTCCTACTCGCTTCAGCGGTTCGTGGAACTTGAAAGATACCAGAACTATAATCGCACGAGGGTCCTAAGGGACGCTGATCACCGAAAGACCTTTTTTTTATTATAAGGATCCTTTTACCTAAAGAAAAATAACAATCTACAACGACGGAACCTGGAGGCTTTCTGTTTTACTTTTAACCTCGACTTTCGAATCAATCCATCCTTGAAACTATATCACAGCTTATCATCTTGTTTGCTACAGCTCCACCATTCGGAAGCATACTATTTTTCACAATATCGCCTATCTGGCATAATTCCGGAAACTTTACTCAAAAAAACACATCATAATTGGGACAATCTCGGGAAAAGGAAAACATAACTCTGTTGGTCGAGGAGAATTTGCGTCCGTGGTTGCGGTTCTCTGTCACGCTCTCACACTCTTCAACTCCGTCATTGACGTCCTCTCTCTGCCGTCCGGTTTGACGACGCATCAATAATCATGGCTGGATTTTTCAGACGAATATACGATTGGCTACTTAGCTTGTTTTGGTACGATTGCCCCTCCACTTACCACGGGAAGGGAGGAAGAGGGTATGAGCGAGTCAAGACAATGTTTTTGCTGACTTGCAGCGTTTAGGGCTACGGAGATGGATATCACGATGATTGGCTTACAGAATGCAGGCAAGACATCTCTGTTGAGGGTTCTTTCGGTAAGCTTGTTCATTGGATTTAGTACTAGAGGAATGCTGGATGCTAATGCGGGATTTATGGTTTAGGGAGGCGAATTTACTACCGAGTATGGCAGTCCTATGCTTCGCTCTCATTTTTCCCTTCCGTCGATAGGTGACTAATCTTGATGATGTAGCTCTATCCCTACTGTCGGTTTTAACATGAAGAGGGTACAGAAAGGCCACGTTACACTCAAATGGTGAGTTGGCCGCTCCGATCCCGTTTACGGGGCTCGTTGCTGACGTTTCGATGTAGCTGGGATTTGGGCGGACAACCTAGGTTCAGAGCTATGTGGGAGCGATATTGCCGCGGCGCCAATGCAATTGTGTAAGTTGACGCTTAATCCCGTTGAATTTCAAAGATCCTATCGTCTAACGCCGCATATTTTTCAGCTTCATCGTCGACTCTGCAGATATCGCCGCCCTCCCGATCGCCCGAGAAGAACTCCACACACTCCTCCTAAAACCGATCCTGGAAGGCATCCCCCTCCTGGTCCTAGGAAACAAGTCGGACCTGCCGGATAAGTTGGGCGTCGATGACCTCATCGACGAGCTCGATCTACGAGAAATCAAGCACCGAGAGGTATCTTGCTACAGCATCAGCGCCAAAGAAGAGACGAATCTCGACGCGGTGTTGCAATGGCTGATTAACAAGGCGAAGAAATGATGACCGCCTCGTTCGAAAAATATTTTTCTATTTTTCTTCCTTTCTCTCGTTGAAGAATATCGGTTCTCCTACTCTCCTCGCGGATTCGAATTTAGCCCGCGGCCGGATTTCCTTGCTCATGCCCCTCCCACAAATAACCAATTGATGACTTGATGTGTCCCGGGATTTTTACGAAGCCTTTTTCTTTACATTCTTCTGCCATCTTTTTTTTTTTTCTTTCCGTCAAGCTTGCTAATTTCTAGTTTCTAATACCCGAGCGTGCACTATCGTTTTATTTTATCTTTTCCTCCATATATCCGAAGTTTCAGCTATTTGTTACTACCGTTCTTCTCCTCTGCTATATTATTATCGCGGTTTTTTGTTTCAAATTCTAACGATTGACAAAAAGAATGGAAGAGAGACAAATTTTACAAAAAAAAAGAAGCAGCGAGTTTTTAGTTTTTTTTTAGATTCGATATGGGATGCATCACATCACACCCATTGGTTTGGTGAAACAACTTTTTCTAAATCTTTTTTTTTTATCATTTGCGAATGCTTTTCTGATGCTTTCTTTCCTTGTTTGGTTCATTAGACGGTATTCTTTCATTAGTGAGCGGCGAGAGCACTGCGGGTTTGTCTTTTTTAATCTTCTTCATTTCCCCGCCTTGTCTTCTTTTTTGACATTCTATTTTGACGGGGATAACTTTTACTTATACTTGTAGTCGCTACGGTTTTTAGGGAATAAGGAGGGGGGTTGGTAATTTTTTTTTCGAGCGGGCGGGTCATTTTACTCCATATCTTTTATTGATTGATACTTTGTTTTACTGATCGCTTGCTTGCTTGCCATATTTACTCGGCACCCGACGGCTGCTTCGAATTCTCTTATATCCGGTCATAGCGTAATTCTCAAGCTTCGCTTTGGGATTTCCGTGTTAGTAGTCTTCTGCTTTCTTTTCTTCCCCCCGCCTCTCGACTCTGCGTATCTTCATTGATGTTATTCCTACCCGCATGCGTGGATATTATATTATACGAAATTTATTTATTTTCCATGAGAATCGATTGATAGAAACAAGTGGGTCCGAGGGTACGATATGTATGGATTGGATGGAGAGCTTCCACGTGTGCGCGGGGCACACGTGGGAGGTTAATGTCCTGCCATGCAACTTCATACGGACGTCGAGGTATATTTGAAATCTATCGACGTTTCCAAGCGATATTACGGTAGATTTTATATCACATTGAGTTTCTTTTCAGGATATCAAGTACTTTATCTGAGAAATTTCCAGCTCATAATCATCTATTATTTCGCCAAAGTACTAGCGTCTATGATTAGATCGAGCTAAGGGAAGCTAGTTTGCCTGACGGTCCAGTTTCCATTGATAATCAACTCCAGGTTCCCTCCATCGTGTCAAGTGATGACCCCATACCACTTGCGACCCCGGCCGGCTTTTTCGGCAGTCTGAAACGGGCAATTGGATCGTTCTTGTTCTTTTTCTGTCTCTTCCTTCTTTCCCCCGAATGAATTCTTAGCTGCAAGATGCCATCGAGGATAGCTTTATTTGTACATCTACTGCGGCGACAGATGTTGCAGTGCGAAAAAGCCAAAGGATGTCAAGCTGATGCGAACAAGCGTCATCGCAAGAGAGATGGTGAACTCGATCTCGGTCGGCCTGGCCCTGGTTTCTCCGTCACTTCTGCCAAAAAAAATGTTTCAGCACCGCCTCGGTGAAAGTATAGAATGTCGTATACGAAGCCAAGTAGCCAAGGCCGCGTAGTCGTCGTCATCCCCCAACTCGACAACTGTTGGGTAAAATCGGAAAGTCGGCCGTCGGAGGATACATGAACAGAGCATAGGGATCGTTCCGGCAGGTGGTTAACGTTACTGCGGTGCCACAGTTTAGTTTGAGTCTGAACCGCAGACGGTGTCAGGTCACTCGTCCTTCTTGGTATATCGGAAGCAGGTTTTTCGTTCCCGCCTTTTCGTTCCTCCTCTTTCTTCCCTCCTCTCTTCATCTCTTTCATCGGTATCATAAGAATCAAGAGAGTGAACTTCGAATTGGAAAGGTCGTCGACATCACCGCCCTGATTTGATTCCTTGGCACTCCGATCCAGCAGTTCCCGAGGAATCATCCTCTTTGGATCCGTAAGTTCCCATGCGCCTTATCCGATTCCGAATCACGAGAGGGAGAGAGCGAACGTTCGTTCCAGGCTTGCCAGTGTGGCAGCTGGCAGGGCAGTGCAAACCACGATTCCATAATCATGCAACTGTTTTCAAATATTCCTGGCTTACCTTGCACTTCCGTAAATCCCTTATAACTCCAATCCCTTTCCCTTCTCGTTTGTATAATATACTCCCAAGGGAACCAAAAATCCTTCCCATCTTTTGCTCTAATACGGACTAAAATTTTAAATTTTTTTTAATCGTCATTTCTTTCTAAAAGGTTTCGAGGAATTGGACTGAAAAAGACAAAAGGAAGGTTGTTGCCGCTTCGCACGCATCGATCGACTACCACTCCAAATATCGAACATAAAAAGCTTTTCTCGGTCTTAGGAGGATACACCGACAACATCAAACAGCCATGGTCGTTCTACCCAGAGAAGAAGTGGTTTCGCTTCTAGCCAAGAGAGATTACTAGTACGTTACCCCTGCACCTCCGTAACCTTAATTACACTCATGCTGATACCGATAATTTAGCACCTGCGACTCCTCGGGTTACTGCTACTACTCTCCTTGGTACCACTGGCAACGTTGGGCCGTCCTCGGCGCCCTATTGGGTACGTTCCCATCCATCCCGTCCCAACCCTGCCTTCCATAATAACTGACCGCATCGATCTAGCCTTCTCCGCCATCGTCCTCCTCCTCTGCGCCTGTCTCTCCGCCCGTCGCCGTCGCTCACGTGGTCTCTCACCGTTCTACGGCACCGCGTGGGCCGCTCCACCAGCCTACGATGTCAACAGTATCCCACAACATCACAATCAAAACACAGGTCCGCAATACGGAGGGTACACATATGCTTCGCACCAACAACAACAGCCCCCGTATAACTCCGCTGGAAGTCCGCCGGTTTATTCGCCGCCAAGCAATGCTGGGTATTACGGACAACCCGGGCAACAAAGCGGGACGACGTATACCGGTGGACGGGATTATGAGATGAATAGCTTCGGAGGTGGTTCCGGGCCGTACGTACCGCCGAGGCCGGAGGAGGCGCATAAGCGTTAAAGTGGAGGGGGGTTCGGATCGTTCCGGAATGGAATCGGGATCTTATCGGTCGCTTCTTCATTGTCGTCGCTATTATTCAGCAATCGGGTATGATGGGTCGGTCTCTGGCGGATTATTTCTTTTCTTGTGGCTTTGCTTCATGTTAATGGGTGGCGGATGATACGACTTGCTGTTTTTCCTCTAGTATACGGCTGCTCGTCCAGCTCTTGTTCGTTTACGGATACGGCTTTTTTTTTACATGGAGTTCGTGGTGTTCGTTGTCTTTTTTGTTTCTTGATCAAGATTTTTCTTTTTTGTTTTTATACGATTCCCATGATAAAGAGGCGAAACGAAATGACATCAACCCTCCGAATGCAAGGAATGTTAGCGCGCGCGGGATGTTGGCTCGGAAAGCGATGCCGAATTCTGGAGGAGGGATGTCTTGCGTTCGCGGTGCCGTTCGGGCAGGTGGGCCCCGGAGGTTCGATAGGTTCGCGAAAGGGGAGGTGCGCACCCGAGCATGTACGTACGCATACGCTAGTGGAGAATGCTCACTTCCGCATTGATATTGTTTCTTTCGCTTTTCCTTCCTTTCGCGTGAGGGATTACATGACATGTGCGTGCGGATAACGGCGCATTGAAATCGGCATTCGATTTGATTTACCTTGTTAGCTTTATCCTTTGACCGGTGAAGGCAAGTAGATTTGCATTTCGATTTCTTTGAATTTCGATTCTTTGAATTCTTTGTGATCCACGGATGGTTATTGTGTACATGCGTTGTAATATAAAAATGGAGCTATAACTGGGGGGTGATGAAAAGTCGGAACCGGAAACGACCACGCCGTGGTAATGTTCGAAGGAAATTGAGGTTTAAAAGGAAAACGGTTGCAGATCGTGACGGTTCGTGAGCAGGAAAAGAAAGGAATGTAGATTACAAAGAAAAGACGATGGACCCGGTGTTGAGAAAAAGAAAGGTTGCAACGAAGAAAACAAAATCAGACCCGACGGTACTCCGAGAGAATAAAAAAAAAGACAAATAAATGGTATAATATAATATGTTACAGAAGAAATGAAGAAAAAAAGATCAAAAAAGGGAACGTGTTGCTCTGCTTTGCATGTTTAGAAAGCACCCCATCCCTGCTGATGGCCATGCTGCTGCTGATTATTATTATAAGCGCTATATCCACCATGATCAAAGTCATTGTGATTAAACCCCCCACCGGTATTGTTGTTGTTCGAACGAGAGTCCGCAAGGCGAACGGGCGAATGTCCAAAGTCGTCGTCCATCTGCGCTACGAACCCGCCACTGCTGTTCTGGGGCAGCGGGATCTGCGGCGGCGGTGGGTTATTCGCAGGGTTGAATCCGTTTGCGGTAGCCCCTGATGTGTTGAAACTTGGCGGCGGAGGGGTAGGGGATGTTGGATGGGATGGGAGACCGCCGGTTTGTTGGGCGGTTAGGAGGGCTTGAGGGGGTGGGGTTGGAGTGTAAGCGTGCGTTTCGCCTGAGATCGTAGTACCCGCGAAGGCTTGGTGTTGGAACGGAGGTGGGGGGGAGGTCGTCCCCGTGAATTGTGGTTGTTGAGGTTGGGTGACGCCGGTTTGTTGGTGCCGGTAGGAGGGTTCTGGGGGGTAGATTTCGGCGTTGGCGTAGGGACCTTGGTTTTGGGCGTTTATATGCGGGTTGAAGTCGAAGTCGTCGAGGCCTTGGGTGGCGTTGTAGCGCGGGTTCGTGGTCGGTGGGGGATGGTGGCCGTTGGCATCGTGTGGGATTCCGGGTAGGGGGATTGGGTACGGTTCGGAGGGGGGAATGCGGGGGGACCGCTCGGGGGTTGCGGGCCGAAGGGGTTATTCAGACGCTGGGGACCGAAGGGGTCGAGGTTTTGAGACTGCTGCGGTTGGAAGTTTGGGCGGTAGTCGGCGTTATTGCTGTGAAGGCGGTTATTTGACGGTGGAGGGGTAGACGAAGATGATACATCTTCCAGTTCGATAGTCTCGACTTTAACGGATGCATCTTCTACCTTTTCGTTTTTGGAACCGTTCCACGAGGGCATGACGGGGAGGGCGTCGTTGTCCTTCGGTCCCGTGGTGCCGGATTCGAAGTATGCGTATTGCGGGGCCGGCGTTTGGGTGTTCGGACCGATGGTATTGCTGCTGCTGTATCCGCCGCCCGCCGCAGGTCGCGGTGGCGGGTGCGACATGTACGAAGGTACCGGGTCGTTGAAGAATGTGGATTTGGAACGGTCGGCCTTCTTGCGGCGACCGCGGCAGCAGCATCGGTAGCAGCACCATGCTATGGATATAAAAACGAGGGCGCCGACGACGCAGCCCGCGATCAGAGGGTATTTGCACCAGGATTTTTCCATACATCTTTTTAAGTGTGAATCCGTCAGTCTTGTTTCTTCATATTATATCCGCGGGATGAGAAAACGTACTTGTCCCAGTTTCCTATCGTCTCCGGGAACGTGGCTAGATCCTCTTGGACACCCCTCTTTAGATTTGACTGGCTCATTGCCAGCGAGCCGCTTGGTGCCATTTGTCGTGATCCTCTGTCCCTTTCCGAATGACAATCCCCAAATCTCCTCCTCCGTCGAAAAGAATATGCAATATCGAAAATATGCGTTGTTGCTGTTGTATTTTTGTTCGAAAAGAACCGTCGCGAATCGGAGTCTTCGGAAGAAATTCCCACCACCCAAACGAAGAGTCCGGAATTTCGAAGGGGTTTTTATTTAAACGAGCGTGTTGTAGCTTGATCGTTAAAGAATAAATAATAAAACGTCCGGAAGAATTTATTGAACGAGAGTCAAAACCCTTTTTTAAAAAAAAAGAGTACGATGCCAGAGGCGTAAGGAAAGGAATGTGGTTGGGTTTAATAAGGAGATCATGAGAGGAAAAAGGAAGGAATAGGAGAGTGTCTCTGGTGTTTAAAGGGGCTGGTTGGGTTGGTTTGAAGCTAGCAGCAGGCCCGAGTCAAAATGCAGGAACAAGTAAGATCCAAGGTTCCGTTGCAAGTTACGGTGCAGTTGCCCCGCGGCTGTCACTGCTGCGGTTGGTAGCTAACTGAAAAAGACAATGAAGTGTCCGTCCGTGAGGGTCGATGATGGCATCTGTCTTTTTTTTTTTTTCTTCTTTTGTGAAGAGATTCTCCAACTGAAATGTAGAAGGTGCGGGATGGGGTGATATCTCTTGACGGGGTCAGATATATTACCTTCAATGCCGATCACGGTTGTCCCGCTGGTATTGAATGAACCGGACAGCCGGGGACCCCTTCGAAGAGGTCGGTCACTGAATTCGACGGATTCCAATGCCTACTTGCCACGGGAGCTCTCTTCTGCGTATCTACAATCCGAACGAGATAGAAAGAAAACAAAATATATAATAGAAGGAAACTGAAACCAAAATGCCGTCAGGCAGACGTTGTTGGCCAACCTTCGCTGCGCGAAAGGGGGATTGTGCCTCCTATTGGGCAGAAAAATATCCTGTGCTTGTTGCTGCGGACCCGCAGGTGCCGATGCAATTGCATATCTATTGGGTTTGTCTGTAGCTTCCGACGGGAAAGGTTTCGCGGAAACGATTCATGTTTGCTTGTGTTTTGTGGATTTATATCTGTGAAATGTGAATATATGTGCTTGTTATCACGATCGCGAGCATTGTTTGTCTGCAAGCGTAGGCGTCTAACCTGCAGAATAGCTAACTTGGAACCAACTCGATTTTCGCAATCGACGTAGCATCGTTTATCGTTCCCCGTATCCCCGTACGAACAACAAGCCGGCCTCACGCGCACAGGGCGTTCTGTTTGGCTGTGTCGTGCCGCTTCTAAATCAAGAGCCTTTGGCTAATTTCGAATGTTCGCTGACCGAATTCTACCGCGCAGCCAACCGAAGGAGAAGAGATTACGGTGGCGGGGATTACGTACCTTCCCCACGTGCTTTAAATTAGAGCCAAGATCCGAAAGCTTTTGAGGCCTTTTTTGTGGTGGCTGTCGGTGCTGAATGGTGGCTTTCTTTTGGGAAGTTTCGAAACTCGAAATTTGGAGGTCTGAGATGTTGACGTTTAAGATATTACATGGCAGTGTCGAAAAGATTATCCATAGACGCTCGGAGATATCGATATGGATTTTTTTTTTTTTTTTTCTGATACGGCTACTCAATAGCTGCATGCATGCACGGTCGGACCGTATTTTCATTATCGCAGCTGAGAAGCCACCGGAAGCATGGAATTGTACCGAACCGAGCTGTCAGCTTTCCGTCCAATGTTTCTGTCGCGAGAATCGACGGAGAATACTGTCACCAAATTTTTTTCAAGGGGTTTCGGCCTGGGCTTCTGTCCGGGGCTGGTTGATGCAGGGATACGTCGGTTAGTTTCACCCTTATGCAGCCTTGCATCATTAGGTTCTTGGTATCACAAAAACCACTCTGGATTCCTATCACTGGATTTAATCGGGGTTTCGAAAACCGGTTTTGAAGATTGGATTTCCGGGGATATATATATATGTATATATATATATATGTATATATATATATATATATATATATATATTTTGATTGCATTGCATTATCGAGTTCGGATGTAAAATGCAATGCGTCGGCGGACCGTCGTCACTGGGCTTTTTTTAACAGATTGGTGCGAACCAGCAGCTTCGGAATGACATCGTCGTACATGGTGTATAACGGCGCATCATATCATCCCGGTACTTGGAACCCAATCGGTATCATACGTCGTGCTGTACTTACGTGATGATAAATGTCTATTTTTTGCAAACAAAAAAAAAAAATTATTTTCCAAGAAAAGGTTTTCAGTCAGGGAAGGATTCGACGAGGCTCTGCTATGTACTTGCTTTCGTACGGTACGTCGGCTTCTACTTTGGCAAGTCGGATGAGCCGTGATTCATAAAAGTGTTTTTTGCCCCGCGGAGGAGTTGGGAATTCGAGGTTTTACAATATTTAACTTTGATACCTAGAGTAAAGTCCTAAAGGTATATCTAGCGTGCCGTGGCCGGATGATGTTGCAATTTGCAAAGCTTTCCCGATGCATGAAAAGTCAAGTATACCGGTACTTGACTACTTACTAGCCTACTACCGGCTTACGGAATATAAAGCGAACGGTAGTGAGCTAGCAATCAAACCGGTTGCGTCTTCAGGCCACCTCTCGTGCGATGGACTCGGAATAGTTACGTTAAGTCGGGTCCCGGTGACATATGCGATAGAGGAGGATCCGGATCAGGGCACCGTTGGATGCTACTCGGACGTCCTGAAGCGAGTTACCTCGCATCGGTGCCTACGGCTCTAAAGTATAAATACAAGCGATCTCTTTCTCGGGGATGACTCCGAATTCCTTTCCAGCCTCGTAAGGATTGTTTACACTCATATCGATATATCTACTCGGATAAATACTTGCTCGAGGTCCAGACCTCGATCGAAAAACATCGAATCTACAGATCGAGATAATATATATCAAAAATCGAATCCGAACCCGACCTCGGATACCTCTCAGCACCCTCGAGATGTGTTTAATGTGAGTCACCATTAGCAATGTACCCCGCAGGCGCGTATCAGAAACCCGATTTCATCTCGCGGTCGTCAGAAATCGCAAGGACTGACATTTCAATAACAGCGGCACGACGGAACGCCGCCGGGTTGTCGAATTACCCGTCGCCCGCCGGGTCGTCCACGTCCCTCCGGCACGGCACGAAACCGTCATCGTTGAACGCCCGCGGTCGAGTTATCATACTCACCGTACCAGCCACAGCCATTCCAGACGGGGTTCGAAAGCCAGTGTCGTATTTGCTACACCGAGAGGATCGCATGTCAGTAACAGACGGGGCGGTGCCCCCGTTATCGTTGAGCGAACGTATCGTTAGCCTTGCCGTTGACGGTGGGGCGGGATGCATTCCCTGGTAGTGGATGATATGACGTCATTGATTGTGTAATGGATTGGTCCTTCGTTTGATATCGGTATATTGGATCTTGCGAAGTGGAGTGTTCTAGCCCGCATTTCAGTCTTATCGTTCCCCTTTGCGCTTGCTTTTGACCTAATATAATATCCGTCCGAAAAAACCTATATACCATTGGACGCATTGGGGTTTTTTGAAAGAAGATTTTTCTCATATATACACTAAACGCTAAAGATTTTTAAACTATTTCCCCAAATTCCGGGTAATAATCATTCAAACGAAGGAGCGGAGGGGAAGCACTAAAAGCTGTGTTTTGATACCAACGGTTCCCAAGTAATATATACACCCCGGACTGCTCCTATGACCCTTTCGTTCTTCCCACGTGCGGTGTCCTCTGCTCCGAAAATAAGAACGCCTCGCGGGCTGTCTATTTGCTATTCCTGACCCATCCTTCGATCGTCCTTCTCGCCTTACTCGTTGTATCCTCCACCGTCCCAATAGCGTGGTCGTAGCCTCCCTTGGCGGTCTTCCAACCTTCTTCGATCCCGTCTCTAACCTTCAAGTGTGTCTCCGCAACCTGCGGGACCTTCTGTTCCCATTTCCATGCCAGATCTGCCACGTTCCTGGTCGTCTCCGGTAGGAAATACCATGATGCGGCCACTCCGGTTACCACGGGTGTCAAGAATCTGATCGGGAACATCCTCCGTCTGGCGAGTACGCTACCAGCCATGGTTGATATAGCGATGAAAATCGCACCGGGAAGAATCGTCTCCTTCGAACGGTGAGATGGGGCGAGAGAGGCGACCGTAGTGGTGACATTATGTTCGATATGGAGATATTTGTCAAAGTAGGTGTCGAGGAAACGTTGGGCTTTGGTGAATTCGGAGTGGACGAAGAGACGGGCGGTACCGATTTGGGATGCCAATCGGACCGTCGGGGTGGGGCGTGATTCCTTCTCTGAGGTTTCCGAGGGGCTCGTGAGGGAGAGGGATGGGGTCGAACCGGAAGGTGGCGATGGAGGGGAGTCATCGTATATCGATTTCTTGGTAGATCGTGACTAGATACGACCGTAGGAGTTAGATATCGGAGCCAATGGGTCATGCGTAGGCGGAGAGAGGGCATACGGGTTCTTCGGCATAGACGGTAGAGGTTGTGGTATAGCCGGCGAGCGTGGTGACACTCAAGCCGGTCAGGAGGGCCTATATCCGATCCATTCCGTTAGCCGGCGATGCTTGGATCCAAAACGAATCCCGAATACATACCATCGCCCTCGGGTTCAAAGGCAGCCTCGCAGCCATGACGTGGGTTGTGTCGGATGAAGTCGATCTTGAACGTTCGTCGTCGTCGGAATTAAAATAGTTCACAAGCAAAAGGCACGTTATTTTGGGAAAGGAAAAAGTCTTGGCAGCC
Source organism: Arthrobotrys flagrans (assembly GCF_004000055.1). Taxonomy (NCBI): domain Eukaryota; kingdom Fungi; phylum Ascomycota; class Orbiliomycetes; order Orbiliales; family Orbiliaceae; genus Arthrobotrys; species Arthrobotrys flagrans. Next base: position 5,113,732 of record NW_027137547.1, read on the forward strand.
GCACTTCGATGCCACCCCGGCAAAAAATTTTGGAGCCTTCAAATCCTCTTCCATCCTCTTTCGCTGCTCTCCATTGACATTTCACCACAGCGAACAGGCGCCCGATGCCTGTAAGTCTGTAAAAGTTACGATCGCTTCGACGGCTCCTTACCTTTTTCTTTCTTACCGAAAATATAAATCACAATGCCGTCGACGAAGAAATCAGTTGTCTCTCGCTCGTCGGCTGGGCAAGCGGTCTTCGACACCATCGCCCGCGAAAAAAGATTTCGCAATCCACCTGCTGATAAATCGGCCTTCCCGGCGCTGAAAGAAGCTGTACGACCACATGTTGATTCGTGGAATGCTGTGTTTAGGGAGGGAGGATGCCTGCACCAGGCGATCGCAGACATCGGCGAGAGGACAGTGTTCGACCGATTGGACGGGAATGCTGAGACTGGCTACGGGAACAAGTTAACAGGTTTGTCGGAATGATGGAGTGCCATTTGATGGTCTCCGGGCGGTGGCTGACGGGAATACAGTGCGAATTGCAAACTACTACCTGGGCAAGTCGATGTTAAGCTCTAGGGACAAGACAGCGATGAAACGAGAGATATACCCAGCTGAGGTACATACCTTTCCCTCAAGTCGCAGCTATCATGGTATCTTGTAGCGCTGACGGTGCTGCTAAAATAGTGCAGAGAACGTCACTCGTCCTACCGCGGTCAACTCCAACTCGAACTCCAGTACAAGGTCAATAACGGCGACTGGCAGAAGGAATACAGAGACTGCGGTCTCCTCCCACTCATGGTCATGGGCAACCGCTGCCACCTCGAATCCATGTCTCCCAAATCCCTCGTCGACCACAAAGAAGAATCCGAAGAACTCGGCGGTTACTTTATCGTCAGCGGGAACGAGAAGCTCGTCCGTATGCTCATCGTCAATCGAAGAAACTACGCCATGGCAGTCATCAGATCGTCGTATGCGAAACGTGGACCTTCGTATACGAATATGGGTGTGCAAATAAGATGCGTCCGACCTGATCAGAGTTGTATGACGAACGTAATTCACTACTTAAGCGATGGAAATATCACCTTTAGGTTTTCGTGGAGAAAGAGGGAATACCTCGTCCCCGTGATGATGATACTCAAGGCGCTGGTTGATACCAACGATCGAGAAATATTCGAAGGAATCGTCGGATTGGATCAGAGAGAGGACACATTTCTTACGGATCGTGTCGAATTGCTACTCAGAACCTACAAAGCCTACAACCTCTACTCACGGCACGAGACATTGGCATACTTGGGCGATAAGTTCCGGATAGTGATGCAAGTCAGCCCGGATGTATCGGATGTGGAGGTTGGAAAGCTATTTTTGAAGAGGATTGTGCTGGTGTACCTGAACGACGATGGCGACAAGCAGAGACAGCTTCTTTTCATGATTAAGAAGCTGTATTCGTTGGTTGCGGGAACGTGTGCGGCAGACAACGTCGACGCAGCACAGCACCACGAGGTTCTTCTCGGCGGGTTTCTCTACGGGCAGATCTTGAAAGAGAAGTTCGAAGAATATCTGCTAAACATCAGGTCGCAGGTGCGGTCGGACCTGATGGGAGGAGTTAAAGTCGAATTCGGTTCACCACAGTACATTCGCAAGATGCTGGGGAAGGTCAACGAGAGGATAGGAGAGTCGCTGCACTATTTCCTGAGTACGGGAAACCTGTCGAGTCCCAGCGGTCTAGATCTGCAACAAACAACGGGTTTCACGGTTGTGGCTGAGAAGTTGAACTTTTATCGATACATCAGTCATTTCAGGATGGTGCACAGAGGTAGTTTCTTTGCGCAGCTCAAGACTACAACGGTCAGAAAGCTGCTACCGGAAAGTTGGGGTAAGTTCGCTGATGGAGCTTTCGAAATTCATATGCTGAGCGGAAATAGGCTTCCTGTGTCCCGTCCACACACCTGATGGTTCTCCCTGTGGTCTTTTAAACCATTTGGCGCACAAGTGCCAGATTGCCACCACAACTTCGGATACTTCTCACGTTGGACCTTTGGTCCTAACGCTGGGGGTTCATTCCGCGAAGGTCCTACCGGTCCCCACCGATGCTACCCTATCTGTTCAGCTGGATGGCAAGATCCTTGGGTGGTGTTCACCACGAGAAGCCCGTCGAGTTGCCGAATCCCTTCGCTTTTACAAGGTCTCCGGTACCCATAACGTCCCCCTCGACCTCGAAATCGGATATGTCCCTACCTCGAATGGAGGCCAGTACCCCGGCATCTATCTCTTCTCGCAGGAGGCCCGTATGATCCGTCCCGTCAAGTACCTCCCACTCGACAAGGAAGACTTTGTTGGACCTTTTGAACAACCATTCCTCAACATCGCGGTCACGGACCCGGAAATCAAGTCCGGCGACTCTCACGTCGAATTAGATCCTACAAATATCTTGTCCATCGTGGCAAACATGACACCCTTCTCAGACTTCAACCAGAGTCCCAGAAACATGTACCAGTGTCAGATGGGTAAGCAAACGATGGGTACACCCGGAACAGCAATACGACATAGAACGGACAACAAGATGTATAGGCTCCAAACGGGTCAGTCTCCTGTTGTTCGAGCTCCCCTATACAACACCTACGGGCTCGACAATTTCCCCAACGGCATGAACGCTGTTGTAGCCGTCATTGCGTATACCGGTTACGACATGGACGACGCTATGATTATCAACAAATCTGCACACGAGCGAGGGTTTGGTTACGGAACTATATATAAGACAGAGAAGTACGATTTAGCCGAGAAGTCCAAGTCGAAGAGCCCGGTTTTGGCGTTCGGATGGGGATGGGCTGCTATCGGCGCGGATGCGGCTGCGTTGGCAAAATATAAGGCTATGAAGGACAAGTATAGCGAGACACTGGATGATATGGATGGCCTTCCGATGGTTGGACAGAAGATCGTAGAGGGACAGCCGGTAGCTGTGTATCACAACATGGGTACCGGAGAGACCTTTTTCTTCAAGTACAAGGGATCCGAAGATGCCTATATCGAGGAAGTCAGGTTGCTCGGCAACGACGTTGGGGATAGTATCTGCCAGGCCATCAGCGTCAAATTCCGAATCACCAGATCACCAGTCATCGGTGACAAGTTCTCGTCCCGTCACGGACAGAAAGGTGTTTGTTCGCAGAAATGGCCAGCGGTGGACATGCCCTTCTCGGAGTCCGGGATCCAGCCGGATGTCATTATCAACCCCCACGCTTTCCCGTCTCGTATGACGATCGGTATGTTTGTCGAGAGTATGGCGGGTAAAGCCGGCACGCTGCATGGATTCGCACAAGATTCGACACCGTTCAAGTTTGGAGAACAGCATACGGCGGTGGATTACTTTGGCGAGCAACTCAAGTCGGCTGGGTACAATTACTACGGGAATGAACCGATGTACAGTGGCATTACGGGACAGGAGTTTCATGCGGATATTTATCTGGGTGTTGTTTACTACCAGAGATTGAGGCACATGGTTAACGACAAGTTTCAAGTGAGAAGTACCGGTCCTGTGGATTCGAGGACCAGGCAGCCTGTGAAGGGTAGGAAGAGGATGGGTGGTTTGAGAATCGGAGAGATGGAGAGAGATTCGTTGCTTGCCCACGGAACGGCGTTTTTGGTCCAGGATCGATTGTTGAATTGTAGTGATTACCATCAGACCTGGGTTTGTAGGGGATGTGGTAGCTTTTTGAGCACGACACCGGCGGTGGCCGGGGAGCGGAGGGCAGACGTTAGGTGTAGGAGGTGCGCTAACAAAGCGACGGAGTTTGATATTGGGAAAAAAGGGTATTGGGAGGATGGCCTGGGCAATAGGTTTATTGGCGGCGAGGATACGACGGTGGTTGTTATCCCTTATGTTTTGAAGTGAGTATCTCTATTTCTTACAGCTCTGTATCAATATCTTTGAAGACTTGCGCTAACTTGAGGCTTAGGTATTTGGACGTTGAGCTTCTAGCCATGGGGATCCAGATGAAGTACGATGTGTCACCGTAGGCGGATTCGATATTTTAGGATTTGAAGGCGACGTTTTGCGTCACGTCTGGATGTTTCACTTTATATTCAGGCCAGTCGGCATCAGATGTATCGAATGGCTAGTTGTAAGAATAGTGTATAGTAGTATTACGACCGTAGATTTAGGGAAAGTACAGATGGGGGGATTTTTTCCCCTAAAATCTTCGACTTACTCTTTCGATACTTCAATTCCCGGGGGGGGGGGGTTGTTTATAATAGCTGTCTCTTAAACGTTCGGTTCTCTTGCTCTCAAGCTCCTTTCGAGCAGAGCAGTTTTTCGTGCTTCGATTGTTGCATTAATTCTGATGGAAACGTCCTCCGCTAAGCGGAGAACACATTTTGACACAAAAGCCTGTCCATGATACCTTAAACTGACCTGACCGGCGCATTTGATAATTTACTATGCATGCGAGATTAGAGGTCCCGACATTGCAATCCATGGATTTCGTGGAGTTTATTATGCGCTGGTGGTGGTGGTGCATGTATGTACGCGATAGCTAAGTATAGTAGCTATTTTCCAAGTCGACGCCGATTTGTTTCGATTCAGGCTAAGGGGTAGCAGTGGTTCATTCTAGGTTCGGGCGCCCTATATGCAGGTTCAACCGGGAAGGGAAAGGCCAGGGAATTAGAATTTCTCGGAACAACAGCTCTGATGCGGCTAAGATTGCTTTATTATATGATTTTTCTCAATCCATTGGACTGATGGGATGGGGTAGCCTCGCTCGAGGCAAAGGAAATGGGGCGGAACCGTTCGATGCGGCCGTCTCGAACTACAGATCGACCATCATGCCCCAGAGGTTTAAGCTTCCACGCGGATGCGCGATCCGACTCGATTTATCTACTTTTTTTGGTACACAAGCCCAGCCATGGCCAGCCATTCTACTTTTTTAAATCGCGCGGGGGTCCGCTTTAACATTTATTGCCCCGACGCAGAAAGGTGAAAAGAGCTTATAAAGTTAAGCAACTTGTCGGACCGTCGAATGAAGCTCGCGTCTCGGGTTCGTGAGGAAGGGCAAGGGAAGGTTTGCCCCGCCCGGAGGCGGGTTTTTGACGCAGGTGACAAAAATGGCGGTTAGAGCTGTCGAGGATTGCCTTACTGAATTCCCTTTAAGCGCCTTGGAATGGATTAGTAGAGTCGCTCTTTTTTTCGCAGCCTATGCTGATGAAGTTAGAGATCGATGAGGTTCTCTCTTCATGAGCCGATATGTATCATGTTGGAATGTGGGGTCCTGCGCTTCGTAGATCTGGGGTTGGGTTTTGGTTGCTATGGACCCCCAAGGCCAAATTCAGGATGATGAGATGAGCTTCAGCTCACTATTTCGGAAAACTAAGATTGAAGCTCAGGCTTACTGCTTATAATCACGGAGACATCGCGAAAAGCCTCGGGCTTGGCCTTTTTGCTTCGCGAGGAATGACTTTTGAATGAAATCCGAAAAAACCGAAATCACGGGGTTCAGATATTTCATGTCCTGCTTGCGTCAGGGTTCTCCTTTTCTCGGGATTCCCGGGCCCGTTTTGCCCCCCCCCAATACCAATCCGATGGGACAGGGCAAGATTCAGGACCTTCGGGGACCGGTTCGGTGGCCAAAACTTTGCGAGACGCCGAGAGTTCCGCTTTTCGAACACTAATTCTAGAAATTTTCACGCCCTGCATCTGCTTTTCTTCGAAAATTTTCGCGATACATGTTAGATGCAATTGTATTGCATGAGTATCGTACCGAATAACATGACAGGACGACACCACTTTTTTTTTGTTGGATGTGTGTGTAAAAGCCGACAATAATTCTGTGCGGCCGCGGACTTGCTAGCTAACGTTAATGGCTGCTTGGTAATAGTTAGAGCTTGAGTGGAGACTGCGACAAGTCATGATGGTGCGGTCCCTTGGCGCTGGGACCTTGAGGTTGTACGGAAGTATGGTTGGTTGACGGCGATATTTATTTTGATACTCTGGTGCGCCTTTGGGCGATTCACGATACCCTGTGACAAATAACTTCAAAAGAGATGAAATATCCAACCAAAGGGCGAAAAGGACACCCTGTTCTCATGAGCCCGTAGGTGTGGTATTGTGGTATTTGGACTCATATTCTATGGTTTTCGAGAAGGATGAGTATTCGAGTATTGGGTATGTTTAGAAACGTATTAACTGCGCCCATGGGGCTTTGTGGAACAATCAGCCCGTCAGGTACGCCGGAACAGATGCACACGACGGTCCCAACCAGACGGAAGGCGCGGCGACACAAGGGTATGGATTCGACGGCAATGACGACGTGCACTTTGCAGGATGAGGTATTTGGCATTCGGACCTGCGATCCTCGACCGCTGGGCGATTTCTTTTGTTTCTTTTGAATTGGGCCGGCGGACCTGGCCTCGCTCGCTCATCCTTCTCCCTTTTCTTTTCTTTCCTCTCCTGATTTGTTTGAGAAGAGAGAGGGGTCTTGTCTGTATTTGACTGGAAAACAAGTGCGTACTTAATTTCCCCTGCTTCCTGCAATTTTAAGATGGTTTTTGCAACCCCAACGGTTTCTTCGGACGGATATGATTTGCCTTCCTAGCAGTGGAAAGTTCGGGTTCTTTCCCAGCAGGCACCTTTTTCGTTCCCGCCTCGATCGTGATATCGATCGATGAAGTTCAAAATTGTGCATGCACGTGTGTGAATATGAAGATATCTAGTATTATAGTGTATTGTATCAATCGTGAACGTGAATGGATAAGACCGAGGGGAGACTTGCCCTTCTTGAGAGCGGTGCATATGCCGCCGGCTGAAAGGGGCATCGCGTGGACTGACTTGCAGGTTCAGGAAGATTGTTTAATGGACCGGGGCCCTTGCAGCTTTTTGGCAAGCAGCGGTCCCTTCGACTGACTGACTAACTGACCAAGGGTGCAAGGAAGGACGTGGATGGACCAGCTCGGAGGCCGACTGCCTGATGGAAATAATGGGAGCGGGAATGTGGAAGTTGATGACTGACTGATGATTGAATACTGTGGCCGTTCATTACATATATTATATTGTTATTTGTTATATCTTCAACTTCAACTTCAACTTCACCTCCTCGTCCTCTTAATTCATCTCTCCCCTTTCCGGCCCTCTCCACTTCATTCCTCTCCACACTCCACTCTCCTCCATTAAACCTACATACTTCATATACACACAACATACGGATTAACTTCCTGTGCATTATACGTCCCGTATATAGACGTCTAGTTTTCACTCCTTCCCCCCTTCCTCATCCGTCCGGTCATATCCATTCAACCGTCTTCCCGCGACATAGACACCCCGGGTACCTCCAATTCTAGTTGCTTGACCGTACGAAAGTATCCATCGACCGACAAAAACAGACAGCCGGCCTGCAGTCCAACCATCACCAGATTGTCCCACCGTTCCGCGCCTCAACGGAGGTTTTTCACCACGCTGCATAACTGCGTCACTGCGATACCCTGGTAGCACAGCCTTACTGTGCAGGCTCACATACATACGGGTCTCCGATACTGATACTGAATTCAGAGGGAAGACTCGGTCCCATTCACACAATCTGTGCTGCAACCTCTCCTCGCACTCAACTCGCCTGCGCTGTCCCAATCGAACCTGGTGTGACCCTTCACCCATTATCCCGTGTCTCTCCCTCTATACTTTTTACACCTCGTTATTTCACCCCTTCTTTTGGTCCATTGTCCAGAGCAGAGCGGTGCGCTGCGGCAAGCAAGCAGGTTGTGCAAGACACAAAAAAAAGTCTGGCAACCAATCTGAACCAAACTATCAGGATTCACACCAAATCATATAGCATATTTTCTTGCACAATCCGGTCCACACCCCAAGACAAAGGTCTCGTCGGTGTCTGGCAGAGATCGAGATCCCGGGAACGTTAGGACTCCTCTTTTGGTCGTCTTTGAAATCTTTGTTCTAGACGGGCCCCTGCGAGCCGACAGTGGGAAACCCGACTCAATTCAATAACGGTTCGCTTGCAGTAGGCCCTTGAACCACATCTCGTCGTTATAGATAGACGAGACAGACAAGAGGAAACGAACTCTCGAAAAGGAATAAAAATAAATTAACAAAAAAAAAAAAAAAAAGTTCGACAAAAAATACTCCGAACGACATCTCCTGGGTTCAAGCATATCCCGGCTGCCCAAGCTCTATCCTGTTATCGATTCCTGCTTCAGCAACAGGCCCCTTCGCTCTGCATGCACGAAGCTCGCACTGGGGCCCTGGGAAAAGAAACAGAGCTAACCAAACGCCTTCGTCGAATAGCCATCTGCCACCCAGCCAGCTGCATTAATTCTCTTTGCTAAAGGGGAGTCAGGTCCCAGTCCAGACACTAGTCGGTTTCGGTCCTAGTATCATCCTCCCAAAAAACCAAAAGATTCTGAAAATAGTAAAGAAAAAAATACCGGAACCTGAAACGAGCCAAAAAAAATTAAGAGAACGAGGAAAAAGAAAAAGCGAGGATCACCAATTGATTCCGCAGACTCTCGCAACCTTCAATTCCAAACAAAATCAACTACCAACGCCGCTCTCTCTAAACGGAATTCTTAGCTCAGGTTATAAAGGCGACAATCCCGCGAAGCTAGAGAAAATGAATACTCCAACTCTCATCATCGATACTAGTCATAGTTTTGCCGACGTTCAACTGGCAGCTCAAAATCCAACAATGGCACAGGCACAACCTACAACTACATCTGGAAGGCGGGCAACTATCACCAAGCCTTTCATCTCGCCCCCGCATTCTCCTCTTCATGGTGAAAATGAGGGTTCGCCCAACGAGTCGCCACAGGCTTCACCAAAAACCCTTTCTCGTTCTTCGACAGCTGGAAAGAGAGCTCCTAGCTTGACGTTTACTTCACCTCAAGCACGGAAGCGGGGTTTCGTAAGGCCTCAGGGTACAGAGTTCTCCAAGTCTGCGAGGTCGAGGGAGAGTGTTATGGCTCTTGGAAGCATCGCTCATGTTCAATACTTCTTCGCAAAGACTGGATTGTTAGACGGGAAGGGAGGGTATGTGTTCTTCTTCTTTCTATTAATCTTTAATTTATCATACTAATCGTTCTTGTCTTATAGTGGCTACAAGAAGAAGAAGGCCGAAGAATTCAATGCCAACGATGAGTTGGTCATGGACAACCAACTGATCGATAGCACTTACTCTTCGCTACGATCATCTCCTGATCTCGTCCTTCCTGCGGAGCACTACTCCAAGTCTCCTATTAGTAACGATGATATCGACGAAGACCCGAATGCAATTCTCCCCCCAACCTATTCTACATACAAGCCAAAGAATGTCCACAGTGTACCACCACCCCCAGACAAGGAATCCCTCAGGGAAGACTTGAAGGAGGCTCTCGATGACTGTAGACGAGTCTGGGTTGATGCTGCAAATCTTGGGTTTGAAAAGGAGGGTTCGGGACTTGGAATCAAACCGCAGGCCGATGAGGATGAAGGTATCGGCCGTGACAAGGATGAGGGACCAATCCCCGGCCTTAAGGATATTCTTCTTCACTCCATTCTCCGAAGCACAACACTCGCTATCAGAGCCGCAAAGGAATACTACTATGCCGCGGATATGTCGAGACTTCAGAAGATCACATCGGAAAAGAAAATGCGTGAGGATTTCATGACTGTGTTGGATCTTTTAAAGAGAATCAGCACAAGGCAGGGTTCTGTTCTTGCTGAAGAGAAGGCAGTTGTTATTTCCTGGATCGACAGCGTTGAAGGCCTCCTTGATAAGGAACTCCGCATGGAGGATGAGGGACGCCGAAAAGGCCAGGTCTGGGTGGAAGGGGATTGGAAGGGCAAGGAATGGGGTATGTGCACAAGAATTCCCAGCAAGGAGTTTTTCCCCCTACAGAATGCTAACAAGGATTTTTTATATTTTTTATATAGAACGATATCAGCTTTTCCTCAGCTATTTCGACGCCTACGAGGGCAACTCTTCTGCTCCTCTTCCTGAGCACAACACTAAAGGGCTGGCCTCCGAATCTCCCCTCCTCAAGGTTCTTCGCACTGGTGACCGTCTCATCAACATTCACAACGCAATCGTTCGCCGCTCTCGTACTCCATTTGGCCAAATTCCCCACTTCCACACTGATTTCAACAAGCCATACCGTCTCGCAGAGAACCTGCGATACTGGCTCAAGGCTGCTGACCTCCGATGGGAAGTTAAAATTAGCATGGACGTCATGGGAGCCGTTAACGGCACCGAAGAAGGCATGCGTAGCTTCGAACGGGCTGTTGCTAAATGGTGTGAGAAGGTTCTCGCCGAGGTCATCACCGAATGGAAGGACGACCAGGCACTTCTTCAAATGCCGGCCACAGAGAGGAAGGAGAAGCGACGAAGCCGACGATATGGATCCCCAGGTGGATCCCCACGCAACTTCTCGTAGCCGCCGTCTGCTCTATATTTACTATGGTCGAATTGGGAAGACTTGTGAGGAGAATAGGGAAGGTTGAAGACCTCTTTCCGAAAATCCTCCCCAGTTCTACTATTGCCTTTAACATTTTCAGCACTTTCTATTCATGGATCACGGGCTTTTGATTGGCTTTTACTTTTTTCTTTTTTTTTTTAGCTCTTTACGTCCGCATTTGCATCAGTTTTCACGGCTGCGTCTTTTACCGTTTTCTGCTTTCTATTTCGCCTTCAACCGGAGTTTTTACGTGTCCCGTTCCCCCGATTTTCTTAACCTTTATCACTCCTTCAATAACCGTTGTAATACCTAATAATCCTCTTACACTTTCCCCGATAGTTATCTTCCTTCTTCTTTCTCTTTTACGGCCTATATTGTTCTTTTTTCTTCTCAGCGGTTTCTTTTTCGAATATATACCCCAAAGGTCTCAAGTCTCTACAGTCTCATGTTTATAACCTTTTCTTTTCTTTTACAGTCTTTCCTTTTTCTCTCCTCTTTCTACACTTTCCATTCGTTTACACATCAAAAAACGGCGTCTGAACTTTTTTTCTGATTCATTCTGGCGAGGAAGGGGTTCTTTTTTTAAGGGTTTCGCTGGTTCCGGAGGGTTGCTTTTACACGCTTTGTTATAACGAGACTGGCCCTTGTGATCTTTCTATACAATATACTATAGCTTCGTACGCTACACAAAAAATGCTTACTACCTCTTACTTTTTTTGTGCATTTTTTCTTTCCTACTATCACTATACTATTCTAGCTCGTCTTTGATTTTAAATCAAAACCCAGATAGGGTCTACTTTCTGGCCTTACCTTACAATTTTCTCACTACCATTGCATGATACTAAATCCCATCGGTGAAATATTGGTATACGCCTCTTTTTAGTTCCGTAGACTGTCTCTCAATCTGCTTAAGTATCTACTAGCTTTACCCGATTTCGAAGGACGATAACGACCGTTTAAGACTCTGTTTTAAGAAGATCAATACCGTCCCCCACCCCCAATCCTCAAGTACTTCGAATTCTCAAACCCGAGGTTATAGTTTTATAGTTAACAATTAATAATCACTTATTTAAAAGACATTTTCCTACTTTTGATCAATTGATTGTAGAACATCAGACCATAGACGCATGTATCTGAATCAAAAACATCGACTGTATTGGCCGGATTTCACAGGAAGTGCGTATATTTGTGTACCCTAAGTATCTGTCTGCAATGCAAAGCTGGAAAGGGCCGGGCGTCCAGAACCACGCCTCTCTTCTTTTTTGGGGTTCACCATCAGGCGCGGCCGCAATCGATGCTAATCTATTGGATCAGACATATCCGGGGATCACGCAAGGCATTTTATGCGGGTTTTTTTTTTGGGGGGGAGGGGCCATAGTCAATTAGGAATGGTTTACCCACTGTACTGACTGGTTATGTCTAGCCTCTCTTTCTCCGGTACTCTCTGCTTTTTGAGACGGGAGTGTGGGCTGAAATGGGTATATTCCAGCCAGAGATATTTTAGTTTTTTTTTTTTTTGTCTTTGCTGCTAGAAAGAAGAAAAAACCTGCTTGTGCATGGTGGTGGTGGTGCCTTGGGTTAGTACGGAGTACCTTAGTTTTAGCACTGGAGAATGGGTTCTATGGAAGTGGATTTCCCTCCCAGGCCGTTTGTCAAGACCTCTTTTGGTTCTTTCTTAATATTTGCAGGACGGTATAGGTAGGGTAGTATAGTAGGACGGGAAAAGGTCCGGTGATTTTTCTCGGGCTTTAAGGCGGGTAAGCGTTGATATCATGATGCTGCTGATGCAATGACCTCCCGCTTTTTTTTTAAAACAAAATATATAACCCCTTCATTGACAATTGACGTTGACACTGGCAGTTTCCCCTCCTCTTCTTTTAAGCTTTATAATTGGTAAATTAACAATTGTGGGCTTTTGGCTTTCTAGAAAGTTGATATTAGATTTATATTGTAAGCACGGTCACGATCCTTAGAATTCGAATTTATGCTGCTTTTCCATACGGAATTTTTTTTTCCTTTTTGAAAAAATTAACAATAAAACACCCCGCTATAACCATTACTAGTCAAGCCCATTAGACTAATACTATAGCTATACTATACTCCACTTAGACTGCTACAGTGCCTACACATGAGTACGCACATACACCGCCCTCCTCTTCCAGATCAAGAAACAAAAGGCTTTGACCTACCAACTCCGGCAAAAAATACTAAACCGTATAGATATTACCGCTTCTCTTTATTGCTTAGCTTTTAGTATTTTACTTTCTTAATGGAGTAAGATTTCGGTGTGAGTGTGAGTGTGAGTGCGTCTGATCGATCAGCTTATATTCTTACTTTGTTGGTGAACACGGCACAGTCGTGCCCCCTTCGGCGGACGGAATGGTTAGGTTGAACCGATAACGAGGCCGGATATGTGAAATGTTTGGATTTCGGTGTATCCACCTTTGTTACTCCTCAGTTGGAGGTGTGTCCCGGGTCGGAAATATCTTGACGATGTTATGATTTGGGTGAGGAGGGGTATTTCGAAGAAAAGATTCAAATAATCTCCAACATCGGAATGTCTTCTCTTGAGTTCTCGTGCTTGCTGGCAAAAAAAAAAAAAAAAATACTATCATGGTTTGTACACGTATACTCCCTCTCTGTCATCCTCTTTTCCTTTGTCAGATGGCGACAAAGAGGATAGCTTGGACTCGGGATTCCCGTAAGATAGGATTTATAGCTTGAATTCTCTTACTTTTTTGGGTTGCCTTGTCATGAACGTTGGATTTCTCGCTGAGACAAAAATACACTCTCGGATAGAGGTGTAAGCGAGTTTAACCTTGCCCAGGCGATTCCTTTTCTCTTGTAGTATGGCGCTCTGCTTGACCACGAATGCCGTACTTGGGTCTACCCGGGATCCCCTCCATCTTCAACTGGCGGAAACCCAGGGAAACGGCATAATCGATCGCGCTATAAAAGCCAACTCCTTCGTTTCTCGAAAGCTGAATCAAAATCATTATCGCGTAAAAGCCGCAAAAGAGAGGCTACTCGATAACGCTACCACCGTCTGACCCAGCAAACGACTGCCACATCACGAACGTCTTTTTTTCCCTTTCCCTTATATTCACTAGTTAGAACCCTTCGCTGGCCTGGACCTTACCATAAGGTTAGAATCGGATGGTCTAGGATTCTCGCAAGGGAAAATAGTCGGATATATGGATGTAAGAATTAAATAATAGCTTAATCTATCGGGTGATTTTTTTTTTTTGTTTGATGCGTTGGAACCGTACATCTAGATCGCAATCCATGATCATCATCGTCATCAAGTCTTTTGCAATGTGGGTCTGTTGTTGAACGACATATGCAGTGTGATAAGGCTTCCCCCTTCGAACAGACGTCAACATGGGGTGACGGGCGCCCCGTCGAGCTCGAGTTCGGGATCCCGGAGCCGGCTAGGGTCGTCGGAGTGTTTACCGGGGTGCGCACGTGCATGTTAAGTGCGGAGAAAGAAAAAAACCTCGAGCTCCCCGGGTGGATAAGTATCCATTCGATCGAATACTCGATTCCCGCCCGTTTTTCCTGTCCGCCAGCTGTCACTTTTTGTTTTTAGAAGCACATCGATCGCTAAGTTCGGAATTTAATATATCTTGGTGGGAAAACAAAAAATGTGATATCCCCAGCGCTGAAGAAATATAAAGAAAGAAAAGAAAAACGGACCAGGTTCCCGCACCTACTCGAGCAGGTTAGGGTCTATTATCTGGGATCTAGGGTTTAATATCTCTTCCTCTTGCTCCTCAACAAGGCCGTTCTGCAGAATATAAGCTTAAAAAATATATTACCTACCTACATTGCATCCGCTGGCAAATGCACGAAAAAAAAAAGGGAAGAGGAAGAGAGAATCATCAGACGAAACATATATTACATACCACATTTGCCAGCAAGATGCCTGTCTTCCCGTTTCCCCCTCTTCCTCTTCCTCTTCCTCTTCCCTCAACTAATTTTTTTTTTTTTTTTTGTGGAGAATTCGAAGAGGTGAAAAATAATTGGATCGGGACTGACTGGAAAGAAGGCCGGCTCCTGCAACCTGCAAACATGACAGACGTCGTGCATCACATTTTTTCGAGACGAACGAAGAAAGAAAGAACTCCTGAACTCCTACGATAAGCCACAGTTGCCTTCGACGGATAGCCAATTGCACATGCATGCATGCATGCCGTTACGATTCCCTCATTTGAACTTGGAAGTAAAATAAATTCGGATAATGTATAACGTCGACATGCGCTGTCTTTTGATTCTCGAAAATATATCGGAATCGATTTTCGAACGCATGATCAAGGCCTAGTAATACATGCGAATGAAAGTAAAAAGAGGAGAAGAAAGTCAAAAAGGCAACGAAGAGGGAAAGGTTTGCTCGTAAAGCATAGAGTGTCTGTTGCTTGAAGAGCTTCTTTAAAATTTAGGAAAAGAGGAGTATACTCCAGCGGACCCCTGAAAATGCAACACAGCGCTCAGCAAAGCATGAAAGAGAACCGGGCGCGAAGAATTCAAAGGAAATGATCACAGTCCGTTCTAGTCAGTGGTGGTAGGTGGTTCCCAAACATGGACGATCGGCTCTCTCTTCCTCTTCCTCAGAGGCTGACGCGGGAGAGGCGCTTCGGGGATGGGGCCTGGTTGGGTGGCCTTGGGAGCCGGGGAGCTAGGGCGGATTGGAGCCGGAGGCTCAGGCTTCGTCTCGATAACTGCAACCGTGCTGACGTGATCCTCAAGTTTGAGGTTGCCAAGGGCTTTATCAATTTCGTCGGTGCCACTGCTGGACCCTCGCTCCCATTGGTCGTCACCTTCGCCGAACTCCTGGATGGGATCGGTCTCCGTCGTTTGATTGTTGTTGTCTTGGTCGTCTGTATCTTCCGCACGCTCAGGCACCGGGCCGTTGTAGAGAACATTACTGAGAGCTCGGAGAGCAGCTGGCATTAGCTTGTCACCATAGTGAGCGACGACCTCGTTCTCGTCGATAGGGTTGCCGATGTAGTAGCGCATGATATGGTTGCAAGCCATATCTTCACACTGGACCTGGGAGGCCAGCTCCCACCATGGAGGTCGGGCGGGTTGATTGGATCGCTGCAGTTGGCGTAGGAAGTTGACGAACTCTTCCAAGTGAACGTCACCGGTACCCGAGTCCCGGTAGCAGCCGGCTCGAATGCCAGAGATTTTTTGTAAATCTTCAACGCGAAAGCGATAGCAGTCGATGAGACGCTCCAAAACCTGTGGTTGTTAGCGGATATAGTTTGTTACACTAACGGTGAATATAAATTATACATACTTCTTGATGGTCCTTCGGAAAGATGACCAGCTCTCTGACCAAGGGCATCGGGTTCCCTCGGTCTGCCATTTCGATAGCCTGGCTAAGGGTAACCCTATGGGCGGCGCAAACCTCCTTGTGCTTGCGAGCGGCGGCATTCATGCAACTCATGCTGCAATAGAAGACGATTTTACAGTCAAAGCAGATTTGGGTAGTAAAATCGCACCCGCAATTATCACAGGGACCATGCGGACGAGGTGGGGGTCTGCTAGCACGCATGGCCTTGTTATTCCTGGAGTGGTCGGCCGGGCGGCCGCCACGAGTTTGCGGCATGTTCCTGCCCCGCCGAAGGTTCCTGAGGCGGTCGGCTCTAAACTTAGGGCCAGCACCTATGACGCGAGGGAGTTAGCAACATTTTTTATGCATAATAATGATATGTGAGAGATCGGTTTACATACGGTCGATGAATTTGAAAATAACATTGTCAATGACCCCGAGCCCGTTGAGATCTCCGACCCAGCCATAGTACCCCTGACCGCGCTTCTCGAAAGCGAGAGCGGCAAGGGTTTTGTTTTGTGTCCGATCAAGTTCCCTGCAGACGTATAGACGGGATCTGTCTTCCACGTTACAGATCAGAGCAGCGGCCATCTGGAGCTCTATTTGGATACCCTCAGAGCGATGGATTCTATCCAAAACATCGCAAGGCTTATGGAGCTCAAATTTGCCTCTGTATATTGGGCCGATATCCCAGGCCAGATTGAAGGCATTCAAGGCCATATGTCTGAATTTCTCCGTATCAACATTGCGAGGAAACACCCCACACATAATGAACGCGGCTCCATGCTCAACGATGAAGGCTACTTCATCTTGGAGACGACGGTAGGCTGGGTTGGCAAACTCAGAGTCGATGACCAGGATGAAAGCCGGGTGTTGGGTGTTGATGAATTCGATGGCATCGTCAGCGGTTTTGGCGATGGAAAGGCCAACGGATTGCCTGACCCTGAAGAGGAATTCGCCATGACGGTGTTGGATGGCGTGGCTTTCAGACTGAGAGCCGAGCTGGATGACCAGCACCTCCGAGTTATCAGGAACGGGGTTTAAGATGTCTTGCTTACCCATTTTGAGATTGTGATGTGATGATCTTGAGAGGTGAGAATAGTTGATGACAGGAGAAAAGCAGCTGAGAAGAAGATTGAAGGAAGCTTGGAAGAGGCCGAATGAAGATAATTGAAGGGAGAAGAAGATTAAAGGGAGAAGTGAGATGAAGAATGCTCTTGGAGCTGATGGGCTTGAAAGGGCAGAAGAGACAGACGAAGAAGAACAAGCAAGGAGCAGAACAAGCAGGCAGGAGCAGCAAGAGGAGGATTCGATGGTAGCGTCGAACAAGATGCTGATGAAGCTTGAAGGGGGGAGTAAGTGAAGGGAAGAGGTGATGGAGAGAGGGAGGAGAGAGAAAGGGAGGTGGAAGTGTCTTTAAACAAGCTAACACAATCCACAGAAGGGATGGACGTAGCGCTCACACTTCCGCTCTCGGCAGGCGACGGGCGCGCATAAACAAAGATCGTGATGGCGATGGAGTTCTTCTCTTCCTTCTCGGACTCCTGCGCAACTTTCACCGCCTCGGCAACCGCCCTTTTCGGCGCGGGTAAGAAACTTGAAGTTGAAAAACGGTGACGGTGAAGGTGACAAGACAAAAAAAGTTGTGTTGAAATTGTTGCATGTCCGGATTAGGCAACGCCCTGTTCGGGCAATTGTCAACGTCGTCCCTGACGTCATCGAAGGTATCTATCAAATCGAGTAGTCTAGATTTTGGAGAAAAGAGATGTTCGCAGTTTCCAGCTACTCCGCAAGTCGTCATTTACTTTACAAATCAAGGATTCTTTGGGTATTATATCATATCATTGCTGTGTGCGTGTAAGTACCATGTCTATATTATATGGTATATAAAGGGTCGACAGGACCCGGAGACTTTAATCCAACTTACGTATCTCTCTTCCTTCTTCTTCCGCTTCCCCTTTCCATCGTTTTACCTTAATCGTAGTTATCTTTTTGGGGATTCCATATTCACCAGAGGGCTGATATCTTTAACTGCTCCATAATAAGCCAGGATCAGGGGGACAGTGGCGAGTAGTTACTGGTACCAGCCAAGCAGTGTTTCATCTGGCGCGGAAACCACCACGCCCAACGCAAACGACTGGCTGCCGTCATCTCCACCGTCTCATCAACCCTTCCATCAAATCGCCAAACGTTTAAACTTAACTTATCATCATCACCCTCTCCACCACGCGCCTGTTACAGCCCCGTTTCAAACATCTTTATAAACTACCTTTACCTCCTTAAACCATGTAAGTTCCTCTTCCTTCTTCCCCTCTCCCTTCTCCCGTACAAATATAATCCAATCTATTCCATATAATACCACCATAATACTATAATATACAAAATGACTTCGTTACCCCCTCCGTACTCCGCCCACAAATTCTTCTCAAGGCGCACGGAACCCGCCGAATACCCTCCAGGCTACACCCCCGGCGGTCTCTTCACCAAATATGCTAACACACCCGAAAAAAGGAACCGTTCTCTCTCCCTCCGTTCCAAAAAGTCTCATCAGGGAAATGACACCAGCGGTGGCGGTGGTACCGCTCGTCGTTTCGGATTCGCTTCTATGAGGGCTAGCACTCAGCCCGAACTCTCTAAGAAGCTTTACCGTCTGTATGTTCTCCCTTACGGCCGTATGAATCCAATGCAACATAATAGATGCTAATTTATACAAAAGGATCAAATCCGAAAACCACGTAATAAGCGCGCACACCTCCGCCGGTCGCGAACAAATCTCCATCGCCGCCCAACTCTCGGACTGGGGTCTCTCCACAAACGACGACGCCATCTCCGACATCTCCGACAAAATCGGGGTCATGCTCTCCGAACTCGGAGAATTAGAAATCACATACGCCCAGAACCTCGAAGACTTTCGATCTGTTCTAAAATCCATCAGAAACGTCGAAGCCTCCGTCCAACCCAGTCGTGACAAACGCGCCAAAATCACAGATGAAATCCAGAGGCTCAAATATAAAGAACCTCAATCTCCAAAGCTCATACAGTTGGAACAAGAGTTGGTTAGAGCCGAGGCGGAGAATTTGGTGGCAGAAGCACAACTTTCCAACGTCACACGTCAAAAGTTAAAGGAAGCTTATGCGGCACATTTCGCAGCCGTGGTCGAACGTTCCCAGAAACAGGAGATCTTGGCAAAACATTCCAGACGTCTTTTAGCGCTTCTTGACGATGCTCCTGTCATTCCGGGCGATGCTCGGCCGGCTTATGATCTCGAACGAGATGCTAGGCAGATTTTGGCGGATGCGGAAGAGGATTTGAGGAATTGGACGTTGGAGTTGGAGGAGGTCCCGACCAACGCTAGCTTGGATGCTGGAGCGATGCCCAATACCAGTGTTGTTTCGCCGGTTGATGGCCATGGGAGTGGAGAGCAGGTTACGCTTCAGGGGAGCGATGCTGCTGAAGGGAAGCAGGAGGTTGTCGTTTAAATTGGTTTTTATTCTTTGAACTCGAGGTTGGTTTATTCTTTGAAAGGGATGGTGTTTTCTTTGTTCTTTTGTCCTACTAGACCTGGCGTTTACTCATACCTCCTTCCTTCCTTCCTCCTGCTGCCGGGCTTAAAAATTACTCGATAGGAAGCTTTGTTTTTCTGGGAACCCATCGCTGCTTGATTTATTTGCAGGGTGCCGTTGCGGATTCGTTATCCTTTTTACCTATTTTGGCCTTTCTTTTTTGTAGCTCTCCGGAGAGAGCGATATCGATATGATCAAAAAGCACACATGAAATGATATAACCCTTTTTTTTACCTGATAGCCACATGGTCTTAAGGCCGGATGCTAGAGCACCAATTAAAGAGTTATTCGAATCCAGATTCTGGTTATAGTATTATTCCATGCCGTTCCCCCCTCTTTCTATCTTGCTAGCTACGGTACGGAAACAGAAAAGAAAGGGACATAGATATGATATCGTCCAGCCATTGAAGAAGAAAAAAAAAGGACTCCACACTCCACAAGTGAATTGTAAAAAACCCAAAAGAAAAAAAAGCCTGGGTCGTATTAATACACATAAGAACTCAGTGGGGGTAATAATAAAACATGAAGATCCGTAAGAAAATAATCTCGAAAGATTCCCAGAGAAGGGTCCTACAATAGGTCGCCATTAGACCACCCCATTAAGGGGATATTACTTTTACTCATTGCGGGATCTCTACGTTCACGGGAATCACGACTGCTCTACATGAACTGATCCGTGAACGATTCTTCCGCGCCGAGAAGATCCATCACCTCAGCTGCTGCTCCACCGCCCCCAACGAAATCAAAGTCGTCCACGTCGTCACCACCCGTCATACCCTCCAGTAGATTATCTTCACCGGGGACGGTGGGTGGTTCTTCCAGTTTTGCGGGCGTCGAGACTTGCTGTAGCGGGTTCGGGGTGGCTGATTTGCCGGGTTCCGCGGTTGGTGGGAGAGGCGTTGGAAGACCCGGTGTCGGGTTTCGAGAGTTAGGACCTGTTGGGAAGGCTGGCGATGGAGATGGAATGGCGAACGGCGATAGACCCGGTGTGCCGATGCTGCTAGCGGGTGCTTGGGCTTGAGTTGGGACCGGTAGTGGATGCGAGGTTGTCGTCGTCGCGGGTATGGGTTCCGCATCGGTCATCGTTGTATCCTCTGTAATATTACCGGCGGGGGCGGCGACGGCGGGAGGAGGAGGTTGGGTGCCTTCAGGAGGGGATCCTAGGTTGGTTTTTTGGATTACCACGGGGACAAGGTACCTAGCGGTATCGGGGGAGGAGGTACTTTCAACTTGGGCGACACCCGCCATTTTATCCGCATTTTGGTCTGTCTGACCGTTGTTGTCGGCGGCATTGTTTGCGGAGAAGGAAGAAGATGTTGCCGCCGTTGCTGTAGCTTGCGCAGCTTGTGCCGCCGCCTGCTGTGCAGCTGCGGCTTGTTGAGCGGCCTGTTGGGCGGCTTGCTGTGCGGCTGCAGCTTTCTGTTGTTCCTCGTACTCGGCGAGTTCTGGTTGAGGGTTCACCACGTGGACCATCTCGTGGTCTACGATCTTGCAATCGTACATTTTTTCGAATTCTTGGATGATGGTATCCAGCGGACGGGCATTGGGGATTTGATGGGAAGGATCCAATGGGGCCGGGGTGACCAAGTCGTATTTGATCTCATCCGGGGTTGGAGGGATGGATCGGACTTCGTTGATGAGGTCTCCCAGACGCTTTATTTTTGCAAAAGCTTGAATTTCCAACTGGTGCTTCCGCTGCATTTCTTCTATCTCGGCATTGAGGTCGGATTGGTTCTTTTCGAAACGTTCGGTCATCAATGCTACAGCACCACGGAGGGATTGGCTATTGGAAGGCTTCCCATCCTTCTCGAAAACGCCTTCGACTAGAGGTTTGAGCCAGCTACCGAGCAACTCGATACCGATTGAGCCCGGTTCGATGTTGGAGATGTTATGGGTGCTGGAAATGACCTGCTCGAGCCATTCGTGGTGCTGCTTGTAGCGTTGGGTGGCCAGCTCTCTGGGAGGGATGTGATCGAGGACGTCACCACGCGAGGTGTCCTCCTCGTCCTCGACGGAGTCCATCGACGCAGCCATCATGGGATTGGTCGGACCGGCAGAGGCCATGGATTGGGAGGTTCTCTGACGCTTAGCGGTCGATGGACCGGCTGGGGTCTGTGCCATCATCTGAGGGCCCATGGCGTAGTGCGGGACCGGGGTGGGTTGGCCACGCTGCGGGGGAGGGCGAGTGGGAGTCTGCATCATTTGGGGGTGAGGTTGATGATGCTGTTGCATGTATTGAGGGGGACTTGATGGGGAGAATTGTAGTACTGTATGTTTTGGGGTATCATTTTGGGTTTCCTTTGGCGGTTAAGTAAAAAAAAAAAAACCTAAATGGCTCCCGAAAAAAGAAATAAAATAAAGAACGGGCTAGGCCGGATCCTGTAGCTACCAAATAGTAATGGAGGCTGCCTGTACGGTGGAAGGGTGACCCAGGTCGATGGTGGAAGAAATCCGGTCGACGGGGGAGTGATTGGACGGATGGGGGCGAAGCGAGCGATGTCCAGAACGGTTAGAAGCGTACCTACTAGCAAGTAAGCAGTACGGGCGACGACGGAGGATTATTTCGGGAAGGAGCTCGACTGGCGCGTCCTCGTGGATGTAGCTTGGGGAATTCGAGTCTTGAGGCTTCGAAGCTTGGGATGGTGTGTTTCGCGATGGAACTAGTTCGCGTTAGCATGTGGTGTCTGTGGAGCAGTTTTGTTTGAGGGTTGGATTGCATGCAGTTTGAACGAACAATGTCGGATTGAAAAGGAATCCGATAGCTACTCACATGGGACGAGTATATATTGCGAGATATAGCGACGATTGATTGAAGATACCAGACTAGCGACGAAGTTTTGAAGTTGAAGTTCGAAGTCGAGATGATGTAGTTGGAGATGTTGATGTTGAAGATTCGGAGACTGTTGTTGTTGTCTAAATTGGACTTGTGTTGAGGCGACGTTGTTGGAAGTCAAACACAACACAGCAACACAACATCATACCACAACGCAACACACTTTCCACATCCAACAAATTCAAGATTCATATTCACTAGTCTCGACGCTCTCAACATACCTTCACCAACTACGATCATCTTCACGTCTTCATCAAAACCGAAATCAAAAATCCATCATCACATCGCCACAACCAAAATGGGGAACTTTGTAGACCTCCCCAACGAGCTTAAGCTTGACATTATCAAATACCTCCGTCCAGGAGCCCTGAAGAACTTCACTCATTGCTCAAGGTCATGCTACAAACTCGCTCTGCCACTACGTTTCAAAGACATAATTATGAATCTCACTGCACTTAAGGTCTTCAGAAAAGGTGGCTTAGGTGCGGGAAAACGGTATATCATTCGGTATGTCCTTTCGTTAGAAATATCCTAGGTTCGATCCTACTGCTCTGCAAAGAGATACCTCATACTGATTGGCACTTATATATATTAATAGCTCTGTTTGCTTCGGAAGGCCCGGAGACTGGAGAACCATCTCAAACCTCAATAGACTCTGTAGTTCAATCAGGGCTCTAGAATGGTTTCCAAACATACGGGGTCTATCCGTATTCTACTCGGTACCCTCATGTATGGAGAGGAATGTTTTTACCTGTCTCTTTGACAGGGTTGTCAGGTACGGTGATAGATTGGAACGTCTTGAGATAGAGGACTGTCTCGGTTGGCTCAGAATATGCTGGGGCCTGAAATCGACGACAGAGGTGTTTGGCAACTGTCCACGGAGAGGTCATCACAGATGGTGCTACCGGTCTTGAAAACGGTTAGGATTTCGCATCCATCGATCAACACTCCTCTCCACGACTTTGAAAGTCCAAGTTGCCGAAGGGATGGGTATTATACCGTATTTGCGATGGCAGACGCACCCAAACTCCACAGGCTTGCCATCCAGACGGATACCCACTTTGGGGGGAACTCACCCAGTCTCACAGCGACGGAGATCTCAGTCTTCCTCTCCTATGCAAGTTTTCAAGAATCACGGATATGGACATATCCTAACCGATCGCACCAACCAACCCGGATATCGAGACTCTTGCGATGAGGTTTCCAAATCTCAAGAATCTTTATATCGAGGCAACGAGGTCTCGAGATCGATACCTAGGCTCCATACCACCGGATAATCCCTACAATTCCATGATTAGCTTAAAGGACTCATGCGGAAGGATGGCCTTAACGCTAATGTTATGGGGTGGATAAAGGAAGGGATGTATCGCTTGAAGACGGCTGTGTTTAAAGGAGCGAAAGCAACTCTGGCGCCATACAGACCTGAGTACTTGATTGGCTCGAAGTATCAGTAGCTACTCCCACCGACTGTTATTCTTGCTACTTTTTATACATTCTATTGTTATTACTGTCACCGTTGTTATTATTGGTGCGGTTATTGTTGACCGGAGACGATCGAATCGCGTGTTGGAGACGTGGTGGACATTTATTATTACCGTTTTGGGCGATTTAAATGCAGACTAGGTTGAAAACGAACGCCAACCAGATGACCACCCGGCATTTGCATGTACTTGCATGTCGGTGGAGAGTCAATCAATCAATCAATCATGGTTATAGCATGGTAACAGGCAGCTGTCAGGCAGGCAGGCAGGACATCACATATGCAGCCATCCCATCGACCCCGCTCTGTCGATGCCATTTCTACGATAACCAACTGGACCCGGTAGTCACTCGCTCACTCGATTTCAAAGGATATCATGTATATCTACGCGGTGAAGGTGAATAGAGTGTAAACGTAAATATGCAGGCCGTGGGGTGGTGGTGCGGTGATGAAACAGAGTGTGGCAGACCCTGAGAGTTTCAAGATCCAGAGTGCTGCTGATAAGAGAAGAACAGAAGAAGAAGAGAGAAGAGAAGGCCAACCAATGGCTGCATGAACAGGGGCTCCTCAACAGCAGGAAAACATACTGCCCGGTCTGTCTTCTGTTCTGGTTGTGGCTTTGGGAGTGTCTGCTCTGTCCGGAAGAAGAATTCAATTCATTCACCGCGACATTCTTTCGGTCCCTTTTTCTCTTCTTCTCCACCTCGTTTTCCTGTCCCGTTTTAATTTCTTGTTTCTTCTTCTTCATTATCATCATTTTACTATTACTCTATTGCGATTACTGCCAGTCCATACTACTATCACCGGTATCGCCTGTCTTCTGGTTCCTAGTGGCAGCGATAGACTCTGGTAAAGTGAAATTATCTTCATCAACCATCGATCATAATCATATTTCCCTCGATCGCAGGCCGACGACGTCTCCGGACAACAACAGGATACCATGTCTGTTCACGCCCCTGATACCGCCTGGTCGGCCTCTTCCTATTATAACCACCACCATAACCACCATCGATCCGGCGACTCCACGCCTCCCCCCCCCCTCCTCCCAAAGATGCTCCTCTGACTCCACCTTCCTCAGCCTTCGACTCTCCCGGCCTACGGGTCTCCAATTACGAAGAAGAAGATGAAGGCGATGACTTCCAGCGATATCTCGCTCAGTCCTACCGAGAACAAGAAGAAGAATACAGACCCCTTCCGAAGAGGAAGAAGACAAAAATAACAATGACCGCTCCCTCCACCGCGCCGCTTCAATATACTCCCTCTCTCGTACTTCCTTCGCCGCCCAATTGTCACGCCTCACTTCTCTCTCCATGCCTCTCGGAACCGATCTCAGATCGGAGATCACATCTCTCCCTTCTGCCAAAGCCGGCATCGACAAGCTCGATAGCGCCTACTCTCAAATGCAGCGCTGGATGCAGACCGCCAAGACCGTCCTGCAGGGCATGGACGCCTCTGACGACGTCGAGTGGGCTGCCGAGGGTAAAAAATCTCTCGGTAACGTCGAATCTGCCATGAGAAGCTTCGAGGGGCTCGTCAAGGTCTACGTCGATAGCATCGAATCCATCCAAGACCGCCCGGACATCAACACCGTCGACCCCCCGTCTCTCGAATCAGTTATCGACCAGATGGACGTCACCGTAAAACAATGGAAGGAAGTCCAGGACCTCTTGCACGGCGTCAAGGCTCAGGTTGAAACCGCCATGGAGTGGACCGAACTCTGGAACTCCATCATGAACGACATCCAGGCCGAACTCGACGCCTGCATCAACTGTGTCTTCGAGTGTGAGGAGAAACGGAACAGGGTCCATACCCAGGAGAACCTCGACATCGACAAGCTGGCCTCCATCGTCGAAGGCGAGAAACAAAACAACAAGCCCTCGCCGGAGAGGGAGGATATGTCCAGCGCCCTTCTCGGTCTTTTTGCCAGGATGCAACCGTTACGAGCTAGTCTCGATTTCCTTCCCATGCGTATACAGCAGTTCCAGTACCGTGCCGAAGAGGTCTTCCCGACGGCCTGTGAAGACTTGGAAATGCGGAGAGAGCAGCTCGAGAAGAAGTGGAAGAATCTCGAAAAGGATGCCGATGTTTTGAAGAAAGAACTCGGAGAGGACAAATGGGTCGCCATATTCAGGAACGCTGGTAAACAGGCCAGCAATATGATGGAGAGCGTCGAGCGTAGCATCTCCAAGGTCAAGACTCGTACCCAGGACGCCTCCAACATCACACCTGACGGCTCCCTCCTCAAACTCGTCGAGAACTACGAGACAAAACGAACACATTATGGTAAGCGCTATATATATTGGATGGGAGGTATACGGATACGTATGGCTGACACTTCGTAGGCTCCGCTATCGAGCGAGTGCTCGGAATCGTCAACAAGGGCATGCAAGATAGGCTGACCGTCAACGGCGAGATCATTCGCCTCCACGCCGACCTCCAAGCCCACTGGAAGACCATCGAGCAGGAAATGCAGGAGCTGGACACTCGGTTGGCCTCGATTGACCTTTCGCAACCTCAGGATACGCTCCCGACCCCCGTTTCCACACCAGCCTCTCATTTCGCTGATGATTTATCATCGAACGGCTCCGTCGGAAGCACCGGTAGGGCAGCGGGACAGAAATCAAAGCGCCACTCGATAGTCATGACACCTTCTGCAAACTCTCGATTACCCCGCCTTCGTTCCATCTCTGGTGCTTCGTCCTTGAAGACTCACATTCCTATCCCGAATTCACCGATCTCTCCGAATACGGCCTCCCCGAACCCGGCCTCGAGAAGATTATCAGTACTGCCTGTCCTGAATACTTCCAAGCCACCGACTTCTTCCGTGCTCTCCCCTACGGTTTCCAGAGGAAGCTCACCCTCCCTCACATCTCGCCGTCTTTCTTATCAAACGCCACCAAACCACCCCACTCTCTCCCATAAATCCTCGAACTCCGGCTCCAACGACGGCAGACCACGCTGGAACGGCTCTACAAACACGGCTGGCAACGGCTTCGGGCACAATTTTAAACCTCTGACCGTTTCCCAACCAAGCCCTTATCGTAAAGAGAGCGGCATACCGTCTCCGTCTAAGCTTCCACGTGCCGGAGATGCCTCTCCACTCACATCGCGACCTACTCCCTCGTCGAGTAGGAAGTACCCTCCGACTTCGATGAGGTCTCAACCATCCCACGACTCTATTGGAAGCGTGGGCAGCGGCGGCCGAACTAGCAGGAACGAGAATGGGTCGGCCTTCAGCAAGGCTTACTCACACGTTAAAAGTAGTGGATACGGTCGACCGTCGAGTGCCCTGGGGAAGAACGGCAGCCCCAGTAAAATCCCGACACCGAGTGGAAGCGTGCCATCCGCGAGAAGTGGGACGCCGGAGCCACCGATGTCTGCTAGAACGCCTGCATCGAAGCGGTTCTCGATGCCACCGATCAGTAAGAAACCAGGGTCGGTTGATCTAAGACCGGGTTGGAAGTGAGGGCATTCTGCTGGGATACCGTAGTTGCACGTCCTTTCGTATCGTTCCTTAACTCGAGAGCTTATTTTACAAAGATTTTCGTTTCACAAGTTTTGCCTCGATACGCCTTTTCCTTTGAATCATTATTATTACGTGGTTTTTACCCTTCTCGATTTCTTCAGTTTTCAGTTCTTGCTGTCAAAAAAAGCCGTGCGTCAGGGATATACGGAGTTTATACGTCTTTTTTCTCCTTCTAGTGATGCTTTTCTTTTTTTATAAACTACCCTTATCTATTTTACCGGTCTTTGATTCAGCATTCTTGGTTGGGTTTTCTGACCCTTCTCGTCAAATACTAGTAGCTAAGTACTTAGTTTTGGATGCCACCGTCACCTACATTTGAAGTCCTTTTCCTTTCTTCTCTTATTATTGCTGGCATGCCTTGGGGGTATTTTTTTTCTTTTCAACTTCTGTTCGGTTTCGTTCTGTTCCCTTTTGGATGATGTTTGAATCGATCGGTATCGGGGTATATAGTGGATGCCTGCTGGACGTCTAGAAACGGAATGGAATAATATAGTGCCAGCGCGCTTTCGTTTCGATCCATACGAGCTATACGCATTCAATATCTGTAAACACTTAAGTACTTCGGTTTATATTAAGTAGACTATCTGAAGATTATCTCGTCTCTCCAGGTTGAGTTCAAATGCGGCTCTGCATTGCCAAGCCTCGCATCTTCCCACGTTAGCTCGCTCTGAATGCACCTCCAGACCACCGTTATCCCTGCTCACCAACAATCGCCAATCCATCACCAGCTTCGTCATTTCCGCTATATATCTCCCTCCCCGTATACTCTGGCCACCAAGGCGACTATAGCGAACTGCTAATCCCGGTTCCCACACATGTGCGACTCCTCTTTCCCGTAGTTCATCGAGCCGTTGCAGAGTCTCGACGCGGCTCGATAGCTCGTACTCCGGCACTATAAAAACCTGCTGCCAAAGCCACCACCCCTCCAACTACGCGTCGACCCTCCACTCCTCCTCACACAATCCGATTTCAAGGCCAGATCGGCTACTTCGTACCACCTTACGACTCCCTTACAGTCGATTCTGCATCCCAAGCCATGTCTACCAAACCCGCCAACCCTCCAGAAATGGAGGATGAAGACAAAGCCATCGCCAACTTTCTCGAAAACCCGGACATACTGGATAATTTCCTTGCTGAAGGCGCCGGAGGAAACCAAGTGAAAGCAGACGATGCCATCGATTTTGGCGACATCAGCGACGACGATGACGACCTACCCGACGAGGAACCCGTAGCTAGGAAACAACGGGCCGATAGTGTCGATAGCGATAATAGTCTCATGGACCTTGCTGCCGAAGGTCATGTCGTTTCATCACCTCCGTTAGGATCCGACCATAGGATGGTAGATGCCGACGAAGATCTCTTCGGTGATGCTGCTTTCGACGATCTCTTTGGAAACCACAAGGTCGATGAAATCCATCCTCTACCTCCTCAGGATGATAAGCTCCTTACGGACGCCGTACACTCGATGTTTAGAGATGTCGATTTTCAAAGCGTCGGGTTTGGAGCTGGTGGTCTCGACGAAATACCGACCTTGGAACCCCCAAAGATTGTAAAGGAACCGGTAAAAAGTGTCGGAGAGTACTTCCCGTTGTTCAAGGAGCATGCCATCCTTCCATACCTCTCCATGTTCCCTCCCAAACCGGCCTATTATCCCATGCGTCCCGATAAGCAACCTAAAGCGCTATTCCCGACAAAACTCAACCTTGAGATTGCACCGAGTTCGGAGGCTAGTTGGCGTTCTGACAACTATAGGCCGGTTCGAAGGGCCGGGTTTGTCTATATTGAGAACGAGATTGAGGATGTTGAAGATGCCCCGGCAGCACAAGAAGCGAGGGAGGAAGAAGTCAAGAAGGAAGCCCAGATCCGACGGCAAGTGGATATCGCAGTCCTGGAGGAAGACCTGGATAGGGCTGCCGACGACCCCCCACCGAAGCGTGTACGCCCTAAGGCACCGTTTGAAGATGATACAGAGGGGGGAGCCAAGGTTCGTAAACGCCGGAGAGTCAAGCAGGACGGTGGATCCAAGCAGAAAAGGAGGCGGTGATAGCTAACTTATTTTCTTCCGTTTTTTTCAATTCTCCCTTTGGATATCACAGAAGGCGAGACTCCGCGAGATTTTCAGGCGTGTTGAAGCCCCAGATCCGTTTGAATTCGACTTATTGGATTACGACCCGAACAAGAAGATTAAGGTCGAGCTCGATCCGAACGATCCATACCTCCTTTTGGACGTCAGAAAATCCGATGACACTCGCAAGGTGAGAAAAATTGGTGGCGAGTTCATCCGACAGAAGATCAAAAAGGACCTTACTCAGCGATACAACATATCGAATGATGAAGCGTACGATCTTCTCAAGGAGAACCACCAGTCTAAAGTTCGATCTACGATTGGCAATTTGGAAATCGAACACACCATGCCTGCTGTCCGTCTACAGACACCATACTACAAGACCGTTCTCGGAAAGCCCGAAATGAGGTCCTTCCATAGACCACGACTCACATTCCCTACTGAAGTTGAGATACGGTTTACGAAGGGTAAAACTCTAAAGCGTAAACATCTCAAGGGTAAATCCATTCGAGAAATATTTCACGATACGAAGAGTTTATCACTTTCCGACAACTCGAACTTCATTTTGTTTGAGTATTCGGAAGAGCATCCTTACGTACTCTCAAACTTTGGCATGGGAAGCCGAGTTATCAATTACTACCGTCGAAAGGAGGACTCTGACGAAACGCGTCCCAAGTGCGAGCTTGGAGAACTTCAAGTTCTCATGAGTCAGGATAAGTCGCCTTTCTGGAACTTTGGCAGCATCGAGCCTGGCGAAATAGTCCCGGCGCTCTACAATCGCATGATCCGGGCACCTATTTTCAAGCACACACCTGCCAATACGGACTTTGTAGTAGTCCGGAATACGGACAGCGGAGGCGCATACTACTACCTCCGAACCATCCCGTACATCTTCACCGTCGGTCAGACATTCCCAGTGACAGATGTACCGGGTCCACACTCCCGAAAAGTTACGACGGCCTCTAAGAACCGTATGAAGATGATTACATATCGTGTCATTGGAAGAAAGGGCAATCGTATTGCGGTGAAGGACATTGCGCCTCATTTCCCGGAGAACACGGAAATCCAGACTAGGCAGAAGATGAAGGAGTTTATGTCCCACCAGAATGAGAGGGAGAGTGAGAAGGGAGGTTATTGGTATCTCAAGGGTGATGATCCAATTCCCGATGAGGCAAACATCAGGACTATGGTCACGCCAGAGAGTGTTTGTTTGTTAGATGCGATGCAGGTTGGAGTGAAGTATCTAGAAGATGCAGGGTACGGAAAGGCAACCGATGCGGGCGCAGGAGAGGAAGATGAGAAGGAAGGGATGAGCACTGAGGAGAAACTCGCGCCGTGGATTGCCACCAAGAACTTCATCAATGCTACACAGGGCAAGGCGATGTTGCAATTACACGGTGAGGGTGATCCTACGGGACGAGGCGAGGCGTTCAGTTTCATCAAGACGAGCATGAAGGGAGGGTTTAAAGCCATCGGCGAGAGCGTGGATGAAAAGTTGGATGCGGCGACATTGAAGCTACTCGGTGGTCACTCCTATAATGTTGCAAGACAACAGAAAGCTTACGAGGAAACCATTGAGAAGATTTGGCGTGCGCAAGAAGCGAGTTTGAAGGCTGAAGAACCACCAGAGTTGGATCCTGATGAATTACAGGATGCGACTCAAGATGGGGTTTATGGACTTGATGATGGACGAACGCCATATTCGGAGAGTATGACGCCCGCTGTTGCGAACAGTGCTATTGACGACGAGGCAGCCAGTCAGTTTTCGAGGTTTTCGGCGAGGAATACTAAGAATAAAGTGATGAGGGTTACGAGGAAGTACAAGTTGCCGGATGGGAGTTACGAGACGAAAACGGAGGTTGTTAGTGATCCCAAGGTGATCTCTATGTACATCGCGAAGCGTCAGGAGATTAGAACGGACAGTCTTATGAAGGATATAACAAATCTGAAACCAACTGGCGACGCTGCTGCTGACGCTGATCGGAAGAAAGTGTATGTGGTTCTCTTTTGCTTCTCACCTTTTCTTTATTTCTTTCTTTCTTTCTTCTTTTGGCTAGGTATTGGCTAACAAACTTCTTCTGGATGTATAAACAGTCTCGAAAAGGAACTCGCCCGTCTAATGCGAAACAAGGAAAGAAGACAAGCCCGCGAACGACAAAACGAGAAAAAGAGAAAACAACTCGGACTGGACGATGATGGTGCTCTTAAGGGGGGTACTACACGTAAATGTGCGAATTGTGGACAGGTCGGACATATCAAGACTAATAAAAAGTTATGTCCTATGTTGAATGGAACGTTGGGGCCTAAAGTTGATGGTTCGGGAACGCCGGGAGGACTTGGTTCTACTGGTGGTGGAGGGGTGTCGGGAACTGCGCCGGGGACACCGGCTCCTACTGCGTTTTAGAAGGATCGGGGGGGGGATTTGGTGAAGGGTTTGGAGAGGTTGGAACTAGTTTTTTTTTGGTGGAGCTGGATTGTCCTTTGGGTGTTCTACTAGTACATCCCTTTTCTCGAAAAACAAAAAAGGAGGAACAGGAGGGGAGTGGAGCTGCCGAATATTCTTTCTTTGAAGCGCGGTGGATTGTCTAATGGCTCTAGGCCGTTCAAGAAGTCGGTGCTGACTGAAGATGGAGGAGGAGTTATATATATTGCTGCTAGGTGGGGTTTTATGAGGATGGGACGACGGGGTATTATTTCTCACCCTTTGCATTTACATGGAGTTTTCCTTTTTATTTATTTCTATATACACAGAGAAGACTTCTTCTGTGGTTGATTAAAACATTAGTTGGGTTTTATTTTTCTGTATTACTACCTGTTCACTTTTTTTTCCGGCTCTTTTATGAAAATTTGCAGGAGATACCCCCCTTCTGAGCTGGTATGTACTTTTTTTTTTTTTTTTTTTGAAGCATTTAGATTAGAAGGAAGGGAATCAATATCGATTCTTTTCAATATGCTTAAGATTTTTTTTTTAACATTAATTCTGGGCCTTTTATTGTATCTGAATGGGTATTGTGGATTTACAAACCTAGGTATATCCGAAGGACCCATTCATTTGGCCAATTCAGGATATATACCTAGGTATGTAGTAGTAGTTTGGGTAGGCAAGTAGGAGCTATATACAATCAATAGCGTAGATATTGCATGTAGAACAACGAAAGGAGGGGGGGGAAATGATATATAGGAAAGGGAAAGGGAGGGGTATGATATCTAGATCTTGGTAAGTACTTACCTATGGTCTGAGATCTGGGGCTTCAATGTGACAAAACAAAACGAGAAAGAAAGAAAAACTCCAATAGTTGCAAATAAGCTTAAGGTGCGCCAGCGAAATAGTAGATGGAGGGAAAGGGGGGGGAAAGAAATAAGAGAACTCGTAACGCAATTTCAACTAAAAAAAAAAAAACAGAATACATCATCATTATCATTATCCAGAAGAAAAGAAGATCCACAAAACCTATTTCCTTTTCACATCTCTCTTGTTCTTCTCTCTTGTTCTTCCTTTTACCACGATGTAGGTGGCGGAATGTATCTGAATGCGAAGCCTCTCGAATCAGTAACTCGACTCTTCAGTCGCCATTCTATTCGCCAAAGTCCCACGACCCCTCCACATCAACGTAGGATCAATCTTCCTCGGTTTCTTATTAGGATCCCTCGGCGTAGATGTCCCACTCCCCTTCAATCCATACCCACCCCCACCAGGCGTACAAATAACAATCCTATCCCCAGGCTTCATACTAGCCGTATTCTTCCCTCCCATATTAATCCTCTTATACTTCCTTTCCCCATCTCCCTCCACTCCATTAGCCCCATTACTACCGCCATTAACACGATTATTCTCAATTTTCCTCATCCAATAATTCACCCCCCTACTAGCCGGCTCTCCGCCCGCCATTCCATATGGTTTGAATACTCTTCGTTCTGAAAGGATGGAGACTTGAACGGGGATACGGAATTCGATGTCTCGGATTACTCCGTCGCCTCCTTCGTGTTCTCCTCTACCGCGGGAGTTCTTGCGGATGCTGAATTCGCGGAGGATGACGGGGTATCGACGTTCGAAGACTTCGGCGTCAGTTATGCGGGTGTTGGTCATGTGGGTGTGGACGCCGGAAGTGCCGTCCCAGTCTAGGCCCTGTTGGGTCATATAATATATCAGTATACATTTTTTTAGGGATATATTTAGGGTGAGGGGGGACATACAGCGCCGCTGCCACCGGCTATGGTTTCGTAGTATCCGAAGCCCTTGACGTATTCACCATCTTCACCGGTGTTTCCACCGTACCCAAAGGTTAGGTTGTTACAATCGCCTTGTGATGCTGCACAAGCTTCGAAGGCTTTGAAGATTACATCCGTAACTCTTTGGCTCTGTATTTCAAAAATGTCAGGTCTTCTGTTTTTCATTTTGTATACAAGAGGGGACTTACAGTCAAGACGTTCCCTCCGACTACTGCTGCATTTTCTGAGGGGCTTAGGAAGGAATCCTTGGGAATCTTGACGTGGATGGGCTTCAAGCAGCCTTGGTTGAGTGGGATGTCATCGGAGATTAGGCAGCGTAGACAGTAGATTATTGCGGAGAAGGTCACGGCTTCTGGAGCGTTCATGTTTCCTATTTATATTTTTTGTTGGCATGTCGCGGTAATGATATTGGAATCTCAGGTTCAAAAAATACTCACCATACATCTCCGGTCCCGTTCCGTTAAAATCGAAAACCGCCTCTCCCTTCTCAGAGTCAATCTCAATCTTAAGCCTAATGGGACTGCCATCGTCCATAAAGTCCTCAGCTATCAGATCTTTCCCGCCAAATCTTCCTGCAACTTCTTTCAACAGATTTCTAACGCTTAGTTCCGCATTGGCCTGGATAGCTGTCATGTAGAATTGGACGACTTCTTGGCCATAATCTTCGATTAGGGCGCGGATAAGTGTTATTCCCTTGTTGTTAGCTGCAACTTGGGCTTTTAGATCATTGATGTTGTCGGCTAGACAGCGGGTTCCGCTGCAACCTGGGTATTGTGCGGGTTCATCGAGGAGAAGTTGGGTGATTCTGTCTTCGTTGAAGATTCCTTCTGATACTAGCTTTTCGGACATGATCGCTGCGCCTTCCTCGTATAGTTCACGAGAGTGCGGTGGCATGGAGCCGGGTAATATACCACCAATGTCAGCATGGTGAGCTCTCGATGCCACATAGAAGATGATTTCATCGCCGTTGAAAGCTGGAGTTATGACTGTGATATCTGGAAGATGGGTACCACCGGCTTCGGGATGGTTGGAAACGATAACATCGCCTTTCTTTAGTTTTCCTTCCCACATCTTGGCTTGTGTCTTGACGCAAGTACTCATGCTTCCCAAGTGGACTGGTAAATGCGGTGCATTTGCGACAAGTCCACCGTCTGCGTCGAACAAAGCGCAGGAGTAGTCCAGTCGCTCTTTGACGTTTGTGGAGACACTGGTCTTTTGTAGTGCCCGTCCCATTTGCTCTGCGATCGCCATGAAACGGTGGGAGAAGATACTGAGGAGAATAGGGTCGACTTCATGGTTCTTTGCTTCTTGGAGGTGGCTTTCTGATTCTTCGGCTCCGACGTTGATAACGACATGAGTATCGAGGATCAGAGCCCAGCTGCTGGGGGGTACGATGATTGTTTGAGTATCATCTGCCAATATCGCTGGTCCTGGAATCTTACATCCGACTTCGAGTTTATCAATGCGGTAGATTGGAGTATCCAGTCTTCCCTCTTCGAAATAGACTTTTCGTACATCGTATGCGGTGGATTGGTCGACAGAGCCATGTTTTTCCGACGGCCAACCTTTCAGCTGTTGATCTACGGTCTTTTCCATCCCCTGGAAGGACTTGCCGATTCCTCGGACTCTGACGTCGTCAACAAAGATATCTCTGTCGGGTAGAGTAAATCCGAACTCCTGCTCATGTTGCTTGACGAATGCGGTTCCAAAGTCGTCGTCTTCAGGCTTGATTACCATTAGTGCTGATTCGGTACCTCTGTAACGCATGTTAAGATACTCTTCGAATACGATCTCCTTGCCGTCGTTATGGAAGCCTTGGGCCTCTAGACCTTCAGTAGCACGGTTTCGAAGTTTTTCGAGACGGGCGTCCATTTCTTTTGATACTTCTTCGTCACCCCATTTCGCCGATGTAGGCTCTTGCGCCTCTTGGACTACGTCCGCCAGGGCCATGCCGTAGGCGCTGAGAACACTACTGTAGCGGTGGATTAAGATCATCTTGATCCCTAAGCTTTGTGCAATAGCGACGGCATGTTGTCCACCTGCTCCACCAAAAGTTGCGAGTCTGTGATGCGAGCTGTCGTGACCTTTAGCTTCTGTTAAAGAACGGATCGGGCGTGTCATGGTTTCATTGGCGATTTTGAGGAATCCGTATGCGACCTCGTCGGTTGTCATGTTTTGGCCTAATTCACTGTTTATGCTGTCCTTAAGCTCTTCGAATAGCTTTGCGGATACCTCCGCGTCAAGAGGTTCGTTTTCATTAGGACCAAAAATTCGAGGGAAGAATTCGGGGAGCAGTCGTCCTAGATACAGATTCGCATCGGTAACCGTGAGAGGGCCGCCTTTACGGTAGCAGGCAGGGCCCGGGTGAGCGCCTGCGGATTCGGGACCGACGACGAATAATCCGTTTTTGAAGAATAGTCTTGAGCCACCGCCTGCTGCTACAGTGTTGATGTCTAATTGCGGAGATTGGATTGTTACTCCGGCTGTGGTTGTTTCGAAGACATGTTCGTATCTTCCGGATCCATAGCGGGAGACGTCTGTACTTGTGCCACCCTGTATCACGATTAGATTCATTCAGATACACAAGCTCCCGGGTAGGTGTAAACTCACCATGTCAAAGCCAATTACTGGAATCCCAACTTCGTTGTCATAGCTTGTCAGTGCATAACCGACCACGCCGCCGGCTGGGCCAGACAATATAGCTCTTAGTCCTGAGAACCCTTTGACATCAACCAACCCACCATCACTCTGCATGAATTCACATCTCGCTCCTTTTCCTTCTTTCATAACACTCTCTGAGCCTAGGCCACCTTCAAATCCTTTCTCAAATCCGCTAATGTACTTTTTGATCTCTGGTGTCAAATAAGCATCTGCTGTAGCGGATGTGGCACGAGGCACATATTTAATCATGGGCATTAACTCTGCAGACAGCGAGATATGCGTGAAACCAACTTCCTCCGCGAGTTTTCCAATGATTTTTTCGTGTTCCGGGAAGGTATACGAGTGCATCAGGCAGACTGCGATACTTCTATAACCTTCGTCGTATACAGCCTGCAAATCTTCTCTTACAGCGTCTCCGTCGAGTCTTCGGAGGATCCGAACGGCTTCGCCGGTCATCCCTCTAACGAGATTGGGGTCTTTTTTCTCATCATCTTGGAAAAGGTGGGTGACGGTTTGCTCTGGGTCTTCGGCGTAATCTTCGAGGGTTACTCGTTCGTCTACTTCGATGACTTTCTGGTATAGGACTTCGGGCTTGTGTATCGCGAGATCGAATATGCGAGGTCTAGATTGGTTCCCTACATTCAATTAGAAAAATTTGTTAGCTAAAAACGTGGCTTTCATGGGGAAAACAGACAGATCATGTGGGAGATATCGTCTACCAACCAATAACCAAACAATCACCATGTCCCTTCGTCACAAAAATCGCACATTTCTCCCCCTTCCGTTCCAACAGGGCATTTGTCGCCACAGTCGTCCCCATGCGAATACTCTCGATACATGACGTATCTAACGGCTGTCCCCGGGGTATCTCCTTGCCCGTAAACTTCTCAAGAAGCCGTCTGATGCCTTCCAACGGAGCATCGTCGTAGTTTGCGGGATCAACGGATAGGAGTTTGATGACGACGTCGTCAGATAGTTTACCCGTACCCGGATTTCCGACACAGTCCGTGAAGGTACCGCCACGCTAGACATAGGACGAGAATAAGTAATCAGATGTATTAAGACGATATGGAGTATGGAGAAAGTATGGTGTGATTACGTAAGGTAATGGAGGGGTAAGAATGCGGTACAGTGGGCTTATGCAGGGTGATATCATACGTCAATAGCGATTCTTATGCCTTTGGCCATTCGAAACGGTGAACAAGTCCAGCAGACTTTTTGAAGCTTTGGTTGGCAAGTTTTATTTCTTTATTGTTTAATGCTTCCCCAGGCTTGCAGGGGTGGTATTAGAGTCAGGTTTTGAATCGCAGTAGACGCCAGAGAGTCGGTACACTGGAATGTTGGAAAGACGATGGGAGTATCTGCTCGGGAAGAGATATTAGCATGGCAGTTGGTATCAATGCAATGGTTTTATAGATGTTGCAGGATGTCTGAGAGAAATATGCAAGCAAGCTGTAGGCGCAAGGCAAGGCAGCCGACAGGTGCAGTTTCGAGTTCCATTGGACGGAGACTCGACT
Organism: Arthrobotrys flagrans; assembly: GCF_004000055.1. NCBI lineage: Eukaryota > Fungi > Ascomycota > Orbiliomycetes > Orbiliales > Orbiliaceae > Arthrobotrys > Arthrobotrys flagrans. The sequence continues at coordinate 5,151,349 of NW_027137547.1, forward strand.
CGAGCTTGGAAGTGGGGTGCAGGGACTCGGGAAATGTGTTGGGGGTTGCAATTTACCTTGTGGTGATTGGAGAGGCGTATCAAAGAGACTTGAGAATCGACTCGGGTTTTATAATGTATGGATTGGTACCGGCGGAGGAGAGAAGGATGAAAATGAGACTTTCTGCCCGGATTACGTCAAGGCAAATATTAATGCGGATACCGGCGAGTAAGAAAATGTCGTTCGAGATGCAGCTCACCCGTCTAGCAGTTGTACAGCCAGCATAAACCACATGCGCGAGCAGAGCAGAGAGAATTAAGAACTTCTTCCCGCGGCCGAAGGGGAGGAGGAAGGAATTATATGCCCAGGCAAATCGAGAACATTTCCAATTGACTCGCACGTGAGGAAATCTACTAGCGAATCGACAAGTCAAGCTAGACAGGGACGGATGCAAGCTGCCTGTGTATATATAGGCCTCCCCAGCGAGCGAGCTAGCTAAATTGCTTAGCTTGGCTGGCCAGTATTCGAAGCTTTCACAAAGTCCGTAGGTACGTACTTCCCCATATACGCCGAGGCGGGGCAGTGAAGGAGCTAACCAAACATCGACTGGAAAGGGCGGGTATAGAAAAGAAAGAACTGGGATAATAATGTAATCAATTATATGCAGGAAGAAGCATAGCGAGATCGAGGATGCAGCTGTAAGAGGTCGACCAATTCGACCAGGTTTTCATGGTGGAGAGTACACATCGAGGAGGAGCAACAGAATGGTCGCATACCCGCCGGAAGATTTACTTAGGATGCTCTAAATCTTCATTGGTAAAACTTCAAGGGAAATCCCCACGGCCATGACCATGAATGCTACTGCTGAATTCAGATTGGCTAGCTATGCCCGGGCAGAGCAGGGCCCGCTGGCAAGTCATCAGCGACGAAAGATCCTCTCGAGGAGGGGATTTGAACATGAGGGAAGGCGGCGAACAATGCAATGCCATGGGTTGGTGTGTGATAGCGAGCGAGTCAATGGGAATGGGCAGAAACACGGCCGGGAGGAAGACGCCGCTGAAAAAAAGTTAAGTGAGAGGAGCGACGAAAGGGAGGAGTTCTTCGATCAAATGGTTTAAGAAGCAGCCCGAGCCTGACGGTGGGCAATTTGGATCCCATCCGACACGCTACTTGGTGCGACGGTGACGCTATTGGGTCGTCGACTATCGACAAAGTTATGTACGGTGTGATGCACTTGAACGATGTTCCGAGACCGAGGCCAAACTACTTGTTAGTATGCATAATGGTCAGGGTACAAGACGATAATGTACCCCATACTTGACAACCGTCTGGCTAACTGCCTGTGAAACACTGCAGCCTGACCAATTTGGTCTGCGGCTGGAAGTCACACTACCTCGTCGCGAGCTGCAGCTGTAGCTTAGTCTACAAGAGCTAGTAGCGTGGGTCCCCGCCATTTTGGAATCCCGTTGTTTCAATGGTCCGGAAAGTCGCGCAACGTCCAGGTCACCTAGCTGTAGTCGCCTCTCCGATGCAGCTTCGTGAAAAAAAATAAAGACGAATTACGAATGCAATTTTTAAACCAAACGAAGCACTTACCTAGGGATTGATAAGAGAAGCGGGGCACTTTGGCTGACATCGTTCGGTTCGGGACTCTGCGACCGCTACCGACCACCAATGAAGTCTCGGATTGGCTGTTACACATGTACGGTTTGATATTAATCTTTCCTCACATATTATACGTAGCTATAGCGGGGCAGATGGCAGATGGACGACGACGCCGACTGCATGGTTGACCAGGTCCACCGATGTAAATTCGCAATGCCGAATCCAAGCGAGTGGTATATCTCAGGTCAAGCTCAGGTCAGTGCTCTTGGGATTCTTACTCTCTTTCTCTTTTCTTCGATCCTGCCTGTCAAAATTTAAGACATGAGAAATGCGGATAGGAAGGACGTTTATCGATAAGCAGGCTCGGATTTTGACAAAATATGCAGAGGGCCCGCCAATCGGTTGCGTGGAAGGCCCCACTTTGTGTGTTCAGTGTTTGAGATTTTGACACCATGTCAATTTAGCGCCATGCCCATTACAAATCCGAAGAGGGATGTATCTGCGGAGACAAACGACAAGTGTCTGTCTTTTCGCTCGAGATGGCCCTGTCGAACATCTCGTTTATCTGGTTCGGAATAGAAATTTCTTGTTCTATATACCTGGGTATTTCCTCTTCCGCCAGGTGCGAATAGGAAATATCAGTATATATCGCGCATGAGAGGTAAGGCTACCATCTATAGGATTCTAGAATTTTGTTTCAAGATTTTCCAACATTCCAGTCATCCAAAAACACTGCCTGAAGTCGAGACTCGGTACCTCTACTTTGCAGTTGGTTGTACGTCTCGGAATTTACTCACTCGCATTAGGTTTGAATTCGTCCGATATGCATGGAGGAATTAACTAAGCCCCCAACGTTAACAGAGACTTGTCGGCACCATAGCTTCGATCTTCAATTGATATACCATAGAAACCCGAGTGGCCTGAAACGGTAGCCACAATCAAAGCCTCTTTCTCCAACTTTCGTCATGTAATGTGGCCACATGCACACAATTGCAATTGTACCAGTAATTTAACATAGGCCTCAAATTTTCGTCCCATGATTTTTCTACCAACCTAACAAGTCGGTTCTCTTGCAGCGACAACGGGAGGCGAGGTTTGAGATCCTTGCTCCGGATATATAAAATGCGAGTGATCAGAAACAACCAACTTCATAGTCAGGCTATGCTATTGTTCTAGAAGGTCTAACTTCATGTTGATCCAGCTGCAAGTAAATTGGGGTACTAGCATTAATCAATGACACAGATCGTTCAAGAAACTTTGTGCCAGGTTGCAGCTTAACTTCTACGCACTGACTGTGCATCTTCGCCAATGTATTGCCATGTTCAAACTGGTGTGGGAGATGAGTTCTTGTAATACATGCGGATGAAGAGAACCCTTGCATGTAATTCCCGCTATTCCGGCAGGTCAACGGCCGACAATTGCTAGCTAAGCAAGGGGTATTTTTTTTTGATTATCTGGCATTTTATAGTCCGAAGTATCTAAATGCCTGGAGCTTGTAGACGGGTGGCATCATTTCTTAAAAGGTGCTTAGATTTTGGCTGAATATCGCAGTATATCGATGCGTATTATAATATACAAATGGATTAGACTGCGCCTTTCTCTTCGAACAGTTAATCTGGCACTTGATCTTGCGACAGCCTGTCCTTCATGATAATTATTATAAGCTATAATCGCGATATCGATAACTAGTTGCTGAATGCGGCGGCTTTTTGGTTAGCGAGCCTATTATATCTATGAACCTGACACGTTACGATTGTAAACAGGATGGAGCTTCCATAATGACATATACCCCGAGACTCTGTAAGATATTACACTTGATCTCATAATCTAGCATCCGCGAGTGATCATGGCGATGTGGTTTTGGGGCTTCGGGATCCGAAAGTTAAGATTGAAAATGATTTCTAAGATGCAACTGTGGCATGTTTGCCCCGCGGCTTTGCCGTCGCAAACCATTACATTCCTTGTGAAGTGAGATATCAGATAGCGCAGCGCCCGGTTTCAGACATTCAGATCCAGATTTATTCCAACAAATGATGTTCGATGTTGCAGTTGAAAATAGCATCTCGTGTATGCCATGTAGTCGGAAGGAGGAGGGCTCTGATCCGAATCATGTTCGACACCCGGATTATCCAAGCAACAGGCAATTGGTTTGCCATCGAGCTAGCTGGTTCGAGTTTGAATCACAACCGCACAGCTGCACGGCTTTCTCGAGATCTGTTCTAAGTCTAGAAGGACATGAGCACGGGCAATTTGGGGTTTCGAGCTTGTCCCGATGCAATACAATATCATGAATGTGTACTGAATTCGAAGTATAACCGGGGCACAGCTTATTGGCCGTGGCCTCATCGGCAGCCTGGGATAATAATGAATTGCCATGCTTCAGGGACGGGCGTAAAGCGAAGGGCTAGATAATAACCCAACCCCTGTCGAGTCCCACCGACACACCGGCTACAAAGCATACTGAGTACAGGTATGCAAGTAGCAATCGGCTGTGCGGGCGCGGGCGTGGTACTTTGGCTGTCTTGGAGGTTGTTGTGAGGTCGAGCATGGATGGATGGTCTTCGCGAGCAGAAGTGAACACATAAACCTCTTCTCCAGCGCTGGAACTCTACGCCTGAAAAACAGCCCGGCCGACATCCAGTTAAATATTCTAGCTCCCCTCCCCTCCAGCTCCATCTCCCTCTTCCAGCTTCCATCTTCCATCTTCTTCTCCTCCACCAGGCAATTGCATCTTCACATTGATTGTTGAACTTCTTTGAGGACCTCTTTGACTTCTATTTTATCCAGTTCTGTTTTATACCCCCACATACCAATCAAGATGCATTCGAAACAGATTCTTCTGTCGTTGATGACTGCCGCCGGTTTGGCTTCCGCCTCCGACGTTGTTCAGCTCAAGACTGATACCTTCGATGAGTTCATCACCAAGAACAACCTTGTCCTTGCCGAATTGTAAGTTTGGCTCGTCCTTTCAATCCAAATCTGGGGAAGCGTGTCAAAAGCGTGTCCTAGATGTGCTATTCGCCCGACCAACCGTTACAATTACGAAGGAACAAACGATTTGCTAACATCTTACGCTTCTTAGCTATGCTCCATGGTGCGGACACTGCAAGGCTCTTGCTCCAGAGTACGAGGTCGCCGCCACTGAGCTTAAGGCCAAGGGCATCCAGGTCGTCAAGGTTGACTGCACGTACGTAATCAATTGAACTGCCGATATATACATACACCACGTCCACCGATCAGAATACTGACAAATTATATCATATAGTGAGGAAGCCGACCTTTGCCAGAAGCAGGGTGTCGAGGGATACCCCACCCTTAAGATCTTCCGTGGCTCGTTGGAGAACCCCTCCCCATACGGTGGACAGAGAAAGGCCGATGCTATCGTCTCTTACATGACCAAGCAGTCGCTACCAGCTGTCTCCGTCCTTACCAAGGATACCCTTGAAGCTTTCAAGACCTCTGACAAGGTTGTCGTTGTCGCCTACTTCAATGCCGACGATAAGAAGTCGAACGAGACCTTCGCTGCTATCGCTGAGAAGCACCGTGACGACTACCTCTTCGGCGCCGTCTCGGACCCAGCTATCCTTGAGGCTGCTAAGATCACTGCCCCAGGTGTCGTTGTCTACAGGTCATTCGACGAGCCCGAGACCGTCTACGACGGCGCTTTCGAGACCGAGGCCATCACAACCTTCGTCAAGACCACCGCTATCCCACTCATCGGTGAAGTCGGCCCAGAGACCTATTCCGGATACATGTCCGCTGGTATCCCACTTGCTTACATCTTCGTTGAGGGTGATGAGCAGAAGACCAAGTACGTTACTGGCTTGAAGGATCTCGCCAAGAAGTACAAGGGCAAGATCAATGTCGCTACCATCGATGCCGTTGCCTTCGGTGCCCACGCTCAGAACCTTAACCTTGAGTCCAAGTGGCCCGCCTTCGCTATCCAGGAGACCGCCAAGAACACCAAGTTCCCATTCGATCAGACCAAGGAACTTACCATCGAGGCCATTGAGAAGTTCGTTGAAGACTTCGCTGCTGGCAAGATCGTGCCATCGATCAAGTCCGAGGAAGTCCCAGCCAAGCAGGAAGGTCCGGTCCACGTCGTTGTTGCCCACAACTACAAAGACATCGTCCTAGACGACGAGAAGGACGTCTTGGTCGAGTTCTACGCTCACTGGTGCGGCCACTGCAAGGCCCTCGCCCCCAAGTACGAGGAACTCGGAAAGCTCTACTTCGACAACCCAGAATTCGCCAAGAAGGTCGTCATCGCCAAGGTTGATGCCACCCTCAACGACGTTCCAGATGAGATCCAGGGCTTCCCCACAATCAAGCTCTTCCCAGCTGGCAAGAAGGATAGTCCAATTGACTACCAGGGTGGCCGAACCGTTGAGGACTTTGTTAAGTTCATCAAGGAGAGCGGTACCCACAAGGTCGATGCCAGCGAGGCTCTCGCTGCCCAGCAGGCCGCCCCACCAGCCGACTCTGCTGCTGAAGATGCCCCAGCTGCCACCGAATCCGCTGACGAACCCGGCCCAGCTTCCACATCGACAGAGGCCGCTGCTGAGTCCACTAAGCACGATGAATTGTAAACGAAATAAAATAATCCGAGAAAAGTCATACTCGAACAGCGGTGGATTACACCCCTGCGTCCCCCTCTATTCTCTCACGATGTCCATACCATCTCCATCCCTCCCCCTCAATCCCTTTCCTTTGTAATGTGGGTAATAAGTCCTGGTCCTTGAACTTGCGCATGCTTTTGTCTCCTTTTTTTTCCTACGTACTCTACCGGGGTTAACAAAAGAATGTCTTTTATCGACGACAACCTTTTCATGTATATTATGCATTAGTTATGATTTCCAATGAACGCTTTAGAGACGTAACCTGATTCCCTTCGACTTATCAATTTTCAGCCGCAATCGTGATCGCGTGAATCGGATCAAAAAAGCCGTGAAAGTGCATGAGGAATGGAGCAAAAATGCCATTTTGGCGAGATTCGTCTCCAATAGCGTGGGACCTTGCTCACCCAAAACGCGTCTTCCTGGTTCCCCAAAATTTCGGTGCGTGTCAGAAGCCCAATGTGATAAGAAAGAGCAGGGCATCTCTCCTGAACATCTTATTCTACCATTTTTCCTTCCAGAAAAGGTGCCTGGGACCCGTTTCTCAAAGCTTCACCCTTTAGAGCATCTCCATCCCGCTGTACCTGCATTACCGTCGTCTCGTCAGATATCGATTCGCTACCAAAGACGCACCATGTCTGCCAAAAGAAAAGCCACAGATTCCGCTTCATCCGCCACGGAGAAGAAGCCAAAGGCGTCCACCATCACCGGATTCTTCTCCGCTGCTCCTGGCTCGTCTAAAACGCCATTTGATAAGGCGGCATGGGCTACCAAACTTACGCCCCAGCAGCGGGAGCTTTTAAAGCTTGAAATTGATACTTTGGATGCTTCTTGGTTGGGGGTTCTGAAGGATGCCCTTTTGGAACCGTCGTTTTTGAAACTCAAGACGTATTTGAAGGAGGAGTTTAAGGCGAATAGAGTATACCCGCCTGCCAATGATGTTTACTCTTGGTACGTACATTGCCATATATTTTATCATGTTGTGTAGTTATATTAACCCCTTACTTGCAACCTAGGTCCCGTCACACCCCCTTCGACAAAGTCAAAGTCGTAATCCTCGGTCAAGACCCCTACCACGGCCCCAAGCAAGCCCACGGTCTCTCCTTCTCCGTCAAACCACCCACAGTTGCTCCACCATCCCTTAGAAACATCTTCGGCTGCCTGGAAAATGACTACCCATCTTTCCGTCCTCCAGAGAATAGACTTGGAAATTTGACACCATGGGCGGAACGTGGTGTATTGATGTTGAATACTTGCTTGACTGTGCAACCTGGTAAACCCAATAGTCATGCGAGCAAGGGGTGGGAACAGTTTACACAGAAGGTTATCGAGCTTGTGGCGCAGAAGAGGGCGAAGGGAGTCGTGTTTATGGCTTGGGGGAAGCCGGCGCAGGGAAGGATTGCGAAGGTTAACGTACGTATACCGAGTTTGGTTCTTGATATATGAGAAAGTAGCTAATCTGGAATGGTGGCTATAGAAAGGTACACACTTGATCCTATCGTCTTGCCATCCAAGCCCGTTGGCACAACCTAGTGCCCCAGTCAAATTTGTAAGTCCTTTTGACTTTGATCCTTGAAATTACGTCTTCCAGTTTATTCTAACAATTATGACACCGAATACAGAAAGATGTCAGGCACTTCATCCAAGCCAATGAGTGGCTAGAGAAGAAGTATGGCGAGGATGGTCCAGTCGACTGGAATTCTATCAATCCTAGGAACACACCACTGTTCAAGAACAAGACTCAGGCCGCCACTTCCACCAAACCAGCAACTCCGGTAGATGATATCCCAGATGAAGTCGCAGAGAAGTTTGAAAATAAGATCAACAATGAGAAGAAGGTCCCCTCTCTTGACGATGATGAGGAAGCTCTAAGGGAAGCCGAGGCCCTGGAAGAAGCTAACGCAAAGAAGGCAGAGGCACCAAAGACTAAAGGGAAAGGGAAAGCCAAGAAGGAAGAGCCAATTGAGAATGAATACGGAGAGGACGATATTGATTGGGACGAAGCTGCGTTGAAGTCCGATCAAGTCGAAGAAGAGGCGATAGCCAAGAAGACCAGTGGCAGAAACAAGAAATAGTGCCGAAGATGTTAATTTTGGAAGACGCCTTATGTCCGCGGTAATAGGTACCGCGAACATCATACAATCATCCACCTTGAGAGGGACAGCCAGTGGATTTGGAAAGTTGGGAAAACCGGCGGGTTCACACAAAAACGTATATTTGGCGTTTCCGAGAGAGGGTAAAAAGTTGGCACTAGCGTTGGATACTATTTCTTTTGTCTATACTTACTCTTATCCTTCTGTTTACCTTGTATTCTTCGTGATCAGGCTCTGCTCACCATATTACTTACATCCTTTAACTCGTCTTCTTCTAATTGCTTTGTACTGCAATGCATATGCACACATATTGGCCGAGAGATATCACATTTGAAATATCCACCGCGTTGGGATCATCAGTTAACCAGTGAAGATTCGAAGATTTGTTGGCGGAGCCGCCCGTGTAGCATCTGACAACGCAACTTTCGTCCAGAAGCCCTTCGAATCGGTTTATTTCCATTTAGTCTACGCGAGCGAGCACTGTTTAATTTCTGGCTTCCATGGATGCCTTAGATTGGTCTTCCACCCCCTGGATAGGAGGCGTTAAATCAAGAATTGGCGTTTGTGCCATACGAGAGGTAACTATGTAAGTAAGCTTCGATGACATGTCTGACATCAAGTATTTGTGCATACTTGTTACCTCTTGGGCAGAGAATTAACCATGTTATTCGTACCGGGGGGTAGCCTTGAGTCCTTTGCATTGCATTGCACATGCATTGAGGATATCTTTCTTACAGCGAAGATTTTATATGATTGTCATAAGCGTTGATAGTCTGGTAAGCATTAGATAGTGGGTCACCTCGGTTGACGAATATATGACCATCTACCTAGCTCGGAACCACTACGATCTCACCTTCCATGAACTCCATGGTCAATGGCCCAGATTACATGTGGAGATGTCCCGAGCCTAAGCAACAATATCCCCCACTCAGTTTCAAGACTAAAATTTACCGAGCAGGTCTAGATCGAATTCATGAACTGTTTGGATGATACCATCCCAAGATATCTTGTGCAAAAGCCCTCGCCTCGGAAGATACCCAAAATAGCCCAAGAATGCTTATTTCGTGCAGGGATACTCTATTGTGATCCTTAACATTAAATATAAACCTCAACTCAGCCGCACTCCAGCTATACGCATATATTTCTTGGCCCCACAAACGGAACCCACAAATCTTCATGATCAAAGCTTCTTTCCGAAAAAGAACAAGCAATCCTTCCAAGCCGTGTGAAATGCCTATTCTCGGTGCTGACGGGGAAGGGCGTGCCTCGATTCATGTACCTCAAACGGAGATCATAATTCAGCTTATACCAAAGTCGATTTCGGGTTCGTATCGACCTCGCATGAAGGTACAGATTCCTTTCTGTGAAACTTCTTAAGAAGCACAGGAAAATAAACGCAAGCTCCATGGAGTATCTATCTACAAGGAGGCAGGGCCCCTCCTTGTCCACCAGAATTAATGAACCTACCAAACTAAAGGGAAAAGTGAAAATGGGTAGCTCAAACCGTTTTATATCGGTGTGCACACCCACGAGCTGAAATTTGAATAAACCCCATTGACTCCCAAGCGCACCTGCCCCGACGCCCTACCCATTTTTTTTTTTTTATAGGTTTACTTCTGGCTACGAGCTCTTTGTATCCTTTTCTTGTTTTTTCAAACACGAGAAAGGTATCATACGACGATCGTTCGATTCTACTTTTCGACCTGGTTTTTGCATGTATTTCGATTGATAATACCAAGATTCGACAGGGAGGCTTGAATATATAGACCAGGTCTAGACCAATATGGCCTCGAATCCAGGCCCTGCCGGCACTCCAGGTGCAAGCGATATAGTTCCAAATAACCCATTCGCGGATCCACCAGGTTCGCCGTAACATCCCCGTCTGATATAACAATAATAAGATACCCATAGGCTTAGACAAAACTAACATACCATAATATACAAAGCACGATCCGGCCAGCACCATGGCAGACGCAACACCGAACCCCTCCCTTACCCGGTCTCCCCACAACCCCCTACCGCACGCGGTCCAACAGCCGACGATGAAATCGAAGATATCAACCCTCCCCCATTATTTTCACGATACTCTGCAGCTCCAGAGGCAGAACAGTTGGTTCATCGACATGCAAATACCTTCCCGCGCCCGGTGCCGCAAACTACCACTACACAACCGGGTGGTCAACCGCAAGTACCAGGATTAGGACCTCAAGGTCAAGCTCAGGTTCGAGGAAGGCCTCCGGAATATCATAGCGATGGTGACGATTCCGACATATCCTCTGATGAGGACGAAGATTTGGCAATGTATTTCAAGCGACGAGAACCGACGAATGGAGTGTTATCGAGTTTATTACAGTTATACGGACCAGGTGGTGGAACCGAGGCGTATGGATCACAATCGGTACCCCGAACTCCAAGATCGAGGAGTAAAAGCGCCGTAGGGGCCAAAACCACCACCACGACAAGTGAACAAGCTACGACAGAAGGTGGACAAACAGCTGCAGGGCAACCAGAGACATCAGCCGAAAGGGAGAAAATGCATATGGCAATGATGGCAAAGGGAGCAGGAATTGATAGTGATAGTGAAGATGACGATTGGAAGAATTTCTCGGCGAGGCCGAGATGGTATCAACATTCTTCCATGTCGAGGGTTTCGTTAGTACCGGGGTCAAGAGGTGCAACGCCGACAATGGAGGTTGTGGGGGATGTGGCATCAGTGCTGTCGATGGGGGAGAGGCCCGCCAAGTTGGGGAAGAGGGAGAGGCTAAAGGCTTTGGCGAGGAGGTTTAAGGGAAGGAGGGGAAATGAAGAGCTTACGATCACAGTACATATTGCGGAGACGTTACAGCGACAGAGGTACCTTCTGAAGCTTTGTCGAGCATTGATGCTCTTCGGAGCTCCCTCGCATCGTATTGAAGGTCAGATTCTTTTCGACAATTAATATTTCGAATTTCAAGTATATAAACTGACGATATCAGACTTCCTCCAAATTAGTGCTGCAGTCCTCGCAGTCAATGCTTCCTTTGTCTACCTCCCCGGCACCATCATCATCTCCTTCCAAGACCCTCAAACCCACACCTCAGACGTTCAAGTCGTCAAGAGCGGCACCTCCCTCGACCTCGGCAAACTCCAATACATCCATATCATCTACAAAGAAGTCCTCCACGACGTAATCTCTGTCGAAACCGGCACCGAAAAACTCGACAAACTCATTAAAAAACCTCCGCTAAGAAACGTATGGCTCAAGGTTCTTTTATACGGTGGTGCATCTGCATCTATCGCTCCGTTATTCGATGCACGGGTTAAGGACTTACCATTTGCGTTTTTGCTGGGTATGGTGGTGGCACTTATGGGATTGGTGATTAATCCAAAATCTGAAGCGTTTGCGAACGTCTTCGAGATCATGGGTACCATTATCGTCTCTTTCTTTGCCCGTGCATTTGGAAGCATAAGAATGAATGGAGCAGAGCTATTCTGCTTTTCGGGTATAGCCCAAGGTGCAATTGCCCCGCTATTGCTTCCAGGTTATGCAATCCTCCTCGGTGCGTTGGAATTGCAGAGTAAAAAGCTAGTGGCAGGAGCAGTCCGAATGTTCTATGCAGTCATATACTCCGTACTGCTATGGTTCGGTATCTCCATCGGAACAGCATTGTACGGCTTCGTCGACCCCAGTGCAACAAATTTAACGGAATGTTTAGATCAGAATTTACGAGAATTCAGATTCTTTTACGTCCCGCTGTATACCTTCTTCGTCTTACTCGCCAACCAAGCAAGGTGGAAACAAGCACCCGCGATGTTGGTCATTAGTTTGTTGGGATATACGGTAAACTACTTTTCCCAAGGACGGTTTCCGCATACACCGCAGGTTGCAAATGGGTTGGCAGCATTGACGGTTGGTGTGCTGGGGAATCTGTATAGTAGAGTGATCCATCAGGCGGCGTTTACAGCTATGGTGCCCGCGATATTATTACAGGTACAGAGTGGTATTGCCAGTTCTGGGACTTTGATGAGTGGTTTGACGGTAGCTACGGCTATTGTGGATGGACGGGATGCTGTGATTCCGACGGACACTCATTCGATTAACATTGTTGCCGGTCAGAATGCACGGTCTGGATTTGTGACTGATGGAGGAGCCGGTCAGTTGGCGCTGGGGTTGGTGGCTATTAGTGTGGCTATTAGCTTTGGGCTGTTTTTGAGTAGTGTTATAGGTATGGTTCCTCCTCGATATCGGTGTAACTTTGTTATACAGGTTAAGGCTAATTCATGCGATTTAGTGTATCCTCTGGGCAGGGGCAAGAAGCAGAGTGCTATTTTCGCTTTCTAGATATATATTGTAGGGGCCTGGAGAGTGCATCTCGATACTGCATCTGCCCCGCTGTGAACACAGAATGCTCTGCACTGTTTCTAGAGTCGACATTTATTCTCGTTCAATTTCCTACTTTTTTCGGGCCCTCAAAACTTTCCTTATTTATTCATTCTCTTTGACTTTAAAATTTATCTAAACGGAAATCCCTGGGAGGCGTTTTGTTCCTTTGAAGCATATAAAACCCGGAGGGTCTACATTCTTTTGAAGCAATTCAGCGAGTACACTGTAGCGATTCATGAATATTCTGCACCTGAATCATGTTTTAAATCCTATGCAATCCACAATTATCCTAACCCAGCAAATGAATATAGCATTATCTGCAATAATGAAATAAACACTGATATCATGATGCATAAAAGAACACATTGCCCCTCTATAAAGCCTTTCTCGGTGGCGGCGGCCTTGCACCTCCAGGAGGTGGGGGGGACTCTTCGCCCCACCCTCAGAATCAACCTGATAATCATCCTGCTTACTCTTATTCTCCTCTTCCATCATATAAGCATCCATCAAATTCACCCTATTACTCCTAACCGCCTTTTTCCCTCTCCCGGTCCTAGCAGGTGGCGGCCCACCCCCAGGAAATCCCGGGACGCCACTTTGCTCCTGTGAATACGGAGAACTCATTGGTGGCGCTTGTGGCGGGGCTGAAGGTGTTCGACGACCACTCTGCAAAGCGGCTATGGCCGCCGGATCCATCATAACTGGAGGAGCAGATGTCTGTGGCGGTGGACTCCTTGTTGAGGCGTATGCGTCGCCTGGGGTGAACATATGTGGTGCTCCTGGGGGAGGAGATGTTGGTTGGACTTGTAATGCGAATGCTGGGGTTATGAATGCTGATCCATCGTCCGCTGTTGTTACTTCTGGACCTGGTTCACCGCCTAGTAGTGCTGCGTCGGCGGATGGGTACTCGAATATTGCTTCACCGGGCTGGCTTAGTGGTTCTTCGAGTGGAGGTGGGAGTCGGTGGAGAGCGCCGTATCCAAGGACGCAGCCGAGTGCACCATCGCCACCCCAGTGCCTTCGAGGGAGAATAGTCACCTCGCGGACTAAGTTGAATTCATGGTTGTAGACATAAAGTTGAAGAGGCCGGTCGATGTGCTTTTTTAGAATTTCAAGGTTTCAGTAAAAAACCGGAAAACCAGCATCGATCATGGGAACCGGTACGCTAACTCACATCCTCAACCAATTCTCCCAATCCACTCTCTCCTCTGACAACCCCACGCGGCGTCCCGATGATGTAATCGCTATATGGCAGTAATCCTCCAACCTCAGCTGGACTTCCAGGCGATATATCCAGCACATGCCATACATCCTCCGCGACGCCCAAGCTCATCCATTTCAGCGATACTCCCAACGGCGATGGATTCTCTTCAGTCACCGGTGGTAATGGTATTGTGATATTCCGAAGTATTTGGCCTTTAGCACTCCATACCCCCAACGTCACGGCATTCCCAGCACAATTGCGAACTTCTTGTTGAAATAATTGAGGGTCGGCGTCGTCCTATCGTCGTTCCTTTAGTTAAGCTCCTCGTTTCGCGCCCTGTGGAGACAGGCCGTGGGTTTGGGTCTTCAGAAAGGAATCGTACAATTTCGCGCCCGTTGATGCCGCAGATAAAATCGAACCATGGTTCTAACGGTATTTCGGGCTTGATGCTCCTGAGGACCTATATGAATTGAAGAGAGAAGATAAAAGCCAGAAAGGATTAGACGACCTGGGTGACCGGTTGGAGGAATGAGCTATGGATTATTCTAGGGATAAGACAAGGGGGGTGTGAGCTGCTGTGGCAGGTTGCTTACCCGGAATCCGAACCGGTTTTGGCCACCGGAAACTTGCGATTGTTCGTTGCCCATGGTTGGGCGAGTAGGAGGGTGTGGAAGATAGCTGTAGTCGTGAGTGGTTGTGGTTGTGGTGATAGTTCTAGGCTGGTGGATTAGTGGTGGGATGTTTGATAACAGCTAAGCAACACCAAAAGGTGACTTCGTAGACAGGGCTAATTTTACGAGACTGATTTGGTAATAGAAATCACTATTTCAACTCTAATTGGTAGACTTCGGATGATAAATACTTATATACGCAGTGGATACGATTTCATTTTTTCATCTTCTCTCACGTCCATGCTTGAACTACACTGCTAAATAAGTAGGCAACAGTTCCCAAAAGAAACACCAGAACACCGCCATGAACAACAAGTCTTCAAACATCACAGAAGATACAGTAAAACCACCGGTTCAAGGTCGACTAACAAGCGAGCATCTAGATTCGCCGTCGGCATGCTACTCCTGTCCCAGCTCTGCTAACACCTAGTCGTCATAGTCGGGTTGCATGTCATCGTCGGCGGGATCATATGCCCCCATGTAGTCGTGAAACTGTGTTTCCATTCCCGCGCCGACCATACCTCCCATGGCTGCCATGTCGAGTATCCCACCACGACCCTGAATTGGATAATCATCCATTTCTTCAAAGCCCTGGTCAACATGGTCGTTGGCGCCTCCAGGACCTCCGCGCTTCTTGCTTGTGAAGTTGATCCATTCCTTACTTAAACCGAGTTTCTTGTCGAGTTGTCGGGCTTGGTTTGTGATTTGGACTGTTCGGGCGATTTGAGCTTCGAGGTCTTTGAGAATGTCCGTTTCGGATGAAGGCAGGTCGTGGAAAGAGACCATGCATGATGTAGTGCCTTCGTTTGTGGATGAATGGGATAGGGAAGCCTTGATTTCTTTTCGGTCAATCTGTGGGAAGGGTATACATCATTAGTACTCTTGGGGCGAATAAGATGAATCGGATGGGTAGCCTCACCATATCAAGAATATATCGCTCCAGCTCTTCTGGAGAAGTGGTACTGCCCTTGGGGCCAAGGACATCTAGGTCGCGACTGGCAATGGCTTCAATGCTGAGGGTAGAGTAAGTGCTAGTGAGAGCCTTAATGCCAAGCCGACGGAAGTTCTCCAGACACTGCTCTGCAATTCCCCAGTTCCCATCTGCCTGGAAGATTTCCTTTACCAAGGCAGCTTCTCGCCGAAGAAGATCGGGGTTGCCTGTCGCATAAGCTGTCGCAAATGCTTCGTATGGTCTGGCCAGGATACGACAGGCCCTAGCTGTCGATTGTGGTATTGTCTTGGGTAGTTGGAAATTCTATGAAACGTCAGCAGCGTCTAAGGACCCCTACGATCTGGAGGGGGAACCCGTACCCTTCCTTCAAGCATGAGGGTTACCAGAACAAACTTTTTGAATGCATCAACCTGGATTTGGCTGACGGCAGTCCCGGTTCCAGGATATGATAGAACAAACTGAAGGAAGTCGCTTGCTCGTCTCCACTTCTTCGTTGCGATATATATCATCGCCCCATAGAGGAAATACTGAAGTACTTCTCTATAGGTAACATCTTTCTCACTACCCTTAACTGGAAACTCTTCGATATCGATGTCCAAGATTGGTAAAGCAGCACGGAAAGATCGCGCATCAAGACACTTCTTGACAAACTTGGTATGTAACGATGAGAACGTCTTTGCACCGGTAGAGTAATTGAGCTGTGTAATGGTATGCTCTAAAGGTTTAAGGGCAAGAATCGGCTGTATCCATGAGTCTTCGTGAGTATGTAGTCTTGCCGAATAGATATCCCCAAATAAGTAGTACCTTATTGCAAGCTTCACAGAATTGAAGCAAGACCTTCAAGACGGCGAACAGCTGATCCCTCGAAAATTTCGTCTGTCTGCCATCGAATTCCGAGAAGAAATCGATTAATTTGGGCCAAAGCTGATGGATTTCGTTCTTGTCGACGGATAGACGTGCAAAGCTATTCCCTCTTGGTTAGCTAGTCCACAAGACCCATATCCAGCTATTGCTGAGCCTCACAGTGCGTAAAGGACGCCTAAGCTATTTGCTCTATTATCAAGTAACTCTAGAGGGTCGCTATCCCGGGTGCCAACCAGTGTTTGAGCAGATAATTTTGAAAGCAAGTCGTTCAGAGCCTTTAGATCCTTGTTATATTCCGCAGGCGTCAGATCAGGTGAAGCCGGGAAGGCCAAGACGTTTGTAATGAACCGTTCCATCTTGTAGACTTGCTACCGATTGTAACTCCGAGGCAAGCGATAACAAAGGAAACAGGATACGGAAATTCGATATTCTAGACGATTTTCGGGGTAAAGGATATATCGTGGTAAACTACATATACATCCACGAGTTAGTATCTTGGCGAAACGAATGATGCAAGATAAGGTATCCCGCTTGAGAGGAAACCGAACTATTGACATACCGTTTCAGGACCCAATAAAAGGCAGATAAATCTGAAGCCAAAGACCCTCCAGAATCTATCTAGAGCTTCGATGCTGTGAAGTCGTGACGCGAGCGAAGTTGGCGACGTTGGAAGAGCTAGACGGTATGACTGTGTGTGGTGGGAGAGGCGGGGAGCTAAACCATTAGACGCGAGCTGTATGTAGCTCCAAAAGCGCAAGTAATGGCCGGGGCAACGCAGCCACACAGCCGCACCGACAGTCTCGGTCTGCAACACGTGGCGCTCGATACAACACATCTGGAAAGCCTAGAACGGAATGTTCGCCCGAATAGAGCCTTGTTCCTTGCATACAATTGATCGCAGTATGCAGCTCCGCGCCAGATTTTGAAAAATCGAAATTTGAATTTTTCTTCATGGTTATGGAGAAAGCCTCAGCAAGTAACACAATTGCGATATCATGATGAAGGATCCGATTCGGAGGTGCGCTAAAATTGACTGGCTTTGGACGTCGTTGAACTCCGCACTACCAATTATATCAAGATTGTGCAAAACCAACGGACAGTAAGGGATTCTGGTACTTGGAAATGCCTCAGAGGGAGTATGGCTTGAGCTAGATATCCTGATTGGATAGTCTTTACTGTCCAGAGCTCCTTTCTCTTGCACTATACTTTGAAAGGCACTCTTGTGGGGACATCCATTGCCTAACGTTTTCTGCGAAACCTCATACGAATTATATTGTGTACTCGAAGGATCTCTGATATTAAGATATGTAACCCCCCCAAATCCTACAAACGATCGCAAGAACGCCGAGTAAAAATAGTATGGACGGAGTGGCCATACATGTGACGCTATAAATTTTCATCTGGCTGGCCTGACCAATCTACAACAGAAACAACACAATCTCACAAGGCACCCACAACCATAGTCTGCATGATATCTATGATCTATACGCCTTAACCTAGCCACTCTGACATTCTCTAAAGAGGAGATACTCTCCCGCTCGTATTAAAACCAACTGATCCAATCGAAGCCTAATTGAAAGGAAAAAGAAACCCTTGGTGTATATCCGTTGTTAGATATACTAATGAAAACAGTATTCCCGCATATCCAATACGAGGGCCTAGCAAACCAACCGTACTCATGCTTGCGGGAGTCGATTTCTAAGCCCTACGACTGTCATCGGGAGTACAGTAGAGGAGTGATAAAGTAGGAATCAGATGCCTCATAAGAAAAGTCAGGCCTGTATATCAAACCATACCCAATAGAGGTTTAAGATGGAGATATCGATAAATAAGGGAAAGGCCCTTCGTCAATAATCTCTAGAACCTGAGTCATCCTCTTTTTCATCCGTTTTAACAGCTCGTAAGGGTAACAGTTAACCTCGCTCTAAACTATCTATACTCTCTGATTCGACGTTAACGTTTTACAAGGCCATGGGGTATCCACTCGGTAACTGAGCGATCGCATGCATCTACGGAAATTAACGTGTCTTAAAGAGACGTACCCCATTAGATGAAACCAAATGAAAAATACGTTAATTTTATAAAAAATAAATCTTTTGCACAAATAGCACCGAAAGCGTTCAAGTTCACAATATATCACCCGTGCACAACGGTCTGGGAAACCTCACGAATATGAGACGCCAACCGTCCCGGATAGCGAGTAAAAGCTAAAGACAAAGGAATCGCTTTCTTCACGCTTGACGCCATGATCCTCAAAGTAATTTACTTCAAAAATGTAACCAGTGGAGGTAATAAGATAAGCGGTCATCATTTCTTAGAACTGAGAAATATCACAATATCTCTGGGAAGCTATACCTACCGTAGGACAGTTACATGCTTCTCTATCGATGGCTTTCATAATGTTGAGTTTCTCCTCCGGATGATTTTTGCAAATAAAAGGTATATATAAAGGGCTGGACGGGTGCATCGAAAACATTCTTTTCCTTCGATCTACATCAGCACTACAGCTATATAGAACTACCCTCATCAATACATCTAATAAACAATCGTATCAATTTCTGGTCCTTCGAGTCCCCTCCGTCCGTTAGAATTATTTCAAACACCCATACCAGTATCCCCAATCCCCAATCCCTAAAGCAAAATGGTTCTTACTCAGACCGTCTCCAGGCCAATCGTCGTAAGTAATCCCATAGACCCAAACACTTTGTCTCGTACCAAGACCTAGCCGTTAGGTATCCGCATACGATATAACTGTATAAGATTGTGGTTGGTTTTATGAATTCTAACATTAATTTTCCGACAAGGCCTCGCCATCCATGCAACTCCCGCACGGTTGCCCGAGCCAAGAACCAGTAAACTGGGGCCGTGGATGTGGTGTTAATGGCCACCCGGCCAGATGTGTCCAACCACAACCTGATGGCACGAAATGCGGCGGTACTATCGATGACGGGGTCTGCCAACTTTGTGGACATGTTTACGCCTAAGCTATGATGGTCCTGGCATTGGGCGCGAGACTATCAGACGGGGCCAACCAACACATCGATGGTATAGTCCTGTGCTTTAAAGACTGAAAACCGCACAAACCGACACAATACCGCGTTACTAAACCATACGTTGTCTCGCTGCCCCGCCTGGCCCTAAATGTCACCAGCCTCGGGGGTGCGATTTTTCCTCTCTGGTTTTCTCCTTTCTGATTTCTTTTCTTCATGGTTTTTTTTTTTCCCCTTGGTGGTTTTTTTCCCTTGGTGGTTTTTTTTTTCTCTCCTTCTTTCCTTTATTTTAGCTCCTGTCTTTTGCTATCCCTTTCTTCGAATCGCGACACCGATCTGATTTTGCCTGAATCATGTTATCATTTTAGTTTATTTACATAGAGAAGCGTTGAACTTCTTTCTTCTTTTCTTTCTTCCTCCTCTTTTTTCTGCCAAAACCCCTTTATTAGTACTTAGTAATCGTAATCCCTCGTTTCCTTGCCTTAAAACTATTCCTTTTAAGTCCCGATTCAGTAAATTCAAAGTAAAATGAAAATCGTCCATGTGTGTTGTCTACGGAAAATCCAACAGATAACGTCGTCTGCGCGCTAAAGCCGAAGAAGCTTGTTAACAAACATGCCAAATCTGGCGTGGAGAAATGATTGACTATGATTTCTCCCCGCCAAAATTTGACTTGGTTGAGCACGCTGACTGTTCCAGACTCAAAGGCCGCAATTGCAGAACGTTGTGATAAGTGGAGTGCGGGGACACCGGTGGAGGGGTTGATTTTATGACTCTTCCTCTGCTCTGATTTCCGTTCTTTCCCTCTTTCTCTTCTCCGTCTACGCTGTAGCCATACCTTTTTTTTTTTTACCTCCCTCCACCCTTACCATATTCCACAGACCCTAGGCACTAGCCTCGAATCTGGGCACTGCAGTTCAAGATGGCAGACCCATTGACCATCAAAACTATATTGGCGAGTAGCTCTGTTAAGCTACGGGTAGCTGCTTTGCGCGATCTCAAGACGAAGGTTGATGATAAGGGTATGGGTGCTGGAATCCACATAGCGCTACGGGCCTTGCAATGCTTCATTGGTGCTTTTTCTAACATGAATTTATATCTCTAGAAATATCCTCGAAAGATGTCCCATCAATCGTCAATCTCCTCGTCAAGACCCATAGCTATTACGCAGACAGGGCATCTCGCGATGCGGTCAGAGGCTGCCTCTTATCCCTCTACAAAAATTCTGACCTCTCCAAACTCTCACAAGACCTCATTAAAACCGTCATCAAAGACGAAAGCTCGAAGCGTGGAGTCGCAGCATCTAGTCGATACGTCATGCTTGAATGGAGTGTTCAGTTACTACGAGAAGTCGCTCTCGACAAGGACCGGTTCGCCAGCTACTCGGATGCCCTACTAGCGGCAGCTTCGACTCTGGTGGACGAATTAGCACAGCCCGAAGTACGCCCCGGTTTGAGAAATGGCGGCAAAAGTTTGATTCGGATAGGATTCCAGAATTTAATAGCGTCACCCGAAGTGCCGGCGGAACAAAAGCCGAATTACGTCCAACATATCATCAAATCCTTGACCGCGAAGGCCCCAGCTCCGAACCGACAAAACGGTATCCTCCTAGGAATCCTACTCGATGTTCTTTCGAGGTCACCCTCTCTGAGGAAAGTGGTAGAAGAGGAACTGAAATCCGATGTATATAGTTTCTATATCAGAGAGTTCATCAATTCTCGGATCGCAGTGGCCCCCTATCAGGCAAGTTCTCTTGCCATTTTCTTCAGAGAATTTTGCACTATCGAAGATCTTGAGAGTCAGATCATCCCAGCCGTCGATAAGAGTTTGCTGCGCTCCCCAGAAGTCGTTTTAACTGGTGTGTTTGATCCTCTTATCGAATCACTAGATAAGGGCCTTGATCTTGCCAAAACACTTAAAGAGAAGCTGCTCAAAAGATTTCTGGATTCCATCAAGTCAACAAATGCAGTTATCCGGGCGGGTGCTCTTTCTGGATTCCAGGTTATTGCAAAGCGATGCCATGATGAAGCTCTATTGGAGTCCATCGCTGAGGAAATTCTTACTCCATTAGTCGCTGGGAAGGCAACTGCAGCTGACCACAAGGTCTCGCATGCCAAAATGCTCGCTGCTCTCCCCAACATCAAAGCACTTGCCGCAAAGCTGCCAAAGGATATGGCACAACTGATATCGAAGGAGAAGAACGACCAAGCAATCGAAGCTTTCTACGAAGTTATGCTAGAGCACTATTTGGACGGTCTCCTCAGCGGTCATATCAGCGCAGACAATACAGTGGTCAAGAAGGTCCAGGATGGCTTATCCGACAAGAAGCCCAATATCAAGAAGAGCACATCTTTCAGAGTTGGTGACCTTCTACTTCGATCAAAACAGGGCGAAGGGAACGAAGAAATTGCAAAATTTGGTGCTTCTGTGGAACCCCAGCTGGCGGATATCTACACTGAGGTCCTCGCGAATCCGCTACCAACCGCTCAAAGTGGTCTTCTAGGAGGAGCTTACGTTTATCCCAGCTTGGTATTCAACGATATTTTGCCTGGTAAAGCAGTGGATAAGTCGGAAATCGTGAAGCAGAGTTTCGCTGTTCTGCCAAAGCTTTCCCTTTTGCTCACCCCGCGAGTGTATACGAAGCTGGCCTCTGAAGACGACTTCCAATGGGCACTGAAGGCTCTTGCGGGTTTGACTTCTCATGTTTTCAATGAGCCTGCATCAGGCGCAGCATGGGCACAGACCTTTATTTATTTCATCTGTGGCGGGTCGCAGTCTCCCAAATTCCGACGGGACGCTGCATCAGCTCTTTCACAGGCATTTGCTCAATACCCTGAAGAAGTAGGCTCAACAATAGCTTCAGGGCTATGTGATTGGATCAAATCACTGGAAGAGCCGGAGAAAGACTCTCTCAGTGTTGGAACCAAGGGTAGTATCAACGATGTTGCCAGAGCACTCAAAGCCACCCTCGTCGATGTTGTTGATTCGGTCGAAATCCTGACGGAAGTTCATGAACGCCAACTCATCAATGCCCTCGTCCTATCTCACCACGGATTGCTATACCGAAGTATTGATTGGATTTACGTTTGTCAACAGCTTTCAGTCGACCCGCGTGCTTTGGTCGAGAAATACGCTGACAGGCTACTCGATGAAATCAAGAAAGCTTTTGACCATCCCCTCAAAACAATTCACTTGGCTGCCGCGAAAGCCGCTGCGAAGCTTGCCTTTATCGCACCTGAACTTTTCACTCCTCGCCTAATCTCGCTCTTTGCCTCAGATCTCTCGCGGGTGACCGTCGCTGGTATCACCGACCTCAGTCTATCAATTTGGCAGGCTCCGCCAGACGTTCCATTTGTGGATGTGCTAGCAAGCAAATCCGTAGCCCCCGTCGCTCGTAACAAGAATAGCGATATTGCAAAGTGGGAGGCGGAAGTTCGTAAGGACATCGAAAAAAAGAGAGGTCCAGTCCAAAGGAAACTTACAGCAGATGAGCAAGCGAAGGTCACAGCTCAACTCGCAAAAGAAGCGGAGATCCGGTCCAATGTAAACGACGTACACAAGAAGCTCACTCGTGGAATCGCTATCATTTCAAGTCTCGCTCGTGGTGTCAATAATGGTAGTGAGGAGTGGATGGCACCTGCGACACAAGCCTTGTTGGAGGTGTTCAGTTCTAGTGCTTGTCAGATTGTTGGCAAGGAGGCGAATGAAGCGTATCTTTATAACGCTAATCTAATCTCCTCACGGTTGGGTGCCTTCAGGTTCTTCGTTGGGGTGACTACCCTCCGTGCCTACGGCGCGGAAGGACTTACGGGCGAGGTGATGAGTGAAGAACTGGGAACACTTTGTACTCGAGTTCTTTACCGTATAAGATTCTTGGGAGAACAGAGGCCGCTTGATTCTATCTCCCTAAATTATGTCCTCCCTCTAGTACTCAAGGTATTGGAAGACGGTGGCGTCGATGCTAAAACGCCGGAGATCGTTGAAGAACAACTCATTTTGGCATTGGAGATCCTCACCTTCCATACTGGAACATGTAAGTTCAATATCCTAAACTTCGAAGGTTGTGTTCATGCTAACGCTAACGACCTTAGGTGTCGATACCAACATTGCGCGGAAGAGGATTTTCGAAACTTTGATATCTTGCATTCGGAAATATACACAGCATTACAAAATGACTAAGGATTGCCTTATGGACTTGTGTCGATGCATTTCCGACAATATCACACCCGAAGAAATTAGGGTCCTCGTTGCAGCTACCATCCAACCTGAGGTAAATCTAAGAACGGCGGTCTTGCAAGCTATCGAAGCTGAAATCGATTTATCGGATTTGGGAAGCTTAGATTTGATTTGGATAGCCTCACACGACGAAGTTGAGGAAAACGCAGAGCTTGCCCGCACGACTTGGGAAGTCCATGAGATGACAGTGGCCGAAGATAGAGTCGAAGATCTTCTTCCATATCTCGATAGCCAAGATCGTCAACTTCGAGGAGCTACCGCTCGTTCTCTCGGAGAAGCAGTAAAACTCCACCCGAGCACTTTCGCAAAGATTTTGAACATACTCAAAGAGAAATATGTTCAGAAAGCCAAGCCCGTTGGGCCTGTTTATGACGAATTCGGCATTGTGAAGAAAGCCCTGCAACAATCAGATCCTTGGGAGGCACGGAGTGGAGTTGCCCTGGCATATAAGGAGCTAGCTCCTTATTTTACCAAAGAGCAATTCAGGCCATTTATCGAGGCCGTTATTAAAGATGGCTGTTTATCCGATCGAGGCCCCGGTGTACGGCGAGAAATGATTGATGCTGTTGCATCTGTTATCAGTATGCATGGCAAACCACATGTCGAAGAACTCATGGCTGTGTTTGAGAGCACCCTCGAAGAGCCAGACCGTGGGGCCCAAGCACAAGACGAGCGTAACGAGGCCATTATTATTCTCTACGGAGCCCTGGCGGAGCATTTGGAGCCTGGTAATAAGAAGATTCCTTCAATTGTGCAACGTCTATTTACCACACTGTCAACACCATCAGAAAATGTGCAATATGCTGTTGCAGAGTGTCTCCCACCGCTTGTCCGTGCTTCTCGGGATAAAACTGGAGAATATGTCGAGAGGATGACAGGGGTTTTATTTGGGAATG
This sequence comes from Arthrobotrys flagrans, assembly GCF_004000055.1. NCBI lineage: Eukaryota > Fungi > Ascomycota > Orbiliomycetes > Orbiliales > Orbiliaceae > Arthrobotrys > Arthrobotrys flagrans. The sequence goes on from NW_027137547.1 coordinate 5,175,818, forward strand.
GAAAATACCCAGTCCGACGAGGAGCGGCATACGGTTTAGCTGGTATTGTGAGGGGTTATGGTATCTCCGCATTGAAGGATTTTTCGATCCTGGCAACGCTCAGAACCGCCACTGAAAGCAAGAAAGACCAAAACGCTAGGCAAGGTGCGCTTTTTGCATACGAATTGTTTTCGGTCTTCCTTGGGCCCGTATTTGAACCGTACTTCATCCAAATCCTTCCGGCTCTGCTTACATCCTTTGGTGATGCTGTGAGCGACGTTCGTGAAGCCTGTGCTGAGGCAGCAAAGGCTTGTTTCACAAGTCTGTCGTCCTACGGTGTTACTGTTATCCTGCCTACGCTACTCGATGGCCTTGATGAGTCGGCTTGGAGGTCGAAGAAAGGTGCTTGTGAAATGTTAGGTAACATGGCATACCTTGCACCCGGTCAACTCGCGGTCAACTTGCCGACTATTATTCCGCCATTGACCAATGTCCTGACCGATACTCACAAGGAAGTCAGATCTGCTGCAAATAGAAGCTTGCTCAGGTTTGGGGATGTTATTTCTAACCCCGAGATCAAGGAATTAATTGGCGTGCTACTGAAGGCGCTGAGCGATCCAACGAAGTACACAAACGATGCACTAGATGCACTTTTGAAGGTGTCATTTGTGCACTATCTTGATGCTCCCTCGCTTGCTTTAGTCGTCAGAATCCTTGAACGTGGTTTGAGTGACCGGTCGCAGACCAAGAAGAAAGCTTCTCAAATCATCGGAAGCTTAGCCCATCTCACAGAAAGGAAGGATCTCATGGTCCATCTATCGATACTTACCAGCGGCCTCAAAGTCGCAGTTGTGGACCCAGTCCCACAAACACGTTCCACCGCTTCAAAAGCACTCGGCATCCTTGTCGAAAAACTCGGAGAAGATGCTATGCCAGAACTTATACCCGGCCTCATGTACACACTCAAGTCAGAAACTGGTGCTGGAGACCGGCTCGGGTCCGCCCAGGCTCTATCCGAAGTTCTTGCTGGCCTTGGTACTGAACGTCTCGAGGAAGTGTTACCAACAATTCTTTCAAATGCTGGAAGCAGTAAGCAGCATGTCAGAGAGGGCTTTATGTCCATGTTCATTTTCTTGCCTGCATGTTTCGGAAATGCCTTCAGCAATTATCTTACCAAGATCATTCCACCAATTCTGTCCGGACTTGCGGATGACGTTGACTCTATTAGAGACACCGCCCTGCGTGCTGGTCGGCTTCTCGTCAAGAATTTCGCTACAAGGGCTGTGGACCTTCTCCTTCCAGAACTTGAAAGAGGTCTTGCGGATGATGCTTACAGAATCCGTCTCAGTTCCGTCGAACTCGTTGGCGATCTTCTCTTTAACCTTACAGGGATTACAGGGACAATCGATGAGGTCCATGCTGAAGCTAATAACGAAGTTAGCGTAGCTTTGCTCGATGCCCTTGGTTCTGAAAAGAGAGATCGAGTACTCTCTGCCATATACATTTGTCGAAGCGATACGTCCGGCTTGGTCCGCAATGCTGCAATCAATGTTTGGAAGGCGCTCGTCCCATCGCCCCGTATATTGAAGGAGATGATCCCCACGTTGACCGGATTTATCATTCGTCGTCTTGCAAATCCAAACCCCGAACAAAAAGAAATTGCTGGACAAGCACTTAGTGAGCTTGTCAGGAAGGCTGGTGAAGGGGTTCTGACTTCTCTGTTGCCGACTATGGAGGAGAGCTTGGTGACCACAACAGATGCAGATGCCAAGCAGGGTATTTGCATTGCTCTGAAGGAGCTGATCACATCTACTCCTGAAGAAGCTCTGGAAGACCATGAAAAGACATTGATTTCTGTTCTCAGAATAGGATTGGTGGACAGTGATTCCGATGTTAGAGATGCTGCAGCAGATGCTTTCGATAGCATCCAGCGAGTGTTCGGCCGGAGAGCTGTCGATCAGGTGCTTCCATTCCTGCTTAATCAGCTACGCGACGAAGATACGGCAACCAGTGCTCTCGCTGGTCTTCTTACGCTGCTCCGTGATCATGGCAGAGCTAACCAGATCTTACCTGTCCTCATTCCGAACTTGCTTACCTCGCCTATGTCGGCATTCAATGCATCCGCTTTGGCAAATCTTGCAGAAGTCGCTTCCAGTGCCGTCAATAGACGACTACCACAGATCATCAATACTTTCATGGATAACCTCGTCGAAATCGACGACGAAGAGCTCAGAGAAGAACTGGGAGGGTCCTTTGACCACGTCTTGTTGGCTGTTGACGAGTTCGATGGCCTTAATACAAGCATGAACATCATCTTAGGGCTGTTGAAGCATGATGACGAGAAAAAGAGGGCCACTATGGCTCTGCACTTGGCCACATTCTTTGAAAAGAGCGAGATCGACTTCTCCCGGTACACGCCAGACTGCATCCGCGTTCTCTTACAACTCTTCGATGATAGAGAAATTGCTGTCGTTAAGGCTGCCTGGGAAGCACTCAATGCACTTGTCAAGAGTCTCCGCAAAGAAGAAATGGAAAGCCTCGTTACATCTACCCGGCAGGTTCTTCTACAAGTCGGGAACCCTGGTCATGACCTCCCTGGGTTTACTATTCCCAAGGGAATTAATGCCATTCTCCCGATATTCTTGCAAGGTCTCATGTATGGCACACCGGAGCAGCGAACGCAATCGGCTCTTGCTATCGCAGATATCATCGATCGTACAAATAGCGACTCATTACGGCCGTTTGTTACACAGATTACCGGACCACTCATTCGTGTGGTATCCGAAAAGTCCGTTGAGGTTAAGTGTAAGTTCTTCGCTTGTTCATATCGATTGATGCCTTGTGGAATCATGCTGACGACTGAATTTAGCTGCGATTCTATTAACCCTCAATTCCCTGTTGGAGAAGATCCCTACATTCCTCAAGCCATTCTTGCCGCAGTTGCAGCGCACTTTCGCGAAAGCCCTTGCAGATACTTCAAGTGAGGTATTGAGATCGAGAGCGGCAAAGGCTTTGGGCACATTAATTACCCTGACTCCGAGAATAGATCCTCTGATCGCAGGTATGTTCGTTCAACCCGAGGCGATATCGATAAAATTTAACTAGGTATGCATCTTCTAGAACTTGTCAGCGGATCGAAAACCCCTGACATTGGGGTCCGTGTCGCTATGCTGAAGGCATTGTACGAGGTTGTCAGTAAAGCGGGTGCAAATATGGGAGAGCAGTCTCGCGCTTCCCTGATCGCGCTGATAGAAGAAGAGCTCGAGGATAATGAAGACGCGTTGCTGATAAATAAGGCCAAACTATTAGGGGCTATGTCCATGGCTGTCCCACTTGACCATATGGGTAAGATCATCAAGACCCAGGCCTTGACGACACATTTTACCAAATATTCAGTGCTGGCTTTGAACTCGGTGTTATTGGATGCCGGAAATGCAATCGAAGAGGGTGGACTGGTCGACGATGCCGCAAAGGTTATTTGTCGAGGATTGGCGGACCGTGACGTATGAAAGTTCTTCTATTCTCCCTTGTCGACCATATAGCTGACTCTCCTATAGCCTTATATCTCAGATAACAGTGCCGTCGCAGCTGGCAAGCTCCTTTTGTCGGATAACATCCATAAATCTTTCGAGACCTCCAAGACTCTATTCGAAACCATAGCCGATGCCATCAAGGGCCCCACTAGCAATTCAACTGACACCAAACGTCTTTCGCTCATCGTTTTACGAACTGTGAGTCGACTTCATTATGAGACGGTAAAACCTCATCTTGCACTGTTGGCGCCGGTCGTATTCGGCAACGTTCGGGATTCCGTCATTCCAGTCAAGTTGAGTGCCGAACAGGCTTTCCTAGCGATCTTTAGAACAGTCGATGAGGGAGATGCAATTTTCGAGGTTTGTATTTTGGTCCCTTTGAAACTCTTATATAGCGGTGTCAGATTTGTCGGAAGGCTGAGGAATGCTAACTTGAAACCACCCCTTGGTCTTTTAGAAATATATTTCCACTGTCGAGGGTCCCCAGAAACGTCTTACACAAGACTGGTATAAGCGGGTGGCGTCGAAACTGGCTGCCGCGGAACGAGAAAGGAATGAAGCAGGTGGTAGTTCGCTAGGGTTAAATAGCGACGAGGAGGATGATTACAAGGAGATTATGAGCGTTGGGAAAGTCGATTTTGAAGGGTGGGTTAGTGCTGACTAGAGGACGGGCGAGAACCCCACCTAACTGCCCGAGTTCGCCTATCATATTCTTTGCGGGTGTCTCAAGATAAGGCTCCGGGCGGCGAGGGGACCTTTTTCGACCCTTCAGCTCGAAAGATTATTTCTTGTATGTTCTTTTTCCTTTTTTGATACATTCTTTGTTACCGCCTTCATGCATCATGAGGTAACATTTTGTACTTTTCTTATGGGTATTGCTTCTGAAAACGGATGAAGAGGATAAAAAGCTGTGAGATGTTTGTTTTCTGAATACGAATTGAAACTAAGGAACAAGAAGCATTTCATTGCGGATCTATCCCGTTCACTCCGAAAACGTTAACCCGTCATGAAAATCGTTGCCCATTGCAATAATTCGTAATTCGCCATTAACTCCTTGACATGCCGTAACTAGTATCGAAATAAAAAAAGAAAGCGCGACTACTTCATCATTCCCATCAAAGATCTTTGGGGATGTCTAGTCTTCCTGCAATCCATCAGCGTCCCCTGCCTAGCTTCTCTCAGAGGAACGATGGGAAACTTTGTCTCCGCGAGTCGTTTCTCTTGTTTCACGGACGCCAGCGCCCATTCCACGCTCACATAGTGAATTTTAGACTTGACTCTGCCCTTCATTTCGAGTTCAATTTTTCTACTTGCTAGAATCGCACTTCCGGATGAGTCCACCGTTTTTGATAACAGGGACGTACCAGAAGGCTTCGTAGATGTCGATGGTTGAGATTCTGAGGAGATGGTTGATGCGGCAGACGGACTGGTGAGGATTATATGTGTGACTTGGCGTCTGGCGAGGTGGTATGAAACCACGGCGCCGTGAGAGGTGAGGAGACGCTTTAGTTCTACATCCGAGACACCTGAGAGGGTAGTATTCCCGTTGATGTAGATTGTACAGTTCTTAAAGATTTGCTTGGGCTTTGGGGGTTCATTTGTCGAAGCTGAGGGGGCTTGTGTTGTTCCTGTGGGAGGTTTTTTAATGTGGTTAGCACCACCATCGAGTGAGTCTCATACGATATGCAAAAACCAAGGAAAGGAAAGGAACGAATGGCTCACCCTTCGGTTTCTCGTTCACATTGCTGGCAGGTTTCAGACCATGATGGCTATTATTTGTTCCTAAAATCATTCCACCAGCCTTTCGCTCCGTCCCAACCACCGCGCCAGCGGTAGTAAACTGTGCTTTGAGTTTTTGGTTCCTGTCGTCTCGCCAGCCTGTGACACCACTGCCGCCATCTTCGCGGATCTGGTGACCTGTCGATGAAGTTACATAGATGTCGAGAGGTTTGTCTGGTCGAGATGTTGAGGCTAGTTCTACCAGCTTTTTCTTGAGCTCGACGCCTTTGAGAGATGTTCCAAGTTTGGGGGGCATCGCGAAGGCACGTGCCATCGTGTCGTTAGACCTATTGTAGTGAAAGATTAGGGAGACTCGGTAGTTTTGTATTTGTTATAACTCGTATATTTGAGGATTGTGGGTAAGATAGATTTGAGAAACTCGTATTCAATTGTGAAAGTGTCATATGAATCATATGTGTATAGTCGCTCGATACTTGCAGCTCTGCAACTTTGGATGACTTGGTAGACGCAGCTGAGACGAGGACAAACTCTCTATCGTCAAATATTTTGACTAATAATGTTTGGCGACGTTTAGAGTCTTGGGACTTTAACGCATCAGAATTACTTGCATATGATTAAAAACGGCGCAGTTTTGGTTGCGCAAAGTATCCGGAATTGGTAACTCAAAGCAGGACAGAACAAGAACAACTGCTCGTTTGTTTTGTCATGTCAGCAAGCAACCTAATCTATCTAAGCTACAGCGATATGGGGTTATCGAGCATGTAAGTACATGTAGGTATGTAAGTATGTACCTGCAGCAGGTGTACTTACATAATGTAGGTACTTGTGGATACTCTATATCCTGATATAAATTAGTAACAGGCGGAGACCCAGTCGGTGACAATATATCTGTAATATGCATCCTGCACGCTCTTCGTTCTTTTTTTTGCCTTTGAAAACGGCGAGCGGCGGCGCAGGGCAAAAGGGAAAAGAAAGCCAGTTTAGGTCGGGATGATGCATGCATCTCGCATTCTGCATGTCTCTGGATCAAGCAAGCAGCTTTTTGGCCAGCATTAAGCTTTTCGCGAACGGGGAAGCATTCCCAACTTACAAGCTTGATTTCCCCACATTGGCAATTGCGCCAGAACGGCGTCTTTTTCCCCATGAATAGAAGCGGGCTGTTGTTAATTGTCCAATAGAATGTGCTGACAAGGCCAACAACCCTGGGGTTTGTTCCTTATTTGGCATCATTTCTATGCATCACAATATACCCTTGGGACTGCACCTGTCGGCTGCGACCGACCTTAGTTTAAGTTTAGGTCTTTCTCGATTTAGTACTCTTGTAGGCCTGTAAGATTTTCATGCAGCGTGCCTTCCCCAACGTCACTTACAACACATTGCCTTGACCGGTTTTGTGTTGCCATGTCGTCTCTGTCGACGTCGATCTGGAGATCCTGGATGGCCAGAAGGGGGAAGGGAGATGGTGGGGGTTCTGGTTATTGATGATGTGAATAGGGCTATACTATTGCCGTATATGTGATTCTACTTTTGGAACGATAACACAGGGTAGACTTTCCCATGATAAGGCGTCGGAGGCACAACCGACGTATCGTCTGACATCTTATGTAAGACGCCCCTCAAACTCTTATGATCCTATATTTATCATCCCCTTGGGTAGATTTTGTTGTATTCTTAATTTTTAAAACGCCGGATTTGCGGGCTCGCAATTCAAGATAATGGAATTACGAAACCCGAATATAACATATTTAGGTACTAGTATGTTGTGTCATCAAGACTATGAAACATTTCATATACCAGCCAAAGGATTATATATATTTGATAATGTGATATCGTAGGATTCTAACTGCGCTGCATGTTGCATAATATAATATACGGCGACAAAATGTCAGCATTTTGAGGAGGGGGAGGGGTCAAAAACTTAAACCTGGTAGTAGATTGTTTCCCCGGTACTGATATCGATAATGCATCTATGGTAGGCTATGGTTACCTACGTTACATATTATACTGGGAAACCGCATGTTTCGGCATTGCATTGCATGAAAAATGGTGCGGAGCTTCCGCGTCTCGCATATACGGCTTCGTAAACAGAGTGATTACACGCAGCCGATCAGTAAACGTCGCTTCGGTTGCGGCTTACATGCATGCTGATGAAACGTATGTTTGGGATGTATGCTGTAACATCTATTTTTCGATGTTCCTCATTCAGCGGCAAATTCGAGGAAATTTTTTGTGACATGTCCTGATGGCCATGCACTTGTGATAATCCTACTGCATACCCGAAGCCGAATTTCGGGACCTTCCCTTCCACCCCTCTTTCACATTTCAATTTTTTGGAGGCACGTGGACATCAGTTTCTGCCGAATGTTGTGTACAAGGGAGAAGAACATTCCAAGTGGAAGAAAGTTTTTTCCGACAATCATCATCCAAGCGCTCCAATACCTTGAACCCTTGCAGACTTTGCTTCTTCCTTGTTTGCCTTCTCGGCGACAGTGGGCCCAGGCGACCATTTCGAGATGATATCAATCACAAAGTTCGGTTATTACTAAATTGCATGCGCTAAAATCTGCGGCTGGGAATTATTGGGCCGTCCCCTAGATCCGTTTTCGCGATTGTGAAAACTTTTCCGGTACCTGCGTCAAGGCCACCTGTTCCAAGAGGGTCTGTTAATATCTCAAATTAATTTTAGTGAGGCGCCCTGGAAATGGAATTTTTGAATTGACGAAATTGTGGAGCAGGAGGCGGGAAAAAGGGCCAGGAACCAAAGACAGCGTGTGATGGGTGGCCACAGCCTACATATCCTATCTCCTTCCAGCTGCAATTTCGAGAACGAGAAAAGGGTTTGCACTTGTTCCTGAATCCATGTGAGGCTTTTCCCCTTGCTAAGTTTTTCACATACATACAGCCAAAAGATGCTGTGCCAGCCCATCCCACACTTGGCTCCTTGGTTCTGCGGCTAGAAATTAGTTTATGGCAAGGGTGCCACTATCTGGTGACCATCTGGACCCAGCTTATGCAAGGGCGGGAATGCGGGATTGTATCATAGCCAATTTAATCGTTGCGCAGGCGGTTTAACAACAAAAACCCAACACAAACCCGCCTCTCTATTAACAAGGGATCCTTATAGAGCAGCCGTGAGACATTGCGCATTGGTAACGCTGTCTGTGATATCGTGGGGCATCCGGGCCCACCAGTTGATCTGATATTGGCCTAGATGGCTAACGGGAATCCAACGTTTGAGGTTTCTTCTAAGTCGCTTGCCGTTGAAGTTTAGCCCAGACATCAAAGCAAAGATCCATCAAAACTTCACCGCGGAACGGATGATTGCCATTCCGCCTTTCCTGAAAAGGAGAAAGAAAAAAAAAAAAACTATTTTATGGAGCAAAAGCCAAAATTAAAATCAAAGGCCCCGAAGTCAGAATGAAACTAATTTGTCCGTGCCCAACAGGCCATTCGCAAAAAAACGGATGTTGAAGTGCTCGTTTGAACGGAACATTCAACCTGTTGGGCCAATTGGCGACGCTTCGCCATCTGTTGCCTAAATGAAGCTAGCCATTTGCCTATTGCCGAGCCGTCCTTTTTTGGTCTGGACACCACCAGTTCAGCTTAGACCCGAGACACCTTCACCTGCGCCAATCATCTTGATATCTCGAACTAAGAGTTTTCCTCTCCATCAGAACGAGTGGCTCACAGAAAATCCTTTGGATGACAGGATGACAAGCATGTAAGCTGGTGATTTTTGGGGCTGTTGTGCTTGGATGGCTAATAACGATCAATAGTATCCTGTCATGTCATGCGATCTACGATTTTATCTTAATCTCCTCTTTTTTGGTGCATCGCCATTTGATTTGCAGGATGCAAGTCTCTGAGCGGTCCGCTATTGCATAAGTCTCTGTTCGCGTATGCATCCAGGCCATGCCCTACCCAGTGCATGCCTTAAGCTTAAGCTTCACCTTTTTTTTTTTTTTTTTTTTTTTGCTGTGCAATGTACATAACATTGCACCTACACACGGATGTACATGTACATGTACCCCGAATCCCACTACCCGCCTCCCTACATAAGGGCTTTTCAGGGTGTGCATTAATACTGAAGCTCTTTAGGGTATGGCGGTCTTAGAGTTTTACTCCCATCTGATGGGGCTATTAAGGTTGCTTGCTTCCACGCACATCACAGCGTGCTCAAGCGACGGGAGCAAACATATGTAAATGCTAGCTTGTCAGAGGGGAAGAAGAGGAGAACAGGGAAAAAAGGAAAGATGCTCTAGAAAGGTGGAGGCAAAAAATATGGGAAAAAAGCAACAATTTACACGCCAGGTGCTGATAGTGAGCTTTTGGCTTTGTGGCACCTCTTGTCTCGTCCATAACTTGACTGGCCTTGCCAATATCGGCCGATCGTCTCGAGCAATTGATGACAAATGAGTAGGGAAGAGAAAGAATGTCTTGAAATCGCTCAATTTCAATCACACGCTGCTCTGGGAGCTTGTTGTTACTGCCTAGCCTGTCTGTTAGCTGGTTTTCTTCCTTCCCTTTGTCGTTTTCCCTTCCGATCCTGTGGGCGGACTGAATAGAAGCTTCAATAACTCCCGGGATGGTAAGTTTTCATGGGTCGGCACAATCGCGTCAGCCCTTCCTCCCAAGCAGATTCCAGCTGGTCAATTCTGAAACGCATAACGACCCCTTAAAAAGGTGCCACCGAGAAGCTCCACTCAGGTGACTGCTTCCTTCTGGAATATCTCACGTTTTTCCTGATAGGAACTTTTTCTTTGTCGACGGCCGTGCAAGGCTAAAGGAAGTAGAAGAAAAATTATGCAAAAGAGGATGGGGAGGGCCAGGAAAAAGTAACAACCCTGTGGGGTCTATGAGGTGCATAGACGTGGTCGCAGCCTATTGGATGCCGCAGCCGAATCGCCCACACCAACCTTCGAAATCCCCATCGGATCGTTTGGAGAGAGCTAAAGAGGGCATGGGGGGTCAAATGTCGATTGAAGCTCTCAAAATAGACTAAACCCTCTTGAGCGGCCAAAGTGAGGGGAAGAGATAAGAATAGCACCTATTTGGGCAGGCGGCAAAACATGGAAGAATTTCCTTGCTAGTTCATGGTACCCTAGAGTGTTCACATTAGGTCGACATGTTCGAAAATAATAGTGTCTGGTATTTCGTGAAAGCTTACCAGTGGTATGGTGCGACAGATTATGGATAAAAGCTCAACAAACGAGGTCCGGGTCTATTCCTTTGCCCGGATAACCATGGCCCGCGGGTGTACTATGTAGATGTTGGAAGCTGAAGGTATCATAATTGGATGCAGGGAACGCCTTTCGGCTTGCCATGCTCGATCTCTTAAGCGGCTTCCACTACTAACAAAAAAAAAAAAAAAGACATCCTACCTTTAATGCCATTTTGACGTCGATGTCCACGTCTGTCCGAGTCAAAAAATAGAAGAGCCTTGCCCGAACAACCAAGACATCCGCATCCAATCTCTTTCGTCATTGGCGGGCAAAGCTGCAGCAGTGCGCTGGCAAGATGGGTCTCTTGATCCTCGCCCTGGTCTTATCCGCCCTTGCCTTGCAGCTCCTTCCTTCCTACTGCTTAAGCTTACCTGCTTGTCGCATTTGCCCAGATCAGCTAACATTCCCAATTGCTTTTTCGCAACCTCGTCGAGCCTTTTTCGTTTCCTCAAACAAGCTAACCCTGTCTCCCGGGTCTTCTTCCTCGATGAGTGCTAAGTAAATGTCGACTCGAACCAACAAGCTTAGACCTTGTATTTTTACCGAACAATGCACGATAACTCGCAGAAAAAAGGTACGTCTTACATACATATTAAGAGAAAGTCTTAATAATGGAGTCGATGACATTCCTCCCGTCGACGCCCATCTTTGCACCAGCAGGGTGAACGTTCCTAGTGTGGACCTACCCGCTGCTTGTCTGCAGATTGCATGGCCGCATCTAAGAGTTAGCTCGTGGCTAAGCACAAAAAAACAAGCCGAAACATCAAAAAATAAAAAAGCACACTTGCTTCCTGCTGCGAGATGTTTAAAATGCACGATTTTTTTTTTTGTTTTTGTTTTTGTAGGTTTGGAAAAAAAAAAAGCCGTTGTCGGACTGTGTGAAACGCCCGTAACGGAGTTGTTAGACGCGCGCACAAGATGTAACTTATCTCCACTCTCTCTTGCGAAGCTGCGTCACAATAGACGGGAATGAAGGGGCTGGCACTACCCGCCTCTGGCTTCCCTGCCAATACTGTTCACCCAAGGAAGGGCCATTCTTACCTGCGGGAAACAACAAGCAGAGCGGCTATAGAGAATGTGTCTCGGCAAGAATAGAAACCCGTCCCTTGAAGGAAGCTTTAACCTGATTGGACGTCCCTTTGGTCATCGGTATGGAGTTTGGGGAACACGCGAACTAAGAAAGCCAACCGTTTGAATTGCGATGGCAAGGTCATTTTTGGCGCGTGGGCTCCTCCAGAATATGATCGAATGTGTCATCAGCGTGGGGAAACCCATTTAATCCTCATTGCGATATGGGGCTGGCACCTGGTTATCGATATTGCTATCGAAACATCCATGTCAGGCTTGAAAAACGAAAAAGAAAAAGGACGACAAAGAAGAGAGAATTCGGGCAGCTGTGCACGGTGTTACTACAAATTCCGACAATGATGTGCCTGCGAATTAGGTATCGCAAATTGAGAAAAGACCCATTCAGTAGTTTGCCTGCCGTATTAGGTCGTTGAGCGCTCGAGCTCAAGAAAACTCCCGATTTCCAAGCGAGCCCATATATGTCACGTCTGTCAATGAGCAGGTTGAGTGATCACGAAGCGAGCAAGGAGGTTGATAATAACGTTTCAAGTGTGGTTATTTTCAACATCCATCAGGGCTAAGAAAAGCTGTGCCGCTGCCAGTAAGCAGTCAGATACATATCCACGCATATTCATACATCTTCCGCAACTTTACCCCCCTCGCCCGGTTCTCCAATCATGCATGCACCAGCTTTCCAAAGGTTCCCAAGGACAAGGTGAGGTTCATTTTTGGGAAATGCAGGCCGCCCCGATCCGCTCTGGATGCCAACATGAAGCCACTGTTGTTTCGCGGTAAACGTTTGATACCAGATCCATAATCTGATATAAACTTTTTTTTTGCAGGCGTTTTTCTTTTGGTTTAAGCTTACGGGAAGGCAAGGAAAGAAAATGGGAAAACTTTCTCGTGGGGGGATTTGCTTTTCGGGGTATCGGAAATCTTTTTTTTTTTTTTTTTTTTTTTTTTTTCACGTTCTCTTCGGGTTGGAATAAAAAATGATACTGGGGGAAGATTTTCCCTCAACTTTTCTTCTTGCGAAGCTCGTTACGATGCGTCTCTTCATTTGAAAGAGTTCAAGGAAAAAGTCAAAACATAAAAAAATAAAAATAAAAAAAAGAATCGACCAGCCTTCCCTTCACTCAATGGAGCGCGCCGCCCTTCGCATAAATCGTTGAAGCCGGCCGCGAAAAAGCAAATCTGATACCTTTCATACGCTAATGATCTTGTTTTTCTTCTTCCCTTTTCTCTCACTTAAGATCCAATCCCAGGTCGCAGGAAGGCTGGAGCATTCGGAGGTTGTGTGTAAAAAAGAAAAGAGGCTGGCCGCCATTCACGAATTTCGAGGGTGGGAGCATGCCAATACAACCCACACCCACAGGCCAGGCGTATGCAATTTTGGGGCTAAGATTTAATATCTGTGGAAGCGTGATTGTAAAAAAGGTACCACGAGGCAGAGGTGGAATTGCGTTCGTTTCATTACATCGTAATGAGGCAGTGATTTATTTCAGTTTCTGCAGATGAGATCTAGAGGAGGCGAAATTCGAATGGAAAAATAAAGATAGGTAATCAGTTTCGAGTGTCATCCTCTAACCGTAGAGCGGCTCCAACCAGCCGTATCAAATTTTGGGGTCCCCAATCAGACGGAGGCTTCCAAGTAATGTACCATCCTCCTCAGGAAGAGTGAGCCTTTTTGAACAGTCCAGAACAGTTGGGTACTTGTCGAGTACAAAAAGCACCTGGGGTTTTTATACTAGCCTAAAGGTAGGAAAGAAACTGGCAGGTCTCAGGTATTTGGTTTTAAGACTGGAGTACTTTACTGGTACTGAAGTTGTAATTGTTTCTCTTCGACAGACTTCTTTTCTTATTCTTATTCTCCGTCATTTTTTAATATATTTTTTGTTCCTCTTATTACCGTTTATTTTTCATTCTGTTGGCAGCTCTAAACCAAGCTAGCTAGCATCAGCACCCCATCAGTAAAGAAGCAAAATACCAAGAAGCAGTCCGAATCACCGAATGGGAAGCGGGCAGCTAACACTATCCTACATACAGACATACATAGACGAGCGGACGTACTGCATACACACTTACATACATATTGCTAGCACCCGACCCTTAATTGATCCTCCCTTCCCTACCTACTCCTCCCTCCCCAAAGGACCCCTCCTTCTCCTCCTGCTCTTCTCTGTGGTTCTGGTCTGGTCTGGTCTGATCTGATCTGGTCTGTGTCTGTCTGTTGTCTGGTTCTTGAATTTGAACACGACCACAAGTACTCACATATACCCGCCTCAGGCTCCTCTCTCGTGGGCCGAAGCGACAAGCACGCCCGTACTTACATACATTATTACATACAGTATAGTCCAGTGTATACAATTACATATCATATCTCAATTGTAAGTCCAGGCAAAAGTCCAGTTAGAATTGATTGATTGAATAAGAAACCTCCCACACCCTCTCCACCCTCCCACCACCACCCGCAACCTAATACTAAATTGTATTATCCAGAGGTTTCCTTGCGCCTGTATGGGAAAGGCCCCTCCAACTTGTGCGTGCTGTGTGGTTTTTTTTATTTTACGGCATGCATGCCGCAGCTTTTTGAACCTTTCCTCTTTTTCTCTTTTGACGAGCCATCATCATCACTTTCTCCCTTCAACCTCCATCATACTCCACTGATAGGGACTATCGTCAAGTCGACGACGGAAAGCCCCATTCGCCTTTCCCTCTCACTTGTTCGATTAACAGTTGTTTCCTTTTCTCTCTGTCTGTACTCCTTTTCTTTTCTTTTCTTTTATACATCGTGGTTACCTCTTGGACAAATCATCCCTGTAGATTCACCCCAGCTGTACTTTTCCAACAAACCAGTTACTCTTGAGCTAGCTGACTTGCGGTCCTTTCCTCTTGCTTTGTCTTTTACTGCATCTTCCCCTCCCCGCCATCTTAATTTTTTTTTTCTTTCTTCCCTCTTCTAATCAAACCTTTATCCTCCCCTCATCTCTGTCCATCCGTTCAGCGACACTTCGCCCTCTCCTGTAAACTTGTGGTCGTCTGTTCGTCCGTGCATAATAGCTGTGGCTCACGCTTGCGCCTTGTCCAACGATATTCAGCCCAAGCTGTTGTAGTGTTTTTTTCCCACCCGGATTCCAACCACCGCAAACGTTCGGAACCACTCGGCCGTTTTATGCGCTGAAAGTTTTCCCTGGCCCTTCGCACTCTCTTTCTTCTCTCACCACCATTTGATACCCATCGCGATTCACTCGGGGCAGACAAATCTGTTGTCAAATCCAGCTGCCCTGTTTGAATTTTGACTTCCCGGCGGGTATGTGCGTTTTTATTATTATCTCTTTCTGCTTTCTTGGGCTTACGCTTGAGGGCAAGCCTGGACCCTAGCGCGTTGCATGCAGCTGGAAGCTAACATGTTAAACTTGTTTCTTACCAATTTAGATATCTAGATATCCGTCTTTTACTGATAATTGGCTAGAATAGCTGTTGGGGACAACGTGCTGTTCTTTGTCTAAAGAGCCGACCTGTCTAGTCTCGGTTCCTTACCGCAAACCCACCTTTAGGAAGAACAGTTGTATCTTGGGAACTCGGCGACCCGCGTTCTCTACCTTGCACAACAACGACTTTGTCACCAGCTTCCTAACCCTGGCATACCGATTAACTTCGGTTCAGAAGACTTGCGGTACAAATACCTGGAATTAGCTCGCATCGACGTGTCAGAATATCTGGATCGAAAAACAAGCCTTTCGTTTCTGAGCGACTGTAGCGTTTTGCTTTCTAGCGGACTTCGATATTTCCATATATTAATCATCCTTATTTGCCGGAAAACATATATTTTATTTATTTTTAGCGCAATTGTCCATTTTTTTCGGGTTTCCATCTTTACGATCAAAGGATTACGGATTCTGTTATACCCTGGTTCATATTTTTCTTTTAACGATACACGAAGGAAACGAGAAGATACGGTAAGTTTATCTCCCTTTCTATCTTAGATTGGAATGCACTCTACGAAGCATGGCATATGACGGGCCAGGGCAGCTTTACCCAGCCACCCCATCCCGGTCGTTTATACATCTTTGTGAATCGGGATTCCAATATACTGGCTTTGAATGTCTAAATTCGCTGACTTGTATCTGTAAGACAGAACCCGGCAACTGGCAAGTTGTCTATCTCCCAGTAAAAACCCAACGCTAGCCCTCTGTTGAACGATTCACCGTTTTCAACAGACTTCTACGACTAAAATCTCACAGGGACTCGACAAGGCCTTGCGGATTCTGTAAAATATCGACCGGTGGGAACTTTCCCTTGGTCTTTCGCATTTTTCGAAAGCTAGTTCATCCACCTAAAACTTGCCATCCGCAGTATCTTAGAAATCTCTTTCCGTTTTTTTGCTCGATCTTTTTTATATACTTTTTTTTTTATTTTAGCAAGCGAGCGATTCCATATTTTTATTTTGCCCCCTTGCATTGCGGGTTTTGTGACGGACTTTTTTCAGTGCTTTTATATTCCTTTATATCTCCCTTACGGATCAGTATCAAGGCATTTAGAACTTGAGACGACCGAGATACATTGCTCTTTCACCGACTTAGAGCTTCACACGACCCAATTTCCTCCCGTTTCAACGAACTCCCCAAACTCAATACTCGGTCTATGGAATATTCGATCCTTTGAGGTTTTCAGAGTATCCTTTGTGGCCGCAGCAAATACGTGTTTTTGCCTTACCTACAGGCTCTCGAACACCTAATTCCCAAGTGTCAAAGACTAGAATATCTAGCTTGACACCCTCCTTTTCTCTCTTTGCTCTTTAACGAAAGTTTCGGCTTCCACCGACCAAGACATCAATGTCTGCGAGCAGTAAGGTCCCAGTCCTTCCTGTCCCAGGTCACAGCTCACAGTCTGCCCCTGTATCAGTGAGCGGTAAGTTTTGATATCTAGCTAAACCACTACAATTTAGACTTACTCTTTGGCTAATATTCGGTTTCCAACAGCTTATTCTACCACGCAACCATCTGGGTCACATTATTCGGCGCACTCAGTGCCATCCACAGGGCTTGCTTCCACACAACCCTATTATTCTCACGACACTTCTGTCCCACCTCAATATATCGGTATGGATTCATATAGCCACCAGAGTTATTCGCAGCCGCAGCCTGCAGCTAGCGGACATACTCCTACATCCGCTGGCGGCCTATCGTATAGCTCTTCGCATATGCCGCCTCCCTACGAGCCGCAGCATACCAGCCAGAGTGCATACGGCCAGTTTCAGTATCCGACATCGAGCATGCCATCCACATTGTCCTCCAGTGCACCAACACAAGGGCCGTTCCGAGGTGTTATGACTCCAGGCGCAGGCCCACTCGTCAGCTCCCGAAACGAGTCGAATATGTTGGATACATACAACAAGGCCATCTACCCTTCAACTCCAGATACCACTGGTCAGGTTTGCCCACCTGGAGCTAAGCCGAGAGTTACTGCCACCCTTTGGGAAGATGAGGGTAGCCTGTGCTTCCAAGTGGAGGCGAAGGGTGTTTGTGTCGCACGCCGAGAGGGTAGGTCGTCAATAGAAACTGCACGCTCTGGGAAGGATAACATGCTAAACTAAACTTTGCACAACCACAGATAATCACATGATCAATGGAACTAAGCTGCTCAACGTGGCGGGTATGACCCGTGGTCGACGAGATGGCATTCTTAAGTCCGAGAAGGTCAGGCATGTTGTTAAAATTGGTCCAATGCACCTTAAGGGAGTTTGGTAAGTTTTTCGAAATTGTGGCGGTGTTAAAAATTGAAACCCGTACTAATTTGATAAATACAGGATTCCATTCCAACGTGCCTTGGACTTCGCTAACAAGGAGAAGATTACTGAACTTCTGTATCCATTGTTTGTGCATAACATTGGTTCTTTGCTGTACCATCCAGCAAACCATACTAGGACATCCGCTGTGATCAGTGCCGCTAGAAGAGAGGGTAACCCATGGACCGCAGTTCCACCTTCTCTGGGTAATCCATCTTTGCCCACACAGGGACCGGGTTCTGCTTCTGCAGGGCAGCCATCTGGTGCTCCAAATGCGCCAACCCCACAAAGACGCTCCACTGATAGCCTGATATCTCCAGCGTCCGTAGGCAGTTCGGCGACGACAATGGCTAACCAAACTAGCTCTGCTCTTGTGCCTTCTCATCCCCTCCAGACTCACCGCCCAAGCATGGAACGTAGCATGACTTTCCCAACCCCACCATCCAGCGCCTCCAGCATCATGATGCCAAGTACTGATTCGCAGTTCTGGCAATCTTCAAATTTGGTATCTACTAATCAGCCATTGGCAATTGACACTGCTACTATGGCTTCGAGCAGATCGATGCCTGCAACTCCTGCGACGACTCCACCAGGTGGTGGCCAAATTCAGTCTTACTCCTCTTCTTCCGGCGGATACCCCGACGCTTATCGCAACGTCAACTCACAACCTAGCATCAGTCGTTATCAAGGCGTTGGGCAACAATCACAATATCTCGCCAATGGTAGAACAGCTACAGATATGGGCCCGCCACAGACGCAAAGGCCAGGACAGACGACAGCATCGTCTCGTCCATCTTCTAGCCAAAATGATGGCAGAATTACCAACTTAGGTGAATCATCCTCTCTTAGTCATGATGGCGGCAATAGTGCTGAACATGGCGAAGAAGAAGCCGACCACGAAGAAGAATACACCCACGATAACAACCTCCAAGGCTACAATGCCTCCCGTGGGTCGTATTATCCCTCCTCGACGATCCTCCCAAGTGACCATGCCACCCAGCACTCGCCAGAAATTAATGGTGGCTCAGCAATCAACGGTACTGAAGTTCCACGATCCACCTACGATGCTTCAAGTGTCGCTGTCCCTCGCACTGTTGATACTCCTGGCGCTCGCGCTCCAGATGCCACTAGTCACTGGAATTCTAGCTCGACATACACCACTTCTCCTCACCTCACTCGCTACGACTCCTACACCTCCAATGGCGACCGGACTTCGGAGGGACACTCCACTAACAGTTCTTATCAAGTTCAGTCAGGAATTGTGCCAATGTCTGGCAGCTACGGAGAGCAAACTTCGAGCATGCCTGGTTCCTTAGCTGGTACCAAGCGTGGTCGTGATGACGATGACGGTCCATCTCGCCCATCGAGCCGTGCTGGAGACAGCGCTGATCCCGATGGCATGGGTATCAAGAGGAGAAGGACTGGCGGAATGCCATCCCCAGCCAGCACCTTCAACGTCACCAACAACATCCCTCGACGGACTGCAATCCCCACTGGAGTCCAACAACGTCGAAGATGAGATCCGTCTCTCTCTCTCTCCGCTCCTTGTCAAGTCTCGATCTTGATAGAATGTCATGGCGACATGTTTTTACGACCATTTCCTTTTTTACAAACCTAATACATATCCGCAACCATCTATTCGCAACGTTTTAGATGACATATATTAACATTTTCCTTAATGGTTTTTCTTTTTTATATTCGGTGGAAAAACGGGAAATAACGGTCTTGGTTTAGTTTTTGATTTTTACGCAGCGAAAGTTTTATCTTGCATTTCCTTTAACGAACCTCGATGACACGCTTAACGTTGTCCTCGAAGTTGATTTCCTTGACTGTTAATATCTTTTGTTCTGTCATACAGGCGTTTCTTGACAGGTTTCCATTTCGGGATTACTTCGATATGATACCAAAAAGCCCACGCCACAGGTCACTCGCTATTCACGCATACTTACACAAATCTCCCCCCGCCCACGAAGCGGAAAAGTCCGTTGATGTTTGTCTTTTTACCGTCAGCTCTTGCAAATATCTTCGCATTGTATGAAATCCTTGTGTTTTGTTACCCTCCCCCTTGCTCCTGCGTCTTCCTATTCTTTTCCTTCCGATGTCAATGCCCCGGAAGCAGAGGTGGAAACGCCATGATGATGATGACCTGTGCTTGCTTGTTATTTGCTAGTTGTCTTTTTCTTTTTTTCCTTTTTCTGTTTTTTAGCTACTAGCTTTTTTGCTGTGTTTCTAAGTATATTCTTACCTCACGAAGGGCAAAAAGTGAGCGGCGATTATTATGTTCAATCCGCTGGCTCCTTTCACTGCCATCTCAATGATCTTTTTTTCAATATCATGCGCAATACGATATGCAAAACTGTTTTAGCGAAACATGCTTGTTGTCTATTTAGATTTTCCACATTTATGATGAAATGCTTGTGCCTTTTTTCTCCTCTACTATACTACCATACTCTGGCATGACCCCCCTACCTTTCTTCATGCATGATCCGGGCCGTGCCAGCGCAACCTCCTTTTCCCTAATTTTTTTTTTTTACAAAAACAAAAAAAATTTCTAACGAATCTTCTTCATTTGCAAAAACATCCGATCAAATCATCTTTCTGTATTACCGTTCCCCCCCTCGTTCACGTCCTTAGTGTGTGCGCTCAACAGCGACAAAAAAAAGAATCGAATCGAAATCGATCTCGAATGGAACATGTTCAATCATATTCGATAAAAACCCCGACCCGCACGCTTTAATGGTCATGAGAGACAGAGGAAAAATAGGAGAGAGAACACGTCACAACTATATTCATTTATTTGATACAATAATTCGGGTTGTTCCATTGTAAGGCTATTGCTATTGATGTCCTTTGCGCTGTCTGTCTTTGATGAATTCATCGATCGCTTTGATGTCTTGCATATTTTTTCTGCGACTGCAATGCTGCCTTAAAGCCTACGTACTTTTGCATTACCGTATTATACTTTTTCTTCTATTTCTATGATTCTCTGATGTAAGGATTTGAAATGGGCTTAGTGATTTGATTTGACTTTTTTATATTACTATACTTTCAAAAAATTTTTTGATGATGATATGAGAATTTTTGGGACTTTCACTTTTTTTTTGTATTATGCAATGCATACAATTCGCTTCACTTGAGACTCTGTTCTATTGTATTATCATCCTTTGTGTCTTTTTTTCCTTTGCGCAAAAAAGTCGGTGGGCCCTGCAGGCCTAGGAGGAAGAGGGGGGTAGGAAGGGAGGGGTTCTTTCTTTTCTGCGCCATGTAGCATAGCATTAGCACCATTATTGATACTAATCGTGATAGTGTAATGACCAATACAAATTTCGAAGTCGTCTTTTTTCTATCTATCATCTTTTCTATCATCTTCTACAGCAAAAGCGGAATCAATTGAGGGATATGAAAAAATTTATACAACTGATTGGTCGATATCGAAGAGCTCAGGGCGAGGTGATAATGATATTATAAAAAAAATCTTAGTTTATAAGAATTCCCAAATATTCGCCGAAATTTCTGTTATTTTTGGCAATATAGCGGCTCGTGATATTCCTCAATAAAGCACACTGGGAGAAGCTAGAAGCTAGAAGCTAGAAGTTCGAGACGGTCCGATAAAATCTGTAGACCTATAGACACACCTATGCACAGTTGTGTGTATGTAAGACATACTACCTCGCTTTAAGATGAAACATACATCAAAGGTTCGACCACGTATACCTACATTACATGTATAAAGCATAAACTTTTCTGTTATCCGTATGGCTAGAGTGTAGAGGGGGGTGGTGGAGGCGCGGAGTGAGGAGGGTTTTCCAGGTTTCGTATCCACTTCTTGGTATCCTTGCGCTTGTATCTATAAATTGATTCGCGATATTTCCCGGGTATGTATTTTGTTGTATGGATTTATTTGAGATTAACTAGTTTAGAAATGTGAGGGAGGGGCTCTGCGAGCAATTGGAATTTTGACACAGCGGCCCGGCGCCGGCGGGGAATCCTTGCCCTGCTGGTGCTTGCCTGTTGCTTTCGTATTACATAACAGGGTAAAAAAGGTAAGCCATGAATGATAAGTGTAGACGAGAGACAGAAAGAACAAGGGGATATACGGTCCATCCAATGATAGTGACAGCGAAGTTAAATGGGATTAGGACAAAGTTTCTTCGTTTAAGGCAAAGGCAAGGCAAAGGCAAGGAAACGAAATAGAACACCATCTATTAAAAATGTGATAGGGTTACAATGATATGTATGCTGCTTTGCTGCTGCTCAACAAAAACAAAACCAGGATGATGATAAACGGAGGGGTAAAGGCAACGGGAGGGGTGAGGGGAACAAAAAAATGACAACCTTTGAGACTTTTCTAACCGTGAACTCCGAGCGTGTGAAAAATATGATATTTGATAATTGTGGGTATATAAAATGATGCGGTGAGTCGTGTCAAGTATGTAGGTCGTGCGGGGTGAGGTGGGGCCAAAAATTGAGGGATTGAATCACCCCTCTTCTCTTCTTCCTCTTCTATTCTTTATTCTTCCTCGGAGTCTTCTTCTTCCTGGACGAAGGCATCTTCGTCATCTTCGTCGTCTTCGCTGTCTGGAACCTTCTTTTTCTTCGACTCGAGGGGTTTTTTGAGATCCTTGGCTTTGGACTTCTCGGCGGATTTCTTGGAGGGTTTTTTTGCGATTTCGCTGGTCTTTTCTTCTTCCTCCTCCCCTTCCTCTTCCTCCTCCTTTTGAATGTTGAGGTCCATTTTGTTCTCCTCTTCCTCCTCTTCCTTGTCATCTTCGCTGTCAATCTCTTGCTTTGACTTCGCCTGAGGGGCGTCGTGCTTTGCAGATGTGGTATAGATGGGTCTGACGACGCTAGCTGAAGATTTCTGGCCGATGGCTTCTTCGAGAGCCGGGAGGACCCTGATGAGTTGGTTGAACTGGTCTAGACTCATCGAAATTCCCTATCACGCATAATGATAATATAATTTAGCACAAGTCTTGCATTAGGTATAGTCCCCGGGGTACAGTGTAGTAGTATGCAATTTACCTTCTTGCCGGGAAGGTACTTCCCATCCTTCTCGTAGTATTCCCTCACGGAGACCAATACGTTTCCTTTGAATTCGGAAACGGTAACGCGACGAGATTTCCCGCCGAGCTCCCAGTAGAAGTTTCCTTCGTCGTCGACGTGTCTAGCGCCATCCGGGGCCTTTGAAGTAGAAGCAGAGCCGGACGAGGCTGTATTTGATTTGAAGCGCTTGGAAGACGAAGCCTCGTCGTCATCGTTACTGTAGGAACGCTTTGTGAAAGGTTTCTTGATGTATGGCTTTTTGGTATATTTGGTGGGGACGTATGGTTTTGGGGGCATTTTGTTTATCTTAGTTGATTATAGATGATGATAGTTATTGGGATTATGGGAGGGAGAGTTAGATGTCTTGGGGTTGTGAGGTTGGAAGTAATTACACGCGAGAAGCAGAGCAGAACGAGGTTGACGTGATGGAAACTTTGTGAAACGTGCGGGCGCGACGACATCACAAACCACACACTCACACCCTGCCACCTTCTCTCTTCACGATCTCCTCCAATGAACGTTAACGATCTCTTGAAGTAGTAAGCACTCTTTCAAGACGGCACAGACGATGACGACGACGAAACGGATACTAGCTAGTGATAGGCTTTGAAATGAAAAAGACAAACTTGATTGCTCATGATCATCATGAATAGAGGGTAGTTACAAGTTAGCCCATTGTTTGCTCGCGGCATCTGGCTGCATCGCTTCTCACTTCTCATGTGGGCCTGACAAGAAAGCAAGTGCCATCTTTGGCCATGGCCATGTACGTATGCATGCAGCCACCACCACCAACCGGTCGATTGTTCTTGCTACGACCTACCCCTAGCTTTGGTCGGTCGATGGAGACGGGATCCATAGCAGCCGAAGCTGGGATGTATGTCATGTATCCTGTCAGGTACCAAACCAAACCAAGGACGGTGGTTCGTTCCTGCGAGGGTGGTGTATGTAACTGTACGTATGGACAGGACAGGACAATACAGTACAGGACAAGACAAGACCGTACAGGACTGGGCACGACAGTACATGGTACACAGGAAACAGGGCATCGAGGGAACCAACTTTTTTTTTTTTTCCCCTGCACTAAACATTTGACAGGTTTGAAATTGATTGGTCCAGGGACCCAAACCTGGCAGGGCATGCTTCTGGATGTAATGGTTGAATTGGTATTCTCTTGGAAATGGATATTTCTTATTCTTCTACCTTTCTTTCTTTATTTCTTGTCTGTCCCCCTTTCCTACCTACCTTCACCTGCCTGTGGACGTTAATGTACACGTACTTACATACAGGCTGCAAGATGCAGGCAGGCAGGAATTTTTAGGGCTGGAAAGTCACGGCTGGGGTCACGTTTCTTGAAACGAATCAGCGGAGCCAGTCCTGTTCCGTATACTGCACCGAGTACAAATGCGAAACTTTTCACAGTACTTGCTTCTTCTCTACATGTGAACTTTAGAGCAATCGACAAATACGTATTTTAGTTCATAGCTAGCCCCTTGGGACGGGAAAGAAGGTGGCACGCACGCTACGATGCTTTCATATGTCAACAATTGCAAAGATGCGAACTATGACTATGATATCATGTCTGTACGGTGGGATAGGGAGAGAAGGGAGAAAGGGATATATACTGCTTATATTTCAAAAAAAAAAAGGGAGGCCTGAGAGACGGGTTCAGAGTAGCTATACAGAAGAATACTTCATATCATGATATCGCATTCATCCGTCTGGATATTTTATATTTTCGACGTCAAGTGCGCCTGAGTGTGATTATATTCTGCATTTGTGCATACACCTTCCTCTTCTTTCTCCATCACTTCCCCCATGACCTGACCTGATCCGTACATACATACATACATATAAGATATGCACTGCGTATGTAGTTTCGACCATTAACCGCCTCAAATTGCATGTTTGTGCGGTACGTGACTTATAGTTTAGTTGACGGATGGAGAGACCCGATCGCAAAGTCTGTCTGTGCCTCAGGAGAACATTGACCAGGGGTAATAGAAAAGTTCTTCGGGACTCGACTCTGATAGTACAGACATACCACAGCATACTATACCATACCTGATAACCGGGTACCTGACGCTACTGTCAGATATTTGATATTGGATAGCTGATATTCGACCTGACCCTGAATTCGATTCCAGTCCGGGCGCCATTTTGCTTATGCTCCGACGGCCGCGGTGTTTTAATAATATCGACTGTTATTACTATCAAGTGAACGTACCGATTAGATTAAAAATTATATTAAAGACGAGCCCCTTCTCCATCTTCTAGAATACTGACATACATGCATACATACATACATACATACATACATACATACATACATACATACATACATACATACTTACTTATATGCTTCTTCAAGGATACATCGTATACGGTATAGTATAGTATAGTACAGTATGCTGCCTACTTCTAACTTCCTATAGTTACTTACCTTATGAGTTCAAGTTAAGGGATTGAGGGATTGACGGTAAACGAACTTCTCCATTGACCAGCAAGCCTCCTTCCATCATCATCCCCGTGCACTGCACCAATTGCAATCGCTCTGCCCTCAGACTCGCTCGCACTTCTTTCTCCGCCTTCCTTGAAACGAACCACCAGCTTAGCCAGATTAATACCTTTCTGGCCCGTCAAAGCACTAAAATACCCGACTGCGGGCCCTCTGCAACAGAAACGGACGAACCAGACACCGTACAGTCTGCTCACGAGGGGCCAGTCCGCGAAAGGGAGTTAGGTTAGGCGGTTTGAGACTGCTGCTGCACCGCGCTGCACTGCGACTGTACCGTTCCTGCTTACTCTGCTTACTCTCTTCTCCCGCCCAATCAATCTCAATCTATCGTGGGTGTATCCGAAAACCCCATTTACTACATGCAATTACAGAATTAATTCGCCCTCCTTGCCTTGCTTGCAGGACCCAGCGAAACCCCGACTAAAATAACACTAGCTTCAAATTCCCGGACCCTTAACCTCCCTCTTATCTCCTTTCGATTCCTACATGTCAACCTTGACGGAATATCGACACGGGCCAGTATCTTCAGGAGGAACTGGTTCCAGATCAAAGGCGATGCTGTCGTCCGCTCTGCAGAAGGCCAATACGGCCGTTTTACTCGACAATGCGAACAATATCGAAGGTGCTATGGAGGCTTACTCAGACGCTTGTGCGTTGCTAGGGCATGTTATGATGAGGGCTGGGGTCGATGAGGACCGAAGGAAGCTGCAGCAGATTGTATGGAAAACCCCTCTCGCCTTTTTTTTTTTTTTTTTATCTATAAAAAAAAATTAAAAAATTTCAAGTTAGGAAGGGGAAGAAGTGGGATGATATTTATTTTATCTAAAGTTGTGAAAAGAAATAAAATGTTGGTGTATGCCACAGCTAACACAAGGGTTTTACCGTTTCGCAACATCTTTTAGAAAGAAACATATGCACGACGAATAGATGAATTAAGAGAACTGTCGCCGTTATACAGAGTGGACGAGAAGGAACTACCCGCGCGACCACAGCAGGATGATTCCATGAGCTTTGAGAGCGACGAGACTGCCTCGATAATATCTGCGCCGACATCCCCTCAGCACATTCAAGTACCTCCCCGACGAGAATCCTTACTACCCGAAGCGATAAATGGAGGAAATGGGCCAGCAGCAGCTAGAGGGCAGCATACATCGAATGGAGGTCGACCATCGTTTCGGAGGGGTTTATCTCATGATGCGCTTGTGGAGGATGAAGAATATGTTCCCGACATGAGGCAGAACCAAGAGGATTTCAGGGGTAGCCCGAGGAAGGACACAACGAGGATGAGCTACATTATGGGGAGGGCCCAGTCGCCACAGTTCGTTCAGAAGGCGGGATTCAGAACGTCTGTGGCCATAATGGCCCAGCCAAATATCGTCCAGATCGACTCGAGGCCGAAATATACTCACAAGCAGGAGACTAGCCTGTCACGAATCACACAACAGACCCCGACATCGCAAATCTCGCCGCCTCAGGCACAGACGCCACGTCTTCCTCCGTCGCAGCAGGTACAAGTACAGCTACCACCTCAGATGCCCCCTCCGTCCATGCCAGTACCTTCGTTACCCGCTCAAACCCTACCTCCTCAGGCCCCGCCTCCACAGATGGCCCCTCCAGCGATTCCAACTGCCCAAGTCAGCCAACTGCGGAATGCGGCACGACCATCAGTCACCATCCCTCAGAAAACCCCCACGGGTGGCCCCCAAATTGTACAATCACGGACACCAATCGAACCTCCCCCTAAAGTGCTGCAAACACCGTCTCCGCAAAAGCAAAGATATATGGGCCATTCGAGAGACGTTAGCGAGGCGTCAACTTCGTGGTTACACAACTTTGATGACGATGACGGCACGGATTCGCCTACTTCTTCATTGGGTGCAACGTCACCCAGAAAGTCTGGGATACCAGTGCCATACCAGAGTAACGGCCTCTATGATAGCGAATCGGAAATGATCGATGCCGCGGTCGATGCTGCATGGGATGGGTTTAGTTCGGACGCCGATAGCGATTTTGAATCGGCGGTTGTTATGAGTTATGGGGTTAAGCGGTATTCGCAGCAACCGGTGAAGTTGACGCACGCGCAGAGTGTACCTGTGTTGAGGAAGAAGTCGATTATAGAGGAGCTGCAGGAGCAGGAGGAAGAAGATGAATTTGACGCCGACGATGTGAGGAAGACGGTTATGTTGGCTAGCCAAAGGCTGTCAAAACTAGGGCTGGATATAGATATTGGGCCGAATTTCGAGGATAGCTTCGGGGCTGATTCGCCGCTGAGTCGAGAACAAGCACGCCGGACGATCATTGCGGCACGACAAACGGCAATTCTCGATCATGAGATCCTTCATGACTTTGTAGATGAATACATGACTGATGATACCCCCAGATCTCAGGCGCCTGCGCCGCTGAACTTAGATCTTACGAATCAAATAATTGTGGAGGATGCCGAACCGACACCTGCTGCTAGGGACATCAAGAGACGAAGTTCGAACATTATCCCTGGACTGGACTCAGGTTTCCAGCAGATGAATGGGAAACGACTGTCGGCGCAAGGGGAGGTCGAGTCGAGTATCGATGGTCGCGATGGAGATGATGAGCACGAGGACGATGAGGACATACATATGGTGGATAATATCGAGAAGGATATCAATGTGGTTCATCAGCTTGGAGAGTTCAAATTTGACTTGGACAACCATCATGAGCTACCACCTGTCAACGAGGCTCCTGAGCCTACTAGCGGAGCATGGGATGAAGAAGAGACAGCATTACCGCATGGTGATGAAACGATTGTCATGACTACTCCAATGCTGCCGATAAACCGTAACACTCAACGATACTCTGGTGTGTTAGATCGGAGGATGTCGGGAAGACCACTTTCCGGTCTGGGTCCATTGACTATCGAGACGAATACTCGACAGGCACGCCTGGTCATAACTACGGAGACACAAGAGGAAAAGGACGGGCCACCAACCGCATCTACACATATAACTGTGGAAGACGGCCCCGAGACTGCAGTGGCATCTACCATTGCACCTTCAGAGTTCTCACCCAGAACAATTGAGCAAAACATCACAGCCTCTAAGCTTGAGAGGAAGCGAAACAGCGGAACTGATGATGGCTCAAGCGACCATACCCATATCGAAACCCTATCGCCTAGAACTAGGCACACTCTGCGAGGCACGGGTGGTATTCTGCGGCAGACTCAATCCCACGTCAACCTTAAGTCGGGACGTATGGGTAGTTTCCCAGAAAGCGACTCTCCCTCGTACCCTGGATTACATTCTTCCGCTAGTTCCCAGAACCTACGATCTGCGAAGTTTCCGCCACGGACACCAATGTCTGGAAACATTGGCTCGGCGGTTGGGCTCCCAACTGGAGGCTTCCATCTTTTCGACAATCGGATACATTCACCATCTGGGTCACGCTCTTTGGAGTCGGATTCACCTCATCCAGCACCATTAGAGCCAATGCCTTCAGAACAACTGTCAAAGACCTTCTGGTTAATGAGATGTCTTAACAATGCTATCTCAAACCCGCATGGCGGATACTTGTCTCAAAAGCTATTTGTTCCACGAGAGATTTGGTTGATGAGAGGTGTCAAGTTAAAGTGTGTGGATGAGAAGATCGCAGCCAGCGAGAATCTTACCACGGCCTTGAAGAAGCTGTCGTCCGTGGATAAAACCGACGCCGACTTGCTCCTTAAAGAACTTCAAGATTTAGAACACGTGATGTCTAAGACGGAGACGGTATTGACTAAAAAGTTGGGAAGTGATGTTGGTGCTCACGGTGCCTCAACCATGTTCAAGAGCACCGATGGTGATGGAAATTCAATGGGTAATGGGATCGATTCCTCTAGCTCCAAGGCTATTAATAGCTCAAGCGGAGGCAGGAGCTACTGGAAGAAATTGAGGAATAAGAATACCTCCTCGATCATTTCTGGTGGTAGTAGCTCGTACACCGCACTCCCCAGTGCCAGGAGTTTGGAGAGTTATAGCGAGAATGTGAATCATGGAAATGGGTATGGAAGTGAGATGGAAGACGGAGTAGGGTTCGGAGGGTTTACCGGTCCGTTTGCGGGATATTTGAATGCGCTGTCGAAGTTGTTTGAGGCGGCGCAGGTTCTAGGTATTTTCACATTCCGGCGTTCTACGTCTTTCGTTTTTGTACTTTGGATCGGCTTTCTAACTCTGTGGTTTTGTAGACCAACTATCGGTGCATATCGAATCTCACAACATCCACATCACGACCCAGGTCGGCCTTGACTTGTCGATTAATAGAGCGGGCGAGTTCTTTGGGCTAGTTATCTGCAGGTTTGTTTTAGCAGATGTCACGATCTTATTGGACAAGTATTTGAAACGGGCGAGCGAATGGGTGGTCATGTAGATTCCTATTGATATCGGGAGGGAATCTTCTATATACCCCAGTTTTCTTATTCTCTTTCGGCTCTTTATTCCTCGTTTCTTAGAAAGTGATCGCCTTGAGCATTCAGTGTTCTTTTTTTACCTGCTTGATGCACATCTTTCTGTTCTTTTCTTTGCACATATTCCCCCCCCCCCCTTTTTTTTTTACTATAATTTTTTTATATACCTGTGGATGTTTAAATTGAGCGATTGAAGCGACTCTTTTTTGCAGATAACGTTAACGTTTTACCGATTCCATTGCATTAGCATTCCGGTACACTTTCACATGTATCATATACTTTTCCTCTCTTACCGTTTGTTCCTGTTAACTTTTATAGCCTTCCTACCGAATAGCATTTGAGGGTTTTTCCAGCCTTCGGGAACCTTAACTTTGACTTTTATATATTTTTATATCTTTTATAGTTTTATCACATGCATGGGAGACTATAGCTAGCTGGTACCGGTTCCTGAATATCAGCTGGAGCTATCAGGCTCGGGTACCGTGTTTTGCGCCCCTTCCCGAATTTAAAGTGACGTAAAGGTCATCGGATTAAATTGACCGTTTCGGCATGTCGCATAAGTTATATTCCAACCGATCTTCTACCCTCCTTTCTTCAAAGATTCCATCTGATATTTCGACCACTAAAAGTAGTAATTACTACCGTAGTACGATAGATATACTTACCCCTTTCGCGGATTTTTCTTTCTTTTTTTTTTTTTTTTAAAAAAAAATCGACACTTCCAAACGAAATATGCCAGCAGCTTACTAACTGTCCGGTATATCTCGATAACAAATACTCGCAATACCCCGCTACCTCCCCCGCCCAACCTCGGGGCTATACCTCCTCCCTCGAAACCTCCAAAGTTTACGGACTTTCAATAGTAGTAGCATGGATAAATTATTCGGCTCAAGTTCCACTGAAACTGACAACAACAGCGGGGTGGATGTTACCGTTACTTCTAGCTCAGGAACAAGATCAACAAATCGAAGTACCAGCCGTGCTAGGTCAAAGTCTCCACTACCCCGCAATAACAACCTCGATGGATTAACCCGTTCGAGTTCAGTATCGAAGGCTATAACGGACCATGTAGTCGGTTCTACGAAACGGATATCACCGAAGGATTATCCGGAGGATTGTCCGCCTCTGCTTGCGAGGTGGCATTATGCTGTTGATGTGAGTTTTATAAATCACCTTGGATAGTATAGATGGCCAAGTAATTGCTAACCCAACATATATAAAAAAAAACTAGAACCCAAAAAGAAAACCCTTCCAAAAGGAACCCGACCTAAAAAACCCCCCAAAACCACCCGTAAAATTCGTTCCCTTCGGTGAACAGGATTCAAAGCGAATCGAAACGGCGTTTTTAGAACTTTCGGAAAGGGATGATGCCAAAACAGCGTTAGAGGCCGAAAAGCCATGGACTTCTAGGAGGAAAGATCGTGATGAGGATAATACTGAAACTGGCGGTGTGGGGGTGACAGAAGATGAGGAGGTTACAGTGATGGTTAATGAGGATTATTTGTTCGATGTGCATATTAGGGCTAGAGAGTTGGCGAGTGCGTACTGGGAGGGGCCGGTTTATAGTGTTTTGAGGGGGACTTGGTTTCGAGATGGTGAGTAGAAATGGATATAGTTGTTGGATTAGTGACGGCGAATTGACCGATTGGGTTTTGTGGCAGGAAAGAGGGTAGCAGTTTACGGCCGTTGGAAGAAAAGTTGAGTGATCAGGTTGAACGGGGGTATATCAAGTTTAAACCGTATCGACAAAAGACACCTATTGTTCCACTTACCGCTGAGGGGATTACTACTACAGCTACTACAACTACTACGACAAGTTCAAATATAGATCCTTCAAAGCTGAACATTCCAACGATCGAAGCGACTCAAGCCGATGTTCCACCTACCCTTGGACTTCCACAACAGCAGAGTTGGCCGTTATTAGGCCCCTGGTTGAATTCATTCGTTGTCTACTCCGATGCTACCACAGCATGGCTCATGACGGATGATATCTATGGAAAAATCAGTTCTACTTTATTCCAACGAATGACATCCGGACAAAACCTCGGAGGGGTCAAACTAGTCCGCGGATGGGTCGATAGAGCACCCGTTTTAAAACCCGTCGCAGCTGGCGGTACAGCATCAGCAGCCGGATCGAGACCTGTTACTCCTACACCTGGAAAACAGGGTGGGTCGAAAAGATCGTCGATGATTATTGATCCTAAGAAAAACGCTAGTCCTAAGGCTCCGGTGAAAGAGGAGGAACAACAGACCGGGGCGCAGGCGGGTAGGATTGCGTTAGAACGGAAGATGTCGAATTTATTGGGGATGGGGAATGATGATGATCCTGAGAAGGTTATGGAGGATGAAATGAAAGAGGATTATAAGAATAGTGACGAGAATGAGAATGATCGGGAGGTTGAGCATTTGTATGTTTTCCTCTCCCTCTTATTCTACCGAAAGAAAATGGGATTGCTAATGCGAAAGGTGATATACAAGGATTCTGGTTACACATGGAATCGGCCAGCGGCTTTCGTTAAGAATGGAGTCTATAAACTTCATTCACGACGTGAATGTGTTCCGGAAAACGTTGAAAGATGTATATGGGGGCTCACCTGATATTCAACGGCTTAACGCGGAATTGGAGAATGCGCCTAAGAATTGTAGGATTCAGGTGCTTCCTGTTTGCTGGAGGGTAAGTCTTGACGTTATTAGTGATCCAATAAATGGGGATATTAATTATAGGTATTCATATATAGCATTTTTTGAACTTCCCGAAAGAAGCACTTCGAGCACATCGTTTGAACTCTGGGTACGCAACGAATTTATCACAAACAAATGTCGAACATGATATAGGAGATCCGGATGATGATAGTATCTACGAATCTTACCCTACTCTGGACGACATTACAGTTGAAGGTGTCCCCGCCGTACGCAGTCTAATAACCGATCTTGCCCTCGACATCCTCCTCTATCAAAGTGCCTACCGAGAACACATCGCCCGCATCGTCGTCCGCGAATCCAACCGCATCTACGAGCTTTGGAGAACCCGTAATCCTGGCTGGAACGGTCGAGTTTCTTTATGTGGACATTCACTCGGTTCAGCCATATACTTTGATATCCTATGCAGGGAAGGGTTTAAGGGCAAACAAGTTGGGTCGGGATTAAAATTCAAATGTGATAGTTTCTTTGCATTTGGTAGTCCGATCGGATTATTTCAAATGTTGGAGGGGAAGTCTATTGCTGCCCGAACGCCGATGTCGAAAGTTTTGATGATGATGGATAATGAACCTCAAGATATTTTGACGCCGCCGGAGGCAAGGAATGATTATTTTGGATCTTTTGAGCCTGGTAGTTTTGGTGGTGGGGTGTTGGATATTAATATTTCGTCACCATTGTGTGGACAGTTATACAATATCTTCCATCCTACTGATCCGATCAGTTACCGAATGGAGCCTTTGGTAACGAAAGCCATGAGCGAGATTAAACCGCAGAATCTGCCGTATACGAAGAAAACGCTATTGGGGAATCAACTGGCGGGATTGTCGGGGATAGGGCAGAGTATTACTAGTTTGTGGAGTAATTTCTCTGCTGGGGTGGCCAGTAGTATTTTGAACAGAAGCTTGGGATTTACGGGAGAACATGCGGTTAGTGGCAAAAGGAAGAGTGCGGATTCGTTGGATATCGAGACTTGGTATGATGAAGGGGAGGAGATGGAGCATAGGCCTACGTTGATTGATGGGGAGTTGGAGACTTTGTATGCTGGGTTTCAGAAGAGTAGGGATGGGAAGGATGAAGGGGAAGGAGCGAAGACGGAAGCGGAGAGAAGAACGGAAGAGAAGGCGAAGAGGCTTAAAACGGAGGAGAGGAAGGTTAGGGCGTTGAATCGGACGGGGAGGATTGATTTCGCTGTGCAGGAGGGGGCGTTTGATATCAGCTTGATTGCGTCGATTGCATCGTAAGTATATTTATTTACAACTGTTAGTTTAGCTGGAGGGGATGCTAATTTTGGGGAATTCAACTACTAGGCACCTAAGCTATTGGTCCGATGAGGATGTGAATAGCTTTATTCTGTCACAGCTTCTTTCTAATAGAAGGAAGTCTTCGGTGGCTAAGGCGCCACAGACTGTGGCTGGGTCGACATAAAAAGTTAGGTCAGTATGATATTTAGGCTAGCTGGGGCGGAGTTAAGCATTTTGTTTTCTGGTGTTCAGGTTGGTCGGGCATCTGCGACTAGTGATGCATGCAGCGACATGGGGTTTTTTCCCTTCTGCATTGCAGCTGAAAATAGCTGTTGAAAAAAAGACAGCCATTCTCATTTCTCGAGCTTCATGGATGATATGCATGGTAGATAGATAGTGTCACTCCGGTTGAGGAGGAAATCGAATGATATTGGAATGTTCTTTCTGCGCGGCATGACGTTGAGCTCCGCTGCATAGTTGCCGTATCATATCGATATCATGTCTCCACATTCTCAATATCGACGGGGTCTATAATTCGGAAGGAAGAACTTCGAATATCTTGCTCAAGCCTCGAGCCTCTTCTACTTCCCTTGTTATTGTGACGCCACAATTCGATCGCTGAACAAGAATAAGAGGAAGGGTGGCAACCCAGATCTGACTTTCTCCGCCCGGCCTTTATTTACCTGCAGGTCCAGGCTATAGAATCATGGAATTATACGCAGCTTCGGGACTTATAAACCCAGCCATTTTGTTTAAATGGTGTGTGATCTGTGCTGATTCGCTGGGTGTGCGATTTTGGGAGTGGGGGAAGAGGGGAGCTGTGGGTGGTGACGTCGATAAACATGCATGAGACAAAATGTATGCATGGGATAAAGGTTGGTATTGGCACCACTCGATTGGATTTGACCGGGTGGATCTAGCTATTCGCTGTTTATCGCTGCACCTGCCACGGCCTTTTTTGAATTTTCTCTTTCAATGCGCGATAGAGAAGCAGAGAAGAATCGTGGTGGGTTCATTGGTAGTTTTTGCATAGTCCAGACTATCTTTGTAGAGCTCGAGGGAGGGATTCAGCCGTGTGATTTTTTCCCTCCCTTTCGCTGGTCTATTTGCTTGATTGAACTGCTTGAGACGAGGCAACAGCTGTCTGACTAAACGCCGATATTCTTTTTTTTTCGCTCTCATCTGGCATACATAGTACACAAACAGATTCGGTTGGTGTGACCGGGTACATTGTTCTGTCTATCCGGAACTTCTTGTCGGCCAGGTGGAGCCATGGAGATAGCTGAGCATACGCAAAGCCACCGTCATTATCGTACAGGAATGGCCAGGCTGCTACCACTGTGATGATTCGATTCGCTGGTATCACGAAGTGCAAGACCAGCCGAGGCAGCCAAACAGGATTTTTTTCCCTTTGTGCTTTGCCGATTGAGCGGTTCTTGGTTCTTAGTTTCTTTGTATGTCCGTGGGCAATACGTCGACGTCCTGCAGAGATTGGCAGGGTGGTGAAGTCTTTAAATTGATGGTGCATGTACCACCCACCCAGAAGTCCTTTTTTCTCGTTTTTCTCTTTTCTCTACCTTCCTTTCCCTTATCATCCATCGTTCGTTCGTTAGCTCGTTCGTTCGCTATTGTTTCCATCTAGTGATACTTTTTCTTGAGCGCAATTTGATTAGAGAGAGGTGTTCTGTTATAAAAAGAAGAGAACGAATTGGGAATTCTACCGCTTTGGGCTCCATCGACGTTGTTTGAACGTGCAGTCAACACATTCTCAATCTCAAGGCAAACACAGAAGAACGTCAACGGCTTCATCGGAATAATATTATTTTATTTAATATAATATTCTTTCCCACAATCAAAAAGCAAACCTCTTCATCTCCATCATCATCGTCCTTCTCTCTCCTACACAAACCCATCTGAAACCACAAACCGTCTGATACCGAAAAGGACTTTTGTTTGCTTTCACTCGCTCTCAGCTCGAACATTCTCCTACAAACATCAATCAAATTAATCACCCAAGATGCATATGCAAACCATCGTTGTCATCGTCGCAGGTTTGGCTGCCACGGCCTCTGCTTCCGCTGCCATCCCAGCAAACCCTATCCTCAAGCATGTTGCAGCTCGTGCTGTTAACATTGATGGATCCTTTGCTGGATTGATATTCAAGCGCCAGACTAGCTGTCCGGCTGGCTATACTGCGTGTGGCTCCGGCTGCTCTCCCGGACCTTGCTGCGATGCTGATGCTGGTTTGGCTTGCCGAACAGGAGAGGTTTGCTCTGAGGTTGATGGCGAGATGGGATGTTGTCCCGATGGTATGTCCTAGATATCTAATTACCTTCCTGACTCTTAGTGTCTATACCTTGTCGATAATACAAGATTGCTAACATATATGAAACAAACACAGGCTACGTCTGCAATGGCATTCGCAGCTGCCAAAACGCCGTTGGAGGATACTGTAACCCTGGGTCCATCGACAATGGAGTTCTTTGCTGCGACGCTGCTGCTCCTCTCTGCAGTACTAGCTCCGGCGTCCCTTACTGCGCGGGTGTCGCTCCAAGTACTACCGTCACTGCCAATCCATACCCAACCGGTGGCCAAGGTGATGGTTTCGACACTACCGCTACCACTTCCTTCACCATTACCTCGACTCTTACCTTGACTCGCGATTCCACTAGCAATGTGATTCCGCCAAGTAACCCAACGGGTGGTGAGACCGAGGCTACTTCTACTGAGGCTCCAACTGAGGCTCCAACTGAGGCCCCAACTGAGGTTCCGACTGAGGCCCCAACTGAGGCTCAAACTGAGGAACCCTCTGATGTCATCACGGAAGCCCCAACTACCACCACGGTCCTCACCGAGACTTATGTCGTTCCTACCGTTCCAACTTCCGTCACTGGTTCCCTCACCATTCAAACCAGCACCCCAACTTATGCTGCTGAACCATCTACTTCAACCCTCACCTCAACTGCCGTCATCGTCATTCCCTACCCTCCTGGAAACGGCACTAATGCCACCGCCACATCGAGCCCGAGCCCACCAGAAGCCACCGGTGCAGCTGGAAAGCTCGGCGTTAGCGATTTCGCTTTGACCGTCGCTCTTGGTCTTGCCTTCTTGCTCTAAGTGACTCTTCTCCGAAATGGAGAAAGGAATTACTTGGAACTTATCTTTCTCTTTTCCTTCTATTACTTTCCTTCTTTCTCCTTTAATTAATAATGATAATGACGACATGAATGAAGAGGTTGTTGGGTGGTGGGGGAAAAAATGATGGAGGAATTGCTATGAAATGTTTAATTTCTAATGAAGACCGCAAACGGAGCTCACACAAACAAAAATGCTATGCATAACGCTCATTGAATTGTTCTTTCTCTTTCCAACTGAGGGTTTCCCTTCCTTTTTGCTATCGATAAAGATAACATGGAAAAAGAACTGCATTTTGCATTTTTTGTTTTGCCGTTCCCTTGCACGAGCCGTCCTCCCTTTGCATTGATCGTAACATTATAGCGAGCGCTAACTAGCTGGATATGGACTGTTCCCTTATTTAATGCCTTTTTTATTCTTTGCTAAGCTTCTGCAGGTTTTTTCTTTCTTTTTTTTCCCATTTCTTTTTGACGATGCCTTCATGAACATGGCACAGCGAACGTACATATGATGCATTAGAGGCGTAAAATGGAAATTGCTTTTTTGTTATGTCATTATTTTAAGAATTGAACCGTATGGGGCTGAATGATGGTCCCTGCTATGGGATAGAAATGGACAGCCTTGTCGACTAAGCCGCGCGACAGTATGAATGGTCTGGGGCCATGGTAGGAGCTTGCTGCTAGCATTGTGGTGGTGGCAGCGTGGTTGGAGCGAGGTCGAAAAAGTGATATATTGCACGTGACACTGGTGAATTTCCGGATTGAAGTTGGGCTTGTAGAAAGGTTAGGTTTTTTAAGGCAGGGTGTGTGGATGCCTCATATACCTTTGACCGGAGTTTGGGAAATGTGATAGATCGATATACTATATTTTCGCTTAATTGATTCCCACTTTTGAAGTTTTGGATCCTTCGAGGTTGGTGTTTGCTTGGTATTTGGGAATTCATGGAATATGATATTGATAGTATGTCGAGGGACCGATTTGCGACATGTGTGGGTGTTTTGTGTGGTACAAATATATATCTGCGGAGATCCAATCTCAAGCCTTGAATACAGGCGGCTTTAATGCGGATAGGCCTGCAGCCCGAACCAGATATATCGGATCGTGCAACCATAGGGTGGTGGTTTATAACCTTTTGGGCTGTGTACGTGGGAAGTGGCCTCGATCCTAGGAGGAAGGAAGCAATGGTTCTTGAGTTCCGATACCATCCCGTACATGCCCGGACGGGTTCGTACTAATTTTAAAATTTGCATTGTAGGTTAGGACGGCCGGGCACAGATAACAATTGTCGTTTCATACTAGGTATTTCAAATTGTCTGCCTGATATATATCCCGGCTCAGGACTAGGTTACTTGGACACCATAAAAAAGCAAACGTTCAACCCACAGAATCCCCTGAGCTCTCTCCTGTAGGAGAGCAGTTTTTTTGAATCAATTCCCAAAAAGGATTATCAAGAGTCTCACTAGAACATAATTAGTTCATTAGCTGCAAACGCTGGGTGTACAGGTTTGCAATATATTGGTTGTTGTATAACGTTCCCGTTGCAAGGT
This sequence comes from Arthrobotrys flagrans, assembly GCF_004000055.1. NCBI lineage: Eukaryota > Fungi > Ascomycota > Orbiliomycetes > Orbiliales > Orbiliaceae > Arthrobotrys > Arthrobotrys flagrans. Next base: position 5,213,743 of record NW_027137547.1, read on the forward strand.
CCGTTCGGTTAGCCATGCGGTTAGGATATTAATATTTGTATCTGAGAATAGCTACTGAGGAAATATCTGCCTCCGGTTCATTCGATCGAACCGGGTGAACATGCAAACTGGAGGGCAATGTTATCCTGGATCTACTAAGAAAGTGTGTGATGGGCTGTTTAACCCCGAGAGGTAGATTCTACTAGAATTTCGGTAGGATCCATAGTTACTTTGGTCTTGATAAATTGTCATAGTCGATTTAGGGTTCCATCAAGGCGAGTGTAGACAGAACCTAACTACGGGCTAGTCTCTAAGGACCAGTGTCAGATCGATATCTAAAAACACAACATGAAAAATGCGTTGTTTCCGATGGACATATCACCGGATTGATTTTGCAAATTCTGGAGAGAACAAAAAATATTAAAATGTAATATAATATTGGTCTCGCACAATCGCAATCACGAGGCTAATAAATATTGTATTTAAGAAAAGCTCCAGGACCCCGGGATTATTTGACCCACAGGCCGGACCCTGGGTAGGATATTATTCTTTGTGCGACATTGCATGCCGGAGGCCGAAGCTCGAGGGGAAATTATCCCATTATATATGCCTTTCCCTCACAAATATGGCCCAGCCCCCACGAGTGGCCACGTAAAGGGCCAATTGTTTCCAACCTTGAATAGCACAGCTATAGCTTTGCTTGGGGACTTGTTCCATTCTCGAGGTCTATAAGGCCACGGATATGTATATATTGATCGATACGGCCCGATAGGAGTAGACTCGAATACAAGCCATAGACTGGAACTCCCCCCTTTTTTTCCATCGCTAAAAGTTAAAGCATAGAAATATATTCTGCAATTTGGTTGTTTGTTCTCTTCACTCATTTTCGTTTTGGTGGGATGTATAGTATAGTGAAGGGAAATGTTCTAACTTGTTTATAGATATAGACGTACTGAACTTCGATCAAACACATTTGGTTTGGACCCTCCTCCTTAGTACCTAAAATGGGAATCGAGGTTCCATTAAAAAAAGTTCGTGATGTCGGTGCTGGCATCATTGGAGGTGCTAGGGACCATTTAGGGGGGTTCCTTGAAAAGACTGGGACGAAGATTCAGCAGAAACACGGAAACCCCGTGGCTCCTGCAGCGCCTCCTGCTGGAGCTGGGGTTCATCTAAATCCCGTCCAAGGCTTCGATGACCAAAGCCATGGACATGGAAGCCCAAATAGTTCTAATTACGGCTCTGATGGTGGTGTTTCTCGGTTCTCTATGCAAACCCGAAGCTCTGCCACTTCCTTTGGTGATGGAGGTTTCAGCCTCATGGTAGCCCGGAGCGTTGAGGTCGATGAATTGGAAATTGACGGCCTGCAAATTTCTATACCTCACATCAATCCGCAGTATTGGGAGCAGTACCATCAACATGAGCTGGACGACGAGAACCGTCCTACCTCTAGGATTATACAAATACGCAGAGCCCCAGTGGGATGGGCCGCATGAACTGCCGGGAGCCTCCAGCTTTGACCTTGGAAATACTCAAACCGGAAGCTTTGAGCTGTCGAGCAATGTTGAGAATATCAAGTCGTCCAGATACCCGGACTTTTGGCAAAATATGTCGGATATTGATGAAGCTTTTATAAACTCTCCTTTGTTTCTATAGTTGACGTGGAAATGCTTATATCTGATATTATCGCCATTCTCTGGAAAATTATTTGGCCCCCTTCCTTCCGGCCCTGAATTTCTACAAGACGACGCCGTATACAATTCCGATTCGATTACTATCCCTTCGTCCTCTTCCTCCCCTACGCCAGCGAAAAGAGTAGAAGATCCCTACGACACGACGACCCTCTTCTTAATCGGCGTTTTTTAGTTGGAGCATGGCAAATACTCAAAAAACTTCGCCTTGCCTCAAAACATGAGACTGCATCTCCCCAGTTTCGTGCCTTCGTCGACTCCCTTGGAGGTCTCGATAACATTATTCGTATCGGTCTAGAATCCCTCAAATATATCCTCGAAGGCAACATCCCAACCAACATCATCCAGGTGTATTGCTTCCTTCATGTTGCTTACGCAATGTCACGAGCGGATAAGAATGCGAAGGATGAAGACCTAACTCCAATGACATTTCATGATGATCTTGAGATTTTCCGAAAGTGTTTACCTTCTGTTAGTGAGGTACCGGATCAGCCCACCCAACAGGACCTTTTCGACGAGATTATTAAAATCAGGTGGAAGGAGGTTCAAAAGGCGATTGAATGGACTGGTTCGTTCTTGGGTAAAGATCTCAGTCAACAACTACGGGATAGCATGAAAATCAATTGCGAAGGGGCCTACGACCAAGAGGGGGCCCCCAGGTGGAGTTCGAAAGTCACCACCAGAAGTTCGTCGGAAAGCAGCGTTGGTGATGAAGAAGGCCCTTCAGGGGACCATCCTAAAGGATCTTACTGTACTCGCTGCGCCTCCTGGAGCCTTTAAGAAACCCGTGCTGGTTACTGTGGATCAAATTATCAACAGCACAACCTTTCGAGATATATTGATCGCGGTTAATAGTAAGTGACCTCGAATAACAACTTGAAAACCTAAAGAAATTGTTAATAACTAATGTAACTTGGTTAGAACTTGGTTTTGCGAGATTTTTTTACTTGTACTTGAATACCGTGTCATCTGAGATGCATAAGACAATCGAGTATGAACTCCGCTTCCCTGCCACTCAAGATGCAAGTGACTGCGTCTTCTGCGGCGACCCACATGCCTGGGTATCGGGCTGCCCAACATGTGACCATGTCATAAAGCGAGTTGCTCAATCTCAGGTAGCTGCTCTTGAAGGACTTTACAACCAAGTCACAGAGGAATTGAAAAAGGCCAAAGGGGATAATGTCTCGTTGTTCCCTGGCTGCTTAACTCTCCGGCAATCCCACCTCTCGAAGATACAAAGCCTGTTAAGTCAAGGTCGGTGAAAACAGGAGACTACGTGTGTTCGGTTCCCGGCTGTACCCAATCTTGTAGCTTCCTTCTCCAGCTTCTTCCTCCATGCCATCCTATCTCACTTCATATGATCCCACCCCGTCCCATTAGACACGTAATCCACTATGGTCTTCGGCGAACCCATACTCGCAAATTCCGAGGGTTTTTTCCCATTGTTTTTTATAGTATTTTTGGGCAGATATAATATTGATATAGTTTGCTCATATTCACAACGATATTTCAAACTTCTTTCCCAGCCATCCTCCACAGTTCCTACAACAGGATGCCTTTGCTTAGGTACGTATGTATGACCTGATCTTATAGAAATAAACTTTGGCTTTAATATAACTAACAGCTCGCTTAGGATTTGTTTTCCATCTTCTAGTATTTCATCATCGAGTATTGGTTTACTTGCCATTTTCTCGCGAATTGCCACGTACCGGCCTCATAGTCTTTGCATGTAGCTAATAAAATGTTTAATAAGCCTAGACGTCGTCCAAAAAACAAATTCTTTTATGGTATCCTTTGTTGCACTTTTTGCGTTGCCACAGTCAATGCCTCCTGGAGAGCTTTGGAGCAAAGGTGGTTCTCAAGTTAAATTTAGGCACTCCGTAAAAGAATTAGGATAATATTTGTGTGAGAGTTTCTCAAACGGCAAGCAGGGGTATATCAGTACCTATGTAGTATATATTCGGGCGTATATAGTGCATGCGGGGTTTACATTGGTTTTCCTAGCTGACTGCACTCACCAATACGCTTGTTCTTTTATAAACTCCGTATGTATGTACGTACATAAGTACTTAGGCATGTATGTACAAAGATACACCAAACTAATCTATAAGCGAACTAGACGAAGTAGTCGCCAATATTAATTTCATTAAGCCCTGAGAACTTTGTTACCAACAATTTGCCTACTTATACTGGAGCGGTGCGATCGATGGTTTACTCTTCTGGATTGATCTGCTCGAATTGACACTCGCAAACAACAACGTTGATGGTTGTATGTATTGTGGCAATCCATACATAGACTCGGGAAAGAATTGCATGCCTTGCAAATACCTCCTGGCTTCTTTGTCCCCGGTTCACCTGAACGCACTCTTATGGCTATACAACCAAGTCGCCGCCGCTGTTGTTAAAATTACGGACTCCGTCATTGGAGTTGCTCCGGAAATACGGTCTCCAAAAGTTTCGGATGAAGAGTTTCGGGAATTTACTGAAATGGACCTTGACGACGACTTCGGATCCCCAAACCCGGAAGAACAGCCCGTAGTATCAATACCAAGCATGCGGAGACCACGTCTCGGGAACACTCGTTCAGGAGCTTTTGCATGCCCGGAAATGGATTGCTCTGTTCAAAAACAAACCCTCCACCAGCATATGGCGCGATATCACGATAAAGAAGCCGAGCACAAAAAACTAACCTGTGGCTACATATAACTAATAAAAATCCCTAACTTCGGCGAATATCTATCATAACTCCACGTTATACACCTCGATTTGATCCTAAAACCCTCTTCGCATAATACCTTTGTTGCATTTTCCGCGTTGTAGGCGCAAACGCCACAGGATCTGTGTAACCAATCGAAGCACGTTCAAATGTCATGCGATTTCGACGTCACCATTCCAAACCTCAAAACCCCAGAACCCCCAAGCATCCAATGTCGCGCCCGTCGAGATAACCGTATGTAAACAACCAACCCGGTCAGATGTAGTCCCCCGCAAGGATCCAAACGGAAATAACTCTTACACCATCTTCATAACCTCCATCGATATCGATATCGTCGACAAATGGGTTCCGCAGCTTCAAAGACATCACAGTCGACGGCCCGACGACTACCGGTTCAAAATGCCGCAAAGCGGTTACAGCGGCAGAATATACCGTCTTCATCATCACCAGCATCCGTACATCCGCCTACACTCCCGTCGTTCACAAAGTCCGATGGTTCGTAAACCCCTTCGATATCATATCAATGATCCTATGGAGGCTAACCTATCTTTTATGAAAAACTCAGAAATCCTAAAAGACTCCCAAGACCCTCATTTCTCCTCCATGCTCCGCACCCTCGGCACAGTCTCCCACCAAAACGCTCCAACCCCTCCCACCCCCTCCTCCCACCCCTCTCCCACCTTCCCCCCTCCCCGCCAACCCCGCCACCACCAACCCTCCCTCTCCCCCACCCTCCTAATCCTCCAATCCCGCGAATCCCAATCCGAAGCCATCTCCGAATGCCCCCAAAACTACCTCGACATCTTCCGAATCCGCGATGTCGTAATGATGCGTGAAGGTATAAACCTCAACGGAGGGGATAATCAACGAAAAATGAGGGATGATGAAATTGAGAAGCGGTTAGGGTTGAAGAGGGGGATATTGGCGACTTTGGGGAGTAGAGTGGGACATACGGGCGTGCAGATTAGAGAGGATAAGGAGGTGGAGGGAGTGAAGGAGGGGGAGCCGGTGGTTGAATTTGTTAGTTTTTAAGGATGGCCTATAGTATATATACGGGCTGGATTGTATATATTGTATTATTTTACCGATGGGGTGTACGATAGTTAAGATGTGGGTAGGGATATGATCTCTCAATTTCACAACTGGCGTTTGGGGGTCTTCTTTGGATTACGATTTTTTTTTCATTATCATTGCATGGAATAGTTTCGAGTGATGCCAATGGAATAAGCATAATCGGATTCCACTCAACAAGAATGTCAAGGACAATACGGACTTGAGAAAGGTCGTTTTCGTAAACACGTTTTCTTTTTTTCCAAGCCGAGAGGAGAATTACCACTTCGCGAAACAGCTAATATATGAAAAAAAAATAAATAAAAAAAATAGAAATCCAAGAATTCAATAAAAATGCCTTTTTAATGCATGCAATTTTTTGAATGGCGGGGTATGCTTGCTGTTGATCGAATAGAATCAAACGAGAGAAATAACGAATGGGAAAATCTGTACAAAAAGGTTTCCTAATCACCCTATCTGTTCAACTGGGCCACATGTCTCCGACAAAGCGTCACGTATACCCACTCTTCCCTCCTAGTCCATACATGCAATCTACCTTTTCGATTGCCCATCGTATTACTTATTTCTTAGTCTTCGCAATTTGATCCTCGAGTAATCGGAACCTAGCCTCGACGCGTTGGCATGTAGATCGTAGGCTCTATTCCGACAGTTAGCATACTCAATCTCCTTTAATATATCTAAGAAATGCCCCCAATGAGTGGAACGTACGGCGAAATCCTCCATCAAGATATCATCTCTAACCTTCCACTCATTCCGAAGGTACGTAAAGCTCGTCGCGAACGCTACCCCCCCCAAAAAAAAAAAAAAAACCATTAGCTATATACTCGTCATAATATGAACCCCGAAGAAAGCACCTACCAAGACTACTTCCAATCAAAAACCCAATAATCCTATAAACCACGCTCTTTTATATCAATGCCCACCCCTCACCACCAATTAAACCCGGCTAGAGAAAAGCACATACCCTCCCCTAAACCCCCCACTCCTCTTCTTAACCGTAACAGCAGCCGCAGGCGGTGTTCCAACCGCCTGATTAAGCCTTGACGAAACAGAAAGACATCTTCGCGATGCAATCGATGTATGGTGCGAAAGAATCGGACGGAGCGCGGCGGTGCGGGATAACATTATTTTCTTATAACTTTTTCGGCGTGACAAACTTTTTTTCGGGTTGAACAGAGACGAGGGATATTATTTGATGCTTGATCCTGGAAGGATAATGTCGATACTCCTGGTATATGGACTGGCGGCGGCGGAGGATGAGGAAGAGGATGTAGATATATGTCGAGGGCGGTGCGAAGGGGAATGGGGGATCGGAACTAGTTGGAGTGACGTTAACCCGGGTTTTGACCGGGGTGGGCGGGTTTCTCCTCTGTTGCTTGTGCCTGTGGGGAAAAGGCTAAAACGGTGAGGGGCAACACCCACCCATTTCCCGACCCGCCCAGTCTCTATGCACGCGACTACCACCTTCGAGTATATGATTTCCACGTGCCACTACGCATGGCAGCTGTTAAGGAAGAGTGGAAAGTAGACAGCTTTTGGTATTTTTTTGTAGAGGCTAGAAGTACAATCCCGTAATAAGTAAATACACAGACATATATATGTACAGCATGTACAGAGTTATATAAGAAAGCGAGGAGAAGGACAATGCAATGCGAAGCTGAAATGGAAAAACTCCGTCCGGTCCTCCCAAGCCTGAGAGCGAGCTCAGAAAGAGTGCTCCTCTAAAAGTCAGATACTTCGCTCGCTCAATCAGTATCTTATGCAATGGTCGCGAGTAATTGTAAAAATATATAAAAAAATTTCTCAAGAAGAATAGAAACGGCCGGAGAGAGTGACTCGGCTAGTAAAACCACTGCTCCTTCATCAATAACTTTTCGATGTCGAAGGGTGGAGTGTAGTCGTTCGTCGTCAAGTATCGATATCCAACATCTTCATTATCGTATCAAACTCCCATAATATCTCCCTCTATTCCTTTTCCTGCTCCTTCATCCTCATCGCCGCCTTCTTCCCAATCTCATAACTCGAAATCATAATCGCACACGCCGGTGCAACCTTCAACATCCTCGGAATACACCCCCTAAACAAACCTCTAAGTCCTTCGTGGCCATATATCTCAGCCAAAACCTTCGGCATACTCCCCTCGCTACTCATCGTTGCTGTTGCTGTAGACCCGCTAGCCGCAGCATCGCTAGAGGCCCTCCACACCTGCCTTCTAGTCTTCCCAACATCAAACGGTGTCGTTACAAATGCAGCAACAGCACCACTTGTTGCCCCTGAAACAAAAGAATCGATGAAGGTAGCTTTATCTTCTTCCTTTGCCACCGTTTCGTTATCTATCATTCGATGTCGTTCGATCAGTCCAAGGTGGTGAACCCGCCCATACCTCTCCTCAGCCAGGAACGCACGAACAGTCTCATACCCCCACCAATATATTCCCGAAAAGGGTACATCCCTCCATAGCGTCAACATCAATCCTCTCCATAATGACGTCACACCTTGTTGCGCAACCATACCCCTAACACTATCGATCGTATGCCGAAACGCCGAAACGCTATTTTCCGCCGCAGCATGACTGCCGGGTTTTGGATGGGTTGCAGCCTGTAGTCTTGTTTTGAACATCTCCATCGGGGCTATCACGGTCGCCGCTATCGTCCTCGCCAAACTCCCAGCTATCAGGGGCGCCATGTTATCCGATAATTTTGATAGTGGCGATTTAATCGAATACCGTAACGACTCATACCCCGTGAAATAGATCACATTCGCAGGAATCGACATGAGCAACGTCGGCGAAAGACCGCGGTATAAACTCTGCAATCCTTCATTCCTCGCAATCTTAACAAGCCCCTCCCAAGTTCCCGTAAACCTATGGGAAGAGGTCGTTTCGATAAGACATGATGCAGCGTCTACAGACGGTTTTGTGAGGGAAGATGAACCGGGAACGGTGTTCCCTATTGTAGGGTATGCGAGACAGAGTTCGTTCGTAGAAGAGACCCAGAAGACTTCGCGGCAGCAGGAGGTTACGCCTAAATCGGAGATGGGACGGGAGATGTGGGCTGCTGTTGGGAGGGAGAACGGTTGGGATGGTAGACGGTGGGAACGAAGGATGGCTGATGCGGTGGATGTATTGGCAGCGGCGGCGGGTGGTGGGGTGTGAGATTGCGCCTGGAGACGGACTCTGACGACGTCGAGGGGTGTAACTATGACGAAAGCGACGACCGTTAGTATTTTATCATATAATATTCTGAAATACAGGTAAATGATAAAGGAGTAAAGTACCTATAAAAGAAGTCAAAAGACTGCCGCTACAAGCAGCTAACATCCGCTGAGTCGCAGGGACCTCGACAGTTCCTGATCTTCGGCCAGGCATCTCGGACTGGTGGATATGGAGATTCCTAGTTCTATTGTGGTCATGATCTGGCTGGAAACGATGATAGCTATCATCTGAGTGATGATGATGATGGTCGTGATGGTCGTGAGAAGGTAGATTAAATTGGTCTGTCGGATATGATGAAGGAGAAGACGGTGATATGTAAGCAGAGGATGGATGTTGAAGTCTAGAACTGGAGGTATCGCCTGTGACGCCACTCATTGCGAGTGGTGTTTAATCGAATCGAATCGAACGACGCAAATCAATGCAGATGGCCTGCAGGACTGAAAAAACACTCAATTCTCAGGATATCGATGACTACACGCACACGACCGTGTAAAATAGCGGAGGATGTAAAAAAGAAAGCGGAGATCCAAGATCGTGTGCCAGAAAGGACAGGAAAAAGAGTCCGAGGTTATAGTAGCAGTCAAGTGTATAGATGTTTATTATCTTAGCTTATCAGATCCAGATCATTGCTTCCTTCTTTGCCCGAAAATTTTCCTGCGGCGTCCGAATGGTTGGCCTGTCGCCGATCGCCCGATAACTGCCAAGACTGCGGCTTAGAGTCGGATGGTCGGAGTTAACACGGTACGGCCGAGTCATATATGCCTGCTTAGGCATTGATGTATTCATCTTGTGTACAATTTAGCTGCCCAAGTACTAACTCCAGGGACTAAAAAGGCATTATCAAATTGACATCAGCATGGCCTGATATATGCATCATGAGATCTTTGACAAGTACTATACTGCTGGGAGACTAACTCACTTTACAACAACCTCAACACAAAAATGAAAGGAATCATCACCCATAACTTAACACAGGCTGTCTAGTGGCCCGTAACTACCTTTAATGTAGTCTCGAGAGAATGTAGTTTCAAGGGTTTAATCACCAAAATCAGTTATTTTAGTTTAGTTTTCAAATATTCATTTCTATACGATGATATCTATCAAGCTTTTGTAGGTCCTAGAAGAATAAAAGGTTGGGTTTTACATTGAGAGAGAAAAGCCGCAGGGATGATGTGCCCGCGGAATGACGTAAAAGCATAAATGTAGTCTCAGTGCTACAGTTGTATACCGGTTTTTGGTTGGCGCTAGAAATTCGTATCAAAGTATGTAAATTTTATATACTGTCTTTGTTTTATAAAATTTGCCCATCCAACCTCTTATCTCCTCCCTCAAGAGTGGAGACTAGCGCCGTGAGGCAATTTTTCTCTATAAAGTATTTATACAACATAAAAATAAGATGTAACGACGTGTGGCCTCGAGAGTCGAGACTAGATCTGTAAGTAAAAAGTATTTTACTCTTAATGTTAGTAAGGATGGTCCGCGCCGGAGACAGAATATTAGCTATAGGCAGTGAAAATATTTATCATTATAGAATTTATTAAAAAAAACAATATAATTTTGAATATTTCATCTTTTTTATGGAGCCCGCTAAATTTGGTGAGACCCTGGTCTTCAGTCGGGCAATCATTCATGCTCAATATTAATCGCGGGAATGAGACCGCTTGGTCGCCTGCTCTACAGAATGCCATTTCTTAGCCGTGCAATTTTCACCCTCAGAATCAACTTCTTCGATGGGTCGTTTTCTTCCCATAACACCTTTATCTACGGTGAGATCAGCCATGACGCATCGGTAGCAATTGAGATGTCCCTCGGGAATCTTTGTCGGAGGCCATGTGTAACGCCGTTTTCCCTTCATCGTTCCTTACTTCAATATCTGCTCCCTTTTCTAGTAAGATTTCCACCACATTTTCTTTCCCCGTAGCCGTGGCATAAAATAAGGGTGTCAACGTGCTCAAGATAGGGCCCTGCTTCCAGGAGGAGGGTTAGTACCGATTCTTTTCCGCTGTCGATAGCATAAAATAGTGGCGTTCGACAGATTTTATCTTGGATGTCTTGTGAGGTAGTCTTATCCAATAAAAGCCTTGTGATTCTCTCATACGCTGCCTTCGCAGCATGCGACAGCGCAGTACGGCCGTGACACGGCCGTGTCAAGGAACGGCATATTGTCATTATACCATCCTTTGCCTTGTGATACGGATTAGCTCCGTTGTTAAGTAGTGTTTTCACTATATTCGCACGACCTTCCTGCACGGTGTAAAACAAAGGTGTAAATCCAGTCGAAGACTCGGTCAAATTGGGGTCGGCCCCGCAATCGAGAAGCAATTTTGTCATCGAATCTTGCCCCATAATCACAGAAGCGAATAGCAGGGCCATGGTCCCACCCCCACCGTTTAAATCAACATCGAAGTCTATTAGTATCTTTGCTACGACTTCCTGCCCCATGACCGCTGCGCAGAGTAGTCCCCGTTAGACGACTCTCGAGCATTAGGGTCAGCCCGGTTCTCTAAAAGTGCTCGTACCACCTCACCATGTCCAAGAGCTACACCCCAAAAGAGTGGCGTCATTCCACGCCCATGTTTTGTATCTGGAAAGGCATCGTTCCTGAGCAGCAGGCGTGGGAAAAACTCTTACCGCGGAGGCAGGTATTCTACAACAGGAATCCATCTCACAAGAGAAGAACTTAGCCCGTTAGTTAACTTAACTCTCATGATATCGATCACTAGTGGCGGAGAAATCAAAGGTGCCACTCTACGTTTTGAGCGCAGGAGAGCTCGGAACAACCCCTGGTGAGGTCGATTCCGCCCTTGACAAAGCACTGGAATGTTTTCGACTATGGGGTGCAGTACTCCTGTTGGGCGAGGGAGACGTTTTCTGGAGGCCAGAAGCTCCAGCAGAAACGGATTGGTGTCTAGTAAGCCTTGTTCCACCAAGAGACAAAGACCGAGGTTCAAGCTGTGTTGTATAATTTGGCTGATTTAACCACCCATCTCTCAACGCATCAGCACGGCGGGAAATCTGGTCGAACTTCTTCAGCCGGCTCACGTCTGATAGGTTCCAAATTAGCGGTGGTGAGTTGGGCGAGCTAGCGCAGAAAGATTTGAATGGCAGAGAAATCAAGAAATGGTCAAGACGGCTCAAATCCTATCTCATTCTGACGGCTTGCTGACCATGAAACATCTCCGTGTTGTTCTGAACATCCGGAAGCGGTGTGATGATGCCGAAGAAGCAGAGCTGATGGGCTCTTCGAGGAAGCGGCAGAGGCTGTGAAATGTCCTTCGAGTTGGTATGTGTGATGGTTTAGAAGATTTTAGGTTACAGCGGATTCGGAATTTTGTATCTAGATTTTTAATAGAAGTACGTACACTGCGGCTGCGAGTTACCGAGCAATTCATTCTATGCATATCGTATAATTTCAAGATGCTATTTGGTCCTAGAGTAGAGGCAAAGGAAGTAGTAATTAAACAATTGGAGTTCATACAATAGATAAGTCGACATATAGACGATACCTAGTAGGTAATCCTGTTCAGAACTCCCTTCTCCTCAAAAGCCCGCATAAACCTCTTCAAAACTTCCCCACCCCACCCTTCAATCTTCTCCCAAACATCCCGTGGCCCCGCCTCCTTCGCCCACATCATATACCCCAGCATCTTAACATCCGCATAACTAACCTTCTCACCCTGAATAAACGGCCCTCCATTCTTCCCAATAAACTCAACCCAAACCTTCATTCCATTCTCCATCTTCTCCCACGCCCCTTCATTTATCTTCTTCTGCTTAAAATCCTTCACAGGCATCATCATCCACTTCGGTCTAGTCTCGTGAAAGTAAGCTGCGCTTCTTTCGGGAAGCACGAGATCTACATCACAAAGTACCAAACCGACGAATGTGTCCATTAGGTTCGCGTTGAACATTTTGATAGCTTCGTCGGTGATGGTGGTGTCAAAGTCTATCGGTGGGGTTGGGTGGTTATCGTTGAGGTATTTGGCGATGTCGAAGCTGTCGGTTAGGTAGGTGATTTGAGGCTCTGAACCGTCGGCCGGGGTGGTGGTTACACGCATCATTGGAAGGGTGTATGGCATCAACCCGCCTTTGGAGGGGATTCTATATAGTCATTATTAATATTATCATTGGTGATTCGTTATCAGATGTATATAAAGTCTGTAATACATACCCCATTTCAGCCAGACGGACTCGAATATCGGGGTACTCGACCCATTCGGTCTCGTATGGTACTTTCTTATAGTTCAGAACAGCACGGGCGTTCCAGACGTTTGGTGACCTATATTATATCCCCATACTGAATTAATAGGCGAGTTTCATGAATCCGATGATATAATATAATATAACGTACCAGCTCCTCGGAGGAGTCGAATTCGTCGGAATATCAAAAAAGGTATACTGCGTCGTTTCCATTGTATCTGGCTTCAATTGGTTCTATTGAATAGATGTAGAAATTGTTCACGTCAGGCGTGGGCTGTTATAAAATTGCAAAAAGAATTGAATAAAAATCCGAGCTGCGACGGTGTGTTGTTGCAATGACGTTGTAGATTGTTACCCGAGGGTAGATATAATTCGAATATCGATATATCCTCAATATTCAAAACAATTGCAGATAGCTGGGAAACCTGCGCCTCTTTATATAATCGATCCCTCTCTTAAGATCTTTCTCAGGAGGAATGAGAAGTTCAAATTCAAAAGGCGGGGATGTCCATGTCGTACCTGTATCTGTTGGATCCTACTCTGCATTTTTCTGGGGGTTTAACTTCAACCGGCGGCCAAGTCCGATACCTTGTATCAATGCGACAGGAGTATCTATAGGGTACTATATGCACGCATACGGGAACTATGACGTCTTTTCTTATCCTAATATTAAGCTTTTATTCTGCGGGGTATAATCCATACGAGCGAGGATTGATAGTTATTTGATAAAGGATGGGATGGTAGGGCAAAGTTAACACTACCCCGACAGTAATTCAAATCCTAATAATGCGAAAGGTTTATCACTTGTACCGAGGTACATGGATTCGTAATCAATTATAGGTTAGTTTTCCGGCGTCTGGAGACGGGAAAGTCTGCGGGGTACAGCAGCCGGGCGCATGAATTTGCAGACGTGGGTAGGAGCGCCAGAGATGATTCCGATGGGGTCAATTAATTACGTCAAAGGGCTCGGCGGTAGTTGGTTTTAGGATTTTAGATTGTTGGCATGGTTGTAGCTATAGTACTATAGTGAGTTCTGATATAGTGTCATCTGTCATGGCAAATAATTTAAAACTTTGTGGACATCGTGTATGCATAAGATGTAGGGAATGAATCATCCTGGTTTTCGGATTATAGCATATTGAAGTAGATAAAATCAGTAAGGCGAGGCTCGAATGTTCTTGGGGCTAACGTTAAGATAGAGCAGATGCATATCGGCAATCATGGGTTGGTTTGTGGTATTTTGGGGACGTCTTGGCGGGGTCAAACGTTTCATAACAGCGTGTTAAGTCTACAATGTTTCCTCATACTTATAAGAACAGTTGGTTGGACAGCGGCAAGTGAGAAGACTAAGAACTAAGGGAGATATTATGCATTATCCATTGTTGGTTTCGAGTAGTAATGTCACATGCATTTCGTCAGTCGTGGATTCGTGAATTCATGATAGCATAAAAAACCAAATTTTGCAACAAGAAAATGTATCCTCTCTGTCGAAGTACGATAATTCAAAGCAACGGTAACTCTGTTACTGCGCAAGTGTAGGACGTACCCAGCCGTTATTACAAGACAAAGTAACTCTTGTTGGTACAAAAAATCAGAATCAGACAGAGAGAGAGAGAAAGAAAAAGGGGAGAATATCAAAACTTCTTAAAAAAGTTCTTAATCCTCTCCCTCTTCGAGCTTCTAGCACTAGCACTACTATCCGGTCGATCAATGCCACAAGCCGTACCAGGTCGCCGAGGAAGTTGCATCCCAGGAGTATTAGGCAATGGCAAACGAACCGAATGAGTAGAAGGCGGGTTGTAGCTAGCTCGACGGAGATGGTTATCATTGGCACTTGGAACGGTAAGATAGTTTCCAAAAAGAGTTCGTCGACGGCTGAAGTTTGAAAGACCGAGACCGCCGCCGCCGTCGTTCTTGTTTTTTCCTTCGGGTCCTGTGGTAGTAGTGGTCGTGGTGTTGTTGTTGTTTTCTTTGGGGAGAGGGAGGGCGGCGGTGCTGCCGTACAGGTGCATGCTGTGTTGAAGAGGGGTGATGGGGATTGGTGGTCTGAGGTTGAGTTCTTTGTATTTTTTGGAGGGGGTGGGGGAGGGAATTGGGCGTTTGATTGGGGTTTCGCTGCGTGGGACTGGAGTTTGACGCCCTGTGTGGTCGCAAGGGGTGCCGAGGGTTGATTTGGCATCCTTTGGTGGGGCAGGTGGGGCAGCCCTGGTTGGCGACGGTGGGTAGAAAGTCGCGGATGGTAGGATGATAGCTTTGGTTTTATTGTAAGTTGAGATTTCGGGCTCGATGGTAGGAGCTACTTCCTTTGTGACCTCCGAAGGCAAAGGTAAAACAGGGACTGGTTCCTTTATGGCTTCTTGGGGTAAGGGTAGCATAGGGACTTTTATGTCTTCAGCGACTTCTAAGAGCGAAGACGAATCAAGGTCTTCCTTCTTGACATCTGGGATGGAGGCCAAGACAGTGAGCGTATCGTAGTCCAACCTCACTACCCCAGGTGGGGGAGGGCGAGGACGTCCGCGTCCTCTTGGCTGTGAGTTCAAAGCCTTTGGGACGTCGAATTCGGAAGAGCCTGGTTCAACGACAGCAGCATTGATATTCTTTGGAACGTTTTCTTTATCCTCACGTGGAAGAACACATCCAAGAGATCGAAAGAGGCGTTGAGCCTCAATCTTCCCGTGAACGGTAGTTTCAAAGACCTTTATCTTGGGGAGCAATGGTGCGGTCATATCATCATCGTGAGGGCGGATGAGGGTGCGTTCTTCCAATGAGACGTCTTTGACGGTGTGAGGTATGATTGTGACCTCCTTTGCTGTTAAGATTTCAGCGTTTTCGAGAGGGTCGACACATGAAGACGTGATGGAGGCGGCTCGTTGAAAGCTATCTGCATCGGAGGCTCCATCTGTTTCTTCAGCTTTGATTGTTTCATCGTCTTCGGATTTGATTAGTTCGTATCCGTGATCTTCAATTTCGACCGTTTCAAATTTCTTCTCGAAGCCGAATTCGAATCTAGAATCTTCTAGCTCTGTATCATCTTGGTTTGCGTTCCAAGTATTATCAGCTGCACCACCGTTTTCATTTTCTTTATTTTCACCTTCCTTTTCATTGTGATTCCTGACGCGATACTTTAGCATCTGAACACCCTTCTTCGGTGATAAGATCACAGAAGAATCCTGTAAATTTTCTGGATTCAAAGATCCAAGGGCTCCTTCATCGGATTTAGATGCCGAAAGCTTGATCGAAGGAACGACGAAACCGTCGAGTTTTGCTTCCGCGTTGACGTTGTGGCTTGGCACCTTCTTTTCGTCATCGCGATCATTGCACGAGCTGTAGGTAATTTTATCCATTTCCATTGTTGTTTTCTGGGGGATTTTGGCGAGAACGTTCCTCCTCGCGCGCTCGCGTAAATCTTTTAATTTGGAAATGATCTGAGACAAGGGTGGGTCGCGATAAGGATAGATTAGAGATTCTCTAACTTATAGGGAGAGATTGATAAAGGAAATGGTGGTTGGAAAGAGAAAGAGGGAGAGGGGGACCCAAAGTCACAAAGGGAAAAAAATATTTGGAGGTCTTCATCTTAGATATTTCGAACGTTGTTTTCAGACTCGCTCTGGAATGCTGAGGCTGCTTGTTTTAATAGCAATGTTTGAAGATTACATTGCGATATCAGAATTTTACGAGATTTCAACTTTGCTGTTAAACATGATTGTTTTACTACATCAATGTGTGCCTTTTACTTCATAGCACAATGTCAACTACTGCTGGGGAGTCTTTCCAGGCTACTGGGGAGTATCTGAGATTTATTCTTTATAGGTCATGATCATATGAGTCCTGAAGTTCTGCGTTGAGTATGTTGCATTTCCGCTTAAGGTAATTTGCCCAGACGGTCTGAAGCTGCATTGGCCCCAGACCTGTAGAGCTTGTGATCGACCTAGAGCTTGCAAGCTTCCTATCTCTGAAACGAAGTCTCTTTGTGATGAACCGGAACCATCGGAATAATCTTTGATTAAGAACTCCCCCAAGACACACCATACTACATCCGAATCCGAAATCCATGTGATCTTTATCAACAATCAAGATTTCACCTTATTCAGCGATGCATTGATGTCGTGTCGGTTTCTCTGTTTTTCTTCAAGTACTGCAGGTAGTTCAGCCTCAAATTCCGAGATCTTCCCTGTTTGCGGGATCAATTAGCTAATTGCCATTGCAATCCGATAGTATGTCGGCATCGGCCCAGAGTAAAGATGCCGAAGTAAAGTACATGGACTCTACATCTGTCTTTGACTAAAATCGGCAATGTAACTTGCCCGTTCTATCTATAGATACTTTTAAATGAACATCTTGCTGGGTTAAAAGTATTAACCCAACCGTCTCAGAAACCTAGCGCGCGCAGGAGTATTTTATGCACAAACTGACAGATGGTACGTAACCCCTTGTTATGTTGACATGCTCTCCTCAAGGGGCAAGTACCGCCCCGAAACATGTTAACATCTAAAACCAAAACCGAAAACCATAATCAGGGCTATGCGAGAAGGGCCCAAGGAATGCCTAGTCCCGGAACCTGGACAAAATAAGCTCTCGATCATCATCAAGGCTTCTGAAATCGGTTCGCGAAGCATGAGCCGTAGTATTGCCCAGAAATCTTGGCCAGCTTTCCTGCTTGTACAACATGCAACGCAGGAAAGGAAATATACAATTCTCATTCCAGTGGTGAAACTGCTTTTTCTGATGAATGTCAGCAATGTAATTTGGCTGTCCGTCACGAGCTCCAAAATATCTTCTGGGGCATTATCATATTTTCTCATCCTGGTAGTTTAGCGAAGAAGGTTCATTGTTAGGAACAGCTAAACTATTTTTTGCCGGCAGGGATTTTTTTTCTGGGAACGGGACGGGACATGCTTGGGCGAACCTTTTGCTTAGGGTTCGCTAGTTGGGTTCGGAAAATTCCATAGCTTAGGTAAGATATCGGTATAAAAATGGTTCTTGCGAATGCTTCAAAGTCAGGAAAGCATACAAGGAAATTAAACTAACGCAATCAACTGAAAGCCCCGGGATTCGAGTACCTGCTTGACTCGAAATCCCGGACGGAGAATCAAGCTCTGACATAATGCGCTGCCCATCCCGGAATCGATAGTTTCCGAGAAGAATCTTCAAATGCAAATACTCTACCTTTCAAGAAACGAATCTTGCGGTAGGACAGAACATTTTATCATGGTCACGCTGGCTGTATGTAACGTTATTCGCATGCATGTCAAGCTTCCATATACTGGCCATGGGTTTCCACGCCCACAATCACAATCGGTTGTTCGTATTCACAATAATATTAATATCTAAACCGGACTAAGCCATGGTGGTGGGAAGCTCGAGTCATTAAGACAGCTTCGGCATGGCGCTCAAGCTAGAACCCTCTATCCTACCCCGTCGACACCTCTACCACCCCCCCTTTCTTGATTCTGACGTTATAAGATTGGATTGGTACAACGGACTACAAAGTCTATGACGTTTCCTCGTGGCTAGCTTCAGCCCTGTCTAGTTCGAGCCCTACTGTTCCGACTCCATAGTTAGCGTGCCTCAGGTAGTAATCGCGCAACCATTGTCTTTTTTTTCTTTCTCCAAATCTTCACAACTAATTTTTTGTTGAAGGGAGCGTACAGTTGCTGGGACTCTCCGACGGCGCTCACCGCCCCAGTCCAGGATCGCATTTGTGGCACAACATCGCCAACACGATTTCTATCTGCGCCGCCGTTCCACCAATCATCTTACCTGTTCCGACCAACCTTTCCAATTGCTGCAGCTGGCCGGTAGACCGTTTTGCTTTAAGAACCCCCTCTAGGTCGCCTCTTCTTCATCGTTTCCAGGAGTACAGTTTTCTGCTCGTCTTTGTCTTCGTCGCTGTTAACCTCCTGCATTCGTTGAGGTTTTTCTAGCTATTGGCTCCTCGATCAATCGCTATACCCTTTTTTGCCTTTGCCCGCCTTTTTCGAAATACCTGTCGCTTCTGTATAATCTTTATTCGGATCTCTCGTTGTTATACAAAGTTCGCTCGTGCGACTTTTCCCTGAGTGACAATGGACGTCAAAACATTCACTGAGATGCCCAAGATTCGCAGTCGGGTCTACGGTAGACGTTGGCTCCCTGCGCTCCTGGCTTCAATCTGCATGATCGTTACACTCTTCGCTCTAGGCAAACTTATGGTCGCTCATAATGTCATTCGGAATGAAAGTCTCCTGAACTTCGTGGATCCATTGAGGATGACCACTACCCCGAACATTTTCGACGCTGGTACTACGGTTTCGGGCACAGATAACGGCAAGTCACACAAGATGAGTAAACGACAAACGAGCAGGTACATTTCATCTGGAATTACTTGGAATGGCATTCAGCAAAGGCGAAACTGGAACGACTTTGCTGCAGACGCGGATTTGCTAAACTTGTTTCTTTGTGGATTGGAGGCTATGCAGGCTACGGATCAAAATACTTTACAATCTTATTTCCAGATTGCTGGTAAGTTTTATAACTATCCGGATTTTTTACGCGTGCTTCATCGAAGTTTTGGGTTGATGTTGGGTTATACTAACTTTGAAGTTAGGTATTCATGGAGCTCCATATAGGGCATGGAAGTATGTTGTTCTTTGTGAGGCACAGCTGTGAAGTAACCCGAGAATCTAACATATGGTTTGTAGTGGTGTTGAGGGTACAAATCCTAATACTGGTTACTGCCCTCACGTGAGTTTTATCCGTTTCGAATGGAGTTGAGTGACGATATTGATTTTGGATATAGGCGTCGATTCTCTTCCCAACTTGGCATCGGCCATACCTTGCCACAATTGAAGTATGCACATGAAGCGAAACCGTATCCCTGTGCTCTACGATAGCTTTGCTGACAAGGCCCCACACGATAGCAAATCCTGGGCAATCACATGCGAACCCTGGCGAACCGGTATCCGGCCGGCTCACTTCGAACTCGATATCAACGAGCTGCGAACCGATTCAGACTTCCGTACGTTTATACTCCGGAATTCTAGAAGTACCTTTTAACTTTGTGAGTATGGCTAACAGTTTACGAATAGTTATTGGGATTGGGCAAGCGATGCACAAGTTCCTCCCATCATTGGGAGCCAAGCCACTGTCAGAGTCCGGAAGCCACAGGGTTTTGTCACCATTCCAAATCCTATGATTTCTTATGTTTTCCACCCATTCCGTTCTTCATTCTTCCCATTCCCACCCGTGAGTATTGTCTACCTATTGTGTTTTTGGATCATATATTAAGAGAAATATAGTTCAATACCTGGAGACGAACCCTGCGACAGCCCGATAGAAACGGAAATTCTCGTCCTGCAGTGGTTAATCAACAATTGCGTGCGAACCAAATCTCGTAAGTTACCTTTATAGAAATATATGCGTAGGCGGTTTCCTAACATTATATAGTCTGCGTAACCGAGTTTTCAACCTTTTGAACTATCAACGTCAATTCAATATCTTCTCTAACAAGGCATGGAACGATGGGAACGATGGAAACCAAGACTCGATTGAGTCTATTCACGATTTGATTCACGTAAGGGCCTACGTGAACATGGATATTTGGCCAAATATACTAACTTTGTTGTTGATAGGGTCTGGTTGGAGGCGAAGGACGTAAGTTGCATACTTTGCGTATTAGCTGTTTTTGTTGATTCCGGTTAACATTTTTACAAGATATGGCTGTCGTCGATACGTCCGCGATGGACCCTATTTTCTGGCTTCACCATTGTGTGAGTAGATCCTACCATCCATTCCGCACACCTGGATACAATTCTGACAAACCTTTTAATTAGAATGTGTACGACGAATATTTTCTTTGAGAATGCTTTCCAAATGGAAAATCGAGCTAACACATATGCTCAGGGATCGTATTGTCGCGATGTGGCAAGTTCTTGTGAGTGTTTACCGCCGCCTTATTTTACCTCCTTTGACGGTTTCTAATAGCTTGAATTATGGTTTTCCATAGAATCCAACTGCATGGACTCCGTCCCAGGTTACCATCTTCGGTACCAGGACCAACCCCGCGGGGTCGGTAGAAGACTCTACCACTGGACTAACCCCATTCTATCGGTACCCGAACACAATGTGGACTTCGAACACTGCCAGAGATACCAAGCGTTTTTATTACACCTACCCAGAAACCGATGGTCTCAGCGCCAATGCTCTCCGAGCCCGAATCCGGCAGCTATACGGTGGAACAGCCCCACAAAACCAAGTTCGAGGGACGACGACTGGTGGAGCGACGACTGGTGGAGGGACGACGACTAGTGGAAGGACGACGACTAGTGGAGGGACGACGACTGGTAAGTCTTGCACTCAATTATCTCTTAATACTTCTCTATTTTAACATGCATATCTCTATCACAGCTTCGAGGCGTTCTTATTCTGGCACCGGCCATTCGCTGGCCACAAATGGTAAATACCATGAATGGGCTGCTAACGTCCGTCTTAATAAACACGAAACTGGCGGCACTTATCTCATCAACATCTTCATTGAAAACCCAAGCAACGGAGTCGAATGGACCGGTGATCCAAATTTTGTTGGGAGCTACTACCTTTTGTCGAAGAACGGAACCTGTGATGGTTGTTCTGAAAACTCTCTTGTTACAGGATCCGTCCCCTTGACCCATATGTTGATTACCTGTGCCAGGGGTGGTAAACTCAAGGACTTGGTAGGCTCCAACTCTCCGATTTAGTGAACTTAATACTAATTTTGGTGATATCGATATAGTCTCCAGAAAGTGTGATCCCATACTTGAAGAACAATTTACAGTGGCGCGTGCAATTGGTAAGTCCTTATGGGGACTTTAATGATAAGGTACTGTTGCTAACTAGCAATCAGCCCGGTAATACCGGTTACATCAACCCTTCGGATGTCAAGTCTCTCAAGATCTCCGTTATAGCAGCTACTGTTACGCTTCCTTCGTCGTCAGACCAAGATGCGCCAATTACCAAATGGACCACGTATTACGATATTACGAACCAGAAACCCGGTGGTCTCTGCTATGGAGATCTCAATTAATTTCTTGCAATACTTTTCATAATTTTTTAATTCCGAAAAGTTTTCTTTTGTACAGCATTGGTAGTTGGTGTTAATGATCGATCCTCTGTACTTTTCAGGCAGTGCATGTAAAACCCTCCTGCTCACACCTGCATCGTTTTTATTCTTTCCTGTTATTCTTTTATGTTCCTTTTTTTGTTTGCGGACTGATAAGAAATCCATTACAGTATGCAAGATAATTTGCATGCATCTCTTTTATGCACCCCTTGCAGTTGCCGTTGATGCACGCATTCCTATTGTTGCAAAAATTGAAGTATAATATATATATCGTTAACGGTTTCATTTGGAATTCTTTTGACGTACGTGCTTACACCTGTTGTGCGAGAGTGGTTGGTGCGTATTACATGATGCATAAACTTTTTGGAAGTTGTATTACAATCAATTATTTCTCGTCGTCGCTATATTTTGCATAAGCAATCAGGTTTCCCCTTTTTTATTTATTGCGATAACGAGTATTACGCTATCATATCATAGCAGTTTTTGCGATAAGTCATGTAGTACTAGCTAGTACTTGTCTCGTAAGATCTTAAGACCAATCGCTGACTAGTACCTGATTACTATTCTTATTTTCTTGGTAGCTAATGGTGAAACACGACTTATTTTGGTACCTTAACTAAACTAGCTTTCCAAAAGTAGTAGACAATTGATGATGTAGCTGATACCTTTCTATGAATGAGTCCTGCCAAGGGATAAGAGGTCTCATAAACCAACCTCCTGGTCTAAGAGTGACTCCGGAACGGGGTTCTCTGATCCACCATGTGCCTAGATCATGGATCAGATGCATACCAACTCGTTAAAGGTATGTACGCACGACGACGCAAAGGCCAGGTATGCCATACGACAACAAGGTTCTAGGGTGATAGGGGTAGTTCGCTTACCTTTACCATTTGCGGAGTGGTTTTGCTCTTGAGTACCTGTTTATATCCCTGCTGTCCATGCTGTGTTTGTGTTTAGCTATTTTAGTATGATTAGGTTGCAAGATTGAGACATCGATATGGAGATTGGAGATTGGGGAAGAATTGACTAATTGGTTGAGGTTGGCATTTTGGTGTGTCTGGATCGACACGAGGTCAGTTGAGGTTTTTGTATTTCTTTGGGACGGTGGATACTATAATGTTGGGGAACGTGGGAAACGGGTAGTAGCGTGGGAGAGGTGAAAGGTTTGGTATATATACCGCGATTGTTATATGACGACTACCTTTGAGTTCTAGCACTATAATAATGACCCACTTTCTTACTTCTTAGCTTACTTAGATACGCGCTTAGGTACTTATCTACTTGAGTAAATACTTACGTAGGTATTACTTAAGTAGGTACTAGTAGCTAGGTAATTGCCAGGTAGGTGGGAATGATATGAATAGGCAACACAAGAAGGGTCCCAAGATTATGTGAATGGGAGGCTTCAACGGCTATTTTGATTGAGTTTTGATATCTAAGTAGGCAGTGTTTATGATACAAGAATTGGTAGATAGGGTCAGTCATCGGAACGACCTAAGAAGCTAGACCGAGGAGTTTGATTGAAGTGATGATTTATATACAGGAAGACCCGATGAAAAGACATTCGAGAAGAAAGAAGGCGTAAGGGAAATTGCAAGAAAGATGTAAAGAATGTATACTTACAAGGTATTAGTCCACTACTACAACAACCAGGTCGGAGTAAATAGCCTTGAATCCGTTAGCAACCCGAACGAGAGAAAAAGAAGAATGGGGAAGGGAAACTTACTTTACTAATCCTCAGTCCCCGGATAAAAAAAAGGTAAGATGATCACAAAGTCTAAAATAAAAACAAAAGAATAGAAGACTGTAATAGGGGTATCATATGTGTGTGTTTATTCTCCAATTGACGGTCTGATGATACCTTTCTTTCTTTTTGGTAAGCTCTCAAAAGTACTGTGTTTTTCCCTGCTCCTGATAACTGTCGTGGAAAAGCCGATAATTTTGGTAAATCCATTAAAAAAAAAGGGTGAAAACCCCTGTTTTGGCAGTGAAGCTAGGTGGTTTGTGTAGTAAAACGCTTCGATTTTTTCGTTTCCAGAATAAAATGGGGGAAATGTTAGTCTTCCGTTGTCGACGGGGTGTGAAAAAAGTTTGGACGAAAAAAAAAAAGAGTTATAGGAAAATACCATTCCTGAGGATAGGAAATCGTTAGCTTCTACCTTTTGGAGGGATGAAACAAGTTGGTGTGAAGATATACTTACGTTCATCAAGAATGGATTTATCGGGAAAAGTTGCTCTCCACGGGATCCAGAAATCCAATCAAAATTCGTGGGTTAAACTATTGTAAATTGGTAAGTGGGGAAACTAGAGGGGAGTTATGGTAAGTTTATGCATTTGAGGGTAAGCAGAAAAGATGAATGACAGGACATATGACATTAAGGGAATTCAAGGTGTCTCTAGGGGATAGATATGTATTGGAAGAAGGAATACATGATGTGATTTTTGAAGGGATGCATGGGAGGATACATGAGTATTAGGCAGACAGGAGATAAACGTTGTACGGGCTGAAGAGAGAAGGAGGGAAGAGAAGGAAAGAGAGGGGAAAGCGCTCCTTCTATATTGGAGGGTTTCGGGCGAGGGAAACTTTCCAGTCGAACTTAATTACCTACTTGGGCAATAGAGATGCCGTGATCTACAAAGATCTGTCGATGGGGTTAAGGCTCCGTACCTACGCAGATACGTAGGATATAATATAAGCAATATATCTAGAGCTGCGTTCATGGAGTTCTATATCGCTGATGAGAGAAACACAGGTTTTACGCAAAATCCAACAAACCACTTACCATGCTATTGATAGATACCACGATGAGGTAGACCACTGTGCTGAGAGAGATAAGCCTTCTGGGGCTATAACTTCATTGATACTCCTCCTTGATGGCTTGGAGATCTTTACTAGTCTACAGTTGAGACCTAAGTCCTACCTGTCAATTGGAACTTTCAATCTCTGTTCTATTACAAGACTTATAACAATTGAAGCAACTGCAAGGACAACAACTCAATATATGGAGGAATTTTGACAGCATGCCAGCCTCTGTAGACAAGGCAACATAAACTGCCATGTAGAATAAAGCGCCGAGAATATTTGCACACCAACGAAATAGCAGTCCCACTGTAATCTATACCTCACTCATCTAGCTCGGAACCCAACCTACCCAGCTTCTTCAATTCAACCTCTTCTCATCAACCCCTCAGTCACCCCCAGCTCATCCTTACCCCCTCCCTACCACTTCGAATCTACCTGAGCAAAGATAATGAGTGCTATAAGCACTAAAAGAGACTCTCCAGGTATGTCTGAACTACATGGGGCCATCGAGGCCTCTAGGTCTAAACCTCCCATCACAGAACCAATCTACAGAGGACATCGTTATTTCGATAGCAAGTTGAACGATTTCCACTTCCTGGATGGCCACAACAATGAAGTTGGACGCTCCGAACAACATGGCAACCTCACCTGGGAGGAAATAATGGAATGGTTCACTTTCGTCTACCCTACGCTTAAGAGGGGCACATTCAACATCTACCGATGTCCCGATGCCAATCCTATGGATCTTGCCAAAACAATATCACGATTGGGTGAACCGATAGATTTTGTGAAAGACAAGGATGTCGTCTTCCAAGGTAATTCCTGGTATGTCATCCTGGGATTGAAAAGTATGTTATCATACCTCATACGACTCCCTTGCGTTGGCCTTGAGTTCCATTCCTTGTTAACATGTGCCACGAATATAGAGAAATACATCAAGGTCGAGCATACTCGCCACATTCCAGGGTTGCGGGTTACACCGAGTACAAGTGTTCCAACTGACCCTCGAGTAAGATTACCATTTTCATCACTAATATAATTTGACTTCTCTCTCCCTTCCCTTCCTCTATTCCACCTACTCTGTTCTTTTTGTCTTGGAACATAGTACTAAGAGGAAACGACAGCTCCGATATTACTGGGAAACTATAAGAAGTCGTGACCGCAAATGTGTTCTCACTGGAAAGAGCATGGAACAGTCCAAGAATGGCCGACCTGGTGCACAATTGGTCTGTTGTCCCATCTACCCACCAGAGCTTCGCTCCGAGGTAAGATCAAACTAGTCCATGATTTATCGCCGTAAGTAAATGCATCAGCAAATTAACACAAATTCCGAATTAGTGGCTGGCGAAGGGATGGCCCAGACGAATTACCGATGTCAGCGACGAGGTCGTCATTGGGAAGGAAAAACTATGTTCTATCCAGAATAGTATTTTGATGGAATCCAGATTCTCAAGCGCCTTCACAATGAACAAGTTTTCCATCAATCCAAAGGTAATGTTAATAGATATTCTGCATGTACTTGATTTGCACAATATCCGAACTCGTCCTAACTTTCGGTTTCAATCCGATAGAGAGGCTACAAGATTACGGTTTTTCGTAATGAGGACTATTCCTACACCCTCGATGGAAAGCATGCACAAATTCCGGCCGTAAACACCCGAACTTTCAAGGATAATCGCGTTTCTGATGAACTTCTCTACAACCACTGGAAGGAGTCGGTCATTATCAACATGACGGGACGTAAGAAATGTGACCTTCTTCCGACCTATCGCGACTTTCGAAGCATGTGTTCCCCCACCTTTGACGCGCGCACTAAACAAGCAATAGAAATTTACTTGGCCAAAGCCTTGGTCTTGGATATTGACCGTTGCGAGCACCCGACTATGTACGATATCATGGAAGCTGAGTTCGCTGCCCGTGGGTTCGCTGGGTATACAGACGACGATTGGTGGACCGAGCTGTAAGCTTCTTAAGACCTATTCACCCATAAGCTGAGTTGTTCTATCACAAGAAGCTTCTCTATTTCCTGCAATTGCTTTCATCCTCTTCCATTTCACCTACTGTCGTGTACCAAATTAACCCGAGACATGTTCGCTTCTGGCGTCACCGTTGAGGTATTCTTTGAACTAATGCCTACTCCTCTCCCTGCTTTCTCCTGTATTTTACCCCTTTAAACACTTAATCCCCCAAATAGCTTTCTAGAATCAAGCTATCCTAGCTTTCTTCTTAATGGAATAATGTTAATACCACCTGCCTGGCGGTGGGTTATCAATTAACGCGTTTACAAGCGAACTTAATCTCAGAGTTAACTTGTTCCTGAAGACAATTATACATTAATATAGACCAGCCGACTACAGAACGTGATATGTGTACAAGTTGGCATGGCGCAATGATTTCGATGAAGAAAATTAAGCCGTCTTGTCTTTCGAGTTTGCCTTTTCACGTAGAAAGTCTTCGAACGTTTGTAGACCAGGATGCTCTTTCTTCAAATCAGGGATATTTGCCTTATATCCGTCGTCATAGAAGAACTAGACACATAACACCGTTAGCACTTTAATTTCGGATACGATTGTTAATTCATTCATCTTCTTCTTGGGGGTGACACACCTTAAACATCAGAAAAAGGTCCACCGGCAGCATCAACTTCAACGCAAAATACGGCAACCAAGCCGACCACGGCCTCGCACCCTGCACCCTCTCATAAACATCCAATACCTCCGGAATACTCAACTCATCACCCGCCAATTCAAATTCCCTCCCCTTCCAATTGTCAGGATCTAACACTGCCTTGGCCGCAAACTCTCCGATATCCTTAACAGCAATAAGTTGCAACTTCTTCCCACCCAACACAGTCTTAAACAATCCCAATGCAAAAAACCTCCCCACACCACCATCAACCGGGAAGTTATCCATAAAAGCCACTGGTCTGATGAATGTATAGGGTATCCCCGATTCGATGATATATTTCTCAACCTCTCTCTTTGAATCAAAATGTGGAATTCCGGTATTCCTCTCTGCTGAACCTACAGATGAGAAGATTATGTGTTTTAAACCCGTTTCTTTTGCAGCATCGACAAAAGTTTTTCCTTGTGTTACTTCGGCGGCGGCATTTGGTTGTGGGATTGTGATTAGGAAGGCGGTGTCAACGTCTGTGAGGGCGGGGATGAGGGAGGATTTATCGGTTAGGTTGGCTTTTTGGAAGGAAATGTTGGCATTTTTGGAAGACATTTTTTGGGAGGCGGCGGTGGGGTCACGGACTATAGCGCGGATTTGGAGGGAGGAGATGGAGGAGGAGGATTGGAGGGCTTTGAGGAGGGAGCCGCCTTGTTGGCCTTTTTTGGAGGTAAAAGGTTAGGATATTGATATTGGGGAGCGTTATAATATACTACAGCATGGAAAGTGACGTACCTGTTACTCCTGTTATGAGGATTGTCCTTGTCATGATTATTTCTTTGGTAGAATCGAGGCTATTTGTTTTCAAGGTGTATTAAAAAAATAAACTTGGAATCCGAAACTGATAAATGAGAAAGTTGTAGGAAGTCAGAGCTAAATAACAGCCTGGGACTTCTCTCAATATATACAGAATACCCGTTCACATGCATCGAGCTCCAAGCTAGTCTACATTATATACGTAATCCACCATCAAAATGGCGGGGACAACTTTTTCCTAGCCTAACGGAAGGCGGAAGAAGAATTAAACTTCCACACCCGTGAACACCAATACCAAAGGCAAACTCCGGCGCCATAGTCCTCGAACTTTCGTCATGATGGTACTCAATTTTCGAGAAGGGAGCATCCCTGTCAAGCCCCCGCCGAATTGGGCTATCGGCCGAGAATTTATTGGTTCAGAGTTATCGGCCAGTGGCAGGTAGAGGTTACTAGGACGAGTTTTCTTTCTCGCCCGAGATAAAAATGCTTCCGCCGTTTCATGCTAGGGATTTATAATGGCTTTAGAGAGTATAAGGTCCAAGGGGAGCCCTAATCTACCAGTATCAGGATAGGTTGATGTTTACCGGCTTGGCTACAGTTGGCGGCATTGAGATCGGAAGGGTCGAGAATCGATGAGAAGGGAGATCATGCCACTTTAGGATCATAGTAAGTATACTAGCTACTAGGCAGATGCTCAAGCTTCTCAGATATCATAGCAATTGGTTAGTCGACGGTCAATGTGACTTTAGCTCTAGTCACGGTTCATTAATGCGCTTCGAATTCGACGAGTTTAAATTACAACACTGAAATATGTTGACAGTTATGCGAATGGGTCTAACCAGCCAAATCTGCAGCCGCTAACCTGGTAATATAACCAGCGGTCGTATGAGAAATATTCAGCAGATATACTATATTATTCGGCTTTAAAGGCCATAAAAAAGAAGCTAAGAACTCAATCGGGCTAAATCATATTACTTCATACTCATTCAAGCTAACCCTTCGCCAACTTTTCACCAGTCTACTTCGTCGGACTGTCGTAACCCTCGGTGATAAAGTTATCCCCAAACTTAAGTGCAATCTCCTCAAGTTGAAGGCCCTTTGTCTCCACAAAATAGAAGAAGACGAAACTAGTCAAAATGATATTCCATGATGCATTGATAAGGTGAAACTTCCATCCCAAGTCCGACATAGCGAAGGACATAGTGAAGGACATCACCAATCTAGATATAAGTCACTAAGTTTGAAATCTCGAGCTGGTGTAGTCAGAATAATGGATTGGCAGACACACCCAAGTGATGCACCCACACATTTGAATACCGCAGCACCAGCGGCTCGAAGCTTATATTGACAAATTTCTGTAGGGTATAAACTCGTCATCGGGGTAATCGAAAAGGCGTAAGATCCTTGAAATAAGAATATAGGGGCAAGGATGCCATAGTTCTTTGAAGCTTCGGTGCTATCACCATACACTATTTAAAAAACGGTAGTCTGGTCTACATCAGAAGCCATACGGGTTGCAATAACTGATTTATGGCGCCCTACCTTTAATCAAAGCGCCTAGCATATAAAGTGTTACCGTCATTCCTACCATGCCCATCAAAGTCTGGAGCCGGCGGCCAATCACATCGAGTAAGAAACTTCCGGCTACCACTACAGCAAACGACCAACACTGGATGATGACATTGATTTGGGTTTGACGGTACGTATCATTTATTCCGGCTTGCGAGAGAATCCGCGTAAGGTAGTATCTATAACCGTTAGTTTTAAATTCGAAGAAGCTACTTTCAACTGATCCACTACCTACGAAACAATGAAATTCCCGACTGTTTCCGTTATTACACCGAAGGCGACTAGAATTATCATTCTCTTCGTATTTGCCGGGGTCTACAGCAATTCTTTCCAGGGGTTCCTTGGATATGCAGCTTCTTCTTTGGCGATCGTAGCCTTTATGTCATGCATCTCAACCGCAGCATTTACCAGCGAGTCATCTGATTTTCTGCCATTAAGAATCGCTAAACTTCAGTGGCATGTTCTTCTTGTTTATTGGCAACCAGCCATCTTGGAGACTCTGGAATGAATGGCAGCAGGCCAACCGCGGTTAAACTAGGGATGGATTGAAGGAGGGAAGGCAATCGCCAAGCCCACGTCGACAGAATATTCTGACTACCATAATTTATAATAGCCGAAATAAGACCCCAAATGTAGAAGCACGCAAAAAAGAGACCCAAAATATAGCTTCGACTGCGTGGTGGCAGAAGCTCCGCAAGTAGCGGTGGTGCGGATACATTACTCAGACACGTGCCAAAGCCGATTATAATACGACCAACTACGAACATTGCAATGTTCTACGCGGCGGCTTGTAATACGATTCCAAGATTGTAATAACAGTCGCGATGAGGATGGAATTTTTACGACCGCATCGGTCCGGGATTGGCTGGACAAGAGATATGCCTAGGATAGTCCCTATCCAGACAGCGGCGTTGTTCGGGCCGGTTGTTGCATCGTTTAGGTGGAAGTAATTTGTGTATGAAGGAAGAATCGAGAGGCCGTTCATAACACTTGCATCGTATCCGAGAGTCTAGCGAATACGTCAGTTCCGGCCTGCCTTTCTAGCTTCTCGTATCCTATAACTATCGGTCACAAAGGATTCTATCGCAATAGCGCTAACTTACAGCGGAATTCACAACTGCAACGGCAACAAGCAATATGTTTAAAACTGTTGGGTTTGACGGAACTAGTTTCGACACGTGATGTCGTTGGAACCCGGCCATCTTGCTGGTATGAAAGACGAAGATAGATATAGATTACGAAATAATTAATTGAGGCCAGGGAACTTCTCTTCATGATACCGTAGCCTCTCTATGCAACTTTTATAATAACATGCCAATCCCTCAAGGCTTCTTCACAACGGATGCACAAGTTGAGTCATTCCCCATGTTCTCGACTAGCCAATTCGCAATTCCACTATTACCATCCTTGTAATAATAAGGTTCCCATAGTGATCCTATTGGTTTGGTGTAATATCACATGTATGTATCCACAGACAAGCCGGACGATTTTCCTAGTATGATTTAGTCTAGTGGGGAACGATTTAGATAGTAGTCTCCGTTAAGAATCGCGGTGGGCTAGCTCACAACAAGTAAAGGCGAGCCCTTAGCAGTAAGGGATCCGATGCTAAGCTTCTCTACCTCAACTTACAAACGAAAACCTGTCGACTTAATTTGGTAACCGGAGCTCAGAATTTGAAGGTGGGTGTCTCGTCTTGACATCTAGCCCCGGCACGAAAGTGGGTCGGAACTTAGCGCTTTCCTTTTCTGGATTTCCAACAAATAGGCAACGTTATAGAGTCCTGCAATTGCGACTGTGGAAACTTGATTCAGATTCTATAAAATTGAGTATTTACTGTGTAAACCTCCCCAGAGTGTAATCTTAATGCTATATGTTGACAATCGGCTTCTTCTTTCGCTTTTTTGACAGGCTTTGATTGGACAGATCTCCTTCACTGTGCTAGAAGCACTCTGAACCCCCACCTTTTTACATTTGCACATACATTCGATCCGTACCTTTTACTGATGCCAGGACAAATTCACAAGTGGCCGACGTGGCCGGAGTATAACACCGATAACGGTACTTCACAAGATCAAGATTTCATTGATACAAAGAAGGCTATCATCAACGAATTTGGTCGTGAAAATTTACAAAAAGCTTAGATACGGGTTTGCGAAGATTTATCATCAATAACCGATGAAATAGTCGAACGAGGAAACGAAATAATACCAATCTGCTCTGCAGAAGAGATTCTAGAAAATGGCTTTCCATCAGATGACCAAGAACAAATCAAAAAGACCGGTTGCGTTATAGTTCGCGGAGTTGTCCCTCGGATGGAAGCACAAAAGCTCTACACTGAACTACATCAGTATATTTCCAACAATTAAGATACAATTAATGCATGGCTAGTGGGGACGCCACATATGTACGAAATCTACGATTCGCCAGTTCAAAATACAATCAGATCCCACCCACGTCACCTTAAACTCCAAAGATTATTAAACGGGCTGTGGCACGATTACTCTGGAGAGGCCTCCTCAGACCCTTTGATATATTACAACGGCGTACGAGATAGACCACCTAAGCAGGTATTCCTTGGACTAGGTCCCCACATCGATGCGGGGAGTTTGAGCCGTTGGACTGCACCAACCTATCGTAAAGTTTACGCGTAAATACTCTCTGGTTATCCGGAAAACCACGATGCTTGGAACTTGGGGGTTCGCAAAGACGCTGCTCAGGGTTTGTTTAAAGCACCATCTCATTCTAGTGTATTCAGAGCATTCCAGGGATGGACCGCTCTTACCCCTTCAAAAGCGAGGGAAGGTTCTATTCTGCTGTATCCCAACGTCGCGACGACTATTGGATATATGCTACTTCGTCCATTCTTCAATCCGCCTGAAAATGATATGGAAATCATGGATGCCAGTAAATGGACATTCGACGAAAGCGGCTGCAGCTTCCCAGGCACCGAAAAAGACCAAAGCCAGTTCTTAAGCCGCTCTTCACATCCACACCTGAGACTCGAGGAATGCATGATGTATGTACCAGGGATTCAGCCAGGAGACACAGTTTGGTGGCATAGTGACGTAAGTTAGCTATTCTGATCTAGAGAGCCCTCGAATGGCTGGAATCTACTAACATTGATAAATTAAAAGCTTTGCCATGCCGTTGATCCTGAACACGAGGGTACACAAAACACATCAGTCGCCTTTATCGCCGCAGTTCCAACTACACCTACGACAAAAACCTACATTAAACAGCAGCTAGCTAATGTGCTCGCTGGGCGCCAACCTTCAGATACCCAAGGTAAGGTGAATGAAACACTTTTGAAGGGGTATCGCGGCCATGAAAACTTCAGCGAGGATGCGCGCAGGGCTTTTGGTTATTATCTTTAAATTAATTCCGTTGTAACAGCTAAATCGAATAATTACAACGATTTCAACTTCAGGTGTATAGAGTTGGACAATGAATAATCTCGGGATCCAAGTATTTTTAATTTTACAACAGGAGTACACGGATAGCTATCTAGAGCTTATAAAATTTGAAACACAATTAAAAGCACTAAATACCCTCGCCGTCTACGCTACTTGAATCACTCTTCTCTTTTACTTCTTCCTGTCTATAAATAGCCCCCCCCCCAAGCCGCCAGTCACATCCACCAGCGTTACTCGAGGCTGCAAGTCTGCTGTTGACAAATGGCGGTTCCAATAGAGAAGGCCGGCGGTTTAGTTCTACAAGATTAGGCTGTAAGTTTGGAAGCAGGCCATTTGGAGACTGCAGACTGGCACTGCTCGCGTGCTGATTCGAATTTTGAGAATTCTGAGAGCTTTCGGGGGAATCATCTTCAATGTTATTGGTAGCCTCATTTTCCTCTTCCTCGATTTCAGTATCCTCCCTTTCTTCCTCATGAATTTCGGTGCCACTAGCTTCCTTCTCTTCTTCCTCAATCTTAGTTGTCGCTTTCTCTTCCTCTTCAACCTCGGTACCACTTTCATCATCCTGACGAACCGCCTGCTGCTGTTGCTGAAGCGCATTATTAATAGCAGGGTGTGGGACTATAAGACCAAGACCTAGTCCCATATTTTGAGGAGCGGGGTTCTGCATTAAATTCGTATGTGTTCTCAAGCCATCCATAGTATTTGGTAATACATTCCCGAACATATCCCACGGCCCGTTCCCGTTGCTTTCTTCATCTTTCTCTAGATCGCCTGATTTCCTATCACCTCGAAGGTCAATATTGCCGAAACTATTATTATAGCTACCTCCTGGAGGATATTGAGGAGCTAGTGTCCTTTTTGAAAGTTGATGTTTGGCTGCCGAGATGTCATGATCAAGTCTACTGTCCCTCATCCCAATACCTCTCTTGACGGATTGGGTTATAATTTGGGATTGTAGCGCTGTGAACAATTCCAGATAGTAGGTATAGGCCTATAGTTTTTGATGCTAGATATCTGATTCTCATTGTTCATTTAAAGGCAAAAAAGCATAAATTTAATCAAAAGAATCAAAACTCCTATGAAGTCAATTCATGTATAAAATAGGGCCTAGAATAACCAATTGACTAAATGAAAGAGAAAAAGACTGGACGTAAACATGTCATAGAAACGGTTTCTAGAACTACGAAACTACACGTGAAACCCCGATATTTGCAAATTTGAGAGCACCTATTTGCGCGAAATATTCCTCCCCACTATTTCCACGACTAAGCCTTCCTAGGAATAAAATTCCCACTTGCAAATAAGTTTTCACGCAGATTTGGGAGGTTATATATTTGCTTACATACCTCATACAACGTACGTATACAGAAGAGTCAGGTAAAATAAGGAGCTCACAAAGTGATATCTGTCTTAGCCATTTACCTCCACTAATTTTCAAAGCCCGTAGGTCTTCTTGGGTCCAGTTGGCCACATCGCTTGTGAAACGATTTTTGTAGTCGTATCTAAACGGCTTAGCTGAAAGGTCAGTACCCAAGTTAACTCGAACTTTTGCCAGCGTAGCAGGAACCCAATAGTGGGCCACAGTCTTCCAACAACATCCTTAAAGGCAACTCCAATAAACTTTCCATTTTTTGTGAACCAGACCCTCTTATTTTCAGAATCAAAACCGTACCCGATTGTGTAGGGAGTCTCGCCATGGCCATAGCAAAATGGCAATGAGATGGTGTAAATGTCGCCTTTTCCGTATCTATGATATACCCGCCCTTCGTTGACTACCCAAGATTTTAATTATCAGCGTTAGTTACGCACGTTCCCTGGATATCTCCGTTCCTAGATATTATTCCAAGATATTTATCTTACTATTCCATGTAGCTTAGTCATTTGAAATGCTTCTCCGTGTAGAGGTTCTTGGCTCTATATTCTAGATTATTTTCCCATCTAAAGATATCGAGGTAAGAAAAATATGGACTTAATTACCAAGTTCGATCTTGAGTGGTTCTTATACTCCCACCCAACCAGGCCAGGCTATTAAACATATCGTTTTAGCATGTCAGAGTTTGGGACCCCGTTTGTTTCTTTAGTTGAAGGGTCTAATTGGTAGCTCCCATTCACCTTATCCCCATCGCCTTCTTCATCACTGTCCTCATCGCCATCCTCGCCTTTATTTTCATCACTGTTCCCGTCGTCGTCATCGGCACTATCTTCCTCGTCTTCGATTTCTGATATCAGGAGTTTGTCCTTTTCTTCTTCGACCGCATCCAAGAACACGTTACTAAAGTCCTAAGCTATTTGTTACACTGTGATGTCTCCGTCAGCACAAATAGTCCATCTCAATGCCGTAAAAAGAACTTCTTTCTGCTGTGACTCCATCTGATCAAGAGAGCGTTGGTAAAACTCTGCCATTTGATCGGGCAGATTTTTTAAGTGCTTGGATAAAGGCCGAGCCCATGGTTGCTGTAAGCTTTGGATAGCCAAAGCGGCATATCGAAACATACCAGCTGCTCGTTTTACAATAGCCTTGTGAGCGTCTGTTCTCTCCTTCTCTTTCAAAATGGTAGCTTTCTTTAATTCCTTTTTAACATATACCTTCACATCTTTGATATTTTTCTGTTCCTCAAAACTGATCTTCGGCCCGTGGGATAATAATGTGACAATATCGGGCTCCTGGCGACTTGTAGCGATGACCTTGATTCTAGGCGAGCTCTCCGCGATCTGCTGCAATAGGGAAATCAAATTAGTTTTCTCTCGATCATCACATTCATCGAGCGCTATTGAATTTGGTTAATGGAGGAGCTTTCCAAGGCCATTAGATTTTATTCGAGGGCTCACCGTCAACGACAATGTAAGAAGTAATAGCAACAAGCCTCGCCAAATCTACGATTAATTTTTCCCAAATTCTTGAGCCGAGTCGTTTGGAAAGTTTGATGATGAATTGGCGGCCACAGTTTCTTTATTGCCCACTTCCTTAATTCGTAACCCCGCCTCTATTTAAACCTCCTGAGACATCGACTGTTTGAAGTACCGGTAGTATTAATATACCAGGCCTTTCAGAATGGGAACTGTCTTCTACGTTTTCTCACTTCCGACCTTGCAAAAAAGGAAGCAACTAATGGGAGGAGTGCCGCTTCTTCGGCTTTACCAGGCGTTCTCTTGTCGATATCTTCCAAGATACCATCAACGATTGCGGACATCAATACACTCTTTCCGGACCCCGCATTTCCATAAACCCATAAAAGAGATGACTGGGTTGAATTGTACCATTGTTGATATTCTTCTTGATCAAAGATCCACCCACAAGTACCTTTTTGTCTCTTAGACCTGTTCGAGTTTAACTCGAAGTGGATGTCCTGTAGTGGATCCAACCATTTCTTATTCTCCAAAAACTCGGCGTTCAGCCGTTCCTTTTCTTCGTTCGCAAGGTTTCGTAAGACGGGGTCTTTCAAATCAGTAATATCTCGATTTGATTTAAACATTTTTTCTTTGATAAAGTTTCTGGTTTCTTCGCTTTGGAATTTGGCCGTCGTCGCGAGCCCTTCGAGCGCCTTAAGTGACTACTCTTAAAATACCAGGCCCGCAACTGTATGCATTTCCCCGAGTTTTTGGTGATACCATCCAGGATACCCTGCAGAACTGCAATTGGTTTTGTGATACCTTTCAATAACCGAACCTAAAAAGATTATCTCATGTCAGCCAATTAATGAAATTGCAAGAGTTTTGATGTGCCCCAAGGGAGACAATATCGGCGACCAATGTACCAGTTTGCCATGCTTTATATATTTCTTTGAGTAATAGGAAAAATACGATATATCAGCATAAAATGGGACAGCTTTCTCCAAGGCTTTGCTTCCGAGAAGCACCGCCTCGTTTTTTCCGGTTTTCTCGCCATCTGCTTCGGCTCTGTGGTATCCTTGTTCATATACTTCGGCGGCGAACATAGCTCCGGTGATTTCGTCCACCGCATCTATAAGGATACCACGGGTATTTATATCATCAAGAGCAATCTACGAAACGAAATCTCTCTTTAAAATTAGCATTGAGAAACCATATTTTTCACCAGGGTATCCAGGTGTATACATTGATATTTGGATGTGTGAATTAATTACCTCGAGAATGAGCCTGATTGCCGGCCAAACTAAGTATTCCTCTCATTTTAGTGAACTGCTTGTATTTTAAGATTCGTCACAACTTACCGACAGCGGATGTATCAGGTGAGTGCTCAAAGACCACATCACCAATGGCCACGAACATGCTCCTACAATCCACAACCAATCGAGCCATTCCAAGCCGGGGTTCTGCGTTGTGTAATGTTGCACAAGAGCCGGTCATGTGACCACATCCTACTCCTCAGCGATTTCAAGTCGCACGACAGTCGCAAGTTGTAATTAAGGTCTTACGTATATATACATTTTTCGCAGGATTTTAACTATCTTCTCTTTGATATTGAGCATCTTTCCCGCCACGACAACTTCTTTCTTGGAAGAGTACTCCTTATCGGCACGTTCCTTGGTTTTCTCACATTGCGCGATAGCTTGCTGCGGCGTGACAATCTCGTTCAGGAACTCCAAGGATGTCTTCTTCAACTTCCCACCCTCTTCGGCTTCTAGTTTTTCCCGAAAGATAGCTTTCGCCTTATCCTAGCTTGAGGTGGCCGGGCCATTTTCGGTCTCTAAAACCTTGATTGTAATGTTGTTTTCGTCTTCGAAATCATGCTCAGGATCTTCCCCACCGTTGGCGGGACCGGCTCCCTTGCCTGATTTCAAGGTAATGCCTAGCTGGACCATTTTCCCAACCGAGCGAACCTCTAAAATATTTAGAGAATATTTGTAGGACAGCGAGGCTTCAAGAAAGCAAAGGGTTTGTTTAGAACGAAATAAATTCATCAGTCGGAAATGCTATCTAGATAGGAAGGAATCTTCAGAATTCAACCACTGTTTGTTTGCGACGTCAAGCCCTGCCGTCCCAAACCCCGCATGGCTGTGAAAATAGGATCCAATCGCACGACTTCCATCTTGCTTACTGCATGATGCTTAACCGAATGATTCACAAGCTCTAATATGGATATGCGACCATATTGCGATATCAACGGGCGGAACTCACCCGGATCAGTCGTGCCCCTACCTAAGCACCCGTCGTCTTATGTTTGGCCTCCTTGCAGGCGGAGCGGCCTGATAGGTATCCGCAAAAGTGGGGACCTTGTATTGTTCGATCGGGCTTACTCCTCTTTCTGGTATAGGGTTATCAAGCTTCAGGGATCAGAGGTTTTTACAATAACAAAGCAACCTTCCCAAGGTAGCCTCTGGTCCCAGATACTGAGGCCACATATCCTCGACGAAAATACGAAAGCTAAATGCGCAGTTGTGAGCCAGTAATTTTGAGAATCCGCCAATGTATGCTTTTCGTCCCATCATTTAGTTCGGATCCTTCTCCCGAACCAAATCTTGCGAGATTTGACGGGAGAGGCTCTGCTAACCCTTGCTGTGCCGCGAGCTGGCACAACCGCTGTCCGCAGTCAAAAATAACTACACCAAGCCGCCAGCGCCAGCATTCAAGGGCTCATTTTAGGCCCGTCGATGGGTCATTTGATTTAATCGATTTCAGTTTCCATAAGTTTGGACGCAAATATAGAAACTTGCCAAGCAATAGCGGAGCAAAAAGTCAAGTCTTCTCGCAAAAATGATTCCGAGCCCCGGGACAAGGGCAGAGTTCCTGTCCCAAGTCAAGAAAAACAATGCCCGCATAGGCGTGCAGTGAAACAAGGCGCAAGGTAGTAGGTTAAGCTTGACGCCCGAAGTGCGGTGCGGAAGACCTTGTCACATCTAACTGGCACACTTCCCGTCTGCCGAATCATACCTTTGGGGAAAGAAATGTGACATGCCAGAGAGGATGCATGATCGTGATAAGGCAGGCAATGGAGCCGGGCAGTTTACGAGAAGGTCTAATTGTTTACTGCTGGCTTCTTCGTGACTCCGCAAGGATTTATAAGAAAGGAGCAACCCTAACTTACAAAGCTTTACCTCATTTCCGGAGCGCAGGATCTATACTGCTGGTCTCACAGCATACACACATACGTTACTTCATAGATAAATTCGAGGACGCCTTTTAAAGCCTTTTTGAATTTCGAGCTTTTACCCAACTTAAATATATTTTCTCTTGACATTTCTACTGTGAAACCCAAATAAAAAACCAGGCCATGGCCACATTTTCTCGTTCAGTGAAAGCGTCGATAGGGCGAACTTCGGCCTACTTGATAACCGCAGTCGGTGCGGCCGGGATGGTTTCAAGCTCTCAATATAAATCCATGAAATCTCTGTTCGTCGACAACACAATTCCGTCTCCCACATTAACTTCGCCTTTTGAACATCCATCCTCGAATCCGTTCCCAACAAAACCCACAGCCAGCCAATATCACGCTCATAGGCGGACGAAATTTATTGCATCTACGGAACATGGATCCCAGGACTATAGGCATCCTCGGCGGCGGCCAGGTAAGCTCATTACTCTCCCGATATATCCATTTTGAGGGGTGGAGGGGCCAGTATCAATGATTAATGTTCTTGACTTCAAACTTTTTAGCTAGGCCGCATGATGGTCGAAGCCGCTCACAGATTAAACCTCTGCACCACCATTCTCGACGCGGACAATTCTCCTGCGAAGCAAATAAACGCTCTGTCTTCCCACGTTACGGGGTCGTTTAGTTCCTCCACAGACATACTCGAACTCTCGAAATCTTGTGATATCTTAACGACTGAAATTGAACATGTTGATACGAATATACTGGAACAGATCGAAAAGGAAGGGAAAGTTGATGTCCAACCGGCGAGCGAAACCATTAGAGTTATTCAAGACAAGTACTTGCAAAAAGAGTTTTTGATCAGGAACAATGTTGCTGTGGCGGATACTATCAAGATTGATACTCCGAGTGTGGAATCTTTGGAAAATGTTGGAAAGGAGTTTGGATACCCATATATGCTGAAGTCGAGGACACTGGCATACGACGGAAGAGGAAATTACGTTGTCAAATCAAAGGAGAGTGTCCCTGGAGCACTCGAAGCACTTTCGAATAGACCTCTATACGCCGAGAAGTGGGCAGAGTTCAGCATGGAACTTGCAGTGATGGTTGTCAAGACTCGAGATGGAAGAACTCTATCGTATCCGACAGTGGAGACGATCCACGAAAAC
The DNA here is from genome assembly GCF_004000055.1 of Arthrobotrys flagrans. Taxonomy (NCBI): domain Eukaryota; kingdom Fungi; phylum Ascomycota; class Orbiliomycetes; order Orbiliales; family Orbiliaceae; genus Arthrobotrys; species Arthrobotrys flagrans. Next base: position 5,254,086 of record NW_027137547.1, read on the forward strand.
AATATCTGCAAGCTAGTATACATGCCAGCAAGGACCACAGTGGATAACAGGGCAAGAGCTCAGGCCCTTGCGGAGGAAGCGATACGACATTTCCCAGGTGCCGGTATATTTGGAGTCGAGATGTTCCTACTTAAGGATGGGTCCATTCTTGTCAATGAGATTGCCCCTAGGCCACACAACAGCGGCCACCATACGATCGAAACCCACTCAACCTCTCAATTCGAAGCTCACATCCGCGCTATTCTTGACCTGCCACTGCCACCCTCCATTACCGCCCCTCGCACTTCCACAACATCCTCAATAATGCTGAACATTCTTGGAGGACCGGATCCAGCTTCCTACCTACAAGTTTCTAAACTGGCATTAGAAACACCTGGTGCCACTCTTCATCTTTACGGCAAAACCGAATCTCGACTTGGCCGTAAGATGGGTCACATAACCGTTGTCGCTGACAGTATCTCTGATTGCGAGACCCTTATTGCGCCCCTGGTAGCTGCAACCTCTTATAATACATCGCTATCCCTGATCCCCGCCTCCCTCCCAACCCCATCTTCGCCGATAGCGGTCATCATGGGATCTATCTCGGATCTACCTATCATGTCTGCTGCACTTAGAACTCTTGACACCTTCAATATCCCCACACAACCTCGCATTGTCTCCGCTCACCGTATGACACAAGAACTATATGAGTTCTCGACAACAGCCGAGGCACGGGGTATTCGTGTCATTATTGCAGGTGCAGGTGGCGCAGCACATCTACCAGGAATGTGCGCCAGTATGACCTCGTTACCAGTGATCGGTGTACCGGTGAAGGGATCCAGCTTGGAAGGGATGGATAGTTTGCTTTCGATTGTACAGATGCCAAATGGGATACCTGTTGCCACTGTTGGTGTGAATAGAGCGGACAATGCTGCTTTATTGGCAGTTAGGATTCTAGGCGCCGGTGAAGGACGATATAGAGATGCAATGGCTGGGTTTATGAAGGGTATGCGGGATGCAGTTGTTAAGACTGATGAGATGCTCATGGAAGTTGGTTGGAAGAAGTACCTCGAAGACAAGGAGAAGGAAAAGAAATGATTATCATGGCGCATGACTTTTACACGGTGTTTACGTTTTTCTAGATGTTCACGAAAAGCCTTTTGATTTTAGATTAGCTAGTGTATATGCCCCTTATTATGTTGAACGAATATACATCACGATCTCTCTATGCCCTCGAATACCAAACTTATGAAATTCTAAAGCTAGTTTTCTGAACCGAAGTTGTATTATAATAACGCGACATGAGCTACAGCATCATATCTGCTAGAATCAGCGTCCCCCTAATCTGAAACGCCAGCTTTTGTCTATCAATCCTGAGACGAAAACTATTTAATTGTACACATATCCAATAAAATAGACAAGATATATCGTAAGCTCCTGTCAACACTACCAAGCCTGCTGTCTCACACATCCACCTCCCCTAGAACTCTTCCGCCAAGGTTAACGTCATCGGTCGGTCGCAGAGCCTTACTATTTAGCTCTTCGCTCGATGATGTTTGCTCCAACTTCGTCATATTCTTGCTTGCTAATCCAAAGTTGATGGAAAGCACCGCAACTGGCGAGGATGCTGCCTCCGAGCCAGGCGGAATACTTTCTCTCCGGAATTTGACCAGGCGAGTGGATTTTAACGCGGGGACCGGGGAACATAGTCATAAGCTCATGGTTAAGCCGCTCATTTATCCTATACAGCAAACTAGTTCCTCCAACGACAACAATGTTATTAAGCATATTGGCGCGGATGTCCGCATCCAAATGATCAATAGAATCTTTGATCATTTCAGCGATACCCTTAGGTAGATCTCCCGTAATAGGCTTGGGGGAGATAGAAGGGTTGAAGAGTGACTCAGGAGCCAAAAACCTATCGATTCCAAACCGACGTTGATAGCCATCGGGGAACTCGAAGGCCTTATCAGCAATGCCGCGAAAGTTATCCGGGAGGTTGTTTATGTCGGCTGGGAAGGTTTTGGCCTCTGGCCAGGTCTCCGAGACGCATTCTTTGAATTCATGGATGAAGCGGTCTTGTTGGAGATCGAGGAACGATTGATGTGGTTGGAAACCGAAATCCTTGGTTCTAAGAGGTGGCGCAGCTGCAAGGTCTGTATATGGGGTCTTGCTTTTGAGAGTAAGCCAAGGTGCCATGCGAATTCCAAGCTCTGTGAACTGATGCCTTAGTTGATTGGTCAGATGTTGACCAGCGAGCGTTGTTCTTTCAGATCCTAGAGGTGGCTTATAGTCAGCATCCGTCCCATGACCAAGTAGAAGCTGCGTGGTATTGTACCTTTTCTTAACGGAATACCATCGATGACGGGAGTCACACTAGTGTACGCATGACCCATATCGACTACTAAGGCCGATGGCTTGCTATTTGCAAATGACTCGCAGACGGCACTCTTTACAAGGAAGTAAGCCGGGGCATTAAAGTCTTCAAAGACAATTTCGGTTGTCTTCTCACGTTTCTTTAGGGGATTCCAGATAGGTTCTGTGACTATAAGCGGATGTTCCTCGATCCTAGACGACAGCCTGTATTCTATGCAATGTCGCCAGATCTCAGTCGCAACTTCCCAGTTCTCCACTGGATAGAAGTAAGCATATGAGGCCAAGGTGATGACAGAGATAGGAGGTAGTTTTAACGCACCGATTCCTTCGCTCATCGGATTTCGAATTTCCATGCCTTCAACAACCGAATTGATAGGATTTTCTCCAATCTTCAACTTTCCAAAGTACTTCTGCTCCTCCGGATCCGGAACGATACCGTAGGAAGTCGGAACACATGTCTTTGGTGTATCTTCGCCAGCAAAGCCGCACCTTGTCGTGCCTGTGCCTGGATCAAGCACCAGGGCAGAAACCTCATCTATAACGAATAGCTTTAGCATCGTGAAATAGCTCGAGCTAGAACATATATCTCAACTAACCTCCTCCATACTCAAGCTCGGCCGGTTTGGTCGTCGGTGGCAGAACCCCGGTCATCTGCGGAGTGCTCGCCATTGTGAAAAGAAGCCGACGCGTCGAATGTGATCGTGAAAGCAACTAGCGAGCAGATTACCGGGTTCGTAACGTGTATCGAAAGTGAGTAGATGCGATTAACGCGACTTGGGAAGCTAGGCCGAGGTAGGAACGAATGTCGGAGGTGCTATCGTCGTCGTTGATGATTTCGACGGCGGGGTGCTTTTGAGGTGTGAGCTTTTGTGATCGCGCGACGGACCAAATGAAAGACCCCAGTTCAGCCCAGCCGAGGCCAATCGGACCCTGTCTATTTCCTTACACTGTTACCTCAGTTCGACAGGTCCCAATTTCCCCTACATCCCGTCCTCCTCCTCGTCACCCGTACTAACTATAACTGGACGGGACAGAGGTAATAGGGGTGGCCTGAGTATAAAAATACTCCCCGTTCCTGCCAGCATCAATCGTCCTTTCACCTACGGAATACACATCACGGACCACAGCCATGTCGGTGGCATCGCTACGATACTTATTCACTCCAGAGCTTCTGGACGGCCGGTTGGTATCAGATATTTCTGATACAGCTCAAAGAGATGGAGCAGCTAAACGGGAAGAAGGCTCTGCCTCGAGCAAAGCTCCATCGAAGAGGACATCGCCTTCAAGATGGCAGACGATCGAATACTTTTTCTACTATATAATAGTCATCATCGTCGTACCGTCAATGTTTAAAGCGGCATACGATATATCGAAAGGTAGGTCGTGATGGCTTTCATATTAGGACTGTAGATATCGGCTAATATATCGGGCCGTATTACCAGAGGAGCATCCAAACTACCTAAGATACTCGAGCATTCTTTCTAAGGGCTGGATCCCCGGTAGGAAAGTTGTATGTGCATACCATTTCCAGTGTCCATACTTCTTCGAGTGGCCTAATTGTGTACCGACGATAGGATAATACAGATATGCAATACAAAGGGTTTCGAGACAACATACCGATCCTAGCCATCGTTTTAATTGGCCATTCTGCCCTCCGGAAGCTATCGACGAAAATTCTGGGTAACGGGAATATCGAGAGTCGAGTAATTTTCGATAACTTCTTCGCAGCGGTTTTCCTCCTGGCTCTTCACGGAATAAGCTACTTTAAGGTCCTCTTTTTGATGGCTACCAACTATGCTATCGTAAAATACTTTGGACCTTCGAAAGCTACACCATTTGTCTCTTGGGGTTACAATCTCGTCTTTCTATTTCTCAACGAATGGAATCGCGGCTACATGTTTGGTCGAATGTTCGGACCAGAGTATGGATGGATTGATAACAAGTACGGAGGTATTATGCCTCGTTGGGAAGTCCACTTCAACTTTACTATGCTCCGAATAATCAGCTTTAACATGGATTATTATTGGGCTCTAACTGCTGGGCCGGATCTCGAGGTATAGCTTCCTCTTTGTTTGCCCTGCCGTCGTTGTTATATTGATTGCTGAAAATTATTGCTAAACACGTCTAGAGGAGAAAGAGGACGCCACCATCCCACCAATCGGATAAGGATCGTGTATCCACTTCTCATCCTCTAAGCTACTACAATTTCTCGACCTACCATGCTTACTGCCTGTACTCGCCTCTCTACATCGCTGGACCCATCATAACCTTCAACGACTATGTAGCCCAGAATATCCATGCGGCTAGACAGGCACTACCCCCGACGAATTTTAAACCAGTAGTTCTTTATGCCGTCCGGTTCTTGCTGAGCCTTCTCTGTATGGAGTTAGTGCTTCACTATTGCTACGTCCAAGCTATCTCGAAAGCTGCTCACCATCCTTACAATGCTTGGATTAACGATACCCCGTTCCAGCTCATGATGATCGGTTACTTCAACCTCCACATTATCTGGCTGAAACTATTGATCCCATGGCGTTTCTTCAGGCTCTGGTCCTTGGTAGATTCTATTGACCCTCCCGAAAATATGCTACGATGCATGAGCGACAACTACTCCGCAGTTGGATTCTGGAGAGGTTGGCATAGAAGCTATAATCGTTGGAATATTAGATACCTTTATATCCCCCTTGGAGGATCGAAGAAACGGCCAGTAATCAACATGTTGGTGGTATTCACATTTGTTGCCTTGTGGCATGATCTCTCCCTGACGCTCCTAACATGGGGCTGGTTGATTGTGCTCTTCATCCTTCCTGAGTTGACGGCCCGAGCATTGCTTCCATACAACAGATATGGTGGGAACTGGTGGTACAGACCGCTCGCCGCCATGGGAGGAACCTTAACCGTTCTAACCATGTGCGGAGCTAATCTTGTTGGTTTCGCCCTTGGTGTTGATGGTGTTAAGCAACTAGTCTACGACGGCATCATAAACGCAGGTTGGGCAGGTGTGGTGTTCCTCGGTGGAACATTGGGATGTCTATTCGTTGGCATCAATATCATGTTTGAGATCCGGGAAGAGGAGGCTAGAAGAGGTTTGTTCTTGGGTTGCTAAGTGCATTATCAGGTTTTTAGCGTTACAAAAGAGTTATCGCCATTGGTTGTGTATATACTTCGTCTTTCGTCCTTTCTTACATACGCATTACGCAACTTGTATTTTCGAGCGACAGGATAAAAATGGGGGTTTTAAGGTTTTAAACTAGGAGGACATGAATTCCATTCACCATATATCGTTCCAAGAATATTATTTCCGTTGATTTCTCATACGTCTGGCGAACACTTCCAGTTCGACCCATCCGTAGGTCTCACAAACGAGGGTGCATTCACACAGATACAACTTGAATTCAAGGAATTCCACCCAAAAGGCTGCAACGTCGCCAATTTCAAGCCTGAAAGCTTGCCTCTTACCCTTAATCTCAATTGGGACTTTGATATCCTTCTCTCTTATTGCTTGACAATATACGCACCACACTATAGTCCCCGCCCAGGCTAGTGGGTAAACCCACGCCCCGGAGATGCTTCCGAACCCGTCGAGTACGCTACCATTGTTCAGCATTCCATGGCTTGGGCAAACTGCCCCCATGGTACTCGAGTATTGCTTATCCAAATCCTGTCCTCTAGGCCTTGTAAATTCCCGATTCACTGGTTTTGCGGGAAGCACTGCTAGGCCAATGCTCGTCCCAACGGTTCGGTACCTAGCCCTTCTAATCCTTTTATCACAGAATCTGTAGGTGTAATCAAGATCCCCAAGTAGACCACCCGTAGTTTGTCGGTCCATCCGGAGCGAAGGAAGATGAGGTTCTTCGCACAATTGTACAAGACGAAATATTTTTAAACTCCCTCCATCCAAAAATATGAGCAAATGCCGGATCTGTTTTAGCTAAGATCTCCACCGTCGATGGAGTAAGATAAGATCGCGAGATTCGTGTGATGATCTCAATTGGAAGATCATATATCTTCGGTCGTACCCGAGTTTTCGACTCATATATCTCCTCCTCTTGCGTACTCCCAAGCTCTCGATTGAGAATAACATCCAGTACCTCCCAACTCTTTACTTCTAGCGATAATAGGTAATACCGAATGCTTCCTCTGCTCTCCATCCAGCTTCCAGAACTACTTTTGCAACCTGATCTTTCTTCTCGCCTTGATTTGATTGCTTCGACTTCAATCCTAAAATCTTGACAGATCTCCAGCCGCAAACTGGGCACACTCCGATGTCTTCTTCTTAGGCTACCGCTGCGCGTGCATCTTTTTGTTTAGTAACAGCAACCGTATATTTGCAAGTCACCCCTTTCACATATCTCGCATTCCACCCTTCCACGATCTGCAAATCACAATGATCACGCCACCGTCTCCACCTCCGCACCCCAAAAACCTCCCCTTCGATCGTAACAATCTCATCCGTATACCCATGTACATTCCTCCCTTCCGTACCAATATACGCCGCACATCTATGATACCTACACCACCTCGTATAAGGTCTAAAAACCTTATACCCCACACTCTTCGGTTTCGCAGGTCTGTCAGTATCCCCCATCCCACCATCCTTAAGATCCCACTAATACGGTAAATCCCCTTGGCTTTCTACGTAGCCATCGGCTTTGTGAGAAATTATTCATCGTAGAATATAGTTCCAAAGTGTCCGAGGGTGACTAGAACACCGGGGGAGTTACAATATTCGGTCTCACCGTTTCTACCATTGTTGATTTTGCTATTTGGGGCAGGGCACCAATTTAGCGATCCACAGTAGAGACATGGAATTGGCGATTGGCGATTTGTGAAAGATTTGAGAGTTGTGAGGAGGCCTTTGTTATTGCTGCCGATTGGATCGATGTTAGGGGACAAGAAACGGGTGATCGTACGTTTGAGGCAGGTTTCTGAAGGGGTGGAATTTAAATAAACTGGGAAAAAAGGTTTTAGAAATCGATGGGAGACTAGTAAGATATTTGTGAGTGTATCTTCAGAAATATCTTCAGCCGTAAAAGAATACTATCTGGGAGGCCGTCAACGGTTGGATGCACTTCAATCATGCGTTGTTTTTGTGACGTTTTGGCGACGAATTAATGAACAACAAGATTCACATTCCCTCAAGGAATCCTTGAGGATGAGTTGATACTCAAATACTAAGACCATGTTGAAACTTTAGTTCGATAGTCCCATTCTGAGGCTCCATACCTCGCTTCTATATCCACTCGACCAGGCTACTATTTAGGCAGCATTAATGTCCACCCTAATTTCATATTTCCATTTCGAAATATTCGAAATACGTTGGCGATATTTACTAGCAACATTGTCGATTCCTCATATTGTTTGATCCAATCATGATATTGCTCGCTGAACCAAATATGCGTAATCACGATCTAAGTCTATGTAGATCTCCCAAGATATGCCATCTTGTAAAAACCACGAGACAGCTGCATGATACATGTACGAAAACCCTCCATCTCCAAAATGAAACACAACTCGTACACGGGAAATCGCAAAAATTACGAAACCACCAAGCTGTGAGTCAACCAGAACGTATATGAAAACGCCATGCCCAATAATATGTCTTAGTATGCAGCAGCGCACGCCTAAAACACCTTTACCAAATCCGCCAAACCAGACGCCGTATAAAATGCAATAAAACATGATCCCAAAACGCCCAAAAAATTGAGCTGCCCATTATGTCATTGGTCGAATCCCACTGGAACCACCACGTCCGCCTTTCGAACCACCTCTTCCGCTGCTCCCCCCCCTTGAAGACTTTGTGGCACCTCCCGAGGTTCGTTTGAAGAACTTCTTCCCCCCTCGACCCCTACCACCTCCAGACGCGCGTTTGGGAGCACGGGTAGTCGTTTTAGTCGTCGAACTCTTCGCTTGAGATGCAGCAGCCACTGTTCAATTGGTGAGAATTTAGTTCGAAGTAGAGAATGGAAGGTATTAGACTTACTCCTCGCGCTAAAATCCGATGCAGCCTGACTTTTTCCCGCAGTATTACTAAAATATCGCGACTCCTCACCATCGTTGTCCTCGTCATCGTAATCGTCATCAAAGTCTTCTTCCAAAAACCCGTCTATCCCTGGCAAGTGCGTTTGCGCCTCACCACCATGAGTGAATTGCGTTCCCTCATAATTCTCTAATTTCTCATTATTGTATTTCTGCATGATAGGCAGAAACTTAGAGCCATAGAGCCGGATACGCTCTTTATCTTGAATCTGGGAAATTGCCATCAACTCATTCATACCTGGAAAATTATTAGCAACCCGTCATTCAAAGTCTGAGAGTTCTGAGTAACCTACTGCAAGGAAGTTTGACGCCCATCCAACTTAACTCGGTATCCGTAAACACCGACTCTACGCGCAGATCCCTCTCGTTCATCAGCTGCACAACTGTGTTAGCTTGGCCATCTACATTTACAAAAGATTTACGTACGTCGCCTCGAACCCGCTTCGCATCCTTCAGGAACCGTTCAAGCACATCAAGATCATACTCGTTTAGCCCCGCGCGAATATTGTCGGCAGCCATTCCGATCGGCTGGGCAGCAATCTTCTTCCGCCGGGGTGCAGCCATGTCGTCGACAATGCCGTCACTCTTCCGCTTCTTCCCGGCGGCACTGCTACCGCCGTCGCGAATAGGCATGAATCCATCGTCATCCGGTTGGGTGTTTTGGAGTGTCGCCGCTTTGAGGGATCTCCCCTTAGTTGGCGGGATCGGCGAAGAGACGTTGGTGGATTCGAAATCTTGGTCATTGCCAGCTTTATTCCTCGCTGTCTTCTTTGATGTTGTTGGGGAATGTTCGAATGTCATCTCCATTTTCTTGAACCCGTTACGGAGTTCTGACTGTTTTCTCCCAGGCTATCGAGAAAGGAAAAAAAAAAAAATCAAGGTTAGTTCCAGTAGTTAACCAGTCAAAACAGCTGGCTTGGAAATTAGGAAAGAGGATGGAACTTACGACTATGTAGACGTTCGTGAATCCGCTTTTATTCGGTATGTATTCCTGACAAATGATATCCTCTGCGACCATCCGCTCGACCAACCTTGTTGAAGCATCTTTCTCCCAACTCTTGCCTTTACCGAACCCATCCAGGTTGTTCCAGCCATTCTCCATGATTATCTTTTGCCGAGAGCCTTTGAAGATATCCACGATATTAGGGACGGTCAGACTCTTGCCTTCCGCACCAGCCACAATGCTCAGGATCGACTTGGCTTCGTCAGTAACTTCACGAGGAGTATATTTAATGCCGGACTTGCAATTGTCGCATGTCTTCTTACAGTCCGCAGGGTTATATCTTTCGGCAAAGTAACCGAGAACCTGCATCCTCCGGCATTCGGCCTTATTCTCGCAGTAATTTGCAACAGCTCTGGCCATTGACTTCCCATGTTCGATCGTGAATTCAGTGGCCCCTTCACCCGTTTCGATCATTTTCAAAATTCGCATGATGTCGCCACTGCTATAGAACAGGTAACAACCAGAAATTTTACCATCACGGCCAGCTCGGCCGGTCTCCTGATAATACCCTTCCAACGACTTCGGAAGACTGTGGTGTATGACGAACCTAACATCAGGTTTGTCAATACCCATTCCGAAGGCTATGGTTGCGACGATGATTTTCAGTTGACCACGCTGCCATTGCTTTTGGATTTCTCTCCGTTCCTCATTTGTTAGGCCGGCATGATAAAAGTTTGCCGAAATCCTTGCTTTTCGAAGCTGCTCGGAGACTTGTTCACAATCTCGTTTGGAAAGACAATAGACGATACCGCATTTCCCTTTATAGCTGTTTTGAATAAGGTTAATGATGTCCTGAATCACCTGCGGCCCTTTACCTTTCCGAAGAACTTCGTACACCAGATTTGGTCGGTTGAAGCTTTGCTTGAAAATTTTGCACTTATTGATTGAGAGATTGCGCATCAGGTCCCCTTGTACTCGAGGAGTCGCTGTAGCCGTCAGCGCCATGAAAGGGACGCCCTGGAGTCCTGATCTCAGTTTCCCTAGTTCTTTATAATCCTTCCGGAAGTCATGACCCCATTGGCTAACGCAATGAGCTTCGTCGATTACCACTCGTGCAATCAAGTTTCGTCTGTGCAGCGAACCCATCGCCGTTTCCATGCTTTTACTCGATGCTAACATTTCAGGTGTAACATAGAGCAGTTGAATGGATGTCGCCGCATCGGGGCTCCTCAGCTCTTTGAGGATCTCCCTCCGTTCTTCCGCCGTTATGGAGGAATTAAACATGAACGCTCGTATGTTTAGCGCCTTAAGATGATCAACTTGGTCCTCCATTAGCGACAACAGCGGCGATATTACGAATGTAATCCCCTTAGTTCTGCCGGAGGATACCACCGCGGGCAATTGATAACAGAGTGACTTGCCGCCACCGGTAGGCATGAGAACAAATACATCATTCCCACCAAGGGTGGCATTAATTGCTTCGAGCTGGTTAGCTCGGAACCCTTTGAGTTTAAAAGTGGTTTTCAGTGCCCGAGCCACATCGGTAGACCATGGATGAGTCATGCTAGGAGCCCCCATGTCGGCTTCGACGGCTTTCTGGGTACCGATCTCCATGATATCCTCATCGAGCTCGACGTCCTCCTCGTTCAGGTTATCGTGGTCCTTGGTGTACTGGCTGACGGCCCTTGCACGAGCCTCGAAGATATTTGGAGGCGGTTGCTCAAGAACTTCGATGTCAGAGGACGGTGACCGTTCTCGCTGGTCCAAAGGTCTCCCCTCTAGCTCAGCAAGGTCTTCAGGACTTAACTCGAAATCGTTCTCAGAAAATCCATCCATGTTGAACGAATTGCCCTTAGGCTCAGAAGTCTCTTCCTCTTGGGCCTGGTCACGGATTTCATTTTCGAAATTGAAATATTCTTCTGGGATGTCATCGCTATCCAGCTTTTCGATATCATCCAACTCTTCTCCAAAATCGTCCTCTATTTCCCGTCCCTTGCCTTTATCGATGGTTCTCTGGGCCGGAGAGCTTGGCGCAGTGTACACTGCATCCGGCGGGCTCGAGATTTGCATATCAAATGGGTTGCCTTCGATATCATTGTCTTCGTCGATATCGTTATCAACATCCATTGTATCAAGCTTCTTTGGTAGCACCGTAGCGCTAACTCTGTCGTCAGCCGATTCGTTGGACAGCTTAGATCTAACGGGGTACTGGGTCTGCTTGACGAACTCAGTTGGTACCTCGGCTACTCTAGCAAGGAACGGTCTCCGTATTGGTGTGTTTTCTACAAAGTTTTGTGTAGCGTAGACATTGACCGCGGCGTGTTCTGGCGTGCGGGGAGGCGGGCTATCGTGCGCTTGACCTGGAAAACCCTGGCCAGTCCCCTCCAGATCAGCAAGCTTCCTCTTCAACTCCTCGAATCGGATTGCCATCTGGACGAGCGTCATAGGCCCTTTGTACTTGTTAGATGTGTACGCGTGCATCATGACACTGATATCGGCCATTTCCTTTTCAATGTACCATTTTTGATGGGATGAACTAGAATCAAATACCGGCGCAGGAATGGCTCCGCGAAGTGGTGACTGAATATTCTCCTTTCCAGTCGCCGGCGATAAAGTTTTCCCAAGATCTTTCGAAAGCTCCTGGGGGCCTGGAGTCATCCTCTGGTTCATCCGTTTCGTCCTCGAGGGGCTTCTATGAAACGGGCTCGACTTGACCACCATGGCATCCTCTAATGAAATTTTCGGACTGTTGTCACGGTGGTTTACACTAAATGCTCTTGCAGGGCTGGGGCTTTTCAGAACAAAGATTCTAGACCGTTCAATATCTGGTACCGACACAGATCTCTGTATTGGCAGATTGGCATTGACCGCAGGGTTATTGCCATCTGCTACGCTTCCACGCCCTATCGTCACACTATGGTCTGATAGATCAGCGGAATCGTCGTCCTCAGAATCAAATACTATCGTAGGGTGCTTGCGGGTGGTCCGGACCGCTCCGACAACCGCCAGAGCGGAAACGGTGGTTCCTTCGTCTACTGTAGCTGCCTGCGCCCGGATAGCAGTCTCCGTGATTCGAAAGGGTGGGGTTTCATTGCCCTGTGGTCCTTTAGACAATATTTTACGCTTGGTCTTTGTAGATTTGCGTACAGTAGTAACGGTTTCCTCCGCTTCTTCAAACTGTGTTTCCATTCCATAATCATCATCGTCATTCGGACTAGGTCTGGTTACCGTTGGTCGTGAGGAAGTTGGTGTTTCTTTCGCGATATTGGGGCGAATGGCAGCTGGCTCTTGGCTGGAGTACGGTGGCGGTGGATCAGATGGGCCGATAGGAAGGGTCGCCTTGTCCGGAGCAACTATTCGTGAAGGTGTTGATGTAGCCGACCTTGTAGATAACCCACGTTTGAATCTCGAAGTTGGGAGGTTTGGGATATCATCATCGTCTGACATTGTCAGGTCAATAGACTCAACCGGTTCTGTAGGAAGTACAACCTTTTTGGTCGCTACGAGAATAAATATAATGGTTAGTCATTATCCATTTGTTTGCTGAAGTCGCAACATACTAGCCGGCGTCTTTGTCCCTTTCCAGCTAGCACAGTGTTGGGTATACTGTTCAAGCAAGCTATTTCCATTTTTCTTTACTGCCGTCGGCTTGACCTGCGATGTCTTTTTCCTCGCTGCGGGTTCGTAAGGGTCTGATTCGTCCTCGGTGTCAGATTGTAGTCGTTCTGTTGTAGGAGCATTCCGTTGCAAGGCAGTCTTCCTGGGGATTGGGACATAAGGATCTTCTTCATCCTCGTCATTTGGCGATGGCTCCTTCTTTTGCAAACTCGCAAGCATCCGCCTGTTACTCGGCGTTTTTGCTAGCTGGAGAATCGGCATGTTGGCAGCTGTTGGGCCTCTTGCAACTGTCGCAGATGCCTGCGTATCCTTTTGTGGTGCCTGATGAGCGAAATCGACAGACCGACCGGTACTTCCTCCACCCGGATCGTGGCCAAAACTATCGGACCGTCCGAATAGCGGGATATCCTTCTGCTGGGAAAGCTCTCGAGGCTGTGAAACAGCTGCAACCGTTACAACCGAGTTTGCTCGAGAGAGAGAAATGGTCCCTCCAGTACCAGCACCGGATGGCCCTAAGATTACGGGATTCTGCCGACTATGAGTTTCGATCGCAGCTAAAGTTGCAGCAGAGATAGCCTGTACTGACGGTGGCTTCTCAGTTCTAGGTGGCGGAATCGTAGGTTTCTCTCGAATCAACCAAGCAAGGTGGCTGCTTAGATTGTTCTTCGGTCCTTTAGACTTAGTCGTCATATCCGGGCCTATGGAATTCGTACTACTGGCATATCTTTTCGAGTTTGAAGTTATCCAGAACAGCCGGCTGCGACCAAGGCGCAAATTTGCGAATAGAGTTTTTGTTGGCGTTATAGAAACATAGTACCACCGTTTAGTCAGGAGAAGCCGTTTATATAATCCCCTCTCCGTCTGCTTTTTGGCTGCTATCGGATCCTGTAATTAGTTCTCGGGCAATATCGGCTTGTCGATTTAGAGATGTTTGTTGGAGTACAAGTCGTCGGGGTGAATGTTGAAGTTTGCGCTGTATTCGTTTGGTGCAACGCGTTTCTAAGCTTCCCGCTTTGTTTGGTAACTAACTGGACCCGCGTTGAGTGCGTCGTCCGGTGCCAAGACCGTCCCCAAAATTCGGGCATCCCAGCCAAACATTGACTTCGTCGCCATCGATCCCTTTCAATCCTATCCAGTCGCCCTCAAAACTACATCATCTTATATCTAACAAAATGGTAAGATACACCCCTCCTCTTGAAGCGCTTTTATCAGTCTATCTATGCAGCAGGAATCTAAATCCAACCCATGGACTATTGCAGGCCGATAAACTCCGTACCCAACAGCAGCTCGAGCAGCTCCAGGCTCGCTTCGTCGGAACTGGTCATGCAGATACCACCAAATTCGAGTGGACTTCCAACATTCACCGCGACTCCTACGCTTCATATGTCGGCCACCCACCGCTGCTATCATACATGGCCCTTGGTCTTAATGAGCCGGCTGCAAAGCTTAGAACAAGGTTGATAGAGGTTAGTTTACCCTACATCGTTAGACGAGTCATCACGATCATAAGGACTGACGGGATATTGCATATAGAAAATGATACAGCCAGTAGGACCGCCTCCCGAAAAAGAGGACTAGGTAGCAGGTTGTATACGTAGGATAACCAGGACTCCATCATACACCTATCCGCAATCCGACCGATAGGCGCCACCAATCGCCATCACGAGGTGATGCCGGGGCCATGCATCAAGACATCTTACATCTCCATTAGGTGGCCACTATGCCGCGCACGGGAACAATATATTCGCCTGGAGATATCGGCTTAGGATGCTATCGGACGATAGATCCCAAATTTGCCGACGGGACGGTCCGAAGCAAGGCTTGCAATGCCGGAATTTCAAATGTACACTATAGGTAGTCTAGTCGGATGCCCATATGAAGCGATATTTTGAATTCATATATCAATTCCAATTTTGGTATTTTGTGGGCATAAATCACATAACTTCAAATCCCACGAGCCAGTCTGACGTTTTGAATGCAAGTTCACCGTTTAAAGAACCTCATGCCGTGTTCCTAGGCCGGATAGACAAAATATTTCACTGCCCCACAAGCTCATCGTTGACATCTCGCTCCACCTGTCTCGCCCTCCTCTGTCGGTCTCTCTCAAATTCGTGAGAATACCTAACAGTTTCTATGAGATCCCCAATGACCCTAAAGGCTCTTCTCTCTGGTAGGCTTCCAAGCGTCCAGCCAATTCCGGGTTCTTCAACCTTTGCGAGTGCAGTTAGCTCCTCAAAAGTCGCCCCATCGATGCACATACCATCGAGGACATGCAGCCTTCTTGTCCATCCCTCTTTCTCGATAGTCGCCTTCCTAGTTCTCATTGATCTCTCCCTTTCCAAGATTCTCCTGTCCTCTTCCATACTCGAGCCCTCGAGCAACTTTTGCCCGGCTGAGTCCGTATCTCTGGTTTGTCTGCTTCTCGTTAAAACACCCGTAACCAGCACGGTGTCCAGTTCTCCCTGTACGATCATTCCATTCTTGTCACCAGCCAGTGTTCCTGGATGCCCAGATTCACGTAATTTCTCCTTTTCATACTCATCCAGAAATAGATCGCGGCAGATATAGGGTGCCGCAAATTCAAAATGTTTTAGATTCTTCCCATGTCGACGGAAGTGTGGGCAAAGGTGCGGAATCTCTTCCTTATAGTCTCGATTTCCTCGATAACCTAGTGCTTCCCTAGCATGTTGGGCGAAACGTGATTGAGGCGAGACTCGCAGAACCAGTCTATGAAGAACCGGAAGTGCGTGAAGCAGTAGCTTGTCAAGTGCTGCACCAGACCAAACAATTAGTTAAGTTAAACAAGATGATATTCAACAGCACGCACCAGCGCAAGCTTACCATCATAAGTAACAGCGCAGTTCTCAATTTGCAGGTCCGTTAGCAGTGGAGCATGCTGTAAACCCGCCATCAAGACGGAGTCATTAAACTCAGGCACCGAATTCACCACCAATCGCTCAATCCTCGCCAATCCCAGGGTATCCAACTCCGTAAACAAGATTCTATCACCTTCCCGACCCGAATCTCCATATGATGACCCAGCCCGTGACCTATGGTGAAGTTCCAGCCTCTGAAGATCAGGGAAATTCGAACCATTAAAAAAGCGAGTCCAAAACTTAGCATTCGGAATACACCGTATCCCCGTCGTACTGTAGTTGTAGTTTCGTTGATGAATATTACGACGAGCAGGTATCACGCTGCTGAGGGAACTAGAGCCAGAAGATGGCTGAGTAACAGGTTCACCACCAAGATCTAGGATGAGACTCGTAACACGAGGGAATTCTTCGCTTTCGAAGGAGCAAACGGGTTGAGCATTGCATGCAGAGTGGGCGATTATTAGCGATATTGTGACATCCTCGTTATATCTGTCGAAAGAGAAATCATAAGTCCTAGTTCCGAGCTATCTTCAATCAATCCATATTATCGGTGATAAATGACTACCTAGCTATGACACGGATCATTCGCGCAAGGATGACAGCGATCAAAGGCCTTCCTGCGGTAATTTCCTCCTTCGCAGGATCGATTATCAGTGTCAGATGAACGATTTTCTTGCTCCTAGCATCTCCAGTCTTCTTATCCCAACTTGCAACATAGTTGAGAGTTTTAACGAAAGCCTGGAGCTTCCGATAGCTGTCTATGACAGGACGTCTATAGAGCGGACCCTGAACAGCGGCATAAATATCTCTAGAGACCCTAGCAAGAGTACAGAGACTTGCAGATGGTAGGGAATAGTAGATTGAATCGCTACCATGGTATAGTTGTTAGCTTCTGTATGCTGCATTAAGCTCCGCCAAGGCGAGGCTGGTGCGGGACAAACGTACGCTATCTCCGTAGGCAAGGTTGCCAACGACGCTGGGGATTCTCGATCGAACTGTGACATGGTCGAAGGAGTTTACAATATATACTTTGATTCTATGTCAATATTGTAATTTATGTGTGTTAAGGTCGTGTAGCCGTTAGTGCTGGTGGGGGTTGTTGAATGTAGATGTTGGATCGCAATCGAGGCTCTGATATTCTGGCTGGCAGGATCGCGGGGTTGTCTGTCGTTGATACGCGCAACGTTTCCCGCGTGTAACATTTCTATCTGTTCTGAAGCACTTCACACTGAATTATGCCCGATTAGGACTGTCGATGCTGCACACATCCCCTTGTCGATATTCCGTGAAGACAAAACCGCAATCAAGGATTAAAGATCCGAAAGACTCATTAAGACGAATTCCGACAGTAACTCGCTCAAAGGCGACTGCGTGAAGCCCGAATTGACGAGCTCCCGACGTTATGATTGGACAATGGAAAAACTTCCCCAGCAGCAACAGCAAACACCTGCATGAAGTCCACGAGCTTCCTGACCTAATGTTATAACTCAAAGCTTAAACTGTACTGGGTAAGTGCGGGGATATTGCGGCGTCCATAGATGTCCATCGGAGTCCGCAGTTTATGATCGATGTCATTGTTCACGACATTATCCTAGCTAAAGCTTAAGCTTCACATAGCTAAAGCCAACTAGATATAAAAGCTACCGGACCAACCTTCTCACGATCTTGATTGCATTGACATCAATACTGTCACAATTAAGCCCCGTCTTAAGAATTTATAATTCAAACATCAATCAACCACAATATGCCACCAAAGCAAGCCCAGAAACTCACACCTTTCAACGTCTACATCAGATGGAGGCCTCTCCCAGAAGAACCAGGGGCCACTGAGATCAAAAAGACCCAAAGCTCTGGAGGTGACGGTCATTCCGTTTCTCTATCTCTACCCGATGCTAGCGGTTCAAGTTCTGGCCGAGGTGCCCGCTCTTGGACCAGTGCTCCTTCTTTCAGCAAAGTCTTTGAGGCAGACGACAACAATCGGGGCGTCTATGAGAATGTAGTTTCTCAAACACTCCCCAAGATTATGGCTGGTAAAACTTGCAACTTCTTTGCATATGGCCACACGGGCAGTGGGAAGACGCATACCATCGTTGGTTATGACCACGAGGACCCCCAACAGGTGGGGTTATGTCTTTCCGCTGCGAAGGAGCTCTTTCAGAAGATCGAAGAATTGAATGGATCAGTGGAATCTGATCAGAAACTCGCCGTGGGACTTCGTATGTACGAGGTTCGGAAAAAGAGCGCGTTCGACCTTTTAAATGAACATACAGAATGCTTCGTTCGTGAAGGACCAGATGGGAAGATACACGTTCGTGGTGAAACCGAAACCCTTGAAGGTGGAAAGGTCAGGGTAAAGCCGATTATGATGGTTCCATGCTGGACATTTGAGGAGCTTCGAGTCGTGTTGGAAAAGGGATTAGATCTTCGAGCAACTGGAAATTCCACCGTGCATGACAAGAGTTCTCGGACTCATGCCGTCTTCGAGTTGGAGATTGTCAACAAGGCTCTTGTAGAAGCCAAAGATGCCGTAATTGAACGACAAGCAGAACTTGTTCCGCATGGGAAGTTCGCGACAGATGTATACCTCGAGGAAAACTCCCAAAGATACATCCAAGGCTCCGACGGCAAATATATGGTGAATCCAGACCACACAATCAACCAAGAGCGTATCGACGCCGCAGAAGCAACAAAACGAGAGTATGAAGAGCGTGTGGAGCTTGCCGAAGCAACTGTGCAAGAAATATTTACAACCAGTCAGCATCCATGCCTCGGAGGGAAATTTGTGTTTGTCGACCTGGCAGGGTCCGAGTACTACGACCAAAAATCATCGACTTCGGCTGCAGGGTCCAAACAAACGGCTGAAGAAAAACAGGAAGGACGACAAATCAACTCGGATTTGTTCGCTTTAAAGGAAGTTATACGTGCAAGATCTTCAAACCAAGCCAGGATTCCATTCAGGTCCTCGCCTTTAACCATGGTACTAAGGGAGCATTTCCTAGGCAGTGACGATGGGTTTTCTGCAATGATCCTAACTGTATCGCCAGCCGCCGACCAGTATGCAGCAACGATGAATACAGTAAAGTACGGGAACCTAGTCGCTATGGCTGGTGTATCCTAGGACAGCGAACGAAATTAGAAAACTTAAATTCGTATAACCAATGCAATGTTCAACTTCTTCCCTCTGTGTTTTGTTTACGAAAAACCAAGTATATAGTTTTACTAGGAAGTCAAAAACGAGTGCCTAGAAGGAATGCAAATGCAGTACTTGATATTAATAGCCCATAAAGCTTGTATTCGAGACTGCGCACAAGCAGGATTTCTGCATCTTCACATCCAAAATCGACAGGTTCTAATATCAGCCGTATATGTATTATCAAGGGGCTCCACTATTCTAATCGATAAAAGGTATTTTACCCGTCCTTGGCTGCCAACCAATGCATACAAAACGCTCCTTGATTGGCTGCATCTTTGACACCCTCGCTTCCTCTGCAGGCGAAGACCTTCCCAGAAATTTCCATGAAAGGACGATCATATTTTGCCTTCTCTGCCTCGTGATTCAACCACGGCCAATTGGGTCAGCAATAAATAGCAAGGGACGCGGCATCTCCCGTTTCAAAATTCTTACCAGCACCTTCGTTCGCAGTAGTTTAGTAAAGAAAAAAACACTTTTGCTCCCCGTTACACACATCCGCATAGTGTTGGCTGGCTGGGTATCCTAGGATGTCTTGCAATTTCGGAAAATCTCTGGAACTTTTGGCCGGTTCTTCTGTTGATATAGTCATGTTGTTAAGGTTTTCGTGGGAGATAATTCGATTCTCTGATCTGGTTCACGATTGACATCCGATTCCGACTCCTTGATATTCTGTTCATTCTTGTGCGACGAGTACCGACAACCGTTGACGCTGTTGGCTTTGCGGCGCCCTGGGTTTGTATATTTGTTTGTCTGGGGGTTGAAGCGAAGACTTTGTTGCAATTGGCAGACGACTTCGACGTCGCAATTGCAACGAAAGAGGGAGAACATGTCGCAGGGAGGGGCGGACCCAGTCCGCGATTCTTGTTCGTTAACAGGGCACTCTGGTACGTTTGATATGTCGCAAAAAGGAACATATCTTGTGTTTAAACCCTTCCGTTGACATTTGTCTATCTAGGTTTGGTGGTTGGTGATTTACTCTACATCCAGGGCGGTCGAATGATATATAATTGGCAAGCAGGTTGGAATAGCTATGGTCAAAGTATGTCTGAAATTCTATGGATTTTCAGGATTTCGATCAATTGATATCAATATGCTGACTGCTACGTGATAATCTAGACCCTTATCTCCGAGTCCTGAACTTAACAGATACTGTCCGCATGCAAGATGTCGCCAGCGACATCGCCGTTATAAAATCCAAAACCGCGCCATTTAATTGGGACGGAGAAACGATGCCAGACACTCGTTCTCCAATGTTCTGGCTCGACCCTGTTGTTAAAAAGGCATACCTAGCACTAGGCGCCTACATAAATATCGCAAATACATCATATATCGCCAACCGTGACTGGAATCCTGGAAAACCTGGCAAATTATGGACAGCAAATGTGGAAGATGGCAATATTCTCACCGATTGGACCGAGTCGAATCTAAAAATTGGTGGAAGGGATGGGAACCTGGTGGGGACTGCTGCAAGTTGGTTCGACGAAGAGTCAAGGATGGGATATGCCTTCGGCGGGGCGTATATCGAAAGTTCAGAGTTCGGAGAACCTGTAAATCAGTTACTGACATTCAATGCCAAAACTGGCGCCTGGAAAAACGAGACTACACCGTTTTCCCAAACTGCTTCAGGATGGATGCATGGTATAAAACTCGACGGAAGGACGGTCTTACTTGCTGGTATGGGCGTCACAAATGGCCAACAAGGCTCAGTCGACGTGGTACGAATATACGATACAAACTCGACACAGTGGTACACTCAGCGCACGAATGGTACACCGCCTGAAAATAGATTTTGGTCTGGTTGCAGCGTCCTCGTTGCGGCGCAGGATAAATCGTCCTACCAGATCATTGTTTATGGTGGCGCAAACAATTCTGTGACCTTTGGTGACGTTTGGGCGCTGAGCATTCCATCGTTTACATGGACAAAACTATCCGACGATATCGACTCGAATGTGGCTGCTGCTCCACGATATTCGCCGTCTTGTAATCTAATGAAGAAGCATACGATGGTAGTATTTGGCGGGAATAGAGTTATCGGAGGGTCAACCTATAACTTCCCTCAATGTGATAACAACGGAAGGCTGGCGTTCTTTTTCGACTTGAATTTACTGGAATGGTCGAGCGTCGTTAGCGGTGCGGAACCAGAGGAGTACAGAGTGCCGCAAATGATTTACGACACTATCGGTGGAGGGTAAGTTTTAATCGATTGCCATAGGTTATTGAAAGGGCATAGCACTAACCAATTCGATTTTATAGTGCCAACGGAGGAGCTACATTAACGCAACCTCCCGGCGGCTTCAACCAAGCCGGCATGTCGACCGTTTTCGCAGCATTCTCAACAGCAACATCTACAGCCCCTGCCTCTACCACAACATCAAGCACAGAAACCACCTCATCAGCCCCATCTTCTAGTTCCGCACTACCTGGCGGAGCAATCGGCGGGATTGTAGCCGGTGCGATTGTAATAATAGCGTTGGTAGCTGTCGGGATATGGTTTTACCTGCGGAAACGCAGAGAACCACGAGAGCTGACTACGCCTTTGCCGCCGCCGCCGCCCACGGATCCCAATAAAGGGTGGATACAGAATTCCTCGGAACTTCAGGGTCCACATGTTCAACCGAGAATGGAGCTGCATGGGAACTACAGTGCGGTGAAGGTTGAGTTACCTGTGAATCAGTTAAATCCGTATACTCCCGTGGTTCAGCAGCTGCATATATCGCAGGGGCCATATGAGGCGCCCGCTTAACTGGGCTTTATTTTGGACATCTGTGGAACTTTTTTACTAACCTCAGTGTTCTTTGATATTATAAATTTGTTGCTGTCTACGATTCCTTTTAGTCAGTACTGTTATGTGGGATGTTGGTTTCTTTTTCAGGAGTTTGATGTTCTTTTCGATTCTTTTGTATAATATTTTGGGATACCCTAGCTTTGTGCGCCTTTGTTGAACAGCTTTAGCACATTGGTCCCTCGGACTAATTGTATGGATCCGATGGATATTGCAAACTATAGATGTCTAATGATAAGTAATTTTAGGTCATTCGACTTCCAAGCTGACAACTATTAACCTCAGATATACGAAGAGAAACCTTCTCGTAACATCAAATATCCCTCTAGTTCAATGCAGTGTGTACGTAAGTATAGCCGGAGTGACGGGACGAATAAGCGTAAAAAATGGGTGCGAGTTCCGAGTTTTAGGAAACTCGACTCGTTAACCAAGCGAAGGCATTCTACACCTTCGTTTAGCCCAATTGATCAACTGCCGAACATAATAGAACCGGTCGTTATTATTACTGACTAATGGTTTATAAATCCATTCAAATACTAGATTATAAGCTTTTCCTTGCGTTAAGTTAGCATCCGGGTCCCTCAAACATTGGCGTCATAAGGCGGGCCGGGTATTTTAATTCTCGTTTCTTGAGAAAAAGGATATAGCTTGCAGACATGGGGGTTCGGTATCGGCCGATATGAGCGACAGTTGTGTGGCCATGATACAAACTAGAGGCTCTTTTGAACCGTTATCCCGGGGAAGATACTAGGATTTCAGTTTTTAGTAGCTCAATGTACAGGGATCCGAGTCATTTATATAGCCAATTCGATCGAAACTTGTTTATCCTAGCTACATTCTTGACGTTGACGGCTACAAGCTTCCCAATAACGTGGCATGGCGAACATAGGAATTTTACCCCGCAGCCCCGGGATCAGGAACCAAGCGGCTTCGGTAATAAGCTTCTAAGCCTATGTACTGGGATTCGAATATTCGCTCGATCGAGCCGAAGTTCTAGTATGAAGTAAACTAGTATATATAAGCCCATGTGTCGCAGAATAATCGTTTAAAATTACTTTGAAATCTCTGTAAATATATATAACCATAGTACTCATTATACTGCCCCGATTTCAAGTTTTATCATACTTGTGGTGCTTCAGTCCTAGAAATCCACAATGGTTGGCAAGTCATCCTTATTCCTCGTGGCTAGCTGGCTTGCTACCGTGCAGGCTACCATTAGCAGCCAATGCACGAACATCAGATTCCAGAACAGATGGCTAGTCGGAGACTGTCTTACTGGTTCTGGGACGAACAGAATCGAAAGCTCTGTTTATCTCCAAACCAAGATTACAAACCATGAGGGTGTTCTTGAGGTATTGTACTTATGAATACTCCCAACTGCCGCACTTATAGTCACTTGTATATGAAATAGACACACTGACAGACTAGTGAATGCAAAGTGGGCAATAAATGGAAACTTTGCAGCAAGCTGTATTGACTGCTCACTTTCGACTTCACCCCTTACGTTGAACTGCAAATGCAGGCCAACTGGGGGCCAACCTGTGCCGGCTTCGATTGCTCTCGGTAAGTGGCGAATTCATAATTTATTTCCTATTAAATAATGAGTAGCACTTAACGTAGATATCGGTCTATAGACGAACATATTGCCGTCTATAACGGCTTCCTCCTCTCGGATCTAGCTGGTACTCCAACCCCACCCTCCGTCGTCAGCTCAGTCCACCTGCCCGAAGACCCTAGCTGGAAACTCGTATACGGAAATACTTCCTGCTACTCCGATAATCCCGGAACTTGCCCCTCCCCAACAGTCGGTAATGGTATTACTTGCTCTACTGGAGGGACTTCAGTCAGCGCCAGTGACGGTGTTTCCGACTGCTTTGCTTTCCGATGGCCGATTTCTTTTCCTGTCTGGGCGACCTTTGGGTCACTTCAAGTGAATGCACCGAGTGGAGCGTTTAGGTTCAATGTTTATGATACTACTAATTGTAGTGGAGGGGTTAAAGGGACTATCGAGCCGAATGAGCTGGGGACTTGTAAGGCGTTTAATACGCAGATGCTGGCGTTTAGTGCGGTGCCTCTGTGGAACGGTCAGACTTAGGAGATATATAATATATATAAAGTACGCAGTCCTCAAGTATGTATCATAAACATAAACCAGGCGTCCAGATAAATTTCAAAATAAAATACTGTCAAAAATATACTTGTCGACAGTGTATGTCATTCAGATATCCTATGTGCAACCAACGCAATAAAGTTTAAAAATGCAACAGAGCGCTACCCCACTAGCGGCCCCTGGTTGGACCTTGGGGGGCTATTATTTTCCAGATCGAGCAACTTGGTCCCTTACATACGACCGACGGGTACTTTCAAGACTTCCGAATCTGGGGGTTTGGGGCGTTGGATATGAATAGAAACAGGTCCGTTTATATCTGCAGCTGCAACTGTTGTATTTTTAAAAGTTGGATGCCAGTCTGGTCCATCTACTCTGTACGATACAGTACAGCCCGAACAGCGACTTCCTTAACGGGGCCCTCCAAGGCTCCGTCTCGCACGGCTTACGCGGCGGGCTGAGGCTGAAAAGGCTTAAACACGATTGCCTGTTCGGGTTTCTAATAGCTGTTTTGGATGGATTTTGACAGGGGCCAATGCATACATAGCCATCCTTGGGATCTGGGATTTTCACCGTAACAGACCAGAACAATACTGTACCAGACCCTCTTGCCAACTACTTCTTACTCAGCCCGTGGATCTCAAAGCTTCTTTCTTCCCGGATCTATCTTTATCTCGTTTTTATCTTCTCCGTTTTTATCATCACCGAATGGCTCGCTGAATAGACTTCTTCTACCTGTTTCGCGACACGTTTTTGCTTGTGATTTTTGTATTGTTTGCCTTGACTTCAAACACGATCAACACTTTCGCCCTTTTTTCCAGCTTCGGCGCTGCAAGCTGTGGCCAAAAGGAGCCTCGAACTCCTCCACCACCCGAACCCTCGACAATGGACAAGCTCGACTCTCAACGGCCGGCGACGAGAGCCCTTCAGACAGTCCGTAATCTCCTACTCGCCGTCGCTGTTTACACCATCCTCACCGGTGTCCTCCAATTCTTCTTCTACGGCAGCCTGACGTCAACCCACCGTCCCAAACCTTCCAATCAACACTCCTCGTCTCCATCTACCGATCCATCCAGTGGCTCAAAATCCTCCAACGGCTATGCACACCTCCGACCGGACTCTCTTGTCGTCGCCAACGATGCATACATGGGTTTCCGTCCTCATGTTGACACATACGCGAATTTCACACGCCTCGTAGATGTTTGCCGAGGTAGCATCCAGAGTCTTGAACGTATGAAATACGTCTATGATTGTATGCAATATCTCATCGAGCGTAAAGACGACTACTATTACATCCCAACCGAGAATGCACCGTCGATAGGATACCCGTCTTATGTCCCATCATCCGTAAACGATATCGGAACTTGCAATGGACCTGTTATTCCGTATCATATCTGGTGGAGTGGGAAGTGTACGTGGCGAGTGGAGTTGTTCATTAAGAGTTATTTCCACTCGCAGAATTTGCCGTGTTCGAGGTTGAACCTTTGGTTGGATGTTGATGTGAATCCGAATGCGGTCGAGGAGATGATGCGCGATCCTGGGTTTATAAGGTTCTTGCCATTAGTGAAGAGAGGGGATATCAGACTGAGAGAGTGGAAATTTCCAGCCAGAGTGCTTCTGAAGCAGGCGAATGATGGTGAAGGGGATGGAAAGATTATTAAATTGGGAGATGGCGCTTATATTGATGAAGTGGGGAATGAGTGGTTGGAGTTTTCGACAAGGAAGATGACTTTCTTGCCTGTGGCGGTCTCGGATGCTGTTAGATTCGTGGTACTTCATTACGAGGGTGGCGTTTATTGTGATATGGATAACGTTCTTCTGAGAGGTAAGTCACTCTAGGAGGTTCTAATTTAATAGTATTAAATGGTTTGGAAGCTAACTGGCAAGGATAGATCTTCGACCGCTACTTATTCCCCCAAACCATGGCTTCGCAGAACGGTGGGGCTGGTATGAAGGACCTTGGGACTATAACACTGCAATCATGTCCCTCCAACCTAACTCATCACTCTCCCAGCACTTCCTCAAGGGAGCTGTCAAAATGGGTATCAACTTCCATCCATACATTATCGGTCGACTTGTTTATAAAGACGGTAGAGGCGAGGAATTCACAATGTTCGAAGACGGCTTTTTTGACCCTATTTGGGGCCAGTTCAACACCCCTGGAGTAACGAGGTGTACTGTTCCATGTTTGGAGAACTACGGAGAGGCGTTTTTGGGCAGAAAAGATGCGATTCCGAGGGATTGGAAGGCGTACGATGGTCCGAGATTTGAAGAGATCGATGGTGGAGTTAGCGGTAATGATGCCGGGAGGAATTCGGATGGTAGTAAGAATTCGGGTCGTTCTGCAGAAGATTTGGATTGGAGTGATAAGAGGAAGCGTCGAAAGCGTGGTGCCGTGGAAGAGACCCATGCCATCCAGGAACGTGCACCAGCTGGATTTGCACCTGGTTATGATATCGATAAGGATCCTTATCCTCCAAACAACCGGACTCTAGAGAACTTTTTCAAGGGCGCCTATGCGTATCATATCCATAATCAGGTACGTACAGACTAACTCGAGATGCCGAATGAGAGTTTCCAATCTAACGGTGTATAATAGTGGGCCAAGCACCCTGAACCGAACTCTTGGCTCGATGTGGTTCGGAGAACCCACGACGGGTTCCTGAACGGCAATAGAGTCAACATGTACGGTGAAAAATGGAATGGTCCGCAACTGCCGTCCTATGACCCATTTCCGGAGTTTAGCTAGGTACCGTTTGGTTGAGATCTTTCTCTCTGCCATTTTTTGTATTGTGGAGTGTCTAGGTGTGGCGCTCTATCTTTTTGTTTTTTGTTCTTCCAGCGTTAGAGTCACTCGCTCTTGCAGTTTTTGCGGTTGCGTTAGCTGGCATGCACGCTCGATATACTGCGTTCGCTCTGTATTACAGGAAATTTTTAATGGTAGGTAGGGAGGTAGGTTGCTTGGTAGGTTAGAAGGAGACATGAATTTATGAATCATGGCCTGACGACGGTCGGTACTATTATATTTGTTCAAGATGGGTTGGAGGAGGAGGAAGGGAGAGAGGGATGGGGCAGAGCCAGCATCTTGGATCATTCGTTTCTTGCATAGAGTATTACTTCATTTAACAAATTTATTAATAGCAGCTGAAGAAGACTGAGTATGTGTAAAATTGAATGCTACCTATTGGGATATCTAATGCTTTTTGTCTTAATGAAACTTCCGTATACGCCGCCGAATGCTGTTTGGTGATACAATCCCTTCTCTGTTAACGCCTCGGTCAGACCATTACATCTTCCTCGTGCACGTGCTATCCATTAGAACCTCCTCGCACACCTCGCCTCCCGATGAGTGACTTCGCATTCCCCAGAACATAGCCTAACCCCACATCTCATGCAACCAATAGTCCCCCAATACCCACAAATTTCACAAAACCTTCTGTACCTCGTCGCACCATTCGCCGGCGGCTCTGCCACGCTTTTCGTATACCCCAACGGAGTAGTAGCAGCATCGTAAGGTTCCGGTTTGTACAACGGATTTTGTAACTGAATCTCATGATTTGCAATATCGTCCGAAAGATGATTCTGGAACGTCTTCTGCGAAGCTACGATCCGACGTACGTTCTGCGAAGTCGGTCGTTTCGAAGAAAACGGTTGATCGATCTTGATTTGAACGTCGTGCCAGTTTACCTTTTCGAGTTCGTTGATCCGACGGGCTGTTGCGACGTCAAGTTTTATGTTGTCGATGTCAAAGTCGTTTGCACCTCCACCACCGGCAATATTATTAGGATTGGGGTTCCCGGAGCCGCCGAGGTTGGCATTTGCGGTTGTTTTCGCTTTACGAGCGCGAAGGTCTTCGGGTTTTGGCATGGCGGAGACGGATTGTGAGGGTGGTGCGGTGGAGTAGTACCATGAGGAGGCGCCGGTGGAGCCTTTGTTTCCCTTGGAAGGGAGGACTTCGATTGTTGGGGGCATATTTTTGGGTTTAAGGTTTTTTCTCTCCCACGTTTAACGTTGGATCTCGCGTGAGGTGGTTGTTAGGAGAGGGATTTGCGTGTTGGGATGGTCGATGGGGTTGCTCTGGTGCTGTGCTGGTTGCACAAGATTGCTTGGCGGAAGTTCATAAACTCTTGATAGTCAAACAGCTTGATTTTGACATCCATCGAACTGGGAGAAACAAGGTCCTGGCTTAGCGGACCTGGTTAGAAAACGGTCGGGTTATCGAAATTAGAACTGACCACGTGGGCATGCTTATTCTGAGGTGCATGTTACTAATCTTGACGTCGAAACTCTGCGATAGGAAAGCAAGGCCTGGACAGGAACTTGATAGTGCTTCGAAGCGCAGAACGAGAAGTACATTAACGTTAGAGCTCGCGGATGCCGGCATACGTAAAGTAACACCATCGGACGCTGATTTCGAAGATTTCTTGTAGAGAGCGCTCGAGCTCGGGAGAGTTACGTTTAGCGGTTAGATAAGTCGATATATCGTCTTTGCGATATGTCGAAGACCCAACTGCAATACACTAGACTTAAATGTCGACTCATATGCACATCAAGATAAATCGGATATCGACATGTACCTACATACTTCTACTTGACATGTATGACGGTCATTTGCCATTTTCGACCCACCAAAAACCCGTCCGGGACTTTAGTATAGTACCCAGGTACCTGATAGGACAAGCCAGGCTGGCCCAGAGGCAGCTTAATATAGACAACACACCCAACCAATTAAGCGCTGACATTCCGCTGAACCCATAAGAAAAGGCATGCGTTACGGCGACTCATGAAACGAAACTTTGGTGACCAAAAATATTATACCGTTTTTGATCCTAGACTATGTAGTATACCGTTGCACTTCAAGTCTAGGCTCGACGTGTACTCAGAAACTTGAGTTTTCGAAACTCCGAATACGATAGACTGCAGACCGCAAATAAGGGTACACATACCGTTATTTCTCTTTTGGCGTCCCTATGAGGCTGGGACTCACTTGCACTTTAAGCGCTTAAAATGTAACAGCTTTTTTAATACATTTTTCCTGTTCTATGGCCAACCGACCGATGATATATTATTAATTCATCATATATAGGATTTTTTAGAGTCACATCGCACCCATTTGAAGATATGGAGGCTTTAGCGCTATCAAGATCCTAGGTGCATGAATCCCATGGGCTGAGTTTATTTTTCCTGTGAACAATGGGTCGCTGCGGCTGTTTTATAATTTACAGGACTATTTTGAAGACTACGGAGCTTAGCTCTTACTGTGAGATTTAGTAATTGAGACATCCGGATAGAGATATATAAGAACTTGGCTTTTGGGCCGGTGGCTCGTATTTCATCTTTTTTTTCTGGCTTCCCACCGAATGTCGAATGTATACGGCTGTCACCGATTTTTGTGGTTGAACTCCCAAGCCAACTATCAGTATCAAACTACTGTGCCTCTAGCAAGCGATTCTCACGAAGTAAAATTTGCGGACTTGCACCCTACTATAATATTCACTAGCCAAAAGGAAATTTACAATTGCCGTGCCGTGAGGGTTCATTTTTTTATTTTTTTTGGCAATTGTTTTTCAAGTTATTGAAATCGAAAATATTTCCTTTACGATGTCGTTTGGAATCCCAACTGGCGAGAACCGAGAGGAAAATGTGCCGCCGACAACATTTGATTTCGGGCCTGGGTTTTCGACGATAGACATCAATACGGTTATTGGAAACCCAACAGCTACTTCTTCCGGTGGCATTGCGAGAACAACTTTATCTACATCAGCTGAAGCGTAAGTTTACCGGGCGATTGTACCGGGGAATCTTTACTAAGTAATTCAATCATACAGTACCACACTCACAACATTAACACGGAGTCGAGTATTCAGCAGCATCGATGCATCTTCTACTCCCATAACCCGCACGACATCAGGAGACACAGAATCCACATCAACAAGATCGATACCCACTACCCGTCCTCCGGTAACAAATCTACCATCCCTCCCAACCCTCCCAACGATAATAATAGCAACCGGCATCCAAACAACAACCAACATACAGGCAACCGAAATGTCCGTCCCCACATCTTCAACCAACGACTCCTCCTCCTCTCAACGCGCAGAAGCAACATCACAGCCAAGAATCAGCACGGGTGCCGCAGTCGGCATCGCATTAACCGTTACTGTCGTTCTCGTCCTCCTGGGATTCGGAATTTTTAGATATTTAAAGCAAAAGAAGAACCAAGGGTTACCACTAGCGTCTTCGAAAAAGGGGAAGGGGAAGCCGGCGGCGCAGATGGCTGCGATGCCGTATATGGGGAACGAAAGGAGTTTGGAGGAGGGATGGGAATCGGGGTCTACGATTGCGCCGTTTACGTTTGATGAACATGATCGGACGGGGTTGGGGCTTAGAGGGATTGGGGAGCAGAGGAATTCGAGTGCGAGTTTGACGAGGTTGCCGATTCATCGGTAGGGTAATGGGCGATGTTGTTGAAAGCATACGGCGGTTGTAAAGTATGATCATGATTTGGTGGATATTGTGGTATTTGTCATGTTAGTTTATTGCATTGCATTGCATTATTGGCGTTATCGGAGTTGATG
Organism: Arthrobotrys flagrans; assembly: GCF_004000055.1. Lineage (NCBI taxonomy): Eukaryota > Fungi > Ascomycota > Orbiliomycetes > Orbiliales > Orbiliaceae > Arthrobotrys > Arthrobotrys flagrans. Next base: position 5,284,577 of record NW_027137547.1, read on the forward strand.
AATCATTTGGGTTTGGATGTATACAATTCGTAGCCGTGCGAAGTATAAATTACATTATAGATTTGGTTAAGAAACTGATATCGGTGAATCTGAAACGAAAGAAGTATGATATGCAGCGTTTAGTTCTTTGCTACGTGATATAGATCTCGGGATCGGTTGTATAGTACTAAGTTGTAGTCCTGATTCAGAGGGTCAGAGCAGTTCGTATGAGAGATAGAGAGCCTACCATTGTAAACATATTGCCCTTTTCATGATCTCGCATGGTCTTGAGAACCAGACCGGTACGGGCTCTCAAGACTAGAGAAACCGGGTTTGTGTTGTAGACGTTGTAGTTCGTCAGATACCCAAATGGACTAGCGCGGGAAGCTCCAACACCACTGCTTCGTTACGAAAGCACGCCGCGTATAGCATCCCAGCTTCACCACCTCCCGTCAACTCCCCATCAACCCCTCTACGACCAACTCCGACATCGAAGTCCGCTATAACACTCGTCTACCGCCCCTCTGGATCCTCGTCGAAGCTCCGATCCAACTAAATATGGACGCCCTCATCTCCAAGTATGGAGGCTCTGAACTGGATGACCTCAACGTCCTTGAAGAAGACGAGGACGAAGTCACCTCGAGCTTGCCGCAATCGGTTTCTTTTATTCTCCCTCCAATAGACTCGGTACTATCATATCTTTCCTTCCCTCGCAGTAACAAATCTAACGGCGATTGTTTTTTGCTATAGCCCGCCAAGTTCCTCCGGGCAATGACAGATGACCACACGAACCCCAGCGCCCCGATAAAGCTGAAGCACGGTACTACGACACTGGCATTCAAGTATCAAGGTGGAGTTATCGTCTGTACGGATTCTAGGGCTACTCAGGGCTCGTGGATTGCTTCACAGACGGTGAAGAAGGTTATCGAGATCAAGTACGCGTCATCATGAGAAGGTTATAAAGTGGGATTGGGATACTGATGTAAAGCGTGTTATAGCCCATATCTGCTGGGTACCATGGCCGGCGGTGCTGCTGTATGTGACAAATGCTTGATAGGACTGTCGTCGGGGACGAAATGCTGATAATGGGGACAACAGGACTGCCAATACTGGCTTACATATCTCGGGATGGAATGCCGTCTTCACCAGCTCCGTCACAAGCGATTAATATCCGTTGCCGCTGCTAGCAAGATTTTAGCCAACGTAAGCGTTGCGATACAGGATGACTTTCAGGTCTGGAGGTAGCTAATCGTGGCTTTTCTCTAGCTCGTCTACTCTTATAAGGGAATGGGTCTCTCTATGGGAACCATGTTGACCGGTGTCGGCCACGGTGGAGTTTTTGGCCTATACTACGTTGACAGCGACGGCAACCGCGTTGAGGGCAATCTGTTCTGTGTCGGATCCGGTCAGACATTCGCCTATGGTGTGCTAGATCGGGGATACAAGTGGGATTTGACGGACGAGGAGGCGCTCGAGCTTGGGCGACGAAGTATCTTGGCGGCTACACATCGTGATGCTTACTCTGGTGGTTACCTTAACTTGTACCATATCCAGAAAGACGGTTGGGTTCATCACGGATTCGATGTGAGTATCTGGCCTTCTACCCTAGAAAGCTTAGCGGTGGATGAACGCATACTAATTTATTATTTTAGGACACCAACCCTATATTCTGGAAACAGAAGCTGGAGAAGGGAGAGTTCCAAAATGTTTCTACTACTTTGGATTAATTGTGCCGTCATCATCTTGGGAGATGCTGGCGTGCCGAATGTGTTATCCGAAGAGCTTAGTCCAGATATAAACAATAAGAAATCCTGTGAACTGGCATTGTTACTTGGGAAAAGATCTGTGAAAGTGAGCTCAATATGGCTTGTCAGACCGCTCAATAGGTATAAATATAGCTTGTGGTGGTTTCAATTATCTAAAAACTTGGGGGGCAATGCTTCTAGGCCTGAAAGTTCTACCATGTGGTATTAACTCTTGCCGGCTGTTGGTAGTGTATCCGGGGAGGAACCGAGCCTAGAATCAGATCTCGGGTCTAGATCAATCGTGGCCTTTGGGGAAACCTAGTTGGAGGAGCGACTTATGCTACAACGGAGCTGGTTCCGAACCCTAGAAACGGTTCCAACGAGGCAGTATGACTTAACTCCAACCTCGGAATTCCGGGGCCTGCCTCGATCCCTAAGTTAAAACTTCGAACAGGGCAAGTTAAGCATTATAAACTTTCTTCATAGTGGGATGTTCAAAATTGGCACCGACTTTGGAAGATTCGGCTACTACCGCTCCTCGCTTGCTAAGAATTATTTCAGCGGAAATGAATCCTTGAGGTGATATCACGGAACGGATATTATAGCTAAAGTCCTATAACCAAGGCCTACGACCACAGTAGTATTGGAGAACCTTGCACCTTAATGTTTCTCCTTTCGAAGAAAGCCTCGAAAGTTGCTTAACGTTAAGTCCGTGAACCGGCTAGAAGCTAACACATGATGTATGGGAAATAAACGAGCACAAGTTCAGACGGAGTGAGTTCGTAAATCAGACCAACTAAAATTATAATAGGCTATTACTGTCCCTCGTGAGGTGTTTCCTGCCGGGCCTATTTGAACCTCTTTCCGGGTATCCAGCTTAGATGCGGCAGCGGCAGCCGTGGAGTGGGGCTTCCCCGCGCTCGCATCAAAACAGCGAAACAACAACATTTTACGCTCCCAGAAGGAACCAACACCTGTTCGCTCTATTCGCTGCACGCTAGAACTGTATGTAGCATCGATCAACCTCAACGGCTTCCTACCGTCGTCGACTCCACCGGCATTGTTGATCAACCGCTTCAGAAAGCGAACCGGATGGCCTGTTGACTAATAGCTAAGATGGTTCGGTCGACTTTAGCCCTCTATAGCTCTCGGTCTCGCGAGCCTCCTTGGTCGATATTGTTGTACGATGCATTCGGCTGGGTTTGCTTGCAAACCAACACGAGGCCACCATAAACCAGAATCCAGGGGCACTACCGAATTCGATTACCAAACAATGCCATTACGGGCCGTGATGCAAGAAGGACCACCGAGACCTTGTCGGCCAGGTTGCCCGAGCATATGTCTATACAAACAGCCGATCCCGAGTGCAAGATTTCCGATTGGGCATCAAGACTGAGGCCTGAATATCACCAAGAACTTGGCCAGGTGGAGATTCCGTTCTCCGATGCCGAAGAGGCTAGTATGGAACATTTTGGCAGACGTGGCGTCTATCAGACTGATACCTGATAGTAATATCGCCAAATCTACACAACCGCCGTAGTGGAGAGGGAGACCCGGTGACTTCTATCCCAGAGAGGGGCCCTATATGCGCGTCTGCCGGGAAGGGTCGTGTAGTGTGTCATTTTCGGCTGGACAACACAAAATAACCCAAGCTTCCATCTGGTTTTCGGGCTAGTAGATACCTATAGCCTCCCACGAGTCGAAGAGCTTCCTCGGGTCGAACTACTCGCTATGCATTCAGCAGAATCTTCCTGAGGATGTGCTATGCGAAAGTCACGGCGTCTAGCTTGGAAATAACTATTGAACCTCAAGCGCCAAGGCCTGAGTGTAGTTTTTCGTTAGCAACCAGACCCCCTCCCGGCTGGGTATGCAATCTGCGGACGTAGTAAAGTTTTACTCTATCATGGCATGGCCATCCTCCCTAGAGCCCCTTCATGGACCGAGATGTCTATATGAAGGAGGGCAGCTCCCATGATCTCCAGATTCTTTTTTTTCTATCCTCATGCACTCGTACGATCTTGCATCGGTGTAAGCTCTTGGTTTGTGACACTTTCTTAGTTCATACATTCATTTTTCGTTCTTTGCATTGGTTTCGTTCATTCGTTCCTTTACGATCCTTTACGACATTCCCTTGGGATTTATACCCCATTCATTCATTCATTTTTGCAAATCAGCACTCCTCTGCTCTAAGAGACCTTTCATTGCCAAGTAGCTAAGATGCGGCTTACCGTCGCACTCGCAAGTGCCATCCTCCTCGGGTAAGTGCTCATATAAACAATTAAAATTAATAGTGAATCTGAGGTTAATAATCTGTATCGCAGAATTACCGAGGCTGGAAAGGCCGGTGGTGGTGATGACGCCACCTCCACCACCTCCGCCACCGCTCCCACCTCTTCCAATACCACGATCTCTCCCAAGACACCCAGTCTCTGCAAGGTCCCAGTTGTCTCTGAAGAGGACAAGAAAAACTTTCCCGGCCTTACATATCCTCTTGGCAAGACTGCTCCATATGTCTGCTATAACAACAAGAAGATTAAGCTCCATCCTTACCCAAATGCCGACTGCCGAACCGACTACGACTGTAACATTACCCAGTTGCAATATGCCTGCTGGAACAGTTGTATTGAGCAGTCGAAGTACTGTAAGAATACCTGGGCTTCCGAGGAGACCTGCAAGAAATACTCCAATGCCGTCGGAGGCTGCACTGTTGACAAGCTGAAGAAGCTTTGCGACAATCAGCTCAAGGCCTGCAAGGACGCCAACGACCAGAGCAGCGCCCACATCAAGACCACCTTCAAGGAAGGATGCCCTCCAAGCAAACCAGCAACCGATACACCAAAGGATGGTGATAAGGATGGCGATAAGGACGGTGACAAGGACGGTGACAAGGACGGTGACAAGGACGGTGACAAGGAAACCACCGACAAAGACGGTGACAAGGACGGTGACAAAGACGGTGACAAAGACGGTGACAAAGACGGTGACAAGGAAACCCCAACCAAGGACGGCGACAAGGACGGTGACAAAGACGGTGACAAAGACGGTGACAAGGAAACCACCGACAAAGACGGCGACAAAGACGGTGACAAGGAAACCACCGACAAGGACGGCGACAAAGACGGTGACAAGGACGGTGACAAAGACGGTGACAAGGAAACCACCGACAAAGACGGTGACAAGGACGGTGACAAAGACGGTGACAAGGAAACCACCGACAAGGACGGCGACAAAGACGGTGACAAGGACGGTGACAAAGACGGTGACAAGGGACAAGACCACGACAAAGACGGTGACAAGGACGGTGACAAGGACGGTGACAAAGACGGTGACAAGGAAACCCCAACCAAGGACGGCGACAAAGACGGTGACAAGGAAAACCCAACCAAAGACGGCGACAAGGACGGCGACAAGGACGGCGACGAGGAGAACCCAACCAAGGACGGTGACAACGGCGGCAAGGACGGTGACAACGGCGGCAAGGACGGTGACAACGGCGGCAAGGACGGTGACAAGGAAACCACTGACAAGGACGGTGACAAGGACGGCGACAAGGACGGCGACAAGGACGGCGACAAGGACGGCGACAAGGACGGCGACAAGGACGGCGACAAGGACGGCGACAAGGACGGCGACAAGGACGGTGACAAGGAAACCCCAACCAAGGACGGTGACAACGGCGGCAAGGACACCGACAAGGATGGCGACAAGGACGGTGAAGAAGAGACGGCCAAGCCCACCACCCCAGCTGATAAAGATGAAGATGGCGATAAAGATGGCGATAACAACAATCCAAACCCGAGTGGTAAGGGAACTAGCCTCTGCGAAAAGCCAACTAACAATGACTATCCCGTCAATGGCGTCGAGGTCCCAACTGTCGTTGTTAAGGGCTCTGGCTTCTATCTCAATGCTCTCCCAGGATCTGACTGCAAGACCGACTACACTTGCAGCACCATCAGCCAACTTGAGGCTGCTTGCCAAAATGCTTGCACTGAACAAGTAAAGGCCTGCGTCAAGAAGGATAAGACCAAGAAGGCTGCCTGTGACGCCCAATGGAACGAGTGCAAGAAGGTCAACGCTAAAGGCACTGACGCCATTAAGGAGCTCTTCGAGAAGTACTGCACTGAACCAAAGCCTGCCACCAGCGTCAAGACTACCACCACCAGTGAAAAGGCTACCGCCACCACTCCAGAGGCTACCACTACCACTCCAAAGACTACCACCAGCCCAACTCCAGACGTTGAGGAAGAGACCCCCAAGCCAACTACCACCAAGAATCCAGGTTATCCAGGTGGAAAGCCAGGATACCTAAAGCCCAAAACCTTTGTTAAGTGCCGGACGTCTTATGATGTCCGCTGCGAGAACCGCAAATGCAGCAAGACCGCCATGACCGTCTGCAATGGTACCACCAAGCCAGGCAATCCAGGTGGCAAGGCCAACAGCACCAAGAGCACTACCTGCACTACTAAGAAGAAGACCTCCACTACTTGCACCAGCACTAAGAAGACCTCCACTACCTGCACCAGCACTAAGAAGAAGACCACTAGCTGCACCACCAGCAAGAAGGCCGCCAAGACTGACAACTAAACGGCCAAAACAGGATGTAGGATCAACGCCTGCATTGTAGAATACACATTTGAGGCATCTATTACGATAGATACAAAGAAAATTTAGAACATAGGATTGGAGTTTGTTGAAGATTGTCTTTTTTTTCGCTTTGTCGTACTTCATTCATACATACCTTGCGGCCGCCTGTGGCCCAATCTTTAGCATTTCCATGTAACGAAGTCATGAATTTACGAATGATATGAGCGCAACCGAGCAAGCCTTTTAGGTTGCATATGCAAAATCCGCATAAAGTTTCCTCGCAATTAAAATATATAGGGTCGGAAATTGCAAGTTGACCCGAGAACCGGAGCCTCGAGAGATACGCTTGGGGTTTCTAGAAGGTTTGGACTTCCTTAGAACAAAGCGTATCGGGTCCGAAGAAAAATAAAACAAAATAAAGGCAATTTAAAGAATTAGAGAGCAGTGGCAGCCGATACATCGATGTACAATATCGGAAGTATACCTCTCGATTGTACTTTCCTCCTGACATAACTTCTAGAATAGGTACTTAGATACTTATGTATATATATGTATAGTTTACAAGTGGGCGTTATAATATGATAAGCAATATATCAGCACAGTGAACCATGCGTTTATTCCTTTTGGCACAGTGGGTATATACAGTCTAGTTGTCTCATAACTGGCTGCTCTAATAAGATCCAGGCTGCACGCGCGGCAATTGCTAGTTGAAGCCCAGTAGCTTTCTTTTAACATAACGGATGAGCGTTAATAGTGAATTTTGCAGCCTGACTGTTCAAGAACAGGGTATCTATGTACATCTTAAACCCCATTGTCCCAAAGAACGACAATGGGTACTAACTAAGTACTCTCTATGGTACCAAATAAATCATCTAGAAAAGAAAAGCCCGCTAATAGCCAATTAAAACGTCTAAATTTTATGATAGTTAGAAATAAAAACCGGAAAGATCATTTGTAATCAAAAACACATACCGCGCCACCGACAATGAACAGCCGTTCCTCTTCTTTCTTGATCCAGCCTACGATCATATTTGCATGTTTTGCCAGGACGTTCCTGGGTGTTCCTGCTCCGGCTACACAGTAAAGTTCAAATGTGGGTGTGACCCATGCTAGAGAAACCAATCTTCTTCTTATGCTATGGTGCACCTTGAGATGTGCATTACGTGCATGAACCGCAGCGTGGAGACGCTGGTATAGTATCATTAATCTGATTTAAATATTAGCATTTCAAATTTTACCTGCTGAAAAAAAAGGGTTTGTTTCGTACCTTCTACGGGCGTGGGGGGTCGAAAAGTGTGGATCGAAAGAAGGCATAGTGAACTGAACGTTCGCTTTCGATTTATACAAAAAATGTTGAATAACAGTCCCCTCGATTAGGTCAGATGCTAAGTATCTGCCTCGCTTGACTGCGCTTTCGATAATGGGAATGCTGCCTGCTCTGTCTAATTGTTGTATGATATTGTCTTTCACCTCTTTCATCTCAAAGAAGGCTTCTCGGGTCGGGGATATGAGGACTAGCGCTATCTCCGGTTGGAAGAAACAGATATAGGCATGAAGAAAGCCCTTGGCGTTGAACTTCGGCAGGCATATTGGTGTCCAATGCTCGCCGCCACCTTTGAAGGTGCTGGCGCTGAATAGCATAGAGATAAAAAGTTGTAGATCTGGCGGGTGAAGAGAGTGTCTTTTTGGTCGGATGACCGATACCAAACGACCATCGGCTATTATTAGGCCGTAGAGTAAACTATTTGTCCGACACTTGAGAAGGACGCTGTTGATCTTCTCCCGGACGTGCTTTCGCATCTTAACGCATTCTAGAGAACCTAATAAAATGTTTGGCTCTCCTCTGACCATGGCATCGGAAAGTCCGTCTAGAAAGACTTCTGTACCACCAAGCAGCCGCCTTAAATCGAAATTCTCTCGTTCGCCGAAGACCTTCGCAACAGTAGTTAAAGTCAATGTTGAAAGTACTTGCGTATACAGCATATCCAACTGAGTTCGGAGTTGTGCATCTGTTTCCCCCAATGACGATACAGCAACTAGGTATAGATGTCCTTCTTGAAGTATTGTAAATCTATGTTTGCCGGCCGAAAAAGACTTGAGAGGGTCGCTTCCCTCCTGAAAGAAGGATATGATGGTTTGAATCACACCCATGAACTGCGAAACTACAGCTTCGTCTCCGTAACGGCTGTACACAGGTTTTCCAGCTGAGGAGAGGATAAAGAAGTGTTTCTTTCGTGATCTCCATTTCTCAATCTGCTCGTCCTCGGTTAATTCCTCTTCGTTATCGCTTTCGTCCCAATCGTCATCTGAGTCTTCCACAAGTTCCTCTTCCTCCTCCATCTGTTGAGACAGAGCCCATCCTTGGTTATAGCCGGCTGTGAATGCGACATTATCTTCGTTGAGGATCTCACCAAGCATACCGGCGACGTCATTGTCACCGGAGTCGATCGTAGGAACTAAGCTACGTATACTGCTTGATTCGGTGTATGGAAGAACGACGCTGACACCTGATGAAGTGACCCCACTATTTGCATGGACTTGTGATAAGGATAGAGCTGTCGTCGGTTTGCTTTGTAAACGTTCGAGCGACGGAGTGACAGGACAAGACCCTGGCCCAAGCATTCCGTTATCCGCTCCCTTGAGGGTACTAGCTCCGGATAGATCGAGGTGAGGGGGTCTTGTAAAATAATCCTCGGTAATTTGGATATGTTCGCTGCTGGGCTCTGTTGCCTCTGCTGCCTCTGCTGCCTCTGCTACTTCTGTTGCGGGTGGTTTTAAAGGTGACTGTGGCCGTGGCGTCCGAGTGTCATCTTCTTGATCTGCTTCGTCTACTGCTTCTGGCTCGGCTGTTGGACTGATATTGCTCGAAACCGACGTAATAGACCCTATGCCCATTCCATCCCCAGAATTTTCATTCGTACTACTCTCTGTAGCACCTGCTACCCCATCCTGAATACCGGTAGCCAAAGTTCCTTCTGCTTCTGAAGTTCCAGCCATGTCTGCAGTGTCACCCGAGCTTCCTGCAGCGTCTCCACCGTCCCTCTTGACCAATTTCCAGGTCCGTTCGGCTGAGTTCGAGATGGTCGAGTTTACACTATCGGAGATATCCTTCAGAGGTGTAACGACCAAGTTGATGGTCTTGGAGTAAAGATCCATAACGCTTTATCATGGTTGCAGGGTCGGGCTTCTGTTTGCTTGGGAGAGGCCTGGAAGTCGCAAACACATGTTCCGGAGAATCGTATACCCCCGAGCGACGCCACGTCGAAGTTCCGTATGCGGCGGTAGAGTGATGTCCGTGAAGTAGTGGGAATGCGCCTGATCGCGCGACATGAAGTGCTGTCAGGAGAGGAGTGGAGCTGATTGGGCTGGCGCGCATGATATCACCCAAGGCCGACGTCTTGGCATTCGTCTCATCTGGAGCTGCGCAAACTGCTGGGGATTCGTGTCCGGTTGACCGACCGCGTAACATAACCCCACGAAGCTATCGATATAAACCTCACGACTCCTTCATGATTGTCTGGAAACTAGGCGCTAGAGCGGGCTCAACTACCTGGAGCCTTTAGATTTCTGTCGGTCATGTCGCTGGAACCGGGACGGTTGGATAACTCGCCGTTGAGCTCTGGCCGGTCGTCGCCAGCGCCAAGATGGACCAATGAGTATGATGGTATGAGGTACCCCCCACTTGGGGGAATCTTCAGTTAAGAAAAGATATTGAAGAAGTAGCTAATTGTTGGTCAGATAATCTAATTCAAAGAGATCCGAGATCGTTCAAGAAATATGCCGCGGGTGTCGAAAGAGCGCTGGCACTCTTTGAGAACACTTTACAAGAATGGGCCGACTATATCTCATTTCTCGGAAGGCTTCACAAGGTACTTGGTTGTCTTGATAATGTTCCTTGATAAAACCAAAATAATTGACAGTTCTGCAATAGGCCATCCAAGCGAACCATGGGATTGCCGTCATACCCTCAAAGTCCATTGTATCGAAACGTCTCGCACAATGCCTCAATTCGCGGCTGCCGTCCGGAGTTCACCAAAAGTCACTCGAAGTTTACTCTAGTGTCTTCTCTATAATCGGAGTATGTATTATAAGATAAATGTTGGAATAATGTAGACGAAGACTAAGAACTGGGGAGTAGCAAGAAGGCTTAGCTCGGGACCTTGTAACATGGACACCAGGACTCGCTCCATTACTTTCGTACGCTGCTATCAGTGTGAAACCATACTTGCTTACGGTACTCGAAACGTATTACCTGCCTCTCGGGAAATCTTTACGGCCGGCCCTTCGAAGTCTTATTCTATCAATTCTTCCTGGGATTGATGAGGAAGGAAGTGAGTTCTTCGATAGAACTTTCGCCTTGTTGGAGTCGATTCGAACGAACATCGACGAGGATGCATACTTTTGGCAGTGCTTTCTCCTTGCTTCGATGTCGTCTCCAGGGCGAAGACAGGGCGCATTGGCTTATCTTTCACGGAAGTTGCCGAAATTGGGCGAAGAAAATGCTCTCCAATCTCCATTGGTAACACCTGAACCAGGGCTTCTTATCAGATGCTTTGCAACCGGGCTTCTAGATAACCAATTGCTCGTACAACGTGGTTTTCTGGATGTATTGGTCCAATGCTTGCCACTATCATCTCCTATTCTCCAAAAGTATGTTTCGAATTGTTTACTAACATCGAAATATAAATATGCTGACATGACGTCGAAGGCTGGTTACACCTAAGGATCTCGAGAAGCTCCTTGTTTCGGCATGCAGGGTCGTACTCCGAAGGGATATGTCCCTTAATAGAAGATTGTGGGTGTGGCTTTTAGGACCAGAGCAACCGGAGGCCATAGCCTCCCCGATTAATGCTGGTGCCGATACTAATTCGTACTTCGGTCGATACGGTCTGAAAAGCCTCTGCGCAGGACTCACTGAGCGGATATTGGTACACAAATCTGATCCAGCAGAGATGGCAAGGCCTTACAGAATCTTGCTTTCTCTCATGGACCGTTGGGAAATCGGTGGGTCCGTGGTTCCAAAACTTTTCTTCCCGGCGATGCAATCGGCACAACATTATGAGAAGCTTGCCCCTTCACCGGAGAAATATCATGAAGTTTTAAGATCAGCCGCTCAGTTTTTTGATGGCGTTGAGCCTGGCTTAGTGTGGTCCGAACTCCTAGAAATGTTGCTTACATCTCTAGGATCAAAGTACTACCCATTACTACAGAATGAGGCTGCAACCGAAAGACTCACTGTTGCAAGATACGTCCTTAAGACCTTTAACGTACGTGAAGAGGAGATGGTCATCATATACGCCCCGCTAGTGTTATTGGCTATCATTGCGGAAGCAAAGAAAACCGAAAACCCACTTACGAAAGCGAATCAATTGATCTGGGGAGTTGCGAGTGATCTCATTGATTTAATTCCTGGGAGTGCTTTCACTTCTACTATGGTTGAGGACGAGTTCAGTGTTGATCTAGACGCAGAAGCGATCCTTACTAAAGTTACAAATTTCTTTTCTTTGGATTCGAGAAAAAGAACAGCGTTTCCACCGTTTTCAACCAAGCTTGGAGGTCATCTCATTTTACGACAATTCGCTGAACTAACCTCGGAGTCTCTGAAAAACAACGAGCCAAATGTCCCCTCTGCCACGCGATTCCTTGTAAAGGTCATGAAAAAGGTTTCGTTCGACGAGACTTTCAACCCCGAGAACCTGCTCAACAGTATTCAAGTGATTCTAGAAAACCCTGAAACGAGTTTTTGGAGCATTGCGGGTGCAGCCAACTTATTGGCAGTACTGGTGGAGAAAGGATACACCAATGGGTTTGCCACCAAGCATCTTGTCATTCCATTTGTTAAGGCATTTTGGACAGAATTATCCCCAGACACACCGAAACACCATGTTGAGGCCACATGTGGAATTTGGACTTTACAAGCGTCCTTTAAGGATCAAAGAATTGAGGCTGCTATCTGTAGTCTTATGGTCGAATCTGGCATTCAACCTTCAGCTGCCCCTGGACGCCGTTTTGCTGTTTTATGGAACCACAGCCATAGCTTTCTAGATTACAAAACGGTACTCTCGAGGCCCCTGTTCCTTTTGCTAGATGCTCTTGGAGAGGATGATGAAGAACGAAACGTACATACTCGTGGATGGTTACAAAATCTTTCGTCCACTGAACGGTAAGTATTCTACATTGCTGTAACTTAGTACTACGTGACTCACTAACTCGGGGGACAGGTTATTCGATATCATTCTTTCCAAGATTCTCCAGTTCCCCTTTCTCGGTTTACCTCCTCCAGCTGGCGTCAAGGTCGCAGCAAAGGATCAAGGCATCACGGATGACACAGATATCGAAACATGCATCTACTATTTCCAAACATTGAACAATGTTTTACGATTTTCGACCGAAGCAGTCCTCCAGTCTTTAGGTGAAGATCACCTCACTACGTTCGCATGGCTCCATGAATATCTCGACGATGGTAAGTTAATTAAGTTACTGATAACCACCTTAGACCACTACTAACATAATGCTTTAGCAATTACGGAGGAGAACATTACTCTACAGGCCGTTCTTGCAGAGTTGTCGTATTTTGCGATAACGAAGTATGCGCCTGATGCCTCTGAGAAATCTGTCATCCGATCAGTTACGCGGCTACACCGATCTTCCCTATCTGTTCTTCACCAATTGCTTCTAAGTCCTTACTCTACTCCACTAGCAGACTTGGAGTTCGAAATAAAACTAGTGAAACGGCTTCAAGGTGCTTTGAGAGAAGATGATACCTTCGTTCAGGTAGCAATACTTGATGTTCTATTTGCATCATTAAAATTGAGCCTACGCCGGCCGGATTCTCAGCTTTCTTTACTTTCACAATTAAAGCCGCCACCTTCTCGAGATGGAAAAGGTAGTTTGCGGATATCGAGTGCCGCAGAAATGGAAAAAGAAGCAGCAATGGCTCAGCCAACACCTCCTCACGACCTTATCCAGGTTCTCATCGATGGGCTGTCATCTGCTACAACTAGGCCGGTTCTTGACAGTTGGATTAACTTCCTTACAGAGTGCCTACCGCTTCTCTCACCGGTCATCTTCCAGATTCTGTTACCTTTGGTGGAATGTATTTGCAAGCAAGTTCGGCAAACCTTTGAGATCCTGAAGCAACAGTTTCGGGATTCGGATTCCGCTATCAATACCCCCGAGGCAACTTTGGTGGCCATGTTAAATGGATTAGAGCATATTATAGCTGCAGCACATGACCAGATCATGGTTGCAGAAGTTCGGTCCGCAATACCTAAAACTCCACACGAAACTGCTGGATTTTTCGGTAACATGGTATCAGGAGTGTTTGCCGGAGAGGCACCTGTTGTAAAGAGCGCGAAAGTAAATAACCGGCTCACCGTTCTTCTCTGTTTCCAGGATACCGTTCGTATCTGCTACTCTATATGGTCTTGGGGAGACCCTAGCGCTGGATTCACGAGTGTGGACAGTTGTTCTGCGTCTTATGCGTATACATCGTCTAGAATGAGGGCAAGGGCGAGACGAATACTGGAGCACCTATACCAGGTCGAGACGCTTGAGTGTTTAGAAACATTCATGGAAATGTGGAAATCCAGCCCCTTAGGGAACACTTCCATTTTCAAACTAATTAACGTTTTGGACGCATCAAGACCGAAACATACAATTGGAGCAATCTTCAATAGTATATTTAGCCGGACAAATGCTGCGGTACTTGAGCAGAACCGTCGGTCATCCTTAACTTCAGAACTAACCGATCTTGACGTTGCGGCGTTTTTAGTTGACTATGTCAAGTCTTTGGAAGACGACGCGATGGAAGAGATTTGGTCTGACTGCTTGCTTTTCCTATCTGATGTTTTAAAGAACCCGTTCCCGCATCGACAAACCATACCGTTGCTTCTCCATTTCACGGCAATTATTGGCGAGAAAGTAGATAACACGATTTTCGGGGAGCAGAAGAAGATGCGGAAGGATCTCGGGGTAAGTTCGGTATCCGGAACCCAAGTCCACCATAGAATGTACTAATTGGTATAGGATGTTTTCATACGAATCCTAGGAACGGTATTTACACTTAGACCAGCTGCTGGAATTTTGCCGGATATAACGATTTCAGGGGAAAGAAGGCCTTCAGAGGCCGAGCCAGCCGCTGACGATATAACCGTGATTCTTAATAACATGGTCCCGAAGCTTCGTAAGATTTTGGTGGAACAAGATCGAACTGTTGGAGCCGTTACAACCATCATTACCTCATATGTTGCTCCAGCTCTTCGATCGAAAGCCTTCCCTACTGCCCTTCCTAAAGCCCTGCTTGAAATGATATATCACATCACCAAAATTCCAAGCACTCAGAAACTTTGGAGAAAAGAAATATCAGATGCCTTCAATGATAACAAATTCTTTACGGCCAGCGTTTCTAATGTGAAGAACTACTGGAAACCATTACTACAACAATGGATCATCAGCGACAAAGAACGGATGCTCGACTTGTTTGCCAAAATCACACCCCCAGCGACTGCCGGCGTCTTTGGCGTTGGTGCTTCAAGTGCTCGGGCTGAAGCCGATAAGAGGATAGGACTAGTTCTGAGGCGTATGACGATGCTGCTTCTAGCCGGAGAGAAGGATTATTTTGCAATATATTTGCAAGAGTTTGAAGGAAAGGTTTTGGAAGTCCTCAGCGCAAATGCGATTACCAGCCCTAGCGCAGCAACTCGTTGCGAAGTCTACCTCTTCCTACGCGCCCTCGTATTAAGGACGGATAGTATCCACCTTACCAGCTTTTGGCCGATCATTGTTTCGGAATTGCAAAGCCTATTGATGTCTTTGAGTAGCGCCGGGATGCCAAAGGAAGGGACACAGGAAACATATACGGATGGAAGTTTACTAGAAGGATGCAAGCTTCTTGATACCCTTCTGGTTGTTCAACCGGATGAGTGGCAACTAAACGAATGGTTGTTTATTACGGACACTGTCGAGGCTGTTTACAAACCGGACTATACCGTTGACGTTCCATCGATAGCTTTGGCCGACTATGTCAGTCGCGAGCTTACGGAGAGTAAGACAAGGGCTAAGAGGAGCGATAGCGTTGATACTATGACTGGAGAAGCAAGTAGTTTAAGGCGGTTAATGATTAAGGAGAGAGATGCGGCTTTGATACAGGCGAATGGGAACAGTAATGGGGAGGTTAAGAAGGTTGTTACTCAGTTTTTGAGATACTTGAGCATTTGGAATTTCGAGAATACGTATGGAATGGGGAAAGTGGATGAGGATAGTTTGGAAGAAGCTATCCTCGCTGACTTGTTTGATGAGGCGTAGACCAAAAGCTCGTGTGCTTTATTTGTAGATAGACCTCTGTAACCGTTATATGCTTTTAGTCTTTAATTTCTTAGGAATTTAAATGTTTGTAATCTATAGGACAGAAACCCGTAGTAGTTTACCTCTTTTTCGAATTATAAATCGCCATCCCAGATGAAGCCGTTAACTGCTTGAGCCTCTTGGAATTCGAAACCCGTTGCGTACAATATCCAACACGCCTACAACCATGTAAAAGTCGCGTTCGTGAAACCCAACTTGCAACCGCGATACCCTCACCAATTGCCTTCAAAACTCACTTGCAATCATGGATTACGACTCTCCAGTATCTCCGGCGGTAGTCGCCCGGCTCCAAGCTCTAACTCGTACATCATTCCTCCACGCCTCCTCCATAAACAACTACCCCAGACCCGACCAAAGTGCCCAGGACACTGTCGATTCCGCAGAGGACCAACATAGAAAAACCGTTCGACAAGATATTAGAACCTTAGACGAACTCATCAAAAAGCAAGAAGACGCGATTCGAGGTCTAGAATCCCAGATTGAGAGACTACACAAACGGGAGGAGGCTACTCCACAAAAGATCGCTGTTGCAAAGGCAATGGCTCTGAAAGATGGGTCTAAAAGCTACTTTGACGAATTACCGTGGTTGCCGGATGATGATAGTGGGGTTAATACTTTACTCACTCTGCGGAGTGTATTAAAAGTCATTGAAGCGAATAGAAAGGGGGTCACAGATGCGGAACGAAAGATCGAGGAGGCGAAGAAAACGGTTAGACGGGAACAAGGATGGGTTGCTACTGCCCAAGAGATGGAGAAGGAGCTTGATAGAAAAATCTATGAGCTTGAGGGAATCGATCGTTTACCCGAACCCACTAAGAGGCGTGAAAGGAAACAGATTGAAGCCTATGAAAAGGAGACGAAGGAAATGACACGGATGAGTGCGAGACTCACGAAAGAGCTTCAGAAGTTTGTGAAGGAGAGACTTGGAGCTGCTATTGCGGTGGAAGAAGCTGGTGGACCGGTTATTGGGAGTAAACTTAATGTTGTTGAGTTGAAGCATTATCTGGAAATTGAGGGCGAGGAGGGGAAGACCGGGGGGAGAACCAAGGCTGCGAAAGCTAAAGAAAGGGGCCAAAAACGGCTTGATGAAATATGGGGCACCCGGGATGAAGAGGGCGTCACGATTAGCTCTGATGAGAAAGCCGCGGGGGAACTCTTGGAGCTCGTTGAGGTATGTCACGAACCAATACCTGCCCAGCTACACTACATTCACTAATATTGTGGTAAGACATTGGTCAATTCGATGCTCAATGATGATCCTCATGCATATACGAGGTTGACTCGGGAGTCAGCTGCGTCTCGTTACTTAGTCAGGTCTTTTGTGGCCACTTTGCATCCTAAGGATGCACTGCGGATTCGCCTGCTCGACTTCGGGGGCAAAATTGATGGGGCCTTTGAGAAATTCTAGTATTGGGCTGTCTAACTATCAGAAATAGCTACCTCTTTCAGCACATCCCGAACAATTGCTACTCCTCCAAATCCTTCTTCCTCGAGATTCACTCTCCAATTCGCCGCGGCAATTCTCACTGCTTTGGAGCCTCCCCATGAGGTACCGCTGACCCATATCTTCCCAGTAGCATTTATCTTCTCCGCCAAAACATCGTTCAAAGCGTCCTCTTTAGCTCTAAATAACACAACCATAAACATATCATCGATATTTGGAAGCAGTAGCTCATAGTGCTGAGAAATTTCGTCTTGTATAATCCTCGCGATCATTCTGGCATGCAGAATCAACCTTCGGATGAGGGCACTATATCCGGATGTTCCAAGTGCCGCCAAAGCTGCATATATTGGAAGGGCACGAAAACGCCGCGAATTCTCAATATTGACATTCTATACTCAATGAGTTAGCTTTCAAGGCCGAAATCGGAACGGCTGTGGTCTATACTAACACAAGGTACAGCAATATCTACTCCTGACGTTGCAAGATAGGCGGCTCCTGGATTCTCGAAGACTCGCTGCAGAACATCTGGATGTTGTGAAAAGAATAACCCAGCATCATATGGCCTTTTTGGAGGCCTAGGGTTAGATGTTTCGTTGGTTAAAGATCGAGAAGCATTTTTGGTAACTTACACATTCACTAGTTTGTGGCCATCCGATGTTATACTATCCGCGAGCTCAACGCCAGAGCACCAGCTATGAATTTTATTCCAATCCGCCAGCCTCTCTGTCTCTTCGTCATATACCTTAACACAACGAACGGGTAATCCAAATGCTGCATCAATATGAAGCCAAGCTCCATATTTTGTACAGAGCTCCCGGAGACGTGGTACGTCACTCATGAAGCGGCCCGTATTCACTTCCCCAAGCTGCCCAACCACTATATACCGCACCTTATCTTCCTCCTGTTTCACAAGAAGGCCTTCTAGGCGCTCGAAACTTATATTCCAAGGCTCTGCCTCCGAAGCTGGAAGATTGATCAAATTCTCCGATCCTAGTCCTAATATGGAGGCAGCTTTGGCAATTGAAGAATGGGGCTTTGCGACAATGATCTTGATGCCATTGTGCACTCCAGATTTTATAGCGGCCTGCAAATAGCCAATCTTCGCAATGCTACAGCTGGGATCGTCTCGCGAGAATAACCACTCACGACCACAAGCAAGCCCTACAATATTACTCCCCGTGGCGCCTGTAGTGATGGTACTACCTAGAGCGAATGATCTTGGGAGCTGGAACAGATCACACAGGAGATACAATGTGTGTCGCTCAATGGTTGTATGGATGCTGTCTTTGGGGAGATGAACCATTACGTCCAAATCCAGCATTGTAACTAAGAAATCCGCCAGAAGAGCTGGAGGGAGCGCACCGCCTGTAACAAATCCATAGAAATGTGGGGAAGATTGAACAAAAATCCCGGGGAGGAGGTCATTGAGAAGGTTCTGAATGGTTGCGTGGGTACCCAATGACTCTTCGTGCAGGGCAGCTGGCGGCTCTACTTGGATTGCTGTTTGAAGAAGATGTTCTGATGGACGAATTTCTTTCGGTGGATTTGAAATATAGTATTTTGTTATAACATCTTGAATTTGCACAAGTAAAGCTGAGAATTCAGCTTCATTGACAGAGAAAGGGTTCGGCATCTTGGGGGCCGTTTGTCGAAGTATTTCTAGTATTGACGCTCAACAACGTAGCCCAGCCGAGAATCCGTAATATCAGCCTTAGAAGTCGAAATTTAAGAAATATAAGCCCCTGAGATTGCAACGATTTCTGTGGGGCTTTAGAACCGAAGCTATCGTAGAACCGCATTATGCCGGCTGCTGCCTAATTTAGCAGTGTAATCGATGTTTGAGCACACGTGACCCCGCGTGGGAGTAGACTTGTCTCGAACTAACAAGCGCGTGGCATACAAAGTAACTTTCACCTGCCCAACAAGCGTCTCAACTTCATCAACTTCGATATCGACACCATCTCCTCAGACTCAAGGGTATCGCGGGTGCGGCCTCGGTAACGAGGTCAAGATGCCACTCGGGTTTGAACGTAAGTCTTCCGATCGCCAGGGCCAGGTGCTGGTCGAGGCTGGCACCACGGCACTACACGAGGTCTGATCAGCACACACGTTAGCGTTTTGGCTCACCACGCATATCACAGGCCTCAATGAACGGGCCCAACGCCCGAATAAGAACATAAACTTCATCGAAGCCTTGAAAGGCCCTGACCAGGAAGTGAGTATCTGCCATGCATAGGTTTCATGCCGGGTCGAACTAAAAGTGTTGACTCTCGGGCTGCACAAAGAAGGTTTGATACAGCTGCCAACAGGACCAGCTAACACATTAATATTCCTAGATTGCAAAGAATATACTTGAGCGAGTAGCTGCAATTGTATATCCCGTAAGCTAGCTCCTTTTCATTATCAGGGAAAAAAATGCATTAAGCGGTCAGCTCTAATTTTCAGGATAGATAATGAAGAAGCATAACATCGTCGTGATGAAGTACGTTAAGCTGCTTCACTATAATTTTCGAGGTGTATACTTCCCACTAAAGATAAATACACATGCAGGCTAGAAGAATTCCCAGCAAATAGAGAATTTTGGGGACGGAATTTCAATGCCGGAGAAGTTATACAATTAGTCCTCAAGAATCATAATGGATCGTTCCTACCAATAAGCATGATACAATCCGTTATGTTACATGAACTCGCACACAAGTAAGTTCTCAAATTTCCCAACAAAATACAAGTCTAAGTTTCTAAGCTAAATATTTTTATAATAGTACGGAGATGGTATGCACGAATAAAAAAAAAATCTGTAGAGGGATTTGCAAAGACTTATTAATGAGTGTACTGAATAGAACCACTCCCGTCGCTTCCATGCGGTCAGATTAAAATATGTTGCTGAGCTCGAAGAGTTAAAACGCAAAGGATACACCGGAGAAGGCCTCTGGGGTAAAGGGCGTTTCCTCGACCCTTCCATCGACCTAACGAGGGATCGACAAATCCCTGAAGAGGAACTACCAGCGGATTTATGTGGTGGTGTATACCGACGTGTCAAGAAAAAGAGAAAAAAAGTAGATTATCAAGAGCAGAAAAAGCGGAGGATAATCAAGAAGTTTGGGAGCTTGGAGGGAAATACTGTCGGGGGCGACGACGACCTAAGACGGAAACTAGAGAAAGGAAAGAAAACGAAAGGGAAACCGAGGGTAGCGGCTAGTGCTAGGGGGAGAGATTTGAGAGCCGAGGCTGCCTTGAAAAGGTTTGAGACTCAAAAGAAAGAAGAAGAGGTCAAGAAGGATGAAGAAGGTTACGCAGAAGATGAGGTTGAAGAAGAAAGTGAGGAATTGGTAAAGTTGGAAGACGACGACGTTGATCTCAAAGCCATGATGGAGGAGAAGAGTGCTCTTGCCTGTGGTGGAAGTCAGACCTTGGGGCCCTCGAAGGATGCCTTCCCGGAGATTAAGAGCAACGATGATTTTACGACGGTATCTAGTGGTAAAGGTTCAAAGGCAGAACCATACGAGCTCGATTAAACCGTCACCAAGGCTGGCGGCTGCTACGAGTGCTATTATTATTATCACGACTCCTACGACTCTTACGACTACTATTCCTAATATTCCTCCCACTAGTAGCAGTACTAATGAATAATAACTACCCCTCAAACCAACAATCAAGTAAATCAGTTGTTAAAATCTAGTCCCGAGACCAGCTAAATCGGGCGGTAATTAACTGCGTTGGTGTTGCATTTTTTTCGGCTCTTCCCGTCGAATGATGTCGTCGCACAGGTTCCGATGACGTCACACAAACCCGTTCGCGATGTTTAAACATGTTTCTGGCCAATTAACGAGGAATCCATGCGTGAAAGTGAAATTCATAAAACATTCAAAGCCCACTCCTTTTTCTTCAATAAGATGTAAATCTATTCTTTCTCACCCAAATTCATCACAATCATCACGTCATGGCCGATACCACAGCACCACCCACAGCTCAAACACAGCCTTCGACCACGAGTGGCGCTATCGTATCTCTTTTACCAAATGCGATAGCCCGAACAGCCCGCTTGATATATAGAACGGCACGGTTTACGGCTAGATACTCAAAAGATGTCTACATGGGCTCCGCCATAACCGTTACCCCAAATTATGCAATAGTCCGTCAAGGACTACGAGACCGCTACACTCTCCTCCACTCTTCAGTAGACTTTCCGATATTCCATCCTTCAGGAGAAGGCCTACCTCCCAAATTCAACGTTTATCGGATGAGAAAAGGGTGGATCGATGGTTTCTTTGGTTGGAATTCTGCCAGTTGGACTGGCAAGAAAGCGAAGAAGAGTAGTTGGAAGGATGTAACTCCTCATGTTGAACTGAAGAGTTTTTCATCCGGTGGGAAGATCGTGTATACCGCTGCTGATGGGACGGAGGTTTCTCCTTCAAAGTCGTTTTGTAAGGACGTGGTGGGATATGATTTAAATGCTGCCGCAGAGGAGGAAGAGGTATCGAACGCGAATACGAGGAGATTTGATGCAGTTACACATGTTAGTGTTCATATTCCTTTGACGACGCAGGATGGGTTTTATAGGTTTGTGGTGACGGATGAGAATGATAAGGTATTGGTTGTGGTAAGTTTCTGATGAATACAGAACGAAATATATCCTTAGAAGTGCTAATTTTTGTTTAAAAAATGATAGAGCCCGGAATACACAATTCATCAATCCTTCACATCTTTCGGAATCCTACGAGGATCTTCTATACCCGCTCTGCCCATTCAATTCGTTGGCTATCTGATCAAAAAGTCGATAGCAGGGGTAGTTAGCGGCTTACTAACTGCACTATATTTCACCGGAGGGCTACCTTCAAACCTTGCGGTTCGACTGTTCATGTGGTACTACAAGAATGAAGTAGCAGATGCTAAAGACAAGGCACTAGCTTTTGCCAGAGAAAAAAGAGCCATCAAACCCTTGGACTATCTGGCTTGGGGTGCTGGAGGTATGTTTGTGCCTTCGCAAGAATAGCTCTGTGTTGTAATTTTGCTGATGGATTATTTAGGTGCGTTGCCTGGAAGTCATGGTCGGATACAGCAGTATGAACAAGAGTGGGATGGCAAAAAAGGAAGTTGGTACGTTAGGGATGTGAGGAGGCAGCAGTATGCTTGATTTTAGGGATCTTGTTTGATATGCAGATATGGTGGCATCTGGTCCTGTGTCTGAGATATATCAGGTGTTCGTATCACACTGCTTGTGGCGTCAGGTGTATGTTCACGGGGCTTGGCCTTGGAGTGGCCCATCTACACAGGTTTAACTTGGGTTCCAACATTAGGTTCCGTGGGGATCAGAGGTTTTCTAAGGGTATAGAGGGTATATTGGTGTATTATTAACAGAAATTAAGCATGTCTGTGTGCAATGATATCAAAGAACAAGAAGGATGGTGTAGAACCTAACGAAGACATGATGAAAACGCCAGCACCGTAATACTCGAGAATATGCAAAAAGAAAAAGGAAGGAAGAAAGAAGAAAACCCCCATCAAATATCCACGTACGCCAAGATAAATGCAGCCAGCAACATAGTAAAACCGTATGCAAAGGAAAATTGATGAAAAGAATGAAGTAAAGAAAAGAAATGGGTATCAAGAAGTCGCATCAACCCTCAAATAACAAATGTCATGATTCCCATCATCGAAGAAAGCAGGCGGCGGACTATCCGACGTCCCCCAACTCCAATCCTTCCGGATCAAATCACCATTTACCAACCATTCTTGTGCGGGGAAATAGTAATCAGAATCTCTATAATCCCAATTCCCATACACCGGTGCTGCGTTAAAAGCACATTTATATTTTGTCCAAATGGAAGTGTAGGGATCCGTATGCACAGAATGGTGAAACTTTCCAACATATAACTTTGGGTGATCACCGTTAGGACCGGCGTTATTGCGAAAGCTGTCACCTTCGGAGTAAGCTTCGGGAATATCAGCCCACGGGAAAACGCTATTGGTGCCTTCGTTTTGAAGGATGAGTTGTTCACGGTGCCAACGCCAGTCTGTGGTAGTATTCTGTTTAAAGGTGACGACCGCCCACTCCCAATCATGTCGATGACCCGTATCCTTCGGATAATACATATCATAAAGGATCCGGATCTGATTTACGTTCGGGCAGTATCTGAAATGGTAGTATGTTGGGAAAGCGGTCGACTTGGTGTAAGGCCCGTCGAAAGGAGCTTGAGCGGGGCAACCAGCATCGAGAGAACCGTAGAGCCGGCAAAGGTCGGTATCAGTTCCGTTATTTTGTATTCCGTCTTTATTGACGGCGGAATCGGGAATGCAGGTTCCCTGAGGTAGGAGCCATAATGGGGCAGATTCTCGCACAATCCGCTCCGGGTCTGCGGTAACCACTTCGTCGTCATAACCACGGTCGGCGAAAGCAAAGCTAGGAACTAGTGTGACGAGAAGCAAAAGGAAGAAAAGAACGGTATTTAGAAACGAAAGTCTTGTTGCTATTGCTATGGTGTGTATTATAATTTTCATTATCCGTGGGTAATACTTCGAAGTCTGATGGTTGAAGAGAACGGGCTCGACGAAGGCGTTTTGGTTTGTCGCTTGTTGTACTTCGGTCAAGGAATTCGGGAAAGCTGAAGTAGGTAACCTCCCGTTTCTTCAACCAGAGGCGTCGAAGTGTATATCTGTCGGGCATGTATGAAGAAAGTTTTTAATCGTGGGGTTCAACCTCGGTGGTGACCTTCTTCCTGACCACACGATGATACCAGCGTTTGAAGTAAAAGACTTTATCTCTAAGGAAAATTCTAACTCTTTCGCCTTTAGGAGCCATATTGAAAGATCTTTTCTAAAAAGAAAGAAGCTTAAAAAGACAGGGTATAAGGTTGTTATAAGATGTTTATGAAAAATGAATGCGATTCTTTTGTGTTACTCGTGTGAGGGGAAAAGAGTCTTTCACACCTGGGGCCTGACCTGATTTAAATAACCTTAGACCCTGTACGTAACTTGAGCGGTCAGAATTATTGCCCAAGTGATATCTTAACATCTTTGTGATATATCCACGTTTTCCTGTTGTCTCTAAAGTGACCAGCAGACGTTTCAGGGTGTTGTATTTTTGTGTTGTCCTGCCCTCCTGACCAACCACAGATGACCTCGAGAGTAGCCAGCCGGTCTACAAACCTCATGATCATACAAGCAGAATACGACTAGAATTTATGTGCTGGGGATAGGGATCTAGTTATGGGCCTTATGTAGCCCGATCATGTTGTCAATAAAGCGGGGAGAGCCCAAGGCTTGGCTTATAATATTCTTGCCCGCCGACATTGCGACAACCATGATGTATATACGTATGTGTCGCGTGCTCGATGATCAACCAGTCATGGAGAGAAATACCAGGATTACTCAGACCGAAGTTAAAAAAGACGGTGTCAAAATAAATAATTATTCTGTTCATGTGGTTGACGAGTGTGTGTGCAAATTAATAATAGCTATAGAAATTACTTGTGCCCATTTAAATTACTTATGCCTCATAGATCTCGATGATGGCGATATCGGCCAGTCAGACGGACAAATATCTTATTTTAAGATCTAAACGAATGATGAATTCAGTCATTGGATCTAGCGGGGTAGTAATATTAATCGCTACTGACTTATCTTTAGCTGGTGGTCTCAAGCATAAACTTGTCCGCACGAAGATAAATCGACAGAGTCTAATCATCCCCCAAACATTCATTTCGCATCCAGCACTTATCCTCCACCCTCTGGAACCTATACACTTTATCCTTCCCACCCTCAGCCACCTCCTCCACCTATGAATATAATAATCAAAACCCCCACCATATCCTCTTCATCTCCCATCCGAGGAAACCTCGTCTTGCTCCTCAAATTCGCCCATTCGCCCTCAGTAGAATGCCTAAGCACAATCTCAATATCCCTATCCCTAAACATCCCATCCGTAGATCTAAACTCCATCAAAAAATTAACAAGTGAAGATGCAACATTAAAATCAGTTGCAATATTGCCAGTATGAATCCTATACAACTCTGGGCAATTTTGTACAAACTCATTAATCAGCGTTGGTAGGCTGTTAATAACAGTTCCCCCGACTTGTAGGAAATTACGCTGTATAAATGGAACTTCGACCTCTTCTAGTTTCTTGCACTTTAGGAGAGCCCTCGCATCACTTGTAGTTTGTGACCGACCCCACGGTTGTCCTCCTTTACAGCCAGTAAGTGCAAAGGGGCGTAAAGTCCCCGCAACCGCGGGTATAACGACAGACCATATATTCAAAATATCCCGCTTGCTAACTGTATGGACTTTTAAACCAGTTATAGCCTTCTGCTGCAATAACAGCTTTTGAACACAAGGCGTATAAGTCCCGACTGAAAAATTTGTTAATCCCACATTTCCAGTAGCCGTTAGGGAATCATAAAAGCCCGCCATGGGATGAACCTCTAGGAAATAACACGAACAGTCAACGGAAATTCTTTTCAATTGTTTTGATTTGAAGTCCGGTTTGAATGCGCCTATTATGTCTTCGCTGGTATGGATATTCAGTTCATCGAGGGTTTCGATGTTGTTTATTGCCCCTCAAAGGACGTCGAAACAGTCGTCGTCGCCGACCCGGGTTTCGTGTGTATAGGCGAAGCCTTTTAGTTTGTGGGACCTTTGTATCAGTTCGGCCACGGCGGCTATGTCGATAGCATCATTCTTTATATATCACACGGAGTTAACATGGTAGTATCTTTGGGCATATATTTGAATAGAAAGAAGGGGCCTGAAGATGGATTACATGCATACCCCAGTGATTTTAAACCCCCCCCCAAATATTAGAAAAGACCTTTTCGAGGAGTTCCAAAATCAAAACAACCTCCTCATCCGGTACAATATCCGCACAGTCAGCCAAAGAACGGGTGTTACCAGTTCCTCTCCACTCCGCCCGCGTCGAAATAAACTCATCAGTAACCACAAACGGATACCTCGTATCCACCACTGTAGTTCGAACATGTGCCAGAATTCCGTTGTTATTCAAATCGACTTCATTATTTGATGTTAGAAGGGATGATTGACGATTATTGAGTTTTGTTCGACTGTTCCTATGATTCCCTAGGCGGAGTTTCGAAAAGAGAGGTGCCGGCGGTTGCAATGATTTTTAGGGGTTGGGTATGCTAATCGAAGTGCCTTTGTGGATTCCTTGTCGGGATATTTGAGGATTTCGTGGTGGATTTTGAATGGAAGCTCGTTGGATGAAGAGGGCTGCGTCATTGTAGATCTAGCTTCGCTCTGTATCTTATTGAACTGCAGCTGCTAATATACCAAGTAAAACGATGAGCCTGTCCCTGCTATTATATTACGTGAGAATGAGAGTTTCTAGCTTCCGAGCAGCTGGGAGCTTGTCACATCCGCGAACAGAATCAAATCAAGACAAGCTGACGGCGCGTCTAAAATAGCATTACAACAGCATCGACCCCTCTTAGTGCCATGGAATCTATGCACATCTATGAGTATCGTGATATCGTTTACAAATCGGATTAATGTTCCGAATTCGAATCCAAGTTGTTTTCTCGATCTTTTGAAAATGCGGACCTTGTATTCGATTCATCATCATTATCATGATATACTTGAAGTATCTACATGCTCTAAAGTCCATCTACCTCGCCATGCAATCCCTGCATTCGCTATATGCACGCTCAACAACATGCATCCGGATATTGCCTGCTGGCATATCCCTTCTATCTATTCTTCGATTCTTGGGTATCTAGTCTTGTGTTCATCCTACCACATGCCGAAACCCGCAAGTCTTCTAGAAGATTAAACAGACCTTTACTGAGTAAATAGTGCAAGGTTTTCAAAGACCTCAGCCGTCCACGCCAACTTGATCTTGCTCACACATTTCATAAACGCCTTGCTCGTCCACACAACATCTTGATACATCACCGCCTCTCCAAACCCTTCTTTTCTTTTCGCTGCCTCTAGGGCCAACTTGCTCTGTTCCCGATCGTGCCCGCCACTGCTCCAAACGTCCTTCTTTGATCGCTTGGTTTCATGTTCATTCCTCTCCCACATCAAACAACTACTGGGATGGACTGACATTTCTACCCCAGAAGACGAGTTACCGGTTACCGTCAACGTCCTGTAACTCCTACCATGGGTTCTCTTGGCGATATTTTCAACCCCAACACCTTTCATGAAGCACCTTAAGATCCTTTCGGTCTGCTCCGGACTGACTCTTGGGTATCTCGCTACCATGGTATCGCTCTCATATTTCATTTCGCTGTCCCTTGGCAGATCTCCCACTTTGTCCAATCGGCAATACCCTCGGAGCTGTTTGCGAATATTCTCCACTTTACGCATCAAGGGATACGAAATTTGGTATTCCTGGCAAAATTTCTTTTGCTCGTTCGGGCGCTTGCCCAGGTATCTCCGGAGGATGTTGAGGTATGTAATGTGATCGCCGGAGGGGTGGACGATTTCTATCCGCCTCTTCTGGATCTTTTCTTCTTGCGTCAATTCCTCGTCCGAGTCTTCCTCATCCGCATGCTTCCGCTTTTTCTTCTTCGGCAGTAAAGGATCGGACTTTTCCTTCGGTTCTGCCAAAGTCTTCTTCCACCTCGCAGGTTGCAATATAATGTTCCCATCCACCGAAAGGCAGCTAAGAACATCAATAACGTCCACTAAAACATTTTCTTCGCTGTTTTGGCTCGACTTCTCTTCTTCACTTGCAGCTATAATTACTCGACTTTGCACCGGAGGCAATGGGAATTTGCTCATTTTCTTCCCGACATCGCTGATATTACCCTCGTCGTTAATGGCGCCTAGTTCATGTAATGTCATCAAAGCTTCCAAGCGGCTCTGGTAGCTAGGAGCATCTAGAAATGGGAAATTATTGAGCGTAGTCATACTATGTTC
This sequence comes from Arthrobotrys flagrans, assembly GCF_004000055.1. Lineage (NCBI taxonomy): Eukaryota > Fungi > Ascomycota > Orbiliomycetes > Orbiliales > Orbiliaceae > Arthrobotrys > Arthrobotrys flagrans. The sequence goes on from NW_027137547.1 coordinate 5,312,570, forward strand.
GGCTCTCATAGCAAGCAATGTCAACATGGCGCCTGCAAGATCGCAGTGAAGAATATCAGGTTCCGTGTCCTTTTGAAGCTGTTTGAAGTATTCTTGCGTGTAAAGTCGATAGCAAGTGCCGGGGGCTTCACGACCAGCTCGACCTTTTCGTTGCTGAGCTGAGGCTTGTGAAATGTCTGTGACGAGTAGTGACTCGATGCCAAGTTGGTGTCTAAATCGCTTCATCTTCACTTTTCCGCAGTCGATAACATGTCGGACACCCGGGACAGTGACGGAAGTTTCGGCGATATTTGTCGCGATGATGACTTTTCGCTCCTTGGGGTTCCCCTTGACGAAGACCTTCTGTTGTTCTGCGGGGTCGAGACTGGCGTATAGCCGCATAACGTTCAGCTTGGGCTTGTCAGGTTCCATCTGTAGAGCCAGTTCCTCAACCATCGATGCCAGCTCCTCGATTTCCTCGCTTCCAGTAGAAAAAACCAGGATATCTCCGGGGCATGGTTGTTGGTAGTGAACCTGGAATATTGTCTTTGCCGCGGCCGTTTGGAAATTATCGATAGATGCCGGGGTGTAAAAAACTTCTACAGGGAATATCTTTCCGGGGATTCGACAGATAGGAGCCGGTGGGAACATTTCGCTCGTTTGCCCAGACTCCGGATGTCCACCAACATAGCTGGCCATTTTCTCCACATCGAGTGTAGCGCTCATGACAATTAGCTTCAAAGGTACTTTCTTCTTCCGACGGGCCTCGACGATGCCTTTTAGAAGACCCATTCCGAGATCTGTAGACACGCTGCGCTCGTGAGCTTCATCAACGACAATCACAGAGTAACGTGACAACTCGGGATCGTGTAGAATCTCATTGAGCAACATGCCATCAGTGATGTAGCGGATTTTCGTGCTGTGATCACTCAGATTATCGAATCGAACGCAGTAGCCGACTTCCTTACCGAGGGTAGTGCCCATTTCACTGGACACACGCTGAGCAAGCGAAATTGCTGCGACTCGACGAGGTTGTGTGATAGCGATGCATCCACCGTATTTTTTCCCGCTCGCACTAATCATCTTGGACATGTACGGTTGGTTTAGGAGGAATTGGCCTATCTGTGTGGATTTACCGGAACCTGTTTCACCGACTAGGACCATAGCATTGGAGTCGCGGACAGTGGTGCGGATTTCATCTTGGAAACCCCAGATGGGGAGAGATTTGCGAACCACTTGGAGTTCTCGAGAGATTTGCTCTTTTGATTTGACAAATGGCCTTGGCGGGACAGGCGTTAGAGGATCGACAAGTCCGGCGGTGGAGTCATCTCCGACTTCCTGTTCGGCCTTTATCTTGTTCTTCGATAGCATTTTCTTAAAGAGCTTATTCCGTGCCTCCTGTTCGAACTTTGTCCCGTCGTCCAATAGCACGTTCTTGTCGACATTGTTCTGTAGGGGTGTCTCCTGTTGAACCTTTCTTTTGTCCTGTGGTAGCAGGTTTTTGTAGACCTTATTCTGCAGAGGTGCCTCCTGCTGGGGCTTCTGCAAGCTCGTTTGTAGCTCGGGCGAGGGTTTAGAACCGGAATCAGCCGTGGTTATGGAGTTGTCAGATGTGAGATCCCCTGATCCTAGCGATATTCTCGATGATTCCGTGGACGACCTTGCGGAAGAGTCCTTAGCCTTCGACTTCAGTCTATCCCAGACGCTCTCAATCTTCTTAGGAGCAGCCTTGGCCGGCTTCTGCGCAGCAGGCGATGCCAAAGATGACCCCGGCAGTATGGATTCTGTACTGTCTCCCTCTGAAACGGCCGGGAACACCGGTGATTCTGACTTGTAATAGTCGGCATCTTGTCCTTTTCGTTTTTTCAACTGTGGAGGCCTTTCGGAGGCAGTGTTTCTCAAGGCAGGGTTGGCGGCGGGAGGTGATTTTGGGCGCTCCCTTTTCTCCTTCGGTGCTTCCCTCGGTTTCTCTAGCACGACAGCCTCTTCGACGAACGTTCTGTGGATCTTTCGGGGAGGGGTGGCATTCGATTCGGGCTCCTGGCCTTCACCGAAGCCGTCCCAAGACGAATACCCGCCATCTTCAGCTTCTTTGTCGGCTCGTTCCTTATCGGCCAACTTTCGCTTCTTCCTCTCCAGTTTCCTCTTTGCCTTCTCATTCTTCCGACGAAGCTCTATGGCTTCGATATCATTAATGCCGCCATTGGTTATCGGAGATCCCTTCACAGGGCCGGTGCCCTTCGATAGTTTAGATGTTGGAGGTGGTGGTATCGATCGGCTGGACGGTTCAGGTGATTCCGAGAAAAATTTAGACTTCTTTCCCTGCCCTGTGCTAGAGCGCAAGGTTTCATGTAGTGCATCACAGTGCTGCTGCTGCCGGACCTTAGAGAGAGCAGATATTGGTGACGATGATGATGAAAGGTGGTTTTCTTGTATTTTCTTGCGTTTGTTAGGGTGAAACATTGCGTGTGTAGATGATAGGAAGTTAGTAGGTGGTGATTATCAGAAGGAACGGTTTATAATTATGCAAGTGGGATGATTTGTATCTGGATGATGGATGTGGGTTTCCGAGAAGGAATAAGAATCATTTCGATACGGAAGGATGATAAATGGATGATGCCGGTGATGCTAGAGATTATGCCGCGGGGAATAGGAGACGGGAATGGGAATAAAGGAAGAGGTGGTTGTTGGTGATGATGAGAGGAAATGATGGAGATGTGGGCAGGCTACAAGTAACAGCAGGCTCGCGGGCTTTGTTCGCAGACACCAGAAAATTTTCGAGGTTTTGGATGTTCGCATTGCATGGCCCGTGTGCCTGGCTGGTGCATGGGCTTGGTGGGGGCTTGGCGGATATACAGGGTGATCCCATGTTAATCAGGGCAACACATTTTCAGAATACCACATCACAACACATTTATGACATCACGCAAACACATTTCGGTCGCAAGAATGCGTCAAGAGCTGTTGAGAGCTGTCAATGCTCAGCAATAGATGTCTACAAGCAACACCTACGGCATCAGGGATACTGCAATTGTTCCCAATTAGGAATTTGGCAAAGTTGGGGGAAAGTTTCTCTCATCCCGGGCCCCCCATTATTTAAGCAACCCTTCTCCCTCCCCTTTCCTGTTCTTTCTCCTTCCTTCCCCATCTATGATCAAGGAACCGATCATGATCAACAAGGGATGCGACAAAATGGATAGGTAGGATATCAATTGCAGCCCGGGCATTGGTACCAGGCTGCTTAAGGTTTGCCATTCCCTTTACCTATCGATGTACGTGACTGGGGATCAGGGGACTCAATACCGCTGTGATGACAAAAATGAATGGACGAACTCATCCATGGCTTCAAAACAACAGATAATCCGTATCCTTAAGCAGCTCTGAGCGGTATTTTCTTTCCCCTTTTTTATTTTTTTTTATTTCTTTGTTTCTCTCCATCCTCTTCATCCTTCCTTCCCTTCCCTTCCTTCTCCATTCGTCTCGTTCTATCTTTCTAGTCTCGGCACCAAACAGCTCGCCTTGGATCTTTCACATTCTTCTCCAGCTTAGATGATAGCCTCCGTTGCTACCATCCTTCCCGGTCTCGTGGTTACTCCACTCTCTCCGCTGGCATTTGTTTCAAATACTTCTTCATTCCTTCTGCTATGCCGCTAAGTTTGGAGGAAGCCTTCTCTCATACTAAATAAAAATGCAGAGCACGCATCGTGGGGTCTAAATTACTATAACTCGAAGAGATATTCCGTGCTTACCAGAAATTGCATCTGAAGCTAGCTCAAATCCCACTAGTTCTCTTAAGTGAGTCTAGTTATACTTCACATCATACCCGGGTGCCTCGTGTATAGCGTCGGCTGTATACGAGGTAGCTGAGTCCAACTCGAATCTTACCAGTATCCCGACTGGGGTCTGGTTCCCTTCCACATCAATATAGCCGAGCCTCTCCTATAAGAGGGAACCGAACGTCTCTTCGTTGTGTTTTAAGACGAAGGCGGGATCACTCGAATTCACCGACAGATTTATTCCGTCAGACCAACTTGTACCCAAACTTGTAGCTGATTCAGCTGCTTGGGCCCATATATCTTTTGATGGACATGGGCCCTACAACCTCTATCGGGGTTGTACTCTCTATTTAGGGAGTTCGACAGATGTAAGTAATCAACCATCTAAGAATTCTTTATCGTCAAGTGTCCTACTAACTACTATCTAAGGGTCGGTTCGCGGTCATCAAGGCGGATACAAGTTCTGTATCACGTACCTCCCCGGGTCTGTCAGGCCCGGGACAGCCAACCTCTTTTCCCTTTTATATTTCCCTCCAACAAAGCTTGAAACCTTTGGGAAACATAAAAATAAATAAAAAACTTGAAAAACTAAAAAAAAAAACCGAAAAAAATTTAACAAAAAAATGGGGGAAGATGGTAAGTATTAGATATTGAACTTCTATCTACCACAAATACAACTAATTCTTAAAAAAAAAATATCCTTTAGCCTCGACGAAACTTTTTATAATCGCTCGCACTTCAACCGTAAGTCATCTACTCCTTTGTTGCTGAGACCTCCTGATGCGTGCTCTGCTTTTTTCATTTCAATACACCTGTTATGTGGTGATACTTGGGCTCAACGGGAAATGATGAAATATATGATATTTTATTGTCACGCCGAAGGTTTCCCCAACAAACCGCTGTGGAAGAGACCATAGGTTACGGATTCTGATTCCTTGCCCTCGTAACACAATACCGCTTTCTTGCTCCTGTACAAATATAATACTTTTAGATAGAAGAAATAATTTTTAAAAAAAACCTCAAGCGATCGGCATTGCTATTTTCGTGATTATGGTTGCATTGCACTGCATCGTGTTATTGTCTCTCTGGAATGCAAATATAATCTTGCCGCATATCCATTTCCATTGCATCTGTTGCATTATTGGTGTTGAGCGGCGACTTTCCTTGGCCGTTGCATTCTCACCAGCCAAGGCGATGCATCTTTGGACGTTGTTCCTACCCAATCGGGTTCCCCTTTCCTGCCACTTCAACCCCAACGTCGGTGTATCTCAAACATCACTTGCTTCTCCTCGGAGAATATGGTCAGCTATCTTCTGGGCCTCTGGTGTTCTGGATCTTGTGCCACACCCGACTTCCTTGCAACCTCCGAGCCTTCATCTTCCCCTCGACCCAAGTAGCCATTGTTTACCATACATAACCACCGTCGAAAGATCCCCGAGGAAAGTCTAGGCTCCATCCGATAATTTCTAGACGAAAGCTTGATTACAATTGGGTTGTTTAAACGCCAAAGACACGTTTTTTCCCAGAAGCCCACTGGCCACACGAACTCCACGTTCCGAGACGGAGGATCCCGAGCGGAGGATCAAGGGTAGGGGAGAGCAAAAAGTCGTGCACAAAGGACGTCGTTGACGCCTCAACAGCATCGTCATGACGAGACGGCTATTCACATCGCTGCCGTTCCAACTTCTGGTGGTGTTAATATCACTACTATGTTTTTACGACACACCTGTGGAAGCGCAGGCGGACACGGACGGGTACAGATCATCGGTGTAAGTTTTTCATTTCACCTGCGGCTGGAGCTTCCTGTTCCAAAGTTCTATAGCTAACGTCGGCTCTGATATGCAGGTTCGATCCAAAATACAACCCTTATCGCGAGCTTTTGATAACACCTAAGACTCATGCAGGGTTATTTAGCGTATGCACAAACATCCTTTAGTTGTCAATTGTTCCTCCGAGCATAGCTAATATGGACCTGTCTGTAGTTTACCGGCAGATGGCGTCGAAGACGTGATACCTATACCGCCTCAAGATGGCCAGGCACATACCTTACAGTCCTAGTCTATGGTGACACCTGTATTCTCAAGCTACGCCCAAAGCCGCAAGGACAAATAGACGATTACAGCTTCTATGTATCCGTCGATGGCTCCGAAGACCTGCTGTATACTCTTCCACCGTTCGATTCACAGCATAGAGACCGAGAGGTTATCTTTGTCCCCATCACCATTCCTGGAAAGGGTAAAAATCAGAAGGGGGGGAAGCAGAGCACCCTGGACCCACACACCGTCAGAATCATTAGTATTGCGGATCATCCGTTTTCGTTTGAAGGCTTTCTGGTTGCGAATACGCTGATACGACAAGGACAGCTTTGGACGGACGGACAAGATGATCGGCTGTATGTTGAGTTTATTGGAGAAGGTGTTGATGCGGAGGTTTACGGCGGGCTGTTAGGATATGATCATGATAATTCCGGAGGAGGCGTTGGAGATGATGGAAGTGCACATGCTGTGCGACAGGTTGTTAAGAATGGCGTTTCGGTCGTTAACTCGACACAATTCAGGGCTGCTGAGATATTAGGGATCAGACATGCACACGCGGATGCCGGGGTTTGCTTTTTATCGAAGTGTGATCCGAGAGATCCTTTGCCTGGGCTGAAAGACCAGTATTTCAACGAGAATCCGATACCGACTCAGGTTAGAGCCGAGGAATTGGGAAAGCTTTCGAAGCAGTTCCAAGAAATGTTACAGAAGGAGTTGCAGTTCTTTAAGGAAGACCCATGGCTGAAGCAAGTTAACCCGCAGACGGTAATCGTGGATGTTGGTGAAAGGGACTTCTTGAGACTAGAGGAGCCCGTGGATGCCGAGAAGTTTAAGAGGGAGTTGATGGTTTTCTTGGGACGCCTCAGAGAATCCGCAAGGCCGGACGCTCACATTATCGTTGTCGGGCGGGATTGGGAGAATGCAGACCCCGATGCCCCGAAGTCAACATTCAGAAGTGTGGTTCCTCAGACCAGCGAGATGAAGGCCAGGAGGATGAAGTTGTTCCAGGTTACGAAGGAGGCTGCTAACAAGGTCCACGAAGAAGGTAAGGATACCCGCTCTTTGCCGTTATCACCAGGATGCCCTTTATGATGAAGCACAATTTCACACAAACCTGTTCTGAAAACAAAGTCATGTGGAAGCATAAATTGATATCCAACTGCTGTCTGACTGGGCTCTTAATCATCATGCGATATCATACCGTTCTGGGGTCAAGCGCTAACTACTCTGACATCAAGATAAAAACCTTGTCTTCGCCACCATCGAACCTAGCATTTCGCCCAAGCGTGATCTCATCGACCTCCTCTGCACATACGTCGTCCCTGTTTTCCACCCAGCCCCGAAATCCGTCAACCCGCTCGCCAAGAGGCCCCAACCCAACAAGCAACAAAGTCTTTGCGTTTCCATAGAAAATATGAAACATATGTATCCCGATCTCTCAGAGGAAGCGTTTGCTGAAGGAGATGATCACGAACACTTGCCGCTTTCTTCTACGGAAACTAAAGTGGAAGAGCACACCGCGCCTCATGAGACAGCCCATGGGACGAGGTTTATTTTCCTTTACGCCGTTGTGCTCGTTGGATTTTGCGTCGGGCTTGCATACTTACTCGCCCGTCCGTTCTTAATGGTTCTTACAAACTTGGGGGTTGTTCGGGGGAATAGACGGGTATACGGAGTCAGAGATATGGAGACCGGAATGGGCTTCGGATTCGGTAGAACAGGACGGGGTCGCTTTGCAAAGGAGAAGAATAGCATTAGTGTGGCAAGGAGTGCTAGCGGAAGCGAAGAGGAGGGATTCGTAGTTCTGGCAGGTGGAGGAAGTCAGAGTTTGGGAGGCAGGAGGAAAGGTGGGTCGAAATAAAACGACCCTCCGGGCAACTTGGATGTGAATCGAAGCATTTGGCGCGGCCTCTTTTTTTGGTGACATTTATTTGTAGCATGCATATGAGCGATGTGGTGTTTTCTCTGTGTGCAACCGGTATTTTCGGCAGGAGAAGTGGTATTTTCTTCATTAGCGGTTTTCCTTTTGCTGCGATTCGCATTTATGTATTATAGCTCCTTTTGTTGCTGAAGCATTGATATACCCATTACCGGCATCATTTGCGACTTCAAAATTATTCTAGCTTCGTTTGTGCCTGAAGAAGATTGGTCGGATGTGAGGATTTAGATAGCCTGCACCTTGCAAGGCTAACTAGGAAAAAGGTCTAGGCAAGCTAGTATAATGGTGCCTGAAGCGAAACTTGACTCATATCAGGAACACTTTGCGCTCCTTCTCTCTGCCAATGGCCGATGCTACGCAAACGTGCTGTAGCATACAGTGAGTGCAAGGCCATGGGTTCGATACCGTTTTTGTAAACATATAAGCTTCCCTCCGTCTCCCACTAGAATTTCATTGTATGCTTCATCAGAAACGTATTCGTATCGATTGTTACAGCATACCTCCTCGAGCTCACAAACCCGACGAGATTCGAAAATAAAATATCCAAAACTCCCATTTCTAATCTCGAAAGCACCTCCATATCCTCTACGCAAGAGCGGTTTCCATTCAACTCCACCAAAGATGGGTGGGTCCGCGTTCTCAAACCAAGGGATCGTAACCCCTCGAATGAGCCCGGAAACATATTACAGGCTCAAGACAAAATACCATGATATCCTAAAAGGTCTCTACCGACATGTAACCACCCCACCGGAAGCTCCCGAGAAAACATCATACGGAGACCTAGACTATCTCGTCTCCGAACCGGTCCCCAAAAACTCACGACTTGCAACCATGGAAGATGTGAAAATTGCGTTCGGGGCAGAGTATATGACTGCTATCGCCGGGACTACAGCTTCCTTCGCAGTAGCTCTGCAACCGGAGCAAAATGGTGGTAACCCGGAGGAGGAAGAGAGCGAGAAAACCTACGCACAGGTTGACGTCCATATCTGCCCATCACCCGAGAACATGTGGTGGGTATCATTCAAACACTCCTACGGCGATCTATGGTCCATCCTCGGCATGATGGGTCGAGCGAAAGGACTAGTAGCAGACGAGAACTGTCTTAACGTCCGAGTCAAAGAGATCGAAGATCATAACCGGGAACTGGCAAAAGTGGAGCTTACTCGGAGTGTTAACGAAACACTCGAGTTTTTTGGATTGGATACCGGGAAGTTTGAAAAGGGGTTTGGGAGTATTAAAGAGGTGTATGAGTTTTTGATCGAGTGTCGGTTTTTTGAGGAGAGGTATTTTAGGGAGAAGAAGTTTGCGAATGCGAGTGATCGGAGTAAAGTTGGGAAGAGGGAGATGATGAAGGGTTGGTTTGGGTTTTTGGGGGTGGATGTTAGTTTGATCGGGAAGGTTGAGGGTGGGGAGAAGGAGGAAGGAGATGCAAAGATTGAAGGAGAGGTTGCGAAGGAGGAAGGAGGAGCCAAAGAGAGCGGTTCCGAGACACCGGAAGGGAGGTTGGCGAGAGAGCAGGTGCTCGAAGAAGCCCTAGAGAGGTTTGGCAAAAGGGCGGCGTACGAAGAGAAAGTCAAAGCCTGGAGAAGAAACCTCAGGATCGAAACAGTAGCAAGAGGTGTCGCGAAGAAACTTATCGAGGACGGACATAATGGTCCAAAGTCCGCGAGAACTAAATCTTCACGGCTGAGGAAACAAATCAACGAGGGTGAGATGGATGAGATCTTTGACATGACTGAAGAACAAATTCAAGTTTTCATTCAAGATCGCGTGAATGAAATTATTGCGAATAATACGGCTGCTGGCGCTGCTCGTGAGGTTGCAGCTGGAGCTGGATAATATTAATCAATCGATAAGAGTTGAAGGAAGGAGGGGAGGGGTTGTCGGGTGATCTGTTTCTTATCAGTCACCAGGCTTCGTTGGAACTTTTTCTTTTGTGACATCAATCTCATATTTTAGTGGAAGGGGGGTAATAATATGGAGGTTGAGAGGAGAACATGGCATCTGGGATATGGCTGCTTACTACAGCCCTACAGGGGCTGATATAGGGCCAGGGCCGATATTACTATGCATAATGAGACTCTGAACGGCTAGGATTAGGGCTCGCAGAGATCGATACATGTACCGATGCCGAAGCATAATATTATGTCAGCCGGATATTTTCTTGTCTCGACGGCACATTCTTATATCGAAGTCGTAATGAATAGCTTGTTGTGACAGCAAATTTTATTTAATGATCGAATGGTTTAGAAGTTATTCGTTTTAAACGTTTTCATATAGTTAGTGCTGGATACACTAATACCGTTTTCTCTTCAAGTCCCAAATATGATAGCAGACGTTAACGTCGCAGCTTCTTTACCGTCCGAGACAATAGTACCTCTCAGTGGTCCATTAGATTACATTCTCGAGCAAGAGGCTAGGGAGTCGGAAATAGTGTCCGAGGAAAAGGTTTACATCTACAAAAAGCCACAGACGCCAAGAGAGATAAGGAATGCGCCATACCTAGAAGATGCCTTGGACCCGGATAGAGAAGGGTATCTTCGATCAGATATCCTAAAGCAATTTCGAGGTTAGTACTCATCTTGAGTGTAAAGCATCTTGTTATTCGGTGACGATCGTATCCATATGTACTTGGGATACGCAGGTTTCCGAGTCGACATATCCGTACCAACAGGGAGAATCGTTAAGCAAAGTTGGAGAAATATACCGAGTAGCCAGACTAATCGAGTACCATATTATTATTGTAGACGCTTATCTCTACGTCGAAAAGCGAGCAATCGAGTTCCTCGAAGATTCCGAGCTCTGGGACCCAAAGTCCAAATTCGACGAACAGCTCGAGGATGCCAAAGGTATATATTACAATCAGAGATCAAATCCTAGCGGGTATATATATCACTAACTGTAACTACTATTTATCCAGCATTCATAAACTCCGGCGGCAAGGACGCAGAATCCATGTTCAAAACCGAAGCCTGGCATCTCATCTTCTACATCGCACAAATGCTTCACCCATCACACTTTACTTACTACCCGGGCCACCAACAAGTTACAATCCACGCAACTGTAGGAATGGAAATTATCCAATTAATCGGGGCGACCAATATGAATATGGATCGATCGTGTAGGAAATCAGCGGCTGGCGACCGAGAAGTGGATTTCCAGGATTCAGTGCCGTATTATTGGGATTTGTCGTATGAGAGGATGCCGGTAAAATGGGCTGTTATGCAAGAGCGGAAGGGGAAAAGAAATACAATCTAGGGGATTGATATCGGAGTTTGGGGAGAAGTTTTGTCTGATCATGAACGTGTAAATGTATGAAACATATTTCGGACAAATTCGCGCTGTGCGCATCTTACTTGATGATTCCATTGTATTCTGAAATATATCTCCAAAGTATTGAAACTTGAACTAATACTATCACTTGTCTAGATGTCCATATATATAATATCTCTCACCAGGAGCTATATTTAACTTTTCCAAGTTTCCCCCCGTCGATCACAAATTATAAAATGGTGAACCAAGTAATTCTTCTGATCCCCATACCAACATATGATATAATGACGTGTATCAGTATCCAAAATCAGGGCGGAGACGACATCGGAATTTAAACTAGTCTTTGTTCGAGGCCAAGTGATTTCTTTGTCAGTGCTTGTGAATTCGTGAAATTGCTCATTTGGACGGTCAGGCTGACTCGAAGGCGCCAAATTTTGGTGTTGACCATGTTGTTAGTCATGCTGGCCGACAGCTGATGCTTAAACCCGCCAGGCCGCACCTGCGAAAAAAACCCCTAATCTAGCCTCGACATAGCTCTGATATCATCACCATCACCAGCAACATGGCCTCAACGTAGATACACACCAGCTCACGAGATTATATACCAGGCCAGCCACAATGCTTGCCTTTTAAGAGCCTCCGAGGGCTTCCGTTCCATTCAATATATAGCAATAACAGACACTCTACTTGACCTTGTCAAGTGAACGAGTATCTACTCTCCACACAATACCGTCAAGATGACACGGCGATTAGTAGCATTGTTCAAAGTACACCTCCACCAAACGAATTGGAACTCTTTACGAAAAAGAGTGTGAATCGTCTCTCTCGAGTGCGTCTCACGTTCAAGCGTGACATACGATACCGATCTTTTCAAGCCCTTGAACGGGTTCTTGTCCTGCGAGCCCGACCGGCTTCTGCGACGCTTTTATTAGAATACTTATATAACCACGCCTAAGAATCAAGTTAACTGAGGTCCGGACTTAACTTCTTGGTGTAATGGAGCTTCTAGACCTTTTATTAACATCTTTCTATCCATCACAGAAACATGTCTAGCTTGTTCACGTTCAATCACTCGCCTTCCCCACCGTCTTCCCCATGGAATTCGGCTCTCTCAACCCCGGTTCCACCGAACTCGGACGCCAATTCTCGAGCCGCGACGCCAACGCTGCTCCTTCCCGGTCCGAGTAAGGTGCACCCGAATAAGAGGGAAGGGGATGGAATCCAATCTCTCGCCAGCGAGCCTCAAGAAGGATCGACAGAGTACAAACTGTCACTTCTCAATCCCAACCCGCTACGACTTCAACATTTGACAACCCAGCTTCTATGGAGACTACAACAGAGTTGTCCCTCTCACAATACTGCCGGACTAATCGCTCCACCGGTTTCAGTTTTCGAAAATGAAGATGGGAAGGAGATCGATGATCAATCCGGAAGCCGAGCGGTCGATAAAGCATACTATGCCACTCTACTTCAAGACAGCCAAGGCTGTCTGTACGAGATTGGAGTAGCCGATAATGGGAGGCTACTGGGGCTTATCGAAGAGGAGCTGGAGACTAGTTTGGGTACTTTGAGGAAGATGGCCGACGCATTGGGATGTGTGGTTGAGGTGGTTCGAAAAGTTAACGTCGCCAATACAACGACAGAGGACGGAGATGTAGTCCCTCTGTTCGCTGCGGAGGCTCTGGTGCGACCTGGGCAGTTCACGGCGGCCCTGACAGCTGGAAACGACCCTGTGGCGGAGGCCCGCCATGCGAACAACATTCCGCAACTGCGAATCACTTTGACTGGCCCTACAAATGTGGGGAAATCCTCGCTGCTTGGGACGTTGACCTCTAGCACCCTGGATAATGGGCGTGGCAAGTCTAGACTTTCACTTTTGAAACACCGACACGAAGTCGCGACCGGCAACACCTCGAGCATCGCCAGCGAATTGCTTGGGTTTACGGCAGCTGGTGATATGGTAAATTATCACTCCGGTAATGTTGGAAGCTGGATGGACATACATGCCACGGTAGGATCGAGCACCGCGGACCTCAAAGATGGCCAAGAGAATCTTGCTAGAACCGTGTTTCTGCTCGACTCTGCTGGCTTATTTAAGTACCGGCGCACAGCAATTCGGGGTTTGGTTGGATGGGCCCCTCATTACACTGCCATCGTCATGGCCAGCGACATTGAGCTCCCAGACACTCCTACCGGACCTGCGTTTGAGTATATCATGCTTTGCCTGAAACTCAAGCTGCGGTTCTTCCTGTTGATAACAAAGTTGGACCTTGCGAGCAATGCGGGATTGCGCAAATTGTGCAAATTGGCTTTTGAGGTTATCAGGGCGGCAGGCAAAGAGCCAAAGGTCGTACAAGGCGGGGGGTCTGAGATGATCAAGTTTATTTCCTTGAATAAGGATGCAGTTCTTGATGGCTCTGTTGTTCCAATTCTTCTTGTTAGTTCCGTTACTGGCAAAGGAATTGACACACTGCAGGCACTGATCGGACACCTGCCAATCCCTCCTCCTGCGGAACAAGTTCTCGGAGATGAGGAGGACCCTGCTGAAGCGTCAGGACATTTGAGGCCTCTATTCCATGTTGAGGATGTCTTCGAAACCGTCTCAACCCTGGTTGAAACTGTCCTTGGTGGACATGTCAAGTATGGACAAATCAAGATGGGAGACAAACTGCTACTTGGGCCATTCCCATCTCTCTCATGCTCTCGGCCGACAACACCAGCTTCAAGCTTCGCGGAACATGGGAAATTCCTAAGCCGTTCGCCAAACATGTCTCCTGGAAAGCACAGCCATGATAATCTGGCTCCAGAAGAGATCGGTGAATGGAAAATGGTGAAAGTGGTTAGCATTCGCAAGTGCCGCCTCCCTGTTGCTTCATTGATGGCCGGTGAAGTTGGGACTATTGGGTTGTGCCAGTGGAGTGAGGTTCCAGCTCCAGACGCACCATCCCATCCTGCAATCAGTCGATTGATGTCAAGCGAACGGCTCAGCCCACCTGGGCCGAAGATTCACGCCCCACAACCGACAATACCTCACAGGGGCTCCCTCCAGAAATCGGTTTCGTTTGCAAATACCCTCGATGTGCCACACGCTACGAATGTCGGTCTCTCAGGAGACCGCAGGCTGCGAAAAGGCATGGTCCTGTTGCCATGTAGTACGGATACCGGAAGTGGAATACAACCGAAGATTTCCACTGGTTTCAGCGCTGAGTTTGAAATTTCGGAGGAACGCGGTGGGATTCCATTAAGCATTGGTGCCAACGCAATTGTGTATTTTGGGAGTGTGAGAACCTGTGCCCGCGTTTTGGACAGAATACTTGTTGCTGGTGAGGGTGGCGGTGAAGTGCACGATAAGTCTGCGGATGATTCAGGAGGGCTATTCGGGTTTGATGAGGAGGAAGAAGAAGGGGAGCAGCCTACTGGAACGGTTGTTGCTGGCACGGTTAGGTACTCCTTCGGTTTCACTGCTACTGTTGAGTGGATCGAGGAAGGAACCACTCTGTTGGTCACTGACAGTGGACGACAGGGCGGTGGTGTAGGTGATGTTGGATTAGGGTTCGATGCGGCAATGTGTGGCAGGATTGTGAGCGTGGACTGATGCTCACTCTTGTTGCTAGATTAAACCTCCAGCCTCGAGACCAATTAAGCCTACTCAGTATAGGTGGGAAGATGAAATATACACGGGGACGTCAGAATGTATCTTATGGCTGTTTTGATTCGTGTTATGTGGTTTCGTTGATATGATTTCGCAATGCTTGAACTTTCTGAAATTGATATTTAAATTATAGCAAAATGGTTGTCCCTTTGCAGCCCACCTCGGTGATCCCGTCATAGACCATAGACGGTTTACGACAGGGTGTAATGTTGACGTTCTCGATGTTGGAGTTAGCAGCGTTGGTGGCCCAGCCTATTACCAACGCAAAAAAATCCAACGTCTAGTTTCATCTCCAAAAACTCGAATGGCGCTATGCAGAGAGCTGTTGTGATATAGTTGTAGTTGTAGTAATATGCGTATTGATCGATGCATCGCATTTGTAGCTGCCTTGTTCCCAGATCGCAGTTGTAACGGAGTCAGTATATTAGTAGAATGGCAATAAGAGCCCGCGTGCACCCAAGCAGCCCTTCTTCCTCTTCTTCGTTTCTTTCTTCCCTTCTTTCACCCCGCATTGAGATCGATTCTAAACCCACATATACCGCAGAACGTATCTTCGCTAGTTGCAACTTGCGAAAGTTATATTTCTAGACTTTTTACCATAGTGGAAAAAGGGGGGTTCGCAATCGGATAACCTTGATAATCGAGGGTGGCAGACGTATAGCAAAACTGGTCTGGGGTTTAGGGATAGTATTTGCGCCGGCATACCCAAGATGTCGCCGATGTTTTCCAAAATTCTAACCGTTATTACTCTCTGTGCTTTTTACTCATGCGTGTCTGTGGATGCGAGAAGACACGGGGTAAGATTCTTTCTGGTCTTAATCAAAAGAAACTTAGCTAGCTTAATTGACCAGCGGTTGCTATACCTGTGGTGGTATATATTGGGTTGAAGCAATGAATACTAACGGGCGTCAAATTTTAGGTCCGAAGTCTCAATACTCTACATCAACCTTCCATGAATCCTGCTTTACATGTAAGCTCTTTCCCTTTGGCTGCAGTAGTCCGACAGCCTTTTCAGTGTTAAATGGGATACAAATCCTTCGATTTTGCAATTGATCATTTATATATATCTTTGCTTACACTTTGAACCCTTGCATTTATCAATATAGTATTACAGATCCACTGGACGTGATCCGTCAGGAAAACCGAAAGGCCCCAGCGCCAGCCATGACCATAGCAAACGGGACCTCCCATGGCTCAAAAGCCAACTTAACTACACCGAATTATCCGGACCGTTAGAAAAACGACACATGGCGGGCGCCTCAGCCCACAAAGAAACGACCGTATCAGCATACGGATGGAACGACGCAGGGTACCCCGATGGATTCCTAGAATTCTGTACCTTTTTCATCCAGGAGGTTGAGGAAGACGCGAGAAACGGTAAAATTTCAGTACCAACGGGCTGCCGTCCTGTCTTTGCTGCTTGTACCGAAGGGGGTTCTCTTAATGGACTCGAGTACCTTGAGGTATGCAACTATGCTGCTGACGCGCGAGTTGTCGATCGAAGGGAGGTGTTCGAGCGTATATGGGCTATGTTCGCACCGAAGATATGGGATCTTTCGGCCTCATGGAGATACCAGAGGGTTAGAAACCAGTTGCATATTGACCAGGATAAGTGGTCTGGTAAGCAGGGAAGTCTCCAAGAATTCGCTGGGTTGACTTACCTTTCCTCTTTTCTTCTGGCATATTCTTGGTCCAGCGATGATCCAACAATGGGTGTTGCTTTTTATAAGGATCCACCGATCAGAAATCAAACCGAGATGCTTCGGGAAAAGTGGAGCTTGGAGTGCAGTACCTTTGCCTAATCAGTTGAATTCATGAATCTGGTTCCCGGAGCACATATTGGGAAAGAGGGGATTGGGAAGCTAGCTAGCCGGCTTGCATTGTTACAGTTTATCGTATCTAAACTTCTATAATTTTTTTTGTATCGAGTTCCTCTTGTATGCTTAATAATTATCGTTTTCTGGTGCTTGAGCTCGGGAGATATCATGTGTGTGCGCGCGTCGACATGTATTGTTTTATCGTTTTATTCATTGGTTCCCTCTAAGCAACATCGTGGCCACGTTGCAATCCTCCCTCATCGCATTCACGAATTTGGAAATTATCTATTCTGTTCGTTCATTTCCCCCCAAGATGGGTATCTGAAGGCAGATGTACTTATATGCATCTATCTTTTTCTTTCCTTTCTCCTTCCCTTTATTACATGTAGTTTTGGCAACTTTGAGGTATAAACGTCGCGAACTTCGACAGCTAGTGCGCTATATACTCGATCTAACTATAGACAGATACACATTTGGGAAGCTACATTGGTAAAGCTATATGATACCTGTGATGCGGTTTCTCTTTTCGGTAGCAAGAGCAAATTGATACTTCTTCCACTTGAAAATCTCCTCCCAAACTTCTTTGATGCACTTCTCGACGAATTCTTTCTTCTTCTTTGCCGCCTCGTCTTGTGTCAGCCCCGCTAGATAGGTCGGGCACAGGTCCGCATCTTTCATAAACACTGTAATGGCATATTTGAGTCTCTCATGCTTGAAGAGATCCTCGGCGGCTTTCAAGTCGCGTCCTGCCCATAATGTATGGGTGGCGGTTCGGATCATAGCGGTTGCGACTAATGCCCTTGTGATATGCATGCTAACGCCGTAACCGTATTTTCGGTAGAGATAGCGGAGATGTATGATTTTTCTCGTTGCCGTGGTGGGGTAATGATGGTTAGAGAGAGCGTATTTGAGAGCTAGTTCCCTTAGAAACCACTTTGAGGGCCAACCGGCAGGTTTTCGAAAGCTGATCTGCGGGTTCCAGAGGGATGTGACGTGCAGCGGTTTTAGAAATTCCTTAAAGACGATCGCGGCTTGCTTTGGGTATTTGTCTGCTGCTTCGAGGATGACACTTGCAAAGGTTGTGTTATGTCGGTTATGGTAGTTCATGAGCAGGTCTAAGGCCCAGGGAAGGTGGTATTCGCGGAAACATTTCAGTGCGATGGACGTTCCTTGCTTTGGGATCTTGAATTTGACTTGGCCGTTGTACTTTCCTTCGAAATGGCTTAGGATGTTGAGACAGGACTTTAGTTCCTGGACTTTCTTGGAGTGGGTGAGGGAGAGAAAGATTCCGACAATTATTCCTTCTGTCGGGAGATTTAGGTAAAAGAGGGACAAGATAGCCTGGGCAAAGGGAAGGCCGGGAGCACGAGGGCGACTGTCCATTGAGCTTCGCGAAATCCGTGCCTGGACACGGCTGATGATATCTTCCATAGCTTCTTGAACTCGTTCCAGGAGTTTTATGTCATCAATATATCTGACTCCGTGAAACGATGGCCACGTTCTCAAATGAAATGAGATAATATCGGCGTCCGGATATCCTCGAAGGAACCTAGCAGTCGAATAATGGCCTTCCAAGGCAATCCGCTTATCGTAAAGGCTTGGATCTTTTAGGAAGGGTAGGTAGCCTCCATCCCTGTACATGACTTTCATTAGATCTGCCATAGGGTATTTTCGAGAAAAGGGCATTATTTTCCTGAGATATTGGGCTTCTGAAAGAGGCTCGTTTGAATGAACAACAGCGTGGAGCATCAGAGTACACACCAGCCGATCAATGTACTCTCTAGGAAGAATTCGAAAGAATTCATCGAGTCCTGGGATATCCGGAAGCGAGCAGTTTTCTAGGCTTGGTGGTTCTGATGTACTACTGCCATCCACCACCGTTTGGCTACTCTTGGAAATGTCATCGAGAAACTCCCGTGTGGTCCAATGTCTTTTCCAAGCCATCAAAAACCGGGCCAGCTCTAAGAAGAGAAGAAAAGGGTAGCGCCGTTCAAATTCAAAGCAGTATTTGAATACGTCGATCCCCGTCATCACCGCCTGACCTCTGACGCTATTCCAGTCTCCGCTGTGCAGGAGTTCTATGATTTTCTCCAGAAACATTCTGACGGTTGAGAAAGGTAGGAAATGGTGGCTCGAGGTTGAGAGCTTCTCTCTCTTTTGTAAACGACTCTTTGCCATGGCCCAAGCGCGATTTATCGGGATATCAGGGTCTCTAAAAGGATCGCCGATAGCTGGAGTATATCCCCTTTTACCACTGGTTGGGGGGTTCACGAATCCCTGCCCCTCTAGGAACATATCTGGCAGTAATCCCTTTTGTTGTAATCTTAAGATACTTTTGTGGGTAGAAATCCAAGTCATCACATCTATTGCCATCGTACCAGCCTTAGAACGAAGTCCTGGTATAAAGACGTCTAAAAGGGTTTTCGGGTCTGGAAGATTCTCTATCCCATAAATCGCATCGATTTGGGAGTAAATGAGTATCCGAGATTCCAAAGATGTTGACTTGGCCCTTGCTAGTTTAAGTAATTCAGATCGAATATCCTTTAGGTCAGGAATGCTTGAGACGTCGAGTCTCCGTTCCTTGGGAAGTAATATCTTGGGTGGTTGCAGTGGCAAATTCACTCCCTCCCAATGTATTGTTTTGACGAAATCGAAGGATATATCAACGTCCGGAGGATGTTCGGTAGTCGAGGTCAGGGATGATTCGAAAACGAAGGGGTCTTTCATGTATTCGACTGGCTCTTCACTCGTGAAATCCATCGGTGCATCGATCTTTTCCGTAGTTAGAGAGGGTTCTTCTAGGACCCGCGCCATGTATTTCGGTGCTGGTACTTCAACATCTCCGGATTGGATCGGTTTTGTGATACGGGATATTGGATCGACTAGTGTCGTAGTGTGGACTGTCGTTGAAGTTGGGGATCTTTCTGTTTGAGTGCCCGCCAGCATGTCTTCCGTCACGTTGTCCATGAGCTCCTTGAATTGCAAAAACTGACCGGTGCCGGTGGTTGTCTCCGCATGTTGCAAACCGGGGTCCATCCGGCCGACAATAAGAGCGGGAGGCTTGGGGGAGTACGGTATTAATTGAAAATTACTACACGGTGTCTCTTCAGCCGCTTCTTCTAGAACTGCATCCATACTGGGATGGGCTTTGCTCGGCTCTAACTCTAGTTTCGGATCTAATTCTATTGACGGAAATAAGACGTCGTGGAGAATACTTTGAACTTGCAGGTCAACAAGTGCTGCTCGCCGAATAGAAGGTCGTAAGGTTCTCGCCGGTGGTAGATTATCATGTTCGATAAGTTCACTAAGGCGATCTCGTGGATCCGGAGCTGATAACCAGGGCCCCGAAGGTGATTTGGCCGCCGAGTAAGGCACCTGAGGAGGAAACCCAACTAAAGCCTCTCGTTTGGTACTGGATTCATATTTCCAAAGTATTTCGTTTTCAGGACCAAACAGCCAAGGTGATCCGCTTTCGTCGTCTATCCTAGCATTTGTTGATTCAAGAACCCTGAGTATCCCGTTGTCACGTTGGGTTCTAACATCCGGCGATACATTTGACGGCCGAGAGTAGTCGAAACGAGGGAGGTCTTTAAGCCGGGATCCCCAGCTGAAAAGACCACCTGCTCCGTGATTAGAAGCCTCATTCCCACTGTTCGGCTTATGAAATGTCTGAACAGATCCATTTTTGTGGAATCTTCGAGAGCACTGTGGATGCTTGCTAGCTTTCAACGTCCTTGTCGCCGGTAGACATTGCAAATCCCTAGGTCGACATCTCGCCTGACCCGACGTAAATGTACAGAAGGCATTTCTGACAAGGGAATCCGAGATCCATATGTGCTCGATTTGTCGTACAACCGGGAGGATACGACCTCTCGCAGCAGCAGTGGTTGCAATGAGTCCGGAACTGTGCATTACCTACTGAACATGGTCGAAAGATGGAGGGCTGCCTGAGATGTTCCAGGAATATCGGCTGCGACAGCAAATGATGTCAGGCGAGACATCCTCTGAGGGTCGATATGCCTAAAACGGTTTTTTTCTCTCTCTCTCGTCCAATGATATGAAGCTTTAAAGGAGACAATATAAATGGCCGTCGAAGTTGATATCAACTTGCCATCGAGGCCTGCATGCATGATAACACAGCACTGTTAGCGACCAAGAACCACCTATTATCGAATTAACAGCACTTACTTGTTACTCTTAATATATTTTTGTGTCGTTAAATTGAAGTTCCATATTGCAGCAGTAGTTGTTTGGTGTTTGTCGTCGTCTCGATTGTGATTTCCGTCACCCGCAGGCCCAAATTAAAAAATAAAAAAATAAAAAAAAAGAAAGGAAAAGAATTTTTTGTGCTCCTTTCTCTCCTTAAAATCTCCACATCTATCACTATCAATCCACACCATCGCCAACCTGCACCCGTACCAACCATCACCCGTCGAAAGAAACGGTATCAGGACAGCGGCATCGTCGATATCGCCTGCTAGCAGTTGCCCTCTTCGGAGCGTTCTTGTCTCGGCTTGTCTCATCGGAGGTTCTCGTTGTGGCCCGCCTGCTCTCTTAGAGGCTGTGTCCGTCGCAGGTTATTCGGGCTTGCTGTCGCGTCACCCCATATAAAACTATCAACTCTCCATCTCCACCTTTCCTCCTCGTATTCTTCCTCCCTCTGCCACATCCTCACCATCATCACCGTTCTCACCGTCATCTTCACTATCACCATTTGATCACACATCTGCAGTTCGCCCCTAATACATCCTAGGGCCCCTTCGTTCCGTTGAAGTCCAAAAGAACTGTTATCCTTGCTTGCATTAATCACCATCACTTCCGATCACTACCATCCTCACCCGTTTCCTCGTATATCTCTCTTGCTTGCATTCAGAGATATCTCGCGAGCATTCTCCTGCACGCTAACCACCTCTCACCCTTCTCCTGCCCGGCTTACCTCGTCGTCCGTTCCTCCGACACCTTCAACTCCCATCCACCCACCCATCTACCAACACCACCTTACACCACTCTTTCTCCAGCACCCATTGCCCGTCAAAGGTGTATTTCGAGTAGAGCAATTCAATATAAACACGCAGGCGATTAGCTCTTGCAATCTTTTTGATCAAAAAGAATTTACAGTACAGGTTTTGGCTTCAAAACCTCAGAAGTAGTATCACGTGAAGTGTGAGAAAGGCAAAAATAACGACAATACGCTTCAACCATTTGCAAGTTTCGATTTACAATCTGACAAAATGAGTTCCGCCGACGTAAAGCCGGAATCGTCGCAGGCGAGCGTCATTTTGACGGCTCCTGCCCCTGAAACTACAACGATCACAACCACAACGACCACAAAGCGACCTCTCGAGGATCCATCGTCGCCGACTGCGCCTAACGAACCAGATGCGAAACGGCCGGCTTTGGACAAGGGTGGACCCGTCAAGGGCGAGCCGAACGAGTTCATTACGGAAGCCAGGTCGGAGGCCGATGGAGACACTAAGGTCCCAGATGCCCCACAGGCTTTAACCTCTAGTATTCAGCCTGTAGATGAATCGAACTGGATCCACGTGAGGGCCTTGATCACTAGTGCTGAGGCTGCTACCGTGATTGGTAAGGGTGGTGAGAACGTAACACAGATTAGAAGATTGTCTGAAGCGAAGTGCACGGTTTCTGAGTACACAAGAGGAGCAGTAGAGAGGATACTAACAGTCAGCGGCGGTGTTGACGCTGTTGCGAAGGTTAGAGCTTCCCTAGAAACCAATATTTTTGATCAGAAGATCACGCTAACGAATCGAGTATACAGGCTTTCGGATTAATCATACGAACAATCAACAGTGAGCCACTTAGCTCAGCCTCGACCCAGAACTCGAAGACTTTCCCTCTTCGTCTATTGATTCCGCACATTCTCATTGGCTCGATCATTGGGAAGGGTGGAATGCGCATCAGGGAAATTCAAGACGCTTCTGGAGCCCGACTCAATGCTTCGGACTCTTGTCTTCCGCTTTCCACCGAAAGGTCATTAATGGTTGTTGGTGTTGCAGATGCCGTTCATATTGCGGCATACTACGTTGCCACGACCTTGGTCGAGCAGCTAACGGAGAGATTTGGCGGCCCTGCTGCATCAGCTTACGCTTCGCGATCCGGAGGGCCTGCTGGGGCCGTCCCTGGTGGAATGCAAGTTGTGCCATATACACCTCAACCTGCCTTCGGTAACTATGGCCACCCTGACAACTACCGACGCCATAACAACCAGGCGCAGCGGACTCCGGCCAATCCTTACGGAATCCCATATTTGCACGGTCAACCACCCGTACAGCAGCCAGCTGCGCCCATCCACTATGCTGACCCCGCAGCACAGCCTGCGTACAGCGGCGCTGGGCCTCATCAACCCAATGTTCCCCACCACGGCGCTCATACTGGTCCTGCTGCACAAGGTCACGGCAATATGGCGGCTATGATCCCCGGAGCGCCCTTGACCCAGCAAATCTATATCCCCAACGACATGGTTGGCGCTATTATCGGAAAAGGTGGTGCAAAGATTAACGAGATCAGACAGCTTAGCGGAAGTGTCATCAAGATCAACGAGCCTCAAGACAATAGTAATGAGAGGCTGGTTACGATTACTGGCACTCAAGAGTGCAACCAAATGGCGCTGTACATGCTGTACTCAAGACTGGGTGAGTAGAATCTGCCTGATTCCGACTCGTACGGAGACTTCATGCTAACATAACATTACAGAGAGCGAGAAACACAGGATCTAGGAACCGATTGGTAGAGTCATCTCTGCTCGACTTCTAACAAGGCCTGTTCTCGGCTGGAATTAACAACCCATCACCATTGTGAAAAAGACATCGTGAACAATATCCAAGGAATTCTTTTTTCCCCTGCGATAGCTCCAGATGTTGTAACTTGTTGTTATCATGTGTATTCGGGTTTTAAAAAAATCGTTCTGTCTTCATTCTACTCATTCGTTTTTGTTTTTTTTTTCGTCGCTTATCTTCTCTCTCTTCGGTACTCGTCTTTTAATTACATCATAGTCCACATTCGTTTTTACTAAGGACTCCGGGGTTTATTGTTTTTGGTTTTTATTTCCTGCTTCGACTCTTTTCACGTGTACTATATTTTCAAACGTTTCGTTTCTTCCAAAATGCAAGACGGAGCACGAGGATCTGACATGAGTAGTAAATATAAATTGAACAATTACTGTTGATAAATTTTATATTAGTTATTTGAGCCATCTACACCTGTCTACAAACTCTGACTTCATTCTATAATCAACCCTGCAAAACGCCAGTTTGTTTAAAAAGAAAACCCCCACCGCATTGAATCGATATTTCAACATGTGAACTCAATCGAATAATCGACAGCAGGCAAAGCAACATTCGCAGATGATTGCGCAATCAGCTATCAGACCTGCAAACCCGCCAAAACAGTCACAAACACCGGTACAAAGCTCCGAATCATCGTGCCTATATTCTCCTTTCTTCTTCTTCAAACAAATGTTTATCAGAAAAGTCCCCAACATCAACGCCGCGATACCCGTAAACGCTATAAGTATATACACAGCAGCATTGTAGTTGCTGCAAGCGTTTTTATAATTTATGTCGGTGAAAACCAGACGTTGGGGTTCCGGCGACGACTCTTTAGCGATTTCGCAGGTGTAGCCCCATAGACTGTTTTTCATATCTGTCTTTGTGGCCATGGCGAAGTAAGCTGCCGCTCCGCCGACGGCGGCGGTGATGATGTTTAAGATTATTTCGAGGATTTCGGATTTCGCGAATCGCTTTTTGTGGAATTTTTTGTTTGAGCGCCAGCAGGGAGCTAGTGCTGCTACCAAGCTGAATACCATGGTCAGTGCACTTGCTGAGACTATTAGATTGCTTGGCAGTGGTTCTATATCCTTCGGAAACGCGCGAATAAGGTCCTTTGGCGGTTTGTTAGGATCTGATATTGCTAGGCGGGTTTTATCTTTATTTTGGGCGTATATTCCCCAGATTGCAATCGCGATTATTATGAACGATGCAGTGGAGAGGAAGAGGTTGAAACAGGCGAAGAGAACACGAGTGGATGATAAATATCGTTTTCCCCGGTAATGCTTTGGTTCCTTTCGAGAAGGAGACGGGGAAAGGGAACGGGAGCGGGCATCGCCACTGCCTACCGGAGGGTATGAAGTGTCGATGTCATTGTAATTATTATAGTTAGATGCAGAGATTGTATCCTTTTCGGTTTGGTCACGTTCGGACTGCGGGAGGAGGGCTGCTGTGGAGGATGATTCGGAAAGGTATGGTGAAGTGGATTCTTGTTTGGAATATAACATGCTTTCGGGACGGTAGCCGCCACCCGCGCCGCTCTTAGACGGCGAGTCTGGGGTTGGAGTTAATCCATGATCGGAGTACAGTGGTGGTGGAGTTGAAGGTGGATATTGAGGCTCTGTATTATAAGGGGTTGTGGATTCCAGTGGCGCGTATTGTGTTGAATGTGACATTTTGGAGGTTGTCTTGTTTGAGGTTGCACAAGATGGTTAATAGAGGTGTCTGTAGATCTGACCGTATAGAGTACCGAGGTCTGAGATTGATCCCTCCAGTAATTGTCGATTGTGAGAGACAGCCATTTTATATTGTTGCACAATGGGTACCCTCTTTTTTTCAGCCCAACTGCTTCAGCTCTCACAAAAATAAGCCTTTTGTTTGTCCCTTCTGGCTAAAATCCAAAAACCCTAGCGTGGATCTATCCGTACAGACAAGGGCCCGCACTGCCTCTAATTTTGGATTATTTTTTTTTTAAAGTTCCTGAATAGGGGAAGATCAAGTTGCTGATGACTCCCAACGGGCGGGTGGCGTTTTCCGGAACGCCACCGAGAGATCTAAAGCTTAGGCTGCTTTCTAATTTTTGGGTGTAGAGCGAGGACTTGCTCGATTTAGGTGCTATATGCCTACTCCAACGACTGAAGTAATTGGACGGACCTTCCTGAGCTCGTCCCGAAGCTGTCTTCTTTTTGCGGCACGTCATGGGTTATAAGATTTAAGACCAGGGGATAATGGTTCGCAAGGCTTGACGGGTATAAAGAAGGAAATTGAGAAACTCGTATTTTTTTTTTTTTTTTGTAAGGCTAATCGTTAGTTTGCAGCATTCAAACATATAAAACCAGTAGAAGTAAAGAAAAGTCGACAGCTGAACACCTCAGATAAGGCCCATGCCCCCAAATATTCAATAAAAAAAAAGTCCCCCGAAGATAATTGTGATAGAATCCCAAACCGGTGAAATCGGAACATAGCTTGAAAAGAACAATACTATAGAAGAATACAAGAGAAGAATGAGAGGGGGGGGTTGTTAAGTATTTACAAAGAATGGGGTTTTTTTTTTTTTTTTTGGAGAATTGGTGATCGAAAGTCCGTCGTGCTTACGTGAGTGCATTTCAACCCGCTATGAAATCTTGTCGCTGCATATTTCGTATACATCCCAAACATCAAATATCGTAATACAGATTAAAGCGATAAAAGAGATTTCTTGTTAAAAATTCAAGGAAGCGAGCAAGGTGTAGGGAAAGAAAACAAATTGCTAAAACAAAGATTAAAGCGGAAATATAAAGTAAAGGTGGAAGATTGAAAAGAAAACATGGAATAAATATCAGAAGCGAGAAGGTAAGATTTCAGTAAGTTTTACAAGACTGCAATCGGTTAGAAATGAAAAAAGGGAAAATCAATAGATCGATTTGTCGACAATTTGAAGGATCATGTCTCGTCCAGGTAAGAGCTTTCCAAAATTGGGATAAACTCCCCGGAGCTCTTCCATGGAGCGAATAGGACATACTCTTATCGGGCCGTTGATGATGTTGAGACTGTAAATTCCGAAGGAGAAGCCGGGAAACATGATGTGCATCCAATCTTCGAAAAAATCCAGGTTGTATCCAAAAAGCATGGGATTCTGGAAGTTTGGTAATCGGACATAGATTTGCGGTTGTTTGTCCGGGGAGGGGCCGCCAGCAGGGTTCATTTGGATCTCATTATCAGCTTGGTTGTGGAGGTCGGGGACGTCAGGAGAGCATCGGTTTGTATCCATCAGAGTCGATTGGCTAGCGAAACCTGAGAATTGATGGTTGCTGAAACCATGAGCGATTGGGAGATTTCCGTGATTGTAGCTAGGAAGGCCGCTGCTACCACTAGTTGGAGTATTCACGGCAGTTGAGGTAAAGGTAGTCTGAGACGGTTCTGAGTTGATTGGGCTGTTGTGATGGAATCCCATCTGTGGGGTAAAGAGTGAGGAGTTGTTTGCGTCGGCTCCGGATTGGAAGCTCGAGACATCGGATGGAGGCGAATAAAAAGAAGATGAGGCTCGTTCGACGCCGTGTTCTTTTTTGGGGCTAGGATCAATGGCTTCGAGTTCATGAATAAAATCCACTCCGTGGCTTCGATCTTGGATGACACACTGAATCAGACGTATAATCGTGGACCTGAAGTCCGGCTTTCCTGGACCCATTCCATATTTTTGGATGAGGTCCATTGTTGCGTGGAAATCCTCATCTGGAAAGTAATACATTTGTTAGTACTCTTCAAACACCGTAACATCGAGTATAAATCGCTAGCTACATACCGCTCGAGGGGGTATCCTTATCAGGGTAGATGTAGGCCATGATCTCTTCCCAGCCATTAGGGTCTCGGATTTCATCTGGAAGTAGTGGTGTTTTATCGACAGCAAAGTGGGCAGCGCAGCTCAGATGTTGTCTTTATATCAAGGTATGTTAGTCGACATGTATGTATTATGTATCATAAAGGGAGCACCGGAAAACTTTCGTACCTTGTTTTGGCAAGATTGGGGAAAGATATTCCCAGGCAGGCTCGATTATGAAACGGGTCTCCCTTAGCAGCTGGACATGCAATTCTCTTCTTCATGCGGAGTGCACGATTTTCACGGCCCCAGCCATTCTCTTCTGGGCCATCATCACCCCCTTGTCGTCGATTTCTAGTACCCCATTCATAGGGTGGTTTGACGTGATCGGGGTAAATTGGTGGAGCACTAGCGCCATCATTACCGCTCGATCCATGTGAATAGCCAGCCTGCCTCCCGTGGTTGTTACCGTGGGCCGTCAACCCTGCCTGCCAAGTAGGAATGTCGATGGTCACTTGTGATGCCGGAAAATTCCTTATCGGTCTGTACCCGGGCATGGTAGGGAAGCAAGCGAGCGTTTCATTCCCAGCGGCTTTAGCCACCTCAGCATTGTACTGCTGTTTACCGAGTAACCTTTCCAAGATCTCGGAGCTTCGGTCGTGATTTGGGTTCGCTTTGGATGCTGTATCTGGTGTGTTCTTTGCGAGGGGGACCGGGTTGGGAGAGTTGGAAGAATCTTTTATGGCAGGCAATTTTTCTTTGCCTTCCTTCTTGGAGCCGTGTTCCTTGCAGCCTAAAGCAGAAGCACCGGCGTGGGAAAGAGTAAGATTGTTGAGGTTTTGTGTGAGTTCCTGTTCATCATCCCCACCCACACTTGATGCTGAGGAAGTGGAAGCGCGTGATGAGCCGGAGTCTCGGAAAGAATCGCCACTAGTAGAAATAGAAGTTAGAAAAGGGATTAGAACCCGAATGGTAATTAGATTGTACCTAGTAGTGGACTCGGTATCTGAGATGGATGCGGCATATCTCGGACCAAGTGGCCGCATCACAGTCCTCTGGTCTGGTCGAGGTCCAGGCTCAGAGGATTGCAGAGTGGAAGGTAAGCCCCGAAAGGACATCGTATCGACTATTATTGAAGAAATTGACGAGACGAGGCTGATGTTGTAGAATGATTGAAAGATCCCAGGATTAACAATTAGGGATCTAAGATCGTGGATTCCGATTAAAACTGGTTCGGTGTCAGTAACAGAGACACTCAAGCAATACAAAGATACAAAACAATGAAAACAAAAGACATGAATCGAAGTATTAAAGTATAATTAATGTAAGATAGAAATGTTAGAGAAAGATGTTGCAGAACTGAGATATGTAAAAGATCTTAAGAGGAAATTGCCGTATTAAGCGAAAAGAGTGTAATCTTTTTTTCGTATATGTTCTTCTTAATTTTTAGAACCAGCTAAAGAAGTGTTCGTGAGGTAGTCGTGAGACCAATTGGAAACGTTATCCAGCGGAGTTGCCAGTAAACAAAGAAATCAAGATCAACAAAACGCAAGGAAGGAAAGAAGAAAAGACAAAGTCAATGAAGTAAGGAGTGGCAGTTGTAGTCTTTCGACTAAACTATTGTATGTACGTGTGAAGCTTGTGGGGTTTGGTGGTGATGAAAGAAAGTTGGATCACAAGAGAGAAGAGTTGGTGTTCTTATACATTCTGTCTGCTCTAATGGACTCGGTGCATGCGTAAGAACATGCTCAAGCAGGTACACAGAGACAGCACGTTATCTTCACCATTCAGGGGCAGTTTGGGCATTCGTCTCAAACGCTAGGACCTGCCAAATTAAAATGGATTATCTGGTGAGTGACGTGCACACCCGGTTCTTGACTCTCGTCCCGCTCCTGGGATTCCATGAACCCACTGATCCGTGGGAGATAAAAGTGTGAAGAAGGCTCATATGTAGCTTGGCCAACATATCTTCTAAACCCCAGATATGCAGGAGTGAAGTGGCAATGCAATGGAGATATATGGTAAGGGCGATGGAGCAAAAATGAATGTTTCTGTCGTCAAAGGGCTTACCTCGGTCTAACAACAATTGCTATGTTTCAGTAATACGTAGATCCGAGAGAACAATGGGACTCTCCGATGCTGCGTTTCTGACAGCCTGTGGCTTGCAGGGTATATGCTACAGTCAATGAAACCGCGGCTAGCAACTAGGTAGTTGTCCTTCTGTGATTCTTTCTCAGAAATTGCGGAAAGCGGGAGCACAAGAATTAATTGTAGATTGAAATGTAGAGACGCGGCCCACTTGCCCGGGAAAGGATATCCTAGTAAAGTTTAAGGAGAGAATACCGTCCGTGGAGATGGGGTGTTCGTATTCAGCAGGGTAATCCAGTGCGCCGGCTCTGCCAGATATTCGTGTAATACCGTTTTGATAGAAGGAGATGCTATACTAGCGACCCATTGGCAGCTAGGTCACAATATAAACCCCGGGAAGGAAAAATAACCGTAAAATTATCGACCCGCTCCGAGTGGATAAAACAATTGATGATTGAGAGATCTTATCAACCGCACTTCGTCAGCATATCTTTTGAATCAGGGCTATACATAGAGATATGGATTTTAGAGCATCCGACGGAACATTTCGATGGGATGTCCAAATCCTAATCTAGTTCCTCGGGTAAAAGGCGATTGGGGATTACTTGGGAAACCAGGCTCTTGGAAGCCTAGAACTCGAAGAGCTTAAAGCTGAAGAATCAATGTGTTCTGAGAAGCAGTGGGTGTTTTTCAAGGCTGCTATTTTTCGAGCTTCAACAAGCTATGGTTCTATCCCAGGTGTTGCAATTTTTGATATCCGTGGGCCGTGACGAGATGAGTCCTTTAGTTTCTAAAGCGCCACAAAACTGAAAAAATAAAAAAATAAAAAATAAAAAAAACTGCGAATGAAAAATATTATGGTAAGATGGAATTGGAAAGGTTTAGGTGGACTCTTGGTGATGTTGGGGGAATTGTGACGATTGGGAGTTTTTTTTCGGCGGCCAGGACAAGCTTAAAAAACGAGGCTGCTCATAAACCTCGAGCTTCAGCTTGGTCTGCCGGAGCACTCCCAAAAACAAAAAAAATAAAAATAAATAAAAAAAATGCGGCTGCAGGCTCGAGCTGCAAGATTACATGTACATGGCCCAACTTGTAGCGCCCGCAGAGGGTCCGCAATAGCTTAGAGCGAGCGACCCGCGGGATAAATGGCCTACGTTGATAATTCAATGTCATATCAATTCACACCCCTCAACAAGCATATACACACAGTTGGTCCCTCTTTAGTCCGAGTCTTTGTTGACTTTATTTCTGCCTTGAGAGCCTGTTCTATGTTTTTTTTTTTAACATCAAGACTGGCCATACTTTTGCTAGTTCTACACCGAGGACGAGCTTGAGGCTATGCTGCCTTGATTCGTCAGTTATTGCGCCGATAAAACAGCTTTGTTAATCGGAGGTGGGCTTTACAATAATTAATTGAGCTCTGAGAACACAGGCCAGGGCCTCCACCCCTCCTCTTCACAATATGTCTGCAGAGCTTGCATGCATATACTTTAGCTCCTATCCCGGACTAGATAGTCCAGCTGGCTGGCATCATGTTTGCTGATCGACGACAGCTCTACTAGTAGGTAAGTACGTGCCATGTATGATCGATGAACAAATGCCACACACCAACAACCCTTCCGATCTCTGCAATTAATTTATCCGCCTCCCTACCTCGATCTAAAATAATACCCTGTTTCCAGCTTTGTCCTCGTTAAATCATGATAGCCAATGCAACAAAATCGTAACATAAGTCCATTAACCTTGCGAGATCTCGAGTCGATGACGTGATGAGCTTTTTTTTAATATTGTAAGCCGCATCAGTCTCATACAAAATTGTACGACTAAAGGAAACGATCGGAAGAGAGGTATTCGTCTTCTGAAACTTCCATAGTTCTTGCGTTCAACTTGCGGATCCTGGTTGGTGTTCAAGCGCATGCAGCCGAATTGATATCATGATCTATCCGCGAAAAAAAGAAAAGGGAAGCAGCCGACCACCGTTGCGCGACGGCACGTCGCTGCGCTGGGCCCACTATTGGAACGAACTCTTCACTTCGAATTGTACAGAGTAAATATATTAGTTAGAGTTCCGAAACTAGCAATTAGATGGAGATCGAGCCTGGCTGTCATCGACGTTTTTCTGTTCTAGAGCGTGCCTACAAGGCTTAGTACGGAGAGAAGGGCGGAAGGTGGGATGAACTTTGGAAATCCACTCAGAACCCCAGGGTGGGGCCAGGCCTGGAGGTCGTGTTCAAAACGAGACTAGTGCAACTCCAGAATTACAACAAAAACAACTCATTAAACCCCAAAATGTCCGTTTGTGTAACCGGGAGGATTTCCCGTTTCCATGGATCAGGCGAGCAGGCTGAGGCCAACGAACAGCCTCTTCTTTCCCGAGGCGACATCAAGAAGAAAAAAGTTTGCGAAAGTACAGGTCGACTAAAATGTTGTTTTTCAATTGGGCAAATGAGAGGCCACCATGTATTGGCAATTATCAAACGTTTGCGCAAACCTGAAGCCTCGGAGTGTTTGGGTCCTAGAAATATCAAAGCTCAAGAGTTTACGAATACTGATAGACGTAGGTGTTTGTGTAGTAAGTTGAAACCAATCAATACAGCCTTCCGGGCACCCAAGGCAGAGCTCCGGGCACCCGTTTCCGCATGCACGCCGGCTATGTATGTAGGCATCAGGCAATGAATGAGCTTCAAAGCTCGAAGCCGTGGGGATAGCTAAGCAACTCTGCAAAGCTTAAGCTCCCAAACCTCCAGGCAGCTAGGGATCAAATTTCGAAAAATGCTTCTGCGTAACTAACACACTAGCATATCATCTCATCTCATCTCACAAAAGACTTGTTGGGATGAAGATTGCTGCATAGCAACCCTCCGTACTTTTCGCAAATTCTGTCATCATTTCTTCCATTTTGTTTTCTTCATAGATGTGATTAATTCACATCTACTTGCATATACATGTGCACACGGGGGTGTGGTCCGCGCTGAGCTGCCGAAATTTCTGGCGTCGCTCTATGGCAGAACATTGGCTTCGCCGCGATTCAATCAGTCTTTAGTGCCATTTCTGTGATAAAGGTATCCTCCGCAGACATTTCGAATATGCAGGCACCGGATTTGTGATATGATCGAGATCTCAAGGATCCGGATTGTCTTGTACGCGTATACGTACCGGTCCCGGTATCAGGAATCTAGATCCATCTGATGATGCGAATAGCTCAATTTGCCACCTTCCGTTTGGAATAACGTGATAATTTCGTCGATATAGGAAAAAATAACTTCTACGATGATGGCCCTTCAATGCAATCTCACAGTATGATTGCAGCTTTTTTTTATCCGACAAAATAAAAGGCGAACAGAGATACAGCCTCTTTGTGAGACTTTTTTTATCCTAATCCATACCGCCTATGCGACGAACCAGTGGATGACATGGAGAGGTTCACAGGTGGTTGGTTTACCGATATACGTGATAGGTTTTAAATCGGAGATTTAGAATTTGAGTATTCCGCTATCGGGGATCCATCGAGATAGAAGTCTAGACTCTTCAAAGTAGAGCCTTCTACAGTGCACGCCATAACCGTTCCATCGATCCTTCGGCACAATTATGGCTTTCTCTCATCCTCCGACGTATAAAAAAAAGCGAGTACACCCCCCCCTGATTCTTATCGTTTATGCAACCCTAGTTTGACAACCGACCTCGGCCCGCGGATGGCCTGAAGAAGTTCTAGAATGTTGGCTCGCCGATATAGAAGTCTAGACCTTCTTGCAAGCCAGAGACTTTCGGCTTTTACGATTGCGTAAGTCATGGGATGACTCTTCCATGAATGATTGTGCATGACATTTTACCCGGATTCACATTCAAAAAACGCGAAGATATATATCTCTGCCGCAGCGAAAGTTCTTTTCTCCCATTCTAATTCATCCCCGAGGGGGGGGGGGGGGTTCATGTACTGATGCTGACACGGAAATCTAGACTTCAAACCGGAGACTTCTGACTTTTACGATTGCATGAGATGCATATCATATGACTCTTTCAATGATTGTGGCCTTTTCTCCAAGAGTATAACAAAAACGCGAAGACATATACACCATCCTCGTCTCGTAAATATGATCCGCCATCATAGTTGTTTTTCCTCCTCCGAATCTATACCATCCATCCGAGCCGCGCGGATGGCCTCGAAAACTTAGGGGGGGTGTAATGCATATCCACCTCGGCAATTCGTTACGAATCCATATACCCCAGCGGCCACCACATCGCTACCATGGATTAACATCAGAGACAGTAAGACTTGTTCTACCACGTTCCCGTTATCTTTTCCAAGTTTGGTATATATGTCTCAAACCTTGATCGCGAAGTTTAGGCAGCTGTATCACATCTCCGGGGAATAAAAATAACAACTATCATTCATTCTAATACCTAAAATCTTCATCGCTGACTGGTAACTTTCATGACCTGACCGTCTGAGGACGAGATTGATTCTCAATTACCTAACTACGAAAACAAAATTATTAAAACTCCGCCCCGTAATGCAGATATAACTACTATTGATAATGAAAAAGGGTAAAAAAGGGGGGTTTGCAGTTGCACTATAGGTAATGAAAACTCAATCAGTCTGGGAGACCAATATCAAGCACCGGTGAAGGAAAATCATCCTCATGAATATATTCCTAAAGTAGAGTATTTTGTTGTCTCATAGGAGACGAATGTCCTATCAGTAACGAAAGAAAAGAGGGGGGGAAGGGTACAGCTGCATACAGATGTTATAACGTTAGTCGTAGTTAAAAGGTTAGCCAGAAAAAAAAAAAACAGTAAACACGCCAGTAACCGCTGAGAATAATCTGGAAACTTTCCCGTCAACAACCGTAAGAAAGGAGGGGGGAACGAACGCGTGTGATCAGTCGCGATAAACAGGAAACTAGGATCGAAGAGTAGGGAATCCGGAAAGTTAACGAAAGGCTTGCTTGAAAAACTAATAGGGAGGAATAAAACGCGAAGGGGGGGTGAAAAAAGAGTACACGGATTTTAGGAGGAGGAGTTTAAATGCCCAAGAACCGGGCAAAGGCTCCGTAAAAACAAAAAAGCATGAAAGGATGTTGAAAAGAGACACACTAGCTTAGAGCTTTGCAAATCTGGCTTTGAACACAGCAACTTTGTCATCGTAGAACAAAATCTCTCGCTCCCGTATGCTGATCCGCTTCTTCTTCACCGGCACATCTTCGTCGTATTCGTTAAAGGAGCCGAATGATGGGAGTGGCGGCGAGTACATGGCGCTGGTGGCGAACGGAGAACCCTCGGCGTCGCTTGTTTCATCAGCGTCTTCGGTTTCATTCCCGTCGTCGCTACCGTCGTCATCATTGCCGTCGTCCGTTCCGTCATCCTCGTCACTAGCGTCATCATCGTCCTCATCATCCGTGATCGCTGCATTGTCATGGTGCCCACCATCGTCGTTGCCACTGCCTTCCTCACCCTCCAGCAACTCGAAACATTTGTTCACGATGCCAAGGTAGCACACACCACACTCCGGGCGCAGTGTGACGACATCCACAATCGACTTGGCAAGCTCTTCGCTCTGTCTATCCACCTTATGAAACTCGACACTACTCATGATATGTGGGATATAGAGACTCTTCAGGCTCCTCATTTCCGGGAGTCGTGTGATCATGTAGTGCCAGTCAGAATAGTCGATTCCGAATGCCAGCTCTCGCAACCTTGGCATCTCGGTCATGAATGAGATTGTTTCCCGGTTAAAGCACCATTTCAATTTACGGCCGTTGACCGCCGGAAGATTCGGCCCAGACTCCACAGGAACCTCTGGGTGTAGCACGTAGGAATCGATGAGGAGGCGTTGGAGGGAGAGACGGTGACGGCGGAGAACATCGTTGAGGATTTGTGATAGATCTACGGAAGATATGTAATGATCCCCTGCTGTCTCCTGAAGGAAGAGGGTCTCAAGAGAATTCGGAGCAAGAGTGGTATGCAAGAATTCTATCAGCGATGTGGATACCATATCGGTGTGAATTTTCTTCAGGCGCAGTCGGTAGCTGGGAGGTGGGATATGCGAGGGTGGCTTGTTGGCAGGACCTGGGCTTCCGGCGAGCTTGTTGAGTTTGGCTAGGACGCTTGGAGGGTAGGGAGAGAATTTCCGTTTCAGCGTCTTGAACAATTTCGACTGGTTGCTGCAGTTGAGCAAAGTCAAGTTGACGAGATGGGTGAAGTCGATCGCCTTGGTCAAAACCCTGGTGGATATGGGCACTCTCTCGAGCTCAAGCGTTTGAAGCCTTAGCTGCTTACTCGGTCCGGAGCCTTCCTTTTTGGACTTGGATGAAGCCTTTGCGGCAGGCTGAACAGAGGTAGCGGTCGTCGCCATTGCGGTGTCGATGGTACCTGCCCCGGACGTAGAAGCGGCATTATCGGCATCGCCTTGGGCGGCTTGTTGGGCTTGCTGTTGGCCCTGGAGGATTTGGGCCAATTGCTCCTGTGTCAACGCATTATCCGCAGTCACAGCTTGGGAGGTCGGGAGGGTGGTCGCTGGGGCGCGCTTGTTGAAATCACAGATCTTCCCGACGATGATACCGATTGCGCCACCTTCGCCAAACCCATCGTGGGTGTCCGGGGTGATAGTTTCCATATCGTCATGCACCCAGCGTTTTGTTACGGCTTGAACTGCAATCCCGAGGCGTAACTCCCGGAGTGTTGCATAGCTATTTTCGACGGCGAGAGCCATCTCCCTGAGGTATACCAATTCATCCAGGTCCAGCACGCTGAGGGATTTGAGGTCTCTGAAACCGCTAAAGGTCGGTCGTTCGATCTTACGCAAACCATCCGGAGATCCAGAGTTGTCAACAAGTGAATTGTCGTGCCATCTGACGTGGATATTACGCAGGGAGGTTTGCCGGTGCAAAGCTCTCCAGACATCCCTAAGTATACCGGTGGGCATGTCCCAGCTAAACGTCTCCAGCATACCCATTTTCCAAACGGCCAATCCGACGAGGGTTCCCAGCATCTTGCCACCTTCTTTGTTCGTTGCGTACTCTCCGACCCATTCCTTCGGGCCGTTGCCAAGGGAGAATTTCCGGACGTATTGAGCATAATCGTTCTCATTGGACACAAGGGTTGCCAGGCCATATGTCAACGCATCGACACCAGTCCTATCCGACGTCGCACTTTGATCCGGCCATACTATATCGAACCGCGAGTATATGAGGGGAATGGCGAGAGCGTGTAGAGATGAATGTGCGAGACAGAGTGAGCAGAGGTCGGTCGTATTAGTTACCTATTGTCGTGTGAAATTCGTTTTGGTTAGCTTTGATTCTACGTAAGGGGATAAAGCTGGTAGGCTGGGACGATACATACCTCCCGGACTATCTCTTTCAGCACATCTAACGGCAAGTCTATCAGCTTGAGGGGCTTGGATTTGTCTTTTTTCTTGTCGGAGCTTGTCGATTTTGGGCCGTTCCTAGCTATCAAGTGGATGGGGGCCTTTCCCTTCTCGAGCTTTGATTTTTCGGAAACCTTCTCGTCCGCTGCTTCTGATTCGGAGTCGGCGTTTTCGAGGTCGTCCAAGTTGTCTTGCACATCCTCTTTGGCCATCCCACCATCCCATTCAGCAGCTGTGATATCAGATGACGGACCAGGTTTCTGTCTCGTAAGTTTTGGTTCGGGCGTTTTTGTTTCTTCGGCTAGGTGATAGAGGGGACATGGATGTTAGAAATTGAGTTCCAAGGCTGGTTGGCATTGGGATAGTAGAACTTACCGGCAGCATCTTCCTCTGCTAGTTTTAGCTCAATTTCCCGTTCTTCGGCAGAGATTGAGGCAGCCTCGCCGGAAGGACCGTCGATTCCATTGATTGTTGTTGTAGATGTGGTCTTGAGCTTTTCGGCTTCCTTCGGTGGCTCTGTCGAGGCGACCGTGTCGGATTCTGCGGGTGCCTTGGTTGGATGGTCACTGGGAATGTCGTTTGGCAGGCCGTTA
Organism: Arthrobotrys flagrans; assembly: GCF_004000055.1. Lineage (NCBI taxonomy): Eukaryota > Fungi > Ascomycota > Orbiliomycetes > Orbiliales > Orbiliaceae > Arthrobotrys > Arthrobotrys flagrans. The sequence continues at coordinate 5,349,667 of NW_027137547.1, forward strand.
GATAAGCCATTCGGTAAACCATTAGGAGTACTATTTGGCACGGTCTTCGGGAGGCCATTCGGGAGGCTACTAGGGAGTGTCGGAGAGGCCACATCATCCCGATGTGGGGTGGTAGCGGTAGTGGTAGCTGTTGAGGAAGACTCTCCGGGAGTTCCATTGGTTGGCTGAGATGTTTGTGCCTGGGAAGGACTTGAGGTAGCAGCCGAGGTCGGAAGTTTAGAATTGGAGTGGTTTGAGGTGGATGTCGATGCGGAGGAAGAGGACGGTGGTGGAGGTTGTGGAGGTGGAGCAGCGACGGCTGACGATGAGCCTGCTGGCTGGTGGTCATCAGCTTGAAATTCCGCCATGGCGGGTGGTTGAAAGTAGAAGAAACAAAAGAAGAGAAAGAAGGAGGACAAGAAGAATATATCTTAGTCTCTCTTTTCTATTTCCTTTTAAATCAATTTCAACCAAAGCTCGATGATTTTTGTAGAAGTGATGACGCGCCTTTGAAGGTATCTCCGTGCTGTGTGGAAGGCGCTCTTAATCTTTGCGAGGGGACTCCGAACCGGGGTGGACAACTGGTCTAAAAGAGTCGCTCGAGTCGCCTTCTTCGACAGTACTCTCAGTAGGTACCTAAGTACTGGAGCGATTACCCAAGTAAGTAATTACCGAAGTAACTAGCTAGTAGGATAGCTGGGTGGGATTCGGGAAGCTGCAGCTGTCGGCGATGTACGTTCATGCAGTGGAGCAACTATCCAGTTCTGAAGCCAGGATTGTTGACAGCCGGGGGAAGACAGGGAGGTGTATGTTGAAATATAGAAGCTAGAAGCTAGAAAGAAGAAGAAGATGATGATGGCGATGAAGAAGCGGAAGCGGAGGGATTGATGATCTAACCGGGGAGGGTTGTGTATAGTAGTTGGTGATGAATGTGACGGGGAGAAACGAGAGGTGCGGTTTGTTGTTACCCTGTTGGCGGTTCTAACTCAATTCCCACCAACCAGGCAGGACAGGACGCTTATTACTGGGCTTCTGGTTTAGTTCTTGGGCTCAATAGTACTGCCTTTATTTACTTGAGTATATAAGTTAGGACGGGATAGGTACTTGGAGAACGGATTAGCTGTCAGTTTAGATCCTCGTGGTGCTTGGTTTTCCGATTCCGATAGTTAGCAAGCCCTACCCCAGTCAGGCCTCAGAGTATATCCGAGTGCCTCATCTATACACAATAATGTACAGGTAGACCAGCAAGCGACTTATAATTCAAGTCGTATTATAATAAATGTCATGCGGCTCTCGGAGCTCAAGTTGACATGTGACAACAGTCGAAAAAAGTGATAATGGTGATGTTATATTATAGAAGGATGTATGCACGAACCCGTCCATATCCGCTTCATCTCAGCCATCTTAAGAAAATACCCGTTGTTCACCAACGCCGTTAACTGCTTAAGTAAGTACTTTATATATATAGCTGACTGTATTATCATCGGAACTTCGAGGGACGGATTTCGAAATGGACAAAACGACCCTGGCCTGGCAGACAAGGGTTGGAGAGTTCGGCCAACCCAGAAATGGTCAAACCTCATATGCATATTTTCCTTCAAACCCTCCATCATCCGCCGTCAACTTTCATACATGAGCTTGTCTGGCTGGCTGGATGAAGTAACCCCTCACCGTTCATTCGTTCGTTCTGGCCCGGCTGTTCACTATCATATCACTGTCGTTTTCTCTTCGCGTTTCTTTCTCTCTTTCTTTCTTTCAACTTCATCACCTTACTCTAAGTTTCCCTAGATCCCCAAACCAGCATTCAGTCATTCACTGCACCCTCGCTAGACTAAGGGCAAGTTGAATCAGCTATTATTCGTCCGTCGGAACCGAAAGCTCGCTTTGTAAAAGGGTTCCTGCGTTTCGCATCTTCGCAAAAAAAAAAAAAAGACCGTTTAACCCCCGCAACAGAACCAAACCAGGCAGGGGACCTTCGCGCGGCTAGTCAGATATGGCCTAACCCGGCCGCCACCAGACGACATTTACATAGTAATTGTTTAATTAGTTACACGGCTTGCCTGGGTATACGTAGTAATATACGACGTACGGTCGTCGGACGTCGGGCCATTTGAAATATGTCCGGAATAGTTCCACACCGCCAGTTCTCCTTCGAGGGTATGACCCCGGCCACCAAGCTCTATTTAAAGTAATCCCGGCCGCTAAGGCTGGTATATACATTATGACCGTCCGAAGTAAACACAAGGGCTAATGAAACAATTGCATTGGCAGGCGCGGGTCCTTCGTCCGTTCCTCCAACTCTTGCAAATGGCAGCCGTCGTCATTCTACCTTCAATTGGACCCAGAGGCGTCCCGTCAACGCGGCTTCCGGTGCACAGCCTCAACAGAACCACCCACATCACAGGAACTTCTCACTACCAGGTATGCTTCTCCTCTACTATAAGAATCCATCGAAAATCCCAGGCCGACGCCCTTTTTGTCTGAAGATGTTTTGGTTTCGAATTCTCCAACTGATTTTGGTGTTATATGAAAATAGGTCCGTCAGGTCACCCATACCCCATGGACCATTCACCTTCGCATACCAGCCCTACGAGTCCGGCAGAATCCTTCAGTGCCTCTCAAAATGATTATTCCTCTATCCCAACATCGACGGCGTCTCCGGTACAGCCCACTCCGTCCCAGTCCCCAGCCTATGCACCGCAGATCCAGACACCGCAGTTTCAAACGCTTAATCCAAACCTTCAAAGCCGATTAGCTAGCCTAGCATCTCGGAGTGGTATCAATAAAGTTTCATTGGAGTCTCCGTTGCAAGCCCTCCCTCGGCCTACATTCAGCGACCAGGGAACCGCAGCTGCCGTCCGTGAAAAGTTAATTACCATACGACGTTCCCAACCCGACTACAAACCGCCATCTGCTTCCGGTACCGGCTTCTTAAGAAAGAAAACAGTCAAGGCCACATGCAACAATGAAGCACAGACAGCCAAATTCAAGTTCAAAGAGCTTAGTTACTTGCTTGGGCAAGAGGTGCAGCAGCCGTCAACAGGACCTGGATCGGATATCGAATGTGCGGCTACTGTCGAAACACTTTTGAACATGGGAGCAGATGTCAACATTTACAAACAAGCGAAGGATAGCTTGGTTTCAAAGATGCATATCGGAAAAAGTGATGCCAATGTCGAAATTCCTGCAAGATACCTTCAAGATGCGACCGAGCGAGGCAAAATCAACGTAATCCAGGTCCTGGCTTCACGAGGTGCCGGACAAGCGAGTCTGAACGAAGCATATCAAATCGCTATGAGGAACGCCAACATTGATGCCATCAGAGTCCTTCTGGAGTATGGCGCCGACCCGAATTCTTCGTCGACCGCCTTCGAGCATATGGTTTCGGCAGGATATCATGACATTGTCAGATTGGTTCTCCGCTCTGGTACCCCCATTGCAAAGGAGTGCCTCACACGTCCGTTAAAGGGAATTATTGAAATGGGATATGTCGATATGGTAGAACTCTTGGTCGCTCACGGTGCAGATCTTGAATACAACAACGCGGAGGCGATCATGGCCGCTGTGAAGTTGGGACGATGGGACATTCTCCTGAAGATGATTCTGAATCAAGTTACACCTCCATGCGAGCTTTCGCAAATCTATCTCTTGTCAGCGGTCAACACCGTAATGCTCGCCAACTTTGAGCCTTCTTTACGCCTGATTCTTATCGAGATTCTACTTTGTGCTGGAGCACGAGGTGAAGACCTTGCTCGAACGTTGGTCCAAGCTGTCGGCGAAAGGGATAAGAACCTAATTAACCTACTACTCGAATTTGACGTTGATGTGAACTACGACCAAGCGGCTGCGTTACGATATGTCGTGTCTGAGTGCCAGCTAGATCTTGTGTCCACATTGCTGGCTAGACCACCGATACCTGAATACGTCAACCTAGCATTTGGGGAAGTACCATTTGCTTCGCAAACGGAGGAAAACATCAAGCAACTCTCTTCGCTTCTGTTATCCACGGGGGGAGTTGGAGACAATGCGGCAAAGTTGCTAGTGCAGGCGGTTCGAGCGGGCTATAACGACCTTCTCCACTTACTCATCGACGGTGGAGTATCAATAGAATACAATAACGCAGAGGCGTTGGTGCATGCGATCACGGCAGTAGATACTCGGAAGGTCAAAGCGCTCCTCAAAGCAGACATAGGACCGGATTCCGCCTCAATAGCCTTTGCTGCGATCGATATGTTTCTAGACGAGACACAGCTGCACGAACTTATGGGTCTTCTGCTCGCGAAGGGAGCCCATGGCGACCCTGTCAACCAAGCTTTGTTGAACGCTGTTCGACAAAAGCAGTGGACTATCATCAGCCTATTGCTCTCAAATAATGCCGACGTCGGATATGCCAATGGAGCTAGTTTGATTCACGCAGTTTCCGAGGCAGACGAAGCAATGCTGGATACTTTATTGCGAAACCCGATATCCACAGAAACAGCTAATGTGGTGTTCGACACGCTTAGAATGGACACAAAGGACCTTTACCCCATGGCGCAGAAGCTTATTGCTGCTGGTGCAAAGGGAAATCCGCTGTCAAGGTTGCTTATCTCCGCCGTGGAGAGAAAGAACTATACGGTCGTCCAGCTTTTACTAGCTAACGGAGCTTCCGTCGTATACGACGGCGGTGCTTCGTTGAAGAAAGCGGTCCAGACCGGTGACGATCAGTTAGTTAAGATGGTTATTCCAAAGTGTACGAATTGTAGCGACGGAATGGCAGCGATGGCGGCGGCGTTCGTGCTCATTGATAGGTTATCGGACAGTGCGAGAGCTGCGATAATGCCGGTATTTCTAAGGTCCGGACTACGTGGTGATACTGTGTCCGACACCCTCGTCCACGAGATCAACAAGACGCCAACAAACTATGCTGCGGTTGAAATACTAGTGAAGGAAGGTGACGCCGACCTTAGCGCTCACGGTGGTATGGCCCTCAAAACAGCTGCCAGCCGTGGAGACGTCCGCCTGGTGAGGATACTCTTGGAAGCCGGTCCTGAACATTCCCTCGTATCTTCAGCGATACCCTTGGCGATGGATGTCCAGGGTCCATCCACAAGATTCGATATCCTGGAGATGTTGCTCACTTCTGGAGCAGAGGGAGATGAGGTCTCGATGGCCCTCGTGAAGACTATTAGGCAACACCCAGAAGCTATCGGACAGATTGACCTACTCTTGAATCATGGTGCGGATGTCAATTTTGGAACCGGCGAAGTGATTAGAGCCGCATTTACGTCGAAGCAACTTGGCGTTCTCAAGAAACTTGCATATCGTGGAGCCAGTCAGGCCAATTTATCAACGGTTTTCCAAATGGCATGGGATTATAAAGATGCTGAGTGGCAGCATAGAGTGATGGAAGTCATCCTTGGAGCGAAACTCAAGGGTCCGATTGTCGACGACGCCCTTATTAAGCTAGCACAACAGGAAGGAAGCGACTCCCGGGTTTTCACCCTGCTACTGAAACACGGTGCATCCGTCAACCATGCTTCCGGAGCTGCTATCATGTACTGTATTCGCCGAGGGTTCGTGGATCGGCTGAAGCTTCTGCTTCAACAAGATCCGGCCCCAACAGTCATACGTGATGCTCTACAGATGGCCATGGAGCAAAGGGATTCGAGTTCAAAGTATGGAATGGTTGAAGCAATCCTCCAAAAGCAGCCGGAGTTTGAAGACATTAACGATGCTTTAGTCCGAGCTCTTGAGAATGAATCGCCCAGTAAAGAACTCGTCACTTTGCTTCTTGATAATGAGGGGTCCGTTCTCCATGAAGAAGGGAAGCCGATCAGACTCGCTGCACTCGGTGGGCACCATGAAGTCCTGCGGATCCTTCTGGAGAAAACACAACACGGCGTTGCCGCGATTTCTACGATTGCAACAATGATTTTCGACGAAGCTATGACCTCTGGAGTTTGGAAAACGGAGGATGGGCTTGAGACGGTGAAAATCCTATTAATGCACGGTGCAAGTGGGATGTGTGTGGATAAAGCTTTTGTCGCTGCAGCTGAAGAGTATGAGAAATTTCCGACTGCGAAACGATTTGTCGAGGCACTCTTACAAACTCCGAATGCAAATATTAACCGTGAGGACGGACGGTGCCTTAAAGTCGCAGCTCAGAATGCGAACATTGAGCTTGTTGAACTCCTATTGCGGGGAAATCCTTCGAAACGAACTTTATCGATGGCATTTCCGCATATAATCTCATCTGGCACAGAGGAGGAGAATTTACTAACCCTTGGCCGTCTATTCCTTGCTGATGGGCTGGAGACGGATTTGAACTTTCAGCATCCATCATTTGGACCAGTGTTTTTCGGCGTTTTGACGAAATACCCGAATTTTGTGGAATTTTATCGGCTATTGATCGATGCGGGAGCAAGCTTGGAGAGTGAGGTCAAAGTCAACTTTCACAGCGTTAGCGAGGGCGTTACACCCTTGCTGTGGGCTGTCTTGCAACCTACCGGTGAGGTTGAAAGCAGCGTCATCAAGACTTTTATCGATGCTGGTGGTAAGTAGTTCTACGATGAAACCTCTTACAAAGCGTCGACTAACGTGTGATATAGCAAATGTAAACTTCAAGTCCGAGTACTCTCTCACAACACCCTTGATGGTTGCGGTCCAACGGCAACGACGAGATATAGTCTTTGAACTTATCAAAGCTGGCGCTTCCGTAACTACGGAAGACCAGAAGGGACAGACGGCACTATTCAAAGCATGCCAAGAAGGTCAATATGATATTGTCGAGCTCTTGATGGCAAGAAACACATCTCGAAACGACGGAAGCCTACACGAAGCTGCTGCATTCTGTCATCCAGATGTCGTTAGGTTACTAATGAGAGAAGGACATCACGACCCCGACTTCCCATCATCAAGACATAGCGGCCGAAGTGCACTGTCAGAATTAGCGTTGGAGGGCGATGCGACGAATAAAGAACGGGTAAAAGAAACCGTGGAGGCGTTGCTCGACGGTGGTGCCGATTTGAGATTAAGAACCGACAACCGTTCACCATTGTCATTCGGCCTGGATAATAAGAATCCGGTGGAGATGACACGACTTCTACTCAACTCTGGTCTTTATAAGACCATAAACAGCGATTTCAACCTCTACAGAAACGAGAAGAATGTCGTTTACTCATTGACAATGTATGTTCGGAAGGGATTGTGTCAGAATAAATCACCAGAAGTGCAGGAGGAGCTTTATCGACTCTTAAAGGCCTTCCGCGGGGAGGATAGATACTACATCGACGATCCCAAAATGCCACAACCGATTGGATACGTTGGAATACCAGATTACCTATCGAGGATTGAAGAGGAACGGCAAGTCGTCCAACGCAAGATCGATCATGAGAAGATGTTACAACAAGCCCGTTTACGAATGGAGAAGGAAGAAGCAACAGAAAGAGAAAGGATACGAAATCACGAATATCAAGCTGAATTAGTACGACAAGCTGATCGCAAAGCTCGTGAGGAAGCACGAATAGCGCAAGCACGTGCAGCGGAGTTGGCACATATCAAGGCAATGAACGAACAAAGACAAATAATGGAGGATGCGGATAAAGCGAAACAGTTATCACATATGCAATTAATGCATGAAGAGGAACAACAACACAAGTCGCTTATGAATCAGGAGGAGTTGAAGATGATTGAATTTAAAGTCGCGGCGGAGAGGAAGAGACAACAGGAGATTGAGCATGCTAGTGATAAGGAACATCAAAGGCAGATTGCGTATTTGAAACAGTGGAAGGGAAATCTTGAGGCTCAAAAGCAGTTGACGGGCCCTGGTGGGTATGCGGGGCCCGTGTACGGTGGTCCCAGTGTTCCACCTCGAGGACAATTGCAGTGGCCGTATACTAAAGATGAACCGGATTGACGTAGCCCTCGCGGGGCATGAAACGAAAAGCATTGCTTTCATATAATCCCTTTTTAATTTTTGCGGCGTTTTCCCTCTTTGACATAACGATATGGATTATAGACTCATTTTGAGATAATATTGTGTTTCCGTTGTATGTACTGCAAACTACCCCACATGGCAATGATTAATGTTTAGCATACTATTTCACGATCGAGGCTTTTTCTTTTATGCGTGGCATGCATGGGAGTTTTTTTCAAGGGGATTGTTGATCTCCGCATGGCTAAGCCTCGTGGCCGCCATCCCAGTACCTCAAGGAGGAGAGGAGTATTAACAACGGCCAAGGCATTGGAGACGGAGGAGGCGAAGGAAGGCTTACCAAAGGGGCGAGGACAAATCAGCGACACCAGCTCCGATTCATCAGATTCATCAATTTCAATCCCCTTAACAACCCGATCTGGTAGTCTCCGGAAACCCAGTACAACAACCTGGAACGGGATACCTAAGGACAACAGCCCAAACCCGACAATTCCCTACTTCCGCGAATAATAATGCACAAACGCTTGGTGGCACTAATTCGCATCAACCAGTTTACGGGTACAAATGGGGTACTATTGGACTTTCACTTGTGAATTCTAGATGTGGGGGGAGTATTGGACCTGACTCTGGGTCTGTAGGAGGGCAGGAGGTTTAGACACCAGTTTAAGAAAGATATTCTCAGGAATTATTCCTATGGGCCCCCAAACCACAACAGATAAATTTCGATGAATAAATACTCTGAAAATCGTTATAACTCCACCGTTTTCCGCCGAAAAGACAAGTAGTCTTCGGGAGTCGGGATCTTATTATTGTTCCCCGGCAACTCGTCCTGATGGAGCAGTCCGAGAATATAGTCTCGGTCGCATCATTTGTATTGAGCCCTTTCAGCTATAATACTGGTTAGCCCGGTTTTGCTTTTCTGTTTTTCCTTCAATTTTCCAAAATGTTCAAAGTGTTGCTGGGCGTGATGTTCTGAAGGGTGAAACCTGGAGGTGCATTCTATAAGTAAATTTATCTTTAGTTCCGATGCTTAAAAATATCAAAGAACTTGAAGGATTATGCTGTACGGTAGCTGTACGCCGATATCCGCCTTCCTCACTGCACTAATTCTTCTCCAAATGCATTGATAAAGATGTCTTGAGCTGTTCTCCTTGACTGGAATCCGGGGGTGGTCGTCGTCCAGAATTGCCAACATCTCAATGATAGCTTCGGCTGCTGCGATAGGATTGTCTCTGAAATCGCCTCTGTCGTAGCCTTAATGGAGCTTAATCAGCCTATATTGCATTAAAGGCACTCTATCATCGCCCGCAGCAGCTGTTCCGGCGCACCAGGGAGCATACCAGAACGCAGCAGTGGAATTTCAATATCTGCGAACGCTTGGGATGCCTTCCCGAGGCCCAGGTTTTTAGCCACCCAGGTATTCGTATCTTTCGTCATCTCCCACAATGGATTGATTTCCCTTGGAGTGGCCAAGATGGATTTATCATCCAGCCCCGGTCTACCCAGTTGAAGAATTAGACCATCTTCATTTGTCCAGGTAATGTCATCACTGACTAGTTCTATGGTGGTGGTACCGTTTCAACGAGTCTTTCTATAAAATTAATATATGATCGGTTGACCACGAAATTTCAAAATGGGGGACTGAAATTCGCTCAATATTTCAACAAATAGAAGTGTAGTTAAACTAAATCGATCAGACAAGAATACTCCTAGATAAATACCAAGGCCTGGGTATGTTTGGAAGAATGAACAGTGGAAACGGTAAAACTGGGCTCCATGTTCTCATAGAATTTTAACCTTGGGGCATCCTAAGAAGCACAGCCCCGGGGGAAAAAGAAAACGGTACATCTAGAAAATTCTTCGATGTACATAGACACAATATCATATTCTTCTACATGTGTTTATTTGGATTTGACAGTGTGCTACTCGAGTAAAATCTGACCTAATATTTCTTTAATGATTTTCGTTTTAAATGCAGGTGCGCATATGATTTCCCGATTTATCGCACGCGCATGGGGGTACCGAGTCCAGAAGAAAAAAGTAGCAAAATAATATATCGTACTTCAATCTATGCTGCCAAATGCCCAAGTACCAGCATTTGTGTGTCGAGACTTGCTTTGGATTTAATCACGAGGATACACAAGTAATTCACATTCCTGGAAGATTATCGCCATGGCATCAGGAACGTACTTTAGGTTCAGTTCAGTATTACACAGACGATAGTGGGCGTTTTGCGACATTGTCACACATATAATATATGCATATATGTTGACGAAGCCGTCGGGTCAAACTATAGATTGTATACGATAAGCTTACTCTACGCCTGCCGATCTATCTGCACAATACTTCGAGCCGATTTGGTAGGCCTCTAGAGAACGTACGAGGTTTTTATGTGATGAATTGAACACTCGTTTGAATAAGAATATAATACTTGAGAGCTCTCGAGAACGCCGAAAGGTAATTCTTGTAATGAAGCCCGTCCTGTGATCTCTTTGACAAGAGTTGAAAAGGATACTTCAGCAAAAAAAAATGAAAATTGTTGTGGCTCGTTTAATTGTGAGACCAGTATGAATTAAATATTACCAATCCGTAAAAAAAAAGGATGTCGCTGCGCAATAACACCGGTCCACACGCTCATGAAGTCATATAAACATAAAAAAAGGAAACTACGCCTAGTTCGCAAAGACACGAGTACTTAACTTGTAGGTAATGACTGGCCACCAAAGTATGCATTGCCTATCTCCTGGAAGTCTGGGTTTCCAAGCAGGTAATCATCGAAGAGGGCGTTTGTCATCATTTGATCCCAACTCGACTATTGAAGCACGTACTTTGTTAGCCAACAATCCAAGATTTTAAGGTCTAGAACAAAGCACTCACCCAATCAACGTCTGGAGCCCACCCTTCTTGCACATTAACGGATTTCCCTGAAGTCGAGAGTGGAACGCTGTATCCATCACTGCTAGTCATTGTCACGGCGCCAGGTGCATTCGTCCACCGTCTGGTGCTGCATGCCTTGTCATAAAGTCCTCTACAAAGCTTCCAGTCGGATGTTTCCTTCACTCCTTTTGCCCAAGCAAGATCTGGTAAGCTACTTAAAGCGAACATTTCATCCAAACATTTCCACGCACGGTCTTTGAATTTGCTCTCAGGGTTTGCCAGGAGCTCTCCGAGTATGATTGCTGCCCCGTGGTATTGTGTGTATGAACTATAGAACCATACGAATGGGCCTACCCCCGGATCTGTTTCCATTGAATTGGACATCTCGACAACGACGCAGGCCGCATGGATTGCACTAGCTTAAATGTCAGCGAGAGTCTCGAAACGAGTGAGAGATGAGAGAATAGCGAGGCACATACTTATCTCGTACCGAAGACGGCAGTAATGTCCGGTGCTTTGGTTTACTAAGAGGGTAGTATAAAACGAGAATCGCTTTGTGGACAAGCAATATTGCGGTCTTCTTAGCTAATCTCTCCTTGGCCGATTCGCTATTAAATTTCGGCAGCCATTCCATTTCTAACTTTTTACCCCAAGCTTGCATTTCCCTAATCAGATTGTGGAAATCATCTTTCCTTACTTTCCGGAGACTACTAGTAACCTTCAAACTCGAGAGATAGTATTTCCCAGCAAGACAGCGGAAAAGATAATGCGACATTTCCGTATATCCAGTTTGATCTTCTCGTAACGGTTGGCCATCAACTATCTCGTGGTCATCAAGATTATGTGGCAGACGAGTATCGTAGCTTTCTTCGGTAATCGCCGGGATTGCGGTGGCGGGACCGATGGCGTACAGTTCCAATTGGAATAGGTAGTACCATAATCTCCGTCGCAGCTCACCCTCGACAACGCCTATATTTGGGAATATCGACGGGTCACGGTGGAGACCCATTGATCTAGCAAGCCGAAAAGCGACGGCCACGAGAGTCCATGTTGCGTTTCCGTGCGCTTGGCCGGAATGTTGGAGTAGCATTGACTAAAGAATGACTTAGTTAGATGGTTGAAAAAAGGAACCGATCGGGCTATACTCACGATTAACAACGTCAGCGATTGTAACGACCATAGCTCCTCTGCTTCCATAAACCGAGCATTCACAAGAGCATGTTGTGTCGCCTCCCTGTAAATCCTAAGTTGCTCATCACGTTCCATCCCACATGCCCTTCGAGCCATCGGTGGGTCCATGGAGACGACACTCGCGTAATATATCGAGAATAACAGGGCAACGAAGGACTTAATATTCTCCGCCGGCATCCGACCCTGCCAGAAATCATTGTAGCTAACTTCAAAGGACGGTCTATGTAGAATGTGTACCAGAAGATGTACTCTTTCAACATATACCTGCCAAAGAAAGTCAGAATGCGACTTTGTTGGGATATAAGAAGATAAATTGGTGGTATCCATCAACGAAAGCGCAGATGGAAACATCATATTTGATGCCCAAGCTGTTCCCACTTCTGCGGCAGGGCGAGGCGTGCCATCATCCTCTGCAGCTGAGATTGCTTGTTTTATATCATCGATCTACGATAAAAATTCTCATTAGTGGGTTGAATCCACAAGTACAACGCGGCGACCTAGACGAACCTCATTCTCAACGGCCGAGATCCACGACAATGGCCCAATGTACTTAGTTTTCCCTCCATCTCGAACTTTCAAGTGAGAATCTGCCACCGGGAGGACATCCTGAGTCCCTTGAGACCCCTGGGTTCCGGGATACCCGGGACCCTGCGAAAAATCCGCATTCGGAAAATTTATTGCCACGTTCCCAGACTTGAGCTGTTCTACGCTAGCAGCTAACAACCCTTCGAGGCGCGTAATCCTCTGCTGCAGATCCACTTTCGTTTTGTTCCCTCCATGGCCGTGTCCGTGGTGTCCATTGCTCCCGCTCGCCGGTGAATGTGTCGTGTGTGCAACGTGAGCATGCCCATGCTTTGTTACACCGGCACCGGTTGTGGATCTAGGATGTGGGTGGCCGCTGGTGGCGCTATTGGCGGCGGAACTGCTATGGCCAGCATGAGCAGCCACAGCACCTGGCGCGGACTTGTCGTATTTACATTCCCTTCCCGACTTGCCGCATGGCCCGCAGAGGGGGTATACCTTGTCACATTTGACTTTCCTATTGCGACAGGTCAAGCACGCAGTGATAGGCCTCGCTTTCGCCGATACAGATGATGGAGTGGTGGCATGAGAATGGGAGTTGTGATTGGGTGTGCCTGGAGAATCCGATTCAGACTCTCCACGAGTCGCATGGCCATGGTCGGAAATGTAAGAGCCTGCCGAGGACATGGACGACGTAAGAGGTAGGGATTTAAACAATAAAGCTATAATATCCGATACTATGCATAGGCCTGGGAACGGAATTTACCATAATCTCGTGAGCTGGGGTAAGTCGACGTGCATGCCCCTCTCGTACGGAATTGATGGCTGACGGGTTTCGTACGAGAGAAAGAATCGGGAAAAAGGTTTGATGTGAGGTCGATGTGTAATGGCGACTCGATTCATTAGGCATTGAAAGGGAAAAGGCCCAAAACTTGCTGTTGTTAGCGTGGAAATAATATTGTCAGAAGCCGGCAATGCCCGGGAGGCCAAAAGCATGTCCGTAGACTGCCGGTTGATTCTGCAGGCTTGATTCGGCAGAATTAGGAATCAACTTGGTCGAGGAACCAATTTCGTAGCTTCGGCATGCCGCCGGATGCAGTCAAAACAATCACGTGATAGATCACGTGTATAGAAGCAGCTATATTGATGTGTTGGCCCACAATCTGTGGCGCTTATGTGCATCGCCTCACTCGGAGTTCCTGGAGCTGTGGCTGGTGGACAACCTCCAACACCGCCTAACCAACACCCAGCAAACGCGCTGACGACGACCAGCCTTGGTTCCACCCACTACCCACCACCTTCAACCCCTCGAATTCGATACCCATCATCATCAACATCTCACATTACCACCCTTCGAAGCTCTAAGGACCCCCCATAGTGTAAATATCGGTGCTGTGTCCACATAGCTACCTTCTACAGACGTCTTGAAGCTCCCACACTGTCGGCATAGCTTGAGCTTCTCTCCAAGATGGGCGGCTTCGATTTCTCCAACCACACGCGTAATGCGGCTTTAATGGCTGCTGGTATGCCGGCTCCTAAGGTATATGTCGTCGGTATAGAGCATTTTATACATCAGGAAAGCAACTGACGGTTTGAATCAAGGCAACGAGCACGGGTACCACTATCGTTGGGTGTCTGTTTGACGGAGGTGTCGTCGTATGTCCATCAATCCGCTATCTTAATTTCTTTATATCCATACATGTGCTAATGGGTTACTACCATCGATACTAGATTGCAGCCGATACCCGTGCCACATCCGGTCCCATTGTTGCAGACAAGAACTGCGAGAAGCTCCACTACATCTCCCCGCAAATCTGGTGCGCAGGTGCAGGTACCGCTGCCGATACCGAATTCACGACCGCAATAACCTCATCAAACTTGGAACTACACTCTCTTTCGACTGGCAGAAAACCTCGCGTGGTAACATGCATGACAATGTTGAAGCAACATCTTTTCAAATACCAGGGACACATCGGAGCCTACCTAGTTGTCGCCGGTTGCGATCCTACCGGCTCCCACCTCTACACAGTCCACGCCCACGGATCTACTGATAGATTACCATATGTCACCATGGGATCTGGTAGCTTGGCAGCTATGTCTGTCTTCGAAACAACTTGGCAGAAGGGTCTCGACCGTGAAGGTGCTGTTAAGCTTTGCTCTGAAGCTATCCTGGCTGGCATTTTCAACGATTTAGGATCTGGTTCAAATGTCGACGTTTGTGTTATCACTCCGGAGAAGGCTACGTTGATGAGGAATTACATCACACCGAACGTTCGTGTTCCGAAGGAGTTGAACTACAAGTTTGAGAAGGGAACGACGGCGGTATTGCAAGAAAAGGTTATCAAGAAGGACGAACTGAGGAGGTATATCACAGTGACGGAGATTGACGCCAAGGGAGAAACGACCGTTCAGACAGATGTCATGCAAGTAGACGCATAGGTGCAGCTAGTAGAAGACGTAACGGAACTAACAATGAAGTTTCGCTGCGGATACATATATCCCTATCCAAGAGACCAGACACTCCAAGATTTGGCTCCAAGTTACACAAATAAGAAGTCTCAGTTAAATCCATACCCTGAAGCCCCCTAATTCAGGTCACTATTTCTTGGTGCCTGAAACTATCGCCTTAAACTCTGATATCACGCATTCTACAGCAAATCCCCCGTGCATCACAATACCGATTTCCATAAAATATAGAGTTACCCTCGTATCTGGAACACAGGCTTACCTGACACTAAATATATTAATACCTAGCGATGACCGATCAATACTGATTTCTATATCGAAGCGAATAAACAATATACGCATCTGGGAAGTATACGTAGTTCTAAGTCTATGATTTAATATTATAACGACTCGATTTCGGTGTCACCTGTAACTGTTGGATCCAGTTTCCATTTGGCCGGTTATTTCGAGAAACTCCATATCGAGCTCTACAGATCTATGAATGCTAGTGCTGGCTAATAAGCAATATAAAACACGCCATAAAAGAGAGAGAGTACCATAGCCCTCAAACCTCAAGCTTAAATGATCTCCGAGAGATCGATATCAAAGAGTTCAAAGTTGCTTCCCGACTTCATTTGCGCATCTTCCATCCACTGGGAGTTTTATCGACCCTGCCGTTTTCCTCCATTTTCATCATAAAGTGATCCAACTCCGCGGCATCAAACTGAAGCCCGCCCATGGGGATCAGGAACAAACTAAGTGTCGCAAATACCCTGTCGGTCGTCAGTGGACCTTGATTTGTTAACATGCCAGCAATGTAGTTCCAAGCCATGGTAAAACGAGGGTTCTTGAGAGGGTCGTCGTCCTCTGCATCTGCTTTTGCCGGTGTAGGCTCCCCTTTCCTAGTCCCTCCTTCTTCATTTCCAGAGTCATTCGAGTCTTCGGAAATGAAACTCAACGCACGTCGTCGACGCGGTGTTATGTGTGAATCGTCCCTCTTTTGTGGCGATGTGTGAGGCGTGGTTCGTCTCGAGGCAGGAATATCGCTACGAGGCAATGTTTCCATCACATAATAGAGCTTCTTGTTTAGAGGATATTCTGCAAGAACGCTGCGATCTACCCAGTACTCGAGGGACCTGCGGAGGAGTTCACTTTCCATCGAAAGCTTCTCTTTCAGTTGATCTATCGACCAGGCATTCCCCACCTGTCCACCGTTAAGCTCTCGCGGAATATCAGGGTTTGGAGGGGATGGCCCTTTGGCGAACGCATCGATGACAGTGGCGGCGTACGTTGGGACTTGTTTGAAACCGAGGGTTCTGTCATTTAGCTCGAGCTCAATCACAGCAAACCCTTCTTCCTTCAGCCAATTCAACTTCTGCGATTTCTTCAGAAGTTCAAATTCATGATTGAAAAGATCGAGCATGCTTGCTATTCCGCTCGGTGGATTGAAATCTCCTTCAGATATCATATGCTGCGGCCAGAACAAGCGACTTATGACCTTCACATGTACCTCTGTTTCCATCTTCAGCGATGCTCCACTCGTAGCAATACTGTGAGCAAGATGCTTGGTGAGGATCGTGTCTCGGAGTTGGCTATCAATCTTCCGGGACTGGCTAAGGTCCTTTAGCATGATAGCCGCGTTTTGCATCTCGTTCTCGCCGAACCTGACTTTTAGAAGCTCAACCGTGGCTTTTTCTCTCAGAAACTCGGATGTAGGCTGAAGAAGTAGCCTCTTCCCAAGTTGGTTCTGAAACTCGTTGATGAATTTTGTGCTTTCCAGCATGGTAAAAAGGTGAGAGATAATATCAGTCCCCTTATCCCTCCTGAATTCCGGCCCCGCATCTGCTGGGTCAGGCTGCCAATCCATATCGTCATAATCCAGGTCCTCTAAGCTTGCAGCGGCAGCAGCTCCGAGAACTTCGTTTTTCTTATCGGCCCCCATTTGTGCACAAGCTTGCAATTCGGTACTAATTTCCTGAAGAATATCCTCGGCATCAAGATCCTCCGCATCGCCCGGAATCACTTTGCGACGTCGCAAGCTCTCCTTGAAGGCTTCAGCACCCCCAATAAATGTGGATTGGTCCGCAGATTGTATCATAGAGTCGCCATTTTCGTCGGCTTCTTCTTCGTCGTATTCATAACGTAATATTCCCTTGACGATCTCCACAACAGTATCTTCACGGGTGCTTAGATACCGGCGAACCCTCGCACCAACTTTATCGAGCAGAACGCCCTTCGCATCAATGATTTGGAAGCACTTTATCATGTTGATATAAGCACGAAGGACGTCAACCGTACTAGCACCTTGATGTAACAGTCGCCGATTAAGCGTATATGCAAATGTACTCGTGAGAACCAAGCGAGCAATTGGGGTGTTGAGTGTTGGTATCAAATCCATAATGCCAGGCATGGATTGTGGGAAGTCAACGATTATGTCGAACATCTCTTTCATCCGAACCCGAGATAGTCTTTGCGCGAGGCGGTTTAAAACGGGGGGCAACTCCTCATCTACATCTCCTGGCCGTATAATTTTCATAATTGGAACGACTAACGGCATGAGAGAATCAAACAGCCACCCCCTCATGATTTCCGCGGAAGCAACCGAAGTCGGAAGTTTTGCCATGCTCGTATCTCCCTCTGCATCTTCGGTTTTGAGGTCGGAATCTGTGTATCTCCCACTGAATCTATATGTAACCCATTCTCCCGCAACCCGATCGATTACTAAGGCAAATTCCCGCTCCCCGACGCCGTTTGCCATTAATCCAATAGCGTTCAAACATTCAACGAGCTTGAAGACGGCATGCTTAGCCTCCTCACATCGTCTATTAGCCTCCTCTTGGTTCACGGCCGCTTTCTCATCCTCTTCCAGTTCAAGATCTACATCAGTGCTATGCACTGTTTCGTCCGCTCCAGGAATGTGTGGCGATGTGAAGAGGCCAACGTCTGTGACAGCTGAGCTAGAGCTCGGAAGGGATAGTATGACGGTAAAGTAGGCATAGAATGTCTTCCGTAGGAGAGATGGGAAGGTTGACGGGAGGCAGTAAGCGATAATCGAGGCGAGAGATCGGTGAAACGGCTCAACAGAGGCAATCGGGTCTATTTTCGTGAGGTATGGTAGAATGTAGGCAGAGTAAACGGAGTAGTAGATTCTGCAAGAGACTCGAAGCTGGGAAATGATGTCGTTAAGCTGATATTCTGGCCGAGTTCTTGTCACCGGTTCCCTCTAATGGTCCATCCAGTTAGTAAAAAGGTATAGTTACTCTGACGAGCAATAGGCAGGCTTTACCTCAACTTCCTCTAAAATAGCCCTGACATGTTCGAGAAAGTGCCGTCGCACTTCGCAAGTATACCACTCGACCAGGTTCTCACCAGGTTCAGCATTGACCCCTGACGTCATGAGATATGCAATCGCCTCCCGTGTATCCTGACCGAATAGGTCTGCTTTCCTTCGCAGATAAACACCATCCTTCTGAACTCCCAGAGCAGTACCCTCTTCCTCTGATACGTCAAAAGGCGAATCTGGAAACGATAGGAAAGTCGTCGCGAGATGCCATGCACGACTGTGAGTAACGAATGCTTCGCCTCCTGGACTCGAGAAGGCCTGGTCCTGGGCGAACGGCGAGGCTTGGACAGCCGGTGCTATTGGAGTGTTCTCGTTAAAGGATCCCGCTGGAGTTGCTATCGGAGTGGGCAGCGAGGCAGAGGCGGCTGGTGGAAATATGCCATGAAAGATACGACGCTTTTTGGCCTGCCTTTGAGGCTCCTGAGGATGGTGGAAGCCGGACATCAACATGGCGAAGGATCTGTCTCTTTTGTCATTCTTGTTATTGAGAGGGCTGTCGGTAAGGTCGATTGACTGATGCTGAGGTGGCTGGTTGATGGGCTCGTTGAAGAGTCGTAGTTGGTAGTTGCAGCTCTTCGCGGTGTTTACTGTCAGTCAAGTTAAGGCACCAAAACAACACGCATGTCTCCGCCATAGACGGTTCAACCACCACAACTGCAACCGGCCCGCTAAGATCCATACGTGCATACCAACGAGCACTAACCCCAGACTGTCACCCACACACATGAACTCCGTACTGCGAACCAAGCTAATATTCTGGGGGCTAAACTAACCTACCCATCGCCTAGAAGATGGGCAAGCCGGTCTGGACGGCCTTTCTAGTCTCGATGATCCCAGCTTCGAGGAACTCGTGAGTTCCCATTCGGGATATCTTTCGCGGACCGCAAAATATCCTGCTCGATGGCTGGCATAGCTAACCCTTGATCTGACATACCTGCTCGCAGGTATTTATCGATATCGCCTCAGCCTCTCAGGCCCGATAAGAATTATAAACAGTACCTGGCCAAGAGGCTGAAGCCGTAGATCGAGACTGCTTTCTCTGCGTGAGACCTTCAAGAATAATTCCCCAGGAGGCTGATAAGCTTGGTATTTTTAGCATTCCATCAAATCCAGAGCACTGGGACCAGGCTTGGTTGGTGGAACCAGGTGATTTGCATGGGTGGCAACGGTATGCACCGTTTGCCAGCAAACGAGCCAACGGGGAGGTATCGGATGGCGCAAAATACTTCGACGAGGCTGTCTGCAATGTGCATTCTGCAAGTAGCGCGAATTTCGGACTACCTGGGGTTGCGGGTCCCTGATCCTTGCAAGCGATGGTGCAGCTTTGGCTAGCACAGCACCAACGTCACTGCCCTCACATTTTCTTGTAAGCTTGTTGAGCTCGAGGATCTGACTCTTAAGGTCAGTAGACTCGCCTTGGTATATAGCGGGGCGGGTGTCTCCAGAAAGCCAATACCAGATTTTTACTCCCTTCGGCTACCAAATTTTTTCCCATATATCATAGCTTCTGTGCTTCCGACCGTCTGTTCGTTGGTTGGACCGGAGCTGCTCGCTATCGATTAAACATCATATATTGCCCATGGTTCGTTTCTACAATATATTCAGCAGCAAAAATGTGTCAAGTTCACATGTACCGAGCTTCGTGCGGTCATCTCTCCCTCCTTGAGCCAACATCTCCAAACCAAGGAGCCACAGTCTTCTGTCAGAAAAATCCACCATGCAAACGACCGACAATAGAAGTTGCAACTCTCTTCAGCATGTGTTCAGATTGTCATGCTAGAATCGCGAGGATGTCAGCTGTCCCAAGTATGCACCGAGTCGACATCTCAAAGTTCAAGAGTCGAAAATACAGAGACCCCGAGTCTACCGAATCAAGTAAACAATTTCCCGGTACTCTTACAGAGAGCTATCGAGGATTCCGATCAAGAGTTTGGAAAAAATTACGGGGTCATACATCTTTTACAAACCGTCAACGAAGTCGTCAAACCGTTCAACCATCACAGTTCCAGAGACAAACACAGTTAGTCGACACGAATGGCCTTGGATTCTACGATCTCATTTAGTAGTGCCTTCGGATGAAGCAGTCTAAGCTTGGTCGTTTTTCTTCCATCTATTCAGCCTTCCTTCCCTTATTCTTATTCTCATTCTTCTTCTTTTTTTGTTAAAATCATTATGCATCATGGGGAAATTGCATGGGCGGCGGATCGAATGTTCCATTAGCATGCGGATTACCTTTTTTTATTTTTTATTTTTTATGGCATGATACCCAGGAAGGAGTTTATTTTTCTTTTAAATTTTATAGATCTCATGACTCTATTTCTCATGAAAGAATGACTTATCTTAACTACTAATGTATTTGATTCACAACCCTTTATTATCTACACCTCTTAACCAATAGAACTAGATTTATTAAATTTCTAATCAACCTTCATTGTCCACCGGAGAGTCTCTCCAGTTTCCAGAATCCCACCAAACTATAGAACCATTTCCGCTTCCTCGTTCTCTTAAATCCGATCAAACGCAACGTACCACCACCCATCAAAATCATAGCGGGTATAATTCCAATCATATAGTAACCTTGAACATCAAAGTACTTGGTAAAAAACTCAGCACTATTCAGGATTATGAGCCCTCCACCAGGGCCATCTCTGTCGACCACCGAACCAGCACAGAAGTCAAACAACCCCGCCGGCACGGCTATTACGAGCAAGTAAAGTGTTAGAGTATTAAGCATTTCAAAGAAAATAAGCGTATAATGCGCCGTCCGACGAAACCGAATGCTCTTGAAGAAGTAGTACACCTGACCGTGTTTCAAGCTTTGTGACGGCATCATAAAGGAGTGGCGGGCGACCTTAAAAAGGATGATATCGATAAAGAAAATTAGGACCGAAAGACAGAGACAGGCCAAATACGATGCGGATCTCCAGGCGAATCCAACAGGAGGTGTGAAGTAGGCGAGAAGAAATGATCCTGAGCTAATACCCCCGACGATTACGAACGTAGCGATCATGGGCTCGATAATTCTCCAATGTCCAAGTTCAATCTTGCGTCCAACTTCTGGCGAAGCTTCAACTCAACTGAGCCCAAT
The DNA here is from genome assembly GCF_004000055.1 of Arthrobotrys flagrans. Taxonomy (NCBI): domain Eukaryota; kingdom Fungi; phylum Ascomycota; class Orbiliomycetes; order Orbiliales; family Orbiliaceae; genus Arthrobotrys; species Arthrobotrys flagrans. Next base: position 5,371,027 of record NW_027137547.1, read on the forward strand.
CGACGATAGTCCCTCTTTCCCACTTGCCCAGAAATCGTTCCTCGATCCGGATCATAATAGTTTGACCAATTCCGAAGTGCCATCTTCCTTGACCTTACCCCTTGCCTTCCCCGAAGATATCGATAACCTCCCCCCCTCCGTGACATGCAGAAACCTTTGCATTAAAGTCCCTCGCGAATTCAGGTTTATTGCCATGATCATTTTCCACTACAGCCGCAAGATATAGAACCGATAGCTAGCCAACCAGCAAACCCAATCCCACATTAAAAGCCGTGGCTCCTCCCCCATTAAACGCTTTGCGAATCGCCACCGACATAGCAAAGAAGAAATCACCTAGACCGAGTAATATCGGAACAATTCCTCTCTTCCTAGCATCTCTTAAAGCTCTTGCGAGCCTTGTCCTCTCCCTCACCAAATCGAGGCCATCCACAACATCCCTGCTGAACATTGCCCTTTCAACCGCTGTCACTAGGTGGTAGATACTGTTCGGCTAACTTCTTGAGCTGAAATTGATCTCGAGCATGTGAAAATGTCTCAAGTTCATCTTCCGCATCGGATTCGAAGGACATCCGAATGATATCTCTTGCAACGATACTTGACCGTTAGATTGATCAGCTTGGCGCACCTCGCTGCGATCTTCACGTCCCGAAGACAAAATGTTAACGCAGCAATTGGTGACCCAATCCATCTCGCCAGCCAGATAACTGTTACTGAATTACGATTCGATTCCCATGGCATCTGCATAACCAGACCAAAGGCGGGTAGAATCCAGTCGAGTAAAAGGTCAAATGTAGTCTGTGTGTCATTCTTCCAAAAGCTACCGCAGACCTTTACACAGCCTTTATAAGTGATGGCAATGAGTTCGGCATCAGCTTCGGGTCTACCATGGTAGTTTGCTACATGGCCCTTATATGCGATTACGTGGTAGAGAGTTCCGTTGTGTTGGAGAAGACTTTGGCAGTCCCGCTTTTTGAGGGTTACCTGCTCGGGAGGGGCACAAATTCAGCGGGAGTCTGGGCCAGGACCGTCATGATGATGAAGGACAGGATTATACAAGTTTAAAGTGAGACGATCTGGCAATAAATCAACAAGTTAGAGATCTCTTAGTATAACGATATATACAGGGAAGCCTTACGATATATTTTTGATCCGACATTTTCATGGAGCACCATGACTATGGAAGCTATGCCGTATAGTTTTGCCCAATGTTGTTCATCATGTCATAATTGACATGAGTTGACTGCTTAATATTTCACATACATGTGGCTGCCTCGCGAAATCCACACCGAAAAGAATAAATACTGTTAAGGTGAGAGATTTGAAGCATTTTAGAAGCATGAACGGACTTGTCAGGTCCTTCAGAAGACTACATACGAATTTATTAGGTAAAATGTATGCCGTATTCCCCAGATATAGTTATATCTATGTTGGTACAAAAACTTAAATATCTTCGGCCTTTGTTTTACTGATCCTCCTTGATAAAATCCGCCGCTCTCTCCGCAACAGCATACACCAAACTTTGAATATTTGCCCTCACAAGCAATGGGAAGACACTGGCATCTACTACTCTTAGCTTCTTAACTCCGTAAACCTTAAATCTCTCATTTACAACTCCTCCCTTATTTTTTGGCAACATGGAACAAGTTCCGGAGGGATGGAATTCGCTCTGTAAGGCAGTTTTGATCCAGGTCTTTACGTTAGCTGGTGTGATCTCGTGATATCCGGGTTGGTAAACTGTTCCGTTGCCCTTCAGTAAGTCGCTAAGCGGAGCAGTTCTGGCAATTGTTTGCAAATGTAGTACAATCTTTGAAAGGATTTCGATATCGAGAGGATGGGAAAGGTAATTGGGGTTGATGGCTGGGTAGACTGTTGGATCCGAAGATTTAATATGACTTGAACCACGGGAGAAGGGGTGCTCGAGGGCACCGAGAAGAGACAGGAAATTGCCTGTAGGGATTTCATTGCCAAATAACTTCTTGGTGTTGTTTTGCCAAATGGGTGTAATGCCAGCCCCAAGTGTAAGCTCTTGTGCAACAGCTTCTGTGAAGAGGTCCTGAATTTGGAGGGCGTATTGTGCACCTAAACCAATGGCGGATGAAACAGCACTTGAAGCTAAATTAGGGAAGTAGCTGTTCCCTGCGATCTGACGAAGAGACAACAAGGCTGAACTTGCTCCACTGACGGAGATAGGTCCGGTTCTGTTGGCGAGATATTCTTGGAAAGCGGCGTCGAAAACAGCTCCGTCTCTAAAGCTGTCGAGGGTAAAGATTCCTGGGTTTACTTCAAACCCGAGTGGAACGTAAACGTGATCTTGGAGGTTCTCGCCGACATTTGGGTTGTTTAAAACGATGGGAATGCCATGCTGGTTAAGGAGACTGGGCTTTCCGATACCGGATAGCTCGAGGATCTGAGGAGACCCATATGCACCAGCTGATAGAATAACTTCCTTGGTAGCCGTGAGAGTAGTTGTAGTTCCATCCTTGATGAATTGAATACCAGTGGCAACGATTTGACCTCCAACGCTTGTAGTAACAACCTTCTTTACCAGGGATCCAGTGAAGAGGCTAAGGTTTGGCCTAGCAGCATTTGGAGCGTAGTAGGCTGTGGCGGCATAGCTTCTCGTGTGAGATGAAAGATCTAGATTCAAAAGATTGGTATAGCCTCCGAGAGCCAATCCATCCTTCGGATCTCCGTTAACCGCTAAACCACGGTTGACAAATGTTCGTGGCCACGCCTCAGTGAGCTCGCTATACCAGTCCGGAAACCCGGTCCTGACAGGACCGGAATTTCCGTGGGAGCCTGGGACGACGTATTGGGTTTGCAAGTCAGATTCCACTTGCGCGGACGGAGCTACATATTGCTCAGACTTCTTAAAATATGGCTTGAGTGCATTCCATGTCCAATTTGCGTTTCCTAGGAGTCCCCAATTGTTGATATCTTTCTGGGACGGGTGTGTCCAGAAGAGAAAGTTGATGGCACTAGAACCGCCAAGGACCTTGCCTCGAGGTTGAGAGTATATCTTATTGTTGACGTTGATTTGTGGAATAGTGTGGAAGTCCCAATCGTATTCTGGGACAGTATATAAGGCCGTTAGAAGCCCTGGCGCGAGAATGGTGAGGTCATCAAGTCGACTTTCACCGGCTTCCACAACAGCCACCGTGATATCCGGATTTTCAGTTAACCGCGCTGCGAGAACTAATCCAGCGGTGCCACCTCCAGCAATACTGTCAAGCCGTTAATGAATATAATTGAGAAAATGGGGGAGAATCAATTGAATCCCTACATATAATCGAAGGAAGTCGCCTGGGAACTAACACAGGTAGCAAATGCTACCCACGAAGTGGTCAGAAGAATTGAGACATGCATTTTGTACGAGCTTATTTCAAAATTCGAGCTCTGTACTCCGAAGCTACGAAGGCAAAGGCTTACGGATAGGAAAGGAGAAAATTTGATCCGGATTGTATCATTGTTTAAATACCCGCAGATCCACGTCATTTGCTGAGCTCGTGCTCGCAAGGTTATTTCTCGTATGCATTAGCCCGTGTAAGAATTGATGAGAATCCGCATATGCGGACGTGCATCCAAGCCGCAATTGGATAGGTCCACCCGCGGGAACCTGTGATAATTGTTGCGAAGTGGAACCCGATCGATTTGTCGATACGACTCGTCAATCAAGGGTGTTGCATATCGTGGGTCCGGCTAACTGGAATGGAGATAGAATGGGCATATGGCCAGGAACAGAATTCTTGGAATGCATTGATTTCCAGCTTTCTCTAGTCCCATATGAAGCTGAATTCGAGGCTAAGGCAAATCAAGCATTAAAGGTGCCGAACTCTATCGACTTTCTGCTCGAACTGGGAGCTGAATACAAGTCTAGATCAGTCTCCAGCTCGCCCTGCACTTACACGCAACAATTAATTGTTGGAGTTTGAATTGTTATGAGTTCTCGGAGCTCAGAGCTGCATTGTTTTCAGAGGCGGATGACCTGGAGCTTTAACCGGGTCGGGGTTTGGGATGACGAGGGTGCCCGCAAATTTAGTGATTACTGATCCAGACTCAAAGCTGGGTGGTCCTTGCATTTGGTGTTACCTAAAAAACTCTCCATCAATGAAGACGACATTTTGACCGCTTCAACACTCGCTAATGTTGCCTCTAGCTTGCACGCCAGTTCAGCTTGCTAGCGTGACATTGGGAAACTGCAGGTATATCAAATCGTTTTAACAGGTGTGAGTGCTACAGAGTTCTTTAACCAGTCGAGCGGGATATGAATATGTTAAAGTGAGTCGACGATAATTGTCAAATGATGGAGGACATCGCGTGTTGGGTCTGATTGCTCAGGATTTATGGGACGCGCGTTGGCCGCATGATGGTGATTGGTTCGAGATGCCGTGTTGTTGGGGACATGGTCCAAGCGCCTCGAGACTGGGTCCACATGGGCGACAAGCCAACTCACTTACATACACGTGGGGGCACTAGATTTATTTTATTAGGTCTGGTCCGGCGAGCAAGACGGGTGTGGGGTTAGAGCTAGAGATATCCTGCTAAGTGCAGAGAATACGAACATGTTTGCGTGAAACCCAAATATTATACATTACTTCGAGGTTTTGGATAAATCTTCTGGACTCCACGAATACTTCGTACCGACGGTTGGGTTCGTAATTTACTTTATAATACACTATCAATCTCTTTGGGGCGCCAAGTAGCAGTATCAATGATGAATTTCAATTACAATTTACAAATTGGGCTTTTGACGACGCGCAGCTGCTAGGTAGGACTCTCGGACCAGATCCTTCCAGTCCATAGAAACCAAACCTTCGTATTCAAACATATTTGAACTGAAATAAATCACGAAACTTGTTGAATAATAGGCGCCTGTTAGTCTCGGCTCCAGATACCTGGTGCGTGTTAGCATTGCTGAGAATTAAAACTTAATGATTAAATCTGTGGTATGAAGAAGCTCTATTCTCTATAAAATACACCGCAGTAGACGCACCTCAGGTTTGTCTCTGATAGTTCGCACTAAGATACCTCCTCAGCACGTACTCATCCTCTCCTATCCCTGCAACGCTGACGTCAGTTACGGCCAGCCGATGCGCTAAGCAACAGATATCAGCTGTTATTAGTCTTGTGCGGAGGCCTAAAGGCACCGTTCAAAATTCAGCCGCATTTTAATTCTCAGTTATTTATTCCACATATTAAAAAGCCTATTCGATGCTAGGAAACTATTATTGAGCTGCGTACTATTACATTATATAGCCCTCAGAAAATGGTTAAGCCTTTGTACCTCTCCAAACCTTTCTCGTATCCGGACCTTCGACTGAGACCAATGATACGACACCGCACCGTCCAAGACCTAAGATGTGTTGGATGTGGTATTTTTGCACCAAGCTTTCAGCCGAGGTATCACGAATTAAGAGATCAGAATATCGCGGCCCAGCCGAAAGCAAGAATGGCATTTAATAGACCTTGGAATCTGGAGAATAGAATGCATCGCCACCCTGCCCATTCTCCCCCATCGCGATACCGGTTAATGGTACCCGAACCCGGTTTTCTTACCGTTAACGCCGAAAATTAAGCCTTTAGGTGTTGAGAGCGACGCCTCGTCCCTTACAAGCTTATCTCACTATCGCGATGGCTTCGGATACTGCCAAAACAACAGAACATGGCGCCTTTCAAATCGACATATATGGGCAATTCAACCCACCCCGATTCCCAACCGATCCTACGCAATGGGAACCTCTAGCAAGGCGCTCCGTCCCCTCCGCGAACTTTATGTATGTCTACGGTTCTGCGACAACTGGGCAAACATGTCGCGCAAATATACAAGCCTTCGAGTCGCGAAAGATAGTACCGCGAATGCTTGTAGACGCAAAGGAAAAATCCACTAGGGTCGAAATTCTGGGTAAAGAATATTCGTCGCCATTAATTTGCGCACCGGTTGGTGTGCAGAATATTATGAACCCAGAAGGGGAAGAAGCTACTGCCAAGGCTTGCGCGAATCTAGGAATCCCATATATTTTGAGCACTGCGTCGACAAGGTCCATTGAACAAGCGGCCGAAGCGTCCGGTGACGGTGATAGATGGTATCAACTATACTGGCCGAAGACAGACGAAATCACAATAAGTTTATTGGATAGAGCTTGGAATAGTGGGTATAATGTTCTGGTTGTTACACTTGACACATTTCAGCTTGGGTATCGGCCCGGAGATCTAGATAATTGTAAGCATTGCCCGGTTTGGACCGTACTATTGGATAGCGTAAATATAGTATTGACCCGAATGTTCGCTCGCAGGCTACCTGCCTTTTATTTGGGGAGAAGGGTGTCAGATCGGGTTCTCCGACCCAGTATTTCAACGTCTTTACGAGGCTGGAAATTACAATGACCCAAGCAAAACAAACTCTGTTTTCGATCTTCTTGGAAGAGCAGCAAATCCTTTCCAAGCCTGCAAACTTCTCTACAATGCCCTCACGATCAAGAAGTCCTTGGCTTGGATTTCGGAGATCTCCGGCGCAAACTATAAAACATGGAAAGATCTTGTCTTTCTAAAAGAGCACTGGCCAGGGAAGATTTTGTTAAAGGGTATCCAAAGCGTCGATGACGCAAAGATAGCCGCTAGCATGAAAGGTACCATCGATGGGATCATTGTTAGCAATCACGGTGGACGGCAGGTGGACGGCGCTATCGCAAGTCTCGACGCTTTAGAGAGGATTACATCCGATGAGACAGTCAAGAATAGTCACTTAACCATTCTTTTCGACAGTGGAATACGAACTGGCAGTGATGTGCTCAAAGCAATGGCTCTTGGAGCTCAAGGTGTCCTAATCGGACGGTAAGCAAAAATCTCTCATTCTATAATTCTTCGCACCATTTAACTAATACCGATTCCATGTTAGGCCGATGATGTGGGGCCTTGCAATGGGAGGTGAACTTGGTGTAGAACATGTCTTCAAATGTCTACGAGCCGATTTGGAGATTAACATGGCCCTTGCTGGTATTAAAGACATAAAGAAGGTGGACCGCAATATCTTGGCCTTCGAGGCCCCGGCGAAGTTATGAGTTATGATCAAGGTTTTAGTGCAGCATAGAGTCATTTACGGCTTCTCGCATTCCATCGAAGTGAATGTGTATACATATCGATAATGAGTAAGATTCCTGGAGATTCTTCCTTAACCTTTTTTAATCTTCATACGTAATGTTGTTTTCCACCTTTACCACTCGAATGCACCGAAAACCACTTGTGCCTTCGGGAATATCCGGTGCCTGCCATATTACCTTCGAAGTCGACTTTCAAGGGAACCTTCTCTGGCTCCTTAGACTCCATCATTGCTTTTCCAACATCAATTTCATCACATGTCTTCATCCCTTCCTCATGATCCTTCCGGTTGAGCTACGATTGCCTCTTCGTCCATGCCACCCAAGCTAGAACTACCAGAAGTGTCATGGGCAGCGTAACCGCCCAATATACCCAGAATTTATCCGTCATGGCTTCCGAGTATGATTTAGCTTCCCAATTCAACACCGGCATTGCAAAAAGGGCCTAGTTGTAACTTACGTTAGGTCGATAATTGTTGGATATCGTAATTTAATATGTGTCCGATTAACTTGCTGATACGAACGTTCCTGGTAGAAATGCAATAGTTAAGACGGCAATAGTCTTTATAGATGAACTGTCTCGTTTACTCGCGATTGCTAACATACGAAAGTCCTTGGCGAGTTCTATGTTAACTTTGGAAACTCGCTGCGCAATTAGATTGTATATCTAAGCAGTATTTTATATTAGACATCGTGAAATTATTGTAAAGGTTCCATAGGAAACACATGGTCTGGAGTTAGGACTTACCGCTGTCTGTGTGAATGAAATATTTCGCTGAATCCCCTGTACAAACAGAGTGCTACTGTTACACCTGCTCTCCAAATTATTAATTTCCGCCATAAGGTACGGTCGAAGTTCTTTCGTGGAAGGCGCTATCGATTCAATTTCGTTAATAGTCTCCACTAAATCATCCAATATCGCCATATTAGACACCAAAGTCGTCTGACACATCGCCATCTGCACTGATTGCATTGCCAAAGACACCATATCCGTAGTATAGTCTCTTGCCAAAGCTTCAGCCAACGGAATCATCTCCTTCGACGTTGTCATTTGCATGATGCCGGCAGAATGGCTCATCTCTACAACACGGATTGATGCAAGCCGGGCGATTAGTTGAAAAAACCGGAGGGTTTCATCGATTTGGATGATAGCATGGGCGACGGGGTGCCATGTCCAGTTTATGGAATGTAGTGTTCGCTCATAGAACATATGGTTTTCCCACATGACGAGGTTTGTGCCGTGGGTTTGGATTTGTTCGTCTGAGTATAACCCCATTATGATTCCGTAGGTAATATTGGTGTCTGGGTTGAAGGGAGAGCCTTGGTCGGTACCATTGACTAGCGAGAAATGAATTCTGTACAAAAGTTCGTAGAAATGTTAAATAAACGTAACCTTGTCTTGGTCGGCTCGAAGTGATTCGCTCGTCAGCGCTTACGAAACGGCCGTTTTGGTATGTTTTTCTTTTTCGTTAGACCTGACCATAGAATCATCTGTTCCACGAAATCGCCATCTAAATCCCACTTTTTTGCCGTTTTTTTCAACATGATCTTTACGTATTAACATAGGCACCAGCGCGGCTAACTCGTACTGCGGGCGCCGAATGAGACTGCGGAGCCGTATCATTACTTTAGTATCAAAATTTAAATGCAATACGAAGCCAAATTTGAACGAATAGTACTTACACCAGACGACATTCAGACGTTGGACGTTCCCCTTTATTTATACATGAACCTTGTTCCAGCCAGTCTTCGTACGTGGAATCATCCAAAGATCTCTGAAAAACTCGACCCTCTGCAGCCTATTGTAGACGTACTCTCAGCTCTTGTCCAGGATGTAATTGAGGCGTATGCTCTGCATAACTCATATCATCCAACCCAAGCATCTTCACATGACGCAACGCATTCCGTGGACCCTCTTGATTAGTATTCGGAGGAACCGGTTGTGTCTCCGGTGCCAAAAAGTTCATCTTTAGGTTTTTTGTATGCCTGCTGGAGATTGATTTGCTGGTGATGATTGTTGACCAAGTACATTTGGTATTGTCCCGAAGGATAAACCGGTTTGAATATTCGTCAGAGTAGGTGGCCGCGGTATCGATTTCATAGCCTGGTGCGACCTTGCATTGAGAGACCGCTTGCTTTCCAGTCCATTTCGCTTTCAATTTTAAATATTTCCTGAAGTGATAGAGAGTACAAAATTTATGATATTTATGAACGACGTGGGTCAACAACACTATTTACTCAAGGAGAAACCATTAAATTTATAATTAATGAAACCGAAACTCTCGAGGTCGAAGTGCAATACGATACACTTATACTGTGATTATGGACCCCATCTAACGAAGGGCTGAAATTTAAGCTTCACATCCTTGCAGCAAACCGACGAATCATGCGTCTACATGCGCCTTGTCGAAGGAAAACTTTACCCAAAAAGGTAATAATCCGACCAGTGTTGCGCATGTTGTATCGATCCTGGCAGACATTCTCGAGTTGCCTCACCATACTCAGTTGTCTTTTCCATTCCTGCAGAATATCGATGTGGCAAGATGCATAAATTTTTTCCGTCTGTATTTCATCTGCACCGGGGCTCAATCCTGTCCACTGTCATGTCAACAAAGAGCGTACAAGGATATCTTTCGCTTGACGAAGAGACGAAAGTTTGTGGTATTTTTTGCGTTGTACCTAATTGGGCGAACTTGGGAGTTCGGGAGCCACCGACCATGCCAAGGTAAGGGTATGAACATCACGATAGCACTCCACAGGAGTTATGGGTAATCTGCACTGCTGCGAGCTGCCGGTTGGATATCAAGTGGTTCTGAGATTGAATATTTACGGATTTGCCCGGCCGATGCCTAGGGAATCGTCTGGAATCATGCCCAGAGGAAAGCTCGGACGAAAGCTCGGGTGTCCTCGAGATCTATTCGCGGAGGCAAAGGTTCCGGCTGGCAGCTGGCAGTAAACCCCTTGTGACCTGGCTAGGAAGTATGAAGCTCAAGTTACCAGCTACCCCACAAATACCATTCTTTCTCTCCATACATCTTAAAATATCCAAAATCTATCAGTTGTGAAGGCAGAAAGAAGTGCCGTCGTCCGGTCCAACATGATATCCCAAACTACCGGCTTTGTACTCGCGTTAGCGACACTGCTGGAAAGCACCCTGGCATCAGACAATGGCCTCGCTCTCACGCCTCAAATGGGTACGCCGGAATCCCTGCACTGACACGAAACTTGGTCTTGGTTCCTTAATGGTTAGATTCGAAAATAACACATACCCAACACATATATAGGCTGGAACACATGGAACACCTTCGCCTGCAACATAAACGAAGGCACAATCCTCGGAGCCGCAAAGGCTCTCAAAGAGTTAAAACTCGATGAATACGGTTATCGCTATGTAGTAATGGACGACTGTTGGTCATTACATCAGCGAAATGTTACGGGATATCTACAATACGACCCTGTCAAGTTTCCGAAAGGGATTAAACACTTAGCCGACGAAATTCATGCGTTGGGACTTGGATTTGGAATGTACTCTTCCGCTGGAAAGTACACTTGCGGCCGATACCCTGGTAGCCTCGGCTTCGAAGAGAAAGACGCCGATCTCTTTGCTGAATGGGAGGTTGATTATCTGAAATACGACAACTGTCATAATGAAGGGCAAAGCGGTACACCGTTGGTAAGCTACAACAGATACGAGGTTATGAGCAAGGCGTTGAATAAAACCGGACGACCGATATTATACAGCATGTGCAATTGGGGTGAAGATTCACCATGGGATTGGGCACCTACTATTGCGAACAGCTGGCGGATGAGTGGGGATATTGTCAATGTATTCGACAGATACGACGACCGGTGTCCGTGTGAAGATTACATCTGCAGACTACCGGGTCATCACTGTTCTATCATGAATATTATTAACAAGGCAGCACCATTGGGTCAGAAGGCACACACAGGGGCATGGAATGATTTGGATATGTTGGAAGTCGGGAACGATAATCTAGATTACGAAGAACAGAAGCTGCACTTTTCAATTTGGGCTATGGTCAAAAGCCCATTGATCATGGGGCATGATATAACGCATACTTCCAAACAGACGCTCGAAATTCTCACCAATAAGGATATCATCGACCTGAGTCAAGGAAATTGGGGCGTGGCATATCGATCATACAAAAAGGAACATTCGCAGCTCTGGTTGCAGGACTCGAAGGATAAAAGTGGCAATATGGTGGTTGCACTTATCAATAACGGGGATAAAGACGACGACTTTACAATTCATTTTGAAGACGTCTTTCTAGATGAGCTGGACAGAAGGAAAGTGGAGTACCAGGTGACAGATCTCTGGACAAAGGAAGATCTAGGAGTCGTGAAACACGAGCTCAAAGTCAAAATCAAGCGCCATGGCATTTTCGTAGGGAAGCTAGCATTTGCCGGGTAAGACGACCCACGATCGTACCACACGAATCTGCTAATAATACGAGTAACTAGCGACCCAAACCTAAAACCAAAAGCCAAGAGATACCACGCAGAGCCTGATGAGCTTTAGGATGCAAAGGATCGGAGCCTACAATGATGCTTCTTACGGGAGTCCATAGGACTAGTAAGAATAATAAAAATAGTATTGTATTTAAACTCCCTATTGGAAGGGGAGGATGGATGTATCAACGTATCAAGGAAAAGGCTTCGAATAAACAGTGAAAAGGGTCAGAAACCAGGACAATAAATTCACGCCCAAAGGGACCTTGACTGCCAAAAAAATATATATGGCTTGAGTGTAAAAAGGGGGAGTATTTCTTCTAAATTTTGAAACCTAGTCCTAACGTTCGCTAGGATCTGTATTTTTGATATTGGAAGGAGTAAAAGGAGTAGCGTTCGGACGGAGCTCAGGAACACTGTTTCCATTTGTACCGGGTTGAATATCGAACTTGGCGCGAGCGGCGGCAGCACGTTCCAATCGGTGCCTATCGGCCTCAAGGTTCTCAACCGTGTTTTTCAGGACTTCGACATGTAAGCCACGACGATGGAGGACGTTACTCGAAGTTTTTCGCTCTTTCTCCAACCTTGTCATCTTTTCCGAGCTCTTTTGCAGTTTCTCTGTGTTTTCTTGCAACTGGCCTTTGAGCCTTGCGTTCTCCGTTTCAAAGGCAGCTAGTTTGCTCTTGAGGTCTGCATTATCTGTTTGAAAGGTTTCAAGTTCGTAAGTAAGATGTGAATTCACGGCGATAGCGTCGTCGAGGTTATTCTCGACGCTAGCGTTCATCTTTTGAAGGGATTCAACCTCCTCCTTTAACTTGTCAGCTAGGGAACTTTGCTCTTTGAGAACCTTGATCTCAGTTTTGGAAATCTCAAGCTGTCGTTGAAGATCGGCAACGTTAGCGTTGCTGGTATTTTGATAATCGACGGTTCGATCCATGTGTTCGAAAAAAGCAGCCTGCGTAATTCTATGTCGCTGGTCCAAAGCTTCCATGTCTTTGGCCATCTTATCCTCTAGTGGAGCTCCATGAACCTGAACACCGGCAGAAGGTCCAGCAGGATGATGCCCATGTTTTGAGCCCCGTCGACATTCCTGCAATTGCCCATTCAAATAGTCGATATATTGTTCTCTCGCGGCATCAGTCCTTTTGAAGGCCTCGACTGTGTCCTGAAGAAGTTTTGCATTGGCATTGGCTTGGGGAGTCTCCTTGACTGTAGCCCTGCGAGAAAGCTCCTTCTTCTGGGTCTCAATTTCTTCCTGTAGGGCTTCGACTTCCAATATATGCGCAATTTTTTGAGCGTCAATTCGGTCACGGGAAGCTTCCTGAACTTTATTTTGAAGACGCAGGAGTTCCTCGTTGATACGAGGGATGATGGTAGAGAATAGAGGTGAAGTCTATCATCATCGATATTAGCATCAACTAGTCTATCAGAGTTGATGAATTCCAGGATGACAGGGGTGATGATGATGGATAATTATGCGATGGTAGGATAATCCTTGACTTACGCTATCTCCTCGGTCAGGTAGACTTGAAAGATTGGGGGGGCCTTCTGGTGGCAACATGGTGGAAGCAAGGCTTAGAGGTTCGCTATTAAAAAATTCGATAAGTGATGGTGACTAGGCTCCTTCAGGGGAGTCTGAAGTTGGTGGTAGTATGATGGTGAGATTAGGTGAAATTACAGGTAAGAAGTAAGTAAGTGGATGATGTTAGCAAAATTTAGGGTTATTGGTGAATTGGCGGAGGAACGTTCTGGAGGCTGAGATGAGATTTACCTTGGGGGCACCCGCGCTCTCGGGAGAAATAAACACAGCGGTAATGAGAACGTCGATTTTGGAAGGAGCGTCCATTTTTAAAGGTCAGGTTATAACCATGCAACAGATTTAGATAGAGAGTAAAATTGGGGAGGATAGTTTCACGCTTGAAGGGGGTGGGAGGGGAGATGGTAATGTCAACTGTGTGGAAGTCTGGATGAATTGTCAGCCCCAAAGCTGTACACTGGGCACTCCTTTATAGAAACACTAACGTGGCCACCCATTAACCACTACTGGGTGTCCACTACTTCTAAACCCTATGGAACGGATCCTACGGTTCAACTGCAACAGTTACAATAATATGGGAGAATTGAATAGAAAAAGCATTGCACCCCTCTAGCGAGGACGCTGGTTATGATTATGTTAAAATATTAAGAATACAAACCGTTGTAGGCGTCCCCTCCCTTATTGGATGACGCTCGGTATTGATAATAGTTGTAGTAATTATTATGCATGCGACAAACCAACCCTGATAGAATACCTACTTAACCTCAGTACCTGTGGGAAGGGATGTCTAAGAAGTATCATGGCACCTCTTCAATCATCAGCGTTATAGCTTAGGTGCTTCAGCCGCGCGTATTCGCGTCGAGTCTCAGCTCTTTCACGAGCCCACGCTCTGATTTTTTCTTTATTAGCCTCCATCATTTCCTTTTCCTGGCGCTCCTTTTCTTCCAATGCCTTTAGTCCCTCGGGACTCAACTTCGCACGAGCCCTCAGCAGCCTTTTCACGGGCCACCCTTTTCTCTACCTTCAAACATTCTTCTTCGGCCTGTTTTGCTGCCGCTTTAGCCGCACGCTTAGTCCTTCTGTTCTGTCGAGACATTCGCTCCTTGATTGACATCTTTTCCTCCTCTGAAGACGTTGCATAGTCAGTCCAGTCGGTTGGATATTCAAAGCTATCACTGCTCTGATCGGAGCCAAAAACTTCGATTTGATTGCCTTGAGCTTCGAAGTATTTCTCCTCAGGTGATTCGCCTCCACCAGAGGTCGAAGTATTAGCTTCCGAAGTATCGGCCTCCTCGGTTGGTTGTCCGGTTTCAAACGGGGGATATTCCCGACGCTGAAGGTACTCATTCTCAGAGCGTTCTCGAGACATCTGTACTTGGTAGGCATCCCACCCAGCTTCTTGCTCAAGCCGCAATTTTTCTTCAGAGCTTGTCGCTTCTCACATGCCTGGCGTCTCGTAATATTGTCATCGCGTCTAATTCATAGGTTCTATGTTAGCTAATTACTAACTCTTTGAGTTCTTGAGTCAAGAAGAACCGAAGACTTACTCCCAGGCATCAGCTAGTTCAATGTGAGCTTGATCGGTACGACAATGCTTGTAATATACCTCTCGATCTTCGTAGATTTTGACACAATGACGATCGAGGATCGATTGACAGCCTTTGAGATGGCTAAAGGCCCTCACAAGGCTTTGGGGGCCTGCTCCGTTAAGGCCGACGCCACATTTGCCACACTTGAACTCGTGCAACCGAAATGGATAGTGACTCTTGAAAGTGTCTGTTCCATTGAATTGTTTGTTGTCACAAGTGATGCAAACGAGCGAGGCATGATATATGATAATGTGATTTTGAAGTTCGGTGGCTGACGAGAACCTACAGGTTTTTTGGTTAGTAATTGATGCATATACTTGATGGAGAGTCAAGAGATGAAGAACCAGAGGTTAAGGAACTTCTCAGCGGAATACGTACAACCATCCGCATGGGACGCATTCGTGTTCATAGTGGGGTTTCGACTGGTTCACCATCTTGAAGATCCTATCGAAGGGTGGACTTGTTAGAATGCATTCATTAAAGTTGTTCCGTTTTGCCTCATCCTTACATTGGCAAGGTGACTAAATAGCAACGCGGGGGGCGGTTCAGAACAAAGCGCGAAGTGCACTTCGAGTAGAGTTTTGCTTAACGAGGAAAGGTTGTGAAGGACGTGACCTTTATCTTATGCAAGGATGAGGAGGATAGGGTGTGGAGGAGTGTAAGGGAAAGGGCAAGTCACGAGATCTAGAAATCAATGTCCAGGGCTTCTCCATAAGAATTTGAAAGACATATTACAATACAATAAAATTACCATTCTGGGAAGTCTAATTCGAAAACAACCCTTGCATTCGTCTCGTAGCATTATATATACCCACGTGCCTAACAAACAATCCCGAAACCGACTCGTACGGCATTCGCTGTCCCTCGTATCCAGTATCCCTCAAAATATTAAAATATTAAACTACTCACGAGCCAAAGAAAAAAAAATACTTCCATCACTACCATGGACGTAAGATTTCCCCACAAGGTTGCAACGTTCCCAGTTTAATCTGGCTCCTCCGTTCAGGATGCACTTTCAGATAAAATCTTGCTAAGCCAAGCATCCTAGCAGCGAAAGTAATCTATCTGGTCGCCAAAGAAATCTCGGTCTTCGTCAACGGAATTGATTGTAACGGCGGGGAATGGTCCACGAAAGATTGTAGCACGTTTGTGAGTTGAAGAACGCCGGTTCTGGAGGGAATTCGAAAACGATATGGGTATGATCGAGGGGGAAAATTCTGGTAGTCTCGGGGACCACGGTTTTGGGTGGTTACATTCTGGGCTGAATTGCTACGCCTTCAGCCCGACGCTTTTCCCAGCCAGCGAAGTTGTTTCGCTCTCTCGAAGAGAACTTTCTCACCATTGCAAATATCGGTATTCCATCTAGCCAGGTGTCAGAAGTTTGTTTATTTGTTTGCCTTTACAACTTCGATATATATATAGAACGCTAGAGATCTTATCAAGACCTACCTAAAGCTACCTAGCCTATTTTGTTGGATTCTATATTCGATTGGAATATTCTAGATTACGTAGATTGATGAGTAGGTAGTATGTGAGATATCTTTAGAAGGCGACTTGACCGTTAATCAATTTAACGTTCACAAGTTTTAGGCCTCTCTAGGTGCTTAATTCAGCAAAAGGTATCCGTAGATCATTTGACGCTGGATTGATAAATTTAGCCCTCCCCTACTTGCCCTCCTTCCTTTCTTCTTTCTTCCCTTCCTTCTACCGCCATCCGCTTCATTCTTACTTGAGATCGTTGTCAACCAAAATTATATTCCTCTCCTTCTTTTAAACTAAGTCTTACAAAATGCACTGTACCGCGAGCACTTCGGTAACGTCCGTTTTATTTAAAGACGTGGAAACCGCTCTCTCCAATCAAACATACCCTCTTCGTGAATACGTTAAGTCATTAAAACAAAGAAGGGCCTCTGATGAAGACCTAGAAAGGGAAGAGGAGAACTTACTCAGAAACATCAACGTCAGTTTAATCCCGGGAGGGATTAACTTGAAAAAGCGTTAACTAATTTTCAATGGCAACTACAGGAAGTCTCTTCGCTGTCAGGATTACGCCCTAGAATCGTTTCAGCTCTCGGGAGCTTAGAATCTCAAGTTAAGAACGGAAATAGAGCCGTTACGGTCGAAGCTAGCTTTGAAGCCAGGTCACAGAACCAACGTGTGCAGCAGCTACTGCCTCCATCAAAGAAGGTTAAGCTGGACGCAGCAAATAAGCTCTTCAACTTTGACTACTGCCTTTGCAACGAGCATGGCGGTAAGTTTATCTCAGACTCCAGTGTTATTAGTTGCCTATTCTGACTTTGTTCTTTCGTTCAGGATCAATTAGCGGAGCAGGACCTAGTTTCGCAGGCAGCTACCATCCTCGATCTAGCGATCAAGCACATTTTAGTCTGCATCAGTAGGGATATCCGCTCAGTCTTTAAGGCAAAGACTTATCAGGGTTTAGTCGAATTTTTTAAAGAGGAATGAAGACCGATTCCTAGAATTAAACCACCCAGAGTGCAAAACGAAGAATTTCGTGCTAGATGATACCACAGCAGAACATATACGGCTACGATCTGTGCTATATCTAGCCTACGAGCGGTTTTTTTATTGACTAGGCGAGCGTTCCCTGACAATCAGCCACCGGGATGTCATTCACGGAATCAAATCCGTCTGAAATTCGCAGGCACATGCGGTGCCATCGGTGGGCGACTTCGACTACGTCCTTAGAGAATATGCCAAGCGCATGTTCACAGGCGAGATGGCCGACACATTTTCATCGTTGAGTTCTTTTTCGTAGTGGGCTTTTTCTTGGATAAGTTTCCGAGTCTGGTCTGACTGACTAGGTAGTTAAGACCTGCTTTGCGATTGCCTTTCCTTTACACTTACTAGGTATACATGCTGACCCAGGTACTTATATATGCACATCACAACCTCAATGACATGGCCTCGCCAAACTCTTAAAATACAAAGTATGACACCAAATGTCATTTTGCTAGCATGGTTTCTTTAGTCCCCAATAACTCACTTCGTAGACCAGACGCCTACTGCTGCTGCTTGAGGTAGCCCAGGAGCTACAGGCAAAGTCCAAACAAAATCGTTTATTCGCCATGGAACTCGAGGCAGTCCACTAAGGTCAAACGTAATGGTGTCTCGGACCACGTAAGTGTCCCGTTGTGAACTCTTCTGGTTAGGAAATTTCCCTAGGCTAGCCACAATTCGTTAGGAAGCAAGTCAAAAGGTATGCTTGCTGATTATGTACTCTGAGACACGCTAGCACCGGAATCGTGCATTGGCGAAAAAGGCTGGCTCTTCAACCGCATTTTTTTGCTTATTTTTTAGGAGAGGACCTCCGAGAGAAAGTCTGAGGGACAGTGGGGCTTAGTTCTTCGGAATCCAAGGCGCAACATCAGCAGCCCACGAACCAACTTGCATTGTGTGAACGGAATCGATTTCTGAGATGCAATCCGCCAAAATACTCGCGGCTCGCATAGCTTCACGAATGTCACATTTCAATCCTGTACTCTGTTTACACAGTCGATAGTGTCGCGGATCCAGACGCTTCCCCAACGGTTTCACCAGCACCAGCACCAGCACTAGAAGTCTCTCCCTCCCCATCAACCCGCCCCTCCTGCCACTTCACAACATCCCTAAACGCCCCCCCAAAAGTCGCCAAATTCCCCTTCCCCCTATCCTCCCCGTAAATCGCAAACACCACCTCCTCAACCCCACTCCAAACCTCCCTCTCCTCCCTTTCCCACCCTTCACTCCCAAACCTCCTCCCACAAATAACCCTCTTAAAACACTCTGCCACGAGCGCATTAGGATTTCCATAAGCTCCACACCCGAACGCTCCGGCCACAAAATGCGTCACTCCCTTGGCTTTTGCTAACCTCATCATTCCTTTCACACCGGAGATTAATTCTTCGTAGGAGGATTGTTCTGCGTATCGCTTTTTGTCGGGTGTTAGGTCCGGACGCTTTGGGGCGGCCATGGAGATCACATCGATGTAAAATCTGTCTTCGGGTTTTAGCATTTCGTAGGATTGGGTCATGAAGACTAGGACATCGGGGGTGAATATTGCTGATCCGGCTGGGAGAGGGTGGAAATGGCTTTGCAGAAGAGAGGGGTAGAGTGTGCTTCGGCGACACAACGTCTCTTCTTGAGCTTGCGAACCGTTCAGTACCCCTCCGCCGGGGTTAATATTTGATGCCATGTTTAATACTCCAATTCTTATCTTCCCACTTTCGTAATCTCTTGGATTTTGGGACCTAAGACGGGAGATTATATCCCTAGCAGCATCGAAGGTATCGCTATGGACTATTGAGATCTTGGGAACGTAGGTACCACTGCTCTTTGTAACAACCGGGATTTCGGAATAATTGTATTTAACCGCACTTTCTACACCGGTTTTTGCACGGGGTGTGTGCGAGAGGATGTGTGGGATTGTGGTGTTTATCGCTTCGCGGGCTAGGCGCGCCCGTTCGGCTTTGGCGGGGGACATGAAGCCTCCTCGTCCGCCTCGGACTCTACCCCTTCCTCGGCCTCTACCGTGGTCTCCGCGAGATGAAGATGCGTTGGGGTTGTTGGATTGTGAAGATGTGTTGGAGGAGGTGTGGTGACCTCGTGAGGAGCTTCCGCGATAGTTTCTTTGGTTGCTGCTTCCTCGTCCTCCGCGATGGGGGTCGGAGGATTCTGAGGTATTCATGGTTTGATATGTATATGTAATCGGCAATTTTGTAAGAGTTGAGAATTTATAGGTGGTGTAATGGTCGAAGTCCGGGGTAGAAAGAAATCTAGTGTTTAGTTTGGATTTATACATCCTTTGTTAGAGCCTTGGGGTTTGAAGCTTTTCAGCCCCAGTCTCAGCCCGACCGAGGATGAGTAACTTCTGAAATATTTGGGAGTCATAACTACAAAAAAAATGAACATGAGGGAGAAAAATGAAGGTTTATTCGATAACGTTAACTATCCCATGGGATTTTACCCTAAGGATCAAATTTATTACATCCTCTCCATGCTTGTAGTCTAATCGCCTCGAATCTCGGTAGTTCGGCCCATAGCCGTTCATATATCCCACTCCAGGGACCACGAAAATATACACTTGAGCAATCTCGTTTTGTCATATCTCATTCGGTCCCAAGTTCCAGGTTCCAAAACCGCAAGTTGGGTTAGAGGAGAAGGTCGAAGCGGGGGGGATGATTTACAACCCCTTCTTCCCAGCCCTCTTCTTATCCGCTTCAACGTTCTTGAACGGGAACCCACTGGTTCTCTTATCCTATAAAATCCTCTCCATCAGCACCCCTCCAAGTAAGGAAAAAAAAAGTGTGAAATGGTAGTAAACTCACCGCCCCAGTCTTCCGACTAATCCTCCCATCGCTCGTTGCAAAAAGCACACACCAAACACCCGACGCAGCTAACATCGTCCCAACAATAGTAGGAATCCCAAACCCAAAATTACCAGTATCATTCCACATCGTATAGCAATAAAAGCTGACAAGAGCATGATACCCCGCTGTAATAACAAGGGCCGGAAGAGCGTACGGAGCAGTTGGATCTTCGAGATGTGATGATGTATCGGAGAAGGAGGATTTGAGGGGGATTGAACCGGTCAAGAGGACGGTTAGAAGACCCAATGCGATTATTGCGAACCCGAGGGAACGGGAGAAGTAGACTTCTAGTGCTATATATGTGATCGAGGTTTTAGTTTGTTTGCTATATATTGTTAGAGGGAGAAGTTTTTGATCGTACTTGTTGATTCGCGGACTTCGGGAGAGAGCATGGTGACAATCATCGTCGGAGATGATAGTAGTGGAATGGATTGGAGAATCATCCAGCCGGCGGCGGCTACTCAATAGCGTATGTCAGTGGTATTTTCAATAGTAGGGGGGCACGTGGTTCAGGTACCGTAGCTGTATGCTAAATACACGTTAGCTGTGATATCATAATCAATGTATCAAGGGCCGATATACCGTAGTAAACGTCCATGATGTCTAATCTTATCGTCCTCCGAAGTAGTGAAGTTTGAATATGAGTATTGTAACTGTAGTAGGTATTACAAAGAAAGCTTGGGTTGAGGAGAGAAAGAAAGTAAAGAGGTACGTATGGTACCAAGAGAACCGGCTTAAATACTCTGAAGTTAATATGCGGTTTCTGAGATGACGGAGTTGCAGGCCAGGAATCTCTGGGAACAGGGTGTCGACGTCATCGTTTCGGTTCAGTTCCGCACGTTACCGTTTCGGGTCGCTTGCCTAGTTGGGTCGCAGAGATCCGCCAACCGTGTCGCCCAGGCCAACCACCACTCGGATCTTATCTTGTATCATCGGGCCTTGAGAGTGGTATGTATGATATTTGACTGTTATATTGTCCATTCTATCTATTTGTTTCCCTAATGCGCACTTCTCACCCTCCTCACCTCCATATTTCTATCTACCAGAACCACCATAAAAAAGCATCATCCACCAGCGGATGTCATATCAGAAGTGAAGCGAACAAGAACGAAAAGGAACCAAATGAAATGGAAGGCAATGAAAAAAAAGGTGAACATAAGGAAAGAAAAATGTATAACAAAGACACCTTGAAAATGCATGTATGCTAAAGACCAGAGAGTGTAAGAAAATTATTAACAAAGGAAAAGGAGAGACAAGAAAATAAGTTTGGGGGTATGGAAAATGTACAAGGAAAATATGGTATTTTTAGAGAACGGCTTGTGTTTTTTGGTTCTCTAGAATGATTGATAAGAAACGATGAGAATCGTTCTTTACAGATGAAAAGAAGGAAATTTCTAAATTTGGGTTTCTTCCTCCCCCTTCAACACCTTTTCCTCCAGGCCGGATATACAGACCTTTTTTACCTTCTTAAAGGTCGCCGTTGCCTGGGATATCAAAACCCAAGCATCGCCCTTCCCTTCTATCTGCCTCTCTTCAGGTATAAAATTACAAAAATCAATTAAAACCTCGAAGCACCCCAAGTCTCACTCCCTCTCCTGCTGTCCCTATCATTAAGCTGGACATACGGATCGTTTCTCCCTTCGACCCCACTGGTATCGCTTCTAGATGTGTTAAATCCAAAGCTGCTAGTCGGGCGATGTCTAGCTCTCCTTTCCATCATCTGAAAGTCTCGATCGTATTTTGAGGGTTGAGGGGGGTTATTACCACGGAGTTTAGTGCTGTTCTGCTGCTTGCGACGGCGGAAGAGGAAGGCGCCAACTATGGCGAGGATTACGAAGGCGATGATACCGCCGGTGATACCTGCGATTGTACCAGCGGGGAGGCCAGATGAGGGTTCGGAGGAGGAGGATGGGGTTGAGGATGTGGTTTCCGAGGGAGAGGATGTTTCCGTTGCATCTGGGGAGTCGGTGGCAGATGATGTGGATTCGCCGGTAGGTTCCGATGCTGATGATGTCTTGACGACGGTAGAAAGGGTTGTAGGCACCTCAGATGTCGTCAATGCTTCTTCAGATGTAGAGGTGGTAGCAGCTTCGGAAACAGAAGTCGAAGTAACGACCTCTGAGCTGGTCTCTACTACACTAGTGCTGCTAACAACCTCGGATGTAGTCTCCGTCGTCGTAACCTCGACACTGGTGCTGGTAGGCTCAACTATCGAATCCGTCGTTTCGCTTGTGGCTTCGGCAGCGGCAGTAGTCGGAGTCTCTTCGGCAGGATCAGCAGGAGCACCGGTGGGCACAAACGTCGATGCTGGCGAGTCAATCTTGAAACTTGGAGAGAATCCAAAGTTTCCGCTAATGTCGTTTACGATCTTGAATTGATAGACTTGGTCGGCTGCCATGGTTTGCATGCCTTCGAGGGTTATAGGGGGTGTCCATTCGAATTTTCCGTTGTTTGCGACATTTGCTATCATTTCCATTAGCATTCATAATTTCATAAAATATCGGTCATGTCGATATTTGAATATAGAAAAATGTGAAACATACGAGCAATAGTATCAAGAACCTGCAAATCCCCAGGAACTCCTTTGATAAGCACGATGCTAACAGTCCCGGGATTTGCAGAAGCAACCCATTCGATCGGAAACGGTGTTCCAGCTGTCCAGACCTCCCCAGCAGCCGGTCTTGTGATCACATTCTCGTTATTTTCGGCTCCTTGGGCGCTGACGAAGGGAGCTGCGATCGCAGCTAACGAGAGTAGCGAAGAGAAGATTGAGAACCGCATCGTGGATTTTTTTTCTTCTTTTTTTTTCTTGATTTTTTTATCCTAGGCTTTTAGAGGATGGAAGTCGAAGTTGGAGGGAATGATGTCGACGATGAGATTAACGCAAGCCGTGGTAGTTGGTGATGCCAATGCGACTGGAGTTGAACTGTGTTGCTGTCAAAGCAGTGGTCGTAGCCCAACGCAAAAATTCCCGCAAGATCTTCCAAAATTAGATGGACTTGATTTTCCTAATTTTCGAAATTTAAGCCTTCTTCCCTGTCCAATATTGCCCTTTTAATTGGTAATATCGCTTCTCCTGAATTCCAAATTACTACTTTCCAATTGCTTGTCGAATACAGCGTTTGTATTATGTGGCTGCTTTGTCTTTCTACCGGTCCATCGGGTTATTCAATAGTTGGTCGATTAAGATCTTAAGAGAGTGGCCGTAGTGGGTCGATATAAGGAGCGGCTGCAGGTACCACCCAAAGATCGATATCAATCAAATCGATTGAGCTGTTATTAGAATCCAAGGGACGAATATCGATATCGAATACACGGGAATGAAAGGTCGGTATAGTTAAGACAAGAGGTCCCTCCACCAAGTTTTTCCCAGAAAAATATTATGGCAGGACAAGAGAAAAGGACACACGACTCAAAGACAAAAAGAAAGACGCAGGAATATCGAATAGGAGAAAGAGTGAAAGACAAGCAAGACGGAACAGAGAAGTAAAAGAGGAGGAAGAAAGAAGAAAGAAAGGGAATCCTGTCACGAGCAAGGGAAGGGGGCGCTTTTTACCAGTATATTGATTTAGTATACCTGTAACACCGAAGAATAGTTTAACCCCCCCGGTCAAGTCATATGCGCCTCTCTTTCTGTTCCTGAGTGGACATGCATGGATTTCACTTGCTTTTCTGTGCGCATAACCCAATCCGGCCCAGGGAAGAGGGGTTCACAATTTTAACGGGAAAGAAACACCATCCCAATGCACATCAGGTACCGCCTACCTTGACAATCCGATTCCGGGGGAATTTCAGGGCGACAATTGACAGCCAGCTTACATTAGCGGGCGCGCACATCGACAGGTACATTACATACGGTGACATGTACATGCACATGTGCATTGCATCATAAATTTCTCTCTTCTAGGCAAGGTGGGCTAATGGTGTCTGTTAAGACGGGGAAGTCTGTATTTAGATCTGGGACAATACTTTTCTTTCTGGTCCCTTTATGAGAAGTTTCCAACATAACGGGCGGTGCAGACTAAACCCCTCCTTTGGAAACCCCCCTTTTGAAGGGAACGCCGTTTCAGAATGGCTCGCTAACCCGTCGCAGACGTTCCGTTTTGGGCGTGCACCTTGGAAATATTAGTAAGAGCAGGAGACCCTAAAATCCTTCTTGTTCAGGGGCATGGCATGTAGAGCCATCTTGTCGGCCCTGCGATCCCACACGGTCGATTGTCAATTCTTGTACCATGCCCTTAGCTTCGGTACTAATTACCCCAATGTTTCTGGAGGTGGATGTTTCGGGGATACTTCAGCCAAGGCGGCTGTGGCAGGCAGGAGGTAACGAACCAATCGTGTCACGTCGGTCGGGCTTGGAATTCAGCTTCTCGACATCGCATTGAAGTCAAGTTTGCAAGGCTTTCGATTGGAGGTTTGTTGACCAATTAGATAATATAGTCAGCCTTAAAGGCTTTGAATCCGACCGCAGAAAAATCCGCAGCTTCTTTTCCAACATTAATATCAATCTTCTCGCCGATATTTCTACGAATACAACGCGATTCTGTGCTAGAATAATGCCTTGAGCTCCTCCTCCTCCTGTTCATTGATCCCAAATTTCGCCTTGCCATTCCAACCCCCCACAGGAGCTAATTACAGGACCCCAAGAATTAGCCAACGACGCCGATCTTTCGCTAGAATTAACGTTATAGCCTCTGGTGCATGCGGCCCCACACGGGGACCGCCAGAATATTGAACCCCATAGAAATCAATCGATCGTACATATTCATCTATAGACACCCGATCTAATAGTATAGTAACACAGATCGCATAAACTCAAAGGAGCTCTAATTTTATTCCAACCGGATCACCATCAACTAGGCCACCCGTTTTTTGAAACATGACGAAGGTAGCTCTCCTGCCCTGTTTAACGTCATACTGAGACCGGGGTTTGCAAATTGTAGACTACAAAATCCTTGCCAGAGAAAACAGACCATGCGAAGGAGGGTTTTTGCAGGGTTATAGGTTCTTTGGGGCGGTGATTTTTCTTCTAAAATTTTTGTAGACTTTACATCCCCTGGCTTGGTCGAATTTACAAAAGACGCGCGCGTCGTAGATACCACCCGTCTTCCGCCGGATATTTTCTATCTAATAACTTCATCGAAGGCATGAATATTTATGTAACTGAAAAGATAAGTATAGAGAAGGCTGCATAACCGCGACAGGTGTCTTAAACGAAAAGAACGCCATGGCATAGTGAAACTCCTCAAGTCGCGGGAAGTCCAAATATGGTTCTCGTTCGGGTTGTCGGCATGCATGTCCTTCGGCGCTAGGGATGTCTTGTAGTGACAGGACCGTACTGGTACTCGGTTCGCATTTTTTGAGAGTAGTGTTGAGTCGGGTATCTGCAGAATATCAGGATATGACTCCGTCGACGTCTACAGCCTATATATCTACATTTGTGCACAGCAGGACTCCGAAATTTTTCTAGAGATTGTATCATTTAATTCTTATTTAATAAAGAAAGTTTTCGCCGAATTAAAAAAAAAAAAGGTAGTATCATTTATATATGTACAACAAAAGAAATAAATTTGTCCACGCATAATCTACAGTGCCATAAAACAAAAAAAAAACAATGCTTTTTTTCTCGCAAGGATATCCCCACGTGATGATGGCCTGCCGTTTTCCACTCTTCTCGGCGAGAAAAAGGCCAAATTGTACCCGAGTTCAGGCCTTCTGGTTAGTTAAAGGCCTTCCCGATTCCGAACCATGTTCCAGAATCCCCATACCAATCCTAAACCCTGTCCGCAAAGCCTATACAAAGGCAACCGGTGCATGCATGCTTATCTACCATAACGAAAGTATCCATCATCCCGACCCTTTTACTGCGCCTTAACCTCCCTCTTCTCTCCACCGTTAACAGCAGCGGACTTGACAGCCTTACCACCCTTCTTAGGTCCCAAATAACTCTTGATAAAGAACATCACAAACAAATAAGTCAAGGGTGTCAAATAAACCACATTGGTAACGACAGCCCAAACTTCAGCACCGCCGCTGAGACAGCTAACAAACTCCTTGTTCAAGTCTCCGATATGCATATCGATTCCGGAGTTTTCTTTGATTGTGTCGGAGATGTCGGTTAAGACTCGGGGTGGGATGTAGGAAATGAAGATTTGAACGGCGGCACCGGAACCACCGACGAGGAATTGGGTGATTTGCATGGTGGTGAGGAGACGTTTGATGGGGGTTGGGACGCGGATTTTGAGGGCGGAGAGGGTGTAGTAGGTGTACTATCATGAATGTTAGTTCCTGTGGCGTCTACTCGATCGGAAGAGGAAGCTTACCATGAGAGTATGGATGGCGGAGTTGAAGAGGACGAAGATAAAGATTGGAGGGGACATGAACCGAATACCTGCCCACATGCACATCATGGCTCCGGCGTGGTGATCTATACCTCCCGTCAGTCAATCCATAACGATTAGAAGAAAAGAAAAGGCTCACAAGTTTGCAGGGTGCTGCTCTTCCTCCCTTTTGCCAAAATAATCGCAGTATCAATAACCTCATAAAACTTGCTGAGATAGAACAACCATCCGTAAAACGCCAAACCCTCTTCCCACAATCCACTCCCCGAAGCAATTCTAGGGCTTAATCCGCTAACATCGTTGATCCCAACCGCCACACTATCATCATGGATCTTGCAAAGTCCGTGAACGAACCCACCGAATCCATTTTCCCAACTAATGGTCCTCTGAAGCGTCGATGTGATGCCTACAAAGGTCCAACCGGAGTAGACAGCCAACAAGGCATTGTGGAGAATAACGAACCATTTGAAAGCAGCGGTTTTGGCAAAGGAGTAGGGGGTTGGAGGGGTAGTTTTGGAGGCTATGGAGTTGAGATAGTGAACTGTGATGGCGTAGATGGTGGCAATGGTGATTGGCACCCGGACGTCGAGAAGTTGGGTATAGATATCGCCGGGGATGGCGTGTGGAATTGAAGGTGGGATCGGTTGAGAAGCGTTCTGGAAGTTGAAGAACGAAGGAGGAGGGACGGCGAGGCGGACAGTCGACATTGTGAGTATATGATGCTCTATATAGAGCTTAGGACCGGTCCTAAAGTTGCTTTGGTGGGGTTGAACGTTTTCCGGAGTCAATTGATATCGATATCGACTCTGTGCAAGATTGAAGCTGTAATAATAGCTGGTCAGCTCCGTATTCCTTTGCCTCGAGTGGACTTTCAACAGTCAACAGAACGAGGTGTTTGCAAGATGGATGTTGAAGTAGAAAGGAAGGTTTCACGGAAGAATTAAAAAATGTTTTCAAATACAGCGACCAAGCGGAACATACTTTTTTTTTTTTTTTTTTTTTTTTTTTGGGGGGGGAGGGGTTGTTTTCTACAATCGGCACGGAAAGGCTCGCCTGATTGACTGATCGATCTTGAATCTTTGGAGCAATGCCAACAGGAATAAGAGATAGAGATAGAGTATATAAAAAGTTCGACGGGACGAGGCGACGGCGGGAAAACGGCTTCAACCCCACGGAATACACACTGTCACAAGACACCCAATTATTTGGATACCGAGGCCGCAGACAGCGAATCGTAAGCTGGATCGCCGTAAATTGGGGCTTCTGGGGCTTCACATGTACCAATCGGAGCTGAGTAGCATTCCTCAAAACCGCAGATTTCTCCGTTCAACTGCTAGCGATATCTAAAAGTGTTGAGAAAAACCAGCAGTGAAGCTCGTTGGCTTGGCTTTGTTTTTGCGCATATTGGCCGTTCTAATGGCTAATTAATGGGGTGGTGTACTGTGTAGCAGCGAGGCAACAGTGTCGTGTCGTGTCTTTTTTTTTTTTTTTTTTTTCCCGTTCTGGGTTTTTTGAGTTCATTCAATGGTATTTTTGTTGGGAAAATCAGAAACGGTGGAATGGGGCCTTTGGGGGTCCATGCAGGTCGTCTCAACTGGAGAAACCATGTAAAACTGACGTTGGGCCGTCGAATCAGCGGACGAGTTCGTCGGGAGCAGCCACACCGCTTTCCTTAGTACGTATCGCTCACCCCCTTGTTGGTTGCGGGGCTCTTAAGATGGCGAAAAGCTATCTTTGGTTGATTCGTTCGGCCAAATGGGAGTATTGGCGAGCAGCTAGTACGAGATGCATAAGGCGGTTGGGTAGAGATTCGATTCATATTCCGTAAGATCATGCTAATACTTACTTAAGCATTACTATGTAAGCAGCAAGTGAATCGATTCTTCAAATGTCATAGGTCGGGAACTGCAGCGTCGTACAGAGATCACGACCCCTTCGAAGGGCCATCCCGGTCTTTCGGCTGAATCGGGTTCTCCCCATTCATTTTCTTTGTGACTCAAAATACCACATGCTTCAACGCATTTTTTTCAACACAAATTATACACTCTACTCGCATAGATCCAACTCCTCTATATACATCCCATCCTGAAACGATCTGGCGACTGCTCTCACGACGTTGACACATCCTCACCGCTGCCCCACGAGCTTCGCCTTAAAGATCGCGATCCGTCACCGTTCCTCACAGCCTCGACGGCATCTACTGCCACCTCAAAAGCACCAATCAAGGTTAAGTATCAATCTTACGCCGCTTCTCGTCGAGATGGACGTCGCCGCCGCGGCGTTTCCGGTCTTGTAATCTGGGAACTAGATTACATGCAACTTTTCATTCGAAAGGCTTCCAAATATAGGCCAATCAGATCCAATTATTATTTGTAAACATATTAGAAAGAGGTATCGTATTTAGAAACAGTGACCGCTCGTCTTCAACCTGGAAGTCCTAATGGGACTGTAGGCTTGTATATTATGGAAAACATCAACCGCGAATTAGGCGGTTTCGACGACGGAACACATGTGTCTCACGCTTTTCTTTCTTCCTTGGTACCGCTCACAATATATTTCATCTTCCGAATTCAATATGTAAATTAAGTATAGCTTATTTACACTAGTAGTCCTTTGAATAGAACATAGAACGAAAAAAGAAAAAGCTTTGATAATGAATATGAGTCCTCCAACAAAATCTTTTTGCATGTTTTGGTGTTGTTGTTGAAAATACTGACTCCTGTCGTCCTCAAAATATATCTAGCATCGTTATTCTTTCGATCATCGGTTGTTGCCGTTGTTGGATGGCTGTCGCGAGGCAGTTGAACATGATCTTGTCGTCTTTGAAATATATATTGTGTTATTGTATTCGAAATCGACTCGTGTCCTTGAACTATTTCTCCAATCCATGAAGTATAGGGTTCGGGCCCAGTAGATATTATTAGTATAGTGCTTTTGTTAGACTGCTATTCATGAGGATTGAAGGATTGAAGTAGAAGGGAAAGGTGTTAAGGTACTCACCACTTTGGCCTGTGTCCACTCGTAATATATTATATCATGAACTCGATAGACTGGAAGGGAAGAGTCAACTCTAACAAACGTTAATCATATCTCCGGAGTTATTCTGAAAACCGGAAAAACAGAGAAGGGGAAACGTGCGTCAATATACTTACCACTTTGGCCTGTGTCTATTAAAATGTTAGCAAGTCAGCGGAAAGGAGTAGCGATACAAATCAGAATAAACAAAAAAACAAAGAGACAGAAAGCAAAAACAGAAAGCAAAAACAGAAAGCAAAAACAGAAAGCAAAAACAGAAAGCAAAAACAGAAAGCAAAAACAGAAAGCAAAAACAGAAAGCAGAAAGCAAAACATAAAACAAAAACATAAAGCAGAACAGAACGAAAGCGAAAACAATAAAACGAAAACGAAAACGGACTATATACAGGAGATCGATGGTGGGATAGCACAATGACCCCGGCTGGGCAATACATGACGTGGAAAAAAAAAGCGTAAAATATTGGTGGTGGGACAGCACGGTGCCAGCCCTTCTCCAATGTGAGTGAAGGATGGGTTTCTTGGGTTTGTAGCCCCGGCATCAGGTTATTTGATTTGATCTGGGGGGGGGGTTTTTTTTTCTTTCTTCTTTCTTTCATTCCTTCTTTCCCTCTTCTTTCTTCCCCTCTTCCCCTCTTTCCCATTTCCCACTTTCTCATTTCCCTCTTTCCCATTTCCCATTTCCCTTTTTTTTTCCCTTTCAAGTTTCCCTTTCCTTCCTTCCTCCCTTCCTCCCTTCCTCCCTTCCTTCTTTCTTTCCTTCTCTCCCTTTTCTCTTTCCCTTCTTTTTTATTTCTACTCAACTTGACTTGAATAACTCAAAAGAAACAGATTTTCAATATAACTAAATAATAAAAAAATAAAAAAATAAAACCAACTTGAAAAAACAAAAGATTTTTTTATGTTTTTTTTTTTTTATTTAATTTTTTATGTTTTTTTTATTTAATTTTATTTTTTATTTTATTTAATTTTTTAATTTTTATTTATTTTAAACTTTGGGTGAATGTTCCGTTGATTGTTGCAAATTGATTGTGCCGTAAGCCGGAATGTGTTGGGTACATGAAGTACCCGTCTTCTGTGAACTCTTTGGTCGTTGCCTACGAGAGGGTTATTAGCAACGTACGTAGCCTTGGGAAGGCTAGGGTATACTTACTCTTTGAAGACGTTTGGGCCTCTGATTTGAATCCCGCCGCTTATACGTTCCCATACTAGATGTGTCGATATCTTGTGTTTCGGTAGGTGGCTTGGCTTTGTGTGCACATGGGGTTTGTGCTCCCATCAATACCGGAAACATGCATGGCTGGACACATCCGCTGTATGTTTTTCTCGGAACGTTAACGTTATAACCGCGACGCTTCAGGGGGAAGCCCAAGGCAAGGGGCTGCTAGCGGTTAGCAGGGATATCATGCCACATTCGGGTGTTTCCTATTTCGAACTTACCACAATCGATCCGCAACAACACGGTTTGTTCTGATTCAAGCCACCAACTTGAACCCAGAACCTGACCTCCGTAATGGTAGGTGGGTTTGTTTCTGGAGGTTATCCTTCCCCCCTGCAATGGTTTGTTTCTAGATGTTTTTCTTCACCTGTGCGAGGTTTTGTTTCTGGAGGTGTTCCTTCCCCCTTGCATACAACGGCCCGCACCGAGGAATTTGTTTCTAGATGTTGTTTTCACCTTTGCCAAAAATGTGTTTGTTTCTAGAGGCTTTCTCCCCTCTGCGTGGAGTTTAACCTCGTCCCGGAAGGAGGGGCCATTTGTTTATAGATGTGACCAGCACCTCTGCGTGGAGTTTAACCTCGTCCCGGAAAGAGGGGATTTTTTGTTTCTAGGTGTGGCCATCACACCTTTGCCTTCATCACCACCTTACCCCCCCCCCCCTACATCCTCTTGATTTCTTCCTCCGCCATCCTAATCATCCCGGCCGATATCTTCCTCTTCGGCTTCGATCGGCGCTTACATATTCTCCCCGGCGCTCGACCCAGCTTCTTTGGCACTTCCATCGGAGCCTCGAATACATCCTGCATAACGACGTCGCCGTCGAAATCGCAGGATGTGTTGCCGTGGTAGACAACGCCTTCCATCTCAACGGGGAGATGGACGACGGAGCCTGCCACTTTCGGCTCCTTTGGTGAAGAAGACTGGGACGGAACTTGCACCTGGGGAGCTACTGCAGCCGGTGCGGGTCCAGCAGTAAGAGCGGCCGGAGCCAGAGGGGCCGGAGCCAGGGAGGCGGAGGGGGCGGAGGGGGCGGTGGGGGTAGCAACGGAAGTTGCCCCGGTGCCCGAAGAACTGGCCTTGTTGGCCTCATCTTTCGAGGCCACCCCCTTCTTCCTCGAGTGGGCAGTGGCAATCGGCCTATCCACATTGGCGGTGGCGGCGGGGGCAGCGGGGGCAGCGGGGGCAGCGGGGACGGCGGTAGTAGCAAAAGGATTCGACATTGTGAATGTATGGTTATGGTACTGCCGTAGATAAGTGATAGTTAGTGATGGAGTCAATGGATGAAGATTATAGTAGGAGAGTAGGTTAGTGTTACGAAGGTGATGAAAGGAGATGAATTGTACAGAAAAGGATCGAAGGGTTCTGTTGGTGGTAGGAAGCTTGAAACAGTAGATGAGAAGTGATTTATGACGCGTCAAGGTTAAAGGCTTTGCAACGAACAATGTTGTCAAGGAGGTGAGGTTGCGAGATTTGGGAGCAAGATTTTTGTAATAGGGTTTTTATTACAACGAGATTGTGCAACGGGAAATGTGCAATAAATAGATTGCAATAAACAGTAGAGTTTTCTATTTTTGTAGCGAGTAGCATTTTCCTTCGAGCAGAGGTAGCAAATGTTTGCGACGAACAGCGTTCTCCGTCGAAACGACGCCAGAAAACGTTCGAGCAGCGTTTCATGGCAGGCTGAGGTTCAAGAACTTTGCAACGAGCGAGAAGCCAGAAGCGAGATCGAAAACCCAGGAGCGAGGAGCTACGTGCAATGGATTTATAGAAGGAAGAAGAAGAAGCCAATAAGGCCAGGTAGAGAAATACAATACCTTCGAAGGGGGTAATAGAAGGATAATAGAATGATTGACGGGTCTGAAAACAGAAGCGAGGAAAGCAAGATTGGAGAACAGGGTGACAAGGAAGATGGAAGAAGAAGAAGAAGAAGAGGAGGAGGAGGAGGAGGAGGAGGAAGAGGAAGGATAATAGAATGATTGAATGGATTTGACGGGTCTGAAAACAGAAGCGAGGAAGGCAAGATTGGAGAACAGGGCGACAAGGAAGATGGAAGAAGAAGAAGAGGAAGAAGAAGAAGAGGAAGAGGAAGAGGAAAAGGAGGAGGAGGAGGAGGAGGAGGAGGAGGAAGGAGAAGAAGGAGAAGAAAAGGATGCGAGAACCAAGTGACGAATAGATGAGTCTAGAGAACTTACTTGATATAAAATAGGTAGTGATGATGATATGGTGATGTGAAAGTGGATTGGTAGTAATGATGAGATGATAATATGAGAATGGATCGATAGTAATGATGAGATGATAATATGAGAATGGATCGATAGTAATGATGAAATGGTGATATGAGAATGAATTGGAGAGAGAAGAGAAGAGGGGAGGAAGAACCAACGAAGGGGGGATTTTATAGACTTCTTCGACAGACGAGGGAAAGTTTTTCACCGATGTGTGCAACGAGACGATTTCAGCGGAGTATGGCGTGCAGCCAACAGCAATCTACCAGTGTGCTCCTCCTGATATGTCCAAAAACGTCCGATCTTCCTAGCGATAACCACCGATCATCCTAGCGATGACTGCTCCATCCCTGCCATCCGCGTCAATTATGATTTCCATTCCATCCTAGCGGTAGCCACTCCATCCTTACCGTCCGCGTCGATCCCGGTGATAACCACTCCATCCATACCATTATGATTTCCACTCCGTCACAGCGATAACCACTTCATTCCTACCGTCCGCGTCGATTACGACTTCCTTTCACCCCTCTGAATCCTACCCCGTACCGATATACCCTGTCGGACTTGGCCTGGTTGTTACCAGATACTCAGGAGCAGATGCTGGCTGATACGACCACGTGATCGTGAGCTAGTTTAAACTTAAAACACATCTCTAAGTCTAGCCTGCTGATTGAGCGATAAGGAATAGTCTGCAGGGTGACAATTGGCCTCGAGACTAGACAATTAGTGTGACACATCCCACTACAGTTGGTTCGAAAAGTTTTGCACCCCCTGCTCCCCCGCTCGACTTGTGCAAAGAAAGCCACAAATATCGATTTTGTATGTAAACAAGCAAAATTGACAAGCAGGGGGGGTGGAAGACTTTTCGAACCAACTGTAGTTTATGTTGCAGGTTAGGTTTTGACACCCTTACTATTTGGGGCTGACCAAACCACTCTGGGATTTTTTCGAGCACCGATTGGCTGTGTGCTAGGCCGGAGGCATAACACTCTTTGAGATGTTAGATTATCCGGATATGGAACCAAAGTCGAGACGTCCGACCCATATTATCAGCACCTGCTTAGAACATTCATAGATTCACGGGGACACTATTGGACCGTTTACAAATATCACTTGATAGTATTGTGTGCTAGATATTCTCGTAGAATACGGATAGAAGAGGATGTGGTGATATGGCTCTAGCCTGTAAACGTTCTTTGATGTGCAAGCACCCGTCGTTGTGGTAGACGGCTTCCCGAGAATTGTATATTAGCTCAGTTGCATCGATTGAGCATGACGCAATGATATTTGCTTGTTTGCTGATTGTGGCCGGTTGCTTTCACCTCGCATTGCCCTGTACGAGACGATATCAGAGCCTGCGGAGAATGCTAGATTTTTTTGTTTGTTGGAAATGTTTCGGAAAATTTGCCCTGCTACCCCTCTCCTTCTCGACACCCAATCGAGAGCTCTTTTCAAACCCCCCTCTAACCAATAGAATCAGTTCGAATGATTCTACCATCCCCCGAGACTGTGCAGCCGCCAGCTGGTGTACACCATTTTTTACAGAACCATGGCATGTTCGTGCCGATTATCTCTG
Source organism: Arthrobotrys flagrans (assembly GCF_004000055.1). NCBI lineage: Eukaryota > Fungi > Ascomycota > Orbiliomycetes > Orbiliales > Orbiliaceae > Arthrobotrys > Arthrobotrys flagrans. The sequence continues at coordinate 5,405,480 of NW_027137547.1, forward strand.
CAAGGTCATGCGGCGTCGAGGAGCCTCCGGGTTCCAGCCGTACTTTTCGTACTGCCCGGCCGATATCACATCAAAAGGTTACAGCGGCAAACCCTTGGGAAAAGTTTTGCCTTGGGATATCGATGCGGACGGTTGTATTCGAAACAATAACCCACCACGTTTCAACATCCAGAAGTATTATTCCCTGTCCACAGAGAAGCTTACAGTCATACGGAAAGAGGTTATCATCTGGGAATTATTTTGAATAACCCTCACGGCTACACAGTGCAGGACCTGCAAAAACCACACCTTGATGCGATCATTTATTGAAAGCATGCCATCACTTCTCCCGTAATTGCTAAGGGAAAATCAGTGGAGAGACAGGGAAATATTCTTCGTTTTGTGGTGAAATCAGAATGACCACATCCAACAAATGACCAGGTTTCGCATGAACGCCGTTCCCCTCTCCTGTCTCCGAAAGCCGGGGGATTGCAGAACTCCCGGTAATATGCTCCAAGCCCTTTGGGATACTGTAGCTTGAATCGATCCAACACTCGAGAAAGAAGAAAAACTAGTGTCACCTGCTGCATTCCTTACCAGTCTCGAGGCCGGATAAGCATCGATGGATGTTCAACGGCCAGAGGAAAATATCCGGTCAGCCCTCCGCTACTGAATCTCCAGACACCTTAAGTAGCTGAGTCTAAACTTTCAAATACTTGTGACGTAAATGCAGATTTCAATGAAAGAATTTTGTTGACAATAGAACGGTGTTGGGTTGAAATTGATCCCATACAAAGCTACATTTGCTTGTGAATACATGATCTCAAGACGGTAGCCTAATGTTTTCCGCGTGGTAGCGAGCTATTGTCTGCTCCGAAGTACATGATCTTGAGATGATTGTCTAATGTTTTCATGTCGAGCAGAGATGGCGACCAGGTCTGGGTACGAAACAACAGAGATGAATAGTTTTCCATTCTCACATACAGACTCTGACTTCGTGTTCCCAAACTTAGATTCAATTGTCCGATGTGTTTAGGTAGACCAGAAGTTCCATGTAGCCTACATTGTCTGTCCCTCGAAATAGCATTGAATATTACTGATGAAATTACGTTTTATTCCCCAAGGATCTGTAGAGTTGTGAATATTATCTTTATACCTGCCAAATCGTAAACTTGTTAATCCGTAGGTTCGTTGATTCTATAATTTGTATCCCTTGTGATCCCGTAGATGGTAACTTGTACGTATCACCGGTTTCGAAATTTCTCGAGACCCTTCACCTTGAAGGATGTGAAAGTTTGATCATCAAATCTAGAATTTTATCGGTAAAATATCAACATACATACATCCGTATTCCCTTCACCGTGGAGGTGTCGGTGTCTGGGATCCGTAGCTGTTCGGTACGAACGTATCGCATATATGGAATATACAATCCTCGATTTGAATACATGCTGTCGCAAGAATATGGGCCCGTCCGTCCCCTTGACCCTAGTAACTGGAGAGGATGAGCTGAGCATCATGATGTCGGTGGAAATAGCAACGGCAACGGATATTGTCTTCGGAAGTTTCCCCCGTTGCTAATAATAACCCGTATTATGAAAAATTCCCTTGCACGCAACTCTCCTGCTTCCTCTCTCCTCCTCCCTCCATAATCATCATCATCACCACTTCTCATCATCCTCATCAAGCTCCCACCCCCTTAACTTTTATCACTATCATTTCTTGCTGCCGGCATAATGCAAAACTTGTTTGCCCGAGGTCCGTCAAAAGCTCATCAGGAGCCTGACGACCTTGAAAATCACGAAGATGAGGAGGAGGAGGAGGAGGAGGAGGAGGAGGAGGAGGAGGAGGAAGAACAGGGACCCGTAGTGGTTTATACGGCAGCCCAGGCAGCTCAAAGCTTTTTGGCGAGGCTGTAAGTAGTATCGTTTCCTATCCTTTGTTCTAGCTGCTTCGTCGATGCTTCGATGAATTGACGGTTTCGCCATCGATTTCTATTGAAGCTTTCGCGTCCTAGGTTCGATTCTAGCTTGGAAGCTTCGTTACATCGTTTCCTTGCTCGCCACGTTGCATCTTCACCGTAACTTTCCTCGTTGTTGGTTTCCCTGCTCCTTTCACCCTTTCCACCCTCACCTCTAAATCCCTGACCTTCCAGCTAAACTTCGTGATGGCTCCTACCGTTGCCGTACTTCTGCTGATATGCCCCAGGTGACGGGTAGTTCTGAGGGGAAAACCACGGTTGTTCCTACGCCTGCAGCAAGGAACGACCCACCGCCAAATCACCCTGCGACCGTGCCATTTGGCTATACGGCTCAGGGGTCATTGGGTAACCATGGGAGCGACCAGACACCCACGACAGCCCCTCCCAACCCACAGCCTTAGACAAGCGATGACATCGACATCGACATCGACATGTGGGACGTCGACCGGGACGGAGATATCGATATGCCGGATATCGACCCGGATGTGGAGATGCCCGAGTGGGAAGCGTTCTCGTGGCTGCTCCGCTCCGCGGCGCGATACTCCCATACGTCGCCGATACCATGCGCCCCGGTATGACATATTGGTGAGCGAACGGCAGACAAGAAAAACGCCGTCAGGGCATTCTCCAAGGTTCTGTCTAAGGGAAAGATTTTCGGACGCAGCTACTGATCTTGAGGCGTGCGGGACCCAGACCACCCTCATGTTGAGGTATGCTCACGCTCCACCCCGTATGTATGTAGAGACGGTTTCTTGGTGTGCTGGGGCCAACAAGAATAATCCAAACAACATAATTAAACCACTAGCTTCCAATCACGAGACTGCAATCGTTCCATAAATTTGACAGCCCGATATGGCTATCACTGAGCTCCTACGATGGCGTAATGATGTAGGAATTAAGAGAACAAGTACTACTAGAAGTCGGCAGGTTCATTATTTCTAACACAAAACGAGGAGTTCGAGTTTATGCTCCAGCTAGCAAATCGTCATGATAAATCACCAGGGCCGCCCAAGGTCTTCCACTCATCGCAAGAAAACTTCGGAAGTAGTACCCATATCGTAAACACAGCCTTAAGGATACTATTCCGTCAACGACTCTTCCTTCTAAACCAGGGTAGAGCTTACTTTCATACACCCTCCGATAAACGCCCGATAGTAACGATACACGATCTAAATCTATACAATCCGAATTTTTCCACAAATTGGCTCAACTAGAACTTCTATTGTAAAGTTCTAATACTAAAGTTTCTATAGGATATACCGAGGCGCAATGTGGGGAAGGAGAAAAACACCAGGTGCCGTAATTATGAACCCATCTTGCCCTAACAAACGTAAATTATAAAGAATCGAAGAGATCCGGTTTCTTTAACTTTCTCCAGAACAAGCACTCCATCGATCAACTAGTGACCTAATTCAACTCGCGTAAACCTTGTTGTATGACCCACGGAGATGCGGGATGTGATCCATGGTTCCAAAACTCGCTTCTAAACCGCAAATTCGCCTCCGAAAGCCGCCCAAAGGCATACATAGGTGCTTGCTTGTGTCGAGGATTCACCCGGCCTCGGTTTAAATCTATATAACTATTTCGGACCATGTATTTACACGACTAAGTTTGCGTATCGTAAATATAGTAAATCTAGATTCCCAATGAGGCCTTTTGTCCGGGTTCGAGTTGACGGCGGCGTCGTACCCCTGTCCGACGAGATCTTGGCCCGTGCGCCTGAATGGTGGAATTTCTCCCTTGAACCTCCCGCCAAGATCTAAATATCCACAGTTTTCGACGGTATGGTTTCAGACTAGCTTGATACATCTTCTCGACTAAGCCGTGGAACTTTCCGCCGTATTGCATGAGGATCGGACGAAACAATGTTCCTGAAGAGAGTCGTTTTCCGCCGTGGCATTTTCAGACCCTGGGATAGTCTCGCGTTGTTCGTGCCGAAATCCCTAGAGATGTCTACCCCATGATGTTTGAAAGTTTGGTACCGGAATATCGCTCAGTTTTTCGCCTCGAGATGGGCATGCATGTTCTTTAGACCCATGGGTCTGTAGCGGGGGCCCTGCTGCTGTGGTGAATAGGCTCTGTGGATTTTGTAATATTATAAATAGACCCACCGTGGGCCAATTCGAGTGGAGCTTTTGTTCCTGATCAGTAGCATCCGTTCGTTGCTCCAGCAGACACAACTTCCTTTTTAAAAATCTGGTTTTGATACGGAGCAGTTGTAGGCTTATTAGACACCATGGCCTACTCTAAAAAGTTTGTTGCCGCATTGTTGCTGGCGCCGGCTGCGCTTGCTCAGGCACCACTCTATGGGCAGTGTGGAGGGTATGTCTTTCAATCAAATTGTCAATCGAAGAGATACACCGTAAGCTAATACTCGGTATAGCCAAGGATGGACCGGACCGACCACCTGCGCATCCGGATCGGTTTGTGTATACTCGTAAGTTTCGTCTTTCATCCGTTTTAATGCCATTTCGGTAGTATAGTGGACGTTAACTTTTATGAAGTAATGACTGGTATTCTCAATGTCTCCCCGGAACCGGCGTCACCACCACTGCGGCCACTAGGACCACCACCACCACCAGCGCCGCCACTACGACCGGAAGTTCCTCTGGTAGCAATTGCCAAGCTTCCGCTCACGGTTTTGCCTCTCTCAACGGTGGAACGACCGGAGGAAACGGCGGTACCGTCGTTGTCGTTAACAACTGGGCCGACCTTAAGAAGTATGCCACTTCTTCCGGAAAGTATGTCATCAAGGTTTCTGGCAGGATTGTTGCTAGCCCAACGGGCGAGGAAATCAAGGTTACGAATGATAAGACCATCGTTGGAATTGGATCTACCGGTGAGATCTACGGAGGCGGATTTGGACTGAATAATGTCAAGAACATTATTATCCGAAACTTGAAAATCGGTGAGCTCTTGGAACATCCGGGGTTGAGCGGAGTTCTGTTAGCTAACGAATTCTAGGCAATACCTATGACGGTGATTGGGACGGTAAGACCCACGATTGGGATGGTATCCAGTCTGATACATCCAGTAACATCTGGGTCGACCACTGCATCTTTGAGCGTGGCGCCGACGGTCTCATCGACCTTCGCTTGGACTCTAACTATATCACCATTTCCCACGTTACGTTCCGAGACCATAACAAAGTCCTCGGTATTGGTAAGCTCCCAGTGTTAAATCTATCTTCATAACCCCTAGTCCATTACGAGACTGATATCATACAGGCTGGACCGACAACGTCATAACCCAAGCGACAATTCACCACTGTTACTTCCAAAACGTCGGCCAACGAAACCCGTCTGCCGATAACCTCAAGTACGCCCACATGTACAACAACTACCTCAACAATGCTACTTCTTACGGCCACTACTCCCGCGGATATACCAACATGCGCGTCGAGAACTGTTACTTCGAGAAAGTTCGCAACCCACTTCAACGCGACGCCACTGCTGTTCTCGTTGCCAGCGGGAATACGTACGTTAGCTGCACCGGATCTACGGCTGGCAACAGTGGAACCGCGTTTAATCCTAGCTCGTTTTATTCTTATACTTTGGATAGTACCGCTAATGTTCCAAATGTTGTTAAGAATGAGGCTCAGCCGAAGGCTAGCATTTGTCCAAGCTAAAGGACTATATGCTTTATGGTGGTGAACCACCATTTCGAATGTATATATTTGAACCGTTCTCTCGGAGGAAGTACAGGATATATCTCAATATTCATTACCCGTGTATAACCGAAATTTTGTATATATTCACGATCCTTAAGCCTTGAGGGACTATCTAAACCTATATGCTAAACATCCTGACTCGAGGCCAGCTAAACATGTAATCGTGAATCTTGGTTATTTTTCATGAAACTTTGGCAATCGGCGATATTAAGGGCGGATTTATTGGCTGGAAATCTCATGCCGAGCTGCGGGCCGACAGACAAGCAACGTCTGGGATAGAAGCAAGCTGGCCGACTTCCTTGCGTTGCCTTGTGGTATTTTGGTTACACTTGATCCTCCACCAAAGCCAATTGATAGTTTGGCCCACACCCATAATTTCGAGCGGATCTTCAATTACCTTAGCTTCACCAACTATAAGAACTTTCAGAGGGAAAAAAAAAGGATACATCATATTTCGCATCATACGCCTCGAGGGATCATATGCGCCCACGGGATCTCGCATAACATTTCTAACCGAGCTCGGGTCGAGAAACAAGCAAGCCGAAAATGGTTCAATCCACGAAACCAGAAACCGCAGTACCGTTAACTCCTGCATCTCCTGCACCTCGCTTCACCATCTCGCCAGCAACTCCAACCGACCTCCCCGACGTCATCAACCTCTTCACCCTCTACGCCGAATCATTGCACATCGACCTGTCATTTCAATCATTCGCAGAGGAGCTCGCCGGTTTACCTGGAAAATATGCGCCACCAACAGGACAAATCCTCGTGGCACGACGAGCTCCACTACCAATATCTTCCGAGTCAACGGAGTTGTTGAATGGAGATAGAGAAATATGCTCGTCTTCTGAAGGTGGAGACGGAATAGGCGATATCCCTGCTGAAGCACTCGGCTGCGTAGCTGTCAGGCCTATTACTTTTGCCCCGCCTTACGATGTCGATTACGATCCGAACGCTAAAAAATGTGAGATGAAAAGACTCTACACGTTACCTTCTACGCGAGGTCGAGGTGTGGGGAAGGCACTTATTGGTGAAGTTATAAGGGTGGCGGTGGAGCTCGGGTATGATGAGATGTATCTGGATACGCTGCCGAGTCTGAAGGCGGCGTTGGGAGCCTATGAAAAAGTTGGGTTCGTCAGAACGAAAGCATATTATCATAATCCGAACGAAGGAGTGGTGTTTTTGGTGAAGAAGTTGAAGGGAGAAGATTAGTGCTATGCATGTCTCTGGGTAGCGAGATGAAAGGAGGATTGGGTGTTTGCCTCCCGTCGGGTAACAGGAGATAAAAAGTAATACGATCTGGAAGCTACGGAAGCGAAGGAGTTCTTTTTGCAGTTAGTGATATCACGGGTTTGAGATTTCGACATCGTCATATAAATTCTAGATCTAGACCAAAGGGGATTGCGTACATATAATCACGGAAATAAGCTTGCAGGCCTCGCAAAATGTATCCTCGTTCTGCAACAGTGACATCTGTGTGTTTTCGCCGAACGAATGGTTTTAAGCGAGCCCGCATGTAGCAGGATGGACAAAACGGTCGAAGGCAAAGTAACCAGGTTCGGTCATCACTGCGCATGTGCTCTAAGCTTCAATCCGGATAAGAAGCCCCTCATCTTTTGGCCCCTAATAGAACATAAAAAACGAGCCATTGGCATCCAAAAGCTCATCCTTCCAGACATTCGAGAAAAGACGGCACATTGCGGTGGAGCTTTATGGTGCTACTTCGCTTAGTTGAATAGATGACCTATTTCGGTCACTTGCATCGCCATGCTGGTGCAGGATTGGCTGGAACCCACACCTCGCTTAGGGCTGATGTTCGGCTTCTCGTCCATAGCTTATTGCTGCGGCTCCCTTGGACATTAGTTATACTCGATAGATCTGGAAACGAAATTAATAGTTGCTAAAGAACGCCTAGAGGATACAAGGAATTGAACGCGAAATCCATCAATATTCAAGATGTTTTAGTTGGTGTAAAATATTCCGAATGTAAATGTAGCAACAAGAAATATCAAAAGCTTTGAACTAGAAGCCGAGAGAATGAAAAGAAGCCGGCTCGTGGCTTGGACGCTAAGATCGTGGCTGCAATAAACTAAGCCAAATAAGTGGCAGCGCTTTCCAGTTTAAGTCTCTAGCTTTCTAAACCCAGTCTAGCCTGTCAGCAAAATATTTCAATAGCGATTGTTGGAATTTCCGCAAGCCCCCTGCATTCCACCATTCAATGCCACCGAAACACCACTACGTATAATGGTCCCGTCAAAAAAAAAAAAATATAGAACATCTACCGCACTTCCTTGGTAAAGGCCTTGAGCATGCTATAAGCCACTCTATATCCATTGCATTCTTTTTCCTGGCAGGAAAGATTTTTTGCCTCCTGCGCCCACCAGACTACGCATCCTGCCTTGCCGACCCGCTTGATGAGTCTTTGTAAAAAGCCGCCCAACTTCTCCTAGACCGTTTCGACGAAGCCACGATAAGACGTACAATAAGTGCTGAGCGGATACGCTATCGGTAGTTAGTTTATTCTGTACGGCAACTGAATTCCGCCCAAAAATATACAGTCCCAGTTTTTTTTAACCGCCTTAGGGTAATATTCGTAAGGGAGTTAGTTTGCCTAGACGTAACCTATGTTTTGTATTCTCCTCTACAGGACGGGGCTAGTTATACCATGGTTAGATATCGTTTCCCCTGTGCAACACCAAAATAGTGCATACTCTGGGGAAAAAAGGAAGCCTGAGCTGTATACGAGTTACTTTTGCGGGTGCGCTGGCTAGTGTGTCTGAGCTTCTGTATGTGCAGATGCAGACCTGTTCGGTCCGTCTTGTCCTGTATTATGCCATTTTTCGATAAGAAGCTTGCATTCAAGCCTATAGACTAGGGATTACCCCGAAAGCCGTAGATTAAGAAGTAGATATATAAAGTTAACCCTCGCTTGCAACTTGGCCAGCAGTCAATTTTGGTGTTGGATGTGACCTTGCAATATCGTTTCGCAAGCGAAATCGATCGACTTACTCCCCTTTCGTCCTGACGACTTCAACGGCTTTTACAACAGTTTATGGCGGCAAATTTTTTTTGTTTTAGAAAAAGTATTTGAATATACTCCGATAAATCCGACGATACGGCATACGTTTTCAAGACCTTTTAGTTTTTTTTTTTAAGAATTCCTACGGATCCTACCGATTCCGTTTCGCTTGGAGCCTAGATTGGGAGTTTTGTTGGAATAAGCAATATACCTTCGACCTCGGCTGGCTAAGCTGGGAAGATCAGATCTATTACTGATCGCGATTGGTCTGTTTATATAGTCCAGCTGAGAAGAAAGATACCTCTTGCATATCGGCTTTGGTTCTTTCTTTTCCCCTCTCTATTTTTTGCTTGTCAGAATATGGATAAAATATCCCTCGAGCCTATTTTTCAGCTGGAAGATTTCTCGGGCTTACATCCACAAGTTATGGAGAACATACTGGGTTCGTTGAGGTACCTGCTTTCGCTGAACGTATGTATTACCCAGATATATTAATTTGTAGGGATCTTTTAAAATTTTGGGCAGTCTGAGCTAATGGATGGGCATATATAGACTCCACCGATAACATTAATCGTCACATCATTTATTCGCGCGCAATATACATCCCCGAATCTCACCCAAGCAATCCGACAATGGGTCGCAACTCAAGCGATCCCGACACCCTTGGCGCTCTTGGAAAAGATGTTAAAATATTGTATTTCTGAAGCATGGGGGAATTCCGACGACGCGCCATATACCTCGCTCGCTTTACGAAAGGATATTCCTCCGAGTTTGAACCAGCAGAGCGTACACCGTGCGTTAGATATGGCTCGACGGTGTGATGCGGATTATTCGGAATTACAAAGTGCTTTTGGAAAAGTTAGGACGACGATGGGGAACGGCGGGTGGAATAAGTGGGTGGGCGGTGTTAGAGCTGTCGGATCCGTTCGTGACGTCGATGTTGAGGTTATTGATGATTTGGCGGGGAGGATGTTTGTTGAGAAGGATTTGGTGGAGGTCCCAGTTCTTTACATAAGAATTGGATATATTTTGGCTTCGCGTGGAGTTTCGGTCTCGTCCGCAGGGTTAAAATATACAGGGTCTCCTTATGCGATCCTAGCGGAATACTTCGACAATGTTATTTCGAGGAAGCTGGAAGTCTTTTATGGCACAACGACACAAGCGAGGACCACGGTGGGTTCTTGGAAGGAACAGCACGAGAAAGATGAGGAGATGATTTCGATACTGGCGGGCCGACAGACGGATTGGGATGCTGTTTATAGGACGCTGCAGACATCCACGGCGAGAGGAATGGCTAGTGGGATATGATTTATACCCGCGCACACTTGGTTTGGGATATCGTCGGTTTTCTACTTTTCTTCTTTCTTTCCTTTATACCCGGTTTGGCTTATTTACGCCTTATAATTTCTTCCTGTTGATATCGATAGAGTATAGGTGATCCCTCATATGCGTCTTTATGATCGTCCTCACATTTTTGTATCCGCGCTTGGCGTTGTTTGTTGCATTTTTTCTATAGCTATCCGTCCAACAGTTACGTTAGTCAGTTATGATATGTCACTTTGCTAAGAGTTAGCAGCAAGTCAAGTTCAAAGACCCTTCATCCCTCGCGAATCGGGCCAAATTCCCTTGCTACGTAACGTTATGCACGGTCGATCCGGTCATACCTTAGTAACCGTTTACAAGCAGCAAAGCGTTTGACCCGTGGTCAGATTTGTCAGCTGCACCCAAACCAAAGACGGCAGTGCCGGCATTATCCGGGTGGGTTTAAACAGGGGGGTTCGAAAAGCTTGGTATGCACCGCACTGTAATTCATGGGTTTCGTCATAGGCTTTTGTTTATGGAAAATTGCCGTGAAGCACTGCTCGGCGTCGTTTACATGCATATTAGCTGGGGAGTTAGATAGGTGATGGAGATGCCTTGATTTTAACATTAAAACGGGGGTTACAAAACTTTGTTTGGTTAGAGCGGGATTAGTGAACAAGTTTAAACGGCGGCGGGTATCTTGAAGCATATAAACTTCAACAGAAGGTCCCCACTTTGCTGGTTATACTCCACCGTACCTGAAAAACATATAAACCTCGACGTTCTCCCGTTATGTTGAAGCTTGATTCCCCAATTCCCTACTACTAATAACTACTACCAAAGATCCTTTAGTTTTCTTCACAACTCAATATATCACACAATGGTTCAAATCGGTTGGATTGGCCTCGGAAACATGGGTGCCGCCATGGTCCCAAACCTGGCCAGAAAGTACCCTCACGACAAGCCCCTCCTCCTCTTCAACCGTAACAACGAAAAGGCTGGCGACCTTGCTGCTTCCCTTGAAAAAGAGGGCGTTGCAGTTGCGGTCGCACCTACTATTGCAGATCTGGTCCAGAAGTCTGATATCATCTTCACATGTCTGGCCAATGACGAAGCTATCACACAAACAACCGATGCCGCTGCCCAAAGTGGAGATATTTATGGAAAACTATTCATTGAAAGTTCGACAGTTGCACCTAAATGCACAGATGCTCTGTCGGATCTTCTAGTGGGTAAAGGTGCGAAGTTTGTGGCCGCACCGGTGTTTGGAGTTCCTGCTGTTGCTGCTGCCGGGCAGTTGACATTTGTTCTTGCGTCTACCGATGAAAATTGGATTGATGAGGTTATTCCGTTTACCAAAGGCGTTATGGGCAAGGCTTATATTGACCTAAGGGGGAAGAGCCCCGGTACTGCTTCGTTGATGAAGCTTTCGGGAAACCACTTTGTGCTGTCCATGGTGGTCACATTGAGTGAGAGTATGGTTCTGGCAAGCCAGAGTGGTCTTGGAGAAGATGCCATTCTCCAATTCGTGGAGGCGGTTTTCGGCGGACCTTATGTGAGTATTCTACCTTCTACGGCAATAGAGTCTGGAATATGAGACTAACTGTATGTTACAGCCACAATATGCTAAGAGAATGCTAAGTGGAGACTATGCTACTGACCATCCAAAATTTTCTGTCGACAATGCATTAAAGGATGCCAGACATATCAAAGATGTTGGAGAGGATAATGGGGTTAAACTAGGGGTTGTCGAGGAAGCCATCAGGCTGTTGACCATCGTGAAGGAACAAGTTGGAGCAACTGGAGACTTGCCGGGAATATACGGTGCTAAGAGAACAGAGATTGGATTGCCATACAAGAAATAGCCGTTAGCTACTCATGCCGGCAGTGGCTTCGAGAGAGGAAGAAGAGTTCTACAGAGACTCCAATAGTGTAGCTAGGTATTAGCTGCTGAATTCCTTAGCTGGTTCCATATTGAATACAAACTAGCATTTCTGCTTGTCACGATGTGGTGTTTATGTAAAATAGGTTCCAAGTGCCCGTAGGAGTGGTGGGTAGCAGAGTAGTAGGTACTATACGTGGGTGGGTTGTCCTAAGCAGTTCTCAGAACGCCTACCCGAAAGCTCAGCGGTTCTCATCACAGCATCGCCATTACCACCTTACCTTCTACGATGCCTCTTTCCGTTCCATTTGCCAGCTGCAGCCCGTCCGTATGCATATACGAACAATGGCTCCTTCCAACGGTATGATTTATATCCTTCGGTGTAAAGGTGCTTCCTACTATCCATCGATCATCATTCTCCTTCGCCTACGAAAGGTCATCGCCAATCTATCCGGAATTCCTCCAACTCTCTCGTGGATTCTCTACACGTTTGCCATCCTATTCAAACTTGCTCAAGTTTCCGAGTCCCTGATAGCGTTAAACGCGTCGAAAAGAGGTCGCAACCACAAGTAAACGGTGGCAGTAATAACAAAGACAATTCGACCCCTATGCCACCGTCCAACGACCTGTCCTTCGTCAGTCAAATTATATGGAACATAATTTGCTCTACCATGGCTGCAAACCCACGCCCTCCGATGGGCGTCGAACGCCGTATTCACAGGATCAAGCGTGATATCAACTCTTCAGCAGTCGGACATCTCGACCGTGCCGTTGACAGAATGGCTGTCGCATTTTCACCGAATACTAGATTTGCCGATCTTGATTTCAATGGCCCTGCCGCTATAGCTGCAATGAATTCACACCCCGGTGGCCAAATCATGCATTACCATGCCAATTCAAACATTCAGACCTTAGCATGTTCGACTCCCATTCCAACTCTTCATATGCATCCAGAGAATCGACATATGTTTCGTTATTTCCTCGGTATTCCTGAGCCTGCTACAGATAAAAACTATCCGAATTCTATTTACAACATCCGAACCGCATTTACCCCATACCCTCCTTCGACTGCGCGAAATCTCGAACCAACTACCGCACGTAATCTCATCGTTGGTCAACGTTTCTTTGGTCACTGCCTTGTCGTCAAAGCAATTCTTCCACCAAAGCATCTAGATGCTACACACGTTCTTATCGAAGACGAAGCCGGGAAATGGGAGATGTTGCATATTTTTAATTTCCCATACGTCAACCATCCAGAAGATCGAGTTGGGCAAGGTCAATTGATGATCATCAAGGAGCCATTCTACTACATTGGATATGGCGGTTTTCCGGCTATCCGAGTCGACCATCCCTCTGATATCACGTACGTCATGTACGACCACCCACTCGTGCCGGCAAAATGGAAGAGAACGGATGTTCACGGTCTGGACGCTGAGACGAGGATGCTGAAAATGGATGGAGAGGTTCGTATGAGGTGGAGGAAATATAACCAAGCAGCTGATTGGTAGGTATCCTAGATTCTATTCGAATTTGATGCCCGAGTAGAATTAATGAAGAGTGTAGCTTGACTTTGGCCTACGATATCATCGAACGAACACAACAAGAAACAGAGAACCTTTCTCGTCCATCGCCCTCGGGTGCTCAAGCCGCTTCCAAACTCGAGGCTATCGAGCTTCGTGTCGGTTGTTACTATTATCTTAACCAGTGGGCAAAATGTCTCGCTGATGCCACTACTATTCTAAATGTGGCGTTCAATGAAAAGGCCGCCTGGTACAAAGCCAACGCCCTTTTCTATCTCAACTCATTCGACGAAGCCAAGCAAGTGATCCTCAGGATTATGGGTGGATCACACTACAAGTTTAAGGAATGCTCAAAACTCCACTCACAGGTTCGAACCCATCAGAGTAACTCCATGGGGCAATATAACATGACACAGATACTCGAACGCGGGAGGGAAGGACAGCACGAAGTTTGCGCTGGGGATTGTGCCTTTGGGGTCAGGGTCAAAAAGTCCCCAGGGGTTGGTGGGCATGGGTTATTCGCTCAGAAGGATTTCAAAACCGGTGATCTCGTTATGGCTATTAAAGCGGTTGCAACAGTCCACGGGGAGAAGAACGTAGCCTTAAGGGTCCGAAACCAACGCGGAGAGCACCTAAAGACCAAATACGGACAGACGATGGTTGCGCAAACAATTACGAGGATGACTGCAGAGCCGAAGAATGTGGGACATTTGATTCAAAAGCTGAATCGAGGGAAGTTTGATGGAACGTTTTTCAAGCATAATGGAGAATATCTCGTCAACGGGTATGTCTTCGCTCTTTCTGAGGTCGAGGGAGTCACGCAACTGATTTCGATGTAGATTTTGGATCGATGATACGATTGAAAAATATTCCGTGCAACATAATATCTACAACAAGCGCATTCCTGATTCCGGCGGTATCTTGGATCCTGAAATCTTCCCCGATGTGGCCCCAAGCGTGCGATCGTCTACACCGGCCGGTTACGTTAGTCCCGCACCTGGAAACATTTCAATCAACTCCGTCGAAAGTCAAGATATCCCCCACGATCTGGGCCTCACCGATCAAACCAGCTTCTTCCCTCAAGCAGCCTTCATCAACCATAGCTGTCTCCCCAACGTTCGGATTTCAATCTTTTCAGACCTCATGTTTGTCCATGCAGCTTCAGCCATCAACAAGGATGAAGAACTCTTTATCAACTACTTGGACGACGATTACTCGCCACTCACCCAACGTCGCGAGATTCTGAGAGAACTCTTTGGATTCACTTGCAGATGCACCCGCTGCGAGTTTGAGTACGACAACTTTAAATACTGGAGCACACGCAAGAAGGTCCACGAAGAGATTGGTAAGTTGAAGAGCGGGAATTATGCACACAGTCCGTCTGTTATCTTGGATGGTATCTCCCATTGTATCAGAACCCTGAAATACGAGTTCAAGGACCATCCAAGCGACATCCCACAGTTTGATATGGCATGGGCATTGATGACTGAAGAGTATGCTCGGCGTAGAGTCGATCATGACGGGAAACGTACCGGTAGAAATACAGAGTTGAGGGATATGAAATTGGCGCTACAGATGCTTCGAGCTCTCGGGGCTGAATACGAGTTCATTGAAGGAGATGTCAAGATCTTCAGGTATGGGTTTATCTGCAAGTGGCTCGTTGAGGCGTGGATCTTGGCGGCTATTAGCAGCGCTAGGTTTTACGGGAGTGTCTTTTGGACCCTCAGGGTTATTGCTAGGGACGTTTACGGGATTCTTTGTGGAGAGATGGTTACTTTTGAGAAGTTGTTCTGGGGGAGATTGGAGGAGGCTGAAGTTGCGGTGTTGACTGAGGAGGAGATGTTGAGCATGGCGGATCTGGTTGATTGGTTGGAACGGGAGATGTTGGATAAGACGAAGTTGGTCGGATAGATGGGTTACGGACATCCTACCATTGAACCATCGGTCGGTACTAATTGGATAGGCGGCTTACGTTTGATTTCTACTCTGCATAGCGATGCAAGGAGTTTGGTTTTTTCATGCATGAGACGGCGGAATATGTTTCTGGAAAAATGTCTGTGGAATACATAATAGGTCCTACGTATAGCCATAAGATTCTAGCACAGGAAAGAAGAGGAAATGAAGACTTGTACACTAGGCAATGATTTGTTTGTATGGGGGATATAGTGTACTTGCGAAGCAATGAAACGATATCTATAAGTACTTAGATGCATGTTATGCATACTGTAACGGTTAGCACGACGGACGTTGTAAGTAGCCAGCAAAGAAATTTAAGAAAGGAAGCCCGTAAAGAGAATTCAGGCAGGGAATCGTCCTTATGTCGCCCCAAGCTGAACAAAATTACGTCGTTCTTTAAGGATCCAGCCTGGTAAACTGTCATCTGGACTTCGACGCTATGGGAATTGGTTTTCGTGAAGTGTTGCATAATCCAGCCTGCTCGTGATATATTAAGCGTGTTGGTAATGTTGCCTGTATGCTAGCGGTTGGGTTCGAGACCAATTGCCTGTTATATCGAAGGTTTCCAGACAGCCGAATGTTAGACTTTCACTGTATAAAATGGTTAGAGAATGAGCGAATTGGGCACTCCGAGAGTGTTCGTGATTTACTCTTCGTCTTGTAAGTTGTTGTAGATTTAAATTTGCTAATTGGCTAAGGGTTGCAGTGACGGACCACCCGCACCGCTGTTTCTTTCATATCAAAAGTCACCTTCACCATCGATAACCATCATAACCCGATCCTCCTCTACAATTTCCCACATAATCTCTCTCAGGGCTACGAATATCTTTACGTCCGCACCTCCCACCCTCTTCACAACGTACAACTCCTTAAATTGATATTATTTGAGCGGTCATACACAGGTGCGACCATTCCTTGGAGTCCGGTGTACAAGGCCCAAACCAGCACCATCCTTCTAGAATATCCGCCATGGCCTCTCAGGCAGACGGTTCTACCGGTCTTCGGATAAAAGCTCGGTACTCCGACTTTGAATGGGACCAACTTCACATGCAAGGCCTCCTCCGGCAACGTGCCGAAGCCCTCGCCGGTCAAAAGATCGACATGCCGTCCGATATGACCAAAGAAAATCTCATCTCACTTCTAAAAGACCGCAAACCCGTCGACGAAGGATCGTCCTTCTCCAATGCGAAATACAACTTAACGGAATACTATATAGAGCCTTACCCACCTTCTTATAAATCCATAAAGGAGTTGGAAAAGGTTACCCTCGAAGATCTAAGGATCGAGACTCGTCATCTTGGAAACAAGATATTTGTCAAAACGGTCTGTCCGGCGAAAAGGATCGCGAGTGTTTCGGTTATTGTGGAGGATGAGAAGGGTGTTCCTGGCCAGCTGCAGATTTTTAATCTGGGGAGGAAAGTTGATTTGCAGGAGTTTTTGCCGGTTGGGCAGATACTTTGTGTCAAAGAGCCGTTATTTAAGATTTCGACGACGGCTATACAAAGCTTGAGGGTTGATCATGCGGGTGATTTGGTATTGGTGGATGGGAATGATGAAGAGGTTCCTGAGGTTTGGAAGGTTGAGGATATTGAGAGAAGTGCAGCGGCTTGTAAAGAAATTGGGAATCAAGCTGTTAGAGACGGGAAGCTGGTGGAAGGTATTAGATGGTATGTACTTCTTATTATCTTTTTGGTGAGTTTGATATACTGATGGGACTTTTCTATATCACAGGTACACAAAGGGTCTTAATATCCTCGCATCCAACTCGGAAAACCCCAGTGAACCTCTCAAGCTCGCTCTCTTCCTGAATAGATCTCTCTCTAACCTCTACCGCAAAGAGTACGAACGCTCACTCCAAGATGCCGAATCCGCCCTCCTCGTTGACCATGTCAATGAGAAGGCTTTGTACCGCAAAGCAAAGTCTCTGTACCACCTTCGCTGTTACGGCAAATGTGGTAACACGTTGACCAAGCTCATAAAGCATCACCCCAATAACCAAGAGGCCAAAGACGAGCTCGCAACAGTTCGCCAACGTTTGCTTGAGGAGGCGAGGGGCAAATATGACTTCGCCAAGATGGTGGAAATGGCGAAGAATGATTTTGTCGGACAAGAGTACGATTTTGCGGATTATACCCTTCCTGTGTACCCTAAAGCCTCTGGGATTAGTGGGAACGGGTTGTTCACCAAGCAAGATGTCAAGATGGGAGATTTGCTCTATGTTTGCAAGGCATTTGTAAATTGCAGAAGTAGCGATAACGGTGTTTCTGTGATGATTCGTCCGGTGGAATTGCACGTCGAACAAGGTGTAGGGGCGTTTTTGACGAGTGCGATCTTGGAGAAGTTGAGCAGGATTCCTGGAGCGTACAAGGAAATTTTAAAGCTGCATAACGCCTACGGCGAGCAGTGGAGGGTTAGTCGCGAGGATAATGGGGCCGTTGACTCGTGAGTAATCTCTACCAAGTTCCGAATCTATACGTCTATGACCGCAGCTTATAATTTTAAAGATTCTTAGTCAAAAACATTTGCAACAGCAATGCCTTCAGCTCCTGCTCATACTACGACGAATTTCCAGAGATGCACCCAGAAGAAGATGGTTCGCCATCCAGCAGAAACCCAAATAAATCCCAAGAAGACCCTTTCGATCCTAACTCTGGCCTTTGGATCCTTCCTTCATACACAAACCACTCTTGCATCCCTAACGCTCGTCGTACCTTCCTTGGAGATATGATGATCCTTCGCGCTGTTGTCGATATGCCGAAGGACACAGAGATTCTCATCAACTACACCGACCACAACCTTCGGTATGAAGCTCGACAGAAGATATTAAAAACGAGCTGGAAGTTTACTTGCGGCTGTAAACTCTGCGAATTCCAATCCGCACCCGGCATCAGCGAAGCACTAGAAAAAATAATGAAGAAAATGCACGTTCTCATCACCCGCATCGGCGATACAACCCCAAAATTCGAGGATGTAGAAGAATTAAGACTACTAATCATAAAACTTGAGGAATTGTACACCTTCGACGCACATATTGTCCCTCGACCATACCTAGGCGAGCATATCCTACGACTCTATGGCTTCCTTAACGAGATGGGATTATCTCAGGCGGCGTATAATACGTTACACGCCGGACCACCAGCTTGGGGGGCTATATATCATGCGATTGCTGAGAAAGGAGTAGAGTTTAGGCATAAAGGATGGGTTGATGCGGATTTGGTGAGGGCTTATGTCAGACTTGCTACTGTTGCGGGGTTTTCGGGAGGGAGGATATTTGAGGATTGGAGGGAAGCGGCGAGGGAGTGTTATAGGGTTGTTGTTGGGGAGGATGTTACATTTGAAGAGACCTTTGGGGAAGTCATGAAGAGGTATGTTGGAGCTGCGGGGAGTTGCGATAGGGTGGCCTTGAGTTAGGAGGGTGGGTTTGAGAAGTATGGTACTGCTGTGCAGAAAGAAGTTTGTGATGTTGCTACTTGTATGTACGTACGCAGACTGGTGTTAAGGAAATGCAAGGAGGTTCTGCGGAGGCGAGCGAAGACCTAACAGGTTATAGCCAAATACTCGTAGCATGACAAGCGAAACTATTGAGAATCACAGAGTGCCGAAACTAAGTACTCGAGTCCACCATTTCAATCGCTTTCCTCCGTGCGAAGTCAGAGGACAGCTATGCCGTATTGCAGACATTGAGTGGGTAAACTCTTTACCACCCGATCACGTCTAGCTAGTTTGGGCTCTGGTGCAAAGTTGCTAGCAATTAGGACGATGAAAAAAGCTTGAAAGGCGTAATGAAGGGATCAAAGAGCTGGAGGCAGCTGGCAGCAATAGGTTCCAGGGCCAAACAAGAGTTTCCAATTTATGTCCCTGTATAACGATCTTTATTCTTTCCAAAGCTGTCTTAACTCCATCTTTAGCGGCAAGCGGAATGGTTACTTAACGTAGTCTTTTCTGTCGCTTGCCTTTTCCATAGTATCTTTTTCTATCCTTTCTATCTTGCTCTCGGTGCCATCTGGTGCTTCGCAAAAACTGTTCAGCTCTAGAATTCCATCGATTAGCAGCCCAACGTTCTCTGTTGATGCTCCGTACTCTGACCGGATCGTGTGTGGTAAACGGAACCGGATCCAGCTTGCAACTGATTGAAATACTCAGGAAAAAGTATACTGTTCCCCAGTTGCGAAAACTGTCGGCCACCACGGTCTTTTTTTATCCCCCATCGTATACCGTAGAATCTGAGAGCAGGCTTCATAAACAGCGAGCCTAGCCTTTGCCTTAGCCGAAGTGAATTTCAGTCGACAATCCTATTGTTGGGTGTCGATCGGCCCGTCTTGTACTGCTCTACGTCCGCGCTGAAGATCGAATGCTGCGACTGCCTCTCTGGCTTCAATCAGAGAACGTGAGATTTGCATCTTTCGGAAGGCGCCACGGGTATTGGCTGCTATCGTTCTAAACTGCGAAGGGTGTAATCCCTTAATCCGCTCTGGATCATAGCACACCTTTCCAAAGATGTCCAATTCACATTTCCAAAGGATCCAACTAGTTTAGGAAAATACCCTCTTATGATATTGCCTGATGCATCCCGAGGAAGACTGGAGAGAATAACTGGTGGCGGCTGTGGTTGATCCCAGCGAAAAATGTTCCATTTTGTGATCGGATTGTTTGGACGCTCGATAGCGTTACGGAAGTGTTTGTCAATAAGTCGAGCTTTGGATAGTTCGCTCGTTGATAGGTTTTCGAGGACATTTTCGATGAGTTCGGGGGTTGCCCATACTCTGTCCTGGGACGGGGTACTGGATGCCATCTGTAGCTATGGAGATGTAACAGAAACCATTTGTGGGTGTGAGTAGTATATACCATCCAAGAAATTAGAGTATAATAGTGTACCGGTAGAGATGAGCTCGAGAATTGAGAATCTAGGAGTTTGAAAGCGATAAGATGTAGGGAAACCAAAACATTAGATCGATCCAAGCACCAAAGGGAATAAGGCAAGGCTATATGCAAGCATAGAGTTGTCGCAAGTCATGGGTGGTGGCTTTACGGTGATCGGTTATATCCTTCGACGATTTAAAGTGATCGGGTGGTATGAACATTTTATTTTATTTTTTTTGAGGAAAGTAAGTCTATAGGCTAAAGTATTACATTAAATATATGCTAAAATGCGCGAGCGCTCAGAGTACCACCGACCTTCTACCACGTGCTGTATCAATCAGATATCCACCAGAAGTTGCTAGACATCTGTCCCACTATCTTGCTCCCCGGGACGCCAGTTTTAGTTTCCATTCGTTCATTAAGCAAGCTCCACTAGCTATAATCCCTTCCCCTCTTCTGATTCCACATAAGCAATTTCAGGAGAACCTACAATTAACTATAAGTTTTCCGTGGAGTCCTTGACCTCATACAGTCTAGCATATTCTCCAATCTTATCCGCCGCTTGCTTCCTACCTCCAGAGGCTTGGGTGATTGTTGCATATTTCACGCAATTCTCCTTGATGCTAGTCGCCCGGGGTCCATCCTCGAGAACAGTTAGAATTCCAGCAGCTAGTTCTTCTGCATTCTCATCAGGCGCTGTCTTTCTTGAGGCCCAGACACCTACGCCAAGCCACTCAGCGCGCGCTGCCATATCATAGTTGTCAAACCACTTTGGCAAGATGACGTGGGGTACTCCCGCCCTACAATACCATTAGCTAACCATCTCCAACGTGCTGTATTGGTTAACTTCAGTCACAACTTACCAAAGAGCCTCATAGAAAGAATTCGCACCCCCGTGGTGCACGTTGCATACAATGTCCCCAGTGTTCAACAAATCCATCGGCGAATTCTCCAACCATCGTACAATCTTGACTCGACCCTCTTCCTTTCCAATGAATTTCTCAACCAACCCCGTATGGCTCTCAACCTCCTTCCATTTCCACAAAATCTGAACGTTTGGCAACTTATCGATGACGGTGCGTATACCCTTTAATACTTCTGTTGCATGATTTTCATAGAAGTTACAGTGTGTGCCGAGGTTGATCAAGACTGTAGGCGCACGTTTGATCCAGACCAGAAGTGGGTCGTTGGGTTTGATACTCGACGGGAAGATGATAGGACCGCAGTTGGTGATTATCTCTTCGTTGAATTTGAAGGGATAGTCGATTTCTGGGAGGCAGGGCGTGACTTGGGGAGCTCCTTCCAGGTCGAGGATTGGATGGGGTCCCTTGAGACCCATTGCCTTGCGTCGTTTATCAATGGCTTTTCGTTTCGACGAATTCATGATGGCGGTGAAGAAGGTGAAGAAGATATACATGTTCGCCGGTTTGAGGTGAAGAGGGACCGGGTATGAATATCCTGTACCGGAGCTGGTGATAATATCAGCCGTAAGTCCTATAAATTTCATACTCGTCCTTCGATTGAACACTCAAGCTTACACCGGAACTTTCCACATAGTCTTCACCTTGGGCATCATTCCACCGATGCACTCCTTCAGGAAATTCGGCCACAGTACAACATATGGCTGCTTTGTCAACCTGACTGCATCAAATCCCTGCCAAAATAGACTATCCACAACAGCAACGGCAGGTCGGACGTCCTTGATGATTTCGACCACACTCTGTACGCTGTCTGCATAGCCATCTGCTTCCTGGTGATTCAAGAGTTTGCCGAACGTTGGTTTGAAATGCTTTCGGAACTTCTTGAACCGTGGAGAGTGTGCTTGAGTTCGAGGGTCCGGATGGATGACTTGCATCGACACTCCCACGACAGTGTGGCGTTTGACGGTTTCCTTTGGGTTAGCGGATCCATCGGCCGCTGAAGAAGTGGCATTCTCGTGTGCGAAGTCGACAATGAATCCCAAAGACTTGTCGAGATTTTTATCTTGAAAGCTCGCGACATGAAGGTCGTACTTTCTTGTGAGAAGAAGTTCGTAGAGCGTAGCCAGGTGGACGTTCGCCTGACCTAGCTCCGGATGTGTTAGGAACAATATCGATGGGCGATGGGTCGGCATGTTGGCGATGTTGGAAAGAGATGATGTTGGTGTGTTTCGAATTAGAAGCTCCAGCTACTACCAATATATAGAGAGCTATCTGCAAGCTGTCAGTCAAAAAAAGGCCAATTCACCAACCAATGCGGAGGACAACGGCCTCCTTTTGAACCCGAAACGCCACCACGATGTATTCCGTACACGCAAGCTCCTTTCTCTTGCGAACCGCGATACGATCCCGGACTGGTGAGGAGAACGAGTTCATTTCGAGACCCGGCCATGTGCCCTGTCGGTTCGCCCCCCCCTTAAAGTCTTAGCTAGGTTTTAGCTCTAGATCCAACCCTAGCTCCCTCATCGTGGTGAGTGAGAGGTTCGAGCTGCACATCGCAAGCAGGTCAGGGTTGCTTGCCTTGGGCGCCCCGCAACACCAAAGCCCTGCCAAGGACTGGGGTCCGCGAGCAAGGGTCTGCGAGTCAAGCTGTCAATGCAATTTTACTAATTTTGGATATCCATTGGCAGGAGATATCGATTAATTTGCATTGCATTTGGAGGTTCTTGGGTCTCCTGGGCTGTATATGCGGACGGAGCTGAAATTCGGTACATACCGCCTTCGTGTCCATTAAATTACCCACCAGAGTCGAGTCTCAGTCCAAAACTGTTGAAGCTTATGCTTAGGGTTCGAGTCTTCAAAAACGAGAACTGTGGATCCAAAAGGAAGCAGCTCGTCCCGAGTACCGAGTTACTAAGGCGCTATGCCCAAAATCGTAACCCTCGATGCTCATCTATTCTAGCTCGAGCTTAGTGAATGACACGGCTCTCCGGAGCTATGACTTTTATGCAATGAGATGCACGTTCCGCGATGGCCGCATTTAATTCACCTGAGAAGTTTTTTTTCGGATAAGGGAGGATGCGCTAACCGAAAGATCGCGATAGCACAATGTGACGTCTCATCAAAATGTCGCAGCTAAGGCGTTCTGAGGCGTGCAGGTCCTTTGAGAGGTATCTAACCGCTGGGGCACAGCATGCAGGTCATCCAACATCACAGATCGGAACGGCTGTTGAAATTTGAAAGTTTTGCTTGATAAGCAGTGATATCGTGAGACCCAAGGATCGCGATACCAACTTCGGCCAGACGGTGGCCCTAGCTCGAAAGGATCCTAGGAACCCACCAACACAGTGCCATGGATATGCGCAAGTATGTACCAGGCATCATGGGCATGTGATGCCAATGTTTGCTCTTAGTGGAGATTGAATCGTGCATACGAGATACTTCGCAGCCGGCATCCAGGAGCATTCTTCATCGCCAATATCATGCCAATGCGCATATGCGCCAGCATGTTGGAATTTGGAAGCTGTAGGAAGTCATATGGCTCAGTTTATGTTACACAGGGAAAGCATTCGCCCACAGAGGAAGATCATGGCCCCTGTTGGTATGGTTCCACGGACTCGCCAACAACGTGAACACGCATACGCAAGAATTACCACATATCACTCCATCGATATTATTAGATTATATACATCGGGAACATCTCAGGGATGTTAAACCTTCACAATCAAAAATACTTTTACTCTCTTCGCTCGGCCAAAAGCACAAATAATCCCCATATAACTCCAACCATATATACACACGCAAGATCCGCAAATTTAACAGTCACATGTCTATAGTTATACCTTTATTACCGTCTAATTCGGTAGAACTTTCACTACCGTACCAGCAGCATTCAAGCTTGATGTCTTGAGATCTTCACTGCTATCACTCAAGATCGTTGTGATTGCAACAGTTTTGTTCTCTTGCTGCCTCTTCTCTAACAGCAGAGCACCAAGTGGACCGGCGGCCTCGTCAAACCCGACATCCTTGGAGTAGATTTGCTTGCCACGGAGCCAAGTCTCGCAGACAATTCCGTCGAGAACCTTGTCCTCGTACGGTGTGATCTTATTCTTGAAGTGCATTTCAGAGGTTGTGACCTACAATATCCCTGTTAGCTCGGAAAATTCTTAAATCCAATCTCCCACGGGGAAAAAAGGCGTACCATAAAGCTGGTCTCTGGGTCGAAAACGCAGATGTCTGCGTCATAACCGACCGCGATTTTGCCTTTCCTACCTAGCAACCCAACCTGTCTTGCTGTTTCCTCTGATGTCCATTTACTGATTTGAACCAGATCGATGCCGCGCTTCTTACCCTCGGTCCACAGGACACTCAATCCAAGGCCCACGGTACTGATACCACCCCATGCCTGGAAGAAATCACCACCACCGACAAGCTTAAGGTTTGGCGTGCACGGCGAGTGATCGCTAACCACTGTCGTGATCAAACCATCCTTAAGGGCATCCCATAGACCGTCCGAATTAGCCTTCTCTCGGATTGGAGGACAACACTTATGCCTTGTGTCGCCATCTTTGATATCCTCGGCTGCCAATGCGAGATAGTGGAAGCATGTTTCCGCAGTAATCTTGACGCCCTTGTCTTGCGCTTCTTTGAGCATTGGCAAACACTGGACAGCAGAAAGGTGGACGATGTGGAGAGGGAGGTTTGGAGCGACTGGTGCCGAGTTGACGATCTCGGCGAGGGCGTATGTTTCGAATGCGGGAGGACGGGACGCTAGGAAGGTGGAGTAGGATTCTAATGGACCAGCTGGTGCAAGCGGAGCATCACCATGGAGGACTGCATCACCGACTGACAACTGTATCATTGTTAGAAACTGTTGAATTGATACCAAGGCGGACAGCTATTCAATTCTCTTACCGAAATTGGCGGCAGCTTCTCAGCATGGAACATGAGAATTGTATCCTCATCCTTCAGTGCCGTCATTGCCTTTGCAATATCCTTTGTAGATACTGCTGGGAATTCCTCCACCCCGGAATCGATTAAAAAGCACTTGAATCCTCTAACACCTTCCCTTACTAGATCCCTCAGATCTCCATCGTTCCCTGGAATCACACCACCATAGAACCCAACATCGACCCAACACTGCCCCCTTGCTGCATTGATCTTTAGATGCAAGTTCTCGACAGTTGTCGTTGGCGGAATGGCATTGAGTGGCATATCTACCACCGTTGTCACACCGCCAAACGCTGCAGCTCTAGTACCCGTTTCAAAGCCTTCCCATTCTGTTCTCCAGCCAGGTTCGTTGAGGTGGACATGAGCATCCACTAGACCGGGCATAAGAACCTTTGGCGAATAATCCTTGTATACTGTTCCCGCTAGAAATGAACTCTCTGGTAGGAATTCAGTGTATACATTCACGATTTTACCAGTGAAAGGAGATATAACGATTGTGGCGGGTGTAAGTTTGCCATCGACAATGGCATTCGAGGATGCGAGAACTGTAGTCGTAGAAGACTCCATCTTGGCGGTTATAAGAAGACCCGAGTTTGTGTTGTCGACGTTATACTTGCGTTGTGTAACAAGTAGCTCGATCTGGAAAGATTAGAGACTGATTCGATCGATCAAATTGTTTCGTCGTCAAGCTTGCGTATAAGTGGAAGTTTATAGGTAAAATTATCTAGGTTACAGCGTATCGCTTTTTTGAAGAGGGGAAAAAATATTCTCGTAAGAGCCTTTTAACCTTCAAGTTGGCGGGTCTCGAACCTTTCTCCTGCTCTATTTAACTCTTTGAGCTCTTCGCTGATTCTCGGATGTATCCCACGTTTTTGGTTCGGAAGGTTTCAGAGATAAGACCACACGGTATGCACGCCCCCCAAATGTGTCGACGATGGCTTGTTGGAGGCAGAACTAGCCCTTAGATAAGAATTGAGTATTGTACGCCCTGATCTGGGTCCTTTTGTGCAATGCTGTCCAATCGACTAATCTTTATCCTTGAATATAGAAACCTGAAGAAGGCTTAGAGGATGTCTATCAAATCTTGGGTTCTTTGAAGAGGAAGCTCCAAGACCTTGTGTTGGATCGCAGGATCTTCTGTCGAAAGACTCCAAAAAATTGCTAACAGATATTGGAGTTTGATATTGAAAATGCGGGGAAATAATGCAATTAAATTGAAAAATCGGCTTTTCTGGGGAAAATGGGAAGGGACCTTTTGTGGGGTGCATGAAGGTTTTATACATGAGTTCTCGTTATCAGTTCCTTCCGTGGTGGCCGCGGCTTTCGCGGCGTGGGATGGCTAATGCCTTTGATAGGTCATTGATAATAAGCGTAGGAACTTGCCACTCGACGGAAAAGATGGGGCTAGTTATCTAAAATGCTTGCTAGGCATGCTTGCGATCTCGTCCCAGCGTCTCGGTTCTCTTGGGATTGACATCCGCGATATGATCGAGTAAGCTGTGGCTCTTATGCCCTTGCGATCTTACGACGGCACTTTCCTGAATTCTGCATCCTGAGCTCTCGGAAGGAAAGTTGATAAAGACCACGATTGATTGGGAAGAAAAATGGTGCACCTTCTGTTCCGAAAGTTGTGATTTCATGCTTACTCGATCGATAGTTTCCCTTATCTAGCTTTGTTATGCAGGGCCGGTGACAATCTGAAAATGTTGCAAATTCCCAAGCTACCCTTGTTCGCTTGTTGACATTCGAACCAGCTACCGCAGAATTTCGAGTGCGATTTGGGATCTAAACTAAACATAGAAGCGAGCTCAAGCAGTGGGTCCCAAAATCTTTTTTGTTGTCACTGTTTTCTTTGAGGTCGCAGGCAACCTTTTTGTTAAGTTTTTCGCCCGGTTTGCGGCGAAGACCGACATATCAGCTCTCCCTGAAACGGGTTTCTGTTACTCGATCGAAACCATCATAGGGCCTAGATGTGAGCTAACAAGGAACGTGGACGCCAGCCTAACCATGTAGTTTCTCACCCGTCTAGAATATTCGTGCCTGAGATTGGAACATCCTCTAGCTGGAATTAGTAGAATATCACCAGGGGTTCTGTTAAAAAAAGGTTTTTGCGCGAGTTTATCTTCGATTTTGGAGCCTATGAAAGCTCAGGCGGCTAGAAATGGCATTACTCGATTATAATCCATTTTGAGGCATCGTAAGAAAATTTTTGTTAGCTAGCTTTGAGCGGAAAAATTTTTAGGCAAGGAAGATTTTGAGTTTTTTGATGGTCGAGCATTATTCGATGGAAATTATGTTATACTTAGAACATCAAAACTTCCTTTGATGTCGTAGGTAGTGTTGATAATATCGACATTCTAAACAATGATCTGCTCTGCTAAGTTCTTAGATATTATAGGAGGGGGAATAGTATCAGTTCTTGGAGGACAATAGTATATACGTGCTGTATTGGCGACCGCCGTTCCTACTCAGTTCAGCTAAAGATATATAAAATTTACGTATTCGAAATCCTCATCCGTCATAGATGCATGTTCAGGATCGTGTGATGCCTGTCGACAATCCTCGATTAATGGGGTCCGCGGAGATGCAACCTTCGACGTAAGACTTTGCAGAGTTTTGGTTTGTTAAGCTTTCTCTACCCTGGACTAACGAATTAGCATCCAATGGGCCTTCAAAAAGACCTCGGTCGCGATCGGTTATACGTACTGGCTATTATATGGGTTAAGATCGAAACGAGTCTAGATGTCTGGATCTAGCTACGATTAGAACGAGAAGTTTACGCTTATTGATATTTTCGATCGAAATAAATACTGAAATATTGCTAAATGGATAGGGTAGTGTGCTTCGCTTATATAGGGACGGTCATTCTTCAAGAGATACATTTCAACTAGATGAGCTAGTAGGTGTTCTGTGTATATATATATTGCCAAGCATAATAGCTAAGTCTTCCGGCATTCTCTAAATATTAATTTTGTCAGTTCTCCAAGGATATATGCTCAATAGGATCGTACGTAACTTTGCCGTGTGAAAGGCCTTCCCCATGATTGTAGAACTCTTTCATCGCATGAATACGCTAAGCAATGTCATAAACTTCCGAGGAGGCTTAAGGGCCTATAAGCCTAGCAGGGTTGAAACCAAATCCACGGGGTTTGCTCTCCCAATTCTCGCATCCTCGATCACAAACTCCTTTGGAAACCACTCCTCCAACCTCTGGTCCTTCCACCCTTTCACATCTTCTTCACCCTTCACAGCTCTAATTCTTGCTTCATTACTTCTCACATTTCCCTTAACCTCCTCTCCTAACACCATTCTTGCCAATGCAGTCGCACAACCCCAACAATTCACCATTCCCTCACCAGTAAACCCCACAGCGCACCATTCACCCGTCTCCACTCCCTTCTCGCTCTTTCCTTCCTTTGGTTGATTCCTAGTCGATATTTTAGTTGGGACTCTTCCAACCCATGGCAATCCATCCGCGCTCATTCCAAGGACACCAGTCCACATGTTCTTGACCTTAACACCGTTCCAAGATCTGGTCCCATTGCTGTCTTCGCCCGACCCGAAGACGTAAGGTAATAGGCCCGACAGGTGTGCTGCAGCTAGATAATTTAACTTTGTATCATCTGCAAGGCCACAGACGTCTAGACCCATGTTTTCAGTACTAGCCCATCCGCCGCCGTACATCATTTCGCCGGCGATTTGGGTCGCGGTACCGTCTGGGTGTGTTACGGAAGTACTCGGGCGCTATCGATACGTTAGAGTCTGTTTCTATAGAATATTTAATATTTGTTAAATAGGGTGAACAAACCTGGGTAAGATAATCGAACCCCTGTTTATGAATGAATGACCAGGAATATTGCTCTCCCATACCCGGTACACCCTCCGGAGCTTCTTGCGCTGACATTTGTCCTTGGAAGGCGAATACCTTGCCGCTGAAGCCTGGGAGTAGATGTGATGCCCATGCGTTTGTAGTATGGATGACCGTTTTGGATGTGATCTTGCCACGTGGGGTTGACACTGTGTATGTCGAAGTTGAGGAGTCGAAGGAGATATCCTCTGCCGGTGTATAGGATTCGATTTTGAGGTTTGGATGAGATGAGATTAGACGGGCGAGGATAGAAGTACAAAACCGATATGGCCAGAGAGCGCCGGCGGGCCCGTAGATTGCACCGGTCGCCGTAGGTGTATTAAGTCTCTTCCGAGTAGTTTCTTGATCCCAAACACCCCATTCTCTCCCCATTTCGGGGTTTTCCCTCTTCCACTCCTCAAATTTCGCAATTCCTTCATTCATCACCTCATGGTCGAAGAATACATCTGTTCCAGTGACTTCTCTAACCTCACTTTCTCTAAGACAGTCTTCGCCCTCTTCCTTCGCGACAGCTTTAATTTCCTCCAAATGTCGTAATCGGAACCGTAGGATTCTAGCGGCGGTTTCATTCCCATATATACCTTTTAATCGGGGATACTCTTCATATGGTCCTTCTTTTATGTGTCCACCATTTCGCCCGGTAGCGCCTGTACACGGGCCGCGGGCTTCAAGGAGGACGACATTAAGGTCTGGGTTTTGCCGATATAGTTCCCGAAGGAAGCCTGTGGAGGTTATGCCTGAACCGATGACTATTATGTCGGCGGTTTCAGGAAGCTTTGAGGATTGGATACGCGCGAGAAGTGGTGATTCTGGAAGAATCCAAAACGATTTTGTAGGGTTTGGAAGTGGGAGACCCGGGGACTTGTGGATGCGAGCTACAGCGTTGTCGAGAACTGTTTTGTGAGGGGATGTCAGTTTTTGAGCATTCCAGCATTGGCGGATTTATATGCAATGGAACACCGCAAAAAATGATATGACCAATTCCATGGATCGCTGAAAGCGAATCCTGGTATTTTTCCCCTTGGACCGTTGAAGGGAAGGGTTTAAAGGGTGGGGAAACATATCTGTTCTAGCAGCACGGTTATTGCGAGGCGCAAGCTCCGGAACTTGGATAAAATGATCCCCATTCTTGTGTAGCTACGCAATCTGACGGCTATAACGCTCAGACTTAATACTCCGCAGCTCTGGAAATGCGCGCAATGCACTCGATAATAGTGATCAATTCGATTCGAACGTCGGTTCGGTTCTGACTAGAAATGAAGGTGTGGGAACACAAAACTTCTTTTTGGATTTAGGACGCAAGAACAAGCTTTCTTTGGCTAGGAAATGCTCAAACTGGATTGTGGGGAATCAGTGGCCGACGGCCTTCTTGTCCTGCTACGAAGACGGTGAGGCTACGGCAGTTTGTGGCGGGGTTTAACATCCCACGCGGTTTGGTGTTCGCGGGAGTCCAAGGTTTCCGCACCTGGGAATGCCGGAAAATGCGATTGGAATGTAGACACTCCATTTTTCTTAAGCTATAAGACCAGCTTTAGAAGTTGGGGCCTTTCTCGTTAGTTTGGGTTAGTTTTGGGAATTCTTCTTGCAATGATACGTCGGATCCGGACATTTTTCTATATCGCCGCGGGGGCAAGCGGCGACAAACCGAGCAAACTGAACGTGTGGCTTCGCAGCTCAAGCTCTCGCGCGTCCACTCCGCAGATTCCCATGTTTCCCAGCATGCACACGACAGTAATACATTCGATCCACGAGATGGGAAGCCAAAGATTTTGTCCATTTTGATAATATACAAATAAAATACTACAGGTACATGACGCTAAAAGAAAACTATTTACCAATTCCGATTCGTACGTATACAAAGAAAAGCCAATTGATCCGATATCCAGCTCGTGATAAGACTAGCTCCTCGGCATCCGAGATAGAATTTTCCCGAATTTTCGAAAACTAGTTCGATTCAGTTAGTCGTTATAGTTGCTGATAAGAGATCCATCTTTGTTTGTCGGCTGGCGACCAAGCAAAGCATCAAGCTCCTCGTCTTGCGAGATACTGTTGGGATCGAAATATGGCTTCTCCGCAGTTGCGGCAACGCGAACACCGTGTCGGCGGTGAGGCGCGAATCCATACGAGGGGGTGTGGTTCTACGAAAAAAAAAATTTGTTAGCGTCATGATTCAGAATTAACTTTACCAGGCGGCCCTGGAAGCGGATATTTGGATAGGGTATCAGTTCAGTGGTACTTACAGTAACTCTGTTATCCCAAAGGGCCACGCTTCCCTTGTCCCACGTAAACCTTGCCTGAATCTCCGGACTCGAAGTAATCAATTCCGTTAAATATCTATAAATATGTTCATACTCGAGCTTTGGAACACCAACGAATCCCTTGACGAAGCCTGGGTTGAAGAAGACGCCTTTCCATCCGGTTACCGGGTTGGTTCGGATGAGTGGATGTTCGGTAACGACTGGCTCACGACGGACGGGACGACCATCATTACGGGAGCCTTGGGCTTGTTCTTCAGCAGAGTGGAGGGCGGTTAGGCCTTCAAGGTATTTTTGCATAGATGGGGAAAGGAGGTCGTAAAGAGCGTAGTTGGACGACCAGATGGTATCACCACCGCCACCGCGAGGGGGGCCGGCAAGGACAGCGAGGGATGTGTAAGATGGTGGTTGGATCTCATAGGTCACATCAGAGTGCCATAAGTAGGAACTGGCGGTCTAGGTTAGCCTGGGCTCGCAATTTTGGGTTTCACAACAATTTGCAAGGGGAACATACGAAGTGAACAAAGCCGTCTGATTCTTGCTGTTCTTAGTGGTATGGACGACATGTACCTCCTCGAGTCCATTCTTGGGCAACATGGTGGTGGCATGCTTGTGGAGTTTTCCCCAGTATCTCCCAAGTTCCAATTGGGTATCGATATCGAAGCCCTCTTGGTCTCGGAAGAATACGACACCTCTATACGCTAGCAATCTCGCAAGATCATTCTTCTGGTCGTCTGTAAGATCCTTCAATTGAACACCATGGATCTCAGTTCCGATTTTTTGGGTGTAGTCAAAAACTTCTGTGGCGCCTTCGAGGAGACGGCTGTATGTAGGATCACCGAGCAGTCCCTTATCTTCATAAGGGATTCCGGGTTGGATCGGGTCCCATTTGACATCTGGAAACACTGGAGTGAATTGATCCCATTCGTAGGGCTCATCCGGAGCAGCATTTAAATAGTTTGTAAACCCGGGAATGAATGTCTTTTTAGCTTTCTCTTCGATACTGGCGTTCTTCAGTTTTTCCGTGACGGAAGGAACGGTGGCGGCTTGAGCAGCTGCTGTTTCCTCTGATTTGAAGGCGGAAGGGGCCATTGTGGTATAATCTGATGCTCAAAAGCGATATATAAATTTTCCTTACGACTTACGATATGAAAAAAAAGGGAAATTGAGAAACGGACTATATTGAAAATCTGAGGAAACTGGTCTACGGAGCAGGAAAAGAATGAGATTCAAGTAAAAGGGAAAGAAAAGAAGTGTGAACAGCCGGCGGAGCAGTCACATCGGTATATATCCTGTTCTCAGACCCGCTTCGATACCTTCCGACCTCGCTGCGTTCCTTCTTCCGTTTCTCTGTGACGGACACAGTACCCGTCGCCTTCGTATTACGTGCGACTGTATTTCCTGGGGCTAGCTTAGCACCGATATCCTTGCCGCCATCGAGCTTATGCTGCTTGAGCTTATCCGGAGAGTTCCCCATATCCCAACTTAATCCTTTTTAGCCAAGTCAGACTCCTGCCAGCCGATTATCGTTTACGATAACTGAATCGTTACTGATCTGATAATAAAAAGCGTAATTGTAACCTCAAGGTGAAAAAAAAATTCCCTCGTTTTCGGTTATGGTTACGATCGTGGTATGATGCGAGAGACATGGTTGGTAGATATAGTTTGGTTATGATGTTGGTGGATGCTAGCATACTCGCACGTTAGCATCCTACGATATGGCGTGCGATCTCGCAATTGTCCTTGTCCGTTTGGGTGAATTGCTGTCCTTTTGTGAGAAATTGTTTGCTGTTGTCGAGAATTGTCCGGCTTAACCGGTGAAGGTGTCAATTGATTTCTAAGGGTGGAGAAGTGGCCACCCAAGGGCCTTATGGTGACATCTTCTATGCGATGTTGTGCAATATTTTATATTGCAGCTAACGGCAATATTCATGATAATTTCATGTGCATTATCAGCAGGCCCAGCTTGTGTGTCCTGCAGCTGTGAATGGTCGTGTGTAAGAAAAGGATGTTGGTAAGAATTGGCAAGCTGGGCCAGAACAAACCCTGAACCCGGTCTGCTTTCGGAATGACCACTGATAGGCTCGTTCCGGGTCAACTAATGGCACAAGCGATGCCATTATAAAGGTTCAAAATGGCGCTGTTTTCCCATTTCCCCCTCGATTTCTAACGGATCGACCTAGGTCCGATGCCCGCCTTTCGTCATCGGAGGCAGGAGATAATATTGTGGACTATGCATAACGTTAATTCGATTCAATGTAGTTTCATAGCGATGTGTTGCCATGTGTTGCATAACTCCTGTCACTGTTTGACATTAATTGCCCAATATAGAAGCGCTGTGTGACAAACTCTCGTCGGTCACAACACACCGGTTCGCGTTATGCTCGAACTTGCATTTAGATGCAGAGCCACATGTCACCATTCTGCGGCTAGCAGCTGAGAGCTTCAATGTCGACCAACATACCCGAGAAGGCCCCGATAACACCAACGCCACAGCAAAATAGCTACCGGATATTAGTTTATGTGAGTATGAATATTATGGCCTTGCCGGTCCAATCGATTCTCCTTCGCAGTCCCCGATAACGGTTTTCAATATTTGATATCAATTCAAAACTTCGCTGAGTCTGCTTGAATATGTGATTAAAGTATAATATTAGTATTTATGAACCCTGATCGTTAGGAGGTGGTGGAGACTCATGAATCTCCCTTCCTTTTGGGAGAACGGGCTCGTATTTCAGAAAGTGAGGAAGATTGGCCTGAAGTATTCGACCCGTCGGGCGGTACTTATAGAAGACTCGAGTCCGAACTGTTCAAAACAATGGATCTGGAGCGAATTCTTTCTGTTATCCCATCTACAGAGATTGTCTAAGTACGCTAGGATAAGTCATATACACTTGCGGGATCGAAAGGTGTCCACAGAAAATATTTGGGTATCCAATTTTTCTGTCGCTGAGCTTCCTTATGACTAATATCAAGTCTACTAGCCGGGCGAATATGGTGGAATCTCAGAATATCAAAAAATGGTAAACCGTGGATACCAGATCCCTCCAAGAATTCAATATGTCGAAACCCTTCCTCCTGAATTGCCAGATGTGCATAAAAGTTTTGATGAGGAGCGTGAAAATCTAAAGGTCAATGGTACTGAAGGCATCGAAAGCATTTCTAGCACGATACCTGACTCCTGAGCCGAGATGGATTGATGATTGCCCTTTAACAAATTGTGCGATCACTCGCTGGACTATTCGATCCGGAGGATCTACGGCTATCATTTCAGGAGTCTTCTTAGACCTGAATGTTCGTATACATCACTTTGTTAGACCCTTGTAATGACAAAGCATATTCTCGGTTAACTCTATAGGTTTTTGCAATTAACAGTTAATAAGCATCACAAATTTGCAAATACTTCGGCCAGGTCATATCGTCCTCATCTATGACCCCAGAGGAGACTTTCATCCAGGGCCACTTATGAAAACCAAACATACCCGTTTTAAACGCGAGTACCTCTAAATCGCGAACTATTCTACCGCCCCGAGAAGATATGGACAAATATACATATTCGACATCTTTTAGACAATCAAACGTCCCGGCAATCAGAATTCAATCTACTTGAATGCATCCACGGCAACGAAACAACGACGAGGCTGTCATTCTAGAGTACTGGGTTTCACAAATGATATATGTGCAATAGAAGTTTATACGAAAGAGCAAGGATCTACTCCCTATGTTGCCGGAAGACCGCAGGGGGCGGCTACGGATATTTTTATTGATGGTGAGGGAGGCGAAGAAGCGGGCGGATCATTGGGCTCTCGGTACGTCAAATTTAAAATCTTTGCGGCAGACGCTTAGGAAAACTACTTTAACTAGAAATAGGTTCTACGTCGTACAACCGTAAATTCGAGATTTCGTTCCAGGATGAGGGTCACCCGTACAAAAAGAAGGCAGTAACTTGCGTCATCGACCTTTGCCCGAACAAGAGCGACAAGGTAACGGGGTTCTACTGCCGGTTTAGCCAGGTATGTGTCTGCTCGCCAACCACATTTTTAGGCTATTTTGTGCGACATACGAAACTAGAAATTTAACATGGGCGAATAGCGTTGGACCGAAACGACCTTGCTAGATATTGGAGTAATAACCATGAAGCACGATGGCTCCAAGCAGCCATCTCACGGGGCACCGGCCACCGAGTTAAAACCAATGAACACACAACTGACCCCTGCCTTTGATCGAGGGCTTCATGCGCCTTTACGACGGCAGACGGCGGTAGGCAACGGCTGGCGGTTCCTCTCGCAGGTACTCTTAAGAGGGTGTACTAAAATCACTGCATGCTTTCAAATAGACCCGCCGTTCCGGCTTTCAGGAATCTGTGTATTTCATCCTGATGCCGAGTATCCCGGACTTCCGAGCATTCTGGGACAAATTGGCCATGCAACTTACATGAAGGTTATCAACTTCAGCCCGAGTGAAGGAGAGGTTGTTGCGAAAATAAATGTATTTTATAAGCCATTACATGGCGAACACCAGTCCGTGGTTGTTGGATTAAGAATACGGACTAGCAAGGCACCGGACTCAAACCATCATCGTCGAAAGGACTTAGGGGACTGTGAGGGGGTGGGGATATCTGAGGTTGAGAATCGGGGAGTCTGTGAGTTTGCGCATTCGATGCCGTATGTATATAAAGAGGTTGTTATTTAGGATTCTCTTCAATGGGAATACAACGAAGCTGGGGATTATTTAAGTTTAGCTACCTTGGAGAAGAACTAATTCCATCGTCGACATATTAAATGGTTTGTAGGCTAAGGTATCTCTACTTTCCAAATCCCTACTCAATCGTTGAAATCGATGACTTCCTTCTTCCAAGATCCACCTGCTATTTGATAACGATGAATGAATTTATTCCCCTTTTCCGAAATAAACAAATGTTGATCTGGGTGTTCAGTCAAAGCGCCAACACCCGCAATATTCCCCTTCTCTATCTCCTCTTCCGTGGTAGTTTCATAAGGACCATACCAATACCCATTTTTACCCTCCTTTCTCACCTAGTATATCCTATTATCTTGAGTATAAAACGCCGCCAACTTTGGTGCGCTATAGAGGTCGTTCGCTATGGGAGTAAATGCCACGGAGCTGGGAGGGTTGGTGACAGGGACTTTTTGATGAAGGAAACCTGTTCCCCAGAATTCATCATGATATTGAAGTTCAACGAGATATCCCTCTGAGCTCTGGTAGAACCCACGGATAGATGTATCTCTGGTGCCCCGTTTGGACACGTTGACGAACTTAACATCGGTAGTGTAAGGCCCAAAGTCCGTCCATTTGAACGAGTGTGTGAGTTCCCATTTTTCACGGCCGCAGGTACCATACCTGTATTCTCAGAGAATATTGGAACTGTCGCGATAGTAGAGACTAACAACAGACCACAGGATTTATTAATGAATGAATCTTAGAGAAAGATGGGTTTATGGGTTAGGTTACTAACACCATCTGCGCGGCCATGTTGTGCTGACTCAGCAGAATAACGCTGTACCCGTCGTTGCCGACGAAGAACAGGTGAGCTTCCTCTTTTCCTATTACTGTGGCAGCGAGCCCGGGGTGGGGAGTCCGGCGATTCCGACAAGGACGATATATTTGAAGGTCCACTTCTTCTCGGAGCGGTACCAATAGCCTTCCACGATTGAGGAATCGTTCTTTTAGATGTAGAGTCTCTGGAGCTCCCGGGCATTTTTTTTATGAGTTTTGAAGATACGACATAGTGGAGCCGATCAAATAGTAGGAGAACCATAGAGACTTACATAAATACCCTAGTACCTTATCACGGGAGCATACAACCCTCTCCATGCTTCCTCATCAAAGTTACCTACAATGACATAGTCGGAATTCTGAGCGAAGTTCAAATCAAACGACTTATACCAACGTTGGGTTAATACATATCATAGCCCGTATTGATAGAGAACTTGGGATTGATCAAAAAAAAAATCTCAGCTCTGGTAAATTTAAATAATCTATGACTTATTTATCACTAGAACTCGTGGTTGATCATGATCCAGAATAAAGAGATGCGTTACGGCGGGTACATTCATCCTCCTTATATATTCTGAAGTCCAGTACTTGCCAAAATGCATGATACCTCACTGATCGCCACAGTTACAAGCCACTGTCAATTCCAAATTTAGGAAGTCTATCCCAATCCATCTGGAATCATGCCCCTCAGCAAGATATCTGGATGCAGGTGATATGATCGTATGAATTCTAGGAGTTCCAGAGCTATCGCAGCTCTATCATGTAAAGCAGGTCTATCGCAACCCCGCACTAAGAGCCAATGATGTTGAGGTTGGAACTTAAAGATGTCCCATGTAGATTTTCGAGTCAGCGTACGTCTAGTATCCCTGCAAAATATCTAGTACCTGAATGCTCTGCAGCTGAGAAGCGGGCTTCCGTTCCTTGACGGAACTCGGAATATAAATCCTGAAAGCAAGTATTATATACGGGGAAAAATTATGTTCAGTATCAAGTAACGTAAAGAAAGAATTAGGGGGAACACGAAGGCACGTGGACTGGGTGGGCTTTGCCAACCAGGAACCGAACACGATACTATAACAACGCACAAAATCCAACAGTTGAGTTTGCCCGTTTGTCAAGAATAATATCTCCCCTTTCGGACACACCCAACATAAACGACACACAACACAAATCTACCAGAAAACCTCTCCCTCGTTGCATTTCGCTGTGCTATTCGAATTCATTCTTATCTTCAACATCCAATATGCTTCCCGAAAAACGAGTCGCTCGCCTTGTCCAACAGGCAGACATATCATTAAGCAGCGATCCTCTTCGGTCTTGGAATCTCTTGACCGACGCCCTCGCTATCTCACCATACGACCCCGATCTCTGGCAACAAAGAGCTATCGCCCATCTCAAGCTAGGATATCCAGACCTAGCGATCGGTGATGCGTATCGAGCTTTACTACTAGTACAAGAGCTACTAGAGGCGCATGAAGAGTCTGAGTTTGGATTTGCTGGTTTAGCAGCTTGGAGGGGTAGGAGGGCGCAACCCAAGGACACATTTGCGACCGATGACGCCGTTGCTGAGGAGGCCTCAAATGAAGTTGAGGAAACGGAGCAAGATTATGAGTCTATACCAAAGATAACGGAAACCGAAGACGAGGATCTTAAGAATACGGATATTTTGGCGAGAAGGTTGATATGCTCTTCTTTGCTGGAGATTGGGTGTTTGTTGGATGCGTGGGAGCAGGCAGATGCTTCTATCAAGGTTCACCCTGAGGATGAGGAGTTACGCAAGATATATAAAAAAGCGGATGAGAAAGTTAAACAGGGGCGGGAAAAGGGAGTATCTGATTTCCAGTTGCGCGGGGGAGAGGTTGCAAGGGTTATCTATCCATGGAACACCTTTGAACCGGACAGAACATCAGAGGAGACCGTGGCCCATCTCAATACCTTTGTTAACGCGGCTTCCTCTGGAAACTTTGAGGTGAAGGTGACGGAATTACCAATGTTAGTACCAGATGCTAAAGAGGAGGGCAAAGTGGTCACGAAAACATCAAGGCAACTTGGGGTATACGCTACAAAGGATCTACCGACGGATACGCAAGTATTCAGCGAACGGAGTATTCTGACAGTCAATAACCGCCTCTTCGACCCTCTTTGCGACTGTTGCAACGGGCCATTGGACCCACTCAATACCTTCTCTTGTGACAGCTGCGACGATGTAATGTTTTGTTCGACATTATGCAAGGACGAAGCAATGGAGAAATACCACCCGCCACTATGCGGAATCGATATCGACTTTCTGTTTAAATCGGCGCATACACGGCACTCCGTTGCTAACGACGCATCTGCGACTGCATCGTCGAGTACTCCAACAAAAGCTCTTTACAGCCTTCTGTTGCTCCGTACGCTGGCAATGGCATTAACTCAAGATGTTAATCCACTTGAGATTCTACCGGTGAAATATCTTTACGGATCCTCCCCGCCACCGCCACCGCCTCAAAAACCACCAACTCTTCCTTTCACCTTCTCAGATAACATTCTCTCAGTCTTTCACATCCTAACCCGTCTCGAAGTCGACCCTTTCAAAGTCTCACTCCACACATTCGATATCTGGCATACTCTTACCATTCATTCCAAAATTCTTGGAACCGCATCCGCAAGACATAACCCGACAAGCGGGCAGCCTGAAGTTGCGGCGTTACATCTTTGTTACAGTCTTGTGAACCACGATTGTGAACCGTGTTTGATGTGGGAATGCCAAAGCGAAATGAAGTTTAGGACTTTGAGGGAGGTGAAGAAGGGGGAGGAGGTTAGGGATTGTTATACGGATCCGAGGATTGAGAGTTGGAAGAAGAGGAGGGAGTGGCTGATGGGGAGTTTGGGAGGGGGGTGTAGATGTGGGAGGTGTGTTAGGGAGAGTGAGGCGGATCCGTGAAATCTGTGCTCATAAATATGGTAGGTGACTTGAGCTTGCGCCCCGAAGAGATTTGGATATCATGGAATACGTCCGATAGTTAGAGTTTTGGCGTACAATGTGCCTATAGAGAATTTTATCTCCCACGAGATGACTATTCCTGCAGAGGAAGCGCCATCCCCAAGTAAAACCCAGGTTCATCCAAGTCATGATTTCGGTAGCTATCACGACATCCGGCCGTACAAATTAGCAACCTTCGCTCATAAGTCAAAAGATACGTTAGTAATCAGGCTCTCGTACCTTAATATGCCGATTGCTCCTGGGGAAAACATCAAAGGTAGTTGATTATCCAAAGGGTACTTCAACCACCGCTTCACGAATGCTCTTAAAATATGGCCATGTGCCACCTTAAGATCAAGTATTGGGAATCAGCAGTCTCGTAACCAAGGATCTAGTGTATAATCGAACTTGCATGGAACTCCAGGAGAAGAAACTAACCAAAACCACATCAGCTGACCCCTCACCATTCATACACGGCTCCTGAATTTCACGAATCTCAGATATCAATCTGTCTAGCCTTTCGGTAACCTGTTGCGCAGATCTAGATATGGTGAGTTTTTTAATATCAGCTCTAATATTCCTACTTTTCTTGGTATCGGGGAATTCTGCGCACTCTCCCCCCTCACACCCATCCCTCCAAATATCCCACTCAACATGCCCATCCAACCCCCTCTCTTTCCTCCCCGCCCTAATTTCTCCCACCAACAAGCCCTCATAATCTCCATAATTCCATTCTGCGATATCTTCTGTGATCACCGCATTATAAGTTCCAGGTTCTGTACTTGAGTTATTGAATAACAACCCCAAGGTTTGCAGCGCTCTTTTTCTCGGGCTAACCCATATGCGAGCTATTCGAGCCGGATCGATTAATTTTCCGGATCCTACGAGGTAAGATGCTGTTCCCTTGACTTGTGCGATGCCGGTGTGTGTGAGTTCGAGGTCTGTGGTTCCGGTGTAACGGCCGTTTTTGGTCCATTCGGTTTCACCTGTGGATTAATATTTTTTAGTTTATTAGTCAGTTGTTAGGAATGATACCACGATCCGGCAGAGCAGTTTCGTGCTTGGTGGGGCTTAAGATGGTTACCATGACGGACTAGGAAAATGCGGGGCGTGGTGGCGTCTAGATCGGACATTGCCGCCTTGTAATTAATTCCAAAGATGTTTTTTGAAAGGCTATCAGAACGGCTGGTTGGAATTCGGAGTCGGGTACTGCACCGCAAAACCTGGGATTTACATCAATATTGTATTTGGGATGAGGGGAAGTAATTCGATTCAATTCGTATGTATGCCAATAGAGCTGCCAGAAGTATGGTCACATGACGTTGTTACTAGCGTTATTAGTGTTGTTGTTGCATGGCTCCATAGCATGCAATCTTAACAAGAACAACACACAAGATTCTGACAAGAACATAACAGGAATCATTCGAGAACTGCTAACAAGCAACACGAAAAATGTAACAATCAGTACAGAGTACCGGCGGTTGACTAAATGTTTGATGTATCTAAAATTTTACGTACTCAGGTATTCCGATGCCAGGATTAATACTGAGACAGGACCCAATTAAACAAAAGTTTACCACAAAATCCTGCCTCCAAAGAATACCTCCCCGTGACAAAAATCTCAGTCCCGTAAGCACAACTCGACGCATCACCAATGAACAATACTCTAAATCAATGCGCCCATGGATTCGATGCGAAATTAACTTGACTTCTTAGTTAACTTTTACGCACTTCGAAGACCTTGCCACATGTTTTGACATTTTAAATTTTGCGTTGAAATGCCCTTGCTTCGATTCTTTACTTTACGCAAGTAACCTTGATCAATCGAAGCGAACCGCAAGCGTATCTCATGAATTCAACGTATAATTAACTATAGCTTTCGAAATAAATACTAGGTCGGTACCGTCATCCTAAGGATCAATATTTTACTAACCTCATATCTACTCGTCCGGGTATGATGATATATCAGCAAATCTTAAACTCCACTTCAACCATACCCTCCCAACCCTTTCCCTCCGTCTCCTCCTTCTACAGCGATTACAAGAACAATTCTCCAGACTATTCCCGCAGCTCCTAGAAACATCAGAGACCAATCAACAACAACATCACAAACCACAATCCTTGCGACATTAATAACAAAACATCCCACCCCCGACGCCGTTCGAACGGAACATACCCTGGTCTCGAGCATTCCCAGTAGGAGCAGTGTTCATGTATCCAGGCAGGTTGGGAGTATTTTCCGGGATGCGTTGGGGGAGTTGCGAAGTTTAAACAGTGGTAGCAGTGATAACAATAATGAAGGGAGAAATACGGGAAGAAGATGACGATGGAGTATATGAAGAAATAAAGATATGATTGTCAGGGACGGAGTTTTGGGTTGGGTATCTCTTCCGTTCTCTTCGTCTTATATTAGATATTTAAGCTTACGATTATAAATTGTGAGAAAGCGAGGGATGGTGGTATGCAATATATACAACTTGTGAACTGGTTTTTTAAAGCTGCGATTACCTAATTCTGGGAATTCGGTGAATCTTCTTGATATCTTCGCCGCGAAGTACTTCATTTTAAAACATATTGAACGATGATAGTTCATCGACAGGTTTTATAAGTTGAGTGGAGCAGGCCGGCAAGGGTGGAGGACCCTGGTCCGTGCATTGTCCGAACCCGATTCGCTAGCCAACTGGGGAACCCAGGGACCGACCCACAGCTCAGCTACTCCAACCTATCATCTCATCTTATCATCTCCAAGCTGTCAGACTATCATCACCCATCTCCAATTCAATCACACCCATCACGCTTCTCCCTTTTCCCTGTCGCCTCCCTT
This sequence comes from Arthrobotrys flagrans, assembly GCF_004000055.1. NCBI lineage: Eukaryota > Fungi > Ascomycota > Orbiliomycetes > Orbiliales > Orbiliaceae > Arthrobotrys > Arthrobotrys flagrans. The sequence continues at coordinate 5,447,940 of NW_027137547.1, forward strand.
TTTTTCACGCCACGCAATCACTCATAGTCCAACCAAGTTAGCCTCGCCGACCGAGATCTGTCATTTAAAGAAGTCACCCGACCGTCGCGATGTCAGATCCCATGGATACCGACCAACCTTCACTTCCACATCCAGCCGAACAATCTCTCGAAGGTGTTTTGTTTCCTGTATGTCTTTTACCTCATCTTCATCTCGTAATCATCATCAGGTCACTCCGTACTACTGCCTAAAATTCTCAATCGCTTGGGACTTCGCTAACCAAAACCTCCCGTTTTTACCCTAAAAAATAAAAATTAGACATCAACATCAACACCCCCTCCAAACAATACCAATAATCCACGTCAAATCTCACGACTATCCCATCCACCACCTCCAATCGATAGTCCCGTCCTATCGGCCGCCCATACACCCTCAAAACCGGCTTCTCCACCGACCATCTCAATGAATAATATGAAGGAGGATGCACCGACAGTTACAACAACGACGACAAGCAGTAGTAGTGGGATGCTGTTGAATGCCAATGGAAGGATTGTTGGTGGAAATAATACGGGAGTTATTACGGGAGAAGGGAAGGGAGCCGGAGCTCCGGTTAGGCAGTATTTGAATGAATTTGTGACGCCGTATTTGTTGGAGGGGATGAAGATTATTGCGAGGGATCAGTATGTTTCTTACTCTGTTTATATTTACTTCCCTTTTTGGAGATAGCTAGGTGGATGGGGGAGGGCTAATTGACGGTGGTGATGATGGCTTAGACCGGCGAATCCGTTGGAAGCTTTGGGAAGATATCTCATCCAACAATCACAGATCTACGAGACGACGACGTACGGAGGACAACAGCAACAGCAGCAGCAGGAAGGAGGGACGCCGAGAGCTGAGGTGAAGATGGAGGAGGCGGCTTAGAAAGCGAGGGCTCCTGTCATGATACCGAATTCGAATGGTCCTTTCGTCATGGGATCGACTGTGAACGATCCTATCGTCATACCGACTGCGACGACTACGGCTACTGCTACCGTTGCTACTACCGCTGGTAGTACCGCCAAAGGGAAGAAAGTTTCGAAGGGAAAGAGGAAGAGGTAGCGTATGTACGATACAAGCTTTGACCGAGTCCGCCTTACCTAGGTACCAAGTATCCGGAAGGTTGGCTGGATGGAGCTTTGCATATTTTTTGCATTGTTTAGCGGCTGTCTTTTTTTTTTTTTACCTTTGAAACAACCACCGGCTACGACTCGGACTTATTAATATTTTAATGGGATAATAAAAATAAAATAAAAACCAAAAAATGGGACGATTTCGGGCCGAGTGGAGGATATCATGCATGATTAGATGGATCGTATCGTGATATCGTATCCCGAGAAATAATTAAATTTAATTATATTAAGTATCATCGTCGTCCCAACGTTTTTGTTTTAAGGCGAACTTCCTCGGGCCTTGCTAAAGTTCGTGGCAGAGGAGGCAGAGAAAGAGGGCTGGTCGGCTGTTGGCCGGCATTTCCCATTCCATGGCCGCAGTTGGTGCACCTGTCTTGGAACACCGCGCTGACATGTGAACCGCGCTAGTTCTTGTCGGCAGCAAATGCCATGTGAAAACCTGCCAGCCAAAGAGTCTGGGAGAATCGGCAGGGCGGCGATTGGCTGGATTTGAACCAAAGTCCATCATCACGCGACGAAATAGTCAACTCCCCAGGACGGGCACAGTTGCTTCCTTTTGTTGCTTCATCTGCTTCTGCTTCGGTCTTCTCTTTCACAAGCCAAAACTGGAGATCGAATACCTGCCTATTGCGAGTGGCATCTTCCCCAGAAGGAGGCTGTTGCTTTATATGTAGTCGGCATCCCCGCAAAAGGTTAACTTGCATTCTTTTACCTGGCTTTACTTTCTTCCTCTCACCATCATCTTCCTTCTCTTCCCTCTCTCACCTCACTTCAACATCATCATACTCACGCATCATTGCTTACTGGAATAAGAACAGACCCGACTTCTTCACCTCCTCTATTCCTCACCTGTAGCACATTCTATTCTTTTTGTTCTCTTCAAATAATAATCATACAATGTCCGGTCCACGAGTATTAGTCGTCGGAGGTGGCTGTAAGTTCTTTCTTCTCTCTCGAATTCACCTCGGTAGAGCTCTTCTTCAGGCTAACTTCTCTGCGTCGAAAAGTGTCCGGTCTCAGCGCCGCTCACACCGTCTACCTCGCTGGTGGAAACGTTACCGTCCTCGATAAGCAAGGTATTTACTCTTCCCGCCCTCTTTCTTTTCTCATGATCCATTCTATCCTATGATATCCGCGTCGGATGTCATGAAATCTCGGAGTCGGCGGGTGGGCCCTGGCGAAATCCGGGGTTGGTCCAGTTCGTTTGGGGAGGCAAAAAAATGAGCCGAGGTTATGCACCACCACCACCACCACCACCACAATGCGACTGCTACCAAAGCTCTGGTACCTGCACTGGTTGTTCAAGCTCATGACAGCCGCGGGTAGATTGGTATCAACTATTGAGATGAAGGTTGGCTTGGCATTGTTAAGAGAGAAACTAATCGAGTGCAGGCTTCTTCGGCGGAAACTCCACCAAGGCCACTTCCGGCATCAACGGCGCCCTCACAAACTCCCAGGTCGAGTTGGGCATCCAGGACTCCGTCAAGCAGTTCTACGATGACACCCTCAAGTCTGCCCGAGACAAGGCCCGTCCGGACCTCATCAAGGTCCTCACCCACAAGTCCGCCTCTGCCATCGAATGGCTCCAGGAGGTCTTCAAGCTCGATCTCACCCTCGTCTCCCGTCTTGGTGGTCACTCCCAGCCACGTACCCACCGTGGTCATGATGCCAAGTTCCCCGGTATGGCCATCACCTACGCTCTCATGCAGCGTCTCGAGACCCTCGCCGAGGAGGAGCCAACCCGTGTCACCATCCTCAAGAAGGCCAAGGTTACCAAGTTGAACAAAACCGGTAACAAGATCACCGGTCTTGAATATGAAATCGATGGCAAGACCTCTACCCTCGACGGCATCGTCGTTCTCGCCACCGGTGGTTACGCCGCCGACTTCTTCAGCGAAGACTCCCTCCTCAAGCAATTCAAGCCGGAGGTTCTCAAGCTCTCCTCCACGAACGGCACCCACGCAACCGGTGACGGTCTCAAGATGGTCCGTGCCATTGGCGGAAACGCCATTGACATGGAAAAGGTCCAAGTCCACCCTACCGGTCTCGTCGATCCCAAGGATCCCCAGAACAAATGGAAGTTCTTGGCCGCCGAGGCTCTCCGTGGCGAAGGTGGTATCCTCCTCAACGCCGAAGGAAACCGTTTCTGCGACGAACTCGGCCACCGAGACTACGTCTCCGGCGAGATGTTCAAGAACAAATTCCCCATCCGTTTGGTCCTTAACTCCAAGGCCTCCAAGGCCCTTGACTTCCATACCCGTCACTACTCCGGCCGTGGTCTCATGAAGAAGATGACCGGTGCCGAACTCGCCAAGGAGATCGGCTGCGGAGAAGCTCACCTCCAAAAGACCTTCCAAGAATACACCGCCATCGCCGACGGAAAGAAGAAGGACCCGTGGGGCAAGCGTTTCTTCCACAACACCCCCTTCGACATCAACGACGAATACTTCTACGTCGCCCTCATGGAACCGGTCGTCCACTTCACCATGGGTGGTATCGAAATCAACGACCAAGCTCAAGTCCTCAACGGCGAGGGCAAGCCATTCGAAGGTCTCTTCGCCTGCGGTGAAGTTGCCGGTGGCGTCCACGGTGCCAACCGTCTCGGTGGTTCCAGTTTGTTGGGTTGCGTCGTTTACGGTCGTGTGGCCGGTGACTCCGCCACCAAGCACCTCTTACAAACCGTCCTTAACAGCGCCGGATCCAGCTCCGCCGCCCAGAGATTGGGACAGATCTCCCTACACTTGGATCCTAGCAATCCCGGCCGTTTGGTCGTCGACTGGTCCGCCAACGGCACCCTTCCAGCTCAGGTAGCTCAGCCTACCCAAACTGCTACATCAGAGTCAGTACACGAAACCACCACCACCTCTACCCCCTCATCTTCTGCTGCCCCCGCATCAAAGCCTGACCCGAAGAAATTCTCAATCCCAGATAAAGAATTTACAATGGAAGAGGTAGCGAAGCATAATAAGAAGGATGATGTGTGGGTTGTAGTCAAGGGTGTCGTTATGGACCTTACGGGATTTTTGGATGATCACCCCGGTGGTGCTAATGCGATCCTGAACTTTAGCGGAAGGGATGCTACCGAGGAGTTTGAGATGTTGCATGATGATGAGGTTATTCCGAAGTATGCGCCGGCGACCGTGATCGGGCGGGTTAAGGGGCAGGAGGTTACGCTTGAATTTTAAGGAAGGAATAGAAGAGGAGGATTTTGTTTTTTTTCTATATCAATGGGGAGTTTTTTTTGACTTGCTGTTCAACGCGTGCCTTCTGCTTCTGGTTATATATATTTCGATTTACTTTTTTTTTGAATGGGCGAGCAAAATGTATTATATTTATTATTATATTAAAAATGAATACAGTGGGTTCGAAGCCCGGATATATTACCACGCAGTTATTTTGCTCCTCGGTCGTTAATAGCATACATGTCCAGAAAAAGGCTCGGAGTGGATAGCTGGTCAGATTATTTGATCTGATCGACGGAAGTCTGTGGGTTTCACAATGATGGAGAGGAATTCCGGGCTGAAGTCATGGACGTTGAAAATATTTCAACCCTTTCTCTGAGAATGAATGGATGTCCCGCGAAACACGACGGTATTCAAGAGATTTGTTAGAGGTTCTCGGTATACCCTGCTTTGAAAGTTTGAGAGGATTCGAAGGGGGGCTCGTTGCTAGAACCTAACTCTCATAAGAATCATTGTGCTAAATATGGGGATTAATAGCTCCGAATCTTGCGATAAGTTCGTTCGTGAGAATACCTCCTAGGATCCCAGGAGCAGTAACATGTATCATACCCGAGTGATCCGTTCGGGCTTGCTGTCGGTACCCGTTCTTTCTCCGAAGGTAAGCCTCGGATGAAATAATTAGAGTCGTATGCATATGCTGCACCGGCTATCAAACATATTGTAAGCCAATACACCGAAAATAGGAATTGCAAGACGGAATTAAAATAGTAAGTATGGTTTCCGTGAGCCTCGAACCCAAAGATCTAGGTGTCCTTGGTTGACTCGTTGGGTAACTTGAGTTTCTCGACCAAGGTTTGTTCCCGCCTGGCTCTGTAGAAATAGATTCATGAGTTGAGTTAAGAGACGCTACCAGTTATTTGATAGAATGCCACTCAATTGTATTGGGTTGGTGTGCCGATTATGGACTAATGGACGGGCCAACTACCGTATACCTTCATTTATATCTGTAATTGATTCTTATAAGGAAACTAGACTGGCGTAGAAATTATTAGATGAAATGGTAAGTAGTAGTATAGTTCTGAAAGTGGCACCGGTCAATTGCCTTGGCTCTACTGACGCTGCCTTTGATGGATTCATTCCAAGTGGAATGAAAAATAATAGTTTTAAGGACCGATTGCGGCATGATGTGCACAAGACCGTTCCAGCATATGCATATACATATCATATCGCCAAGAGTGCAGTAGGATTGTACGACCCAAACGCCGGATAGTGACGGTAACGATATACGACTTCTTCCAACTGGGTCAACTTGTCTCCGGATCAATTCGATTATTGTACGGCTTAAGTTTTGAATACATAAGAGGCTTAATAACCTGCTTTCCCCATCGATCTGTGGGTCAAAACTAGCTAAATGGCGGCATGCCGGCAATGCAGAGTTGGCAAATTTTCAATCCTTTGGGTAGGCGGTGGACTTGATCAAGTTGATTCGAATTCCGTATCTTTGGATACTGGATCCTGCAGCCGTAACTTACCAGATCCTTGGGATCGATTTTGCATTTTCGTCGGTAATCGCATAATTAACACAGGTGAGAGATAGTAGTTGTGTTCATAAGAAACAGTATTTTTGTTAGCCTGTACGATTAAGCTGCTCACTCACTGCCTTTGTATCATTAAGCACGAGCTCGAAGCTAGCTACAAATTTGATAACGCTAGCTCGTATAATGCTTGCAGCTGCGGGAGATGTTACCACCATCTTATTAATGAAAGTCTTGACGAGGAGAATTCCAATCGAACTATCGACGAGGGACAAGCCTTGTGGAAAAGCAAAACTTCGCCCAAGTTTCCCAAAACTTGGGATATCCTTAGTGGATCTTCCATCATGTAGCCATTGGTACTAAGCAGGATAACACCCCCCGCAAAAGCTACTGCGATAGCTGGAAGCTTACATGCAAAGTAGGCTGAACACACTGGAACGCCCACGCTCAAGATACTAAATACCTAATTCATACAATGCATGATAAGATATTATAACGACATTCAATTCGCTTTTGTTCATGCAATCGAGAACGGAATCGAATCCTTCGAATCCATGGTCTTGTTCTGCAGTTGGCCTAGTGAAACATCGTTCGTCGGACCCAGCTCCAGTCTGGCGTGGTTTCCCGAGTCACAACGCTTAGCCCAACACACAAGGCCGGAATTACGCCACCACGGCCACAAAGTTAATCAGACGTCGCCTTTGCCTTGGTCTCGTAGCCAGCGACAACCTCCTCGACTGTGCGTCTCTGCCAACTACCACCACCACCCACAGCCACAATATCACCCTCTCGCAGCTCTCCGATAACACCGTCACAATGAACGCCGAAGAGCGAGACCTCCAGTTATACCCCATTGTCCCCGAGAACCTCGTCGCAAACTCTAAGGTACGTCACGCATCTCCCACTACATCCCCCGAGCTTTCACCCTACTAACCTCCAACCAGACAATCTCCGACCTCCACTCCCTATCCTCATCCCTCCTAGGAATTGCAGCGGGCATCTTAGGCCTGGAGTCCTACACCGGTTTCCTCTTCTACCTCCTCGGCACCTTATTCGTCAGCACATTAATAGTTACCTTCGTCATGGGTGGAAAACCAGAGGTTTATAGTCGCGGCGGGTGGAAGGATGTGATTGCTGCGGATGTGACGGGTGGGGTTATGGGTTTCGTTTTGACGTGGACGTTATTCTTTGGGTTGGTTAGGGCGTAGGATTCTTTTATATCCGATCTTGTGGGGTCGTCTGTGTGGGCGATGTTATACTTGAAGACAAGGCGTTTTAAGGCGCGTTTTTTTGTGGATCGGTTGTTTATCTAGATACTAGGCAATGGTTCGTCTTGGTTCGTAATGTCCGATTTCGAGACGAGATAATGGCTATTTCGGGGGCTGAAGGTGGTTATGTATAATACGAAAGCCCGTCGCGCCACACACCGCCGCGCCACGAACCTCTACAATAGAAACCACGAAACCTAAACAACGTCCGCCATGCATATATCTTAATTTCCCCGCAAACTTTTACTAATAATACATAATAAGTCTACATCTCATCATATCATACACCCTTTCTATCCACCTACGCCACGGTAATAAACGCCCTCTTCTTACCACTTTTCCCCTTCTGCCCTTTCTCATACTCTTCAACATCCAAATACCCACTTTGGGCTTTACTTCCAACCTTTTCCTTAATATACCTAACCCCAGCCAGATTAAATCCCATCTCATCCTTTTGTCTTCTCAGTCCCTCTTTCAATGCATTCCTAATTCCCTCTAACAATCCTCTCGTCTTCTTACTAGCAACCACACTTTCATGGTGTGTCTTCAGTAAGAAAAACAATATCCTACAAGTCAATGGCATATTCCACTCCTTTTTCGCCCATATCTCCAAGATCCTGAAAAAGTCTATGACTTTATCGAATGGAAGTACCAATAGCGCGTCTTGTAGATGACTAGCTTGGACCTTTGTAACCGTATCGAAGACATATTGTTCAGCCGAGATATCGTTGAACGCTCGGAACATTATGTTTCTTTCTGGTTTTGGTATCTTGGCGGTAGGATTAGCTGCTACGTCTGCTTCGTAGGCAGCCAATAAGTCCAGGTCGGCTATTGCGAGGTCTAATGCCTCAATTATGCGCTCACCGTCCATGAGGGTTTCCATCGTCTGTTTTCCCGCCCGGGTGGATTCAGGCTCTTCATTGTTGTCATTTAGACTGGTTTCTTGGAGGGATTGGGTCAGGTTTGATTCGTAGAGTTCTTCCAGTTCTTTCTCTCGCTCTTCCTCCAAGAATATCTATAATATTAATTAGCCTCTGATATCCCGATCGATGTGACGTTAAGTATGTCCTACCTGATCATCTGTCTCCTCCCATATCCTAATACTCCTATCATGGCCCGCACTAACCACGATCTGCTCTCCCCTCCCCTTACTGACCGCCAAAGCCCAGACTTCACCAAAATGTCCCTCCATCTTCATGATATTCTCAAATTTATCTCCATCCCAGTACTTCAACATCCTATCCTTACTTGCCGAAAAGAAGTTATGACTGTTCTTTTCGAAACCGACAGCCATTACACTGTCCGTATGGGCGAAGAACGATTTATGACAGTCACCAAAGTCTAGACCCCATAGTCTTACATTCTTGTCGGCGGATGAGGTTGCAATGAGTTTTGAGTCTGAGGATATATCCATTGAAAGTACTGGGAGTTTGTGGCCGTAGAGGTTGTGGAGAAGTTTTAGGCTGTCTGCGAAGAAGACTTTGACGGTGTTGTCGAGAAGTGAGACTGCTAGGAGTTGACCGTTGGGTGTGAATTTTAGGGACAGTATGTCGTCGTTCAGTTTCAGCGTTCTGTTTTGGACGAGGCGTAGCTTCGGAGTCGTGCGGTTTGTACCTAGAACTTCTTCTTGGACTATTTCGAATTTCCAGAATTTAGCGGATTTATCTGCGCTTCCTGTTACCACGCTGCGTCCGTCGGGGTGGACGTGTAAAGACCATATTTCCTTTTCATGGGCTTGAACGGTTTCGATGATTGTCGCCGAGGCGAGGTCGAAGAGTTCCAGATCGCCGGATTTGTTGCCCACCACCACAATTTTGTCACCTGGGAGGAAGGCACAGCAAAGGGCATAGCCGCATTCGAATGTTCTCACGCAGCTTCCGGTACGGACGTTCCAGATCTTTAAGGAACCATTAGAGGCGGATGCGAGGAGTGAGTTGTCGGAGCTTAATGATAAGGCACGGACATCGGTGCGGTGACCGGGAAGTTCAACTGAGTAGAGCTTTGTGTATTCGGATATCGAGGCATCTTTGTCCTTTGACTTTTCCTTAGTGGATGGGATGTCGTAAAATTCGAGGAGGTTGTTGGTGGTCGAGACCATTAGTTGAAGAGATTTCGATTTACTGCTGCCAATGGCCCAGTGGACTGAACGAGCTTTCCCTGGCGTTCGAACGAGTGTGTGCTGAACGAAGACATCCGCTACGTCGAGTTTGACATCTTCGTCGTCATTCATTTCTACGTCCTCAGCAGTGTCGTCCTTACCTTTACCCCTCTTCCTCTTCTTTTTCCTACTAATCACTTTCTGGATTTCCTTCTCGTTTCGGACTTTGAAGATCTCCACGGATTTGTCAGAACCATGTGCAGCGAAGAAGCGACCGTTCGGGTGCCAGGCGATAGAGTATGGTCTTTCTCTGCTGTTCCTGTGAATCAGGCCCTGCTCTGCGATTCTTATTACATCTTCGCCTGCTCCGGTGGTAGCAATAACCCGTCTTTCGATCGTCCATACTTTCATTTCCGCATCATTACCAGCCGTTATAGCACCCTCTTCATCAGCCGTCACACCCAACGCCCAACATTCTCCTGCATGCGCAACATGAGTTTCCACGCAATGTTGGCTCGACAAATCCCACAATTTTATCAACGTATCCTTCGCCGTTGTTAACAGATACCCATTATCGATCGTAGCCTGTGGTACTACATCGTCCGGAAAGTCTTCGGCTTTGAAGTGTAGGAATTCCAGACCGGTGATTTGATCCTTATGGCCCTTAAGTTTGAATAATCCGACTTCGGCGATTAAATCCCAGATTATAATGTCTGTGTCTCGAGAACCGCTTGCGAGACGGGTTCCTGAGGCGTCGAAGCATAATGTTGTGATTGCAGATTTATGGCCATTGAAGGTGACGATTATTGTAGAGGTTTTAGAGTCCCAGAGGCGTATTGTTCCGTCTGCATGGCTTTTGTTTAGCATTAGCTGCTGTTTAATATGAACGGTGTATTATCGAATAACCAGTGGATAGAATAGTAACAGTTGAATACGCACCCAACAGCGAAGATGTCCTCATCCGTCCGACTTTGTTTTAGACAAGTAACTTCGGATTTACAATTCTTATCCCGCCATCTTGAGAGTAATTCGCCCTTCTTGACGTCCCATGTTAAAACTTCTTCGTTGGCGGGGACTATCGCCAGACCGGCGCTGGTTCGAGATGCATTGCTTGATGAAGTCGAATCCGGTGTCCAGATGATATTCGACGAAGCAGAAGTGATAACGCCGAATGATCGCGATTGGGCGAAACGGGCGTAGGATTTGACCATTTTATTCCATCGACTGTTTTTTATATCGTAGTTATTAAAAAGAGATGCGCTTTAGTAGGAAAAAAAAGTTCGAGGTTTTGGAGTTTAGTTTTGCGACCGAGCTAGGATTTTTTGGTGGTCGGAGTTAGCTAAGCTCCGATACTGAGTTGTGCGTCGTCCACGGCGTAGGTTTCAGCACTAACAAACCCACTGGTGGGGGATGCTACGATACGGCGAGTACGACGTATTACACCAAAGCTACAGCTGCTCAAGCTACCGTCAGCCAGCCAATCGAGCTTCATCAGACAACCAAACAACCTCCAACGAACCGGTCGCGATGTTGCTCCTCGAATACCACAATCTTCTAATTCATCAGATCCTCACCGAGAGGTTCAACAGGTATGCACTCCCTTTTATCTACCATTCAATTGCATGTCCATGAAATAGCTAGCTAATTCGTATGCTAAACGGGTGAAAAAAGCCCCACCCCGGCTTCAATCGACCAAGTCATCCCGGACTTCGACGGCGTCATATACCACATTTCTACACCGGATACGAAGACTAAGATATTGGTTTCTTTATCGATCAAATGTTATAACGACTTGATCCGGTACGGTGCGCAGGAGGTTCTGCAGCGGGAGTATGGGAATTACATTGTTGAGCCGGAATCTGGATATGACTTTTCGCTATTGTTGGATCTAGAGGCTTTGCCTGAGGACCAGGGTATATTCCCTCTACAATCAAGAATATCTGAATAGATATCAGGAATACAATGCTAATAACGGTGGACTTATGGTAGAACAAAAAGACGACCTCGTCCGTCGCGTCTCCCTCCTAAAACGCAATGCCATGGCCGCCCCCTTCGAACGCGCTTTCGACACCCACTACACCCTCTCCGCCGAATCCTCAAAATTCACCTCCGAATCCGCTCCATCTTCCTCCGACACCGAAGTAATGGCAATCCACTACCGTGACGAAGAAGCAATCTACATCAAACCCTCCCACGACCGAGTAACCGTCATCTTCTCCACCGTCTTCCGTGAAGAGACAGATCGTATCTTTGGAAAAGTGTTCTTGCAAGAATTCGTGGATGCTAGGCGTCGTGCTATTCAGAATGCGCCGCAGGTGTTGTATAGAACTGATCCGCCGTTGGAGATCAGAGGGTTGAAGGGGGTTGTTGATACGGGTGTTGGGGATGTGGGATATGTTACTTTTGTGCTGTTCCCCAGACATTTGAAGCCTGATAGGAGGGATGAAGTTATCAGTCATATTCAGACTTTTAGGGACTATTTCCATTATCATATCAAGGCTGCTAAGGTGTGATTGCCTCCTTTCCCTTTTAGTGACCATTGGAGATATAGATTTGTGCTAATATTCGGTTACAGGCCTACATGCACTCGAGAATGAGGAAGAGGGTCAGTGACTTCCAGAAGTACTTGAACAGAGCTAAGCCGGAGAACGCGGACAAGGAGAGGAAGACGGCTAGCGGTCGGTCGTTTAGAGTGCAGAGCTAGACGATATCTGTTTTTGTAAACCCTCCGGTGTAGAGACTACTTCCTTGGTATTTTTACCCTTTTTCTTCGGACGATGATTTGGCATAGCGAGATAAATTTATGAATGGACTATTGTCCAATTATCTTAGGATGCTTAGTAGAGAGTTTATCAGATCTTTATAGAAAAGGTTTGAAAAAAAGTAGGATATGGTTCCAAAGACGAAAATAGCGAATCATCGCCATTTCCGTAGCTTCCTCGGAACTCATACAACGAAGTGAATTTTCTAAAGAACAAAAAAAAATCAGACTCCCAGGAATCACACTCAAAAAAGCGGCTATCCCCGGGCAATCCGTCAGAAGAGAAAAACAATAGTTAAAGCAAAAACAAAAAGAAGGGAATCCCCAACACAAGCTGTGAACATTAAGTAGTCTATCGATACATCCGAATTTGCTGGACTCCATTCCATTTAATTCCCGACCAAGCGCTTAAGCTTATACCACAGTCGCACTCGCAAGCTATGCTTCGCTGCACATGTGCCATCTTCGCTCCAAAACTAAATCAATTGATAAAAAAAGAATAAAGGGGGTAAATCAAATCCAAAATGGTTAAATCTGGGGAGAGGTGATCCAGTCAATGGATCGTTGTGATCTAGGAAATCGCAAAAGGTGGATGTCGTAGCCACGGGGTGGCCACGTGGGGCGGGTAAAAAGTGTCCATATACCGATATACCCATTAAGATGAGGATATAGTCGGACTAATCATCGTATAGGACGAATTCGAAGGACCGAAGGTATCTATTTGAATCATTAATAATTTTTGCAATTTTGTGTTAGATTTGCTATAACAGATGTATCATACCTCTCAAGGTGTATCGGCAACTTGAACCCGTCAATCATACTCGCTTTCTTCAGCGCTTCAACCGCCGTTCGAAAATATGGTTGCGCCTCAGAACTAACTGTTACATTTCCCAAACTCATATTCGCTTCTGCTTGCTATTTACCCATATAATTTATCAATTATTAGCTTCATCTATAATCTCAACAAGAGAAGGAAAGACCTACGAAAACATAAACATCCCCGAAAACCCCACCGCCACGATCTTCCATTGCCTCAACCGCTCTTCCCAGGAACTCGACGGCGGGGAATAAACAGGTTCTGGCATCTACGTACACCCCTTCCTGGCGTTTCCGGTCTTGTTCGACTGTATCACGGTCTTCGTCGGCGGAAGTCCAGTCATTGTTAGTGAAGGGAAAGGAACCGCATGAAGAGGAGGAATTGGAACCATCGGAGATTTTGCTGAGGTATTGCTGTGACTTCAGGAGCCAGAGGCGGCCGAGGAGGGTTAGGGAGGGGTGGTGTGTTGGGTTTGCTAGTGTTTGGTTTTGTTAGTAAAAGTTGAGAACCGATATAAAAATAAATGGAGTTTAAGGAAATAAAATTCGACGTAGGAAGTGCAGATGCGCAGCCTTTTCGAGGAATGCAATCGTGGCTATTCCTACTCATGTTGAATGAACAGCGAAGGAAGAACCCATAGAACCGTAAGTATGATGAGCCTTCATTCACATCCCATTAACCCTTCTGCATCATGTATAAGAAAACCTACATAGCCGCTATACCCCGTCATCGCATTGCATTTCCACCGACATCGCCGTGTGGCGGACATGCAAAATGCAGTAATTGCATCCCCGGCCCCTGCATCTGGTCTTTCGTGCTACACGCTCTGACCAACGTTTCAAAATCCAACACTACAATGTGTTGAATGTTCTTCCCAAACCCTTTGTTAATTTGTCACGGGCAAACAACCTTCGTCATATAGTCGGCAAGGCCGGACAAGTTGATCTCGTAACGCAAACTCGGGCAGGGGACGGTACCACGGTACATTAAACATTCCGATCAAGAAACCAAAATGACGAAGTTGAATTGCCTCAAACAATTTTTTTCGTCTGTGCTCTTCCAGGCCTTCCCCGAAGTTTCCAAATATAAAACGGTCCCGACGGATGCCGCCGTTCGACAGGGATCGGGAAATGACACACGGTCAACACCACTAGTAACAAGAACTAGTATGCAGGAAAATATACCGAACTGACGACGCATGGTAAAAGAACGAAGACGACAGAAGGAATAATAAAAGTAAAGCCAAAAAAGGATTAAGACTCACATTCGATAACCCCGCCAAGTCCTCTCTCTACCCACCCTGCGAGTCGTCTATCCCCACCGGAATCTACATCCCAATACGCTACCTCCAGTATTTCTTCACAAAAACGCACTCGCTCGCCAATAACCATATAATCCCCATCGTCACCACTATTGAACAAATAACGTACCTCCTCCCTTCGTAGGATCTCATAGATTTGTGGAAGGACAGAACGGTAAGTTGCCATAGATGGAGACTGGGATAATAGATGTTTCAGGGTGTATATGTCCTCGTGGCAGAGGGAAAGCCTGAACAGGGTTGTTGGGGAAAACATTGCAGGTGGTTGAATCAGTGGAGATGTCTCAGGCGAGTCTGGAATCCGAGGAGGAATGATTGCTATTGGTAACCGGAAAGGTTCTTCTATAGCCCGTGGGGTGGTAGAGGTGTTAGTTGTGACCTCGACAGGTGTGGTTCGGTAGTTCGTGGGAACAGGAGTTATATCGTCGTCTATTAATGTCTCTAGGTCTGACTGGGATAGATTTTCGACTGGAGGATTTGTAGGTGATTCTTCCTCTTCGTTTTCTTGGGAAGATCCTTCTGAGGAGATAGGGAGGGAAGATCGGTTTCTGCGGAGAATAGAGCAACAAAATATGGATTTTATTGCTGATGATATACTACCTTCTGGTAATGGCATTTATCCCTCTCCGGATGTTGGAAATTTATACTGTCTTTAGAGATAGTATCCGGTTCTTTATTCGGGAGAGTGAATCTTCGGGGAGAGTCGAAGCGGGCCGAGCAAAGCCGAAATATTGAAGTTAACAAAAAAAAAAAAGAAATTCGTAGACGAATATCTGATACCAATCTTGATGAGTATTCAACTTAGCTGATCCGACGGTGAGACCCGACGACGGATACTTTAATATCTAAGGTTGCGGGAATATATGTAGAATATGATATGATGATCCTTTGATCCGATCAAAACTACGACTTTTGGTATAGACGAGTTGTCGTGATAGATCAAAGATATGAGGAACTTTTCAGGCCGCCCCGTGAGACTATCGGTAGTCCCGTGTTAAAAAGTACCTCTCGGCCGTGAAATTATAAATCTGTCCGAAATTGGGCATATATATGTGGCCAAGCCTTATCAGACACAAGTCTAGACTTTGAACTGATATAAAGCGTTCCCACTATATGTTTCTTGGTGTTCGGAACAAAACTAAGATGTGATATGATATATCTATAGAAAAGGATAAGCAATAGGATCTACTATAAGATTCTGCGTCAAGCAATACTAACCAATTATCGTATAGATTTGCTTGATGGAAAGATTTTAGAAGGCGAAAAGGTCGTGATGTTTATATAAGTTTTTTCCGGAATCCTCAAGAATGATATCGACAATCACGAGGTTGTGGTTGACTTTGAATTCAAAATCCTGCTGTCGTACTAGTAACTGCGCGCTTAATCCTATAGGAGAGCATCCCGGACTAGTTTAGCAAATAAGATTCCCAGATTGTCGGGTGCACGGTCTATCAGACACCCCCCGTTAGAACTTGCACAACCTACCTATCGGTTAAATGGATATTCTTTTCGTAATCTCACTATGTAGTCCATACAAAAGCTTTGTCAGATCATTTTTTGCCCCCAAATATCATGCAACAGCTAAGGAGGGTCAACCCTGGTGACGGGCCCGAGAGAGAGGGTGTATGCATATAGCAAATGGTAGGACTGAGACAAAGGCTTCCCGTTGAAGAAGTATGTCCGTATGGTTGGGAAATGTTTCGAAGGGTACCCACCTGAGACGTATGCCGAAATGGGTTTGAGCTCGCTGATGAAATTGCGGGAGAGCGGGAGGTGGTAGGTGGGGTCGTATCGGTTTTAGGCTTGCAGGCTTCCCGAGTACCGGGTTAACCTTGACGACTGTTTCTTGAAGTTTCTTTTGGAAGTGTAGAAGTGGTTGATGATGATGGAACCTAGCGATGTGAGGTTAAAGGTGGGTTGTATGGTTTGAAGTACCACAAGAGAGGGTATAAGATTAATGTAATGACTAGGAGTAAATCCCAGGTAGAATAAGGGTGTCTTCTAGAAAGACCGTCCTGATGGGATTTTCCAGCGAAGCGGAAAAGATCCCAAGATCTAAGTAGCGAAAATACTGGGGACGAATCAGGCCGGACAGGTAGGCCGCTTCAACGAAAGACTTCAACCAGACCAATATTTCTCGTTCTTGAATACGACCGGTATCACCCGATTTCTGAGAATATTCCTATACTCCGTCAATGAATCCTAGCCAATAAAATATTAGAAACAGGTATAAACAGTATAGTATCACAAAAACTGAACTTATAGAAATGCCCAATCGATTATATGTCACAAGTACCATAGGTCACGAGGGTTTGAAACTCCGAAATAGCAAAACGATTCCGAATACAACGAAGTCTGAGCCGCGCCTAGAAATGGCCTTGGAGAATGACTGTATCTGATTTAGTGAAGCCGTGTGATATGATCTATGCTTCTCCTTCAAAGACTACTGCCGACCCGCCATGGTCGTGCTATCCATGCGCCTGCACGTTACCTGTTTTGTAAAACTTGGAAATGGGAAGTATACTTGAGGAGCTCGGTGAGTGGTTCGTTTGTTGTAATTTGCATATGCAGGTCTCAGAGGCATGGAAGGGGATTGGGGGGTCGGTTTAAATGGCTTGTGCTGGGGCTAGTGCGCTGCGTGCATAGTATATGTACTGATGTACTTTCAAGTCATGTTGACAAGACGTACAACGGGTATGTAGACGACGTTCTGTCTTAGAGCCCCACTCTACTAGCTTGAAATCTTCCCGTGACAGGAGGATTGATTCCATAAAGGCGAGCTAGAAAAAAAGATGCCAAAGAAGAACTCGAAGAACCCTAGTTTTGGCCTTCGAGAACCCAAATTTGGTGGAGGCTGAAAACGGTTTGGGGATATTTTCAACCGAAGCTTTTTTTGTCACTTGCTGACTCTTTAACCAGCTCCTTGTGTGATCCGTGTGTCCCCTTGTAGCCTTATCCCTTCCTCTATTTTCATTATCAAATTTGGATCGTGACTTCTCCAACCAATAAGGCAGTGAGGACAAGGTATCCACGAAGAGAGACGGTTATAGCCATAAGAGCCTCGAAAGGAGGCTAGGGACTGAACACAGAGACACACTAAGCCTACCCACCTCCCGCCGGCACAAAGCGAGAGACTAGTCTAGTGTGGGCAAGGGGGGTTCAATATTTGGAAACTTTTAGTACCACTAACTTCGTTCAGTCTAGGGGGTGGCGAAAGGGATTGAAGGGGTGTAATACCCAAGCTCCGACGATGGATCTATAGGTTCAGGATGTGCATATGTATCAAGGGGGGTGTAGGGTGCATCGGGGTAGTAGGACGGGAAAAGAAGAAAGCATATTGATAGGTGTGGGGAGGCTGAATTCACGAAGCCAATAAAATATTTGGCTGCGCCTGAGAAGTAAATGGGCTGCAGAATGTATGCATGAGGAAAACTTTTATTGCCGGGTAGCTAGCTAAATGAGCGATATTATGGGCTCTTACCGACTAGTGTGGGGGATCTATGGAAAACCGAAAAATGTTCCCGAAGAAACGCGATTTCAAAACTGTGGAACGATTGAGTGGGGTGCCCTCAACGGTTGAGCGGATCGACGTACGATGGTGATATCAACGGATGTTTGCTTTGATCGATGTTGCATATGCACTACCCAGGAGCCTGGCTTGTGGAAATGTTCGAAACATAGATTATTGGGATTCGCAGGGTCGAAAACTGTACAACGTAATTAAACTCGTCTCAGGCTGCCTGGTCACCATTATAATATACTACTTCAACCTTCGAGGGTTTTCGGGCTCTCAAAGATATTGGCATTCTGGTATTACTTCTGGTGTCGACATTAAGGTGCTCAGTAGAGGAAGACTTGGCTATCAAGCCTACGTATATGCCCTACGTCGTTTCTGGGGCCTTAACATTGCAAGGCATCATATGTTTCACTCCGGTGACAGACGTGATAAGGTAGTACCCGCTGAACGACATAAATACCCCGTCTAGAACACTGACTGGGGCCTCCCGGTCGGAGATACCGATGAGCCTGAGGTACAAGTGGTCAGGCTTCATTAGGAGCTGTTGAGAGTGGATTATTAAAAATTCAGGTGACGAATATAGCGTGATTACAAATTGGGGGGAGAATGAATATAAACGAGCTTGTATATTAGCCATCTGCTCCACAGGCTTGGCCTTTAAATTGCTATTGGCGGTGGGCTTGCAATTTGGAGGCCAAAAAAATTAGCTTAGGTCGTCATCAGGATGGTCTGCGGCATAATAACTAGGTGGTAAGCACCGGGAATATAGGTTTTAAGAAAGTGGGTTGCGTGTTGGAATTTGGTAGGCCGACTACATACAATTGGCTAACGGTTTCACTTGCGTAGTGTCTCGGCGCAGTTCAACGTCCCGAAGCCGTGACCTCCAAGTTATAACCCCATTCTATTCATAAGGCTAACTGGGAATACTTCTTTTGTGTCATTTACTGAAATACCACCATCGGTATTCTGTCTTTTTGGTCTGACTCTTCTTTAACGAGCTACGCTGGCAGGTGCCCTCAAGCTGTAAGGATGGCTATGCTATCCCCCCATGCGCATTCGTCTGCAGATTGCAAGGTCAGGATATGTACATATCTGCAAAAATGGTAATGCAATGCAGCGACGCAGGAGGCATCACCAGGTGACCGGTAGCGACCAGGCCGACGCTTTCGAGCTAGTTTGTTCTGCTAGTTTAACGGGCGAACAGCTAGAGGAGAGGCAAGGGTCAGCTTACACCGCTAAAAATCTCAAACCTAACCATTGACAGCATATCATCTGCAGCTTTACAAACTGTTGAAACGAATCTTTTTCCTTAGGTGTTTGCTAACAAAAGTGTGGCATTGTGCTGCTATCATTATACTGTAGGATCGATTTGTCACTTCAACAGCTGCAGAATAGAACAGGCCTGATGAAATATCTAAAATGGCAAAAAACATGTTGTAAGCACTTTAGCTCAACCTCTAAAATATGAGATGTATCTCATTCGCATCTACCGAAAGGTTTGTCTAGATCCTTTCTACGGCTTACTTACACCGACAATGGCCGAATATCGATAGCTACCTGCAAGGTCCAAGAATAGGTACCTAGACTCAACGCGGCGCCTTGGTATCTTCGTTTTAAGGGAGCGCTGGTATAAGAGGGGACAATTGTTCTACGCAATCGACATCGCTCTCGCCGACGACATTCCTAAATTCTTTAGGGTTCATGAACATTCTTTGCGATACCGAGACTGCCGAATATTGAATCTCGTGACTTTGCAGCGGAATGTCACGGATATAGAAAGGGAGCGAATGCAAGGCGATGGCCGATGTTCCGTTCGCCGACAGCCACTCAGGCTTGGCGGTAATACTCAGGCTAACTGCAGTGGCCATTCGCAAGGACCAAGGTTCCGTTCGCACCAAAAAGATGATCTTTCTAGAACAAATAGAAACAGAGAAGAACAGAGCTGTGTTGGTAACAGGCACTGATGCACTAAGTTTCGCCCTCAACCAGGCAGAATTTCTTTTGCCACATGAGGCTTTGATGCACGACCGGCTGCAGTTGCCCAACCCTGGGTTCGGTTTGGTAGCACCCCAACTGCCACCAGAGCCGATGCGATGAGCTAGAGCTGCGTCGTTTTGCGCTAGGTGGACCCTCACCAGCGGAGTTTAGTTGCTGAGTTATAGCGTCCGACGACACATGGAAGCTCTCAGGCTCAAATGCAATATGATGCATTGCAATTAATGCTATAGGCTTGGATAAAAAGGATGTCGTTTGGTTGTAGTCGGAGGGCTTCCGATAACAGGTTTCCAAGACATTTGGAGGGCAAGTACATAGGTACACGTATATTGAATACTTACTACCGTGAGGACGTCAGCATTTGTGGTTGAGAATGTTCGAAATAGCGACGGTGAGAATGGCTCGAGAAGGAATCCGTTCCGACGGAGAGTTTGTTGGACCATAGACGTCGGTCCAGGCGAGCGGCGGCGAATGTTGCGACAACGTCGGCAGCTGGCCATGGAGAGCCTCAGACACAATCTCTAAGGTGCCGAGGCTTACTGACTCCTTTTTTTTCAATTAGGCATTTTTCGACTTCACTTCATGTTCGTTTAAATTTAATTTAATCCATTCTTTGTCTCATGCTGATGGCGCAAAGCCTCACCGCACCGGTACCGTATAAGCCAAGTGACCGATAATATGACAGCTATCAACAGCCAATGTTCTACCATTCTAACTGCCGGGGTTAGGTTCGAAAGCGAGAGTACAGACTGGAACGTTGACTCTGGCATGTGCGACCAGCAGCATGCAACATTGTAACATATCTTTTGTTCTAGAAGGTCGCAAACGGCATGTGGCCTGAACATACTTAAGTAGGTATTTATCTCTATACAGCAGGTGGTCGCCCATGTGAAATCCGTCTGTAGACGTAGACAGCACCTTCGTCCGGCGATGAAAGGTCGTCGGTAGACGGTTTTTTTTTGGTTGAACTGCAGAATTACATTAAAGGCCTGAAGGCGCTCCTGCAGTCGGCCTCGGTTAGGGACCACATTCGGACGCTTTTAGGCAGCTTGAGCTTGTGGTTTGGCGAGGGCTGAAACATGCGGCCAATTTGCCTATTGGGCTGCATGAGATGCCCCATATCCTCATTCTCGATACCGACGGCCTCACCTATCGACAAATCTAGCAATCTAGGAGGATCATATTGCCTTTTTCTTGCAAAGATTTGACAGGATCATAGCAACGTTTGATTTAATTAATTCGGGTACAACCATGTGGAGTCATATACGAAATTTCGATCTATTTCTATCCTTTGTGATAATTATAGACGGTCGAGTCGCAGAGCTAGCCCACGATACTACTCTACTTATTAGATCCAAACAGCAGACATAGATTGAAAATACGAATTCCCCTATGCTGCTTGATCGTGTTATCAAAGGTCACAATCTCATGTAGAACAAGATTTTAAGGGTGGTCATATATCGGAGATTGATCAATTAAGGGTGACAATGGAACCTTCGATCGGAACTTGCAGAACCTTTGCATGATTACACCAATTGCGATTGCAACCGTATCAATGATCATGTAATCCTGAAAGATTCAAATTTAAAGGTCGCATGATCAAAGCAATGATTATTACTACAGAATGGTACGCGGTGAAATCACATTTTGGAACTTTATGTAATACAATATGATAGGGATATTCGTCTCTGTGGCTTCAAGCTATCACCGCTGATGGACGAAAATGTATCTATGTTAGAATCCGGGGAACCGACAAAGAACGGGGAAATTATATTAGACGACCTACATAGTAATGCTAAAGCCCAGAGTGAAACTTCTCGTTCTGAAGCATTGGCCAAAATATATTAATGTTAACGGTGCTGCCCATAAACAAAATATGACCTTGAGGAACAAGGAATCCGGCGTCCGGCTCAGGAAACCTCCCCTGAAGAATTCGACGATGTTATGCTTTGTCAAGATATATTAGGGCCTGCGATTGAATGCATGAAATAGGCATTGAAAGCTATAATAGACCGCTAGACAATGGAGGTTGAGGATATCGAGGATGTGGTGACCCGCGACTAGATGCGGAAAACTTTGCGAGTACTGCCACCACCCTATCTACACAGTCTGTATATTATGTATACTCACTACCTCCAGCACGTTAGAAATATCACGGCCCTTGTCGAGGAAGTTTCATAACAACCAATTGCCGTTGCCTGTCCTTGTCTTAATTAATTAAAATGTCATGTTCGAGAGAGAGAGAGAAATCTTATTTCGGCTCTGGATGAAAGCATCATCATGGGCCCATGTGAATCCGGATGTCCTCCACAACCGGCAAAACGGACCTGAACATGAACATGAACCTTTAAACCAACCATCGTCTCGACCTTCATACATAACCTAGTTATCCTCCACACCGACCCCGTACATCCTTCAATTGAAGGGGAAAAGACCTTCCTTTTTTCGATAGTTAGTTATAGCTTCAGTTCTTGTATACTTACTGACATAGCATCGACAGCCTCAATTGGAGCTGCATAACTCATCTCCATTAGCTTCCCATTCATCTCATTTCATCCCGCATCGGTCTAGCCCGGCCGTGTCCACATTCCTCAACTGTCAAGTGCCTCTCCTTTGGCGAGACTTGACCTAACCTTCCGTTACAGTAGCGCTAATTGCAAAGAGCAAGAAACGAGAACAGCCAAAGAACCCCTGCAGGCAGTGGGAAAACCCAAGCAATTGGTTCAGGGACACGGTTGGACCAAGCAGGAACAAACGGGACTTTAAACACCGCTGCGCTGCCCTACAACCCTTTTTTGTCTTCGTACAGGACCCCCTTTCGATCCTCCAGCTCGCGACCTTGCCGGTGACAGTCGCTCTAATCGTTGGGACGAAAACAAAAAGACACCAATTCCCAAGGAGGAACACCCTGAATCTCTTCTCCGAATTCCATCGTTTATATTCGGATTGGATTCACCAGGGGTCTTCCAATTGGGATCATTTCAGCTTCTTCAAACTGCAGAATTGGGTCATGCGATCGTCATTAGCGGTTGCTGTCCCCTGCGCCTTGTACTTCTAGCAAGCACCAAGAAACCGTCTACGGCGAGCAAACGTTTCGAACAGTCCGTTCCCCACACAATCATAACCTCATGACCTGACGACAACAAAGTCTTTTTACCTTCCGATACTCGCCTACTTACTATCCTTCCATTCCGTTCTTTTTCATACCCTTTACTTCGACTGTACAGCCTTTTATCCCGTTTAAGAGACGATTTACGACAATTTTCCCTTTAACTAGTAGCACTAGCAGCAGTAACAGCTATCCTAATTTGTCCTTTTCGAAACAGCATTTATAACGTACAAATAAACCTATCGAGCGTTCAGATACCTTCTCAGTCCAAGTTCCAATACTACAATCACAAACTTAACTACGGCCGACCGGGGATCCCAAAATCAACGACAAACGACAACGCGCAGCCGTCAACCATCTATTGCATAATCGAGAAGAGAACAAGGGTTCTATTTCGTGCGAGTCACGAAGCACTCTATCCAACATGGAAGCGCTCGTATTCCGTGATACACCATTGGCACAGTATCTTGAAGGTAGCTTCCTCAACAATTTCCCTAAATTCTTGCGAAAATGTGGTGGTTGACAAACACGTTTGGGGTAACGTAGGAGAAGGAGAACCTGGGGATTGGACCATCGATCCATCAGACAACAATGAGGCCGGTAGTAGGAACTCGCCCAATCTACAGCCACTAAACTTCGCTCCATCATCTCTTCTCGTTCCGAAAACTAGGAAGAAAGCTCTCCGACCATTACAGATTCAGAATTCGGGATGGTATGAAAGGGCAAACTTGAAGCAAGTTTTGTCGGGAGGCCTCAAATCCCGTCTCGCATCCGGAGAGAACCTCCAATTCGTCGAACGATTTCGCTACATTCTCGTTGCCTCCCAGCTCCTAAATGAGCAAGCGTCAGTCGCAAATTACGATGGCCGAGATATTTCCTCTCTTCCGACGCCCTCGACAGCCGGTCCGCCTGCCGATAATAATCCGTTCACCTTAGTTACTTGGTTCGGCTCGCCGGGACCCCGTTTTTACGCTTATACCGCAGCCAGTATCATCATTCTATCCATCTTGATATCATACCTATCTCGTGGCGGATCTGAACGGAAGTTGGCCTTTGGAAAGTCAAGAGCAGCACTTACGTTGATGCTCTCTATGGTTTTGTCGCTATTGGTGTTTGCTCATCTTCGAAGGAAGAAACTCCGACACTTGCGCACAGATGCCATCTCCGCCGCCGAGCAATTCGTTGAAAATTGCCAGATGTTCGATGTCGTTGTCGGAAACGCGATAACATTGATCCAGGAGATAGAATTGGTATCTCGGGGGTACAGGCTCTCCCAACCATTGCCGCCAATTACACGGCTAGAAAGAGCAGATAACTCCCGGAAATGCGCACGGTTGCGCCGAACAATTGCGGAGAGCTTCAAACTTACAATTTCTCCGACATGCCGAGCGATCGAAGCCATCTCTGCCTTCCCCAAAGTCTCAGACTTGGAGAAGTTTTACGATGTCTATGACATCCATATCAACGACTTGCATGACGCTAGTTTCGGCATCGACGAAACCGAGTTCGAGGATGTGGAAAGCTTAAAGTCTCTGAAAGCGCTATTCCAGAGACTTTACACTATCCGCAAGATATTTGTATGCCATTTGCTCGCTTTGGAGGCTAACGGTGGACATAGAGATCACACACAATGGCACGCTGTCGGAACTCAATTGTACACCGTCAGCCGTCTCATGGGAGATTTAGCACAGGAAGCTCGCAGCATCTTGACCGAGGAGACCGATTTCAAATTACCGCCTACACCTATTGTCGGAACGACACCCGCCCATGCTATGGGCAGTGGCATTTCAGCAGTCAATAGAGAGAGGTTGAGACAGCAACTAAGAAAGTTCAACGGGTTGTCGACAACGGTGAGGGGTTTACAGGCGAAGATGCATTTGTTGAGGGAAGGAACGGATAAAGCTTTGCAGAGCACATCGCAAGAACCTCTAGCTGAAGGATTTGGACCCGAGTTGTTGAGTCAGTATGATGAAATTGGTGTCGATTTGAGAGGATTACTTGCGGAATGGGAAAGTGGACGGGCCAGCCTGGCGAACGCATTGGATAAGTTGAAGGATAATGGATGTGGAGGTGTCAGCCCAGCGAGCAGCAGGCCCGTTAGTATGATTTTCTCACAGCCGATGGCCAGCCCTGGGATGAGCCAGGCGGGGACGTTGGTTGGTGCAAGTCCAAGGACCAGTGGAAGCTGGGACGATGCGGAAAGAGATGCAATTCTCAGAAAGAGGATATCTGTCGGTTCTGACTTTCTGAGAGCCTCGGTTGCTGCGGGTGCGAGTGATGAGGAAGAGATATTTGAAGCAATGTCGGACCCGACGAAAGGACGTGAAAGAAGTAAGCTGACAAGAGAAGAGAGGATTGCGAAGATGAAGGAAGATAGGCAAAAGGCCATGGAAGCGAGAAAACAAACCGAGGCGAATATCAGTTTGGTGAGGGAACTGAGAGATGTCCTTGAGAGTCGGGTGGGGGCTCTGCCATCAGCGAAGAGGAGAAGTTTACCGGCTGCAAGAAGTAGGTTGAGTTTGGAGTTGATAAAAGTCGCAGAGGCGAATAGGAGTGCGAACGGACAGGATGGGAGGCTGAGCGCCCCGATTACACCTGCGACAATCGCTCCTGTGGCTGTTGCGTTCCCCCCTGCACCGGCGTTCGAAGATGAAAGGACGATAATCTCACCAGTACAGGAAGTCGAGTAGCACCGCCACTCCGACTCCTAATCCTACAACTAGCGACGACTTTAATGATGATACGAATATTTACTAAAAACAACAGAATATAAAAAATCCAACAAAAAAAAAAAAAGGAAGAATCGATAATGATACCCGTTTTTTTTGACTTTTACCGCGACTCTTTTCCTTTGTCTAACCCCCCCAAAAAAACAGCTTTCAAATTCCGATACCTTCCCGACGGCCGGCGAAACAAAAAGCTTTGCTTCCACCACAAATCTAGAGTCTCTGTATGGTGGCATAGTCCACCAGAGCAGAGAAATTGTACAATATCTTGCTTAACACGGTTAACCTGTACAACAGACTGTCGACAGATAACTACTGATGGAGGATGGAAGTGCTCTAATAAGCACATTCAAAAATTTTCTTCTTTTTTATTTTCTTAATCTGTAATTGGAAGGGAGGTATTCTTTGCTGGAGGACTTTAACTTTAATTTTCTGTGTATTACTACATTTTTCTTTCTTTCTTTCTTTCTTTCTTTCTTTCTTTCTTTCTTTCTTTCTTTCTTTCTTTCTTTCTTTCTTTCTTTCTTTCTTTCTTTCTTTTCTTGCTATTTGTCTTCCTTGGCAAGCAGGATCGAGCAATTGTGGGATCGAGATAAGCGTTTTTTGTTTGGGGCCTTTTTTTCGTTTATGGCGGTCGTGTTAATAAATAATCATGAAGAATACTATATACATTACGACATCAGAAACTTCGCTCCCAGTTTGTTGTTCAGATATGACAGCAGATACGCCTGTAAATGGAGGAGAACTATTAACATTATACTACAGACCCACGAACGAGTATTTGCATGAGTAGGGTAGAGCTATGCCAAACAATTCCAACTAGACCGCTAAAGGAGAGAAGCATGCGGAAAATTCGCTTTCAGAGGACCAATAAACACAAGGAACGGATCGATTATAAACGACTTTGATCCCCCCCAAAAGCTTGGGTGGGCGGGACGTGTGTATCAAAACTCTCGAATGGTAAGTCGTGCAATCTCAAGAAGCAACCGCCCTGCGAAGTTTTCTTATAGGCTTTTGAAGCCAGTATAATATCAGTTGCGTAATTAAGGCAATAAATTTTCCAGCAACCTCAACGGTCAAGCAGATGACATCTGCAACCCAGATCACATCATCTGCTACTTTCATTGCGATGTCGAAAATATCCTTTCCACCTAAAGACAGAATATATGGTTAACTACCTATCTACACGCTGTCCCAAATCTTTCAACAGCAAGACGGGACAGTAAGAAAAATAATTAACTAAAACACCACTTTACTTACCTCCAAATCTTTTTGGATGCCATAGATACCATCTATACATATACTCCCACCCCACCTGCGGCGCAGGAGATACAATATTCCCCACCGCCAACTCAATATGTAAAACTTCAAAGAATCCTTTATCGAAAGTATAAAATGCGGCTAATACTTTCGTTAAAGCATTCACCACATCCGCGCCTGTAATGCCATTACCACCAGAAGAATCTGTAATTTTATACCAATATTTAAATTCGATAGTATTTCCTAGCTTATGGAAATCTCCTGGCCTTGAAAATCTTTCTAACCACCCTATCCATGCTAGATCCCCCCATCCTGAGAAGTGAAGGTATGTATCTACTGTCTTTGGAGGAGGAGGTTGCATTAATAGAACATCTGATGCGAGGTATTTTGTTGACGAAGGTGGGTATTTGGGCAATCCCAATGCCCTCCTTAATTTTGGAAATTTTGGGTTAGGTATTCTTTGTGATTTTTTAAATTGTTTTAACTCTTTTAAACCGATTGCAGTACCCTGAGAATACCGTAATTGCTCTATTTCTGAGAATTCGTATTTTAGAGATTGGAGGAATGGGATGTTTAAATCTCCATTTCTCTTTTCGTTTTTAGTTGGGGAAAGTTTTCGGTTACGAAAGGCGAGGGAGCTGAGGGTTGGTGAGGAATCGATTGTGCCGGCCCAGATTGAGGATATGGAACGGAGAATATTGGCAGTTTTACAGCATGTGGGAGTGTCGAGGGTGGGACATGTTAAGACGAAATAGAGGATTTGTTCGAGGAGTTCGGGGATGTTGAGGACTTGGGTTGCGGCGGAGTGGGAGGAAGAGGAGGATGGTGTTGTTTTTGTTGGAGATTTGGGGAGGAGCTTGATCATTTTCGGCGAAGGTTCGGGGAACTTGGAGTGGGCGAATCCTCGTGGAAGTTTTGATAGATATCGATGGTTTGTTTAGAGGTTTACGGAGAAGGGCAAAAACTACATATGGAAGCTACATAACATATTTTGTTTGCGATCGAGGAGATAGATGAAAAGAAAGGAAACTTGCGACTTTGGCCATTTCCGCGCCCAGAGTAACGTTGGGGCTTTGAAGCTCGAGGCGTTGGTTGGATATCGGGAAGGCTGACTAAGGGGCTGAGCTATAGCCCTGTTTGCCCAACCGGGTCAGAAACGATGCCCGGACCTGGGCAGATCGCTAAAGAATCTGCGGTTTGGAACATCTTCCCTTAACAGATCCGATAAAGTTTTAATGCAGTTGGGAATTTTGAAAAGAGGAGAACTTGACTGGGTGCCATGGGACATCGATGCCGACCCAAAGATATCGCCGGAGGAATTCGATGCCCAGATGCAGAGTAACTTACCTCACTCCAGAATAGACCTCTCTGTGTT
The DNA here is from genome assembly GCF_004000055.1 of Arthrobotrys flagrans. Lineage (NCBI taxonomy): Eukaryota > Fungi > Ascomycota > Orbiliomycetes > Orbiliales > Orbiliaceae > Arthrobotrys > Arthrobotrys flagrans. The sequence goes on from NW_027137547.1 coordinate 5,476,049, forward strand.
GAGTGACCTGCGCACAGATGGTGTGCAGAACTTTCCAAAAATTCAGGAGGGACTCCGAAATTTTGAATTTAGGTGCCCGAATTTATCTCATTTGGTGTTACACAGATGCAAGCATCCTGACGAGTTTCTAAAGGCCTTGCTTTTGCCGGTTTCCTCTGAAACTAGTCCCGCTTTCAAATCTCTGCAACTGACTTATTGCTCCTGTGATTGGAAAAATCTTACACCAATTATTAAGCTCCCTTGAAGTGTCACAACTGGTTCTAGTTCCTACAGGGCCGCATTCTTATGAAGCTTTGAATTCACATTGCCAGACTTTGAAGAAACTTTCGTTAGTGTGCCTGGACCACGAGCCAAATATCGTCCCCTGCTGCCTAGCGATCTCTCAATTCCTGCATCCTTCATTGAATCCGGTACCTTTTACCTCACATAACTAGCCAAAACTTGAAGAACTTGTTTTGGAGGTACCGCTTTGGTTTAAGATTTGGGCGAATGTTTGTCCCTTTCCTATACCATATCTCTATACTCAAGATCATGATCATAACTAACTTGAACTACTCCACTTGCACAGTTACCAAAAATACATAGTCTTAGAGCCCTTATGCTTCTATTCCTCGTCGAGATTGATCATCCTGAAAGGCAGATGCATCGTGAATAAGTTACCAAATACGCAGAGCGTTTGTGTAATAGTTCCACAGCCGAACATTCGGCACCACCAGCGCTTAGACTCGTAAAAATTGCATATATGTATGAAGAGGTTTATGCCGGTGATGATGATTGTGATGTCATAGTTTTTAAGCCAATGTACTTTTCGATAAATTTCGCGGAGTTAAAACCTGGGGTTGTTGGAGCGAAGGTCGTGGAGTCTTCGTTGGATGATTTGCGGGAGAGAGCTAAAAGAGATCGGTTATATCTCAACACTCTAGTCTCTCTGGGTACGAGACCAGTTATATCGCATGCATGAGCAGAGTTTTGTCAGAGAAGCGGGGATTTTGGACTGCTGAAGATGATTGAGGGAGGAAGGCTCCGAAATGAAGATCTAGAGATTTCTTCTTTCGGACATCTAGCTAACATAAGTGCTTGATTATATAATAGATCATCGGATACATATCCACTAACAACAACATTAATATTACTCTATCAATTACCCGCTATTAGAAGATGAAGTTGCCTATTGACGGAATTATCTACTTCCTTGATTCACCCCGAGTTCATATGTGGTCGAGAGTGCGAATTCGGGAGAACACGCCACTTATCCTCCTTAAAATATCGAACCCCATCCCTAGCCGTTCTTCTTCATGATGAGTAGGCGATTGCGGTTTCCCCCTTGCAGACCAAACCGGTTCCCACAAAGGTCGTGAAGAAACAATACTAAGAAGCTGAGTATTATCCAACGACATACAATTCCCCACCGCAAGATCAATAGTAAGGTTTCTAAACTCTCCTTCGAACGAAAGGAATTTGCAAAGAACCAGCAGAAGGCTACTTACCAAATCCTCCGCTGTTACCCCACCGCCTCGGCGGTTTATTACTTTGTGGTGATAGCAGTAGTCGTGGCTTGACGATACTCTGCTATAATCTACTGGTCTGACGAAAGCTTCGTACCCGCCCAACCAAAAGGTATCCGCCAACCCAGAGAATCGGATATACACTGCTTCCACAGCAGGTCGCGAAACAAACACACCCGACGCAGTATATCCGGCAAGCGGAGCGATTTTATCCCTAAACTCCTCAAACTGCGTAAGCGTACTAGCCCCCCTATAATTCTTAATCTCAGACATATTGTGAGGTAGTGATATGGTCTCTAGGAGACTACCAGCTAGACATAGGTAAATGGACGGTATAGAGCGGTGGGCGGTAGGCCCGCCTATAAGCCTGAGGGAACACAAGTGTCTATTGGAAGAAAAGCCTAAATAACAAGAGCTCGCGCTTGTGGATAAAACATGGAATACTGTAAACTGGTGTATGTGTGTATGTATATGTCGTATGTAAGTAAGATGTCCCCCCGATAGGACCCAGCATAGCAGATTACAATTTATAGACAAAACGGATGGGTGCGCCGTCGCCAAGCTGTGTTGAACAATAACAAAATACAACAAGTCAAGTCCACCACTCCTATACCACCTTCACCACAATATGTCTCATCTTTTTACCAAGGGAACATAGAAAAGGTTCGCATAGCCTAAGTTTCTCGATTTTGACGTATGAGCATATTGCGGGGTATCGAAAGATTATTTTTCCAAGTTTTGGGGAGCAGTTGATTACCAAGCTCCATCTTTTGGAAACTCTGCGGAGGTTATTAAGGCGTATCCAGCCGTTATTCCAATGGCGGGAGCGGGAGCGGTTTGTGCTGATCGTAGAAAGATCGTAGAGAACGATTTCTTCGAGGAGTTCAGGAAGATTTAAGACTCGGTAGGCTGCTGTGGGGGAGTTTATAATCTCTTGGCGGGTTTGAATGGATCTGTTGCCGTTTCCTTGGGTAAAAAGGTACCGGTGTTGAAAAGCCATGTTGAATATTAGGCTTCTTATGAGGGTTGATGTAATATCACGGGTACTATGTAAATATAAATGCTTCGGGGGAGACGAGCAATCGGCGGTAGGAACTAGACCAATTCAACCGCGACAAGTCTGAAGACAATCCTAATGAGTTGAGGGACGAATAAAGGAGTGGGGCCGATTCAATGCGTCAAAATATATTGATACAGCACTATCGCCATGTAGTAAATCTCGGTCGCCGATGACGTTAAAGGTTTAAGAGAATGTATGCACACGATTGATCGCCAAGTTGGATTCAAGGCTACTATATTCAGGCACTTTTGCATTGCCGCATGCCGCGTTGCATGTTTGTCGCGATTTTGGTTAGCCTTACTTACGCCCAGGGTTCAAGTGATGTTTGTGAGCGCAGACAGATCCATGAATCCCATGGGTTAAAAAGTGTTTCCTTTGGTTTTCCAAGGGTGAAAATTTTATAGTCCATTAGGGGAGGCCCTTCTATCACGAAGGGCATATTCATATTAAGAAGCTCTATATCTAGAAGTAATCCAGACAATGTCGAGAGATGATCTAGACAGAAAACCATGTTGATGCCGAAAATCCAACATTCTATATGTATCTGGCTGATTCGTAAGTATTTGTCAGTCGTATGCGGTACGTTTAACAGCCCGCTTGCCTGGTATCTTTAGCGGTGACTGCGAGACTAGCAATGACCGAAGATTGGATAAATAATAGTCCTTTAACTAATAAATTACAAATCTAACTATCGTACTCATTAGACTCCCGTTTCCCTCATGTCAAATTAACCTCCCGCACCCATAGTGGTACCTCCCGACCCCCAGCCCGATTTTGTTTCTTTGCCCTCAAAGTATTCTTAATCCACCCGTATGATTCCTTTATAACAAGGTAAGGAACTATAACAATAAACCGAACGACCCAAGCAACCAAGCAATAGAGCTCACTCGCAAAATAAATAATCTTCCACAAACCCCCCTTTATACCCGACTGAATACCATTCTTAGTAGACGAAATTACACGATACCAGGGTTGTTCCCGCACTATAAAACACCCACCCACCAAAACGTCAATATCTTCGTGTTATTCAAACATGTCTGCCGGAATCATCATATCAGGGAAAATGCGGAATTGTCTAACTTTTCCAAGGTTTCGCTTCCCAAAGCATGCGAATTTGCCAACCAGAGATAGACTGTGGCCCCTCCTTCAACAACTCCGGATTTCCAATCCAAACCTCAATTTTGTGAACCAAAAAGCTTCCCTTTGGCAGTGTATAAAACGAGTTTATAGATTTATCAATCCCGTTGATTAAATCCTTCGCCTTTACACCCGTCGAGCTTTCGATGTGATAGTCGTATTGAAAAATTTCAAAAAGATTGTGTATATAATCCGTCGGTTTTGCAATACCCTTAAGTGCCTCCAACCAATCGTGATCTGAAGAACCACTAAACCGTAGATATATCGACTCTATAGCGGGTCTAGTAACGAAGATATCGGATGCAAGAAATCTAGGAACCTTTCTTTTCTTTCTAAACCCTTTTATTAAAGGACCATGGGTCATAGCAATCGAATGCGAAACTTTTTGAAATTCTGACAACCCCACAGTTTTTTTAGACGATAGTGCTAATTCTGTAACCACGCCCAATTCATATTCAAGTGCTGTGCAGTATGGTCTACAGAATGTAGCTAGATGTGTTTTTGAAGTTGATAAAGTATTGATAGGGTCCCGAAAGGCGAAAGATCGTAAAGTTGGGTTGTGATCTATTGTGGTTCGCCATACTTTTGCGACGCGGCGGAGTTGGTTTACGCGCCGGCAGCGGTCATCATAGACGTAGTGTAAGTGGAGGGACCAGAATACTATTGATTCCAGGATTTCTGGGATTTGGAGTGCATTTTGGGCTGCGTTGGAGATGATGTTTGTTGGTATTGCCTTGGGTGGCGATTTAAGACTTGATTTGGAGCTTATGCGCATGTTGGAATGTTACAATACCGATGGAGGAAAAGAAAGAAAGCTAGATGGATAGCATATATACTGAGATTTGGGGGTGTATATACGGATATAAAACATTGAATTAGGGGGTAATTCTTCGGGGCTGTATCTGTGCTTTGAGGCTTTCACGAGAGGTTTAATTTCGTGGCGGGGCGTACGGCGAAATGGTGAGGCTGAACGGCATTCCGAACGCCCAATCAGCCAACGCCTAGGCTGTACCTATGTTTGCTGTCGATATGTATCTAACATTAGAGGTTTCAGAATACGTCTTTAAGGTAGATAACGTAGGATGAGGCTGAAGATCTTTAGCTGGCTAGCACTAAGACTTCGGATATCATTAATAATATATTGCATTTGCCCTATCATGAGAACAAAAAAAAAAAAAAACATATACAATTTAATCCTATTAAAATACTTTATAGAATATGCGAAACCCAAAAAATAACCCCAAACTCCGTTCGCGCACACTGATATTTTTACTTTATCTCTTGATCTTTGGCTCCAGCCATCTCAAGAACCTGACACTCTGCAGATCAACCGCTCTCCAGAATACATCCGCCCAACAAACCGTCATCGGGAATGTTATAAACAACCACGTGCCCATTACAACTACCCCATAAAGTCCATCATGTCCAGACACCATAGCCCAACCTTTCTTCTCCACATTATAACGCCATAGTCCAACAAACTTCAATCCATTTACTACCGTCCAGTATCCTATGCTATGTTGCATATGAGCGTGCATGATATATATCGCAAATGAGATTTTTCCAAAGTATTGTGAAACTTTGTTGCACAATACTATTTTTTGTACGCGGGGTAGGTATAATAGCGCCCAGACGAGTAACATAGAACCGATAGTCTGCCAAAATTCGTGAGTTGAGTCGGATCTTTTCCCGCCGGCTCGCGGGTATCTGGCGGGTGTAAGAGGGACCAGGAATTGGAAGCCAGTTGTATATTCTGGTGATGGTATTTTGCGCGGATAGCTGAGGAGGAAGAGACCAGCGATTGCCATAGTTGTATAGAGGGTAGTTTTGAGTATTGAATTCCTGAAATATCTTTCTTTGGAGTTGGCGGGGATATCGCTGTTGAGTTCGGCGAGGAAGTATCCGAAGATGAAGAGTGACAATCCCCAACCTCCGTAATAGAGAAGGGCGATGGTGGATATTGGGATGAGGACGTAGACTCGTAACCATCGTTTCAAAGTACAGGTTCCTGCGACGAAGATAAAGAGCTGGATTGAACTCTTAAACTCGACAGGGATAGTCCATAGATGTCCCTAGATAGCTTGTTATCAGCTTAGAAACTAGAATAACCAATAAGCACAACTTACGTCTGTGGAATAGTTCCTGTCACGGATATTAAACAACGTTATATCGACCGCGAAGATATGGAAATCCTTGAAAGCGTACGCTAATTGTTGGAAGATATTGTCCTTTGTTGGTGGTCGTCGCTCCAGCGGCCCACTAATCCACTTTGGTTTTGATCCAGTTGGAATTGCTTCCATCATTCCAACAGATATCATGAAAGCACAAAGAAGAAAACCAGCAGCGCATGGAATATATAGACGTAAATAGCGCTTCCAAACCGACGAAGAAAGATTATTAATAAGACCCAGTCCGTCGATTGTGCCCGTCACTCTTGTGATTTTGACAGCCTTTACTGTCAGCACAAAACCCGATATTATAAAAAATATCTTAACCATCGGTGGACCATGGTGTACAAGTTTTAAAAATGGTAATTGAATCCAGTTAACGTGATTAACGCCGTCATAAGGATGTTCCAGCTGTTTGAAGTATTCGTAAAAATAATGGTGAATGACAACGCAGACGCACGCGAGACCTCGCAGACCGTCTAACCATGCTGTTGGCGCGAGTTTTTCACTAGCGCTGCCGCTGGAAGTCGTAAAATAAGACGATATGAAACTGGGGAGGAGGAAGAGGGTGATTTTGGCTATGATGTGTCTCAGGCGGGGGATAACACCAAATTTTCTTTGTGTTGAGGATGTTGAGGTGAGGTAGTCGAAAAAACCGGGTGACTGTTCGCTGGCGCCTTTGTTCGCGCACAAATGTCAGCATCAAGGTAACAGCGGTATTTTTTTTAGTTTCTTGGGAGAAATTGATATCCCTCAGTAGTTTCGAGACCAGATCCTTCAGCAATAATCCATCAATCCAAACATTTAGAACGCATAGATGAATTCATGAAGTTTTGCATTCAGAAATCGATTCTAAAACCGATTGTGTAACGTAGCACATAACATAACTGAGTCGGTCTAAAGCTTGGAAGATAATGCGAACCTTTATCACTCAACAGGGTCTCTTCGGACAGTCTTCTCCCTCCATTTTCAACATCTAGCATCTTTATTTCTCCGGAGGTAGAACCCAGAAAGCTTGACATCTTGTTCATGAAAGAACATTCCCTCCCAATGTGTGGGGCCTTTTGTGTTGTTAAGCGGTGTGTTTAAATAAAGGCGCATTTGACGATAGTGGATTTATTGACAGTCGAACCAACCAAACCTCTCAAACCCCAAAATTCAAGAAGCAGAAAAAGAAGAGGGGAAATAATGATGATAAAGAAGAGGAGGAAGAAACAAAGGGAAACATGCTTGCCTTGTGGGGCCTTCGAGATTTTGTTTCGTTTTCAGGGGCCCGCGGAACTTATCCCTGCCTTGCAAGTATGTGCCGGCTACCAAGCCGCCAAGACAATAGACCTACCGGTTTTTATGAATTCCATCCAGCCGGGCTGACCTGCAGGCTAGGCACAGCCTCGAAATGGTTTCCCAACATAGGATGCCGACTATTCTCGGATCCCATGGAGGTTAATTCGACATTGAATGGCAGATTAGAGCGTCAAAACCACATTGTATCGAAACTAGACTCAAGAATTGAAATATAGCGGGAATGTCATGGACCGCATATGCCTTCCTATCGGAGGGCTTACAACTGATGATCTTTTATTGGATGCTCCACTACAATAAGGATCGATAGCCGAGGTTAGAATTAATTTGATACACTGGTCAGGAACTACTAATAGGTATCATAATCGATGTCCAGGAACCGAGAGGAGTCGATCGCAGCAACGGGGAAAGAAAAAGACAAAATGAGGGATAGATCTCAAACGCGATGTTTAACAAACTTCAGACCAAGTCTAGCGTTAAGTCTCGATTCTATTCCATTAGCCCCCTCCAGCTGGCAGCCTTTGCCACCACCATTTAGACACAGTTTATTCGTTGTGTTGTGGTGTAGTATTTGCACCACACATCTCGCTTAAAAAGTCGAAGCGCAAATTAAGCTCAGCCCAGGCAATCGTGACCCACCAATCGCTCCCGTGACGGTTGACAGCTGCTGGTCGTGGTTGACACCATGGCCAAGACGCCAGGGCAGGCCAAGCTAAGCTTCATTTACGGAATCCACTTGCACAACAATTATATAGAGTCTTCAACAAAAAAAGGGATATCGTCGTATTGAATTTAGCTTCGAGAATTTAGATTTGTACATTTGTTCGAAACGTTCGTGGGAGGGGAGTTGGGTACCACGGACCCACACGTGCATATCTAAGCAGCGGAGAAAATTCTAGCTTGGCTCTACTAGATCTTCCCGCATTTTTATGATATTCTCTGGGGTATTACACATGCTTATAAACCTATACTTAAACTCTGCTGGCAGAATCGGAGGAAAACAGAACTCATCCCATGAAATAATTTATAGATTCTTGAATGCATTCGCAAAATCTAGCTTGGAACGCCGTCCATAGAGACATTGATGAGATACTCTTCACATCTAACAGGCGCTAATATATGCATCATAGTAGTAATTAATATTGCTACCTAAGTGGTAAGGGAGACACAACATATATAAACTTAAGTATTAATATTGCTAAATGTCCATTGCTCTTCTCACTGCCCTTATTGCGCCTCCCAAGACTATAAAAACGGACTGGCAACAACAAGGGCAAGATTGGACGTAAGTATTCCACCGGTGACTATATAGTTTGAAAATAATTAGCAATTTCGTGAATAGTAGCCTAGACAAACAATCCTTTAGAATAGCCTTACTCTTACGTGAGAACCAAAGATCGAACAATCTATCAAAATTTGGAAGGAAATATTCTCGTTGTATATATAGAGGGGATTTCGATGCTTCATACTCAGTGGCGACGCCGACGATGATAAATCCTTTGTGGAAGGTGTAGAACTTTTCAATAAGTTCTATAAAATATTCGATTACATGATGAGTTCTTACACCGCTTTGTTTTGAAATGCGGTAGTAGTATCTGAAGTTGGATCCGCTGGTCGCTGTATTTGAGATCTAGAGGTTACTGGGTCGGACGAGGGACTCCATGTTCGATATGAACTCTAGGGAGCCTTATCCTTCGAAGCACGGATAGAGGACTTGAAGGGCCGGTCTTGTGAGAAGAATGTTGATATTGGGGAACATCCAGTCATTGTTTCTGCAAAGGTTTCTAACCCCTTTTTGCCTATAATTCCTGTGCCGTCTATTCGAATTGCCTTTATGACTCTCGCTACGGACCGCACTTCCGCTAGGTATTTTCAACAAAGGGCCGGATGTTTGCGTTCATCTCGAATTTGACATGGCTGATACGAAATGTTTTGAAGGAGCTGAGAAGAGTCGATTAAAGACCGCCATATTTTGGAGACTACTCGAAGTTCATTGACTTTGAGTGTTCCTAGCCCGTCGTCGTTATATGCGAGATATAGAATTTTCTCTAGGAGGTCTCGGTTTCTCAAGACTTCATCGTAGGGCGAGTACAGAATCTGGAGTGGGTTTCGATGTCCAGTGTAACACATCATGCGAAGCAAAAGTACGCGGATACACTCGCCACTCCACGGATTTAGTGGAGCTACAGCGTAGGAGATTTGGTCAAATGCAATTTGCTGTTTTGGAGCCCATCAGACTGCACTTTGGTCTCACGAAGTTAAGCAAGCCGTGCTAAGGCCGGTCGAATTATATTATCAATAGCTATCGATCTCGAATATGGTTTCGGACATTTCGAGAATGCAAGATAATATTATGATATAAACCTAGTCTAGAATATCTTGATACTGTCCACAACTCCGCGTATTTGACCAACTCCTTCTATCACTATCATTACAGGAATAAGTATAATAAGAAAAGCAGTAGGAAGATTTCCATCCGGTCTTGCTGAAAGGTCACCATGGCACCAATGTCAGAGACTGTACGGGTAGCGATAGACGGAGTAGTGATCGTAAACTCACGTTTAAACCAGTGACGATCCCATAGAACCCTCTCCTTCTCAAAATTCGTGGGACCATCAAAGTTTGGCAGTACTCCTAGTTTCCTGGTCTGGAGGCTGATGCTCGTAACTAAGAATTCTTCTTGAAAGGAGTAAAAGGCATTGATCGTTGCTATGATAGCTTGGAATACGTCACTACATCTTACACCGTGAATATTATCGAGTTGGCAGTAATAGCCGTAGTAGTGGTGGCCGTCTATTCTGATTTTATCACCAGGTCTGGATTGGACGAAAGCAAGGGCTTTGGCTTGCCATCTGGTACATCCATATCCATAAAATACCAAGTGAACCGACGAGCTTGCCCGTTGAGTAATCTGCAAGTCCGGTGAAAGCGATATCTTCTTTCCAGCAACCCTTTGAAAGTGCTTGAATTCTCCAAACCCAGAGCTTCCCCGATTGCTCTCAATTTCGATCGTCCGAATCCCTTCCAACATATGTTTCTCCAAAAATTTGAGATATCCTTCACACAAATCCGGAACTTCCCCTTCGGTGAATAGTCGAGAATTACGGAAAGCAATCGTGCTCAACCTGGGCGAGGTATCGATAAACAACTGCCATGTTTTGGATACCCGACGGAATTTATTGATATCTTGAGTCGTTACGAACTGAAGTACCTTTTCGAATAGTTCGGGAAGACTTAAAACTCTCGATGTGGCACTAGTGCCGTCATACCCTTGCCGTGTTCTTAACGGCCACCCTGCCAAGGACAACATTGGTCATGCCGTTGGTGGCGCAGGGCTAGAACTTGGTATTTCTTGGTGTGCTGAATATAAATATGTTTTTTCTCGTGAGGTAATCGTCTACTCGCGTGCGGATTTGGTGAAAAGGAAGGTTAGATCCCGGTATTTCTGCAATGCGCTGGCTTTTGGGGTGACACAATCTCAATTCCAGTGCGGCTGCCCCTCACTCTTCCCTTGTTCGGTTAGTTAAGCGAGTTCCTCTTCTGGGTTCGTTTGCCAATGACACAGGCCGGAATACGAAAAAAGTTTACACCAAAATGCTTCCAAGCCAGCGACAAGCACTGTTAGTTGCATGAATGATAAAGATAAAAACGGAAATATAAAAACAATGTAAAGGTCAAGTAAACGATTTCCCTAGGAATACTATATTTTGGGCTGACCTGATTGCCTCGCAACTAAACTATGGCGACATAATTGATTAAGTTTAATCTGGTTTAATGTGGATATTGAGACGGGTTACATCCATGTGGGTAGGTACCTACCTATGTAGCTGTAGACTCCAACGCGATGTCACAATATAAACGAGGATTTGGAATTTCGTTTTTTGCTTCGCATTTGTCACCATTCGAACCAGCAACGACAAGGTACTTGCTTGATCAGTCAGGGGTATTAAGCGACGTTGAAGCTACGAGATTTGAATTCTATTCCATTCGCAAATATAATTCGCTGAAAGAAAGTGCTATTTCCACTGAACCAATTTGATACACACAACCATCCAATATAAAAATTTGGAACGAAACCTCAGGAGCTCATTCATGTATCAGACTCCTATTCTCTTTTCTACTCATTCTCAAAAGTCTGAGAATAACGTCATATATAATCCATGGCCAAGTAAACAATGCGCAACACTGAACACAGCAGTGTGGTAGCGTATATACACGAAAATCGATCACCTTTCAATCTGGCGTATGTATGACGGGTAATAAAGCCTTACCTCGTTTTCTTCCCGATTCGAAAACAAAATATCGTATTTGCATATCTAAAGATAATTCCTGTGTTATGTTGTTCGAGTGTTCGCAGGCCATAATTTGCTCGATAATCAATGTTAAAAACTGCTCCTTTGTATTTTAACTGTGAAATATGTATTTATATACATGATTATTTGGAGAGAATATACAGGGTTCTTAAGAATAGCTAGAATACCGGGGAAGTACGAAGAGTATTGAATATATACATAGCAAAAAAAAAAAAAAAAAAAAAAAAAGAAATACCTAAAACTGCACCAATCACTCCTCGTCCTTCTCATCCCCCTCCCCCCAAACCACCCCACCCCTCTCAAACACCTCATTTACAACCTCAATATTCACCCTCGTTTGATCCTGGAGCGGAACCCACCTCGGATCCGGATAATCATAATAAACTGCATGTACCTTAAACAACCTCGCCCATTCACAATTCGCATCTCTACCAGGTCTACCCTTACGCCCGCCAGCCCACATCTGCTTCTTCCATATCGTCACATCCCTATCCACCCATTTCCCATCTGTTAATGAGCTCCAGAAATCTACTGTGTTATTGTGGGTTGAGAGTTCTGTCCAGAGGTGTTTTTGGGAGGTGTAGGCTAGAGCGTTGATGTAGGCATCTTTTCTGGGGTTTAGTTCTACCATGGTGAGGGTTTTGGGGTCTGCCCAGTTTCCTGTAAAAGAGATGTTTGGGAGTTCGTAGGAGACGATGTCGTCGTGGTAGCCGGATAATATTAATTCTAGACTTTGGAGCCGGGTGGCTTTTTCATCTTTTAGGTATTTTAAAAACTTGAAAAAGTAGCTGGGACGGTTCATTTCCGCCACACACCCCACGATCCTAACCTCCTCGATAACCGCTGTATTCCTAACCACCGTCTTTAAATCCCTTAATGTCAAACAAACATCCACCAGTTCCAAACTCTTCAACTTCGGTAAATCGAAGTCTTTTGGTAAATACCGACCCTCAGCATCCGGCTTTGGTCGTGTAATACCCTGAGATCTATACCCCGCTACACCTAACTCCTCGAGGTTAGATCCGATAACGTTAATCCAGTTCCAAAACGCGAATGTTACTTCCGCACGTTCGAATTGTACTGATGTTGATACTTCCAACGATTTTAAGTTTTGGAAGGTGGTGGAGTATGAGGCGAGTTTTGAATCTTGGACGTTGAAGGATGACATTGCGAGACCGCAGCGGGGAGATTTGAGGGTGGTGATACTGCGGTGGTTTGAAGCGATTATAGCGTCAATAACTGGTTTCCAGTGATCAATAGCATTCAAAGAACGCTCTGGGATGTCGAATTCTACTGTTTCCAAATACGATAATTCTTTCATGATGCTTTTGAGGAAAAGCTTGACTTTCGGATCTTTAACTTCGTTGTAGGAGTCAATCGGACAGATTATTATATATCTGAGATATTGTTTTAATTCATCCCTGGATCCCTTGAGGAGGTTTAGAAGCCTTTGAAGATGGGCAGTGCGAAGGGTTAGACGGATTTCGGTGAAGACTTTGGACCAGTAGAGGTATTTGAAACGGGAATTGTGGGAGGCGGAGAGGAGGCGGATTTTGGTGAGGTCGAAGAGTGTGAGGTCTGATAAGATCATATCCACAAGTTCTTGTGGAAGGGAGTCGAGGGATGTCATTGTAAAATCAATCTTGAAGAGTTTTGGGAGGGAGATAATTGAGTGGATGGAGAAGAGTTGATATTGTTGGATTTTGAGGGTTGGGATAGTTTGAATAGTTCAGGCGTGAATATATATGATTGGGACGTGCCTGTCAGACCAATAGAGACGTAGGCGTTTAGAGATGAAATCCTCTGATATAATCAAAATTATTTAACAAAAACTCCCCCCAAGAACATCCAGGAATCTTCTTTTTTCTTTAAAAGCTTGAGGATACTTCCCCAGGCCGGGCAGGTTCGCGTCTTTTTATTTTATGTCATGAGTAACATTGGGCCCAGCCAATGCAAATACCCCTGACGGTTTAATTTGTGGCACAGCAATAGCTTAAGTTCATGACTCAACGATGTCGCGACACCTTGAATATGACTACAGGAAATCATCTGAGCACGCGGTTGCATCGGTGACTCTGAAGTTGGGTATATATACATATATTAAATTATGTAATTGATATCATTGATTCGGATTGTCGTATCTCTATATATTATGCACTGTCATGTCAGTACGGAGGGTTGTCAACATCAACGCATTAATCACTGTCAAGACCTGAGTAGAACGTTATCCCAGGCTGGCCCAAACAATAGCCAACCCCCAAAGTCAATAAATACTGCATGTTCAAATGAATATCGTCATACTCCATTTATAATATCTTTCATGTTTAAAATTACACTACTACATGACAAGAAGTATCATAAACCAGATGGGCCAAAGAGTAGAAACCACAGGATTAATTTAAAAGAGCAGAGTGTACCCCATCAGCACTGTAACAGTGAAATATAAATAAGTATAAAAAAGGAAAAAAAGGTGTACCTCCATGTTGCCAGTGGGATTTTTCAAAAGTTTTCTAAAAAAACGAAACCCAGTAAAAAAACAAAAAGAGAAAAACGACCCAGACATCTAAAAGGCGATTTGTTGAAGGGAAAAGGAAATTACCGTGTGGTATACAAAAAGGAAAGAAGGGACTTATAGCAAGTTTTGCAATACCGTGCGCAGATATGCGTGGCTTTGAATGTTGAACAGAAATATCAATTCCACTCTAGACTAACATCTAGACCGCTTATTTCTTCTCAACCCCACCCTTCCTTCCTTCTTCAGTCCCTTCATGCCTCTCCGTTGCCTTCGTCAACTCCTCATTCGCCTTCGTCGCCTCCGCAGCCTCAGCTCCACTCCCCTTCTCCTCCTTAGCCTTCTGCTCCGGCTTCTCATCAATATCCTGATCAAGCCTCTTACTAACCCTCCCACCGCCGCTCTCCTCACTCTGCGTATTCTCCTCTTCAATCAACTCCTGCTGTTCCTTCAACACTTCCAATCTCTGCTTATTCGTCGCCGCACCTTCTCCACTCATCAAATCCAATTCAACTTCATGATAAAGTTCCTCAGGAATACCGCTTAGAACGGCAGTAAGCGCGTCGTAATGGCTTTCGATTTCATCGCCTTTGCCTTCGGCGTAGACGTATGCATTTGAGAGGACTAAAAGAGCTGATGGGATACCATGTTTGAGTCTCAAATCTAGCCAAGTTTGTAGATCCTCTCTTAATCTTGAAGGGCTGACGCCGTATGTTCTCATACCACGGCTCGCACATGCGGTTTGTAGCTCAGGGACGCTGAGGCTGTTAACACCCTCGACGAAGATGGCTTTATCGTCGCGTTTGATCTGTCTCATGCGATGACGGATTGTGTAACGAAGCATCATGTCTGTTCCGAAGGCGTTGAGGTTCATATACCTACACATCGCGACGAGTTGGGGACGGCTCAAGTTATCGAGGGTTAAATCGTCCTTGAAGGTTTTGCAGACGTTGATAACGTCTTGATGTGTTGGTTTTTCACCACTGCTTTTCAATTTTCTGAAGAATTCGGTGAATTCTTCGGTTCCCCTTGTTGCTAGGGAGAGGGGTAGGCCGGATTCTTGGAGGGTGGTGCGGAGGAAGTCGGAAACGTCTTTGCGTGTTGCTCGGAGGATTTTGTTTTTGCGTTCTTTATCCTTTTCGCCTTCGTAGGTTGAGGGGAGCATATTTGGGAAGAGTTTGATGGCAACGGGGAGGAGGAGTTCGGCGAAGGGGACGATGACGAAGACCGAGAAGGGAACTAATCGAGCGATATCTTGAACCGTTCGTTGTAACTGTCGATGCTCTCGTCTGGAAAGTTCATATCCTGCGGCCATTTTGACGACCAGGTTTGTGGAAATCTTGATTTCAGTGCCTAAGAGCTTTGTTCCATCCCAATAATGATTCGCCTCCTTCTTTACTTTCTGCCACAACGTGAGTTTCTCACTCTCCTTTTTTTTCTCCTTCTCAACTTCCCTTTTCTCGTCTTTCGCGGATAATCCTTCCTCGGACTTTGATTCAACGGCTACCGGTGCCTGCGAGTTCCCATTTAGTGATACGTCGGATTCTTTAGCTGAAGACTTGTTTGTAGGCTGCGGAGAAGATGCCTGGGAAGGCTTCGCGGGCGCCTTATCGCGAGGAAGCGGCTTCTGGGCTTGTTTGGCATTGAAACCGGGTGGTGGACCGGAGGGGATAGAGCCGTGTGGTGATGCCTCAGTGGAAAGGAGACGGTGGTTGTGTGGGACTGAGATTGCGATCGCTCGGAGGTAATGTGGGTTCCGTTGGATTGTTCGACGAAGGAGGTGTGCTGTTGCCATTTAAATCAGCATCGATCATTGGAATCTAGTAATTGAAGAGGAAAGATATGGGAGGTTATGTTCAGCTTACCGTTGGATGTAAGAAGGGAACTCTGAGTGAGAACCAGTCTCGCGGAGAGATGGGACGACATGGCCAGTTTTTTTTAAAAGAAATTACCGGTCCGACGACTCTTTCAATACCCTAACTACTGAAATCCTAGAATTAGGATGAACAAGACTAGGTGAAGTGTCGGTATGTCGGCGGAAGTCGGTAGAGTATGTATGTATGTGTGTGATGGGTTGGGAAAGGGAGTGACGCAAATTTGGTATTTCGCTAGCGCAGGGAAGCTGTTGAGCTGTTCGTTCAGCTTTGGAACCTTTTTTTCTCCGGACAAACGCCGATGTATGTATGAAAATAATGCGAGAACGGAGTGGTCGACAGAAGATACAAAAGTTGAGGTCTGGCGATGGTGAATTGTAATAGGAGAAAAGGGTAAATTGGGAAAAGGGAGAGATGGAAGTGAGAGAGGTAAGAGAATACAGTCGGATATAAATCCTTATGTCCGACTTTAAATTAAGAGGGTAAGCGATGTACGTTCCTGGAAATCTTTGAAACTTCGAATTTCAAGGTTTAATTTTGGATTCTTTCCGAATTCAATTGAATAAAGAAATTCCAGACCGGTGAAAGCATCCAAGTTATTATAGTTTTAAGAATCTGGATCCGTCGACAACGTTAACATGTACATGCACCCGGTCTAGACTATATCTGCTGGCAGCGCTAGTTACATCTGCCAGCGTGCCGGAAGTCTGCGGGATTGATATTTTCGTTCGCCACCCGCGAAAAGAGAGATGGTAAGTAATGTAATGTACAGTCGTATGAAGACTAGCGTGGACATGCCCCAACATTTTAACATCTACGGCTGCCATTGGGAACCTCCTAATGCGCTGTCGAGATCTGATTCACCGACAATAATACCAACCTTCAAACAGCGATTCTACTCTAAATAATAGCGGGGTACACAGATCTCACTGCGAGATCAAGTATACATATTTTGATCAAATTGATATTGAAAAATGTCTGTATGCATGCAGAAGTAACGCATAAGGTGCAGCACATCGGTATGTGCTGGAAAGCAGCATGCACCGCTGACGACACCCCGGTTTCTTCGTCGGGCAATCTCATTGGCCGTCTTTTCAATTTGTTCTTTTGATGTTCTAGAAGGATTTCTTTATCGATAAATGTATCCCGACAAGTATATTTAAAGTTCGAGCAGTGTAGTTTAAACGGTCGGACTCGAATGGGTCTCACTTCCGACATCCCCGCTGGACTAATATTAATAACTTGCCCTTTTTGAAGTATTTCTAATACTCCCGCGTCTCTGAGTTAGTAGATGATTTCTCTAGTAGAATCCATATAGTCCCTCCGAGTGCCACTGCCGACTTCCCCATCTTTTTCTAGCGTTCTGGAGACTTCAGGCGAACAGATCGTACTCTCGGGGTTCTTTTCGTGGGCATCAGTCTCTCTTCCAATAACTCCATTGACATGATTTATCTTCGACCAAGATATAAACCCCGATAAAGTGAATATGTAATGGCCTTCCCGATAAATAAATAACCGGCCAATAAGATCCCAATCGTCCCTGCAGCTAGCTCCAACCAGGATCGGAGGGGTTTTAATGATCAAACAGTCTCTCGTGATGCCGAATCTCTTCCTCCCCCACCTTTCTTCCCCGTAATTTATTCCCACTCTGTATAAAAAAGTCATGGCGGAGACACATAAAGCCCGACGGCGACAGCCTTAAAACCCTTCTATATTACATTCATCCCATTTATATAAAACATCACGGTTCGATCTAATAAATTATAGTTAATTATTTTTGTTAATCTAATCTGATCCCACGCTTTGCCAAGCCGCGCGCCGAATCCAACATTACTCAACTCCCCTCTTCATACAATCCCACTTCAAAGTCCTATATAAAACCCCGCGATGAAATCCCTCTCCCGCGCCGCCCGAATAATCATGGTCGGCGCCCCCGGCGCCGGCAAAGGCACGCAAGCAGCCCGTCTCCTCAGGGCCTTTCCAAACCTCAAGGCCCTCTCCAGTGGCGACATCCTCCGCGACAATGTTGCTCGAAGCACCGAAATCGGCATGTTCCATTCCCCAACCTCTCCGCCACTATAAATACTAATTCTTGATATCGTTATAAAAGGCCGACAAGCAGCAACCTACATTTCAACCGGCACTCTCGTCCCTGACACTCTAATGTCGCGCCTAATCCTCTCCTCCCTCCCCCCCGCCCAACACTCTTACATCCTTGACGGCTTCCCACGAACCCGTCCTCAAGCCGAGTCGTTAAATCAAGCTGGCGTTGAAGTAAACTTCGTTGTAAACTTCGATGTTCCACACTCGGTGATTTTGGATAGGATAGCGAATAGATGGGTTCATCCTGGTAGTGGACGGGTATATAATTTGACGTATTCGCCGCCGAAGGTGGAGGGTGTTGATGATGTTACGGGGGAGAAGTTGGTTAGGAGGGTTGATGATGATCCGGTACGTTATTAATTTTAATTTGGTTTGGTGGTTTGGGGATATATGCTTATTTTGAGGACAGGAAACGTTTAAAGTACGGCTTGAGAAGTATGAGGAGAAGACGGGACCGTTGATGGAGTTTTATAAAGAGAAGGGGGTGGTGTGGACGGTCAGTGGGAAGACTAGTGATGAGATTACACCGAAGTTGTTGGAGGAGGTTGCTAGACGGTTTGGATAGATATCAATACTCAACTATAGTAGATAGGGTTTGTTGAAGATGGCCTGGAGTTCGATATATTGTAAATACTACTTGCATTATAGAGTTGTGGTTTCTTTCTTGGGTATGTTTAATGAGCGTTGTAAGTTGGCTGCTAATCTTGAGATCGGAATCTCCACAAGCTAGATTAAAGACTAGCCTATGTACAAATACTATTTGCAATAAGATCAGAAGAAAGACGCGAAGGCGCTACGGTATACTCCCTCCACATATGAAATTTCACCAACCAAATCCAAAGCCGAAACACCAAGCGCCAATTCCACCCCCAGAAAGAACCATATACAAAAGCCCCTGCTATATCACCCCCCCCCAAATTATACACACACACACACATTCTCTCTTTCCCAAAAAAGAAAAACAAAAGAAAGAGAAAAAAGAATCACGACTCCCTCCAAGTACTCTTGAAATGATGCACCATAAACGATGTCTCATCATCCCCCGCCCCACTATGCCCCACCCCAGGACTCCACCTATTCACCGGCAAAAACAGTACATCCCCAAACACCTTCCCCTCCTTTATCCCCGCAAACTCTTCATGTCCAACTTTCCTCCCCACCACATCATTCACATATTCCAAAATCGTTTGCGTCCATCTAAACGGCCCCGTAGTATCCAAAACCTGGGTATCATTATATTTAACATCTCCAATCGATTTAGACTCAAGACTTTGGATATCAGCTCGAATGGCTTCTTGAACAGACGTAATCATCCGCCGAAGGATTTCATGGCCGGGTTTGGAGTATATAGTCCATTGGAGGAATTGGATGCGCTGGGAGAAACCGGCTTCTAAGACCCATTTATCTGAATACTTGGATTTATCCATTACGTCGAGTTCCATTCCTACGACGATGTTTATATCCGCTTTGTTGATATTAGGTAGATTCCCGAGTGCTTGACAAACCCAGGTATCAATTGGTCGTTTACATTCTGTGTCGATATCGGAGTATAAACCACCGGATTTGTAGGCGATTAGGTAGCGTAATAAATCGGCTGCTAGGATTCGTTGGGGGAGGTGTTGGTAGAGGTAGACGATGTAGGGATCTGTGGTGTTGAAATTGTTGATTACATATTCCAAAGCGGATTTATCGGTTAGAAGCTCGTATTCGTGGGTTGGGTTAAGTGCGTGCCAGGTTTGTCGTCGAGTAAAGGATTCATCGTCTGGTAAATTTATGGTTTTCCAAGTCTGCCAGATTTTCTGGGGGAAGGGGTTTTTGGAAAGCTCCTTCGCGAGGGAAAGTAACTGTCTTCTAGACTTTTTGGTAGATGGGGAAATAACAGATGGTAAAAAATCCGGTTGAACAGCAGTATGAGGAAAAGAATAGGCATAGGGTCCTGAGCCTCCAGATGGAAGGAATGAACGAGCGGGCAGGTTACGGAGTAAAGGCAGGTGCCAAAGGAAGATGAAGAAGAGCAGGACGTTGAGAAAGCCGATTATGACTTGTCGGCGGGGGAGACGGATGCAGGAGAGCCAGGTTGAAGGGGGGGATTGGGGGGTGGGTTTGTGGGAGGTATCTTTTTCAGGGTGGGGGGTTCGGTAGATGGGGTTGGTGTATATTCCGCGAAAGATGTCGCGGCGGAGGTCGGTGGCCATGATCAATTGAGGTGGGAATGGGATCTATAGTGGCTATAGGGACTTTTTATAGTAGTAGATGCTACTGTGAGGTAGGCTGTCTAGCTTATTGGTATATAAATGGTATCGTAAAAGAGCCCTGCGACAAAGGCGCGAGACTAAGTTAGAAGAAACTCTCAAGATCTGATAACCTTAAAGTCGTGGGGACTTCAACCCTTCTATACCAAAATCCAAAGTGTACAACTATATACCAAGCACTCTTGGGTGGTATTTTGACATTTTCGATTTTATATATTCTTTTTTTATGCATAAAGAGTTAAACCTTCGGCTTAGGCTAGCTTCTCCAAAGCCGGAAAAGCCCTCAAAACAAAGTAATTAATCATCCGTCCAACCGTTTCAGAAATGAGATGCATGGAATAAACAATCTATCCTTTTCACGCTCTTCTAGATATGTAATGGCTCACAGGGTTCCTCTCAAAAGTTATGGCATGCGTTAAAATATTAAACCAAAATGGGGTACGAGACTGGTTGGTAGTCCGACCTCCAATGGATACCAGGTGTGCACCTGTGGATATCACCGTAGACTCTTCTTTTCAAAACAACCCGAACTCCTACAACCAAACCAAGCAAGATCGAAATTTCAAAAGATGGCGATATCTCTTAAACCCTCATCATAACACTGTCCTTCTCGGCAGTCCATCTTTGGAAAACTAACCGGATGTACAATATGCATCTGCGCCAATCAGTGGCTGGTTACGTACCACAAAAAAACACAGAACAGGAAGTTCCTGTGCCCAAAGAGCTTGTTTATCCGAGACCTTACCATTGGATTGCAGCTATTTCGCCGAGGATTTGATAGAGACAAAGCTGCGTAATACCTCCTACGCCAAGCGTTGGAAAATCGACTGGTTAACGGGTTAAAGGTTTGATAAGATGACTAACCTATCGGATAGTGGTCCACCGGTCGGCTAAAAAAGTCGGAGTTGTACCTAATGCAATGAAGTCGAAGTTAACTTTTGAGATCGATTACTCCATTTTGTGGGAGACCAATGTGAGAGATGCATACGCATTAGCTTATAGTTTATTTTTCTCTTCTTTGAATTGTCTAATAGTAGATTGTGCGGGATAAGTTTAAAGTTTAGGTTGCATGTTAATGAAGCCTGCCTCTTCGACCTTCTCATATCGATCAATGGAGCCTTGTAGTCAACACAAAAACCCTTGGGAATTTGAAGTAGGAGCTAAATGTCACAAATTGATATATTCTTGACGTCCCGTCTTACCGTCGATTCGAAATTGACGATATGTACACTAAGTATGTATATTTCTAGACGAGGTGGTGTGTTTAATATTTAAATATTTGGGCCTAGGAGGGGTTCTAGAAGTCCTATCGGGCGAGAAAGATTCGGATAGAAGCTCTTATTGTGAATCATATATGCCACTGGCTCGGAAAAATTACGAGACTATTCCGTGCCTTGGCTTTGAATAATATAAGTGCTCTCTACATACAAAGAAATCTAAAACTAAGTTACTCGAATATGACTAGTTACTTAATTTCTATTGTTTCTATTTTTGATCTATTAAAACATTAGTCATACCAATAGGAGATATAATAGAGATATTTTAAATATGAATATGCATATTACTATTAGATCCAAATCACTGTATTGCTATACAAAGTTTCTAGAAAGAGAATACCTTGTGAGATAACTCGACAGGTAATTTGAGAACTAGAAGCTACAACATAACGGTCCATAAAAATAGTGATATTGAAGATTTCGATTCAATTAGCTCATTCTTGTTGCATTTCTAGGCGGCATGGGTGACATATTAGTTTGAACCGCAGAATTGGGTTCATTTTTTGATATTGAATGTTTGTTAAGTTGAACCGAGGCCAGATAGCATGGATCACCGTTTGGGGCGTGCCCCTGGTATGGCTTTTAGCCGCCAAACATATCTGGGTCCTGATCGACCAGGGTGCATTTTGGGGTACACAGTACAGTTCCTATCTTTCTCGCTTTGAGTTTTCCGGAGTTCTTCGAATGATCTTAGCTTTGCCGTTATCACCCTAACTCTAAAATTTTTGGTTGCGGACGCGTACTACTCTGGTGGAGCCGGTCAGGATTATTTGATCGGCTCGGCGAGTCAGAGTCCGAGAGTGGGGATTTAAACCGGGGTCTTTTGGACGGAAGAAGGTTCTCTCCAGGCGCCACAGCTGATTATGTGAGCGCTGAAGCCTGGATATCTTTCTATATTTCAGGGTAAATATTACACGAGGCTATAGGCCAAGTCCAATGTGGGACAAGGTACGGAGTGCTGTGAGCAGGCATCCGACGGCATATTCCATTAAGGGCGACGAGGGTGACTGTGGAGCTGTATGTTAAGAATCTAGTCCGTTCAGATTTCTGATATGTTGACTGTCAACATTAAGCTCTTGTTCTAGCAATTCTCACCTTATAACTAAAGCCACGACTCGCGCGCCAGGCATTAGCCTTGTTTATTCTAGCGAACCCATTCATTCGGAGTGTAGTTCCGAAGTTCACATATATTCCAGAATGTCCAGATCCATGCGACAAAGTTGCAAGTTAAGATTCTAACGTGTGAAGTGGAGCTGCTTCTTTGGGTCTGGCAACTTCCAGATGTATCGACACCTGTCCCACTATTCCCAATATACGTATATGCGGAACCTATCAGTATCATATCCGATCTTTGCTTCTATTTGGCTCAAGGAGGGTATGATATCCAGACCTTTTCAACGTTCTTCTGAAATACCAAAGCCCAATGACTAGGGGCGGGCCACAATAATATTGGTTTGAGATATCTTAATTCATGTCGTTTGGTGGCGAATGAAAGAGTTTCTGTGGGGAGAAGCCCACTTGAGATCCCGTGCCCCATCCACAGCAAAATGGCAGAATTTGCGCTATAACGCGACCAGGTCTGCGTACGAGACAAGCTATAACGGTATATCGCAATATTCTATCGAGTAAAGAGAAATTACTGGTTTACTCGAACGCTCGTCTTCTGTTTTTCAATCCCATAGCTCGGCCTATCTCTATACTCTCTGTATATTTAAAGGGAATTTGTCCATTCCCAGCACTACGAAACGACTACCTCCATCCATGCATTCGGTTTTTTCTCCAGCACCAGACACAGCTTGAATTGTAAGAGCCCCGTGCTGTTGGTCTGGAGCCTCCAGGCTGAGCGATTTTGGCCCAATAGCCAATCTTGGATTGAGACTTGCGGCCGAAGTCTATACTCCATGATTCTTTGGAGGTATGGTTGATATCTATATCTCCAGGAATCGGTAGAGGAGGGCCGATAAACGAGCCTGGGTCTTTTGGGTCTAGCCACACATGACCGAGACGGATGTTGGTGTCTGGTGCATAGTCATCATTTGGAGGTCGCAAATAAGTCTTTTTCGACATTTTACGGTACTGCGATATATCGATATAAATTCAATGGTTTGGAGTTATGCGTGAACTCGCAAGCTTTATCTACAAGATCAGATAGGATCCAACCTAGCTTCGTACGGACATCAAGAAGGGAAAGTATCTAGCCTTGTGCATTGATTTGTTGGAGAGCCAAAGCCGCACTATAAACTTGGGCAGCCTCGTAGGCTTTGGCAAAGCATAATTGGAGGAACTTCCAGTGGCTGTGTCAATGCTTTCGTATTCGCCTAGGCTGTGCCATGAAATCATTGCCAACACATAATTCAGTCTAAGAAGTTGAGAAAGTACTCGGATATATTGAGTTGCTATGTACATCTTGGGAGGTCCGGTCAACGAGCATCGTGGTTCGAAGCATGGATCCGATGGGCTGGGGTTCCGAGAGCAAATCAAACATTGATAATATATAATATCGTGTGCTTTTTAATAACCGGTCAATCTCGATACCGTGACCTAGATACTTTCGTTCAGAATCAAATAGTCCCCATGGATAAATCATTCTGCAGTCGGAATTGCCCAGTTGGTCGTCAATGGTAGACATCTTGTGAAATATCCTTCTAATCCTGCGATGGGTCCACAGAATGCCCTTGCCCTCTGCTGTTACATTGGGCATTCCTTTCCGTTCCTGTATTGAGAATTCCAGAACAAGAGCTGCGATTCCAGCAGCTATTGGTGTCGCAAAGGAAGTACGAGAAACATATCGGGTATGGTGTCCATTATTTAACTCTATTGGCCAAGCTGCTTTGATGCCTTCACCGAGCACCATAAAGTTGTCATCGCCGGCTGAAGGAGTTGGCGAAGCGTTTGATCTGACGGATTGTCCACTGGCGGATCGGATGCTAATGACTTGCCCATGCATTCTTCCGGGGAACGATACTCTGATATCGGGGACGAGGGAGCCGGAATTAGACGCTGCGGCAAAAATTATCTTGTTTCTTGTATAGGCATTCCAAATCGCCTTACGGATACCTTGATCTTCACTTTCAAAACCGAGGGATAGCACAATAATATCGACGTCCCACCCACTCGAAGGTACTGCGTGTTCAATGGCCTAAACCTTTTAGTTTCACATTGGAGGATGATCGGAGGTATTGAAGGGTCGTCGAAATACCTGCTTAACTATTCCCGGAGTGTCGTCATTAAAATGGGGGGTATCAGACACCTTTCCTACATATAAATCTACCTTTGCAACCTTCAACAGAATCTCACATACTGCAGTACCATGGCTGACGCGATCACCTATACCGAACGGGGATTGAATCCAATCTTGGAATTTCGTAATTTTAGAGTCATTTTGTTTAATAGCCTCTGTAATCATGGGGTGTGAAATGTCAATCCCGGTGTCTAGAACAGCTACTTTCACCAATTTGTCCCCTTGTTGCCGTCTTACACTTATAATTGGATCAGCGACGAGGTCTCTCAGCTTCTGAAACCATTCTCTAGCTGACTCAGCTCTAAAAAGGATTAGCTGGATTCCTAATGAGGCGGATAGCTGGGTTGTTTGAGAATCATGAACCTACGTTTTAGGTGCCTTACGGCTATACTGTGAATCGAACAGGCTTCCGACATTATTTTTCGGGGTTTCCTCGAACGACACTGCCACGGCTAGCACAGGACTAAATTAATTTTAGCGACGGAATATTTGCTATTTACCATTCTTTTGGTCCCCGTGTTTCTGAAAGCTTTGAGGCCTACGCGGAATCCTGGATTGCCGGCTTGAGAAATTTTTAGATTTTGAATCTATAATTAGTTGCTTAAATTAGCCTCCTCAGCATTTCATTTAACGATGCAATTGATCACTTATAACTACCTTGTTGATCAGTTTCTGAAGGGGATGTCAAACATATTTTCGCCTTGGGCATTACTGAGACTATAGATTTTACCGATTTATGAGTAGTGTTTGCAGGAGGCGCGGCGTGATATCTGCCATACGATTGGCTGTCACTATCACTATCGTAGGCAAGGTCCAATAACTTCTCTTTACCGTCTTGGAATCGTTCCTCATTGTTTGAGAATCGTTCTCGTTTTGGTAATGGTTTCTTGAAAATTGGGAGGTCCATCAAAAGTTTGGGAACGATTTCAGTTCTGATAATCCGTCTACAGGTGTCTTCAGGATTTTCAATACTCCTAATTGCTTCAGAGCGATAATGAAATTGGAAGAGGTTACCGAAGCGGAGACAATTATCCACAGCATCAAGGTAGTTTGACTTATCGTCAAGGTTTTGAATAGCACACAGCTCTTCGATGATACTAGACCTAGGATAAAGCTTCCAATCAAGCAAGCTGCTAGATTCATGGCAAAAGATGCCGATCCCATCGACAAGTTCATTCAGCACTTCGACTGCGAGTACCGGGCGCTCGTTGGCCGAGTTCTTGAAACCGTGGTCACGGAACTCGAAAGTGTCCGACAGTTCTTGGGCATAAGGTCATGATACAGCTCCCTAGAATCAGAGAATCAGATATATTTTGTTCGGGTTCTTTAACTTTAGTTGAGGGGAAATTAGATGAGTTTGTATACTGTCCAGACCTGTCCCAGTGGCATAATATTCACTGTAAATTTGACCGGTAGGCTTCTGCAATTGAAATTGGCAACATGAGAAGGTTCAGCAGACTCTAATTAACATCAAATATCAATAGAGAATCTCAAGCCGAAAACGCCGAAGCTCAGAGGCTATGCCAAGTCGTAAAGATTGCATTACAACGTGGGGAGGGTCTTTTACTCCTGTTTGACAAGGCACTGGCAGCCTTTATATTTAGTGAAAGCCCACAGGTCTTCGACCTACCGACCATGAATCCCAACGTGGCCCATGACAGGATTAAAACACGCCATTGGAAAAAGAGTAGTTGCCTTAATCCCATTTAATATTTTTAAATCCATAATTTCCTCACCAACCCTTAAAAAACTTTCCTTCAAGCCCTCATTTCCTTCATTTCTTTCCTTTTTCTTCTCCTTCCCAACCTATACCGACAGTTCGAGGGGTTTGAGAGACAAATTCAACGAGGAACTAGTAAACGGCTGGCATCTGTTTCCTGAACCAATCTCCCACAAATTGCTGCTGAGAATAGCAGTAGTCGATGAGGAATCGGTAAGTAGGCAATACCTGTGTCTTAAACCAATCACCCACGAAATGCCACAAAAAATAGCCATAGTTGAAAAAGAAGTGGTAGATAGGTAATATCTTGTCTTGAACCGATCTCCCACAAAATACCACTGAGAATAGCAATAACCAACGAGGAACTGGTAAATAGGCAGTATCTGTGTCTCGAACCAATCTCCCCAAAGGTCTAAATAGCGGATAACCCATGGATTCCGAGTAATAAACTCATCGATCGCGATCGAAGCAAATCTTATTCCTCGAGACCCATACCGTTTGATGAATCGATAAGTCGTGTCGAATGTCGTATCGCCAGGGATGTTATATCGTTTATTGGCGCTTGATAGTATTAGTTGCACCCCCGGCCCCAGATACATGCCAAATATCTAGAACCAAATAGTGAAAAGAATAACGTTAACGCTAGCCATGTTGATTTTCGAAAACCCCCTTCCTGGTTTACCAGAATCGATGAGAAGGTAGTAGAAAAAGTGGAGCAATGTAAGGAGATGGGTGATAGAAGCAAGAAAAAGTTATAAAGACCGTATGATGGCATCAGAGTATATATACCAGCAGCTACTCAATTACCCAGGTAACCAAAATCATAGCATAAATGCTTAATCAAGACTAAAGACAGACGATCAAGAGGTATGCACAACATGGAAGAAGGGTATAAAAGGCCCTTCCCGCTTTCCTTCTTGTTTTTCTTCCTTTCCTTCCTCTCTCCCCAGACACAGAACAGAGGCGGTTGGAGTTCAAGAATTCCATCCTCCCACATATCTCACTTAAGGCTCAACGCCCTAGTACTGAGATGTGTGATGGACTCCAGATTCTCCGGATCCCTGGAGATTCCCGCTGCACAATTCTTGCTTTATCTTTGTTTCTGACTCAAAGTACTTCGTACTTCGTCTTGACAACACTTTTTCCCTAGATGGTCTAGGCAATGTTCCTAGGCATTGAAGAAAAGAATCTATGAAGGGAAGAAAAGAATAATGAAGGAACAAGGGTAAGGGAAGCTGCCATGTATGTATTATAGCTAAGTTGTCATCGCTGTGATGTCGTTCGTGGTGTTGGTTCGGAGGTTCATCGAATTGTTAGTGAAAGGAGGATTGAAGCATCAGGATACCTCATCTATCCAATCTGCTGGCTATCCAATAGCGTCAACCTAGCTTTCCTAGGCCTTCCGTAGGTTTTGTTAGGGAATTTATAGAGAACAAAGCAATGAAAATGGATGCAATAGGACAGAAAAGATAGAGAAATCATATCGCCATCAGCTGATATAAACGTTGGGTAGAACTCGTAGAGTCGTAGCTAAAAGCAGGTAAATCAGTCAAATTGAAGGGCGAGATGGCCGTGATAGAATGGATCTATGCATGGACCCATGAAAACTGAAGGAAAAGGATAAATCTATAGAGGCCAGTGTACGTTAGCAATGGTCTCGAGGACGGTGCAATTACAATTTCAACATTGAAGATGCATATAGTGGGTACCATCATCCCACCGGATCGAATCATCGATGCATCCGAAGCTCGCAGGTAGCTCGAAACCCCCGAGACGGATTGCTGCGATGATAAGTCTGATGCTCCAGATGAGTGCCGATGTTCGACGTCGATCGGCACCGGTGAACCTGGCTATCAGACGTGGTAGTAAAAGGCAGGCCAAGGCTAGTCCGGAGAGCACCTCCTGCCTAGCTGGTACCCTGATAGCTATAGTTTCCAGACAGTTCTGCCTGGATAACCAACCTCAGTAGGCCTAGCCAGTTCGACGCTACAAGCGACCCACTGTAGATGTGTATAGCTCAGCTGGGGACAGGCAGGTATCTCAACACTCCGCTATGGGTAGTGAACGACCAAACTGGAGCTTGGATACTAAAGATGACGTGTGATGGCATATGGATTGATAACCAATCAAGAGTTGATAAAGAAGAGAAATAAAAAAAGAAACTAATGGGTGAAAACAAAAAACAAAAGGAACTCTTACGGAAGATTTAAACGTCGAAGGTGCCGCTGCACAACCAATTCAATGAATCGCTCAAACTCAGCCCTCGCGTGATTATGGTACTGCACGACTGCATCTAATACCTCGATCCCACCGCCAGTGTTGAAGGGAGAGTATAGTGTTTCTTCAGGGTGTGCGGATATATATTGTAGTGGGGGCGCGATGATCATTTCTTCTGGTAAATAAGAGGTTTCTGCTGTAGACGAAACGAGGGTTTCTGTTTGTAATAAAGAAAAAATTGGGGGCACCAGGCTCTGGCAGACGGGGGGAATTTGTTCCTCGTGAGGTTCATAGTTGACGATGTTCCAGGAAGTTGGGGGGATTTTTTCATGACACATCTTCATGACGTAATACTATATATGCGGAGAGTTATTGATGTGGAAATCTGTAGCTGAGGAATGAAGATATACTGTAGATGACCGATGTACCGTTGGTTAGCTATAGTGCAGTGTATTCTGAAATCAGAAGAAAGAAGTGGGCGCCGTCAAGCCTTTATATACTCCTCTGTTCGTCGATCATTGATTTACCGAAGTTTTCAAAATTTAGAAAAACGGATATGATTAGGGCTAGTTTACAGGATCACCTATACTTTAAGGTGTCATCTCGCGTAGAAGAATAAAGAATACGCTGAAGGATGCTCAAATCCTCTAAAGATCGTTCAGGCACTGCCGCCCACTCACGGAGATTAGGCTGTGCAAGGAACGAATACTCACATTAGGTTGTCGAGTAGCGCAGTTCTAAAGCGTGAATTAGGTTTTTTGCATATGCATGTGCGAAAGTATTAGGGTTGTATTGGGGCCTTTATTAGGTCGCTTTTAGGACGTTCGTCTTGGCTTTGGTCGTACCGATTGGTTGCGGTACGGCGTGTGCAAAGAATAAATTAGACCGTTCTGTTTTAGGAGTGTAAAGATTTTCGAAGATGTTCCTAAATGCAAATTTAGGCCTGATATTCCTTCATTGCGATCTTTAAATCATATGCAAAGTATCATACCATGTGGGATAGGCTCTCGAATCCTCAATAGACAGGACTATCAACATGCAACCCGATGCCGCCGAGGAAATGCGACAACACACAGCTGTATAAAATACAACAGCCTGTCGGCTTAGTCAGCAATCGCCTTCTAACTTGGTCACCTAATAGCGCGCTTCTTGTCATTCTACGACCACATTCTTTATCCCAAATGAGAGAATATCTCCAGAAAGACAGGTTAACCCAGCGCGCGATGTAGTTATGGTAGAGGCAAGGTTCACGATAAAGCTTGGAAATATGGTTCATCCTACGGGGTCATACGAACCACCCTAGCGTCACTTCATGTTTCTTGGTCCTCGCGGGCTGTAACAGCCTTAACGCGAAACAACCTAATCAAAATACAAGATTATATTATTCTGAGACTTGCAAAGGCTAGATATTACTATATAAAAACATATATTATAAAATTGAATGAAAACAATTAATTCTGAGGCTCAAAATGATAAAATCCAGTGCCTTTGTAACGTTTGTGCACAGGATTTGAGTGGAAATTCTTAAACGTTTTGTGGCCCGAAGGTGTGTTCATTCGTTGTAATTTTGATTAAGATGTTTTTGTGTTGA
This sequence comes from Arthrobotrys flagrans, assembly GCF_004000055.1. Classification (NCBI taxonomy): domain Eukaryota; kingdom Fungi; phylum Ascomycota; class Orbiliomycetes; order Orbiliales; family Orbiliaceae; genus Arthrobotrys; species Arthrobotrys flagrans. Next base: position 5,506,321 of record NW_027137547.1, read on the forward strand.
GACTGTTGTAACCCGCAAGAACCGAGAAGGATGAAGTGGTTCGTACGACCCTCACCCGGGTGCTCCATCATACATCATATCCTAAAATTCATTGGAAACCTCCAAAATGCTATCCAAAGCCCTGCAAAAGCTACAACTATCCCGCAACCATAATAAAGACACCAGCCCCACAATCGCCTCCCTCGCCCGCATAGCCTCATCAGAGTCCCCCAGCCCTTCCATCCAATCCCCCCTTTCTTCACCCTCCCCTCGATATTCTCTCCCTAATCCTCCACTACCTCCCCTTCCGCGACCGAGTCTCCCTTTCTCTCTCCACCAAGGGTCTTCGGCATCTATGTCCTCCCGTTCCACCTTCGGAGTCTTCATCAGATATCTCCCGCGCACGATGTATAAACCGTATTCATCGTCGTATCTTCACCCCATTAGAATACTATACACCTTCAAACCCTCTAAAATGTCCTTATTGTAGTCATGTATTATGCCCCCCCACCTGCTCTACAGCACTATTATTAGATAGCGCCACTGGAATCTTCTATCCGTCATCATTATACCCCATTCACCTCGCTGTATTCAAGTACTCTAAACATACGACGACGGATTCAAAATGGCAGTATAGTACTATTTGGTGTAGCCATCACCGATGTCCAAGGGATACGACGTTAACCCAGAAACCCCCGCTTTTGACGAGTTTAACTTCTTCGGCTTCGTCGTCGCTTTCGTCTTCCTCTTCTTCTTCTTTAGCTTCGCAAAGGAGTTTGACGGGGGGAGAAAGGTTTTTGAAGGAGTATGAGAATCAGGAGACTTTTGGGTCGATGAATAAGAAACAGTATCATTTGTGCTTTTCGTCACCGTCGTGGTTGGTAGGGTATAAACCGGAATATGAACTTCCGGCACGGGTGATAAAGACGAGACGAGGGGATGATATTTCGTCGGATTTGAAATTGGCGGGGGTACAGAGGTATGGATATTTAGATGAGATTGAAAGGAAGGTGATAGTAGATTCTGGCTCTGAAAACGGAGGAGAGGAAGGAGAAAGGGGAGGAAAGAAAACGACAGTGATAAAAGGATGGTTACAACCTTGTTACGAAAGGGTTTGTTACGAAAGTATTTGTTTACATTGCTATAAACCTTTGGGGATGGGGAGTAAAAGCCTTTGGGCGTTAGACTTCCCGGAATACTGCGATTGTAATGTTCAATCCCCAGACCATAGTGGGGATATACCAGATACCCCCCAAGCCGGATCATCCTCATCATCTACACCCCCAACCACCAAGAAAACCCTCCCAGGCTGCAAACTTTGTGGCACCTCAACCGTAAAATTTACGCTGATCGAAGTCTTCGACCTCCTCCGCGAAAAAATCTCACTCACAAAGTCCTCCCTCCGCCAAAAGTACTACCGCCTCTTCCTCGCAACTGAATGTCTAATCCTCCCATCCTCCTCCAACCCTTGCACCCCCGCGATCGAAAAACACCGAATCTACCACCTGTCCGCCCTCCCCTCCACAACCTATCTCTCCATAGCCCGCGGTCTAATCGGCAAAGACTATACCATTCGTCCATTACCTCCTCCTCCAAAAGTGGGGATTACGGATTTACCGTATACAGTGTTGAGAAGGATTTTGGAGATATTGCTGGAAGATATGGAGACGGTTTGGAGCTACTATCAGGCTATGCAAAGTAGTTATATTTTCTTGAAGGCGTATTATAGAGGACCGTTGGGGAATGGGACGTTGAAGAGGTTGCAGGAGAGGTATACTTACAGTAGGGGGGTTAGTTGGCCTGCGCCGTTCCCGCAGGATCCGAGGCAAGTTGGATGAGTTTATTGGGAATGGGGGGCATGTTGGTGGGGTGGGAGTTGGGTGGGTTTGATTTTGATAGATACTTAAGTACTTAGGTATATATTTGCTTTATAATGGTATTCTTTTACAGGTTTTCTGAATGGAATCTGCGAGGAGAGTGGGTAAATATTCTGTTTTCGAGCCTTATCATCAGCCTTGCCTCTCGGCCTCTGTCTTAGACTGCGCGCCGGGTCACCGGACACCATCGCAAAACCGGACGTACTTCTTAAATACATATTTTTAGTGGCGTTATTTATTTAAAAGCAAGGATTATTATCTGATTGTTGAACAAAATGGTAAGTGGGGCACCCATTAATATTATCATAACCTCGACGGATGCAAATAATTTAGTCGCTAGCATAAAACTTGTTAGTGTTACGGTCACAGCAGGTAAATATAGTAGTTGTAAATATCTTCTCTTAAACTTTATGGCTGACTGAGGCCGACTTTGGTGGTGATATTGTAGCCAGTAAGCGAATCAAGCTGAGGTAAAGAAGCCTGCTTGCCTGAACTAATGTCTTTTGGTATTAGGTGGATTCTAAGAAAGTGATAGACGATTTCATTGCTCGGTATGATTATAAGTATCACTGGAATTTGGGGAAAGAAGCAAGAGCTCAATGTCGAGAAGCGCTAGAGCAGAACAGAATACGTGCAATCACATCATTCCGTGCTAAAGACACTGGTCGACTGAAGGCGAAACTACTACAACGGCTGCAGTAAAGGCGCAAAGACAACCTTCCTGGATATGCCAACGTTGACGATATTTTTTTTGATATAGTGGACTTCACCGGTGTGCGTATTGCACTATATTCCCAAGATGACAGTGCCAAAGCTAAAGGCCACATCGAAAAACTGTTCTATGTGGAGAGAGCGAAGGAACTGGGGAGAGGGGAGGGGAACGCCGATGGATACGCCCAGCGGCGTGGTTACGTTGCCGATCACTACTTAGTGTACTTGCGGGAGGGCTACAACAGAAAAAACGAGGACGGCAATAAAGAAGTCAAGAAAGAAGACACCAAAAAAGAAGACATCAAGATAGAAGACTGTGACAAGAAACCCCGCATTGAGATCCAAGTCGCGTTTGTGTTAATGCACACATGGTCCGAGGTCAACCACGACATTAGCTACAAGCAAATCAACGGACAAGCATTCAAGGCTGAGTTCAGAATTCTGGATAGTCTTGACGGTCTCGTGCTTGCCGGTGAATTGCTCTTACAACAATTACAGGCTGCTACCGAGGCCCGCCTATCATCCGCATTAGCCGCGAATCAAAAATTCGCAATCGGTATGAGCTAGGAGCCTTCTTAAAGAAGTACGTTTCCGAAAAAAGTGACAAACAGTTGCATCTAAAGACGAATCGCCTTGACATTCTTCTCCATGTCTTGAGAAACTTGGGTTACGACTCACCCAACTCTCTTGTTGATCAACTGAAGGATTGGAAACCCATCGATTCATCTAAATCCTCGATCGCACTTTCAATATTGGACCGTATCTTTCCAAAGACAGCGGCCAACGACTTTTGGGACAATTATAAGTTAAAAGAAGATATTTTGCTCAAAGCTTTAACTTTCTGGACCATTAACTCAACCAAGTCAGAGGAGAGATCTCTTGGACACCCTCTAGGCGGGTCTCAACCTCTTTCCACAGACCGGGGTGGCAATTCTGAAGACTCGGAATGTGAGATATTGGAGGATTAAAAAGATGATACCAAGGGAGAGAGAAAATAACGGGGGATTTTAGGTTGGAAACGGGATGGGAATTCTCAGTCTCGTAATCAGAATGAGACTATGCAGGCAAAGGAAGCAATTGTTGGACTAGTGTCTTTACTGCGGTCGCGAGATAGCTGTAGTTTTTTGAAGGGCTTTGGATAGCATTTTGACGGTTTGAATAATTGAATTTTGATGTTTAAAAACGGGAAATGCTCAACGGGACCCCTCAAGTTACTCCGCGGCCCCCTCATGGAAATGATCGCCTTTTTTTTACAATACCTAGTCCTCGAACTCTCCCACAGCCCATAGAACACCAGGCCTACCCATTTAAGTACTTAAGGAGGTTCTTGCCTATAGATCTTCTGCAAGCCTGCCTACAGGCCTACACATGCCTATTTGGAAGCGTAGAAGTTACTTGTGAATCTACCTAGCAGGTAGGTCCATAGTTAGACCCATAGGTAGGTCTATAGGTGGGTAGGGATCCAGGTCAGTAGGTACTTACTTACTGTGCCGGAAGATGGTGAAATTCTAATATCCTTCTAATCCTGATTGTGAAAGTACCTAGCGGCATAATAACGGATATATTCTACCATCTATGAAGCCCATAAAGTCTTTCAAACTGCAAAGTCATAATCTCTAACTCAGTATATTATATCACTAATTAGTTTTGTATATATTGGGCATATGACTAAGTTCTAACCCTGTTCGAATCCAGATTATAATTGCAATCTGGATTCTCATGAATCTAGATTGCAAAAATAGGTGTAACAATGCAGCTAAAAATTACAATCGAATTTACAACTCTAATACGCTATCGATACGGCATCATGTCACAATACAGTATCAATCCCACCCACTTTTCCGGCATAGTACCTAAGTGTAGGCAGCCTGTATTACTATAGGGAAGGGGCCGGGACCGTCTAGCAATTCCCTTAATAAATGATAGAATACTTAAGTGGTTTTAAAGTGTACTATGCACAGTATATCAGTGAGCTTTAGATAATCTTGGTTTCAATATACCCGCTCCACCACATCATCTTTCTGCAGATTCTATTAGCTACTTAAGTAGATATGCAAGAAGCTAGGGATTCCATATTACCCTGCCTTATCATCTACCTTGCCTGTGCGCACTTGCCTTACACTATGGACACTGGTTTAACTTGGAGATGCTGTATCATTGGAGATGAAAATACGGTCGTTCTAGATTACATGTAAAAAGGAGTATAAAAAAGGAGTATATACCGTCCCATATACAATTTTATACACTGTTAAAGCAAATTACCACCCTGAAGAAGCTCATAAAACCATAATAATGCCGAAAATCCACTTTATTTCATACTTTTCTCCCCCTTCCCCCTCTTCATCACCTTATCCACCGTCGCCACCGTCCTCACCGTCGTCGCTTTCCTCTTCCCCCCCTTGTTTCTTCTAGCTTAACAGCACCACTACTACTACTAACCCCTCTCTTCCCCTTAACCTTCTCCCCCGCACTCTCCTTCCCCTTCTCCGCAATCGCATTACTAGGCGTAAACGGCCCTTCCTTCCCACTAAACCTCGCTTTATACTGTCCAGGACTCTGATACTTCCCCTTCAACCCCCAAATCCCCACTTTTCTCGCCCTCGCCTCCTCTTCCGCAGCTCTATACCTCTCCTCCATCCCCCGTCTTTTTCCAAATTCTATTCCATAAGTACTTTCGTATACCTGCGCCATACCAGCTTTTAGCATTAATAACCCAACATCGTGTTTGAAACCTAGAAGGCCTAGGATTCCTTTTCGTTTTAGGGAGACGGAACAGACGACTCGCTCGTATTGATCGCGGCGGAGGAGGTGGGCGCGGACGTTGTGGGAGTTTAGGAGGGTGGTGAGGTAGGTTAGGGATTCGGAGGAGTGGGGTTGGGAGGGTTTTCCGAAGTGGGCGCCTTCGGGAGCGTCGACGCCCGCTATTCTTATGTGTATCTAGTAAAATAGTATTAAGATTTGGGAGGGTTTGTGGATTGAAATAGGGAGGAGAGTGTACCGTCTGTCCTTTTAACATCTTCCTACCCTCGGGTATCTGCCGTAACCAACCCCATCCCATCCATTTTCCGCCGGGTGTATGGAATAGGCGAAAGTTATCTGCATCCCCGACGCTGACAACTTTTCCGTATAATCCCTTGCGACGGAAGAAATGTGGAGGGAGGGAGTTTGAGTCCGGGTAGCGTTTTAGGAAGTTTCGATAAACGTAAACTAATGTTAATGTTGCTGTTGCAGCGGTGATAGACGGAAGTAGAATATCGATTGCAGAAGGTGGGAGGGATGTTATATCCGCTATTCGAGATTTTAGGGAATTATAGGAGCGAAGAAGGGGGTGGTCGGGTGGTGGGGGTGGTGGTGAGATCCATGATGGCATTTCGATAGCTAGGGATTCTGGTGTCCTTCTTTAACTGGGAGATATTGTGAGGAGAAACGTTGGCATTCCGGTAGAAGATGATAATAAATAGATGTATTGTAGAGACGCGGATGAATGCATTTCCTCTTTGTCTTATGGGAATTCCTAGCCGTCTTTCGCGTGAGATGGGGTTCGTCCGGGGTGGACTCAACAGCTGGCAGCTAGTGGCACCGCGTGACGAATCGAGTGAACGTGGCTGGGAGAAGGCAATCGGCGCCTGTCTATGCGGTGTAACTTGAGTGTATGGCCAGTTCAAGTTAATGAGTAGCCTGTGATGTTTGATGTTCTTTGGTCGATGCCGGGCCTCGAGAATGAGGCTCACGAGGAGTCGTGTGGATGTTTAGAAGGGAAGAGTGGTGGTTGTGGTGTTAGGGTGGCGCTAGCCCCTTTGGGTAATGTTGGTTCAACACCACGGCTAGTATCCGATGCTCGTAGACGATATAATATTTAAACACATTGATGATGATATATCCATGTGTACGTTATTAGCACCATATGCAGTACTAGGATATGTATTGTATAAGTATGGACAGAATCAATGCAAATCAGACACCCACTTCCTCAATATATCCCTACTCTTACTAACCCTCCTCCTCATCCTCCTCCCGCTCCCCTCCCCACTCCCCCATCCCCCTCCCTCTCTTTCCCTTTATAACTACTTCCCTTCTTCTCCTTCAACCCGTTAACCTTGCCCACTCTATCTCTCTCCCCTTCCTCCCTTCCAGTCACCTCCCCAAAATTTCTCCACCCATTCTGCGCCCAACTCCATGTCCAGATGGTATCAGATTGGTCATCCAGCATCCAGCTTATATCATTTTCTTTGCCCATGTCTACTCCAAAGCTATCACCAGTTTTTAGGTTAGCTGCTGTTCCGAGGGTTTCGAGGAGGGTTAGGTCGGTTTTGTTTCTTAGCTGTTTTAGTAGCGGGGTTATCGTTCCAAGGTATGGGACAGATAATCTATCCACCTTCACTACTACCTTTCTTACCCTACTTCCAGGTTTCAAAAGTTTCCAAATGACGCCTTTTAAGCAGAGTACCACAAACTTCATCCTCTCTTGATTAGGATGTCCCAAAACCAATTCCACATCCTTAATCTTATTAAAATCATATTCATTAAGAGCATTGCTTAAGACGACTAATCCTCTATCCCTCACCCTAAACCTTGTATTCTCATAAACAACGTCTCTCATCACTTCCCCAATCCTTTTGCACACTAGGAAAAGAGAGAAGTAATCGAAACACGGCGAGTGATGTTTCAGAACCGCATCGAGCGGACCGACGCCCATAGTCCTATGAATCGTGAAATAGTTGTGGGGTCCTGAAAGGAGTACTTCCTTCTGTAAATCGCAATATGAGAATATCTTCCCCAGGATTTCAACAGGAAGCGAGAGGAAGCCACATTGTTGCTGCACCACCGGAGGGTCTGGTGGGGGACTCGAAATAACCCTTTTATATTGGTCAGCGCCTCCTCTTTCATTAAAAAATAATCAATAAAAGAAGGAATACATACTGAACCTTGGCATTCCCCGGCCCCTCCTCCCAAACCCTCAGTAGTTTCCCATGAAACTCTTCTACCCCCCTCCTCTCAACCTTCACAACCTCCTGCACCCCTACCTCCCCAACCGGATGATTCTGCCCATGCGTCCACTCGGACTTATATTCCACCTCTTTAACCCCCACCATATCCTTCACAATATCACCTCCTAGTCTCTCAAATTCCCGTTTTAGATTATATTGCCAAGTGTTCGCTGATAATTTTGAGTAGACGCCGAACTGAATGTATTTTATCCTGGATCTGTTGATTTCTCCTATGGAAAGGAGGAAGGAACGGGTGAAGTTCACCCGAAGTTTTAGGATGTATTTGTTGGAGGAGTATAACACCTCCAACGCCGCATTACTTATTTTCTTATCAGCAAGGAAGAGACCGGACGAGGCGCCGATATAGTGATTCACAAGCCTATTCGTAAATCCCGTGTATGAAGACGTCGTGCTCGAAACATCCTGTTTTTGAAAATCGGAGATTATGATCGGAGTAGACGACGTCAAAAGATACGAGGAGATTTGGAGTAAAAGTTCGTTAGGGAGGCGGGAGAGACCCGTTGGCGTTATGGGGGAAGGAGGGGTGGTGAGGAGGGGTCGGCAGTGCGTGAATGCATGGTGGGAGAGGTTGCGGTGGAGTTTATATTGAATGTATTGTGCATCCGGAGAAGTTTGGGAAGCTTTCATTGTGAATTATAGAGACTATTGAGTGAAGATGGTGGATTTTATTCGAAGTTGAGGGTTGAAGAAGAGGTTTATATAATCCAAGGTCGTACGGTTCAATTGATAATTATCGAAGCCGTGGAATCCCGCCCGCCTGTCTGCCCTGAAATACTGCATCCGAGCGTTATGTCTGTACCTGCTGTAAGACAGAAAAACGTTAAATACCAGCACGCCAAAGGACTAGTTTAACCGGATCCACTTGATACAATAAACCGTGTACCTGCGGTATCCATATCCAGGTTTCGTACCGAACAATGCAGTAGTTCGACCCGAATGCTGGCTTGTCGTTAAGCTTAAGCTACGTAAGCAAGAATTTAATCGGCTCCATGATATCGATCACGGTCCTCTAATTAACTAGTCTATAGTCAGTTAGCCATCCAACACCTCGCCAAAAACCATAAAAGCCACGATGTCCAAAAAAATTTAAATTATTAATACCTCGGACCGCCACGTCCAATTTACCCAAAAAGATCACGTTTAAGATCCAATTGATGCAAAAAAGATGAATATGAGATTGCTCCCATACGGATTTGAACCGTAGACCTCGACATTACTAGTGTCGCGCTCTACCAACTGAGCTATAGGAGCTTCTTGAAGTTCTGGTTCCTTTTTGAGGGTTTGAAGGTGTCGTGGTCGTTTGAAGGGGCTTTGGCCGATGGAAGATGGGAATTGTGTTGTTGGTTGAATATAGTACGGCGTGTCTTCAACCTTGAGGCCTGATTTTTATGTGAGATCGAGTTCACTCACGGAGCTTAGTGGGGGATTGTTATATTCAAGTGGCCTTGAAAGCCCTGGTTGACTTGATTTGTAGAATGGTGAGGTTAGGATAGTCTGGCGACTCGACAGCTGAGACTTCGAATTTAGAGTTACTAGTTCCATCTAAGCTGAAGGTATTATTATGATCGAAATCATTTGTATTTACCTCAGAAAGAACAATAACAAGCTCGCAGGTTGTATACAAAAGAAACATGAAACGCAAGGTAAGCCATGAGGAAAGCCAGAAAAAATATCCATCCCATCCAGTGCACCCGAATATAACATTAATACAAGGAATTCCAGAAATATATTTCAATTCCGTTTGTGGCAAAGAGTAGATTCAATCATAGCAGGCAGGCCAAGTCTAAGTACAGTACATACAAACGTCAATCGCAGGTGTACAAAAACCGGCCATCCCACGGAATCCATCTATTTTATCTTGTTGATTCGGTGGGTGTTTCGGTCGATTTGTTGGTGAACCGACTCGCTCTGTAATATATCATTAGCATCTTCCCAAAATAATATATGAAAGAAACGAAGAAACAACTAACCTTCTGGTTCAACCGGTCAATAGTCTTATTCTGATCCTGCACAACCTGATTCTGCGTCTTCGCCAAAAGATTAAGCCTCCCAATCGCTCCTCCAAGCTGATGCAAATTATCATCAATCTCCTCCTCCATAGCATCATCCTCCGCATCAGCCTCAAACTGGTATTTCGCTTTTTCTGCCAAACTCATCTTCTGTCTTGGCGCCATAGCCGGAGCTCCCATCGGCCTCAATCCACCCTTAACCTGTTGTTGCCCTTGCATTCCGGCAGCTTGAACCCTCTCTCTCTCCTCCCTGGCAACTCTATGACGTTCCATAATCTTCTCTTCCTCTTTATCCGCTCTAGCTTGTCTCCCGAACGGACTACCAGCCACAGGAACGAACATACTCCTATTCAACCTCTTCAAATGTGCGGCTTGGTCTTCAGCTCTATGACCATGGTTCTTTGCCATATCCAAGTTCAATTCTGTCTGGTGGAGCTTTTCACCCTGTTCACCGAGTTTTACAAGGGTATCTCGACCGACTTCTTCGGCTCTGGCGGCGGCACGAAGAGCGTTACGGGTTGAGGCGACGGATTCTTGCTTGGTAAATCGGATTTGGGATTTCAAGGCATCGGCGTCTTCTTCCTCTTCCTCTTCGGCGGTCATTTGCTTGCTTTGACCGGTACTATATGGATCTTTAGAATTGTATCCGCTTTCGGCAGAGTACCCGCCGGATCCATATCCATAAGATCCTTTCCCGGAGTAGGCGTTATCATCTTGCCCGCCGCTAGCACCACCATAGGGGCTCGAGTTGTTGCCGCCGTAGGGGTTAGAACCACCGCTTGGTTTGGTGTTGCTACCGTACACGGAAGCTCCATAGGAGTCGCCGGAGGATTCTTTAGCACCCCCATAAGAGCTGTTTCCGTAGGTAGACGATTCCTTAGCGCCGCCGTAGAGATTTGCGGATTTATTGTCGTAGGAGGCGGATGGAGCGCTACTACCGGAGTCGTAGGCTGGTGGTGGAGCTGCGTAGGGGTTGGAGGAGGCGGTGTCGGGAGCGGCGACTTTTTCTTTCTTGGAGAACCAGCCCATTGTGATTGATTTTGTCTAGTAAAGATTGGAGGGTTTGGGTAATACGGAGGTGGAATAGAAGATGGAAAGTTGATGGAGAGGATGAAGGTGATGAAGATGGTATTCAGGGAGCTTTATGTGTTGTTGACCCTGAAACGATAGCTAAGCTTAGATGTCAGCCCAAAGCTCAGCCGTAGATTAATTTCGTTTGCCTTGGGCTTAACAGACAGATGAGCAAATGTATTTCCAAAAAGCCCTCACCTCCAATAAAATATCCAAAAGTCTACTGCAATATACCCCCCTTTAATCGATAGAGATTATAATAAGGATAAGATTATAATCAGGACCAAAAAGAGGGGAAATAATGTGTTTTATACTTCAGCAGCTTGTGTGAGCTAAACGCTCTGTTTTGAAGCTGCAGGGGATAGTACAGCTCCAGAAATGGAAACACCACTCGAGTGCATTCGCGCCACTTTTGCACTGATACGGTACTTACCATGCGAGCCGCAGCTGTGAGCAAGTCCTTGGATCGAGTCGGCTTGCCGGATCTATTCACCGTCTATATTTTAAAACTCCCGCCGTCTGCAGGTAAATTCCGAAGTTACGTTACTCGTCGGGAGATCCACGGAAACCCGGGGCAAGAGCTTATTGCGCCTAACAGGGAGTCGACCTTCTTTTACTCGCCACTTTTAGAGGGTTGGAGGGGTTCGGTTGGTTGAAGTTGGGTTTGGCATTTAGAAGCTTTATGCATTGGAAGGTCTGGATTTAAATATTTTGACTTTGGCTGTTAAGATAATAGCCTATCGCAGCGGGCTTATAGAGTAATTTATGAAGTATTTACGTAGTCTCGTAAACTAGATAATACTGTGGTATTTTTATATTTAATCAAGGGGTCACTAACATACTGTATTGTTATATATGGCTCTTTCTTATATCCGCTGGTCTGATGCACATATTTTCCAAGCTAGAACAACCAGTATTATTATGAGATTAAAGTTTTTAAGGTGCGGTATTGGGAGTTCGGAAAAGACTGCCAGAAGAGAGAAAATGGTGAGAATGTTAAGAGTTATATGGTTAGTAATAAATTTTCTGTAGAAAACGAGAGAAGCTGATTTAATACAAGTACCATCAAGACTTGCTGCAAGCTCAATGCTCTAATAAGAAGCAGTTTGTATTCAAATATGGGAGCTACTAGGTATACCAGAAGAAATACGTAAAATGTGCTTACAATAAAGAAAATCATCTGATGGTGGAACGGCAATTATAGCGGGGTGAGCTGGAGTAGGTGAAGGATACTACATCTGTAGTATACAGAACCAGAATATGACGTGAAGATATTTAATCTAGATGATAAAGGCTAGTTGATTAGCTGACGTTCGCCCAATTCGAACTTTAATTCTGTATTATTTAACTAGATATAAATTTAAAATTCGAAAACGACCGCAATTGAAACCTCAACTTACAGGAATGAAGTTGTGTATATCTTTCCCTGAAAGGTCGTACAAGTGGCATCCCATGCCAGCACCTAGAATGGCTAGGAATTAATAAGTAATTAATTAAGATCAGTATCCCCACATAAGCGTCACGGTGGGAAATATATATAGTGTAACGAGGATACAGCAGCATAAAGAACTAAAAGCAGAGGTAGAGGTAGCCGGAGGGACACCGCGGATGATTATCGGAGAAGTTCAGGCCTTGCTGTGGCTGGAAGAGAAACCACAAAAACAACACGAAGGGACAGACCCCGAATAAGGCGCCACCTCGTTTCAGCAGCAACAACTTTCACATGCATATTAATTCTGTTATATTATTTGTGCGGTATTACGGTCTATGTAGGTAATGTATTTTGTATAGGGTACTTGACCATATATGCAGCATAACTGCAAAGAAATATGTATTGTTTAGTTCGATTGTCTATGTCTGAATGATTACTTCATAGAGTTATTTTCTGTTTAGTTCAGCTATCTATTTCCGAATGTTTATTTTATAGAGTTATCTTCTGTTTAGTTTAGTTTAGTTAGTTCTTTTGTTATTGTCTATTTAATTGTATGCTTTTGTTGTTGTGTATTTAGGAATTAAGGAACAATTTAAGTATCAACTGGTATACATATTAGTGCTTTATCTCGTTTTGTGACATTTGTGTATTCGATATTTTGAACTAGTCTACATATGATTTCTTACAACAAACCAAAATTTTATTAACCGAAACCCATTATAGCCGAAAATGGAGTTGGGAATGATGTTTATTATAAGGAGCATCTACTTCCCAATGAACCCACTAATAATCAGCTTCTCTTCCTCCTTATCTGCCTCCTTATTTGCTTTCTTATTTTCCTGCTTATTTACTGTCCTCTTGCCCGGCTTGGCCTTCGTGGTATCAGTATCAACATGATTTTTAAGAGCACCTCCAAAAATCTTGCTAATAACATCCATAATCTTCTCGCATTTGTCAATCTCAGCAACGCATAGAAGACCAATGCTATCAATGATGTCTTCTACAATCTCGAAAGGATCCGCGAGGTCAAATGCCCTCTTGCCCAACTTAGGCTTCGTGGTATCGGCATCAACATGATGCTTAAGGGCACTCCCAAGAGCGTTGCTAATGGCATCTCTAATCTTATCGCATTTGACAATCTCCGTAGTGCATATGAGACTAATGCCGTCGGCGATGTTTTCTACAACCTCGAACGGATTTACGAAATCGGATGGCACTGGAGCCGCGGAGATGGCGGTGGAGGCGAGGAGAACGGAGAGAATTGTGGAGATGCGCATCTTGTTGAGGTTTGAAGGTTGAAAAAATATATGTGTAAAGGTCGGTTGAGACTTAGTCAATGAGGTGGGATGGTAGAGTGTTTGTTTGTGCCTGATACTAAAGGATTGAAGCTTTGAAGGAGTTTGTATTGTAGGTTTTCTGTGTGATGATGTTAAGAAAAGTCTCGTCCGATGATGGTATCGTGGGATTTATATACAACTTCCGTGAACTCTCAAGCCTATGAAATCTGAGAATTTGAATTTTTCAAGATTAAATCGTTAAGATTGAGAATATTTAAGTTTACTATCATAGGAAGGTGCTACAACTCGTGTAAATAACCGAGTCCTTAAAGTGGAAGTTTTAACGATGCTTGTTTCGAATTTCAGAAGCTTATATAAGACTTGGGGGAACGTTTGTCTATTACTTTCTCGGAAGCTAATTTGGTCTAACTAACCAATTCAAGTTAATTCCTTCCTATTAAGGAAGTTCAAGGAAATTGTTGCTTTCGCCACATGTATGCCATTGCATGATTGTTTTTTTTAAAAAAACTACAACCTTCCCAGTATGAATGTCCCAAATCGAACTAAATGCTTTAGTCTCACATGCTTTCCATACTCACACAGGTGGTGATCATGCCTTCTACACCCGGAATCATGTCCTAGTCACAACGACGAAAATGGACACCTAGACTCAAACCCGATTTTCAATTCAATTCTAGTGCCACAACTCGATTATGAAATTGCCTAATCAGGAAATGTCTTGGCGTGACAACTAATTCCTCCCATCTCACAGACCGAATAATATGTGTTATAATCAGTCATGAGTCTGGAAGCCTTGATTAAGGCCCGTCTCCTGTTTTATTGTTTATGTAGAATAGATGTCTGTACAGACATAAGGTCCTTTGCAGTCTTATTTCCTGTGTAGCATAAGGTCCTTCGTAGCTTTATTTCCCTTGTTGATTTTTTTATTTAAATCAAGCAGCAATTTAAGTATTAATCTGTGAACACTAGTCTCTCCTAATCTACGATATTTGTATATTACCTTGATATCCTGAACTGGTCTATATACGATTTCTTACATCTACTCTTAATTTTTCCTATATAATATAAGAACAATTCGGCGGCTTAGGCGCAAGAAATGGCACTAAAGGAAAGCAACATATCTTTCAAAGAGTAAGGGATTCTTTTTCGTCCCCTCTTTGATAATGTTGTATGCTTGACGTGGAAGTTCGCGGAGCCCAGTTTACAAAGCCACTGGGAAGCTAGCATTCATAAAACACCACTTTGCATCTATTTTAATCCGGATACTATCGTAACTATTGGACAGGATAAAATCCAAATATGTACTTACACCATAATTAAAATTCTTTAAACTACACTCTATTCCAGGCTAAAAAAGGGTCTCATGAAAGGTACATTACCTATCTGAAATCCAACTGAATATTATATATATAACCCTAAAATTGCTATACAGAATGTTTGTAATTATCTTATTTTAATACCCATGTAAGGTTGAGGCTCGTAAACGTGTAGTTGCATGAAGTAGAGAGAAGGGGATACCGGGCGGTTGAGACTATATACTCAACCGCAACGCAGAGGTCATCTTACAACCTATCTGACAGAACGATGATGAGTGAAGAGAGAAGGAAGAAGAGAGAGCACTGTGATCTGCTCTGATAATATCTATTATATATTAGCTATGACCACACCGCGAATATCGCTATTACACTGAACGAAGTTTATAAGTCTGAGGGCTCCATAACCAAAGAGAGCTTGGACACGCTAGTTAGAACACTAGCAAGACTATACCTTGAACTATTTCTTACATACGCAAATAACTCGCTTCAAAGAAAGAAAAGGGAGCTAACAAGCAAAGCTACTACTCTAGAAGAATTTCTCGTTATGAGTACATAAGTACTTATTAGTTAATAATGACAACTATTGCTAAACGATATACATGATCAACTCATCGACACAGTATCGTCGACGCTCGTGTTGTGGGAACGATGAACGCCAAGACACGCCAAGCTCATACGACATACCTTCACAATCCAACAACGAACACATCTCACCTCCCCAAACCCCCATCCCCATCCAAAATGCCTCCAATAACAATAGCAGAACTACTCACCGACCTCTCCTCCCTCAAAGCCAGCGTAAGCATCCCTTATTTCCCTTCAGTTATACCCTCTCAAAATCTAACGACCACATCTATAGGAACCTGCGGACGCCCTATCGCTGGTCACCATCGACCCGTCTCTTCTCCCGTCGTCTCTTATGTTGGCGGGGAGTGATGAGAAGAATGTGACTTTGTCTGCTGCGAAGGAGTTGATAGATTTACATGTTGAGATTTCGCAAAGGAAGGGGTTAGAGGAACTTGCTGGGGGGAGGGAACAGGTGGAGGAGATTGTGAGGAGGGTGCAGCAGAAAATCTAGATTTGAGATTTATTTGATAGAACGCTGCTAGAATAGTATTTATGAGGGGTTCTAGAACAAAATCACAACGTTAGACCCATAGCTATGATAATTCTGAAAAGGCGGGAGACGGGACTCCAGACGATAGTATGATATTGTTTCGTTCGGATGTTTTATAGATTTACACATATTCTATCCACACCCCTCGAATAAATCCCCCTGGTCTATAATTACTAAAGTCTATGAAATATGGACTATCAACAGTATTGTGACGCTGAGTATTTTCGGTATATGTCTGCTTGGTATCAATAATATTTTTGAAGGGCGGCACAACGTCGATGGTTCATCTGATCTGAATTTAGCTCCGTACAAACGAAACTGGAGGCCCATTTCCTCCCTTAAAGTTTGGACATCGGTATGGCAAACTGTCGGAACGTATCTTTGGCTAGAGCTGCGAATGGTATTTTCACCCCAGGCGACAGAAAATGCCACGTTAAGTTCCCCTTGAAAGCCGATTACGACAGCGTCGAGTTTTGGTTTACTGAGTGGTAGATTGGATACCCAAATACCGAGGGCACAGCCTAAAAGCCCCTCCCATTGGTATTCGACGTATACGTGTTCTGCTGTTATATAATATTCCGGAGTTATATAGAGGACTCTAAGGTCCAACCCGACTGCTTCTAGCCTACGGGTGAGATTGCGAACCTCCCAGTCCTAAATATGGTTACCACCGGTTAGTAACTAAATTTTATTATTAATACAAATTTAATAATGGAATCCATCTTACCAGCCTTCGGGGCACAGATAGTGTAACCAAATATTCTTCAAGTTTCGGCCATTCCTCACTATCTTTGATATCTGGTCCAGAGGAGATTGTTCCGGGGAAGCGCACTCTATCGCAAAAGGCCAATGCTTTGAGAGTAACGGTATGTGGCCCGAGGATATCAAGATCAATTGGTAATCTTCCAGGTATCAATGAACCATCTGTATACTTCAATACAGACAAAGATATTAGGCCAGGCTCGACCATCTTGACAAATTGCTCAGCTTGACTCTGAAAGCCTTTCTAAATAAGGTGCAAGTGTTGTAGTCGTGAGGGTGTATCGAAAGTCAGAGCAGATTCGACCTTGCTACATCCTCGAAGCATAAGACTTCTTAGCTCGGCGTTGGACAAGAATGGTTTCAAAGCCTCGTCCAAAATCGCATTTGATAAATAGATCGATATAGGTTGATACCCTCAGGTGAGTTTAGCGTATAAACCGTTGATTACGACTTCCTGAAGTTTCTTGGTGGAGCGAATCATCGAGGCTGCAATTACAACGCTATTCTTACCATAAAGGCCTTCCAAACGTAATTGTCGAAGATTCTCAAGATTCCAATCTTGAAAAAGATTTTAGTCAATATCGTCCGGATTTTGACTTGCTTCCAAATTCACACGCAGTGAAACAAGTTGCTGTTAGGTAACAAAGCTTTGAGAATCTGCACTGGGCACAGTTAGAGACCTAAATTCCACCTATATGATTTCTATTAGTTACCAAATCCATAGAATCCACAAATAGAAATTCCTTAATTCTGAACCTACTCAAATGTCTGTAGACCGGTATTAGGGATCCAATCTAAGAAGATTTCTACCTGTCCTTCTACAAGCGCCTGGGCCAAATGGTGCTTCCAATTCTTTGTGTTTCCGAAGTCTGTAAGGACGGCAAGGTGCGTGATCTTTCCAATAAAGAAGTTCATGCACTTAGTAGTGTTCTCTGGTGCATTTTAGGAATTTCATTCCGAGTAAAACGTGGATGGTCTTCGGAATTTTTATTGAAGGTTAAAATCACAGTTCGGAACGCGTAAGGCGTGTACAGTCGCATTAGATGCCGAAAACATCCTCCTAGCGCAATTAGTGATTTGGTGTCGAGCTAGAGCAGACAATTTATTAGCAAGCCAACTATATAACTAAGTAGTTGGTCTGGCAGGCAAGTCGGCTAGGTAGTATGCGTTAGGATTGAGCTAGTAACCTTTTCGGCAATTGCTTCATGAATTTCTGGGGCAAGTGATAGAAACTCGGGCGCCATCCTATGGTCAATTGACAAAGGGTTACCACTATAAGATAGATATCTTAGTATGCAGACTCGGATGGTCTTTAGGTGCAGGCTAGGCGTTTCCACGAACAACTGATGTCTTTAGACACAACTATTGGATGGCTAGTTGAACAGGAGATTAATCGGGCGGTTGATGGAGGTGGTGAGGGTTCTCGGGGTGCCAAATTGCTCGGTGTACGTCGTAAATGGTCTGGTTGATGGCGTGTCTGAGGGTGAAGCTTTTTGAGGAGGGGTTTAACAGTTGATGCTCGTTTTGGGAATATGGAGAAAGTGGAATAAGAAAGGAAGAAAGGTTATTTACTGGTGCTGAGATTTAACTACAATGGGGACGTTGATTTAGTGCAGGTGGCGTCTGAATATATCAACGTAGACACGAAGCTTGAAGAAGCCACCGTCGTCAATACCCCCAATAGCACTTTCTTGAAAATTTCACAGAACTTCCATTCTTCTAGGCCAAAGTCACTTCTCATAGTTTCAGAAACTCACAGAAGTCAATTGATATATAATTAATATTGCATATTGTAAGTTGATAAGGTCTTCCAAGCTCACCAGTCTAGGGAGCCGCAGGCCGCGGCGGGTCTAAGAATAGCAGAAGTGTGCACAAGTAGCGTTCCAACAGCATGTCGGAGTCATTGACTAGAGATAGCCTATTCTTGTTGTTAGTAAAGAGGTACAACTCTAATTAACTGTAGATTTCCATTATAACGTACCGATGGGTGCTGACTTTGAAGAAAGTTTTTATGTAATTTAACTTGATTTTTGGTTGGAAACACATGCATGTATCGATTCTCTCAATGATCACATATATAATATCACTTTAGAGGTTCTGCTAAATATCAACATATTCATGCTCTACATGTCCCCTTCTTAATCTAATTAATGAATTTAAGTGTCAAGAAAGCTTCGACCAGATAGGTCAACTTAGCTAGTGGGGTCGATAGTTTTGTCTATTTTACCAACCTATCCCTGTGCGGCCACGTAATTCTTTCATTACCCGTCATAATTAGGTATGTTAGCGGGATATAGATGCATGGCTAAAGATGCGCCCAAATACACATGCAACCCAGCCAGACGTGGAGTCGAGGCTAGTCTCCGCTTACAAGAAAATCAATCTAATAATTCATCTTCTGTGTCCTTTTCACAGACATCTGTGTCTGACATTTCCATCCAGTCATCCACTGCACCTCTAACAATTTGCGAATCGCACTCCTCAACTCTTTAGATCGATAATTCCCGGGTTTATCGAATATAGATTGATGACATCCGTTCCGCCTCCCTTAGTAGGCCCGAGACTTTAGCCCAATATATATTGTCATGGACATGAGCGAAGTTATTTCATTTTCCCCTTTAATCCTCACTACAAGTTTAGATAGAGCTCCTCGCTGAATGTTGATATTCGGGCAGCTGGTAACGAGAAATTTGAATCCCTGGTTCAAAGCGAGCTGTCCCAAGTCCCGTGCCATCGATCCTTGAGTAGTTGCCTCACTCTCATCAAGAGCGCCTATAACGCAGAATATCTGTTGGCAAAGAGTTTGCGCCTCTGACACCACGAAGAGAAATAGCTTCCAAAGGGCATGGATCTCCTCAAACAGAAGTTCCCCTTTTGTCTGATACTCCGGAAATACAGCCTTGGAAAGCTTGTTTTCTCTTCGAATCAATTGATATAGAAGAGAGCAGATCGTATGGCGCCACTCCGTTTGATTCATATTACTAGACCTGAAGAAGAAGTGACAAGCCATTTTCCCATTCTCCGAGTTGTCCAGACGCTTCACGGCTTCCTTCGCGATAACCGTTTTACCACATCCAGGATTTGCCGTTACCCACAGGATCCTGGTTTGGTCCAAGTCTCTCCAAGCTTGGTATTCCTGACTATTGAAAAGCCATTCTCCAGTGCCATCTAGCCTTTCAGTAATCGATTCGAGATATTCTCCGTATTTGTAGGTAACCCCTAAGAAGAGCTTTGGCACTCGTAAATAGTGGGTTGTAGGAAATATATAGACTCGCGAGATGCTTTACCTTCTACTTCTTGCTTGTCAGGTTCGGTTTGGCGGGATGCAGAACTTTCGGACTCCAATACTACACTCCGAAAGTTTGAATTTAGATGGAAAGGATGTGAGAAAATCCTATCTCTGATCTAGCCGCGTATTTATAATTCTGGATGATCCCTAAATTTATAAATTTAAAATTTAAGATCTGGACAGTTGAGACTTTCTCTTCAATCAATTACCTTCTTGTGTTTTTGGACCTACTTCTTCAAGAGCCTTAAACTGCCTATCTGCCGTCTCCGTAGCCAGAACAATATCTACTATCCCGATAAGCAGGCCCTTCAGACTTCCCATCGAAGAGTCTGGTTTGTCTCCTATTTCAATACTAATTAACAGAACGTCTCTATCACCCCGTAGGTCAATTACTTCCTGGCGAACGCGTGATACGGGATTGTTGTACGCAAATGCTCCGTCAACGAAGGTTTGTCGAACACCTTGAGAGGTTCTTTGGAATCGATCGAAAAAGGTTGCGGCGGCAGAGGTGGCACGACAAGCTTCGAAGCTTCCCAAGTTTTGATATCCGCTGAGTAATGGTCGGATTGTTTCTCGTTGTCATAGCTTCGAAGGAAAACGGGCCTCTTGTCCTCCCCTTTGATGGTGCACACAAACCTTGCCCAAAGAATACCGGAAGCTAATACCTCTAGAACTCAAATACGGATTCAAGTATCATCAAGGGTAAGACACTTACACTTTGCACCCGTCTTCAGCTCTATCCCATAAAAGCGTCTCTTCGAGTTCAACAGGGCTTTGCTCTTCAGCGAGTATATACGACTGAGAAAGCTTCTTCATGATGATTTCTTTTATTCCAGCCTCAAGAATTTCGGCATCGAAGCGACCATTCGCCTTTAAAAAGCTCATGGCCCTCCGCGGGTCCAGCTTCCGATGTTTAGGTTGGAATATCTTCTTTGAAAGCTCGACCTAGCCGCCGATGCACTCTTCAATACTCATACGTAGGCGGTCTAACATTATCGCAAGTAACCTGCAATTGAATGCCCCAGTGCCCGAGTGTCAGCTATCCGCTGACGCCATCAGAAAAACCAGTTTTGTAAAAGGAAGCAGACCCTCCAGTACTAGTCCCTCCGATCAAATCGAAGAATTGCCACGGCTCTATTCGATCTTCCGCTAGTCGAGAACGGTTGAGGCGTTTCATGAAGTCACTTAGCACTATCAAGCTAGATAATCCCTTAATCCCACCGCCATCTGTGCGCTGAGGAATTGGTGCCGAATTAGAATTAATCAAATTCCCGACCTAAATATTTCCATAGGTTAATTGCACTCAAGGCTCCCTACCGAGTGAAAGCAAACGAAGTCTACGATTAACTTCCGCCTTGGAATTCTTCAAATACCTTTAACATATAATCCTTGTCTCCTGCCCAACCTACGGGCCTACTAAATCAGCCGGAGTAATGTAGTCCGCAGGTCTGGCTCTGCTAAATAAACTACTAAACTTCTTCTTAAACAAAATTTCCAGCACTCGCTCCTTTTTAGTCAGATGAGTTGAATATCATAAGCCCGATACACACACAAGACTCAAAAAAAAATCCCTATTATTCAAGGATTTATTCCCCAGCTTTATCCAGTAAAACATACCTATGTATCTCGATGATTTGCTGCAAGACGCCGCCGTTAGTTATCAGAACTAGACAGGAGTCATGACTTAGTCAAATATGGGCCGTGCGGACCTCGCCTAGGTTTAAACGATACACTCGGCACTATCTCTAATAGCCAACTAATCTTTAGTTCAAGTAGATTTAGTACTAATAGGAATACTTTTCCGAGATTCTATAGTACTAGTCCGGCTAGCTACTCGACTTATGTGTTGGTAATGTTGCAGTTGTATCCAGCCATCCCAATTGCGCACTCGGAATTCAATATCTACCCGAGATGTCGAACGACCGAGCTAGACTAGCCGTTTGCATTTTCATATCCGAGAACGTATTTGAGAATCAATGTACCGAAAACATCCATCGAAAACATCCACTCCAATCCAAATCCGAGTGTTATCACGTGGATAATGCATGATGGCAGGCATGTCTTGGCGCAAATTGATCCGAACCGGCCGGAAGCCCAGCTTGTCCAAGAGAACCGACGTCTTGCATTGCATAACTGCAGCTGCACGGGCCGTTATGGTGGACTGATATCTTCGAAAGTTCCAATTAATTCTCTAGCTATAAGATTACAATTATCATCAGCCTTCTGTACGCTCCTTTAATGTGATATCACAAAAGTACAAAGCTCCAAGGACCTAACGGTACCGCTTGAGTCGGGAGAAAACTAACTTTGACAGGGCCCCACTATGACCTGCATACTGACCCTTCTTTAAAATCCGGTGGAGCCTCAACAGCCCACTTTTCCGTTCCACATTTCCTGCCCCCTCTAACGACCATAACTACTCCTTCAACATCCTACAACCCTCAGTATACAGCTCTCGTGCTCTATCATATATGCCCGGCAACCCCAAATATCTTGCATCCCGAACAAAATCCTCATCGCTATGACCAATACCGGTCAATCGGACCTTGTAGTCCCGCCAAGCCCCGATGGCCCGCCAACTCGGGTTCTGAGTATCGCGAGTCATGTAATACTCCGAACCCTCCCGTGTGAAAATTAATATACCAACAAGACTAACCATGGGTCGCTGCGATAGGTTGTATCCGGGTATGTCGGGAATACGGTTGCTACATTTGTAATGCAGCTGCTGGGTCTTGAAGTTTGTTCGCTCAACACGGTTCAGTTTTCGAATCATACGGGGTATGGGAAGTGGACTGGGACGAAGATTCCGTCCACCGAGATTGATGCATTATATGAAGGGTTGAAGAATAATGAGCTAGCGGATTTTGATATGCTAGCGACCGGGTATGTGCCGGGTGCTGAGGGGTTAGAGGCTGTTGGGAGGATTGCGAAGGACTTGAAGGAAAGTGGAGGCGGAGAGAGCGGGACAAGGTTCTTTTGGGGTATGTTATGGCTTCTCGAGGTCATAGAGCTACCAGTAGATTTCTTTGAAGCTTGGACCACTAACAGGATATCATAATGGTGTATTGCAGTACTCGATCCTGTCATGGGTGACTCTGGCAAGCTCTATGTCAGCGAAACCGTGATACCCATCTACAAGGGCCTTCTTCCACTGGCAGACTTGATTACACCAAATCAATATGAAGTCGAGTATGTCTAGCCTCACTTATATTCAAAAAGTTTCAGGCCTCAAAGCTAACATTTCCCTCAGGTGGCTCACGGGGATCAAACTGACATCACCTGCTGATGTTTCAAATGCCCTGAGTAAATTTCACGCCGACTTCAAGACTCCTCATATAATCATATCTTCAGTCCAGTCTCTAGTAAACAAAAACGAGTACGTCTGCTTCGGCTCGTCAATGACAACAACCGGAAAACCTCGAGCCTTCAGCATCGCAGTACCAATGCTGCAAGGTCCATTCGTTGGTACCGGCGACATGTTCGCATCCCTACTAGTTTCACGGTTCCGACATGCTGCCGCAGATGCCGGATTACTCGAGACACCAAACTGGATGAGCTCGGACAGTGTAATCGCTACAGAATTACCACTAGCAAGAGCAGCGGAGATGGTACTGGCGAGTATGGACAAGGTATTAAAGAAGACGGGCATAGAAAGAGATAAGAAAGTGAAATCTTTAGACGAGGGTGATCACGGTAACAATGCTCAATTGAAACGGGCTAGATATATGAGAGCAGCAGAGCTTCGGCTCGTTTCATGTGTCGAGGAGATTAGAAGTCCAGTGGTTAAGTATACAGCAAAGGAGTTCAAAAACGGGGTACT
This sequence comes from Arthrobotrys flagrans, assembly GCF_004000055.1. Lineage (NCBI taxonomy): Eukaryota > Fungi > Ascomycota > Orbiliomycetes > Orbiliales > Orbiliaceae > Arthrobotrys > Arthrobotrys flagrans. Next base: position 5,530,011 of record NW_027137547.1, read on the forward strand.
ACAAGCCTAAAGAGTCGTTCATTTGATAGAGAAGACAGTGTTAGAGCGATGTTGATTCATAGAATGGGTAGACCGGAGTATTTGAGAGGGGTGGTGCATGTCCTGTCAGAACTTAGCCTGTTACAATACCATTTTGCATTAGTGCTTGTTATACTATACCAAACCCCTGAACTTCCAAAACACCATGAGACTTTGATGGGATATATAAACCTCCGATAGACCATCATATAAGCTCGAGACGTCTGGACTCCAACGCCGTCGACAACACATGCGCCGCTTGCGACATTGTTGGATTCGAGAGTTCTCTCGAAACGCGTCTGTCCACCAATCACGAAGCTCCAGATTTCTCCAGCTCCCAAGCTCAAGCTTCGCGTGTTCATTCACCACCCAACATAGACACCTCCACTCCGCCAACAATTCCTTCCATTACCCTTCAAAATCTCCAATTGCCATGTCCTCCGAAGCTGCTCCAGAATCCACCACTGCCACCGACTCCGTAATCGTCCGCCCCTCCACACCCCCCGAAAAACGCGTAATCCACTCTCAAAATCCCACATCCCCACCACCAGAAACTTCAGCCGCTAAGAAAGTCAAAATGTCGGACGAAACCACTATTCCTTCCATCTCTGCTACTACTGAGGCACCGGCTGCCTTACCTGTCTCTGCTGGTCCAGCTTTACTTATCAAGAAATTGAACGAGAAGGCACGAACTCCCACGCGAGGATCAGCGTTTGCTGCTGGGTATGATCTTTACGCTTCTGGGGATACGGTTGTACCGAAGGGTGGGAAGGTTTTGGTTGAGACGGGATTGAGCATGGCGGTGCCGGATGGGTGTTGTATGTTTCTATCTATCCCAATTGTCAGAGCATTTGAGCGTTTTGGACGATAGTGTTTGGCTAATTGAGTAGTATAGACGGCAGAATTGCTCCTAGAAGTGGACTTGCTTCCAAGAACTTCATTGATACGGGAGCTGGTGTCATTGATGCCGATGTAAGTCTTCTTATCTTTCCGACGACGTAGTTATAATATACCTAACAATTCACTATTTAGTACCGAGGACCAGTCAAGATTCTACTTTTCAACCACTCCGACGTCGACTTTGAGATCAAAGAGGGTGATCGAGTTGCTCAGTTGATCCTTGAGAGGGTATGTATCGTCATCTACCCCAATTGTTCTTGCAATATGGATAACAACGTGGCTAATGGTTGGTGGAACAGATCTATACTCCCGAAATCGCTGTTGTTGAGAACCTTGAAGAGTCTGTCCGTGGCGCTGGCGGGTTTGGCAGCTCTGGGCGTTAAGCATTCATGCATCCATGTTCACATATTAGGGAACGGTATGGTGGGAGCAGCATCTGCATCTTTTAGATCTTATCTTTTGGGTAGAGATATATTTCTATAGAATCGGGTATTGATACAGCTTTGTATTACTCTTGATATTCATCTCGTGCGTTTTAGCCCAGCTTCTGAACCATACCCATCTTGATAAACAAGATATAAACATTGGCATATAGCTCCAGACAAGACTATAGTGTGAGCAATAATTCCTGTAGGACTAAGATAGTAACTCTAATTCTAGTATCAGCACCGTGGGCTCGCTATCACTACAATTCTAGTATCAACATATGAGCTTGCTATCACCACTCAGAACTTACAATGTATAGAGAGCACTGTATTTGTACGGCTAAAGCCTTCCTCAGTATAGTTCAAAGATATTGTTGGATTAGCATGGACAATTATGTATCGTACTTACGCTCTCTACACATTTCTGCCCAGGTGATTGACCAACAGGCGTAGGAGGGTGCACAATTATCTCAAGCTGGCTTCGAGCTCCCCATCACGATACTCGGCAGATATAGTACTAAAATGGTGGTGTAAGATACCATCCACCTCTATTGAACAATGGTTATATCCAATGTGCTCTTCAAGTTGCGTTGAATACCTGGGTTTACCCCGAGAAGGGGGAAAGTGCAAAAAAGGAACCGGGAGACGTTTTCGGGACTTGAAAAGGTACACTGAATGCATTTCCAGACCGTCAGCATGGTAGCGCAGTTTTAGGTCAAGTCGAATCCTGGTTGCTTGTTACCAACTAACTAAGCATCTCTCACAGTTCGAACAACATAATCACCTTTGGTGTTAATAAACCCTTCTCCTAGAAAATTGCTGTAGTAGCAGAGCTACTAAGGTAAATTATACGGTGCCAGTTTGACTTAAAAGGCCATGTCGACCCGTGATCCTGTCAGCCTAAGAAACGACGTAAACCAATTACCTGATGCCATATTACACTTTCCATACTATTCTTAAAGATACACTGTCCCACCGGACCTCTGCAAATCCATCCGGATATCGATATATCCAATCCACCCGGTATTTCACAGATCTTCGCTCCATACAAGGCCCTCCCCGGTCTCAGCTGATCAGATCGACTTTAATATATATGCTCAGCACGTGCACAGAATATGTCCTGTAAGTAATTTCTACGCTGACTGAAGATCACTGCGCTGACGTTCTGCATATGCGTATGCTTAAGTCTTAAACCTGGATATATTAGTAAAGCAGTTGTTTAATTAACCTCGATACTCAATTAACTTGTAACACATGATCATATGAGTGGAGTGTCTTCGAATGAAACGGTGATCAAGTAGATCTAGACCTTCATAATATATCAATCAGGACCCTATAGCCGTCTAGACGATTCTCATTCAATAACATAAGAATCCAACACTACAAACAAACAGCCGCCCTCTCGTCTCCCCTTCAAAATTCCCCAGACTCCACAAATAAAAGACAATAAAGCTTAGTATTCCAATCAGATAATGATCCTCATTATAAACCCTCTATAAAACCCAACCAATTATTGCATAAGTTATACATTATCCTAACCCATTGTTTAAGACATTAATCTATCCCATACACCCAAAGTCCACCGTGCATATTTCCCCACCGGCTATTCCTAAGGATACAATATGCCGCACATATGCCGCATGGTTTAATTAGCCTAGTTAAGGGCCTGGGTTGACATCTGTGTTTCAAGTCTTGTGATTTGCTATCCACAACTTTTTTGTTCATCTAATTAAGCGAGTCGCGGGTTCCGAACTGTCAAGAGACAGGGGAATCTAAAGACGGAAACATGAGCAGGCATCTACGCCTCCCCCTTCTATTTAATGATTTAATGTTATTTCGACGTCGCACATGTACATGGTGTGATTTTGAGATTAGGCAAAGGGTTTGCTTCAAGCTTCATGTCAACATGAAGTCATCTAGAATCTAGCCAACTGTTCGCTGTTAAATCGTCCCAACTATACAAAGGTACTTACGAAGTCACTCTAAACAACCTAAACGCCCTATCCTATATAATCTTGTAAAATCCTTTTCGCTAAATCCTCTTCCCCTCATCCAACAAAATCTCGGCATCGACGTCACAAATGTTACAAATGTCACTGTAGCACGGAAACATCCTCTTAACTAGCTTCCATTTGAACAACAAAAAACACCCCGTGGTATGTATCACCGCAGCGGATGCCGGTAAACTCTTCAAAAAGAAAATTACCTAGCCTGGCCTGGCCTCTTTTTATCCGCCTACCGAACAGAGGAGGTCAGTAAAGTAACCCATGCCGCCATTAACACGTTTCAGAATGTCAAGTGAGGAATGTATGATTGTGAATAGTTGACACTAACAGATGCATAATACTTTTGAGCCCGTTAATGAAGTGCCTGGGACACCAGCAATGAACAGCATTCTTCGGCATCATAAGGTCAGGGTCCAGGGGTAGGAAACTACAAAGTATACTTACTCGGAACTTTGGCTTTGTAGGCCTTGCACCGGCTGTCTATAACGGGAAGGAAAAGTGTTTCCGGGTAAACGGGGTGTTATTGGTTATACCCTAGATTATCGGTCTTTGCTTCGGCCATAATTGCGCGCTTTCCTTATCGCTGAAGACAAGGGGAGTAGATAAAACACCCGCGAATGACTCGCAGATTCTCTTTGCAGTGTTTGGTTTTATATCGTCACGCATAGTTTTGAAACCGCCAGAGAAATAGTCGATTCCGTATGCAGCATACAGAAAGATGGAAGTATCGATATATCCCGGCATCGCAACTTCAGGGTTTGGAAAACTAGACTTCCCGGCATCTGTTATATCCCAAGTCACAACATTAGTCGACACAGACGTGCCCCGGGAATGTCATCCGGCGTCCAGGAGCCAAAAGCCCAAAAGCATACAAATGACGCCATAAGAATTCCGTCTTGCCAAAAGGGAGAAACCAGATCGATCGATCGAATTCAAAGCACAGACACCTGACCATTTCGTTCCTGACTTGAACCTACGATTTCCATCATGCGATTTGTTCACGAATCGTTTTTAAGGAGGCACCAGAAAAAAACGAGGGACCCTAAAAATCCCGCCTCAAATTAGGTACGCATGCTTAAGTGGGGAATGGGTATTTGCCTCCGAACTGCCCCATTACCTGCATCGTCCGATCGACTGCATCGGAACGATGCGAACCAAAGGACTCTCGTAAGGCGTACATTGATGAAGAGATTTCAAATTCTTGAAAGTAGAAAAAAAAAAATTTCGCGCGATTCGGTAAAGTAAAGTCGGATATGGGGCGTGTGCCCTGTCAGAAAAGTTACGGTTCGGCAGGCATTCTTGAAATCGTACCTTTTTTCTGCGTAAATGTATAAGCTGTAAGAAAATAAGCAGGTTGATATCATTGGAGCAATGAATAGCGGAACGAGAACATGTATGTGTATACATGTATACTTATGTGTAGGCAATATATCCGATATACAGCATAACAAGCTCGTCTAAATTCTAGAGACAGTGGAACCAACCGAATAACCCTAGCTTTAAGTTTTTCCCTCCTGCAAAAGGACTCCAAGTTTTCAGGGTCCAATCCACCGCTCTTGCGTCCCGTTACTTGTCTTTCTTTCAAATAAGAGTTCGGGCAAGGGCTTGAGAGAACCTCCTTTTCAGCCTTCCTACCCGCATCAGAAGCGAGTAAAACCCGTCATCCGGTTTTACAAACCACAATCTTGCATTTTTCTTTCACGCCTGGTTTAAGGGCAAATGTCCTGAAATCTCAATTTTCAAGAACGAAAGGGAAAAAATGCCAGCAAATGTCTACCTTGGCCAATTGAGCACCATTTTCTTTTTTTTTCCTGAGAAAAGCAAGGTGCGAGGGCAAAAAAAGAGAGGAGTGGGGACACACCTCCCACTCGCTCCATAGTCCAGCCCCCTTGTCCATCGCCGCATAAGCGATCCAAACCAATAGGAACGCTCCAAAATCTCAGTGGGGAAAAACACCCTGGCTTTATCCTTCCGACACTATGATGTCATCCATGCTGCTGGCCAAGAGTCTTGGCTTCTTACTCCCATTCACATATCACCGTTCCCCACGCATAATGGGAGAAATTTTTCAACATTTCAACAAAAAAAAAAATACGGATGCAACATGGTCTTGACAAGATGGGTATTTGAAATCACAATAGTGGGAACAACGGAGATGTCCTATACCCAATTATACCCCATGTTAAAATGTTGATGTCAGTTTAAAGTTTCTCTTTGATCGTCCAGATATATGATCACCCTATAGCTGATATCTAAACCCCGTGTTTCGATTGACGAAAGGGAATTAACCTTCGATAATGATATCGCGGGGTAAAAAGAGCGAAATGGCGCCTCGGCAGTTTGCCAGGTTATGCCCTTTTGGAGCTAAAAGAAACCATAAGGTCAACTACAGAGATGGCCCACTATTGCGCCCGAGCTTACTGCCGTTCTTATCGCATCGATGCCTTCCTTTACACCCTATGAACCGAAAATGCAAAAACCTGCTTCGACAACCTTCACGATGCAGAAAACCTGAATATACCAAAATCTTGCCGAACTCCATTGGGTTTTACAGCACATACATACATGACCAAGCAACATAACAATTTGCAATACCAAGAAGGTCCTAAGCCTCCTCCTGGCAATACACTACCCGAATCCCTAACGTAAGGGTCCCGTTGGCAACAAACCAATGGCCAAAGGACGACGGCGGACGACGTTATCATGAAACATCTAGCACCAACATAAAGTGAAATTTTTATCACCACCGTAAATTATTAAATCCATACCACCACAACTCCCAGAGGCGAATCTGCACAATGACGATCTAGCGCTTCTGCTATCCCCTCCCATAAGTCCTGGCATCGGCCGATTCAATCGGGTTTCCCCCAAAATGTAACGACGTATTTTGTTCACTAGTTAGCAACGGAGACCACAGCCTGCTCACCCGAGACATCACCATCGCATTTGCCCTAACATAATTAAACATAACGATTTCAGTAAAGACTAGATTAGGCAACTGACCACTATTTCCTCTCATTCACACCCCCATATAGGATATTTTCTTCTTCGAAAGGGAGTTCTAAGATTCCAAGGCGGCTAACCTTCGCGGTCCACGCATGCGCAGGCTTCCCCGCCGTAAATCACCTACAAGGAAGTCCCCACTTTCATAAGAGACCAGATTAAGAGACCAGAAAAACCTGTAAGCAACAGGAAAAGCCTGAGTACCAACTTACCCTACCTTCATGATCGATCGATCTAGTAATCAAAGCGTAGATACCTTGATAACTAAGTGCTTCGTGATAAAACCCGCATGATCTATGATGCCTCATATAGTCATCTCATATATGAAATCTCCCATTTTTAATATTTACGGGCTACCGGGATCTCGTGATAACCTCAAGTTTAAACCTCGCCTCGAAAAAACTACCTTAGCCGGAAATGGAAGATATCAAAATCCGTGTATGCGAAATTTCTTTAAAAAAAAGTCAAAAATATCAACGCGCAGTGACCGTCGTAATCGGAATATCAAACATAGGAAAACAAGGTGTGGCTTTTTTTTGGTTTCCTAAGCGGAAACTCCACCACAAGGAGCCGCAGAAAAGCTGCAGTATGCAGAGTAATCACAGGCTTCAAGGCCTTAGTCCTAACCATTATCGATCGATGAAGCTCACACATTCTACAGGTTTAAGACAAGGAACAGAGTAATTAAGCATAATCTTCGTGTATTTTATTTTATCGATTCCCATAATCCTATTTCCCAATACCATAGCAATTTCTTTTGTATCAGACAGCACCAGCCTTGAACGGGATGAATTCTATAAATATGTTTTGGTCCGTCCCAAACCCTCCTCTGCAGAACCAAATAAATGAAAATTGGCCCAAAGGAGTCGTCGCTGAATGCTATGCTGGGCCTCCGATATCAGAAGCCGTGTTTAGAAACGGGAATAATAAACTGCAGAACTCCTAGAACTCCCTTCGAGCAAATTCAAGAGTTAAAAAACCAGCATAAACCCCAGAAACCAGCCCCAGCGCAAAAGCAACGCAAAAATAAAAGAAAAAAGAAAAAGGAAAAGAAAAAGAAAAAAGAAAAATTCCAAAGTAGTAGTTTACAAGAGAAACTATCAAAGGTAAATAGGACCAACAAAAGGTAAACAGAAGGAAAACTCCCCAGAGAATAAACAATTTTAGAAGGAAAAACCAATATACAAGAAAAGGGAGTTAAAGTAATATCAGAACGATTGGATCCAGCCGGAAAATGGGGTGGGTATCAATCGATAGTCGAAGGGTTGTTGAGAGGCGGAGTTGGCGATATTGTGGGAAGTCGGATGGAGAGTGTGAGAGATATAGGGCCCCTGACTAAAAAAAAAAAAAAAAAAGGAAAAGAAAAAGAAAAAAATGCAACAGCCGTCTAAGTAATTTTTGTATCCCCATAAGAAAAAATAGAATTGAAAGGAAATAGATAGTGATCGTGAAGGTCGGCATCGTTAAAGTCTGATCCTAGTCCACAGTGTTGCGAACCAAGTCAGATCCTTTTTCAGACGAGGTAGCTTTTTAGGTTGAGTAAGAGAATAGAAGATCAGAGAGAAACATAAAAGTATCACAAGCTCTTCAAACGCTACCGGCATTGCTAATAGTCTCGGTATCAGAGCTGTTGGGCTTGTGGACTTTTCTGTGTCGACGAAGGTTTGAAACGACAGAAAACTGTCGTCCGCAGCCTTCAACCTCGCAGGCGAATGCTGTTTCCAGAACCAAAATGTTAGCAGGCTAGCACAACACAAAAATCTTATACCAACAAGGAGGGACGGATTCGGCACTTACGTTTTTCTCCAGTATGACTATACATGTGGGTCTGGAGGGAAGACGGACGTGTAAACCTCTTGTCACAAATCTTGCACTTATGCTTCTTAGTGGTGTTGGACTGAACTCGGCTGTTAAATTGTCCCATCATGGCAGCTTGGCCGCTTTGGTGGCCATAAATGTGGTGGTGGCCTCCAAGAAGGCCTACAGGACGAGGCAGATTCGGACGTGCTGCATCATACATGTCGGAAATGGATGTGATGTCAGTTGCAGTGGAGTCCATGGATCCAGAGTAGTATGGATAGGAACTGGTAGAGGAAATAGACGAGCTTGTCGACTGAGGATAGTAGCTGTTTGTAGAAGCTGCCGAGCTGGAAGTTCGGTGGCCACCAACGTGTGGAAGACTGAATCGAGTAGCTTGGTTCAAAGCAAGCATTCCACGTGAGGCATCGAGAGTATCAGCGGTGTGATATGTGCCTGCTGTGACTCCAGGTCTAGTATAATCTACCAAAGACGTTTGTCTTTGCCGGAGAGGTTCCAAAGGTGAGTCCATGATTCCAGGAGATAAAAGTGAAGGATGAGACAATCTTCGATCTTCGGTGAGGGAGGATGGGAGGCTATACAGGTTATTCTTGGCAGTTTGGTCATAAGAACCGTATCCATTCATGGCATAATTTGATGTAGCCCTAGCAGTTGGAGACGTAGTGGATGCCTGTTCGGCATAGGATGTAGAAAACCCAGAAGCAGTGGGAATAAAATCTGTTTGGAAGAGGTTCTGTGAGGAAAGGGCTCTTGTAGTTGGCATATTCAGCGACAGCTGATCGAAGGATGAAGACACACTATTCTGTCGCAGTGGTTGCTTAAGCCCTCCTAGATCACCCTGGGTGGTGGCCATAGATGCCGTATTGCTCATTCCGGTATATGGGGCGGAGTTAGGATTAGCGCCACCCTTCCACGGATCTGAGAATTGAACCGTGCTGAAGTTGGAACTGTCTGTCGGAGTAGCAGTAGCAGTTGCATATTGGAAAGGCTGCTGAACGTGGGTGTTCTGGCGTATCGGATCCATATTGGGAGATAGATATATTGTATTTATCTTATCTTATATGATATGATGAGGATGCTGAAGGACGTTCGATCAATGATGATCGAGTAAGAGAAGAGGAAGTTATGATAGCCAGTTCGATAGTCACGAGAGCTTGCAGATTATCGTGATGTCGGGGACGATGATGATACGTTCGACTAGCCGAGAGATCTTTATGCAGATGTCGATAGAAGGAAGAGTTGAACAAGACAAGACAAGTTGATGTTCAGATCAAAGTCGTAGTTGGCAGTTGGTGGTAATATTATATTTATAATTGTTTATGGACAATTAAGTCGTGGTTGCCATGTAATTGTGGTTGTAATTGCGGTTGCGGTTGCAATGTATATAAAGTAGTCGGGTTTACCCTGCGTTTCACAGTAACGTTAGTGAATACCCTTTAACTTCTGGTCCGTAGAAAAGCGGCCGTATATGATAGATGGTAGTATGCAAGGGACGCCCCTCCCATTACTATCTACCAACGCACTGATGCTGGTTTTGTAAAGGACAAAAATCCAACATCTGAATTCAAAATCAAATCGCAAAAACACCAACAGTGATTGATAAAGGAGGGGTATGGACAAAGCAAGTAGGGTTAAGCTACTGTTGATCTGCCTGTGGATGGAGTATGCGTGTATGTACCATGTAGAAAAAGCCACAAGCTTTGACAAGCACAATCAACTAGACACTCAATAGTCGTCCCGAAGAATATGAACCGAGTCGACAGAGATAACCAAAAAAGACGAGAAAAGGAAGACTTGCAAAGAAACAATGATGGGGGGCTGATCAGTTTAATACCTTGTAGGAGAATATGTATGCTTTCGGTAATGTAGCACACGGCTTAAATCCAGAAGGTAAAAGAATAAAAACTAAACAAAGTATATGGTAATATATGCAAGAGAAGTGCGGAATTCAAAGAAAAAATCGCCCGGGTTTTAATTCGGTGACCCTCTCCTTTTGAAGATGCTTGCATTCTCCCATTTTCTCCTTTATTGATAGATGAAGAAAACATCTATGGAGTTATGTCTTTGCCAGGTCCCGCAAACATGCAAATACCAAATGTAGAAGGGGAGGAAAAGAAAAAAAAGAGAGAACACAGTAAAATAGAAAAAGAAGAAAAAATGAAGAGAGAAACAGAAACAAGCTTGCCAAAGCTGCTCGTATGGGGAAGAGTGGTTCGGATGGTCCGTCTCAGATTCTTTCCTCGAGGCTTTTTCTCTAAAAGCTGCAATAGATCGACAAAGCACCCGAGCTATGGATGCCAGTCCGCGATGGAGGATGGGAATGCCTTCCTTTTTCCCTGCCCGCCTTGACAGGGAAGCACGAAACGAATGGCAATGCTGCTGACAATCTCGATATGCCCGATGACGCAGTCAAGAGGTTAATTCTAAGGTGGCAGTGAACTTCAGGGTCTTCCTTTGGATTGGGTCCGTCGATCGGAGCCATGATATTCCCTGTGAAGCCGGCCTAGGTCGTTTCGAATTCACCCAGGTTTATATTCTGTACCAACTGCCCGTTATATCACATCACCAAGAAAAAATGTGTGACTTCGAAGACGGCTGCCGCAGAACATGTCCAGTAAAGGATTTTCTGAGGCCATGACAATAAAAGACTACAACAGCAAGGCGAGCAAGTGTGCGCAGAGTGGTGGTGGTTGGTAGAAGTGTGTGTTGTGCGTTGAATAGCGATCTTTGCCATAGACAGCAGAAGCATCCTTACCTTCGACTAAACAAAACGTGCCAGCGGGCTGATCGATGAGGCAACTGGTGCAAGCTACGGCGTCAATCTTCCGCGAAACTAGGAAGACTCGAGCGATTGTCCGTACCAAAACTTGTTTCGATTTAATGCTGGATTCGCGCGAGTGCACTGAAGAAAAAGACGAATATCTCAGATGTTAGACTTATCGACTTATGTGTGTTTTTGTCGTGGCTTTTCGGCTTTGGATGTGTATGTAAAATGCAAACGAACATGCAGGAGAGAGAATGAAGTTCGAGGGAGGAGGTCGTTTATACATGAAAGCAGAAGCAATGTGACCCATTAAACCTCAGAATGGCACAGCGTTGCCAGAATAGCTGGCTGTTCCGCCGGTGTGAAAGCACACTCCCGTGCAGCTTACCTACCTAGTAACTTCAAAGCAGGTTTTTCCCAAAAAACCACCTTTTGCTTTTTGGGGCAATTCGATGTAGTGGAAAAAGTTGTCCGCAATAAGGGAAAAGAAAACACCAGTATTGCTAGGGATAAGAAAAAAGAAATACCATGTAAAGGTCAAAAAAAGTAAAATGCTGGTTAAAATAAAAAGGTATGAAAGAAGCAATGCGGAAATCAAGAAGGGGGCGAAAATGGGATCGAGGAGGTCTAGTGATCCAGCGGGCTCTCCTCCCGGCCTGCCCTGGCTTGCTCTCTTTCCTCAAGATTGGTCTAATCGGGGTTTAATTGGGCTTTAGGCCTGGGCGTCTTTTAAGATCGGGAGGTATCTTTGCAGCCTAGGACCCGAGCAGCAAGACTCCAACTCTGCGCGGTTCAATTTGCTGTCGATATTCTCGGCATAGTTGCTCTCTTGAGCCCACTTCGAAATACATAGCAGGTCTTCTCAACCATGCAAGCGCAGAAGGACCCTTATTCGTTTTTTCTTTCCGTTCTGCCACTTGCATCAAAGAAAGCCGCGCTGATGATGCAGAATTATGGCAAGCGAATTTTGGAAGGGTGGTTGGCTTTGAGACGGCCCAAGACTATGACGCTGGTGGTTGAGATTTCCATGGGGTAAGAACAAAAGAAAAGTAATTATGGCCCCGGCATCCACACCATATCCTTGTCCCCGACACACACACACACACACCACACGCATTTGCTTTCGATGTATAGGAGAACATGACACGAACAGTCAAGGCAGCTCTTTGCTTCAAGATGAACCTTCCGAACAAGCTGACCTCCAACGGCAACTATCTAAAGGCATCTTCACCATCATCGAGGTGATACTAGCAAGCGAGCCGAATCAAGATGTCTGACGGCAGCCGAAACAGTCCCTTGTATCTGCAGTTCTTGAATAATGCGATACAGAAGCTATGGTGCAACTCTGGGTTCATCTATATGATCTTGCCCAGCTCAAGGAAGTCAACTTTCATCCAAGTTTCCACTCATAGTTGGCGTCTCAAAAGCTTTAAATCTTTGCAATATTTCCTGCCGCAAATATTAAAGAAAAGCTTGGACGATAACAGCCTAGACGAAAATATCTAGCCCCACCATTGAAACGTATGCAATATCTTCATATCTTTGGAGTTTTCCAAATTAACGGGAAACCTTTTGCATCGAACACACCTTTAGACACAAGGTATCTATAGCCGGACCAATTTAGATGAAAACGGACGCTTTTAGACCCTAACAATTACTATTAGACCCATATCAAAATTAGAATATTATCAGTACGGCCCATTTAAGATCTTCAGTGGTCAAATCTCTCTCATCAGGCTTCATCCCATGACTGAGCCATGGCCTGTGTAGACGGGCCATTAGGCTTCCTCATTAAACTTTCTCTAGGGCAGAAAGGCGAGGTCGAAATAGAATGCAATATGACATTATCGCTTGCAGTAGGGGAACCGAAACCTAGCTTACTTGCAGACGAAATCGCTAATCGTGTTGATTGATACTGAAAATAAATTGATCTTAATGCCGTGATGGACAATCTACAGACGAGTAGACGGTTGGTTGAAGCGTGTACTTGATGATGCGTCTTTGCGGATCAACGATTTTGGTTGGTACTGTTTTTAGGTTGCGAGCTAGTTTTTTTCCTCAAGGAATCCGGTCGATATAATCTGTAAAATTTGGGGGGAAACAGGATGATCGGAACACAGTTCTCCCCGATCAACTATCTGCTCAGCTCTCAGCCTTACGCCTTATGATCCTGATATAGTAACATTTTACTGAAAATCCTTCTTTTTGAATGCGATAATTCGTAGCTCAGAAATACCTTTGGCATAGACGAGGCCGATTCGAAGAGATCCTCCGCATTGTAGACAGATATAGAGATACATGGTAACGTTGTGTGCGTGGTTGAGGGGTAACGCTGTCGTCGGCCTCGGGAGATCGCTGGCCAGATGCGGCCCTCCCCGAACCACAGAACGCCACCCCGGTAAACAACACAAAAAACACCCGGACAAGCCCGGAGCCTTGAGGAAAATGCTGAGAGATATCGCCAAATGGCTAAATGAAGCTTATGGAACGACCGTCCGTTTCCCCAGAACACTAAAGAAAAAGTCTAATATTATAGGTGGTGGAGAATCAGATAATTAGTCGCAAACTATATAGGGAATGAACCGGTGCGACACTCGAGGCGACGGTATTACGATATGTATCATATCCGTGAAGCCATCGATACACAAAGTGATATATATCTATATCTTCATGCCTGTAATGACGTTGAGGCTTTTCTACTGCTAACAAGACGTTGTTATCTAGGCTTTTTACGGCGGCATTTGGTCTAAGCTTATAATGTATGATCATATACCTCAATCGCATGTCATCTGTCATGCTAACAATTGTGCTCTAATTTCATACTGTGTAGTTACAGGCTTGTCTACGGGTTAATATTCTCTTGACGGCTTGGCCCCGGGGCGGGTTCGGGGTCCCTGAAGATTAGAGTGTCGTGGCATTGATAGTCGATGATGCTCGTAGGTTAAATCTATCTCGCTATCGAATATTATCAGGATCATCCTAAAGTTAGGATACCATGATACGGAGGAGCCATCATCGGAATGCAATGAATCTCGACTTTACAAAATTGCAACACTGGCGAGGAGGATGTGGAAAGAGATGATAGATGTCGGCATTCCGCTGCTAGGCTTTCCCTGACGTTGCAAAGACGCATGTACTGTCATTGCGAGGACATTTTGACATTTTATTTTTTGACGCTGCCATGCCGTTGTAAAAAGGCTTATAGCATTCTTGATTAATTCCAGTGGCAGATTCCTGTGCTCAACTGCCGGCTTTTGTGCGACCTTTGTTTAACAGCGCTACGCTATGACGCTATTCTGACAAGGCCGAAGAATTCTACCCCTTGATGGGAAAGCTAGTCGAGACGCAACTGCAAAAGCTATATCATATGTCTTTAAATTTATCTTGCCAACAACAATCTATAACACCGGAAAAACCTGAATGTGTCTTCCATGATGCCAAAATGATACTGTTAACGTGCATCTTGTGACACTGCTAGATCGAACTAACACACCTTCTTAGCAGAAAACCAGACGAGATCAGAAAGGCGCGAAATCCTGTTTTTCTCATACAAGTTCCGAACAAAAAGCCCTCCACGTCCAAAAAGAGTCGGTACACTCCAATACAGTTTAGTCCCTCATCCCAATCCCGGTTGACGGAACGCCACCATTACTGAATCTTGACTAGTCATTGTCCAAATCCAGCGCTTTCGCCAAGAGAAAATCAGAAGGTTGCGAGCGAGGAATCTGGTGGCTTGCCGCTAGCAGGGGTTACAAGCGATAGTTCGGGTAATGATCTGCAGCTACGATACAGACCCTGGACCTTGAGACCCCTACAGATATTACAGGACAGCAAGGTCTTGGCGACTTTTTGCAGCAGAGCAAGGCGAGGAAGACTTTGATAGCGTGTAGGAGTATTAATGAACTGGTGTTAATTCTGCGAGGTGCCGTGGTTTGAAGATGACTTTTTCTGCTGCTGCAGCATGGTTTAGAAATTTCGATAGATATAAACGGAAATGTAATACACTTATTGGATGATGCGAAGATTTGGTGATAACACCACATCATTTGAAGGGAAGCAGGATTGTAGCTGAGTGAGTAGGCTCAGTCTTCAGGCAGCAGGATCACAAACCATCGCCGTGATTAGTAGCGCCCGAACGCGTTTGCTTGTCTTTGATGCACCTCTGTGAAGAGGTTGTCATGTTTGTTGGTCGTATCTAGTTCCAGCGCTTCGACATTTTCATATCAAAAATTTGGCCCACAAGCGCTTGGCAGCAGGAAAGTCCGCAGCATTAGATAATGTATCATGCAGGTCATTATAAGGTTAAGGGCCTGGAACCAGATGAAAAGGCCATATCGGCCCTATTTCGTGACTTCACATTTTGTTTCTGTTGAGTAGCTTCGTTTTTAAGCTTCAGATCTTGGGCTACTGCAAGCCCAAAACGCCTCGCAGGAAATAGATCCCGAGGTCCTAGCTCTTTGACCCCTCGGCTCAAAGTACACAGCCCTTGAGATCTAGCTAGTTTGCGTAAGAGTTAACTTCATGATGAAATCCGAACCACTGAAGCTAAGTATCTTTAGAGTTTTCGGAGCTAAGGCACGGCCGGGCGGGGGCCAAATTGATTTGGCGACGGAGCAAACGACGCAAGGGCACGGGCTGTTTCTGCGTAAGTCAGATGGCTCGTCGACGCTTTTTCGGGGCTAAGCTAATATGTTGAAACATTTTAGCTTTGTACAGTACATATACATTTGTTTGTTAGCTCGATATCTGGGCCTTCAAATTGTGGAGAAAGCAAGGGACCGCAGTACCAGGTTTTTACCCTCTATAAAAATGTTAAATATAGTTGCGGTTTTTGGAGTAACTATAGTACTATAGGTAGCTAGGTATAGTTGCGTCCTCAGCGCCTTGCGAGATTCTTCAATTAAAGACTGCAGTATGGGTGGCACGGCATATCAGGCCCACCATAGCTCATTGCATCCAAATTCCGTGCATTTTCCCGAGCCTTTCGAAGAGGCCAACACTAATCCGGCGCACGACACCGCTTGTCCCCGGAGGAGAAGCTCCTCATGATGTTTCTTTCTCACAAACTTAGCTTCCTTCGCTAAGCTGCAAGGTCCATAAACTTTCATTTCAAGAGCGGATGGGGCTTGCTCTAGGCTAACGATTAACGAGACGCCAGCTTTCTTGTCCCTTATTCAAACTTGTTGAGCTTATGCGACAGCCTAATAAACATGACGTATCAAATCCATAAAACGTCCTCGCTACGCTACTGCCTTGCGGGTGATTGACCATAAACCAATTTTCCGAACGAATGGTAAATTCGATTCTCTCAATCTCACGTGCCTTTGGCTTCTTCGTGAAATAGCTAATGTACAAAGCCATTACACTATTATTATCCACTGTCGCAATCAAACGCAACAAAGGCCAAAATCGAGGGTTTGAAAGAGGCAAGGAGGCAATACGGCCGTTTCAGGGTGAAAGTGAGAAGAATGCGCGCTGCTGCCTGGCCGAAATTGCATCAGAGATACTGGTAGGCCCAATGGTCTTTGTTTTCTTCCCGATACCCGTCATTACAGATTGAACTATTTTCCTATTCGTTCAATAGGGCTTGCGATGTCTTTCAATAGAAAAGGGTGGGTTCGTCGCGTTTCAGGTTTCTTGTTGATTGGCAATCTTCCGCATTTCGGAAGCCCACAAGCCTTCCGCACCCTCGTCTTGCCGTTCATCACGATTCATGGCTATCCATGGCTCTATTTAACGGAGTTTACCTCCGGTCACAGAATTTAGTGCAGTGGATCGGGAGCCACCGCGCTAGAGATCAAGTGATTTAATATTTGTGGAGTGGATTTCTGTGCGGCACTCGAGTCTCGGCACCTTTCACGCATCTGTCTGTCTCTCTGCATGTCGACTCCGCCTTTCCTAGCGTCGCGATAGAGCAGTGAGGACGATCTCCTGCCGTCTACATTTCATACTTGAACGATATAGTCTGCACGCGTTCCTGTCGGTATCACCAAAGTGGAAACATTCCCTAGCTTCACCGACATGCATTGGAACGAGACGGCATAGACACAAAAGAAAGGATTTAGAACAAACGGAGGCTCAAAAGCTCTAGATCTTCCGCTACAGGTTTCTTTCACCGCTCTGTCACGTCGACTTTTCCTTAATTCTCTTTCTCTATTGGAGCGTCGAGTCGGTTCATTTCACCAATTTTCTGATCCTGCTGGTGCAGCAGTCGACACTTTTCCCAGCAAGGGCAACGCGCGACAAAGTGGAGCCTTGGTCTATAATGCTGCATCTACGGAAAACAAGTCCAGATCTAAGAATGACAATTTGGCTCTGCAGAAAACACCTCTTTGACATAGACATACATAGGCTAAAATCGAGAAACAATTAAATTGTGTATCCACGGATGTCGGGCAGCTCAAGCGAACGTTTAGCGTTCATATCGATACTCGATTCAAACCAAGAACCTGTTGGTCCCCACTTTGTCTAAGAAGTGTCTAAGAACCTCCAAGCAATCAAAGCGAGATGTGGAGAACCTGTTTAAAGTTCGTCTGCAGGTGATTTCGCACCTTGTGTAAGATGTCCTTCAAAAGAAACACTCAAAATCTCAGCGCCTTGTCAAGGCCCTGTCTTCCAAAAGAGTCGGCCAAATTCTCCGCCTCCAAGCCCTAATCCAAGATCATATTTCGATGTCTTGAGACATTACAACGCGAAAAAGTGGTAGCGACAGGGAATCGATGATTGAACAAGCCCCTTGAAACACTGCGAATTCCCAAATCGTTTTCGCTTCAAAAGCTTGCCAGCAAGAGACGCTTCTCTGTGACGTCATGGTCTTGCCCGCAGACATAAAAAAGAGCGCCTGCGCTGGGAATACAAGATTTCGGTAAGGGAGAATGGCATTCAAGGTGAGTTGTAAATGCGCTTTTGTACTCCGTACGCAGTTTCGATACGCAGATAGATCACGTTGGACGACATAATCTTTTCGTGTAAAATTTAACTTTAAACCTGATACAAGATGCAGTACTATACTGTATTATCGCAGTAATAAGTCTGGCAATGTAACTTGGTCCTTTTCGCATTGAGCAATTGAACGTTGCCTCGAGATTGCACAAGTCAATTGCGATTTTATTTTTACTAATCTTAAAACCGAACATGCCGCTGAAATCTAACCAGTTTTAGAGCGGCAGATAGTCTGCGTTAGAGTGGGATGCCTAGCACTTTCGATATCGTTTGATATCATCGGGCATCAATATCACAAGCTTAGACTACATGGCCGCCTTTTCTTTTGGACTTTAAAATTTCCTTCGTTGGCTCTACGAAGCCACAACCAACCAGTGTGACCATTAAGGGAATAACGGTTAGGAGTCTTTTACGCTCATTTCGGCTAAGCCGTTTCCGTTCCATCGTGAAACAACCCGATATCATGAACACCGGCGTATTTCGTGGGTTTTATTTGGTTCTGGGCAATTTTCCACGTCGACAGACTTCGATTGCCACCTCCTTTACGTTATCCTGGCTTCACCTTCGGAGATATTATTTTCTCTTTATTGTGCTGTCGAAACAAAAATGTGTGATGTGGCCGATATAATTTTATGATTCTGCATGTCTTGTTACGGATAGATGAAAGTGTGCGCCGATGCAGCAACTGCCCGGGGACAAATATGCGCTCTCTGTGGGGGAGAAATTGGCCAATGCGCTGCGAGTCTTGAGGAGTAAGTGTGGGCTCCACAGTGCACATTTTACAACAAAATGTGTGGACGGACATCGAAAAGTGGTATCCACTTGCCTTCTCTATTCTCGGCTTCAAACTCCCAAAGATTTGTATTCATCACCATGTGATTCAAACTAATTGGAGGTAAGCTCGGGGTTTTCAGCTTTCCTTTTGCAATTTTGTTCGGACATTTTCCTTGTCCCCGATTACAAGAGATTGAGGGCGAGTCTTGGTTGCCTTCGTACTCGCAAGGTCCGTGAGGGCAACGATCGACGACGCACAATAGTGGAGCAAGCTGAAGGAAAGGGAGAAAGGAAAAAAAAAACCAGTTTACGAGTTTTAACGGTTTACTTCTCAGGTATGAATTGGTTGAGTAAGATGACTCCAATCGATAAACTTTTTAGTTGTGCTCACGAACCTATCGTCGCGTTCTCTTGCCAGAAACGAGCTATGATGCAAGAAAAGGTAGTGCATGGATGCGGAGGGAGAAGAGGAGCCGCGGGATGGGCTCAGAGCTTGCCCGCTCGGAATATGCATATATGCAGGATACTTTGTTCGGTGTTTTGTGCTTTCTCCGCCCTGCATATGCAGCGAGAAAGACTAGGTTGGACCTTGCCTGTGAAGTGGTGGGAAGGCAGCCATTAGGAATATTCATCCCTCTTCGTGGTTGAAGTTCCGTTGGCAAACGTGTATTACAGAGACTTTCTTCATCAATTGGTTAGCGTGGGAGCTCAGGATCACGGAGGAGAAGGAGATCAGGAGTAGGACAGATCGGCTTGAATTCTCCTCCACGTGGAAACGAAGGTTACCCCTCGCAGGTGTATCGACGATCGTCCATGAATTCTCGGGTTTGCTTTGAGTCCTTTCAACGTCGCTGATCATGCGTCTCATAATGCTCTACCCCTTGCGTTAAGTCATATAAGGGGATTCTAGATTGAACTGTTTGACGTGTAATATGTACTGTGCTTTGTGCAACTTCTGTCAACGATTATGCGTTTTCTGGCCGTCTTAGGAGTGATTTATGATATGGAAATGATTGTCGGATTGCAGGTCAAGATAAGAAACCTAACTTAGCTAGTGTTATTGTTGAGAACTTTGGCAGTACTTCAAGTAAACGTTTATAAATTAGGTAACGTTAGGTGCTCACAGGGTGAGTGCTTTTTGACTTACGGGTATTGTTGGCCAGATGTTCCTCGAGGAATTCTAGGATCGATCTGTTCGTAATATTTTAAGGAGTTTGGTGTATTTTTGATTAGTAGATGTAGATATCCATTGGCCTTATCTCGTAAGCCAAATTCTTACTGTGAAGTTATACGTTAGACAGTTGTTCCTAAAGATTTTAAGATTCTAGGAGCTATCCGTATTTCAAAGTGATTCCTTTAATCGTGGACGTAGTTCACCATGGCTCGCCGGTTTGTACCACTATCGCGTCCTGATAGGTTCAGTATTCTAAGTAACTGTACGAGATTATTAACGTTAACGCTGGGTTCTCATATTCCTCAGTGTATACATATCGACATGTATCAAGTATCGAATTCGAACTCGGGCTTGCGAAATCTGAGATAATTAGCATACTGCATTGTGCATTATCTTATCTGCCCCATCTATAATCCCACGTGGTCGACATAATCTTGACATGCACCTCGTGTGGGTACGCATAATCACACGAGGTTTCATGATTTCAAACTTTCAATGCAAGTCCGCTAACGTTATAACGCATGACTGTCAATTAATCATAACCTTGTGAAACCATCGATAACGTATATATCGCAGTCATAATTAATGAAATTTATGCGAGTGACATTGTCAGGTTTCTGATGAGACTCAAGCCCGGTGCCCGCCCCGGGTATACGGAGGTATTGTCAATAATTTCGCTTCCGGCATGGTGTACCGGTATACAACCATCTAGAGTTTTACTTCGGGGATCTATTTCTTCATAGGCCTGTATTTTATTGGTGAAAATATTGAATTCGGTGATTTGACATGCCATATATAGAAGTTACACATCTGAAACATCGGTGGTTACGTGGGGTTGATGTTTAGGAATCACGATGTACTTCAGTCGGGAAGTTGGGTTGGTTTGATATTTAGATTAGATATTAGAGAGAAGTGTAATTTCTGTTAACTATTTGTTAAACATTAATAGATCTGTAGAGAATTTGACCGTTTGGGCAAATGATGCTGGCTGGGTTGGTATTCATGAAAATTAGGATTCAACACGCTGTTCGAGGAACTTGGATAGGGCATTGTACTTGGGGTTGTTGGTGGTGAAAGTTTATAGTGGACGTAGAGATTTTTTACATGTGACCACAGGTCTTATATGTGATGGCCCGTTCTCCGATGCCCCGGGCCTGCGAGTAATCACAGGCTTTGATCGTTCTATAGTTAGAGCTTCCTAAAAACGACCAAAAATTGAGATAGAGAAAAAGGATAAAACTATAGATCTTAGAAAGGTCACCGAGACTATATATTATAGCATTTATCAGTATCGGCTGATTGTATACTTGAATCTTGTTCAACTCTATGTAGTAACCCCTAGGGATGCCATCGACCTTGCGTTGTATACATGTAAGCGACTGGTACACCACTTTTGAGAGCAAGGTTTGTTAGGGCTAGAATGGAAGAACTGGCGCCAGAATGTCGGACAGATGGTGAGGAAATAGTGCACGTGGTAGGGCAGGACTTCTGGCGTGGAGCTGACTTGAAGGGATGAGCGTACAGGGTACTCCTCACATTGTTTCATTCCGGACATTTCTACTGATCCTCGAGGGGTCTGCACCTCACAATTTTTGTACATACTAATAGAGTTTATTTAAATGCTCTATATAGGATCAAATTAATGGTCCAAGTCTTGGTGTGATGTGATGATAATGACTCTCGATGATAAACACTGCTACTATTTACAGCTTCGGACTTGTAGGATCTGTCAAGTTTAGGTAGATACTTGGGCGCTAAGAGTTTCTATAGGCTTCCACCTCTAAAAGCATGAGTATTAAAGGATTTCATACTAATATTAAATTAAATAACACTCTATGGGAGGCGTATGCTGGGAGCTGGGGTGGTGGTGGGTCCGAACAAGCGGGTCTGATAATTTCGCGTTGAATCGACAAAAATCCAACAAATCAGGTGGATATGGCAGCATAGGCATGTCAGTTCACGCCGATAAATCTGGCATGTGAACTCGATCCTGTGAACATATGGATCCTTATATAAGTCATTACCATGGCTATGCTTGGTTTTCGACTTTTGTTGGAGATGGCGCAGACATATATCTTTTCAACGGCACGGCTGGGTCTTACAGAAGTTGAGTCTGTAGCCTGATTAATTGTTGTTTCGCCGCAAATTAAAATATCCTGATTCCAATCCACCATCGCTGAATACGTCCCTTCTTCCTAGCCTGAAGACTAAATTAATCAACCAGTACGTGGATGGTGTTGTTGATCTCCCAGCGGGCCTCGATTAGAGAGTACTTTTAACCCGCATAGCTTAAAGATCTATATTTCGGATTCGGATGCATGCAACTTGACTTCCAACACATAAAATACCCTGACTAATATAGCTGCGCAACCATCAGTATCTCGATATGCAAGATTACTCGCCTCTCCCCGCATCCGTCGATGGGTCCATATACTGTCGCTGCTGCTACTCCTCCCACCTATTCTTAGTCGAAAGTGGTCTCACTCAAGCCCCACCTCCGTCATCCAGCACCAAAAATCGACGACAAACGTCATGGGGTGGGAGAAAAGGCGGTACCTGCGGAAAATGATATCACGGGAGCTCATAGACCCAGGAAAAAGTATCCATCCTGAGAAATTCCAGGTGTATCTTCCCAGCTACTTCGCAGCGGTAGAGTACAGGCTGCCCTGCATATGACTCGATGACTCCCACCAGGGTTTCTAAGTGCCCTCCGCTGGATGGTGGATGCACACAGTACTACGACCACAACCTCCCTTCTTTCCCTTTGAGATAACACAGCATCCAAACTTCGAAAGAATGGGATCCACCTAAGCGGCGAGTCCCACAGGAATAGTTGAATATCGACGGTCAAGTCGTTTAGGACCCTCACGCGGGCCGCTCATACGCAGGTACGATTTTCTAGGGCACCTGAGAAGGGCTTACGGCATCAGGGGGCTCTGCTCGAGCTCTAGCAAGTGGAGGTGTTTGGTCTGATTTTTTCTACGCTTTTGGCCAGTCTTTCCTGGCGTCGGCTGTCGCTCTCTCTTCTCTCTCTAGCTTCTTTCTGGTAAACGTATTCTAATTAATAGCATATGCATCCTTCGAGCCAGCGTTCTTGAGAATCCAGGCAAAAATTTCACCGTTTCTTCTGTCTGATAGATGTCACATACCGTTTCGACGCCTTATATTATCACCAACTGAGAGCGCTGCTTTGGGTGGGATTTTGTTAGCAGGCCAAGTACGTCATATAAAGAGTGACCTTTCCAACGTCAAGTGCTCACCTCGGCAACACATCCCATTTCTCGAATCTTCAACGTCGACCTTGCTAACTACAACCACCAACCACAAGCTGACATCTATCTCGCTCCACCAAATCCCAGATATCGCCACCATCGCCAGAATCCCCCGATAGCATCCCTGAACTAGCAGTTTCCGCTGCGGACATTCGGACGTTTAAAGGGACACTCCTCCGTGCTTCCAACTTCTCACAGCATCTACAAAGAGCTGGAACCCCGCACTCCGTCCGGAGACGATTCTTATCATTATCGGCAGCTGTAGCTGCTTTGTACGGCTGAAGCCATGTCGTACCGGGGCGGGGAGTACGGCCATGGCGGTTATCATCAAGACATGCCAGTAGCCCAACTTGGGGATATGATTGATCCGGAAGAGTTCCCGAAAGTAGCTCAGCATCTGCAATCCTTGCATATCTCCCATCCAGGCTCTTCATCGGGTTCGACAGGCTACCCGGAAGATGGAGCCCGACATATCTACGTTGATTCATCCACCGGAAGCCATTACTACACAAACGAAACACCCTCTTCGATAGCACCTTATTCCGGATATGGATACATTCAAGCTCCGGAGACCGGTTCTGCAGCTCCACACGCGTTTGCAGGTGCCATGAGAACTCCTGTCAATGCTAGCTTTAATCACGGTATGGGCTATTTTGATGCCGGTTGGCCGACATCTCCCCCTTTCCCCCCCCCTCTCCAGAGCGTCCCCTACCCTTTAAACACCCCATACACTAGCCCAATCCATAACAAACGCTACTCGACAATCACGACACCAAGCACGCCGACAACATATGGACGTCCGTTTCCTGCGATTAGCAATGGGACTCCTCAGTCGACTACGAGTGCTTATCCACCGCCAACTCCATTGTCTCTTCCTCCTCCCTCTCCCGCGGTCTCGTCATCAACTTCAAGCTCCACAAAGCAACCAGCTTTTCAACCAACGAGACGTTTTAGCTATGATGGAGGGAATTCGTCTCAATATCTCACGAATGTCTCCAAGAAATATCAGGACTTCATGCAATCGTTCTCAAATGGAATCGAAGGTACGTCTACGGCAATTGCCTCTGATTAGGGTTCAACACGAAAACCAGAAGCGACTTTAGACGAATCCATCGATTTGCATGTTGCTACGCTCCTGATGTACTAAGCTTCCTCTGCCTCAGTCCTTTTTGTTCTTGGGAATTACTATTATCTCTTCACGCATACACACCCACACACGTCTTGCAAAGTCTTCCAAATTTTTCGAAACCATACATGTGAACTGATCTGGTTTTTCATATATAGGACGGGATAGATACGAACCAAATCAGGATTCCGATTATGAACACCGTGGTAGAAGACCTACTTATTACCGACAATCTATGGAAGGCTACATTACTCCTGGGGCGAACATCCCACGAACATCAACTAAGACACCCGGTCCTGGTGGCGAACTCTCTACGAGGCGAGGTACGATCGCTGCGATCCACCAACCTCGCCCGCCAAACTCACGGCACAGTTCATCTGAGAGCGGCGATGCTGAACCGACTTACCACCCAAGCGGTCGGTACGATGATTACAATGGAAACGCTCGACCGAAGGGAAAGTCAAGGCCCAATTCTTTCTCCTATCCTCGGCCGACCGACTCAGAGCCGAACTTTTCAGCCAGATACCCTTTCGTACCGGAAATGGATCCGAGATCTTCGACTGGATCTTTGGGTAATGTTGGAATCAGGTACAACCCGCCGGCTGTTGTACATCAGCCAGGTGATAGGTACTACAAGCCATACGATTCGCTATCTGGGCCGGTCGTTGTCAATCCCGGTGGCCGGGGGTCGAGGTATTACATACAACCGTCTCAGCCAATCGAAAACTTCTATTACCCTGCGATGCCCGATGAACGAGAGAGGTCGAGCTTCGAAGCTCAGAGGCAGCGAGCCCGGTCTAAAAGCAGATTTCGCGCACGAACTCCTGGACCTGAAGAACGTACTTCAGCATCTGAAGACGATAAGTACAGGGCTGGCCTTGTTAGAAGTAGACCTAGTTCTCCATCGTCTTCACAACAAAGAGCGAAGTCTAGAAGAAGACGGGATTCACCTTCACCGGGAGCTTATAGGGCGAAATCACGCATGAGGTCAAAGTCTCGCCCACGCCCTGAGATCATCCAATCTACCCGACCTCCCCATGGTGACCCGCCTGTTGGGCCCGGTACACCCGGATCTGCTAGACCGAAGACACCAACGCCGGGAAGTTCTGCGGGTATAGAAGCTGAGGCTATGTTTAGGATGGAAACTGAGCGACAAGAACGGGATGCGGCGAGACAAGAAATGGAACGTGAGAAGGCGAAACTAGAAATGGAACGCGAGAAGGCGAGGCTAGAAAAGGAGCGAGCGATTCAGGAAATCTATGAATCTATGGAACGAGTAAGCCTGGAACAGGATGGCTCACAATCTAGGAGCAGTGGAAAGGAGAATCCCCATCGGAGACATAAGTCTCGTGCTAGGTCTCGTCCTCGCGGCCACCACTCTCGAAGCACTAGCAATGAACGAAGTGAGAGGGATAGCCTGAAGGACGCACGCAGGAGGGATCGTGAGCGACCGAAGGATAGCGAATTAGAGAGAGAAAAGGAACGAAACAGAGCTGAAGAATATGAGAAGGAACTGAATAGAGATAGAGAAAGAGAGAAGGGGAGAGAACGCCGCGAGAAGGCTCGCGAAGAGACCCTAGCGAAGTTAAAATCGGAACCGGCTCCAAAGGTCACCGACCCCGCGCTTGCAAACCCCATGGTCGAAAATCTGAATCCTCCAGGGCGTAACACCCGTGAACGTGCGGGTGTTCAACCCGGACAAACCTTCATTCGGCCAGATCTTCTATGTGCCATGAGGACACTGGGGCTCTGCGTCGCCGAGCACGACCCGCATGACGATCATGCGCACAATCGACTGTTGCGACTGGACTGCGGCCATGGATTCCACGAAGATTGTTTGCGAGGTGCAGTGTCTAGCAGGGAAAGAATCCCACTAGCTCAGGTTGACTTGGAAGCTGAGAAACTTTGGTGCGAGAGATGTAGAAACACCTATGGCAAGAAGGCCGGAATGTGAAAGGATCGTTTTGCATATTGACATCTTGATTTGGTGGTGTTTTGAATATAGTGGGTGTTTTGAATTAATCTGACGGCCGGTAGAAAGATCATATGGGAAGATGGCTTTATGATGGAATGGGTTCTGTGTTTCAATTGCCTTACGTAGAGATATAGGCGTCATTTGATATAACTCATTGCTCTTTCACTCAGCCCATTGTTTGTCATATGAGCTTTTCATACCGTGCGTCTTGTCTCATTCTTGTTTGCTCTTGCTATCTGGTATAACTATATTACAATATTGTTTCTTTGTTTTTCCAGGTTTCAGATCGAGTCTTTGGCATTTTACTTACAAACTTCTGCTTTGCATTTCCTTGCTACCCTCCCAGCTAACTAGCGCACTCCGTTTTACTCAAATTATACATATTTTTCTCTGTAGCAATACTACCTTTGTTATCGACCTTGTTTTAATCCTGTTTTACTAGCGGATTTTTTCTTGGCTTCTCTGAATGTTGGCTTCGAGATGTTTGAGTGCATTCGAATCTGCATATGGAAATGACTAGGCTTCCATAATCAAGTTATATCAGTTCGGTTTCTCCGATTTTGAGCTTTCTAACCTCAGAGCTTGCAGTAGCAAGTGTTAGTGGGGTGCAAATAGTAGCTTGTGGCTGAATGCTAGTCTGCTCCTCACTGGGCCTTTTCCGCGACACCCTCGAGGCGGCTTCAGACTGGCCGTCGCATTTCCGGAATTTCCGGCCGTGAGCCATTCTTTGAAGGCTTGAAACCTCCCTTGCAGAAAAATTTTAGAGCTAGCTAGCATGTATTATTTCGAAAGCCAAAGCTAACGAGCCGGCCAAGCTGACTTATAGAGTACAAAAAAATAGATTCGAATTAATATTTGATTCTTTATGGGCCCACCTTAATTTTTTTTTTTTGTTTTGACGCCTTTCGATAGCGTGTCTGTGGGTAAAGAGTTAAGACGAATTAAGAAATTGGGCTGAGTTTAGCGTTGTTCATTGGGATGAATTTATAGGCCCCACTCGGAATAGGGATTTGAAGGGTTCCGTGGGGAAACCAATTTTTGTTCGCCGTCACAGCAGCGAAGACTTGCTCCATAACTGCGCAGTACAGTAGACAAGATTCTGGGTGTTTTGAAGTCGGGAAGAAATGTGTGGAAAAACAAAAATACCACACTTTGATTAGTCATCATGAGGGCCTTGCGTTACCTGGTTTGGGTAACAATCGGCATTACATTCCTTCGTCGATGTCGGCTAATTTGTGTTACCAAAAGCTATACTGAACCTCCCTTGAAATCCTTTAGATCGATGGTATTATGTATACAGCTCGTTAAAATAATGAAATTGTGAGCTGTTAGCTAGATGTAGCTCTAGGTTGGGTTTCTTTCGATTCGATTGCACTCCTCGCGTTGGGAATAGGGGGCTAGTTGCACAGGTTAGTGGGCGCATGTGCATGTGCAATACAGTTCCGAGCCGTGAGGGAATAAAGTCTCTCCAGTCACATTTCCTAGACGCCTTCCAGCTTCGTAGCTGTCCCTGTACAAAACGGAGATTTCGACTTTATCGAGCTAAAGCGCCACTTAAATCACAACCACAACGCGCAAACCCAGGATGCTAAGAGAGGCGTTCCGAAATTTAAAGTTGCATCTATCAACTTCGGATGGTGCCGATGTCGAAAGATCAGCATCATTCGATGACAAAGGCATACGTATTGTCCCTATCGATGGACAAGGATACGCCGATTCGACGGGAAGCTTGCAGGCGCCGAGGGATGATATCGATGCATATGATCCTCCTCCATTCTTTAGTCTTTCATTTGATATCCTTGAGATAATCTTAAAGTATCTCCTTCCGCGATCGAATAGCTCTTTCACTTACGACTAAGGGCCTTTATCATCTCTAACCCCGAGTTCGATAAAGACATGGGAACTCGTCTACATCTACAGTTAGCTCTCGCAATCTGGGGGCGGCGGAACGCACGTGCGCTCCGCGAGTAGCTCGATAGCTCCTTCCTCTTCGTCCGGAACCTGTATTTCGCAAAGATAAACAAAAAAAATGCGAATTCTGGGCCCGAAAGATCGAGACTAGCACAAGAAGGGGTATTCAGATGCCCGTATTGTTTCCGTGAGCTCTGCTCGCCAGCTTGTGCGACTGCTCTTTTCTTAGACCACGCCGCCAGTATATTCTACCCGCAATCTCTATTTCCTATCGAGATAGCCGAGTTCTTCTATTTAGTACCTCGTTACGACATTCATCCGAAGGCAGAGAGGGAACGAGATAACCCTGAACCGCAGGGGACTTACTACTCTACAATTTGGTGCGAACACCACCGGTGTCCGCGGGATATATTACTTAACCAGAAAAAGAATTGCAACAAAAAGTACGGTAATGGATTCGTCCATTTCTGTTATGAGTATGAGGATATGAAACGATGGCACGCGGTGCGGAATAGTCGACAACCATTGGCGACATCCACTCGGGCTTGGTGGTTAATTAGGCATCGAAACCAGTATCCTTTGTACCTGATCGCTGCTGCGGCCGGTCTTAAAGCCACGAATCGGAAGGAACGTTTAAAGTGGGGTGCGGGCTGCCTCGCGGAGTTGGAGAAACATTGTTGGATGGAGCTGGTGTACGAAAAATTCTTTTATGAAACAATATACAGGCACTGTCTATTGCCACTCGCCTAAGAAAATGATTCGGCGAAACATGTCGGTGCGAAGCCCGGACACCAGACGGATGCAGAAGGTGTGGGGTGGTCAGTGTCAAATTTACCATGGTTGAGGTATTCGACACCTTCCTCCAACGGTATTCTGGGACGGACAGGCTTGTGAAGCGAAGGAGTTACTGGTTATTCCTCGCTAAGGAATGCGAGATAGTGAACTACCCTTCCGGCTAGAATAAATCACGATCGGAGTACATCTACCCTCTCGAAGCGGAAAGACAATTAAACATCGTTCGAAGGGTGAACGTTGTCCCGATTGTGAGGCCAAGGGTCGGGCTGCAAGATGACCCGTATCTGACCATTTTGTGGATTGTGACATTACACAACCGGGCTAGTGATTTCCATACTAGCAGGTACCATGAAGTGATTCAGTCCAGTTATATCTTCCTGAAGTCTTGGTATGGGGACAGTGCTGTTGTAATGGCACGCGGCGCCATGAATATGTCGGTGTGGCGGGACTGCATTAATATGTGTTGGCTTGAAGCCAGACCAGTGAAGGAGCATGACACGGTCAGGGTAAAGTGCGTTTAATAGCATCTCTACTATAGGTAGTACTTACTATAGCACTACTATGTATATGTACCTGTATAATATACAACATGGAAACCCATGGTGATACTGTATGTCGTACGCATGTCTCAGATTATAGAACGCTTGTAATGTCTTGCTATGCTACGGCTGATTTGATTGGGGGGGCCGAACACCCACGGAATGTCTTAGTTGGTCAAAGACTGGTGGGTCTGTCCGGGTTTCTCATGCATGCGCATGTCTTAAACTTGTCCGACTGGAACATCATCCAACTGAACAGAACAAAACCAGGGCTTGGTTCCCGATCACACAGGCTTAGCAACGTTAATTAGCTCCTATTGTAGAGGCTCCACTAGCTGTTTAGTTCAATGCGAACAGTTAAGGCCTTTAAAAGCTGGTTTGCTGCTCGATGGACAAACATTATATTAACAAAAGGTAAGCCGTTCCGATCTCTCGATTCTACCCCCTCTAGATCTGAATTCGATATATTATTATATATTCGAAACTATAGAAACGAAAAGAACCTCACGAGAAACAATTGTTTCTTAAATGACTCTGTCGCTTTTATCGCTGGCGGATTCGCCGGAGCTCTTTTCAAACATCATTGCTTACTTACATCGGACAGATACTTTCTCGCTACTCCTGACATGCAAGTCTTTATACCCGACTGCCCACCAACGGCTTTGGTCCACTCTTGATCTTTCCGAATATCCACTTTTCTTTAACCACGAAGATGCCGTTAGCAACCAAGGGCGTCATAAGCTTGCGCAACTGCTTAAAATCTACAGATCCGATTTATCTGGATTAAAACAAATACAAAATATATACTTAAATGGCGGGGTCTTTTCGAAAACGAGCGTAACCCGGACAAGTGGCCTGATGGGAACATTGGGCGACCAGTTATACAGACGGTCGATAGAGCCCCGGCATGTTAGTTTGGATATCTCAAGTACATGTAAACGGCCCTCAATTATAAAGTCTCCTTTGCAGAGGGGACCTTGATTCAATGACTCTAAACGTCTGCTTTTTACTTTTCAACTATAGGCTGCGATATAGGCTTGGAATATATAAACACATATTCTAGCAAAGATGGACTATTTTTCCTCCAGGTCCTCAAGGATTATTCACGATCGAGAGCGCCGGTATTCTTTTCTTTACATTTGACGACGGATTATATAGGTCCTACATTACATCGAGACAAACTTAAGCATAACCTTTCGGATATCCTCGACTTAACGAAACTCACCAAAATCAATTTAACGTTACACCTCCGTAATCGAATACTATCATCGGACGACCAGGAAGCTCTCTGGGACAGCGGCGAAGAATGGGAAGACAATCAACCAGGAAACCGAAGTCCTCAACAACGATTTGCGGACTACGATGTCATCGGAGACAGTGATACGGGGAACATTCGAGAACAAGCAAAACTATTATCTGGCCTCCTTTTCTCGACTCCGAACCTCGTACACTTATGTTTAGCCACAAATAGCAGTCGCTACGAGCCTGTCGAACTGTACAATTTTGCCAAGGCGCTAAAAGCTCTTCAACGGACTGTCCTTGCCCTTCGAAAACTCAGAGTCATGGAACTGCATGGCCTAATATTCCACCCATGTTTCTTCCTACACCCTCCGGAGAGCGTGAGGGTTTTTAGAGTGGAAAGTGGGGGTACGGCAAATGTATCCGCTGCTTGGTGGAAGAAATTCGCAACATGCGCCTTTACGAATGTCGAAGAGATGACACTAAATACCCAACATATGGCTCTCGGCAACTGGACATCCGGCGACGATGAGGAAGAACAGCAACACGATATCAAGTTTTGGATTTTTGGAGTTGGGGATGTTAAAATGGAGAATTTGAGGAAGTTTAGAGCCCCGCTTTTGGAGGCATTGCAGATAAATCATGGGCCTTTAGATTTATTGGAGTGTGTTCTCAAGAAGAATCCGAATTTAGACGAGGATTCGGTTAAGAGGTTAGGGGTGGCGTGTGCTCTTGATAAGGCATATAAAATGGAGGGGACGAACATGATGGATGAAAATGTGTATTGCGATCAAGACCAGGTTTGCTGACAGCTAGCCTTGTTGGGGAGGACTAAGGAACTTAGGAGGTTCCGCTTGGTCGAGGATTGTAGAATTTCTATATATATATATATTGAGTTTGAAGGGGAAATAATGGCGGTGAAAGAAGCATTTGGGCACGACTATCGTCCTGCATCTGCATATAGAAGACATGTAATTAATTTAAATAGCAATAAATATACCCATTTTGCTGCAGCCAAACCGCTAACTAGCTATTTTTTGCGAAAGGATAATCCACTAGTTTATAATTTGCAGCTATAGTGCCGGATAGAATTCTAGAACTGCGCTTTTCAGATAATATTATCTGATACCTCCACGCTAGACGATTTGAGCGCCTAGCGGCTAGCGGCGAAACTGGATCCAAGCCTTTGATAACTGCCCTTGGCCATTGAATACAAACCATACTATCGGATCCTGGTTATAAAATCTCAGCTACAAGCTGTACTCCGACAAGATCTAACCTAATGTTGACAGCTTGGACAGTGGCGTCAGTGATATGTGTTGGCGTTGGCGTTCATTTAACCCAGTGAGGCTCCGATTGCGACTTACACAGCCCTGTGCTCTGCATAGAATTCCTATACAGGTGAATAGTTGAGTTGGTATAGGCTTTTCCTGTGTGCGCATTTCTCGTTGTTCTTTGGGATATAAATCCGACCGGTATCTGGTCTGTACGATTCTTCAAGCGATGTTCCAAAATGCAGCTCGAATAGAAATAGAAGCAACTATGCATGCCTTACAAGGCTTATCCCACAATTCGGCAGCAGAACCTAACGAAGCCAAAGAGTCTCCGCTTTTAGGCGTACCGCTAGATATTTTCCTCCCTATATGCGAATATGTAGGACTAAAGGTCGGATTGCTCTTTCGCTAACTACAAAGCGATTGCGGTATCTCAGCCCTGGGAAGGAGGACATGAGCTTTGCGGAACTACTCTGCGTTTCTAGAATCTATCGACAACTTCTTCCAGCTCGTGAAATTGAGTGCGTTTATGCGGGTTTGGGTCAGGATCCGGAGCCTGAAGAAGCCCAGAATCAGAAACTAAATGCCAATTTTGCCTCGCACCGCTTTGTTCCCCGTGGAGCTCGTCAGTTCTCTTTCTCGATGTTGTTACTGGAACATTTTATCCGGAGTCACTATATCCTGTTAGCAAAGCTAAACTTCTGTGCTACCCTGATACTACGACTAAAGATCACGACTTTGCGTATTCTTGGAAACGTGACCATTCTAGTATCTTCAAGGTTGGGACTACTTTACGATCTAGTGTGAGCACCGTCGATGCCCTCGAAATATATTTTCAGATTCGAACAGTTCAGTAAACCGAAACGGTGGAAAATCGGCTTATGCGAAAGAGACCAAGCAAGTTTTTGAAAAGCTGAAAATAGGGTCGTCATCAAAATCGACAAAACCACTCCCATTCCACCCGGAAGGCAAACTCTGATTTGAAATAGAACTCCACGAAGCAGTTAATTATCGTCGACGTGGACATGGAATCTCACAGAATTGGATGGTTAGTCGATTTTTCGTTGGTGATAGGAATACTCCTGAACACGACGCCTCTAAAACAGAGCTTGCCTACAAGCAGGTTTTTTACGATCTTCTATGTCGCCATTGTCTTCACTTTCTCCTAAGAGATCAATCTCGTCATAAAATACCCCACAAAAAGCTGGACGGATAGTTATATTTCTGGATATGGTTGTACTTGTAACTGGACCGGCAAATTGAACACAAGTGGTTGTGGAACCTATGGAATACCTACAGTCAAGTTTACATCCATCGAAGCTTTCGATCCAACGGAAGAGAGAACAAAATCAGAGGTGGCGAAACAAATATATGTTTCTTACCTCGCGACAGACTGCAGAATTGAACTAGTTGTTTGAATACAAAGACCAGGGAAAGTAGAATATTCTGAACGACAAGTGGGCGAATACGACAAATAGAGGGGCATCGCATGGAGAAGTAATGAATTCAGACCGGCGGAGGAACACGATGCAGACCATGAAATACAACGGATTATTCCTAGGCTTCCGGAAGTGGCAGAGAAACATTTGGCAATTGTTAAAGGAGAGCGATTTACGTTGTTACCGCCACCGGGGAGGGTGGGAATCAATGATTTACCGTATCCCGTGTTGAAAAAGATTTTGATCTATGTCTTGGGTGAAGATGGAGACGGAGTTATAGAAGGATACGATTGGCGGCGTGTTTGAGGGCGGGGTATTCATTGTTTAAGGCGTGGTATTGGGAAGATGCGGCTTCGTCTGCTATGGAGTGGATGAAGCAAGAAGTTGGGGACACAAACAAAGGGTACTACTTTTAGAATTTGATCAACTGTCTTTTATGCTTTTCCTGCATGGATAATGAGAAACATGGTAGATGTATTGATAAAAGCTAAGGAACTATTTTTCGTGATATTTTATTCGTCGATAACGGAAATTGCGATTTGCATATGCGAGTTTGCCACTTTGACAATAATTTAAAAGCGTCTTTTTGATTCTAGTTGCAACTTCCTCACTCCTGCAGTATTGGTGCTTCTCGTTCTAGCAGCATGGTTTGAATTCATTATGATACCTTTGCACCGCAACCTATCACAATTGAGTCAAGTAGCCTAGAAAAGTTAGTAAGAACAATCGTACAGTTGCAAATGGGATGAATTCTTTTATACCATCATGTATTTTTGCATATTGGCAACAACATATTCTCGCCGCTTCTTCGCCTGTTCGTCATAGAACAGAAAATCGTTTTGATATTCCTGTAATGACTTCGGTACGCCCCACGGCAGAAGCCTTACGATCACGGGCGTTGGCTCTTCTATTGGGCATTGTTCCAAAGCATCTTGCTCAGCTCGAGCCATCATAAGGTTCTTCTTATTCTGCTGCTCTCGTAACATCAGTTGCATTTGGTAATCTTGTAAGTTCGTGAAACTTTCGGGTAAGTTCAAAAATTCATCTTCGTCCTCGAATATACCTTTCGCGGCGTTTGTGTCTTTACTCCGCAAAGCATATTTTTGGTTTTCGGTCATAAAATATCCTTTAAAGAACTCCCAGACTTCAGGGTACAGGCGGCGGACGGTTTCAGAAGTAATGGCTTCCTTGCTGAAGTATCTTGACTGATTGGCGTCGCGTAGATGGGCTGTAAACCCGCGAGAACCCGGCTGCGGTGCTGCGACTCCGGGGTCATTTCCCCAGTTATAAGCAGGGCGTTGGAATGCGACTAATTGGAGATTTGGATGTCGATGGTATGCGGACAGTGGGTAGCTGGACCCGTCGGGCCGCTCTAAATTGTATGCTGACATGAACCAGTGGATCCATTCCTGCCTGAAGCATTTTGTGGGAGGACGTGATTTGGAACAGTAGATCTTGCAACTGTTGACGAGGTAGAGAGAACGTAACTTGGGGAACTATAACGTATTGTTGATTTGTTAGATCTAATAATATCAATACATATTTCGAGGTTGTATCAGGCATATTTGTCTAAATGTGCAGGTATAACTTACGGAAGGTATCCAAGAATTCGGGAACCTTGGGGTCTCGATCGGAACGGCAAGATGTTCAAGTCTTGGAAATTTGGACAAAGTTTCTAAATCCACAACTTCGTCGAATCTTGAACTGATCGGTATCTCTAACATTTTGTATTTCGTTTCGTCATGGTAATGTGATGTCTCCCAATTTGATGTTCTTTGGCTATCTCCGCAGGGGTGGCTAATCTCCAACCAAAGTTTTCTGAGAGTTCCTGAATGGCGCTGAATCGCCTTTTTACTGGGATACTCTGAAATTTTATTTGAATGGACCGCCCAGTGTAAAGATTGTAGGAAGCCTGGAAGATTTAGAAGTATATCCTCGATATTCGAGTTCGTGTAGGTATCACCAAAACCGTCAAACCTTGGATAAACAGCTAAATCTGTGAGGTTTGTGAAGTTCGGCATCTGCGGGACCAGAAATGTTGGAGGGACATGGCAATTTATTAACTCCAACTTCTTTATATTCTTGAGGGGAATCAGTCCCAATATTGAGGAAGTTTTGAACCCGAGATTTCGGAATTCGCGAAGGTGG
Organism: Arthrobotrys flagrans; assembly: GCF_004000055.1. Lineage (NCBI taxonomy): Eukaryota > Fungi > Ascomycota > Orbiliomycetes > Orbiliales > Orbiliaceae > Arthrobotrys > Arthrobotrys flagrans. Next base: position 5,565,553 of record NW_027137547.1, read on the forward strand.
AAGTGTTCTATAGTCCGAAAGTCAAGGTATGGACTGTTTGGAAAAGGGGTTTCCGGGGAGAAATTAGGCTCGTAGGCGCTAGCCTTCAACGAGAGTGATTTCAATTGGTGTTGGTATTTCTGACAGAGAGACCACTCGGAGCCAAGACCTTTAAAGTAAGGGACGATATCTTGAAATGTGAGAGATCTGAGAGATGGAAAAAAGGGCCTTTCAGACAACCTTTCACTAGGATTGCATTCTAAGCTCTTGATCTTGGAGTGGTAAGAGGACGGAAGGTATTTCAATATATCCAATGTCTCGGAGCTGGTTTATTGGTGCCATTTTTATCATTGTCAGCATTCTATATCCTCAGAGTTTGCCTGCCGCAAAAGGATAACCCGAGCAAATAGCAAATGCATACTTTATAAATTGCAGCTGCTCTTCAGGGAGCGACTCGATGAATGCGGCGATGTGGATAGCCGCCCTATCTAGATCATATGGGATCCAAAACCCTTCATGGGGGAGGTCTCCGTGAACACGCTCCCATTTAATAGATATTCCTCGGATGAAATGGTGGGATTTGTATCGCTTGCTAAGAAGGGACTGAACAACATGATCCTTGAAGCCCTGACTGCTGGTGCGAAGGACCAGATGATAGTAGAGGGTAGGGGTGGCGATAGAATAGAAGAACTTGTTGATGAGACAACAGGTCCGGAGGTCACCTTCATTCGAGTCGAATGTCTAGTTGTAGTCATTGAATTCATTTATCAGTGGTGTTTAATTTGTGGACTTTGCAAATGTTGAGAATCGACGGATCGCGTGTGTGTTGAGAATGTGGCAATTGACTTACAGGGATACAGCGGAGGATCTCGTCGAGAACCTCAATCGGGATATCGGTAATCATTTCTATACTCCTGATGCTAACTGGGATTTCTGAATCGTGGAAGCTATAGCGATGGTAGCTTAAGGCTTAACGGCAATTACGGTGGTTTTGATGAAACATTGCAAAGGCCCCGCGAAGGATTCAATCGATTTCCGAGCGAGGCAAAGCACGGGGTCACTTTGGTTCTTGGGTTTTGCGGATTGCAACAGCCTCAACACAAAAAAAAATAATCAAGATACAAGATTTTGTTATTCTGAGACCTGCAAAGGCTAGATATTATTATATATAAGCATATATTATAAAAATAAATAAAAACAATTAATTCTAGCAAAGTTGTAAAACAGCGAGCTGGTACGGACAGACTGGGTATTCGCAACACAACTACTTACGCAGCTGCTTACCAGCCTGCTAGCAGGCAACTTGGTAGGTAGGCTAGTATATAGGCTGTAGTATATTTTTGAGCTATAAAACGGTTAAGACTTTTCATCTAAATTCTGCATATAAACGTTATTAAAATAAAAGATTTTGTTATTTTGAGATATGAAACTAGTTATAAGATTAGTTATAGTATACTGAAGTTTATATTTCGTTAAAAATTAAAATAGCTAATGTTAGTAGACGGGTTAGTATTGTAGTGGTAGTCGCAGGCTGGTAAACAAGATGTTGCAATATATAGTATCGTATAACACAATAATGACAGGCTTATAGGCGGGTTTACAGACAAGTTTACAAGCAGGTTCACAGGTGGATTTATAGGCAGGTCCACAGACAGGTTCACAGACAGGGTTCATAGGCCGATTTACACAGCGGTAACTGCTTACCTGCCTCACCAGCCTACTGCCTACCTCAAGTAGACAGGCTAAGAACTGGCGGGTAGGCTGGCGGGTAACACACCTTTATACCGCAAAACGTTTAAGGCTTTTCACCTAAATCCTACGTACAGATGTTATTAAAATATAAGACTTTATTATTACAATTTTTTTATATAATTATTAATTAATAACTAGCTTACCCACCTGCCTACCCGTCAGATATTAGCCTGTCTGCTTGCAGGTAGGCAGTAGGCTAGTGAAGCAGGTAAGCAGGTACCGCTGTATAAACCCACCTGTGAACCTGCCTGTAAACCCACCTATAAGCCTACCGTTATTATATTATACGATACTATATATTACAACAGTCTATTTACCAGCCTACAACTACCTACTAACAGGCCGGTAAGCAGCTGCGCAAGCAGTTGTGTTGCGAACACTTAAATTGCAGCAGTAGTACTAGCTCGCTGTTTTATAACTTCACTAGAATTATTTTTATTTAATTTTATAATATATGTTTATATATAATAATATCTAGCTTTTGCAGGTTTTAGAATAACAAAATCTTGTATTTTGGTTTTTTTTTGTGTTGAGGCTGTTGCAATCCGCAAAACTCAAGAACCAAAAAAACTAAAGTGACACTAGGGGTGGTTCATATGACTCCCCGTCGTAAAGTGTGTGTTTGTGCTTGAGCTAGTTCAATGCTGCTTGTACCAGGCGCGTGAGGCTTTGTAATTTGTCGAGTGTCTGGCTGAGGCGAGCTGCAGGCTCTCGCTAATTACGGTGTTGGATTTTACACTTTGGTCATAATTACGTCTTGTATAGTCTCGACACTATGGAATTGCTACACTCACGGCTGCAGCTGGTGCTTATATTGCATGCTTATTGGATTCGATACCAGTATACGTACTGATATCGATATCTTGCTAGTCTATTATACTACCGATTCAAAATAATTATATAATTCATTTCCTTATTGAGAGGAAAATCTGCCTTGAAACAGCGTTTGAAACCCCTTCTAGAGCCTCTTATAATTTCGAACAACGTCCTCGAAAACTCTTCAAACCCTCTATAGCAATTTACCATTCCACATAATTTGCATCATGGAGAAGTACCCAGGCGGTGCTTAGACATTTGAGAACTTCTAATCTCATATTTGAATTTGAGAATATAAAAACAACACAGGTTTCCAGATGAAACCTGTTGCATTTTTCGGTGGGGGGGTTTTAATTGGCTTTCATTCTTCCCCGCAAGTTATGCTGTCACACCTTTGACACTTGATACCCGACAATCCCTCCATATAATCGACTTTCTTTGAAACCCATCATGAGTTTAACCTGCATGCCAGTAGAAATTCTCATCCAAATTGCCAGCTCTGTGCGTTTAACCCAGCATGCATGACCGATACCCCCTTTGCCTATTCCATAAAAGCGGTATTTTCATACATCTAACAACAATTACCTCCCCTACAGCTCCGATTATCAGACCTTGCATCGCTCTCCAGGTGTAGCCGGAAATTCAAGAGTATATGCATCCCACTTTTATACCGACATGTGGAGTTACGGTTATATGGACAACAAAGGAGATTAATCGGGAAGATATTCCCATTGACACTTCTAAACGTGGAGTCGTCGGATTACTTTGCAGAAACTCGAAGTCTGCAGATAATAGGTTGCGATCATCACTTTGGAATAGATAAGGAAGATGATAGGGATACTTTGGTTTTGAATGGTCGTCAGAAACCGATTGTTGTTCCACTTCTAAGGTTTGTGGAGAGGATACCGAGTGGGAAACTTCGGAATTTTGAGTAAGTGCTGCAATTAGAACATCTAATTTATTCGCCTACAGTGAAAATAGTTGTGTTAATCGTGATTCGTACAGATTAAAAGCTGATTTTCCAATTGCTGGAGAGTTTTTCATCGGGCTTCTGACAGCGCAACCAAACCTTGTTAACCTCTATCTATCATTCAAGAACACTACCCAAGAAGTTACAGCAGAAAGCATCTCCAAGGTCAATCTTCCCAACCTGAAAAGATTAACACTTGCAGAAATATACAAACAGAGCGATGTATGGCTTTTAAACCGGATCCTGAAATCGGCTTCGAAGCTAGTATTCATCGATCTATCATGGCATCTTCATTATCCAGATGTGAATCGTTCGAGCCACCAAGGCGCCTTTACGCAGATATTACAGCACAGACCTAGAACCCTCAAGATAGCGAATATTGAAATGACGCCGCAGCTACTTGAGGCAACAGCTATTGTTGAGGAACTGCATTTACGAGAGGTCACCGTCCCTCGAGATCAAGATCTGGAATATATATATACGAACCCACATTCATCGATTTCATTGAAGAAGCTACTCATTACGACGATTCCGGACCTGAGAGAATTCTATCAGCAGCAAATACTTGATAAATTGGCGCCCGGGTTGGAAGAACTCCACGTTACCATCAATCATATGGATCGCGATGGAGAAGCTGAAGTTCGGGATAATATTCCTATCCCTCTTGAAAACATTACGCGACACTCTGAGACTTTGAAATACTTATCATTGTTTGAGAAGACTTCGGAAGGAAATTTGTTTATCGATGGTGGACCCGTTTGTCAGGATGAGATTGACGTCTTTAGGCATTGCAGACTTGATGAGTTCGCTACAGCTGTTAACTTTTACTGTCAATTGGTATGGAGGCATTACCGTCCAAGTAACTATTTTGTGAGAATATATGCTGACAAGAAAAAAACTGAAAACAGAGAACACCGGCATATTGGAAGACCTTTGAAATGAGTCCCGCAGACGTCAACTACGGCCACTTCGCATGCCTTACAAAACTCTACATCATCCCAGATATGATATCCCTCAACACACAAATCGAAAATGATCAAGACGAGTTTTGGGAGCTAAACCCTAGGAACATTTTCAGCTACCAAATGTCATCGACGGTTTTAACAAATATTGGCCTTTACGCAGAAACAATGCCAAGGTTGAAGTTTCTGGTTGTGGGGATGGGAAATGCGTATTGCGGGCAAAAGGTGTATATGGTTAGTTGGGAAAAACATGTGCCACCTTATAGGAAGGGTGGAAAGGAGAAGAAAGCAAGATACTTGCATACTCTAAGTCCACCGTATGAGATTGAGGATTTTAGGGAGCAGGGAGTGGCGTTTAAGTGTTTTGAGGGAACGAAGTTTACGAGTGAGGAGGATAGAAAGTCGGTCTCGCTCTAGTAACTTGAGGGCCGGATCGATGTTACATACTCGAGCACCGATCTTGTCTTGAGTACATAGCTAATTTAATAATTCTTTAATGCAAACCTTTAACACTTTCTGAGAAGCCAGATCACTTGCATCAAATTTAGGAGGAAACGCTCACTATTGTCTGCGTGTTCGTGTTTGTTTTATCAACATTTTGAATGCAAGGGTGGTGGGCCCGGCTTTTGATCTCTGGACAAATACAGGCCGTATATCTGAAATAAATGTTGAACGTGACTCTACAAGAATGGAAGTTAGCAGGATACTCTTAACGGCTTCGTTATAGTTGAAATAGTTATATATAAGATATCTGAGCTATAGATCAGCTAAGAAATATACAAGGGGCCACATTTTTATTAGGGCAATGTAGTATGAGTTTTGGCAGGCTACCTTTTGAAGTCTAGATGATATATGTCATAAAGTAGATTGAGTATTATAAAATCAATTTCACGAATGGCATAACGTATTTCACCTAGTATGCGCGCACACCCAGTTATGGCGCACCACATTTCGTTTTTGATTTTTTAAATTTTGAGTTTTAGTTCAAAACCATTTAAAATCTAAATATAGATTCTAAATTATGTTTTTTATCTTACTTAATTTTTTCAAATTTTTAAATTCAATACTGAATTTATTATAATTTTAAATACACTTTTTTTGTGTTTTTTTGTTTGTATGTAAAACACATACAAATTTTGTAAGCGAGTAACTTTATGTAGAACAAAAAAATTTTAAACTCTATTTTGTTGGATTTTGTGAAATTTGAATATGTTTTAGTTCTAATATATAATATTCAAAATATTCAAAAATTTTTGAAAAGTAATAAAAATTAAAAGAGTTATTAAGATTTGAAATTTGTAAAAATGTGTTGTTTTACATACAAATCTCGAAAAACTAATTTTATAATAACTTTATCATTTTTTAAGATTGTTCAAAAATTTTTGAAGAATTTTAATAATTAACCATTATTTTTGAATGTGTTGAAATTTTATATATCTATGTGCATACAAAATTTTGAGTATTATTCATTTTAAAAAGTTTTGTCAACAAAAAAATTTGTATGTGTTTTACATACAAATAAAAAAACACAAAAAAAGTGTATTTAAAATTATAATAAATTCAGTATTGAATTTAAAAATTTGAAAAAATTAAATAAGATAAAAAACATAATTTAGAATCTATATTTAGATTTTAAATGGTTTTGAACTAAAACTCAAAATTTAAAAAATCAAAAACGAAATGTGGTGCGCCATAACTGGGTGTGCGCGCACACTAGGTGAAATACGTTATGCAGAAGTAAAGGTTGAGGCTACTAAGAAGAGGACTGCACGGGGAGGTTAGTAGGTGAGGGCATAATTTCTCGAATCGAAAGGATGATTATCATGGCTTGGTTAGCTATAGGGCTGGGAGGAGGGCTTCCCTAGAACGGTTCCAGCACACCGTAAAACTCTATCGTCATCGTCACCACCGACCCACCGTCGCCATCACCATAAACATTGCATCATCATCAACCATCACTATCCCTCAGCTAACCACATCAAAGCGTGATCAAACCTAGAACGCTCGCTTCCCCTGGAAACAGAGATATTCTCTCGCCGCTCAGCTAATCGCAATCCGCTTAGAGCCCCCGCCCTGTATCCACGCTATCAGCATCTAACAGAGCAACAACTCAATTACCATGGCGTTCCTGTCACTCCCGGTGGAAGTACATAGCACGATTGCTAGAGAGGTAAATAACGTTCAGGAAGAGTCCTTGCTTCGTAGTAGCATAGCTGACCAGATACCATTGTGTGTGAAGCTAACTGTCAGGCCCTTGACCGAGCTTAGGATTTGTTGCAAGGAATCGCAAAGAATATACACACGCTATGCCTTTCAGAAAATCACGATAGGATTTGAAATACCGAGCCTAATAAAAAGTTCACTCATACTAGTCATTTCTTCAGGTAGGATTTTAGCTGCTCCAGAGGCTATCTTGAAGTTCGTCTCTTGGGTCGAAGTAGTGGGTACCTATGTGGATGTTCGAAATTATCTTAATCTTAGCCGTCCAATGCGCGACCTAAATTGGGTGACAGCTATTCATTATCGCCGTCTCTTCACATTCTCCTGGAAGGAATTGCCCAAGCCGTTTTCCCATCACGCCCTAGGGTCGAGTGTCTCATTCTAGGGTTCCGGGGACAAAGCTCCGTATTTCATGTCAGGTGGAATAGAAACACTCTAAACACAGGACCCATATGCATCCCATCATTTAAACTGGTCACGGTCAAGGAGATCAAGAGTTAGACCTTGATTTCCACTGTTACAACGCTAGCTTCGAATCCGACGAAAAATTTGACACCTTGCCCTTTTTCGAATAATTCCTTTGTTGACGACTAGTTTCATTCCTCATTGGCTCTATCTCAGCTTCCATGGTATCGCTTTAATTTATGAATCAACTCTAACAAACTTCGATACTTACTTCAACGGGCCTCGATTCTCTGCTACACAGCTCGACATTCTCTTCCATCCACTCCGATAGTTCTTGGTACTCCCCGGTTCTAATATTCGAAAGGTCGACTAACCCAGAATATTCAGCTTTTTACAAATGTCGATAATCCGGAGAAGTATGTTCGCACCACAGAGAATGAAATTTCGGTTCCCGCTAAAAAAAGACTCTTATTAGTATTTTCGATCACTAGGTTCAACAGAAGTCTAAGCTTAGTCTTATATAATCTTACCGACAGTTTACAGAAGCAGTTAACAATCGCGAATCTAAAATCTTTTATTCAAACAACCCTTCGAGAAAATACGAACGGCCCTTTAGGCCACGAACGGTCTTACAAACCGTCCCCAAATGGATCTCGCGCAGATATCCCAATTCGTCATTTTTACGAAATTATATACATATGTTTTTCTGCTGTCCCCAACCTCAAGTCTCCATGCGATCCGATGTGCGTAAGGCAGACAAATGACAATTCCGACCTCCGATTTCATATGCATTTTACAAACCCTCTTGTTGTTGTTGTTGCCCGATTTCCAACTTCCCCACAGATCACTCCCGTGTTACTTAGTCTTGTAACCCGATACCAAACCATAGTTTAAGTTTTTTCTGCACTGTTCTGTTCGTTGAAGTCTCTTAATCTCGAATCCCTTATTACTACACTTGAACCCACCTCACTCCTTTAAGACCCCTTTGCACGTTATAAAATTCGTATACCTGCAGGTTACCCACCCGAAAGGCGAAAACTGTCCCCAAGGCCTCTATTACAAACTAGAGATGAATGCCAAAATTACCTACATGCGAGGCCGAGCCAATGGTTAAGGATTTGGAATTACAAAGGGTTGGAGTAGAAGGTAAGTATTCTCCATGCACTTACCAGCGTCGTTTTAGAAAACCATATGGGATTGATATGGTATTAATGCACTTTCATCTAGCAGTCGGCATTCGAATGTTAGACTATAGGAAATTCTGTTAGATATTTGGACCTTCAACAGTATTCCGAATATATACTGGTAAGTTAAGTATTGCAACCAAGGTTTATTTTAGATAGTTGTAAGACATCTGTTTCTTTCGCTATTGAAGACGATATGACAGTAGCAATGCGACTCCACCTTCATCAAAAGCAAGATTTTACCACCAAAATTTCAATTGCTCTGGTTATAAGATTTATATAGCTAGATTCTATGTGGTACATTCAATCCACCATCCTATATTTGCGTAACTGCTCTATGAAAAGTTAATAAAGTATTTTCAGTCCGTGATCAGATTTATGGAATCCATGATACCAGACCCCTGCGCTTAACTAGTTCCCGCCGCCATGTCTCACAGTGCTTGTTTCTTTAGAAAACCAACGACCGGGATTTTTATTAATTTTTTATTAAGACGAGGAAATATCAATTGTGACTTAAAGGTTTCGAATGCGTTTCAAATCCGGAATCCCACGTGTTGACTTACTGGGATTGTTGGCAGTGCACCTCGTATATATCAGGATCCAGCATGTCATGCTGATTCTAGACTATCGATCTCACCTGCGATCTTAAATTTCAAAATCGTCGTCAAAGTTTCTTGTTTGCTACCTAACTTAGTCAGTTTTATATCTCCGAGTTTTAGAACTTTCTTACATCATATTCATATTTTATTGAATTCGACGGATCTAGATCTAGAATTCGAGATCTTTCAATCGACAGATTATTCTCGTGTAACGTCAAACACGAATTGACTTCCCCGCACTACTTTCCTCTACTACCCAAAAAGCTAGGTTTATCGCGGGTCGGAGAGAAGTTTCGACTTCTCATTCGGAACTATGAGTTCGAATACCTCCCCCATTCTTAATATCCTACCAGTAGATGTTCTTTCCTACCTTGTCGAACAGGTCCGTATTGAATCCGGCCATCTCTGCTCCTCACCGAGCGGTTTTCAAAATCCAACATTGATCAACTCAAATTGATTAACATGGCTTTCTATGCATCGACGGGAATCGAATTTAGGTTATCGACGACGAAGAATCCCTCAAATCCCTCTCCCACACCAACCGCGCCTTCAGACTCCTCTCCCTCCCCCGCCTACAGTCCCACACCGTAATCCTCGACATCTCCACCGGCCTTAAAGGCCAAAACGGTGTCCTCGACCCGGTTTTCAAAACAATCAACGACTTCAACCATGGGAAAAATTTCCGAATCCCATCTCACGTCCGAGTATTAGAAATAAGAGACCGATGGGCTGCAAAACATTCTAGACTTCATACTCCTCGAAAAAAAATCGAAGAATTTGTTGATGCACTTTATAGCTTTCTGGGGAAGTGTATTAGTCTTAGAAAGTTTTTGAGGGATGGGTATGAACATGAGGGGTTTAAGACTACGGATTTGATAAAGAAGGTATTGGAGTTGCCGAAGTTGAAGGTTCTGTGTTTGAAGATTCATCAGGATACACAATGGTGCTTTAATGAGACCCCTAAGTTTGAAGAATATGAGTGTGCGAGTACTCTATCTAAAGAAACTGGAGAACATGGTTTGGCGTGTTTATCCATTGCACTGCCAATGAGTTTAAACCGTCCATGGTGGGATGAAGTATGGGTACTATGCCGACAAATCATCATCAATAACGTGCATACCCTCAAACATCTCTATTTCGACGGACCAGATCTTGAACAAATCGTCGACGGAATGGCTACAAACTCCCTTGCGAAGATACGCCTCCTAACGCTTCGATTTAGAATGGGATTCGATCCCATACAGTTTTGCAACGTCCTCGGTCTTACAGAGGCAGTAGACCGAAAGGACCCTTCGGAGATACAAGATGACGCAGTTACCTCCCTCCGCCGCATCGAATTCGAGAGTTTACAAAATGGCGGTGGTTATGCCGATGATAACACTACCGCCAGCGATATCCTTCCATACCTAAGAACACCTCACATCAAACGATCGCAGATTTTCGGTCCGAGTAGCCAAATTTCATTCGTTAACGGTGGGATGGAGCAAGTTGTGAACCCACTTTTGATGCATCTCTCCACATATGAAGCCTTGCAGTTCGTGGAACTGCAGGATTCATCGAATAAGACGTGGATCGAGAATGTGCTCAACATGTTGGCTAGTTATCATGGAGAGAGTCTTAGAACGATTATGCTACACCAAATATCTGTCGATCTGTGTTATAAGCTGGGGAGAGATCCAGGTCCTATTGATAGACTTTCAGCACTCAGACGATTGGAAATCTTGCATCATAGGACATCATTCTTCGTAAGTATTACCCATTACCTCTTCATCCAAGTTTGCAGGGTTTAGTAATGAAATTAATCCACCACAGTGGTCCATCGACGCCCTCTGGAAGGTCATCAAAATCCGAAACACCATCTCCGAGGTCCAAATCATCATGCGACACTCCCCAACAGGCCTCAGCCGCCGCCTCTTCCGCCCCTCAATCGGTAGCTACAACTCCTTCCCCCGCCGTCTCCTCACTCCAATCTACTCCACCGCATTCTACCTCCACAACCGTCGCAACAAAATAGACACTTCCCACTACTGCTCCCAAGACGGCGAACTCTTTCCTTCAACTAGAGTCATTACTTCACACCGCCAAAGGCTTGGGGCTTCTAACACGGATCAATTAGACATTATTACCTACCTGAGTCATATGCTGAATACCAAACGTCTGGCGAAGGAACAACAGTTGTTTCCTAAGCCGCAGGATCAAGCGTTTGGACCGGAGTTGCAGAATGAGGCTGCGGCGTTTTCGACGTTTGTGGGTGGGATGCCGGAGTGTTTGAAGTTATTTCAGTTGGAATACATTCAGAAGACTGGAACAGATCCGTGTGAAATGATAAGTAGGGATGGGGATGCGTGGAGGAAGATGGATGGGGAGTGGGTTTATGAGAAGGTATTGACGGACTTATGGCCGTGGTAGGGTCGGCATATAAAGAGTAGTGATTTCTTCTGCAGGTTTTCGGTATATTCTATCCCAGCACGTGCAGGCTCACATGAAAGGTTGTGGATCCAATCCCTAGGCGACTACTAGACTAGTACTTATGTTTTTTACTAGGAGCGTTAATGCCATTTGTACACCGTGGCCGAGTTTTAGATCGAATTCCATGAGAGACCTCTCATTAAATATCTAAACAAAGCCGTCCATTACATACAAGTAACTACTGCCTATCTAAAGAATATTCAAACTCCCCTTCTCCAAAACAACCCTCTCCAAACTCGTCTTATAAAACTCCCTAAAATCGATCTTATCGAACTCCTTACTCTCCAAAACCGGTCCCTTCGGATGTTCATCATGAAAATACATCAAATCATCATTCGGCAAAAATATCTTCCACCGTCTCGGATCCAACGAAAACCCTATTGATGCTTTCACATTCATTCTAGCCGAGAATTTCAGACCTCGAGGGTGGAAGACCATGAATGCTGTGGTGAACTGAGGTGGGATGCCGTCGTGTTTCCGTTCTTGAATGGACCAAACTAGACGGGTGGGACCGCTGCCACGGGCGGATCCTTCGATTACTAGTTTGTGGTCGCGGCTGTACTTCGATTCTCGGTACACCGCACTATTTGCGATTTCTAGAGAAGCAGGGCCGGCGACTAGGTTTGCGCCCACACTAATATACTACCTTTTAGCATCTCCCAAAAAAAGAAATTTTTTTTTTTTTTTTTTTGTTCGTTTGGAAATATTTACCTTAGATCCAACCCCCAAGTGACCTCCTCCACCTTCTTCTCCCCATAAATCAACTTTGGCGCAAACTGCGCAATGCTAACCGGAATAACGGCAGTAGTATACGCATCTCCAGATCTTCCAAACCCTCCTTCTTGAGTAAAATCAATCTCTATAGTGGCATCTTTAAACCTCTGTCGTCTATGATCCGACGAATGGAATACAAAGTCTATGACAATAATGGCCGCTGGTCTAGATTTGTATGTTCCGTATGAAACTTGTGCTACTCGAGCGGAGAGATAGGTTTTTGAAATCTCGAGTTCGGTGATTGTATCCCGGGTGACGGTGCCTAGGTGGTTACGGGTGGCGGGGGGTAGGAAGGCTAGTTGGTCCTTTTCGTCGATGACGAATGATTGGGTGAATTCGTTTGCGAATTCGTCTTTTGTGGGGTCGTCGAAGGAGACCTCCGCTCGTTCGTCGGACATTATTTGGTGTCGGGATTTATGAATGAAAAGTGGATAGCGATGCGATGAAGCTAAGATAAAATGTGGGGCGCGATATCTAGTAACTAACCTCTCTTTGAATTTAAAAGTCGATGCAGATGTCGGTGCTTGTCGAGGTCGCACGGTTAATATAGATATCGTACCGTACCATGCATAACATAACATGCGCATGCGTCTGACTGACAGCCATCTCGCAGAGACACAAAACCCCTGCAGCATCGATCATGGCCCTGAGCTCCTACTAACCCTGATTAAGATAGGATCCTTCCAGCTTAGGCGATTGCACACAGGGGGCTACGGGACTACTGCGTACACTACTCAGGCGACCACAGATTCGTAATGAGCTTTGTGCAACGGCTAAGCTCATCGTCCCCCTGTCGCTGTCACGTCAAAAGAGACAATCCCTCGATCTAGTGTGGGGAAATTAAATTAAACCTTGACAGCGACGAACTAGAAGAAGGCGAACGGCTGAAACCTGTCCGTTCCGAAAGGCTTCCGTGCGAGGCTTGCCTGGATTTATATAAACTTCTCAATACCCGCTACTGGCTACTCAAGAAGTAGTTAGCTATTTGTTGGTCTGTCATGAGACTATATCGATACCTGCGCCTCTAGAACTAACGTAATCCACCCACCTGCGAGATGTACCCCAACGCGAGATGCTAACTATGTTAGGATTGAGTGGTTCTCTTCGTCAACCCCTTATCCCCTTCGAAATTTCTATCTTTTTTCTATAGATTCGTTCTTCTCTATATTTACCATCGAAATTCATTAATTTTTACTCAAAGCCTAAGAGTGGATTTTTTAAATTTATCGAAAATATCATCAATTCGACGTCATAACATCAATTCGAAGAAAAAAAAAAGAATTCATCTAGCATTAAAAACGTTGAAAGCGGGAAAGGTGTTATTTTTAAAGCATGTAGCAGAAAATTATAGCGTGTTAATATTAATATTAAGATACCGATTTGCCGGCCGAACTGCCTAAAGGAACCGCCAGTTTTAGTATAAATAACTACTTACTCAGGCCGAAGAAACAGTTTTAGTAAAACATATGAAGAACTTATAAAAGTCCGAGTTCTTCTCTAACTACAACATCCTTCAAGCTATAGCAAGGAAAATGGCAGGCAGGCTAGTGGGCATAAATTAATGTTATAAATTTCTAATACGTTATTTTTAATTGACGATAGTCCGCAATCGCTTATTGGAGTTGAAACATAAAAAGGCGAATGATATCGAATTGATACTGCATTAATTCTGTCTTTATAATAAAATCGTAAAAACTTATAAGATTTTAAACGAAAACATATGGAATATGAACGAAAAAGAGTTTATAATTGAGTTTAAAAAGCCTGAAATTATTATAGTGCCTACATTCTATAAAAAGCAGCGATTCTATGCTCATGACACTACTCGAGAGAGTGTGACCATAATTAAGTATGTATTAGTGATAGAAGAATATTATTCTTCGTTTGTTATTTATTTAGACAAGATTTATATTCTTGATTAATACTGCAATTATAAGAAGAGAGAAGGGTGGCTTTAGGACACTAATAACAAAAGTATAACAAACGAATATCTTTCTTTAACTTAGTTAGAAAATTGCTTTCAATCTATTACTGTTTAAATTGTTGGAAGCTCAAAATGACTGCTAATTCTCGATAATTACGAATTTTATATTACTGCAAACTTTATTAACTTCTGTTTTAAAAACAAAATTATACTTTTTTATCTTCTGCCGTATTTTATGTACTATCTTTAACTTCTTGATATCGGACTCTTTAGCTATTACGCCACCGTTTATAAGAGAGAGGTGAACGAATATTTATGTTTTAAAAATATAACAATTAGAAAATCTAAATTTAAGAAGTTTATTAACATTACGCGTACTAAAGCGTTTATGAAATGTTATATTATTAGTGGTTAAAAAGAAGCTGAACTCGTTTCCTTCAACGCTTTACGAGTTTTGGAGAAACTGCCTAAATTTTAAAAGGGGGATTATATCGAATCGCTGCGTAAATTATCCTAGAGCATGAATTATAACTGCTGTAAGAGTCTGGTATTTAGCCGTTTCCAACGCCTTAATGTTCACGTACGCTATAGATATATATCAATGCAGTGGATGTATTAATTGCGCTGTATCTTAATTCTTTACTATAATAGCAATATAATAAAATTATTAAAATTATAGCCGAATCTTTCCTTAGGCGTAAGGTTCTCGAAGTAACTAATGAAAAGTTAACTGAGGTATTGAGAACAAAACAAAATAAGAAGAAGAAAAATAAAACTTATTTATTAAAAGCGAGGGTATTAACGAATACTAAAATTAAAGTAGTTGTCGAGGCAGTTGAAAAGTGGGTAGCTGCTCGATCTTTAGGGATATCTTTACGAACTTGTAGCGCCGATAATAGATAACTTGATTATGCCTAGCAGTTTTGGACCTGGACCCTGAAGGATTAGTAATACCCGGGAGGGGATTATGGGGGTGCCGGGACGAATTGCGTTGTGTTATTGCATTTTTTTACTTTTTTCGACGAAAACTGTCGATTTTACAAATAATTTATTAATTTTTTTTAATAATAATATAAAATTAGTTAATTAAAATAGTTTTCACTACTATTTTCACGTTTTCGAGGTCCCGGAGGCATTAAATTTTGAATTTTCGGTGAAAAATAGCATCTCGCGTTGGGGTACATCTCGCAGGTGGGTGGATTACGTTAATAGCTAATCTTTACTACTCGCGTCGACCTTCTCACAACTGCGCTCCAATCAAACCTCACCCCCAAAAAATCCAACAATGTCAACACAATCCCTCCACCCCCTTGTTACCCACGAATCCCTCACTTCCATAATCCTCCCTTCTCCCTCCCAACGTCTCCAAACCAGCGCTTTATTCACCCAAGTCGAAGAACTCGAATATCTTGGGAAATTCCACGAAGCATATAAAGCCCTCCAAACCGTCCCAAACAAACATATTCTAAAATCCCAGAGTCCATCATATTGGTATCTCTTTGGAACTGTAAAGCTCAGTCAGGGGTATTATCGTGATGGACTTGAACAATATAGAAGGGCGGAAAAGCTTTTGAGGAACTCGAAGGAGGAGTTGTCGGAGGGGAGTCAGCAGCTGTTGGTGTTTATGACTACGAGGTTGTTATGTCTGGATCCGGCGTCTTCTGCTGAAGATCGACAGGTTGGGTTAGAGACCGGAGTAATGGCATATGAGAAATGGGCGAAGGGGAAGGCTCCAGATGAGTTAGACTACTTTTCGGTTGGCTTTTCTTTCCCAATACGCTTAATACTTAAGCATATAAGTAAGTATATATACAATTATCACTAACACTATATACCCAGCTAATCCTCGAAATATCCTACTACGAAATCGTCAAAGACACCCCCCTCTTCTCCGACCCCCTCCACCCCCGCCATATCCAAATCCTCAAATCCCAAATCCCCAAGGGAAATGACATAGCTTCATTCCCCATCTTCCTCGCAATAATCAACAACTCCAAGTCTCTCCTCGAGGTCCAAACCCTCTCCCCAACTATCGAAACCCTCCTTTTAATCCACAAATCCCCCCCTTCCCTAATAAATACCATAAAAGGCTACTTCCAACTCCGACTAGGCCAGCTCTCAGAAGGCTCCTCTCAAGGAAAACACTTCAAAGAAGCCCGCCGTCTCTACAAACTAGCAGGAAATATCGAAGCCCCCTGCGAAGTCGACATCCTCGACTGCCTCCGTGACACCCAAAAGCACGTCTTAGCAGGCACAGACGACCCCACCGACCTCCGCCGACGAATCTTCCACATGATCGAAAAACTCGGAAAACTCTACGGAAAATTCACAGACCTAGATTTCCCCAACAGAATGCACACAATCCTCAAACAAATCTCCAACATTAACGAACAAATGCTCCAATCCCCAGACATAACACTAATCTCCTGCCGTCTATGGCGACAACTAAGTAAAGCCACCGGAATAAAAATAAACGCAACAACGGAATTCATCGCCGTAATAGCCGATATCATGAAGACAGAAGACCTAGAAGACGCAATCGCCGTCTTCCAAAGATTTAAAGATGAAGAAGAAGACAACTGGGACTTCGACACAGGAATAAACTGGCTTAGGGGCATGGCAGTAGCCCACACGAGACTGAGGCAATTCGACGAAGCAATCGCAGAAATGGAAATGGCAGAAACCCTCCTCCAATCAGAATACCAACACTCAACCGCAATCGAAGTCCGTGAGCAAATCCTCGCCGTCAAAGAGCGAAGACTTCGCACCCTCTCCGGCATAGAAAAAGGCTACGCCTTCGACGATCTCCTCGAAGAGATCAGCGAAGCAATAATGGAAGACTCACGATACTGGCAACAACGAAAACCCATGCTCCGAAAAATGCTGTGGAAAGCCTCCCTCCTCCTGGGCGACAAGGAACTAACCTCCCCAGAAGAATCTACAATATCAGCAACCGCAATAGTAAACCAAGTGGAACAATTAGCAACCGAATACCTCACCGAAGACAAAACCTACCAAACCTTCTTAAACGACTGTCAACTCCTCAAAGCCATTTTGTTAAGGGACCAAGGGAAACCCGACGACGCCGTCTCCCTAATCGAAAAACTCCTCCCCTCAAAACTATGGAAACTAAACATGAACCTAAAACCCCGCACGGAAGAAGAAGAAATCCGCGCCGCAGAACTCCACATCCAAGCAGTAATAATGTACATGAAAGATTTCACCTCCCCCACAACCCTCTCCACCCTCCCCCAAAAGACCCTAGAAAAACGTACAAAATCCTGCTTCACACACACAAAAGAAGCCCTAAAACTCTCCGAAAAACACGGCCTACCAACATTCTACTCCGACGCCCTATTCTACGAATCCCACCTCCACGTCCTCCAAAAAGAACCAAAAAAGGCCCTCCAAAGCCTCCTAAACGTCGCCAGAATCCAAGACGAACTCCGTCGTGCCTCCCCAAAGGGTGATAAATTCGATAGCTTCCTCACAAACGCCTTAGCAGCCCAAACCTCCTCCTCCCGCTTCGTAGACTTAGCATTAAAAGCCTGTCTCCAACTCCCAGACCCCGTGGCAGCATGGTACTGGATCCAACGAGCAAAAGCCCGAGCATTCGCAGATATGCTCCAACACGGACATATCTGGCAAAACTCGTTCATCCGTATAATCGAGGACATTGAAAACTTCCAAATGCCATGGGAATCGGTAACCATAGACGCGATGGAAATAAGTCTCCTCTACCGTCTCGAAAACCTTCTAAAATCCCCTGTCGGGTATACCCTCGACAACTGGGACATAGAAACAATGGAAACAACCCTAACCCACCGTCGAAGAACAATCTCCTCTTTAATCGACGAAATCAGCCAACGTCCCAAACTCCGCGGCGCACTTAGCGTATCCATGGGCCTCCCGGCAACCCACGAAGACCTAACCTGGATCGCAAACTACCGTCAATCAACCCACGAAATAGTCTTCGTAGACTGGGCCGAGTCTTTCGATCAAATAATCATCTGCATCTACCGTCCCGGCGGCATCCGTTTCCACAGCCCCATAGTCGGCACCCCACAAGGCGCCAAAATCGACATTTTCACTTGCCCCCTCTCGATCACAGACACAAAAATCTGGGTGGAAACATACATCTTAAACCAAGGCCACCCCTTATCATCCCAAAACTCTACAGACGACCTATCAATCCTATCACCACTAATAGACCCCATAAAATCACTGACAAACCCAGAAGACCTCCTCGTCCTTTCCCCCACCGGAATCTTACACTCAATCCCCTTCCACGCCCTCCCAATCTCCACTGACTCAATAACAATCCCTTTAATCCAAAGAAATCCAATAGTCTACGTCCCCTCCCCCTCCATCCTCCGCCAATGCATCGCCAAACTCCGCATGACCCTCCTCCCCACCCTCCCCCCACAAACCCGTCCATCAACCCTCATCGGCGTAAAAATTGACTACGGAACACCGGACCCCGCAATCGACACCTCCCTCGAAAAAATGTCAAAATCCCTAAACTCAGCGGAAATCCTAACCCACGAAATGGCCACCCTAGATCGCTTCACCCTCGAAGCCTCAAACACATCTGACATCTTCCACTTCCACGGGCACATGGACTATCAAGACCCCCGCCCATTACAAAGATACCTGGTCCTAGCAAACGAAGAAACAATAAACGGCCGATCACTAGCAGACCTAAAATTCCCAAAGGGAACAGCACCTTTGGTCACCGTAATCGCCTGCCTTAGCGGCGGTCAGCAAATTATGACTGGCGATGAACCAGTAGGCATCGTTCCCGCCTTGCTCGCCGCAGGGGCATCCAGCGTAATAGCAACGATGTGGCCAACAGACAGCGCAAGTGGGTTAAAATTCGGCGAAATATTATACGAAGATAGAAAACTTTGTGATGAAGACGAAGGAGAAGAAGGAGAAGAAGAAGAAACGGAAGTTAAAGGGAAGACATGGGATGTAGCACTCGCCCTGAGAAAAGCAGTCCTGGAAATTAAAAATAACAAGGAAACGAGTGCACCGTATTATTGGGCGCCGTTTGTGCTGCATGGAGCTTGGTTAAGAGGCACTAGAAAAGCCGGAACGTTGGAAAGAGGGGATGGGATGAATGGGTTATCCGCACGGTTTGCGAAGGATATGGAGATTAGGTTTTAAGAAATTTAAAGAAAGGATCTTGTTGGAGAAGGCAATACGAGAGTGTCTTTTCAAATAATATAATACAATAGGGAATGGGAGATAATTAATAAATCGAAGTATTTAATCGTTTAACTGTTTACTAGTATATGCTGATAACTGATATCTCTCGAACAAATTTAACGACTTCACGACTTCTCACTAGCTAGCGTAATGCCATCGATCACGATTCCAGAATAATAACGAAAATCCACAAGTGATAACGAAGTAGTTATACCACCAATCCAGTCGCTACCGGTATACCAAGTGCTAAAATCCCTATAAAATCTTAGCTTATACCCGTCAACCATGAAATTTATATCCCTCCAAACTACACACGACTCAAGTAGATCTAGACATAAACCATATATGCGTACGAAAGACAAATTTGTATTGGAAACCCCATCTACATTAAAATCTTCACCTCCACTATCCGTCATCTCCTAATAAGAGCATAAAAGCAACAATCACGAAGCCATCATCACGAATATCGAAGCGAATCACCAAATAAATCACCTTGCATAATCTCATAAACATCTAAACATCTAACCCCAAAATAAAGAACCCCCCTCCTCCCACAATGCAAATGCAAATGCAACTGTAATCAAAGAAAATGAACCAGAATAAATGCTAACATTAAAAATAATATAAAACTAAAAGCATCATTAAAAAAAAAAAACTTTTTCTTAATGCAAGGATTCATAAAAGCGGAGAATAATCATGCCGAAAACAATGCCAATATGATTAACAAAGAATCCTTTCGAAGGAAACCGACGAGAAAAGATAAAAAGTAGAATCGAGAAAGGGAAAAGGGCATCCATAACCTCCACTCCTCCCTGAAAAGCATGCCAAGGGAGTAAGAAAGTCATCAGATACATTTCCCCTTCTCAAAGGAAAAACGGAAAGCGAAACAAACCAAAGCAAGAGAAGCCATATCCTTCCTTTCCTCAAGAATTAACACTCAAAATATCCGAAGAAGACCATCCTTGTCGCGCAAAGCCCAGCAGGTCGAAACACCGCCGCCATAGCACGCCTAGGCGACTTAATAGGAGACCTCCTTCATTCATCATCATACTCTTCCAATTCTCCTTCAATCACAACAGCCCCCATACCCACATAATCATCTCCCACTTCTTCAATAACAATGCCACTCATATCCACATCCACATCCACATCTCCATCCTCTTCCTCTTCCGCTTCTTTCCCACAATACTCTGGAGTACTCTCCCTCCTCGCCTCTTCCCACAACTTTCCCAAAGTCTTCCCCGCCAACAACCCCTCATCAACTTGATTATTATATCCATTCGCATGTCGACTAAAATTCTGCACCGGACGATACCCATCATTCAGATTTAAAGGTGACATCGGTCTAGTAGAAGAAACACCCTAAGCACTTCTACCTGCTCCACGCCCTCTGAACCTTCCACCGCTAGGACTAGTATCACCTCTAGCATATCCTCTCCTCTCTCTATCCTCCCACTGATCCCTTGCCATAGGACTCCGGCTCCTTCCACGGCCTCTTTCTTCAGGCGGGTACCCTTCAAAATCTCTTTCTCGATCGTAATACCTCTCGTAATCCTCTCGGTAGACCCTGACGGGATGTCCACCCGGATGATGCGGCGGTGGAGCATGTGGTGGCGGAGCACGTCCTCTCTCATATTCGTAATCGTCATAATAATACTGAGGAGCGCTCTGTCGAACATATCCAGGTTCATCATAATATCTTCCAGGAGGCGGTGGTGGATTCGCATGTGGCGGTCGATCGTAATAACCCGGGTGTTGAGCTGCATGAGGCGGTGGTGGATATCGTTCTCGTTCCATAATCCGATCATAATACTCCGGATGAGGGGGCGGATAAGCCCTTCTATACTCAACATCATTTGCATATCTTGCTTCCCTAGCATGCCCAGAAACCGGAACAATGGGCACCGGGGGCGACGGATCATCATAATCAAGCCCACCGGCTGGTGGCGGAACCCCAGCGGCAGCAGGTGCAGGAGGCGACCCAGGCGTTCGTACAGATCTCATAACCTGAGGAGGCGATGATGGCTGCGGTGGTCCAGGGTACCTTTCCCTAGCCGGAGGCGGGATATCATAATCATCATAACTCGATCGATACATCCTATACCTCCTCGGCGGCGAAGGGAATCGATCATACCCATATGGTCCAGGGCTTCCTCTTCTGTTAACGGGCGGTCGCGGAGGATAATAAACCCCATCATCCTCGGGGTATCTCCTATATTCATCATCCGGATACTCCCTCGCAACAGGCCCTCTCTGGTGATAATACTCATCGTAAGAATCCCTTCTCCGATGCCCTCGCGACCGTGACCTCGTTCGACTATCAACCGAAACCGGCGACCTCGACCGACTAGAACGTTGTCTGGACTGACTCTGAAGCGTCCTACTAGTTGCCTCTGACCTATCAACATCCCTAGGATCAACCTGATCGCTTCCAGTTGAACTATCCTTCTTCACTTGTCCCACAGCAGCAGTCTGCGGAATCAAATTGTTCAAAAAGTCTTCAGCCGCAGACATCGACGCCTTGCTAGCATGTTTAGGTCCTTTCGATGCCACTTCCACAGCAGCAGCCGGAGCAACAACAGGAATTTCAATCTTCTTCTGGAACACCCCCGGGTAAACCTTCTCCACCGCCCCAATCCTCCGAACGTCAACACCCTGCCGCCCAACCAACCTCCCGAGCTCCTCTTCAGCAGGGAGTCGGATCATATCAACAAGCCAATCGAACCGCTTCGCCTTCATGCCACTCTCGGCGGCACTCGGCCCCAGCATCGGCCTACTAACGTGCACGCTTTCAAAATGCTGGAACAGCAACGCCAACGTGAATGTCCTCGTGGAAGTCTTTGGACAACTCCTACACTCAAACTTAATATTCCCTGGCTTCAGAAACTTCATGGCACCTTCAATCTCAGTCCGGATGGACTCGTGAAATAACTGGATCGGAAGATCCACCTTATACTCTTCCTTAAAGGAGGAGACAGTATCGTGAATCATCTGCAAGGCGCGGATGGATGGCTCCAGGTTTTTGATGCTCCCAAGGTTCTTCCACATCTGCTCGGCATAGCTGGCGATATACCGGATCTTGTCCTTGCGGTCCTTTTCCGCGGCGGCAGCAGCGGCCGCTTCAGCTGCAGCTGCAGCTTCGGCCTCCCGCTTGGCGGCCTCTCCATATGGATCCGGTTGTGGAACCGGCGGCTGTTGGGCGTACGCACCTCCATGCTGGTGATGCGGGGGCGCGACTTCATACCCGCCATAATGCGGGTGAGCCTGCACTGGTGGATATCCGGAAGCGTATGGTCCATATTGGGGCGGCTGCTGGGGCGGCTGTGGTTGGTGCTGTGGGTACACCGATGGTGCAGCGTACTGTGGTTGGTACGGCTGGCCACGGTCCCCCACAGCCAAGGGCGACGGCGACGGGTACTGAGATGGATGGGCGTGGTGCCCATGATGTGGGTGTGCTGGCGGCACCCCAACCTGCGCATGTGGATGATGGCCCACAGGCGCCGGGTGATACCCGGGATCCGGATATGCACTAGGCCTGATGCCTCGGCCATATCCCTGCATGGTCGGCTGAGGGCCAGGCCTAGCGGCAACAGGCGGCGGTGTCGGTCCATGATGCATCAGATGCATCTGGTGTCGGCCGTGCGGGGGTTGGTGGGGAGAGTAAGGATACCCCCCAGGAACAGGAACTCCACCAACGGGAACAGGAACCGGCGGACCGGGCCTCATCAACACGGGTGCCTGTGGCAACCCGACAGCCTGATGATGATGCGGCTGATGATGTTGATGGTGGTGACCGTGATGGCCACCAGGCGGGCGGATCATCAGTCGCTTGATCTCGTTCGGATCAACGACAAACGGCGCTTCCTCCGGCCACAGACTTCGCCAATGGACCACAACGGTCCCCAGACTCAGTTCGGTCGTATGCTTGGCGGCGTAATGTTGAATTACGCCCTCGAACCCGTATAGCTTTGGTGGTGGAGGTGGCACCATCATCCCACCTGAAGCGGCGGCAGCGGCAGCGGGGTTCGCGGCAATCTCTTTGCACGCCTTGCAATAAAACAACTCCCGTCTGAAGGGATCTGTCATCGGTTTAACCTTGTTGTCGAAAACATATTTCATGTTTTCAAGGACTAGCTGTCGCACTTTTCCAGAAGAAGCGCCGGAGGATGAAGAGGAGAAGGAAGGAGTGGGATCAGAGACAGGTGAGGTCTCTAGAACGCCACCCCGTTCGTAGTAACGGGTACGAACAGCGGTGAGGATAGCAGCAGCAAAAGACGGTGCAGATTCGAACGTCACCTTACCGTGCCAATTCTTGATCTCTTCGTCTGCGATCTTGGCAATCATCTCACGAACAGGCGCCTGGGATTCCTCCCATTGTCTCTCTTTCTTGACCCACTGATCACGCTCTTGTGTCTCCAGTAGCTTACGATCCTCAAGCTGTTGTTCCAATTGCTTTCTCTGAGCTTGCCTCTGCTTTTCGTATTCTTCAGCACCAGCTCGTTGCTCCAATAGCTTCGGAAGTAGCGCATTCCACGATTGTTCAGTCAATGGTTGCGGAATCTTCAACGAACCCTGGAAAGCAGCACAGTGCGCCAAAATCTCGGCTGGGATCGGTGGATCCAGCTTTGCGCATCGATTTTCAATGTCAGCCTTCCGACGGACTTTAACGTCTTCGAGCTCTTGGTTACTCCTATCACCAAATTGTCGATTTCGTTGATAAAACGTCGGTATAGACTGAGGTTGAAAAGCCGGATGCGTGTGTGGATTATCATTAGTCACCAATACTACCCAATAAAGAGTTAGCACATCCTCCTTAAACCGCCAAACGCGTTTTTTAACCATCATACCAGGAATCCCATTATTTTTGCCAGCGTTGACCTGACCTTTCTCTGCCTTTTTGTGCTGTTGTTGCTGCTGATGCGGCATCTGCTGTGAAGGTCCCACGGAGGGATTATACGAATTACCCTGCATGACCCTCACCTCCCACTTCTCCATCCGATCGGCGTCAGCTTTATGCCCATGTCCTTCACCCTCAAGTCCCTTCAACCACTCTTCAGCCGCATCCATCTGCAAAGCTTCATCGTATCGAGTTTTAATCTCTTCAATATCCTTATTCCAATACACTTTCTGCACATCCTGAGGATTGGGTATAGTCGTAGGCACCCATCCAAACTTAGAGTCGACGAGTCCGTAAGGCAATGCTGATACCAGTTCTTTCATAACATTTGCCGGCATTTGTTCGTCCGGCTTTCCAACCAAATCGGCTTCCTACTCCATCATTAACACACATTCCCCCAAAATCCAAAAGGAAAGGTCGTGGGAAAACGCATACCTTAATCACATTCGCCCTAAAACACTCTTCACAACATCTAATTTTAAACTGCCAATAAACTTTCATCCCATCCTGTCCTCTCACCTTGCCCTCAAACTTCTCACACATCATACACCCAGTCCCTCTAACAAGCCTCCACATATCCCACTCCTTCATCCCAAACGCCGGTTTCGGCATATCAGGACAATGAATCTTCCTACACCGTCTCCAAATATGTTCTTTATCCAGCAGCTCCACAAAGCGTTTCGACACAACCCTCAGTTTGCCAATAGACGGAAGACCGATGTACGTAAATATCTCAGTCCACAGTTGAGGTGATAATTTGTCGGCTGGAACAGTAGAGTTAACAGGTGCCACAGTCGCAGAACTAGGTGTTTCGACATCTCCATCGTCCACTCGCGTCTTCTTCTTCATCGGTCCGTCTTCAAACCCTGCAGCCATATTGTCGTCATCCTCCATTGCCCTCTTCTGGTTCGCACTATTCGGATGCTCTCCTTCAGCGGGTACAGGCGCAGCAACAGCGAGAGATGTAAGATCAATCTCCTCGCCTTCTGCGGGTATGAAATCCTCCTCAAAGTCCGGCTCCTCCTGCATTAGCGCTCCATCAAAGTCGTATTTAGGACCAGAGATCGTGAGAGTATTATGGAGGGATGGTGACGGGGATACCGTTCTCGATTCGGGTTTGATGGAGGCGGTGGCTGGAATAAATGAGGTGAATATCGGTGTATCAGGTGCCTCTTCGTGTTTGATGGCGGCTGGAGCTGCAGCTGCAACTTTCGAAGACTTCTTTTTCGATTTCCCCATGGTTCCCGCTGCTGTGCGAATTATTGCTTCTCAGGAAATAAAGGGGAGAAAGCTGCCCTGTCGATTGTGTTGAATGAGAAGGAGG
This sequence comes from Arthrobotrys flagrans, assembly GCF_004000055.1. NCBI lineage: Eukaryota > Fungi > Ascomycota > Orbiliomycetes > Orbiliales > Orbiliaceae > Arthrobotrys > Arthrobotrys flagrans. Next base: position 5,591,039 of record NW_027137547.1, read on the forward strand.
AAGGAAGAAGGGAAGGATAGAATGAAATGACCAAGTCGGATAGTCAAGAATGAATAAATATGAATATTTTATCCGACTGAGAGATCGACCGTCGCAGCAGGTAGATCTGGTCTGACCTTGACGTGACTGTTATCCTATCTCATCAAAGAGATCCAAGATGAAGATAACCAAAAAGGAAGGAAGGAATGAAGGGGAGAAGTGATGAAGATATATCTATCCCAGCGAGACGCGGTGTAGATACTTTCGATGAAGAGGAAGGAATAATAAAATACGATCCAAAGGGAAACAATCGACTGTCACTAGGATCTAACAACTAACCCCAGCTAAGCCGACGTATATCCAATGAATCAACAGCTGTAGAGACGAGCTGTCGATGACGAGACAATATAATAAGAGTGATAAAACTCAAAGGAGTTTTAAACAAAGGAAGTAGCTAAAGTGAGGCAGGAAGGAGCAGAACAACCAAACACCCTTTGATTGATTGGCTTAATCGATCGATCGATTGAAGAACGGCTTTGAACAGGAAGAAAAAAAAATCCTGTCAAAAAACGTGTCGTTGCAGTAAGGCGAATGAGACAAGGGTGGAAAGCAGACAGCCGCGAAGCTAATAGGATCGCGGACACCCACACCCAGAGCTTGCAAGTATTGTGTAAGAGCCGGAAAACGAGGAACAGCCGAGCTAAGCTACCCGGCTACCTCGATGATGATAGTAATAGTAATGACGAGAAAACGACGACGACGATGATGATGGTAAGGCTGCCTGTCGGATGAGGTGTCGTCGATTGGTTGGTGTAGGGTGAAGGTGAATGTTGATGGGCTGAGCTGAAGAACGGATGAAAAGGAAATTAAAATTCCCCAGCACAGAAAAACGCGACCCCAAAATTAGCAAAAAAAAAAAAAAAAAGAGAGACTCGGTTAAACCAACTAAAACGGTCGCCCCGCTTTTGCATACCCGCCTCAGATATAAACCACCAAAAGCCCGTACCCGGCCTGCCTATCATGATATCATAAATATCTTCATAACATCCGAATACCGTAGATATATCCTAATGGCTTACTAAGACCGACATCTAAGCATCATATAAAATATAAAAGATGAAATAAATTGCACAGAACCTCATTTATTCTTTTCCTATCTCTCAGATCAATCTAGACCCCTAAACGGCCCTCCACGTAGCCCCGTGTTTACCAAAAAAAAGACCATATAGGTACCTTCACCACCTCATCCAAAAAAAGAGGAAGGAAAAAAATCGAAGTGAACAATAATCTTTAAGAATCAAATCACACCACCATCGTCCGTCAATTCCTCATATCCATGCATTGTTGGTCATCCCATCGTCTGCCTCATGTCTTATATCTTGCCTCGTATACATCCGCCTGGAGCTCTCCGTCAACCTCGTCACAAAGTAACGCAAGCGTACTGTAAAAACGCATACCCATCCCGAACGAAATATCTAAAGAACAGAAAACCCATGTGTAGAACGAAACCTCTCTTCAATGGAAAACGATTTGAAGAGAAAGAGAGGAATCTAGAAAGACCCGTTATAAAGAGATACTCAAGAAAAGAATCAGAATGAGAGAAGAAGAAAACCAACCAGCTTTCTATAGATTTTAAATCCACTAATAAACACAACTTTCAGAAGAAGATGTAAAAGAGGAGAAAGCAAAGGAGGAATCAGAAGAATGGAACCTCTTTCAAAAAGAGATACAGTCCCCTGATAGAAAGGTCGTCATTGTTGTGAAACGGTAAGGAGGAGGAGAAGAAGGTAAAAACCAAACGTCGTTGCATAGGATACCTCATAAAAAAGAAAAATCTTTCATACATTTCGCCTCGCCCAACATAACAACCAGTCAACCAGTCAGTCAGTCGGCTCAAACCCAGCTGGCTACTTAGCTCACCAGCTAGGAAATCGCGTCCACATCCCAGCCAACAAGAAAAAAGGAGTTTTCCGCCGAAAAGCAAAGAAGAAGACGAAAAGGATAAAGAAAAAGGCAGTCGTGTTAGCAGGTGGACAAAAAAAATATTTAATGCGGCGCCAGATTTCTTATTCGTGAGAGAAACACACTGAGCTTTGGACTTTGTTTGATATTTCGAGCGATTATAGTGCCGAGAAAACGAACAGCTGCATCAAATATTAGCCAAGCCCTTCTGGTAGCCCAAGAAATACAGAGAATAGAGGGAGAAAAAACCCACATTGTTCGTAGCAGCAATAGCAATCGAATCTTCAAACGGATGCCAGCTCATGTGCAAGATCTTCTTGTTAAAGTCGATCTGATCCGCGTCTGTCTCCTTCCTCATCCTACCTGGAACACCAGCGCCAGACGGACTGCCAGCCTTCTTGCTACCGTTGATAGGAGTGGGTACGCCGACCTTCTTCGCCTTGAAAGCGCTCTTATCCGCCTGCAGAACAATCTCGACCTCCTTCTCGGGATCGGATGGATAGATCATGAAGTTGTTGTTGTAAGATCCCGTCATAACATTCTTTCCATCGCCGGAGAAGATGACCTCAAACTTGTCAAAGATCGAATCATTCTCGTAGGTGTCGCAAAGACGAGGTCGGAGGTGCTCGTGAATGGGGATCGTCTTGATAGGTTGTCGTTCCATGTTGACGTCCCAGATCTTGACGGTAAGGTAGTCACGAGATAGGATGTAGCGGCCGTCGGACGAGAATCGGACGTCTGAGATGGACGAGATGATTTCCGAAAAGAACGAGCGGGCCGCTGGGTCCTCCTCCTGCTCAAATACTATTATTCCACGCGTTAGCATATTCTCCATCGCCGATTTGCGAATATAGGGGTCGTACACTTTGCGTGGTTGTCGCACAAGGCACTATCACGCATATCTGCGAGTTTGATGGTGCCTTTGCTACTGGCGTACATGAACCAGTTGCAGCTCTGCGGATGGAACTCAGCAGCGGTGATGACCTCGGTCAGCTCCTCCATATTGGCCGGCTTGATGTCGACAATATTGAAGCTTTGGTCCTGGATGTTCAGATTCCAAAGGTTTATCCTCAAATCATCGCTCGATATGAACGTCTCGCCATCCGAGTTGACCGAAATCGAGTTGATATGGTAGGCGTGTGCATTAGCGTACGTCCTACGAGGGACAGCTGCGACGACGGTGTCGTGATGGGTGAGACGTGGTAATCGGAGCGCGTCGACGCTGGTGAATTGGCTATGGGGGAAGTTTGGTCGAGGACCGGTACCGCCGACGCCGGACGGGTGCTGCTCATGCGACAAGTTGTTCTCAGCAACGACCTTCAAGGACTTTTCGAAAACCTTCCATAGCTTGATCGTCTTGTCGTTAGTCGAGAGGAGGAAATGCGAGGCATTCTGTCGGCGGCACCACTTGATCTTGTTGATCTTCTCTTCGATTTCAAGGGACTTGAGGTAGTCGAACTCGGGCTCGTGGGACTGGAACTCGGTGTGGAATTTGTATTCGCACGTTTTTTTCTGTTCCAAAAATACCATCAGCATTTCGTATCCAATAGTATAAAAGATGAATACATACCGTCTCGTTCCTCTCAAACAGAACCACCCGTCCTCCTTTGTCTCCGGTGGCGAGATAGTTCCCGGTGTGGTCGAATTCAACGGTCGATATTATGTCCGCTGTAAGCGGTAGCAAGATAAAAAGTGTCAGTGATGGCCTGCAACCAAAGAAAAAGAGCATAGAACAACAAAGAAGCCTCTAGACATTACCGAACCGGAGAAGTGTAAAGAGGATAGCAGCATATGAAGCTACAGGGGAGGGAAGCAAGCTATCATACCTTCAGTGATATCCTCAACATCTCCTTTGTCACCAAAACATCTACCCCGCACAAGCTTCGGTTAGCAAAATCTTGAAAATCGTATGAGCTTCGCGAAAAACAACCAATCCAAAAAAATGCGAAAATATAAACGAGTAAGAAAAATTGAAGCTCGAGATGTTCCTTGCCGGTGGCCAAAAAATGGGTGACGGGATATGGACAGGGTTGGCGAACGTGGGGTTATTATATATATAAAATATATATAAAAAGACGCGAATGGAGAGGTGAGTGGGACGTACTGTGTGAACTTCCAGGTGGGTCCTGTGATTTCCCCATTGTCAACCATCTCTATCCCAGCCCGCCGACCTTGTTCAGGAACAGGGCAGGCCTTTTAGAAATGAAGAAGAGAACGGAAATGAGAAAAAGCCCGGTCGGTGGACGATGGCTGTTTTCGTTGTCGGAAGTCGAGGAAGAAGAACGAAATCGAAAGAGAGAAAGAAAGGAAGAAGCTTAGCTAGGAGGGGTAGGAACCGAGGAGACGGAACGAGGGGGTGAGGGGGGTTGGTCCGAGCGAAGGCGGGGTTCGTGGGATGTAAGAAGTCGTGTGAGGTGGCCGAACCGGGTGGTTCGAGGGATTCCAGAAGCGTAGGGGTTGGAGGGAGAGGGAGATCTACCCGTCGCACAGCACAGCACAGCACAGCACAGCACAGGTTGATTGTATCCGGTGATATCTTATCGGCAGGTGCAGGATGCAGGGTTGGCCGATGTTGAATGGAGGAAGCAGTCGGTGTAGTAGCTACTAAGCAGGCGGACTTGTCATGGAGGAGTAATTTGTGGTTTGTAGTCCGTGGTTTGTCGGTGTAGTTGTGTGTAGTAGGAGGTTGCAAGAGCAGTCGGAGTTGAGTTCAGCAAGGTCGTGGAGTTTGTTTATTGGTGCAGACAGACAGACAGACAGGAAGAAGAGGATCTTGTAACGGTGAAGCGAACAAACAATCAATTAACCATTCATCACGAAGCCGAGGACAGACAGACAGACAAAGAGACAAGAACGAGGACAAGAGAGGAGAAGGAGGCAAGAAAGAAGAAAGAAGAACGTACCAAACACTAGTTCGTCTAAGTTATTCCTTTCGTAGATTCGAGCAGGTTTGATTCGGTTAGCGAGCGGTGTTTGTGGGGGGCAGGAACAACAGAAAACAGAAACAGAAAAACAGCCTTTCCGATTCAGAACGGGCAAACCACCTGAGTCCACCAAAAAAAAAAAAAGCCTATAAACTATATAACAAAGTACATAACTCTAACACCGATGCAATGATCGACAACCAATTGGCGATGGTGGTGATGATGGCGGTGGAGGAGGTGGTGACGATGATGGATGAAGGAAAGAAGAGATGGCAGATGGGGGACGACGATATATCACCAACTTACCTCTTGTTGGTTTATTGCCGTCCTTATTGACGTTCTTAATAAATTACTGGCGGTGGCGGGATTGGACGCTGTAGACATTCAACGGAGACATAAAAATGTGAATGTTGACGGAGGATGAGATAAATAGGTCCACTTCAATTACAAACCACCAATTACAATATCAAGACGTTGGGTTCCTTCCTTTTTTCGTTACACTGATAGTAATAGGTAAGTACTTCGGTAACTATATGTTCTAGACTAAATTTTTCTTGCTATCCTACCGTCAAGTCATCTAATACCTGTATCAATATTGTCATGGTTTGGGTTATGAGTAGTTTATGAGTGTATGGAGATACGAACCTAAACTGCTGAATTCATGAAGAATCGCAGCCAGTGAGTTACGTAATTATAATTACCAGACCACGCACTAATATAATATCCAGCTTAGTAACAGGTTCTCTGCCAATTCTGATATTATAACCCTCATGGCGGATCGGTTTGATATTGCCAAGGATATATATCAAAGAAGCCCAGCTAGGCATACATTCTACGAAGATAATTTCATATAAAAAATAAATAATACCATGGTTCAATCCATGTCTGCGGTTTTAGCTTGATATGTCACCGAATCTACACCTCCGTCTGGTCCAAAGTACAAACCTTTAGTAATATCAACTAATCGTGAGGGATTGTGGAAATGTTATATTTATCTAGGCTTATATATTTGTAAGTCAAGGAACGAAAGTTAGAAATACGTAACCGGCACGGTCTCTATAAAAATGAAGAGCCATGCGAGCCGCCCCGGCTACCTTGAAAGCGACACGTCTCTAGTTTTCTTCAGCAGTGCAAGAATACCTTACCCTGAGCCGCGGATCTTAGCCCTCGCCAGTATATATTCCATAATGCACTTTCGAATGTTGTGTAAGAATAGGAATATACACTTCTCCCTCAAACTTCCGTTTCTTCTCGATGTAGCCAAGTAACACGACCCGAAGTGAGTGTTCAAGGGATTGGAATTACTTCCAACAAGACTTGAACATCATGACGTGGAACGGTGGTTGGCGTTATATTATGGACCGAATTACCCTTGTTACGCTCTGAGATCTCTACCAGGAGGTTATGACACACATCGGCATTTCTAATACGCCAAACGGAAAGGGGTGGTTTCCTCCCGTTGAGATATAGTCCGCCGTCCGGTCTTCTTAAACACGCCAGGATTGGAAAACCGGACCGTTTAAAGAATTCACAAGATGCTGTGCCTCCCGGGAGTGTTTCTTATCGAAGGTCTCATCGCCAGACTCCTCAACTATGGGGATCTCAAGGGAGGCAATGTACTATGACGGCCATTCCTGTGATCATATCTGTGATATAACCTAAAGACCTATCGACTTATTGTAGTTAATAGTTTGAAGAATTGAAAAGGGTTATGATCTGTTTTGACTAGCCCCTACTATATAGTATACGATTTCGCTTACATCATTGTTCGGAAACTGCCAAACTTGTGTCTACACCTTTGCATTGTCATTCCCACATTTTCCCAGTATGTTAATTCAAGACTTTCCAGCGATCCCAACAGAACATCTATGAAAATCGCTTACGTCAGCATCCAACACGGTTTTGAGTTGCTGTGATCTCAATATGTAGACTTACCACGACCCTTTTCCTTTTCAGCCCTTTTGTCACATGTGTTACAAAAACATAAATACCCAAGTACCGGTATACTCTCCCCGGCCCAACGATAGTTTCGTAGAGTAATAGCTATAACCCGAGAAACAGCATGCACACGCGGGATCGTAAGCGAGCGTGGGGTGGTTATTGTCATGCCATCCACTAATATAATTCAAGGCGAACTGCATTGACAGCTGTCCTTGCTTCTTTCCCTTGGTGCGATGGCTAATGATTAATGAAACCCCCAGCCGTCTTTTGTATTTTCTAATTGTAATCATCTTCATTATAATGTGTATAATAGAAATACAGTAACTACTTACTAAGGGTTATGTGTGCTTTCTATTACAAAACTACCCCGCTGCAAGAAGGTTACCCCGCTGCGTCATTGGAATTCAGCCTGTGAGATCAATCTGATTTCATTTAATTGGTCTTGGATCCTATCTCATCATTCCGTTTAGGTAATATCCTAGTTGTCAAACGTCGGTATCAACGCAAAATCAAAATACTATGGTCTATAGGGGTACGGGATATAAGTTCGTATGGATTGAAATATGTAATACGTACAATGGAGAGAAAGGATATCGTGCATGAACCTGTCTTATACAATGATAAGATCCAATCGAATGAAAATGAAAATGAAAGTAAACGAGCTGAAACGAAATAAAGTGCAAAACAAAGGTATCGTGATATTAGCATGACAATGACAATGAACAAGGAAGCCCACCAAAAAACCCAACCTCAAATCAATACAATCAGGCTCAAATGTAAAATCAGACGGTTTCTTTTAACACCCGAGAGCGAACGATCAAAAACAACCCAGCAAAAATGAAAGGGGAAAGGTAATCAATGCGTCGACCTAAAAATCGCCTTCCCATTCTTTCTCATATCCTTAATCCTCCTCGACAAATCAATCAACGTACACAACTTCGCAAACTCCTCAGGGCTCTCTTTATTATTATTCTTCTGTCCCAACTTGATCAACGGGCTCTCCAACAAATAATCAATAGTCTGAAGTCTACTCGGTATCGGATCGTGTAAATACCCTCTAATCGCATAATGCAACGGTGTATTCCCCAACGGTCCTCCACGCGCATTAACATCCGACCCGGCATCTAATAATAACGACACGATAAGAGTCTTGCGGTTATATTCGGCGGCGAGGTGGAGGGGGGTTAGGTTGTTTCGACTCAAAACTTCTTCTCGCATGGGGATGCCGACGTGGTTGAGGATTGATTCTGCGACAGCAAAGTTTTCTTCTTTTGCGGCGATGTGGAGAGATGAGAATCCATCTGGGGAGGAGTCTAGATGGTATGGTTGGTCGCCGGAGCTGAGTAGAAATCTTGCCATTTCTCCGGACGCTGGGCCTTTATTTCTTGCGATAAGGCCTAGGGAGTTGCATTTCCAGATGTTCTCGGCTACGTCGATCACACCGCGGCAGCATTGCTCTGTTATCCCCATTCACATTAGTATTTCTTTCAAAAAAGGAGATGAGGGGGATATAAACATACCAGAAAACAACGCTCGAATGCAATCATACATCCTATCCCCATGATACTCCGTCAAAAAGAACATAATAGCCCTCTTCTTCGCAACCTCATCCCCAACAACTTCTCCATTCTCATATTTCAAATTAAACCCCATCAACGTCTCCAAAGCACCCTGCCCATTCTGCTTCGGTATAGCATGATACTCCGGCGGTGGAGGATCACTAGGTGTAAACGGCGGTGGATCAGATCTCGTCGACGCCGGTGTTTCCGGTGGATAATTCGCATGAGACTGTGCATTCGGAACAGTAGGTGAAGGTGCCCGTGGTAACTCCATCTCCAAAGGTCCCAAAGTCCTCTCGCTCGGCTCGGTTTGTAACCCTGATAACGCCGATTCGATCCATAAATCGAATTTAAAGTTTTCGGGAATATGCTGTCTATACCACTTCGCCTCCGCCTTCTTCCCCAATCGGTCCAGAATCATGGCCATGAGGTAATAATGCGTCCTCTGATCCTTCAACACCTCATCTTTACTCCAAATCTTAAACAACGGCTGACAAGCCTCCCTAGCCCCCTTAAAATCCCCTAGCTGCATCAGAGCGATACACTTCACCAACTGCAGCGTATTCGAGTTCTCAGCACTAGACTTCTCAGCCAACCTCAACGCAGCTGCGGACTGTCGTTGAGCAACCAATAAAATCCCATTAATCTTTTCAAAAAAGTACCTCTCATTAACCGACAGAACACACCCATGATCTCTGGAGATCTGTGCCAATGCATCAGAATGCTCACTCGCATCCGCCCATTGCGCTCTCTCCATCGATTGAAACAACTCATCCCGATGAAACCTCCACCGCTGTTCATCGACCTCATCTCCCTCGGGATTAAACTGCGTCCGTCGCTTGGGCTGGCTCCTCGTCTTCTTCGTCGGCGACTTTAACACCCCTTCGAATACCCCTTCCGTCGCCTTTTGTAAAGCCGGTATCGCGGGCGGTGGTCCATTCGGAGGCGGCGCCGGTAAAGGAATATTTGGTGGCGTTGTAATTCGTAGGTGATTACTGGTCTCCGCACTAGTCTTCCTCACACCGGCCGGCAATCCGATTCTTTGGGCGTGTGTAACAGGTTGAGCAGCTGATGGTCTCTTCCCCGACGGTGGTACACTCTCGGATCTGAGCCCCTGTTGCTGCTGCAGCTTCTGCACAGGCGTTGTTTGCCCTCTGCGCGGTTGCGGCACAGAACCACCATTACCACCATTAATCTGCGCCGCTGGTGCCAAAGCAGCGGAACCAGAAGAAGACCCTGCAGAATTCACCCCATTACTACCACTACTATACATATAATTCCTCCCATACTCCGGCGGTGTAGTCGTCCCATTCGAACTCGCCCCACTATCACCAGCAGGAACAGCAGTAGAGTTGTTGGCACTCCTAAACCCTTCGACTATCTGCAAATGCTGCAACGCAGCGCTGAGTCTTGCCGTACTATCTTTATGTTTATGCACGACTTCTCGTTCTCGGGCGATTTGCTTTTGGTATGATGAGGAACTTTGGTGAGGGAATGTGGACATCGTGGTATTACCGCTGCTGGAGGAATGGTTGTGGTTTATCGTACGAGCGGGGAGACCTTCGTTTGCGGCAGAGGTATTTATGCGGTCTAGCCATCCTTTGGTTTCGTCCAGATCGTCGAGGTGGAGGCTCATTGCCATCTTGACGGTTTTGTTTGGGGTCCCAGATCAGATGGGAGCTGAGAAGATGGGAGATGCTGTGTTGTCGGTGTTCAGCTGAAGCGGAAGAAGTGGTCGTTAGTGCGAGTAGTGGTGGTTAACTAGTGGTTGGTAGTGTAGAATAGAGAATTATTATGATTAACGTCGTTGGAGATTCCAAATATCCTTCAGAGAATAGGTCGTATAGAAAAGATCGTGTCGTATACGTATATGTGAATATATAGCGAATGTACTTCCTGAGCCCAAAAACAAGAAGAAAAAAAACCAACTTCATGGGAAAAGAAAAGATCCGGAAAGCACTGTTGTTGTAATATATAAGATAGCAGGTAATCAGCAGCAGGAGCAGAAGCAGCAAGCTTAGCTTAGCGTCCTTCGGGCTGCACACCCCCTAAACTCGTCATGTTTAACTAGGGCCAGGTAAGCCGGTTCGAAAAAAAAAAAAAGAAGCAGAGGAAGGGACCAGGGAGCGCTAACCTCAATGCCTTGCCGTGTGTCCTTCTTCCTTCCTTTGCTTTGCTGTGCTATTGAACGGCCGCTGGCTGGCTGGCTTGGGCGTGAGGCTTGCTAAAACTCGAAACCGGTCGGTCGGCTGAATTGGACTTAGTTCGGAATCCCATCTGCAGTCTTCACAGAAATTTTTTGATTTCGGAATCCCCAATTGATCATTCGTACATATTCTGAACGGTGGTCGTATCTTTCTTTTTCCCTTGCTTTTTTTTTTCCCGGGGCCCTCCTCGCTTAATACTCTGACCCTTCTGCAGCTTCCAACGGGTATGGCTGGCATCGGCACCCCCCCTTGTCCTCTTCACTTTTGTTTGGCGATTTTAACAAAAAAAAATCGGATGCAGAAATGATGATCTGCCCTTGCCGGAAGAAATGGATGGGAGAGTTTTAAACTGTTACCCCGCCGGACATGAAACAGATTGACCCCAACACCTGTGATCTCATCTTGTTTTTTTCTTCAGCCGCCGTTTAGGTAATCGTCTGATGAAGGCCAAAACCACGGACCAGTGAAAAAATGGCAGGCGAATAGGTCTCGTCTTTCTCATGAAACTCAACGGTGACAGCCGAAGTAGGTCTTTAATGGCCTCTTCCTTGCCTTTTTCTGAAGCATCAGACTAAAACATCGGAATACATACCCAGACCCTTCGAGGTCACAAGGCAAGAAAGGCCTCGACAAGGGGATGGCAGTGACTCGGACGTCGTACAAACCGATAGGTATAGATTCCGAACGAGTTTCCTGTTCCTGAATACTGCATCACAGGGGGGGTTGCAATTACGGTGCCTGAGCTCGAGCTCTGAAAAGCGGGTACCTGTCTGTGCGCGGATGGTGTGTCCACAGATAAACCCTTGATCTGATGATCACCACCATCTCTGCAACCAACTTTTTTTCAAGGTTAACACGCATGCGCAGAAGCAAGGGGGATATGCTGCACAACAACCTAGGTTAGCTCTTCAGTTAGCCTCGTGCGACTGGCCTCTATCCCATATCGTGACCCCCATCTTCCCATTCAAAATCAAATATATTCGCAAATACTCACCCGATCATGCAATGATCAAGCGAGGGGTGTGGGATGGGTGACGCAAATATGTATGCACCACAATCCGGTTAAAAAAAGTTGATATTTGAGATTCGTTCTGCCAATGGCCACATCCTTCTTCCTTTTTCCGGATAAACAGAAGAAATCGAAGGGAGGAGCAAGGCAAGGCCTTGTCTGCTAGCGACGATGCATCCCCAAAGTGCCGGGACCCTCTTGCATGCAATTGCATATTACAGGGCCATTAAAACGTGCCTAGCTGTTTTTACGACTCTCTCAAATTAGCATCTATCATGAACTTGCATTGGAAATCACCATTAATCATCCTTACATACGTACTGATCAGTTAGTCAACACCAACAATGGTATTAACTAGCTCTGTCCAGACAACCCGCGGCCCGGCCAGGCCCTTCGATCCTGAACTGGACATACCCTGCGATAAAAATCCCCGTAGCATTCTTCTACCCAAGCGCCACTTCAGAAAATAGCATCCTTAAAAGTTGTCGAATATATTAGTGTAGTATACCTTAGCCTTCGATATTGCACATGCATGCTATATCCTCTTCGTTTAGAACCTAGTCTCGTGAACAGAAAAGGCCCGAAAGGAATTAAATCTTCGTGTTTCGACGGGGAGATGGGACGTTTTTGGTTATTTCCGATGATTGGGATATTTATTACATCGGCTTCGAGCGGATGCATTGTACATGTTCGAATTTCGGCATGCTGGAATTTCATCGGTGGCGTCTGCAGCAGATTGGTTTTGGTCGATGTATTCGTCAGCTCCCAGACATCATCACCAACATATTCTAGACATAGATGAGATTTATAAAACCTCAACGGCCACGGAACTACACCTTCCGTCATGTACGCATACATCTAACCCTGCACCTCTAGAAATCTATCAGAATCTAGAACTTCAATCCCGTCCAAATTACCTAGTAATTAATCTTACCCTTAGCTATTCCGCAAAACTCAGGTACCGACAGTTGTGCGGAGTACAGGTACGGCATAACATCCCAGCTCGCCTTCAAACTTCTAGAATACCGTCCCGCATATCCTGAAACAACACCTCAACCTCTTATTCACAATGTCTTGTGCGCCGGAAAACCAGCCCCTTGCATCGCCACACCAAGAAACCTGCGTAACCTCAAACAGCTGCCCCCTTAACCAGACGGTGAACCAACTTCTAATCCCAAGTATATTTTCGCTCTAGTTCAAATTCACAGAATGGTGAAGGGTAACTAACTGGAATCGAGGCTAATTAATTCGGGCCTTTACAAGAATAACACTCTCTTAACCAAGCTTTCACTTAGTCCGAATTAATATTCTTAGGCTCCTAGCCCTTGTAGACGAAAGATCCCATGATCAAGTAAATGCACTGTGTACCCCACATACACTTGACATCTCGTATATCTCGTTCCACAATATCATAATTACCCGATATGATCAACCAACCTAAACAAATATACAAGGTTACCCCGACTAAAGACGATTGATAGGTCCCAATTAACACATGCATTTTCAGACCCCGCTTAGCTTCGGGCCCTCAACGAGCCTCATGATATGATATGATATGATATAAATAGTCTAAAATATCAGCGAGGATTCCTTAGCCGAAGTTAGTTATCGGATAGCTACCCCTGATGGTAGCCAAACGTATTCATTTAACGAGTTAAACTTACCACGATTTAGATGCACATTGAGTTTAACCTTAAAACAAGCAAACTTTGACCCTTAGTAACTCCTTATACGCCACCGTATCGGATTTTGCTAGCTGTAATTAATTGCTTACATGTTGTTGTAAACAGAGTTCATTGACCAATTGCTTAGGAAACTAGGATCTGTCAATTGATTCCCAAGGTTATATTTTTGGTATTCAACTATGGCTATCAGGCTTGCTGCATGTTTCGAAAAATGCAACTTGAACAACAACTTCTCAGGATTTATGTTCTCGGGCCCGGTTAGTCCTACTTGAAGATGTAGCTCGGAATTGAAAGATGAATACCGATGATCCTATTCTTGTTAACGGCCCGCAGTTATCGTTGTCGATACCTAATGTTAAAGTGCATCTCCTGTAGCCACGTGGGCGGATCAATTTGTTGGTCGGTTTCAACGTCCGCTGTTTGGATTGACGGGGACTCCGTTCATGAATTCAGTGACCCTACACTTCGGGACCGTAGGCCGTACGCTTAAATGCATGCAATTTCAACTGCAGCCACGTTTTGAGTACTTCGCTCGGTTTTCAATCAACATGACAGATATTAATTAATTGACCAATTGACGAATTCAGCTGGGTGGGAACCTCGTTGGTAGTGGCGAGGATCTAGATGAGCATATGATAGATTAATTTGAACGAATATTGAAAGCTATATAGAAATGGTAGGCTTGAGGGCAAAACCCCGTTTTAGGAAGACCGAAGTTACCCTTGGAGCATATCTTGAAGTAGTCTTTTATTAATCTTGAGGAGTTGCTTCCGGCTACTCCTCGGGCATAAAGTAATCCCTCTTAAAGTCTAGGCGTTCTAGATCTTGAGACTACACGTGGCTAAGCACCCCTCTAGACACAGATAGTCAATCTTCAGTGGTTGAAACCCAGGCCGATCCTTGAATATAAAATTTCAGAAAAATATAAAAGCCCCATTGCAACGGCCCTACCTCCTACCCTTCTACACCTATCCCATACCTAACTTCTACCATCAATCCTGTTTCCACTCCAACTGCCCACAGATACAATACTATTTCATACCTCCTACATTATACGCGTAGACGCCAAGATGTTCTCTCTAATGAATACTCTTCGTCGTAGTACCTTCCAAAGCTCTGTCCGAGTTGGGTCTACCTAGGGCTCCCGAATGATGGTATGTGCTAAATTATCATTTTCAATTTCCTATAACCAAGCTGAAGAAAGTATAAAAGCTAACATAATAACAACCTTCAACACACTCATCACCTCGGAGCCCAAGCCGAAAGTGAATTTATCGTGTACACCCTCTTCTTCGGCATGGTCGCAGTAAGTCCCCCTTCAACCCCCCTTCACAAAACCACTATTTCTAACTAATCACTTACCAACAACCAGCTCTCAGGCCAAATGCTCTAAGCCTACGAAGACGACAAAGAAGCATGGGATTCGTTAAGAATTTCCATGTACGGGTTTAAATGCGACGTTACAATCCTAGGAAGGAATGTTAAGATCCTTGAAGGATTGTTACGTGTTAAAGAGATGGAGGGGACTGTTGAAGCTCAGGAGAAGGAAAAGGGTACCCCATTAAAGTGGAGACCCTTTGAGCCTTCGGGATTGCTGTGGGCTTCTAAAATGGTTTGAAGGGGGGTTAGAGGTGGATTTTGGAGGGCCCCTTTAGCTGCTCCTACTTCATTCAAAGTGCACTGGATGCGCTGTATTACTATTAGCTACATTTGATAGACTGTCTTTTGCGGCGGGCCCTAAATGGGACCTAGGGCTGGAAGACGCATGTATAGCAACATGGTTTTGGTCATCAAAACCGCGTACCAATTAATTGATCTCCATAACATCATATTCCACATTTGAGTTGACCTCCATGTGGCTTAAAGTAGTAATTATAGACACGCTCCGTCGATCAAAATACTCGAAGTATCTAAGTTTGTTAATACACATCGCATATAACAATTAAACCATTTTAAAATCTCTAGCCACATCTCTTGCATCTTACGCCTACGTACACAAAATATCACATACACGCCGCCAATACCACAGGCTCCTCGAACTCAACATCTACTTACGATCTCAAAAAATATCTCCTAAAAACATATAATCGTTTCTAAAGGTATAAATATACCCCTACTAAAAATGTTATCCAGATTCTCCACCCTCTGCTGCGTCATATTAAGCCCCTGTAGCCGTTAGCAAACTACCAGGAACGCTCAATTAGTCTTCCTTCAAAGTGTCTTCATTAAAAATCAAGTACATAAACACTTGTTTACCCCTTCATAAGCAAGCTAACATAAAAATCGGTAAATTTACAAGAGGCCAACCATACAGTAATGTCGAAAATTGAATCCTCCTTCAATCTTCCACAAGTCATTGGACAAACGGCTATGGCTATTGGGTTATACACGATATGCTCTCCCTCACATCTTTGTATATATCTATCCTCGAGCTCCGTCTTTCCATACGTTAATTATAAAGTCACATATGAACTGACTAAATTAATCTTAGCTCGCTACAACACCCTACGACGGTACTTTACTCCTTCAACTAACCGAAATCCATCATACCTAGACAAGAAAATGGGATGGAGAGCTAGAGGAAGCAAGGGTTGAATGGATGTTAAAGGATTTAGAGAATTTGGGGGTAGTGATTATGTTACTACTACTAAGGGGAGAACGGTTGAGGAGGAAGAGGTGGATTGAGATTAGATGAACTGGTGAAATTAAAATTGTAAGTCAAGTTAGATTTCTCTTGATTTGGGTGCAGGATTGACACATATCTCATTTGTGATACTAATATTAATTGTTATCGCAAATATAAAACTGGAATTTGGATTGAGTCGAAGTCATATTGAATGAGCCCTGTCGATTTACGAATCGCAACTCCGAACTTCCAATGCAGATGTTGCATTTTTTTCGTAGATCCCGCCGTACACCAAGAACTATCCTAGATCCTAGTCTCGAGACTAGCCTAGATCCTAGCTTCAATCTAGATCCTGCCGGACTATTTCCTCCCTGGCATCCGGGCACAAAATCACTGCGTACAGTATCTCAATTCTCAAACTTCTACACATCCGAATATCCATCTACTTAAATTAAATTAGATTAGTTAAACACCAAATCCCTTTCACCAAATCCCAGTACCAACAATTGTACAAGAAACCAGTCCTCCCTCTGTAAAGAGAAGATACTATGACCCTCCGCCCCACCATCCCCACCGACCTCCCCCCTATCCTCTCAATCCACACCCACTCCCTCCCCGTACACGTCCACGCAACCTTCACCCATCCCTTCCGCCACCTCCACCCAAACTCCTTCACATCCTACACCTCCCTCTCTCCCACCAAAAAACTAACCACCCCATCTCCTCACGAATACAACCTCATCATCTCCACCCCTTCTGGTGAAATAACCTCCTGGGCGTTTTGGCGGCGCAATATCGGCCCCCCTCATTTTTCCAAAATCCAAAAATATAGGTCTATAGCAGAAGCCATAGACTCCGGTGAAGCGGATATATCATCTTTAATACAACAAGATGAAGGAGAAAAGTACCCTTCTTTATCACTCCCGCGTTTGGCACTCTGCAACCTCCACACTTTAAACGACACACTAAAATATTTCTCAAAAGAACACTACTACCTCTCCCATCTCCTCGTTCATCCGGATCATAAACGACGGGGTTATGGAACAGTTTTGACTCTTTGGGGACTCTACCACGCCGCAAAGGAAGGTGTACCAGTCTATCTAACTGCAAGTATAGAAGGCGAGGGATTATACAAAAAGCTGGGATTTAAAGTTATTGGTGAAAAAAGTTTTCCTACGGTTGATGAGATGAGTGAGGAGGATAGAAGGAGAGAGGAGGAGGTTTTGGGAAGGGAGGTGGTGGTGGAAGAGTTTAGAGTTGTGAGACCAAAGATTATGGTTTGGGAGGGGACACTGGAAGACGAAATCTTTATGGATAATGAGATTATAGAGAAGGTATTGGGGGTACCTTGGGATATTCAGGAAGTTTAGTTGCAGTATAATTTGCATACAGTACGTATGCATTTTACTAGGCCCACTGTATTTTTAATAATTCCATCGTCAAGAGAAAAAAAAGCCTTCGTTCGAAAAATATACAACTATCGAATAAAACCACCATCCGCCAATTCAGGCCACTAAAACCCTTCTTACGCGAAGGAAAAGAGCCTTTAAAACACTTCCAACTAAATACAAGGACTTTTAGAATCAATGGATAAGCTCCACATAATTCGCTGGGAACAACCCTTCATGCCCTTGATATCTTCCAAACCACCAATCTTCGTCAGGGAATTCCTAATTTCACAAATTAGCATCTCCCTATCCAGCCAATAAAATCAATGTAGCGTTATAACTTACGATATCAACAATTGTTGCTCCTTCAGGGAAGCTCAACTCATTCTCCTCAGCGGCCTCATAATCATAAACAGCCTTGGCAGTATGTCCTGCTCCACCGGACATGTGAACCTCAGGTTCCGGTTCCGGAGATGGGGCTCGTGGGGCGGGTGGCGGAGCGACAGCAACTGGAGTAGGTGGTGCCGCATCTTCCTCCTCTTCTTCATCTTCGATTGGTTCAACATAGTTGGATGGGAACAAACCGCTCTCACCCTTTTCGTTGGTACCGTGCCACCAGTCCTAGTGATTCCTCGAGTGTTAGTATTGCATTTATTAAAAAAATAATATGTGTGTGGAGAAGCATACCTCATCGACCATCTCAATCATACCGACAACCTGTCCTTCAACAAGCTCGAGCTCGTTATCTTCAGCCTTCTCATAATCATAAACGATCCTAGCTCTTCGTCCAGTCAATTTGACTCCAGACGAAGCAGCATGGGCAACCGCGACACCAGCTCCGACGGCGGCAAGGCCAGCGAGGCCAACACCTGCAGCGACAGCAGGTGCAATTGGTGCTCGCTCCGGAGATGGGGAGCGGGGTCTGGTTTGAGTTGGAATTGGCGGTGGTGTTGGCTCGACCGGTGGAGCTGCACTACGAGAAACAGGCATGGCTATCCTGGCAGGGCTGCGAGGTGGACTTGGAGTTGGGCTGCGCTGCTGAACCTGTGGTGGGGGTGGCGGAACAAATCTGGCAGCTGGCTGTGGTGGCGGTGCCTCCTCTTCTTCCCCTGGCTCAAACTCATCGTACCTCGATGGTGTCGGTGGAGGCTTCGAAGCCATTGGCGCTGGTGGTGGGGCCGATGGGGATGAGATGGATGTATTCTTGAATCTGTCTCGGAGAGCGGAGACACCACCGGATTGAGGCTCTTCTTCCTCCTTCTCTGGCTCGGGACTCGGTGCCCGCGGTGCTGGCTCTGGTGCCCGAGCAACCGGGACAGGGGTGGGAGCTGGCTCTTGAGTACCGGAGAAACCTCTTTCGCGGTTCTTCTTCTCCTGCCAGATCTGTGCTGGTGTCTTGCCACCTGCTGATGCAAAGTCCTTGTTTGCAGCTCCGACTGGGGCAGAAGAGGATACCGATGGGCCGATACCATACTGACTGGGGAGGTTGGGTTTGGTACCGAATGCTGGGCTGGTACCGAACTGCTTCGCGGGTTTAGGTTTGGGCATAGCGCTGATACGACCGGCTGATGCTGAAGGAGCAGGCTTGTTGAAGGCGGCAGCCCTATCAGATAGAGAACTTGGCCGTTCTTCTTCTGCTTCAGTCCTTGCGACTGGGGCTTGCTCCTTTGGAGGCTGAGCAGCAGCTCTGATAGCTGCAATGTCAACCTTGCCAATCGGCTCGTAAGCTCCACGGATGACTTCCGGCCTAGAATCGAATCGCTTATCACCCTGAGCTCTAATAGCAGCAATGTCGACCTTTCCAATAGGTTCATACGCCCCTCTAACCGGCTCCGGTCTCTCATACCCACCGCTAGTAGTAGACGACGGCTGGGCCATGAGCTCCTTGATATTGACCTTCGTAGGTTTATACGCTGACTCGACGCTCTCTAGTTTATTCCTTGACAGCTGAGGTGCATCTTCACCCCATCCGTCAGAATCAACGTTCCCAACTGGAGCAGGGGCAGCGGGTCTTCCACGTGGAGCAGCTGGGGTTCCATATTGTCTTGTAGGGGTGTAAGCTTGGCCGGGCTTCCATGCCGGTTTCGGAGGAGCAGATGGCTTAGATGGTACAGCGGATGAGGAAGAGGTGGCGGCCGAGTAGTTACTGCCGGATGCTGTGGCGACTTTCTTCATGATTTCGTCGACATTGAGGGTGCTGGAATCGCGAGCACTGATCTCGACATGATAGCCCTGTATACGTACAATGCTACTTTAGTACCTGTGTACTTCCGAAACCTAGGAAAGGGTAAATAGTATCTACAAACCTCGAACAACTTTGCAACAGCAGATTTGTATCCACCGTAGTTACCCTTGACACGCTCGGGAACACCGTCTCCGCACTATTCCGGACCCGTTAGCTTATCGTCCCGTATACGGTACCCCGCGTTCAAACTCTTTATCATTATTTTGTATCGTAGAAAACACTAACCCAAGCGAAGAAGATATTCTTTCCGAGCTGTGTATTCGGGTCCTTTACTTTCGCTAAAGCGAATTGTACTCTTCCGTCGTTAAAGTCCTCGAATAGGTCTTCTAGTTCGCCGTCTGCACATAAAAACCACCTCATGTCAGCGTAAGCTCCCTTTAAACCCTCATTTTCGATTTCACTGCCCAAAAACAAACAAAAATGGGAAACTTGAAGAAAATACATACCACCGGTACTTTGTACTTTCAAAACACTCGGTTTCGGTGGTCCCTGTGAAAAAGCATTTTGTAGTGGTGCCTGGACATAAAGCAGCACCCAGGTCGCGTAGGTTGCCGACTTGCCAGACGGAACGGAGCCGGTGGTAATAGACTTTACGGAACGGTTGATGGCTGGGCCTTCCTGGGAGAGATCGAGAGCCGACATCGTGTATTGTTCTATAGCAAATGGCTATGGATGTCGGTAAAAAGGGGGGGTGATGGGTGAAATGGTGAAGAAGGAAAAGGATGGAGGTGTTTATAGGGAGTAGCTCACTTGTGGTGGGTGGGGTAAGTTAGCTGTGAGAAGTGAAGCACAGTGCAGCGCGGCGGGCCCACAGCAGGGATGACGACAACGCACACCAATGCAATCCTAAGCACAGAAAATCAAATTACTCGTAGCTCGTACGGATAACAAGGTAGAGGTTTAGGACTGTGTAGAATGGCGAGGGTTTTTCTTTATGTCTATTGGTGATGTTCGGTAGACGAGTTTTAACTTTCTTGCGGCTGAGAATGTCCGAACCCTAACGTTAACACCGGCCGCGCAATTGCAACTTTGTCCGGCCAACGGCTAATGTTATAGAGAGAAGTACTGACGGATATGACAGAGGCTTGGGCTTGTCCAAGGAACCGATGTCACTTTTGGAGCTAGTCCGCCTAATATGATCCCGGTTCGAGTACAACTACCATTAGTTGGCTTAGTCTCGGGCTCGTATGTTCCAATCTTAGGTGTCTTAACATTAGCGTTAGCATTAGCAATACTAATAAATCCGTCGAAATTCCGTCTCCCAGAACTAATTAACCTCTGGTTAGTCTCGAGGACCCTTACGAGACTAATGCCGTAGGGGGGGGGGGGGGTTGAAGAGATTCTAGGACAGAAATTCCGCCTTAACATAGCTGTATAGCCTTTGAATTAACTAAGACACCCTGAACGCTTTAAAAAGCGGCCCGGGGACTAAAAACTATCCAAAAGTTGTTTATAACCCAGTACGGTATGCAGCTACAGCATAAATGACTAATCATATTACCGTATCGACCCGAACTTAAGTAATGGTTCTTATTTCTTCCAAATTGCTTCCTCTAACCGAAGACTGGGAAAGTATCTTTAAATAGTGTCTTATCATCAAGGTGGATATGGCTATCTAACAATGCTTTATAAAGGAAAATAGTAGATTTCCAGAAGATTTTATACGGGAAAGAGAAACAAACAAAGTGGTTTCTTACATTGAATTCAAGTTGTAGATGCGACAAATAGTCCTACACAACTTATATCCATGTAAATTCAGATATTAGAATCTAGGCCGCACGCATACTGCAGGCCTCCTCCTCCATTCTTATCCACTATTTTCTTGAGGATACACACTCTATGGGTCCTACTTGTGGTCTAGCAGCTTGCATAGAGGCTGGGGCCTCGATTATTATATCTATAGATCTGTAGGCCGTACAGTAGGAAACTCCCGTGACTAGTACTGCATAAGTATTTCCTCGCAGTCTAGCGAGTGCTATTGGCTAACTGGTGTTACCAAAATGCCACAGAATCAACTCCTTTTGGAAATCCCCAACGCATGGATTAAACATACAAGCGGCACAGCTCCGACAAGCCAATCAGGTTAGAGACGCCCCAGCTATTTAGAGACTTTCGGGACAGCGGGACTCTTTTGGAAATTGGGATTAAGAAGAGGCTATAAAATTTAGCAATCACAACTTGGCATATTCAGATCGATCTCAAAACGCTTAGATACATCCTAAATATCATTGTATTTTGTATACTTCGATCGAGGCTAGCATGCTGGACTAAGTATGCTGGTCTCGATGTAGGTACGTGGATATGGGCATGCACGCGCACACATGTCTGTCCCCAATGGCCACATTGGATAGGAGACACGCTTTTTATGAGAGAAGGGTGGGCCTGAACTATTAAACAAAGACTAGTCTCACGCCCTTCTCCGTCCACACACCAAACACATCCGGGTTATCATTAGTTAATTCTCACCGATAATATGCGATCTATTCATATCAGAGTCGTGATTTGCATTATCTCACTTAGCACTTTACTGCTTTCTTGGTTTGTATCTGCGACACAGAAATTCGACATCGGCAGTCGCCTAATTCTAAGCGGAACCGCCTCACAAATAAATATCGCCTAGGAAAAGAGCAGAGAACAAATATGTTGTGATGCCAACTAAATATGTTAGTATAAATTTAGTCTGGACCCAATGTATACGTGTATACGTGTATAGTCTGGACACAATAATCGAAACACTTCGCTAATCTACACGTAATGTTATGCTGCGCATTCTAGCTATATGCGGAGTTTAGGTATTTATACTCGCGCATAATAACTGTGGTGGATGTAGATGGTAGGGTGGAATCATAGGTTGGAGTATGGTTACACGTGATCTGTTGCATTTTTGTTCTCAACACTTTTTGGCGTTCTGGTTTCTATAAATCGTTCTCACCGCAGTCATTCTTTTAAAGGTCTCTTTTGTCAACAAGCAAGGAGTCTGGCACTTGGGCATTCAGTTCTTTTTATCTTATTTATACTACTATATGTTATCCTATTGTTTATACTATTTATAATACAACCAGTTTTTACCGTCCAAATCATACTATTCTCTGCATACTTCCTGCGTATAGCTGATGGGGCAGCTAGACTACTACTTGGCTCCTAGAGCCCATACCACAACCTCACATTACAACTGTGCTATTCGGGAACGGTTATTTTTCTAGCACCCCCTTTTATAAACTCATACGGTCTCGAATTCCCACGACATACCAAACCCGATTAAATAAATAAATCCTCAACATTATCGTCGCTGTGGCTGAGGGTACCTGGACTACAGAGGCTCCAGTATACTATATTTGTTTCTTAATGCATCTCCTTCTACCACTCCGGCCGTAAAAGATTTTATTTATGTAGGACGGGCTGGCACCACTTTCAATTCTCACATCCTACTTTCCCGTGTTTCTTGGCCGAAATCCCGTGCAGGAATCCCCGCCTTCTTCTAAATTCTGAGGCTACATGCAACCTGTGCAGTGGTTGAAAGACGGAAATATGTATAGGTACATGCAAAGAATTCCACAAAACCAACACTTTCTTACCAGACCTCGAGGGCAATTTCCCCTCATTTCAGCCTTGGAACTCGTCTGGCAAATCGGGACTATGCTCGGCTTAGTCTTGATTTGCTGCAGTCTGGCGATCCCACGGCTTTTGCAATAGCTAGCCACCCCACCTCGTCCAAGCTGTGATATGGGAGCTCAAGCGCTCGAGCTTGCAAAAACGAGCTTTATCTAAAATAACTTAGAAATCTGAGCTACGGAATATATTTATGTCCGAGAACATAGAAATAATTCTCATCAAGGCCGACTTGACACCTAATAAATAGAGCGCAAGGCTCTTGCAGACATGACCGTGCCGCACGATCACGGCTGTGCAGGTTTAATTACAAGATATGGCAGATAGCTCATGCTGAATACATTTATAAAAAAAACAACAAGCCCCCAACTTAGTGTCAAAATGTCGACGTATCTTTTCTTACTAATATACTTCTTATCTGAGACACCAGACCTGATTTCCGATTGCCGTAAACCTATAGACTCTGCTTCGCCCTATCTTTATTACTCTGTTCACCACGATGGGTGCTGTCGATTTCAGAGTACCTATGACAATCCTATCTCTTCTCACGTTCCTCTACTATGTGACCCGACCAGAGATTACTGTATATGAGGCGAATTTACTTACCAGGAGGTCGGATAGTGTTTCACAGCAGGTAAAAAGAGCGAACGAGAACCACGTCCTCCTACCAACCGAATGCGTTAGTCACGACTCAGAGAATCATCAACTCAAGGAAGAATCTTGTTAATATATCTTTTTTTTTTTCACAGTTTCTGGATCGAGGTAACATATCTTCTGAGATATTTACAAATGTAACTTTTGGAACAAGTAAGTCAATAATGGATGCGCAACAGAAGTCAGATCTATAATTCGATATAGGTCGATATCTTTTGGATTCAGTCTCCAAATATTATATATACTAACGATTCCCTGTAATTTGTAAAGACAATCAGCTCAGACTTATTGTTTCGATATCTGATATAACTTGGGTTCCACAACATCCATCCTCTATTTCTGAATTTTGTAACAGAAACAGAAACTCATGCGGGTATGCAGAAAGGAGTGAATATTGTAAGAACATAGTTGCTAATATTATCCTTAATCTATTAAGGGATGCATGAAATAAACCAATACTGATGCTCTAAAACCCTAGATACGCCACTAGAAGGTGTATCTACTAAAAATAACTTTAAGCTATCGAACGGCGACTACGGCATGGTGGTAAGTATCCATCCTCTCGAGATCTCACAGTATACAAACGTGTATATACTACTTAGTTAAATCCTCAAAGGGAACCCGCTGGTGAATTTTCACTGATAAACGTGGGTTCATATATAGGGATCGACAGAAGGATACTGGGTGGAAGACACTGTAACAGCTGGAGGTGAAGCAATAAACTTCGAATTTGGAGTCGCTACATCGTGGAATTACCGTCCAGCACTCGGACTTGGCTTTAAGGGAGCCTGGACTACCCAAACACCAAGCTACGGCGGAAGATCATATGACGGCACTGTGCCCCCAAGCTATCTAAACAGCTTAATACAACAGGGAAAAATAGCAAGTCAGACTTGCAGCTTCTATAATGTTCAAGACTCTAAAGCTCCAGGGCAAATACTTCTTGGTGCTTTGGATCGCAGCAAGTTTTAGAGAGTTGGACATATATTCTTGGGTGGTGCTCCCGCCGGGAAGTTCCGGCTATGGGGGCAGAATAAACACCTTCCCCACTACTCGGTTTGGTAATATAAATGATCCAACGAACATGACTGGACCCTTCTTTTCACGAGATGGGTTGACGATACAAATAAGCCCATTTTATCGGTATACACACTGACGATACTACCGGATACCTCTAGAAGCCTGCTAACAAAGATCCAACAATAGTGGCATCTTCTTACCAGACTATATCTTTCATCCTTTAATAGATGCACTGCGCCCATTCGGAATTATACAGTCAACCTCCCCAACTTCGTCCGGGGACTAAACCAGAAACCGTCTTACCGTGCGATATCAACATCCCATGTCCTCGAATTCGCCTTCAATAAAGCCACCATAAGAGTACCTTTCAACGACTTAATAGCTCGAGATATAGTAGATCAAAAGAATCCAGGTTCATGTCACCTGTTCCTTGACTGGTTCAAGCCAGGGGCGGGATCAGACTCGCGCCCAGTAGTGCTAGGAGGTCCTTTCTTCAAGTAGGATTTCCATTCCTTAGGTTATTTAGACCTACTAGATGCTTTTTAGTCAAACAGACTAATTGAATGACACTGTTTAGGGCTGCGTACATCGTAATAAATCCTGAAACCAACACAACTGCAATCGCCGGTTTGAGTCGCAATGATACGGCAAGCGAAATTGTTGAAATCGGTGGGAGATATGGTGCCAGTCTTTCCACCGTGAAAGGGAGTGCGATCGATCCATCTGTTTCGAGTAGCAATAAATTACCACTACCCCTCGGCGCTCTAATAGGAATTGGAGTTGGAGGTGTCCTTGTGCTGATAGCCGCTATAGCACTCGGCATTTTTCTTTACCGTCGAAGGAAAGCTCGAAAGATATCGGGGATAACATCAACAGAATCTTCTCCACAAGGAGAAATCCCGAAGGTGCGACCTACTAGCGATTTAGAGGTTGCTAAAGTACAAGTAGCGGTATCACAAGGGCTTTCCAGCGGTCAGAGGCAGCAGGAAATTTTTGATAGTCAGAGGTATGAGCTTGATGCTAGGGCAGGACACCTGCAGGAACTCCCATAGCGTCATTGTAGATTGGCACGAGACCAATCTTGCCATGTTAATTGTTCGAATGTAACTTTAATAAACGAGGATCGGACCGTCGTGTCCATTTTCCTTTGGGGTATTCAACTTCATGATCATTGATCAATTAAATTTAATTATCAATTGCAAGTTTTATAAATATTTGGAGGACTTCAACATCACTATTATCGTCAATTTCTAAGCCTATGTTGCCGTCCTAAGAAGCTAAACTACACCAATCTATCATTTGTAGCTCTATCTGTATTAAATTTGCAACAATACAAAAATTGAATCTTTCCGTTAGGTTCCCAGCATCCCAGTATACAACATATATCTTAGCATACGAAGGCCACAAATGATTTAACGGCTCGTATTAGCTTCAAGCTCATACGCAGTCGTCGAAGAAACTGAAAGCTCATGTGATACAGGCAGAGCACTCTTCGCCTCCAACTCACTCGTCGGACGTACATCCGGGCTCAGTTCTGAAGGATAACCCTCCGGTGATGGTATCTCAGGTATGTTCTTTTTTCTCCTTAAAAAGAATACAAACCCCACAGCGGTTATCAAAACGAAAACAACTGCAACTACAACCCCCGCAATCCCGCCTGAGGATAGAGGGCCGCCAGGTTCCGAATTTGCCGGTGGTGACGGTGGTGACGAATCGCCACCTTGGATTCTATCTAACGATGTCCCAAAGCTCCCTCCGAGCTCAATGATGTCCCGGCCTAGCGGGTTTGGGTTTAAAATTCCTATCCCTGTGCTGTTGATATCGACGCCCAGAACTGTGTAAGCTGCCCTGCTATTTATTAGTACTTATTTAGCCATTCCAGCTGCGGTGTAGCCGGTAATTATATAAAATTACAAATAGTTCTTAAATCGATACCTCGAAATCGAGTAAATCGTTTTAAGGAGCAATGAACAAAAAGGACCTACCGAAAGAACGGACCACCAAGAACAAATGACCACTGTTTAGTGATATTAAGAACAGTTTCTGTAGGGAAAACAGAGAGCTCGCATAACCCAAGACTATTATTTAACTCGATACCTTTCAAATGATTGAACTGTATCTTGATAACTGTTTCGCCAAAACTAAGCTCGATAACATCATCCGGCGAGTAGTTTCTATCACACGGGAGGGCCAAGTTATTGAACTCGTTCTTTTGAAGACCGTATGCACCAAGCGTGGCGATCAGCTCAGTGTACATATTATTCGGGATGAAAAGCGAGCGAGCGAGCGGGTCTACGACAGCCAGAGGTTTTCCCGGATTCTCATAAGGTCCCTTAAACCGACCTGTCCCATTGCTGATACGAACAGATGGTGCATCAACCTCCCCAGGAATTCTCATTCGTTCCCAAACAGCAAGTTTTCCTTGGAACTTGCTGGCATCTACCCCGCCTAAGACTATCTCGCCGGTAGTATTCGGAGTCATATGGTTATATAAACTGCAAAAGCGTCCTGTTATTTTCCCCTGTTGTTTCAGTGCGTCTAAATACCCAGGCCGTCTTTGGTTTTGATTTACTGGCTGGATCCCGAGACCCAGGATTGGAGATGTATGCCATTGAAGTGCAACGCCGAATTGAAGCCTTACATCTATCCCATCAGCGGTGATTGTGTCTTCGACCCAGTAACCTGTGGCCTGAGTTTTAGATTGTTAGCTTGAAGAAAATAGATGTATATATTGATAGAGACATCGGATCTGCGGAATAATCAGTGAAGCCGCTAGTCTCTAGATTGGTACGAATGCAGATACAAGAAATTAAAAAACTTACGGTCTCATGGATTGAAACATCTAGATAGCTTTCATCAAATGAGAAACTGTCGGTACGAGTATTACCAGTCGCCTTATCTAGACGATCTGTCAGCTCGCCAGCTCAATTACCAACTCTCCCACCGCCCATTATGAAATGTACCCACAATATCTACTTCTCCCAGCTACCTCGCATGCCATTTTATTTTGTGGGTTTCTGTCGTTGCAAAAGTCCACTATGGAACCTGGCTCCTGGGGAACCCAAGTGACATGCTGCGGCGTCACTGAGAGTCTGAGGTTCTGGTCTCCACAACAGTAAGAATTGAAAACTGTTTCTCAAGTATTTGGTGAAATTAATGGCGTACTCCCTCCAATCGTAATGTTTGTGATAACGTCAAAATCTTGGATGCCGCCGCCTCTTATATATGACTATAAATGGCAACACACCCGGCGCCTGAGCTTAGTATTAAATGACTAAAACGAGTTGAGGAGTCCGGCGACGAGATGGGACTAAAAGTTAAAATTATAAAAAAAAAGTATGCTTTGGTACTTACAAACTCGGTGAGCAAAAGAATATGATACTTGCCTGCTCTTTTCACTTTTAACGGTATCGAGAGCGATCTCTGAAAAATCGAAGATCCGTGGGTGGTGTTGCCATCCTGCTGTGCCACATAGGCAAAAAATAGGAGAAAACAAAGAATCGGTATCGATATCACCGCTCTAAACCGAGTATGATCCCTCATACTGTATTGCTAGCCACGAGAAACTTCAAAGGCACTGACTCGTTCTTAGGTAGTGAATAATTAGTAGTATAAGTATTGAAATAGATACATCGATCGGGATCGTCCCACCCGGACGGGCCATTCCGTGCTTTATAAGATCCAGAGTCCAAGTACATGGATCCGGGTTTTAAGCGCCTTCATGTGCCAAGTCTGCCCGGTAGTTTGCCTCCTATTGTTTGAATAGAATTCGAAGGGAATTTTGCATTTCGCCTGTATGGAGGGAAGTTAATGTCAGGAGCCGGCAAAGTCTGGGGACCGCTGCTGGGTAGTTTCGAAGCAAGAGCTGTTGGAACTTTGCTGTGCCATACCCTCGAGCTCATAAACCAGTCTCATATGCGCATAAGATACTAACTTTGGAAATTTAGAAGAAGAATCCTGTAGTAACTCAATCCAAGATGGTCCTTGTAATATATTAATATACAAAGCTACTCCTTCAAGAATGCTTAAGTAAGTTTTGCCCTTACAAGATATCATTACATGATTACATCGCTCGACGAAACAGGAATAAGATTTTCCTCTTAACCGAGGGGCTCCAGTTATCGTACGAGCAGTTGCAGGGGCCTTAAATTTGGGGTTCTACTATCATCGATGCATCGGTGCGCCTGTTATAACGTTACATAGTCACAGAACTATATAATTGTATTTTAGTTAATCAATTCCTCGTTTTTTCTTTCTTTCTTTATATAAAACAAGACATAACTTTACCATAGCTTGACTAATTCGCCTTCTCCACGCCCATTATATTACTTTTTACTTCCACATACCTTTGCCATGTAAAATGGTCAGCATATAATTCGATTCATTGGTTTTATATTGCGTACACAAGAGCTTCAATGGAATGTATAGATTAGAAAAAGAGATAAATACTAATGTAACCTATGTTGGAAGCTTCAGACTTCATTTAACTCGATCACAAATCTAAACATCCAGGGGCATTTTCCCTAATTCACAGTCTTGACTAGACATTTCATCCTAGCCGTATAAATATTTAAAACGCAACAGATTCAACACAATGATAAGATCTTTAGTCCATCCATTGTCATACAAACATCGCGTAACATACGAACTCTAAACTCGAAAACCACAACCCACACAAGCACCAGTATTCTACGCTATAAACTCTTAACATCTTCAACAGAAACTGTACTCATTCAATTCAATCCAATCCAAAAACTAAACTAAGCACCAAACTTCAATTACATGACCATCAACAACAAACAACATCCACAAATTTAAAACGAAATAAAAGTCGCTCCCCCCACTCCCTCGATTCACACGGCTCCAAAAAAAATAAAAATAAAATAAAAATAAAAATAAATAAATAAATTTGTGTAAAGACTGACCATAAGATATCAAAAAAGAAAAAGTACATGTGCAATTCCCGCCCACCCAGTGGTATCTTTCATAACATTCCAAAAAGACAAAATAAGCCAAAAACAAAGAGTAAAAGGCGAAGTATTAAAAGCGAGAGTAGTATCCTCGTTGCATCCATGGGTATCATAGCGAGTGGACATGAATGCATGTTTTAATTCCATTGGGGAAGAACAGTTAAGGATAGGGTAAAAAAAAAAAAAAAATTTAGATCGCAGATAGAAAAGGTTGATAAAAATAGACGCGATATCAAGATCAAAAAGACTCAGATAAAACACAGAGAAGCAGGGAGGATATGTCAGTCTGTTCGAAAGAAAGAAAAAAAAAAAAAATTTGGGGGCGGTCTCTGTACCGAGGTAGCTGCGAGACCCAAGGAGCGTGACGAGGAATCAATGGCACAAAACAGAAAAGTCCAAAGATCCTACAGTGGTGTCCATCCAAAGCCGCAAACACCGTCAAAACCAAGAGAAATAGAACGTATTTGTAAAAAAAATAGCATCCCTTGGTTTCCCAGGCTGAAATTCCCTCCCAAGTTGAAAAGCGACATATCGAATATTGAAAGAATAACAGCATGGTGGCGGAAAACAAAGGCGACAGTTTTTTTTTTGTTCTTTTCTTCTGATTTTTTTCGGGTGAATGCATCGTGGCTAAGGACGGAAAATATAGTAAGATAAAAACACCTGCTCCTCGACCGGAGGGGGAAAGAAAAAAAACGAGAATCCTTTCCTCCCTCTTCGTCCCCGTTTTTTTTAACAGAGAGTGTAACACTGAAGTGACTAGCAATAATTAATTTTTTTAAATTAAAAAAAAATTTTAAGTTAAGTCACGAATGTTCACCTCGAGAATAATATGCCGTCCCCTCATTACAAGTCTATGACTTGGTTTACTCCACGATCAATCCCGGGTTGGCCATCCAGCCCCCGTTCGTGGTGGGGATTTGCTGCCAGGTGTTGAACTGGCCCCAGTTATTGTTGTAGACGCCAGAGAGGTTGCCTTGTTGGATATCAGCAGTGCTGTCGACGGATCCGCTGCGGAAGGTCTGCGGGGTATCCGGCGACGGAGTCAAGAGGTACATCTGCTGGATCTTGGCCATCTCGTTAGTCTCATCGAGGGTGGGCATGAATGCATTGACGTCATGTGGAGGAGTCGAGATGCCGTGGTCAAAGATGGAAGTAACTGGGCTCGTTGGCTTAGTGGCAGACTTGGGGGTGTCGGAGTTCTTGCGGCCGTTCTGTTGGTTCTTGACGGCATTCCCGTTGGGGTTGCGCGGATTGTGCTTGCTGCGCTCATACACATAGTCATGTTGTTTTTCCATGTGTTGTTTACAGTTGCTCTCGCGCTTGGACTTGTAGGGGCAGGGTGGGAACTCGCAGTACCACATTTGTGGAGACTCGCTGTGACGGTCGGTCTCGTGACGGTCACGCTCCTTCTCAGTTGGGAACCCCTTCTCGTGGTAGAGGCAGGTTGGCTCGGAGCACTTGTGTGGACGGGAGTGGGTCTTGCCATGCTTCTTGAGGTCGCATGGGCGGTTGTACTTCTTGCCGCAGATGGCGCCGGTTTCCTCGTCACGGTGAAGGCAGACATGGCCGCCCTGTGGCTTCTGGATAGACTTCTTGCGCTGCTTGTGGAGGAGAGGGTTCATGCGAACTTGGTTATCATCGGAGCCATCATCGGAGCCACCAAGCTCCTGGTGCTGAGAGACGGGAGAGATTGGCAAGTCCCGAGAGGGAATGTCGAAGAGACCACCGAGAGTGGCAAGCTCGTGGATGCTAGCACGCTGCTCAAGGGCGGCAAGGAGTTGCTCCTGGAGCTTCTCGTTGATGCTGGACTGAGGTCGGTGCATGGTCGACATCTTGCGGATTCCATTCTGTGGTGCCATTGGCTTTGGCATTTGAGGTCCGTGGACGGCGGAGACGGGCCGTTGGAGAATGGAGACAGCTGGTGCTGGGGCCTGGGCGGCGGAAACAGACACCATCTGGGAGAGCAAAGCCTCTCTGTGATGGGCAAGGACGTCCATGAAGTATCCCTCGTAGTAAGGAGTATCGTTTGGTCGGGTCAAGTCACCGCCAACGGCCTCGATGGAGCCCATGGCATTCTGGCAGCGGAAGAGGAACTTCTCACAGAAGTGAACGAAAGTCTGAGGGGATGGAGACATTTCCTGGGACTTGTAGAGAAGATACTTCTCCAAGTCACGGAGGCAGGAGATGCGACCTTCATCAAGACGCATGGAAGCGGCAGCGATGAGAGGGGTGAATTGTAAGAGAGAAGAGTCCTGGGACAATGGAAGAAGGATCAAACGCTTCATTTCCATAACGGCATCGGCATTCAAGGAAGTTGGAGTAGCAGAATGAATCGACAAGACAGATCCGCTGGGGGAACCAATAGTCGAAGCCTGAGCGGACCAGCTCTGAGTAACTGGGATGTTGTTGGTGGCATAGTAGACATTGGGAGATCTATATGGCGAATGCAAGGCGCTCTGGGAGAAGTCGATGTTTGTAGTCGAAGGAGGGGTAAGCGGGGCGATTGGCGAAGAATAGACACCAAGCCCAGCCTCAACTTCATTAGAATCAATCAACTCCGGTGTGGGGGAAGCGGAAAAGGAGGCGTAGATGTCGGCATTTCCGGCAAGACTAGTATCAAGGCCAAGATTAAGACCTGTCGACGCCATTTCTGGGAATCCATAGAGCTCGAGCTGAGACATGCTATTGCGGTGGTGGCTAGCCAAGATATCATCGATGGTAACGTCGTAGCTGTTGGTTTGAACATTGATGGCAGGATTGCAGCTGTATGGACTAGTATTCTGTGGAGCAAATCGTCTCCTCTGAGGTGCCTGCTTAGATGATCTCGAGATATCTCCCTCCTCGAATGGATTTGGATTCGTCTTGGAGCGGCCGCGGCCCTTTGGCAGAGCTTCTTGAACTTTGGCGGGCGATGGTACACACTTGACGGTCTTGTCGCCCTTCTCAGATTCTTTCTCGCCAACTGCCGGAATAACTGAAGATGGCGATTTGACAGAATCTGATGTTTCCTTCTTTGTGACTGGCATCGTCCGCCTCTTTGGCATTGGCGGTCTGGCAGCATCTTCGCTGGCGGCTCCAGTAATCAAGAATCGTGGGAGTGGCAAAGCGGTATCCTTCTCCTTCTTGACAACAACAGGCTCTTTCGACCTGGAAAGAATGGTCTTCTTCTCAGTGGCTTCATCAAGCTGCAAAGTCTTATCGAACGAGGACAGGATCTCCTTCATCGAGGAGACATATGAAGCCGTAACATCTTCAACGGTTGCAGACTTTGTGGATAGTTCGTCATCTTCGTCGAGGATCTTTGGAAGCGTCGTCGTTGTCTCTGCTGTTGTAGTCTTCTTTTCTGTTTTAACCACTTCTATCTTTGTATTTGAGACGATTCTTGGAGCGGCAGCGTCTATTGTCTTGTCTTCTTCTTTCGAGATGGAAATCTTGGAAACTGATGCGATCAAGCTGTCGATTCCTCCAACCCTATATTCGAAACCATGCATGTTAGAGGTCAACGTCCAATGTGTTGCGGGATGTGTTGTGGGGTCGTGCAATTGGGCATACGATTTGGGGGTTTTCTTCTGGTCCTCTGGTTTGGCGGGCTTGTCGGGGCCTGCAAAGGAGTTTCTCCGCACCGTCGAACTGCGCCACATACGAAATTCTAGTCAGTATATTAATAGAATAGGAACAAAAAAGGGAAGATTTGATACATACGAAGTCTTGACTTCTTCCTTCTTGACGACTGTGGTTCCGGATCTCCGGGAAGACATCTTGTATGTGTGATATGTAGTGTAGTATAATGTCGTAAAGTGTATCGAGCTGTGAACTCTAGTGTCGCTATCGGGGTATTGGAATCCGGCGGATTCGCAGGCTCACTGGAAGATAACCTCGGAATGTCGGAGCCTAGTTCTTCATCCAATAATGATATCCCAGTAACGTAGCAGTAGAGTCGCTTTATTTGCATCCAAGAACAGAGTAGTAAGGAGATATAGTTATGTGAAGCGTGAATAAGACCGTAAAGGGGGAAAGAGGTATAACGAAGTTCTATTCGGCCTGGTCAGAAACACCCCGTACTATATGTAATTTAATTTATTCCCTGAAAAAGATATCCCAAACCAAGAACACGGAAACAAAATTGAGAAAAATCCAAGGGATCAAAATGAGAAAAGATGAGATGAGATGAAATAGAAAGAGGAAACGATGCAAGCTCGCTTTTGAGGTGTTTTCTTGCCAGCAGATGAGGGGCAAAAGTCAGAGAAGCAGCCGGCAGACCCGTGAGATCGGAATGTGGGAGGTCGACCTTCCAAGCAAGGGGAGGTCTGGCAAACGTAACAGCGATTATTCGAGGGAAGCGAGATAGTGTGCTCGGGAACACGATATGGACTATCGAGGAAGGAAGGAAGCAAAAGAAATTTTTTATTTTTTTTTATAAAAAAAAAAGTCGCCAGTCATGCAAATTTACAAAAGACTGAGGTTTTGAAGAAGAGTGGGTGGGAAAGCAGGTGAGATTTGCGGGAGGGCAATGGCGAGGAATTAAAAGGGAAGAGGCGCAAGCTGCTGTTTGGGGAAGGCCTTTTTTCTTGCCGACCTGGTCCCACGTTCCCGGCCTCTAAGAAACTGTTCCTGCTGTTACTCTGCAGCTGCTATGCAGTAATTTGGCACTAGTGTGATGGTGCCGCAGGCTATTATTGGGGGGGATGCATATTATAATGGGGGGTGGAGGGAATGGATAAGTGGACACCGAGGTTTGAGGAGAGTGCGAAATTGCATGCATGAGCTTGAACTGAAATCTCCAAAACAGAAATAAAATGCAAGGCACAATCGACACTACTCGGGTTTGTGGTCTGTTGAAGCCCGAGAGATCATGTACTCTTGGGCACGTCAATGCAGGGGACATACTTTTTGTCTGTAAGCACTTACATTCTCCAGAAAACTTTTTGCTCCAATTCGATTAGTTGGATTGTTGAGTCGAATATTTCGAATGGCTGTCAGTTTAGTCGAGTAGCCTTTTTTTTAAAAAAAATATATATATAGTTATAGTTAGTTATATATTTTATTTATTTATTTTGGTTCTAATGCAAAATAGGGATTGGAATGAGGATTATATCAGACAGTCAAAAATGTTCAAAAGCTGAACTTCACGGAACTGCTGGAACTGCTGACGAGGCTCTTATCCCAAATCGCTGGTGTCGCCGGCGGATTGGGTAGCTGCTTTAAGGGATTGCGTGGAACAGATATAATATGTACCAAAGATACCTAAGCTGACGAATATGCACCTGGCAATAGCAAGAAATCGTCTCCGGGTGATACAGGTTCGAACGTGTATTTTAAAAAGAAATCAGAGCGAAAAGTAGAAATGACTCGGGCTTGTCACTGAAGTTGAATCGAGGAGTATCAGGACAGAATTCGGACTGGGTCAAATATGTGAACGCCGAAAGGATGTTGTTCTGGACCCAAAGATATCCATCTTCTTTTCATACCCTGGCTTGGATTTAACATCAATGCTCAAGAAAGCCTAAGACTGGACTGGTCCCAAGCAAGCGGTGAAGCAAGAAGGCAATCAACCTGACCGCCCCGAAGTGCTAAATCGAGATATATGCGCCTTAATCTCCCCAGATCTATAACCAAAAACTATCCTATACCCATATCCATATCATTATCTATATCCAAATGCTGGTTCAATTCAGTTAATTCAGTTAGCATAGAACGATGCGTCATTCTACAATCCCAAACTCCAACCGTTGACCAACCGTTGACACAGCCGACGCTTAGCGCTTCTACCTGTTCGCCAGACCCCCTCTTTTCTTTCTTTCGCCTCACTAGAAAGAATATGCCGTTGGCAAAGAATCTGCTGTAGGTAACAGCGACTGCGATCTCACTACCTCGTCCAAAAGAATACGGCTTTTGCAGCTTTGTTCTGTCGAACGTAATGATACAGCGACTGAATGTCTGCCTACTGCGTGCGTGTGTGTGGGTTTTTTTCTGTACCGTCAAATTCCTTAAGCTTTTTACCCAGAAGTCCCCAAATGTAATGGGGAAAAGTTCAATTCGCTTCATAATGACAGCCCACTAAAGCAACCACAAGCAGCTTATGACGAGAAAATTTTAGCTCCAGGCTGCCAGTTTCGAGGAAGGAGGGGTGTGTGGTTGTATCTAATAACCATGTTTGCTTCTTCGGTACCCCTTCTTGACCCTCCCATTTGTTTCGTGGGTCAATGCTTGGCCCAAACCCAACCTCTCACGCTCCAAGCTGTTAATTTGGGCGACTGTCCCATTAGGCAGCCGTTTTTGCTGTGGACTGTGGTCCATCCCATCGATTTCTTTTCGGTCTTTAGCTTTCGGACTGGTTTGCCAGGGGTGATAACCTCGAAGCTGAGCCTCACGGTGCATGCTGCACATACCGTCAGGTTTTTGCTCTCCACTTCATCACTTTTCTGGAAAACTGTCATTGATGATCATGTTTCGTCTATCGATCTTTACATGCACATATCACGTTCGCCCTCGTGCCACGTCCCTGTAAGGCATCGAAATCGTAACGTCCTGATCATCATTAACTTGCCTCACCAGCCCCTCCGTGGCAAGTACCAATCACGGTTGAAAGTGGTGAGTCGAAGGAGAAGGGTATTTGTATTGAATCAGCGCACAGAAGGAATCCCATGAATCCCACAAACAGGTCTAGAGTTACACATACAACATCATGAAGCTCCACCAAACCTGTTATCCGCTCATGCTACCCTTGTCGACTTTTTTTTTTTTTTTTTCAACCCTTCACAAAAAAGCGTGGGGACCATCATTCATATCGTAACTGTTCGACCGTCTAGACGCTATTCTATGGTAGGACAAGCGTTACACATGAACCTGTTCATCTTCAAACTACGTATATCCATCTCGTGCAGGCACTCTCACAGTCGGCGCACCATCGCGTGATACTGATGTACCTTTTTTAACTCTCATGGCGACTATATCTTAAACTTCCCCCAAAATAATTAAATGAATCCGAATGAATCCATCGATGTGGAGTATTGAGGGGCTTTCAAACCTGTTGCGCCCGATGATATGGGTTACCTAGCTGTGCGATACCAAATAAGGAAGTAGTAAGAAATCTTGTTCGTCTGATATCACGCGTGGTCGAGGGGTAAGTATAGTACTAGCTAAGATCCTTGTGGTCTTCGAATATGGTAGTTTAGTAGTTTAGTATTATAATAGTTCTATGGCCTCGAGCAGCCAAGCTTGCGAGGGGCAGCTTGTCGATATCAAATGTCTGATATGACTACTCCAACAGTTGCTGTACATTACTAATGCTTCAAGGGATTCGATAACCGGCTCCATGAGTGACTTTATGAAAGACGAATGAATATACGAGGTTATGCTGGTATCTTTCACATTTCGGTAAGCAACAAAAAAATGAGGTGCCTGAATCTGGAAGCTGCCTAAGATCGGTTCCGAATCCACAGGGTTATTAATCTCGTCGCCCGTTGGGTATCATATGTGTCAGTCGCAACAAGAAAAACCGTTAATTCCAGCTTGGTATTTTCTTTGGAACCGGTCCAAAGAGCTTTGACGTATTAATATCCACCGTGCATATCGGAATGTCTTGCCACTTATTTCATTATCGGTATGGATAGGACCTTGCAGCCACTGCGACATTTGCAAAAAAAAAAGTCCCGGTTAACGTTTCCCTTTCGTTTATCCACTAGGAAGGGGTCGGCATACGTAGTGACCCAGTATAAGCATTTGAGGCTGCAGCGCCATCAAAACGCCATTCATTTGCATTTACAGGCCGGTGCTAGCCATTGTGGTCACTGGATTAAGCCTTACTATGCCAGTTTCAATTGTTGGGGGGAATATTCCAAATATACACACTGAATCTACGCCATCTATGGAGTTTATCTACCGACGTCGCGCGGTGTGGTTAATACACTGTTCGTGATTCGACAATCGGATACAAAACCCTGAAATCGATATCCAACCGGAACCCCCTTCATCAGCTGTTAATTTCCAGGCAACACCAACTAAAACATGTAGTGGTTCTAACCAGGTGTGTAGAGCCCGGTTGAAACATTTAAACAAACAGTTGGTAAAGGCACGAGTTTCTTGAGTTCGCAAAACAAGCTAGGAACCTCACGTGGGAGAGATCCTCTGGGGCTAAGGGTTGAAAGGGAAGAGGATGTTCATGTATCTTACGATATCCTAGTAACGTTCTATGGTTCATTACGGAGCTGTGGAAAATATGGACAAACTTATTCTTCAAGGTTATTCACGGTAATCCGTGGTAGTCGCAGGGAACGCCCAAAATGCGAAAGCTGTACAATGTAGATCTTGCTCATGGGGAAGCTTCGAAGGCAGCAAAGCTCTTTTGTCGCCGTTCTTGGGTATGATGTCGCTCGTAGCGGTGCTATCCACCGCATGCATCATCTACATCTCCACTCTTGTGGAAGGGGAAGGGGAGGTATACTATCAACCTTGCGCTATTATTACTGTACGGTCGTCGAGTTATAGCTTCTAGAAAAGCGAAAAGACGTTAGTCCACACGAGGTCAATCCCACGGGCGCCTGCAGGTGATCTTGATCCCATTTTATGACCTTTTTTGTTGAGGGTTTTTTATGAAACTTCGTTCGGGTATCGGCTGGCGATACTTGATATATGCAAACTGGCATATACGGGTGGCTGGATGCAGGTTTGATGCGGGTATCCGTTACCCCGTTGTTCGCTTTTTGAAGCCTTTCGTACGACACTACGGGATCAGATGAGGTTCTTGGCTTTTCTTTCCCTGTTGATAGTTTCACAAGGGTGGTTATTTGGTGAGGTTTTTGTTGGCTGTATGAATCTCAAGCTGGTTGTGACTTCGCCTCTATGCAGCTTTCAATCGAGAACACACGAAGAGGTATCCCGTATCGTGAAACTCAAGGCGACAATGCAATGTAAACTAAAGCGTCAATATATCGGTTCAAATATCCCTCATGAACAGCTGCCCAACCTGCTCAGTGAATCCCAGAGACTCAGCTGTCCTATGTAATCTACCGTCCTGCACGTCATGTTAGTAGGTCCTATAAATCTTCGGGCCCGAACAGAGCCGCAAACAGGCAGCCCACGAATATCAAAAAATAGAGTAACGTTATGCAACCATGAGCACAGCCACTGACTATTGCTCTTTTCCCTAGAATCGAATCGTTCTAAGTCTGAAAAGAGCCCAGAGGATTCAACAAGAGGACAGACAGACAGTCAAAACCAGGCGCTCTACTATGTATAGAGTAAAGGTCATCGGAATATTCGGGACCATGTCTAGGTGTTTTTTTGAAATTATTCAAAGCGAGGCGAACCACTTGCAGGACGTTTGCGTCCGCGTACATAGACGAGACGAAAGGAAAGTTCGAATCGGGAGTCTACCCGCTTCGACACAACCATGGTAATAAACGCAGGGTCCACTCTGGAGATTTTAATGATCCTGGCGGGCGGTAGCGGCCGACGACAGTGCATGATTTGTAATTTGGTAAATTTGACGATGGTCAATGGCTTTTCGGTAGGAAGTTTTGAGGGTACGGAGCTGAGAAATGAGGCCAGGAATTTTTGCTTGTGATAGCTATGAACCATGGAATGTGTTGTTATCAGATTGATGACCTTTCTTTCGAGATGTTTGACATTACAATCCTTCCTAAATAATAATAAACAGCACGTGATCACCGCATCCAACCTGCAATGCAATGTCGCAGCTGCAGCCAACCAGCTCCGACTCCACGATAGCATCACCTTATGATCTGACGATAGGACTTTACGAAATTGATCTCACGATCGCATCGCATTTACACATGCCAATGGCACGGCCGCGGAAACTCCGAATCATCTCTAGTGACGACGAAGACGACGAACCGATAGTCATTGCATCATCCGAAACCGAGCAGCAGGCTGCCCCCACGGTCTCGAAACGAAGCACGAGATCCACGCGAGCCGCTGCTAATGCCACCACAAACACGAGCACAAACACGAACAAAAGTGGGAGTAATAGAGCGAAAGCAACCGCGTCGAATGGAACTCCATCGGGCCGCACGATAGCGGGTACTCAGACTAGCTCCACTACTGTAGCATCGAAGTCATCGAAATCGAAAACATCATCGACTGCGAGTCTAGCATCACCTCGAAAACAATCAGCTTCAAGCTCAAAGTTAACTTTGAAATCTGAAAAACAAGGATCTTCGATAACGTCGTTCTTTGCACCTGCAACTCAGACTTCAAGCCAAGCTTCTAAGAAGCTGAAACGAGTACCTTCGAAGAAACTCGAGGTCGAGGAAATACAAGAATATGAAGAAGTCGATGGGATTGAGATCTCGTCCGATGAGGATGAAAGACGGCAACGACGGAGACATGTTATACCTATCATTTCTTCGGAACCGGATGAACTACCCCGAAAACTACCACCGGCTTCACAGCCAAAGTCTTCTCAGAGGTCGATGATAACTCGGCCAAAACCAGTGAAACCGGATGAACCAATTGAGACTCAAACCTGGGCGGATAAGTACGCTCCAACATCCACGGCTGATCTAGCAGTCCATAAACGCAAAGTCGATGATGTCAGAAACTGGCTAGAAGCTGTTTTTAATGGAGTGTCGTCAAAGGTATGCAGCTACCCTATGTTGATTTGGTAGTAAATTAGGATTGAAAAGGACTTATATAAACGACCCCAGCGCCTTCTAGTTCTCTCTGGCCCTTCCGGAACAGGAAAAACAGCGACAGTCACTGCATTGGCGAATGAACTGGATTTCGACGTCTTAAAGTGGGAGAACCCTTCGCAACATGATGTTGGCGGCGATGGTATCTTCGAAAGCCTCAATGCGAAGTTTGAAGAGTTCATGGGCAGAGGGATGGGCTATGGAGCCCTGCCTTTGGTAGTGGAGTCCGGGCCTCGGGGAACATCATCCGCTAAGCTAATGGAGGAGCCCAAGAACCCGAATCGTCGGAAGGTTATATTACTAGAAGACCTACCGAATATCTTCAGCTCTTCATCGGCAGGCTCCTCGGCAATGACGTCGTTTCGAGGAGCAATACATAACTTCCTAGCAACGCCTCAGGATGGGGAACTAGCGTGTATGCTCATCATCAGCGAAAATCTCACGACACAATCAAACTCTAGTTCAATAACGCCTCATAGGCTCCTTGGGCCCCAGCTACTCAACCATAGGGGAACAACATCAATAACGTTCAACAAGATTGCCGCCGGTATCATGCAGAAGGCACTAGAAAAGATTGTAGACGTCGAAATGAGGATGAAAGGGGTTAAAGAAACACCGTCTCCGGGTTTGCTAGCGGGGATCGGTGCTTGTGGGGATATTCGAAGCGCCGTAAACACGCTAGAATTCATGATGGTGGGTAGGGGAAAGGGTCTGAATAAGAAACTGGTACCTGTACCGAAAACCAAGAGAAAGATAGGGAGAAGTATGTCAGACTGGGGCCAGCCGAGCGAGAGTGAGAAGACAACGTATGCATCCTTGCTTGCAAGCTCTTATCTTATAAGCCTACTAATCAACTTATAGATTGGAATTAATCACCCAGCGTGAAGCATCACTCGGGGTCTTCCATGCAGTTGGGAAAATAGTATGGAACAAACGATTCGACCCTTCAGAACCCCAATTCACACCCCCTGAAATCCTTCCAGACCCACCATCTCACCTTTCATCATTCTCCCGCTCTCCATCCCTCGTAGACATATCAACCCTAATAGACACTGCCGGCGTCGACCTCGACACTTTTGTCAGTGGCATTCACGAAAACTACCTCCACTCCTGCGCTGGCGCATCTTTCCCAGAGAACTACGAAAGCTGTATCGAATATATTTCCGATTCTGATATGTTATCGCGGAATACCACATCGCCCTTGGAGCGAAATCAAGTCGAAGACACGATGCGGCAGGGGGAACTTGCGTTTCAGGTCGCAGTGAGAGGTGTTCTAATGGGACTACCTGCCAAAGTAAGGCGTGAGAGTACAAAAAACAGCATGTACTACCCCATGTCGCAGCGGCTATGGCGGGATAAAGAAGTCGTGGAAGGTCTACTGTCGGTGTTTATATCAAATGGCCTGGCAGACTTCGGAAATTCTAAGATAGCGATGGGAATGACGGATCTCGAGGCACTCTTCGAGTATCTACCATATACGCATAGGATTGGAAAAGCGAAGATGAGGAACTCGGGAGGGTTTAGGACACCGGCGATGAAGAATTTGGAAAAGGTGGTGTTGTTTAGAGGGGTTGGTGATCAGAGCGAGGTTATTCCTGATGGACCTGATGAGGAAGAAGAAGTGGTTGAAGGAGAAGAGGATGAAATGGGGAATGTCAAAGTTAAGAGAAAAGTTAGGAGACAGAAAGAAGAGGCTGGGCAGTATGGGGGACGGTTTAAGAAGAGACAAGACGGTGGAGTGGGGATTGTCGGGGTTGGAGAAAGGGAGAAACACACGGTTGAGGAAGGAATGGAAGGGTTGGTTTTGGAAGAAGATGATATTGAGGATAGCGACCCATAAGGAGAATCTGTCTATTTTATATAAGGACTTGGAGGCATTCTTTCAGATATAATTGGTTTCCATATTGGTGTTTTACACTGCATTGGCATTGGGACTTTGGTTTGATAATTCTGCATTTGCACTTTTTTTGAAGACAGCAATCGGCGGGTATTAAATATGAAAATGTGATGTGTTTTACGGGATTCATAGATATATAGCATTGCGACTACCACCAAATATCACGCTAAACGGCTTTTCCTAGTCAAAAAATCATTTATGTTTATTCCAAATTTTTCCGCATTTGAAAACGCACAGTTGTCAAATGTATATAAATGTCTCCTAGCCCAATCAAGGAGATACGGATCCCCGGGTCTGGTATTCGGACCCACACATACTAAACGTCCACTCAAGCGCCTATTGCCTGATAATTCGGGGACTATAACCACATAAGTAGGTAGTTAAATTTAAGTGCTAGTGGAAATGGGATTAAGATGATCTCATGGCCGCATATGTCGGATATATTTCTCTAAATCAACTGATCAAGTCGATTAATCACGAAATAGTCTGATATATGCTTGATGGTACCGTCTAGGCTGGGTAGAAAATTACTTAAATATATATTTGTATCATATAAAAGGAATACCAGATTCGCACGGTACCATCCTCTCAAGATACTTTGAATCTAGTTTGCCTTAGGAGCCAGTTCAAAATATATATTCATGCCTAGGTCTTACAATCTTGTACTCGTATAGAATCTAAAGGCTCATAGGAAACTTCAGTAGCTGTTAAACCGGAACTAAAATATACTAAACCTTCGGCAAAACCGCGGACCTCGAACCTTCACATGCGTCAATTGCCACACCCATTCACCCGAATCGGGAAAACAAATACAAATTCCGGCGCAATGGAGCTTGCGACTTTTATACCCTAAAACTTGGTCTATGCTTTCATCTTTAAACCTTCATCTTAAAATATCCCAAGAAAGAGCAGGATATATCGATACCGTTAGTAAAGCTTCCAGGAAAGAACTAAAGTTGCACAATGTCGTTCCTTCAATCCCTCGCCAAAGCCGATGCTTCAAATTCCAACCGTACAACGCAAAATGATAATTCGAAGGTATGGGCTGATCGACTGGTATCTTCATCTTCATCATCAGCAGGACCTCAACAAAACACTTTTCGCTCGACACCGTCAAATATCGAATCATTGGAGGAATACGAATCATTCATAAACCCGACTACTGGATCTGGAAGGCTAGAAGCGGCGGGACCATACTCCCTCCTCAACGACACATTTTCACCAGATATTGAATTTCAAAAATCGATCGATGGACTCGATGTTGTGGGGCTTTTGGAAGTGATGGATACACAAGAGACGGAAATGGAAGCTTTGATGGCTGGAAGGGGTGGGGAGAAGGCGATGCCGGCGGAAGAGGAAGTCGAGGATCCGGTAGAATGGTTGGGGCTTACGAAGGGAGAGTATACGGATAAAGTTTGGGGGGATGATGAGAAAATGGAGAAGGGGAAAGGGAAGGAGGTTGTTAAGGAAGAGGTTAGAGCGGAAAAGATAAGGAAAGGAAAGGGTAAGGGGGTCTATATGAAGGGTCGGCTGTGAATGGTAAACGGGATGATATCGGGATGGTATCAGCTGGGATGGCGGAATTACGGGTGTCCAGCACTAGCAGAAGTGCAGATACAGCTGCCTAGCTCTACAGATTGATAAATAATCGACCTCTGCTGGAACCGAGTTACAGATATCATGGCGGAAGCGACACTTTTAGCGTGTCTTAGTACGAGACCAGGCGGAAGCCTCAAAGCCTAGGATGTTTCGGAGACGTCTGGACGAGTACTCCAAGATCCCTTCAAACGGAAACTCGTCCTAGTCTAACATCTGATAGCAAAACATTGGTGCGGCTGTACCTAAGATGAATGGCGCAGTCGGCCATGCCTCCGGGGCCTTTCCAGTACCTTCAAATAGCATGCCGACGCTCGGGAGCCTAGCCCGGGCGACTATGGGCATTACGCCCTGAATGGTCAACCCGGCGCCAACAAGATTAAGGATACCAAAGTCAAGGTTTAACATCATCTGAGGTCGGAAACTATGCCTAGGACCTTAAAACCTTCTCCGAAGCATCAGCGGTGTGGGCGATAGAAAGAAACATATTGACATGTCAATCGCTAGTCCTGTAAGACCCGATCTTGCAGCTTCGACGTTATATCTTACAAGGATGCACCACAATTACACAACT
Source organism: Arthrobotrys flagrans (assembly GCF_004000055.1). Taxonomy (NCBI): domain Eukaryota; kingdom Fungi; phylum Ascomycota; class Orbiliomycetes; order Orbiliales; family Orbiliaceae; genus Arthrobotrys; species Arthrobotrys flagrans. The sequence continues at coordinate 5,635,539 of NW_027137547.1, forward strand.
TAGAGATACTGCATCCACAAGTTCCACAGCATGAGCTACGGCGGGACAATATTTACACGAACAATCCAAATAGATGGCGCTTTTCCAAATTGTATATAATATTCTTCAAACTATTCTTCCTATCAAAATATCATATCATACTCTGAAAACTCCCACCTACACTCGCCGTCAAAAACACCTACCACCAGCGTTACCTTACACACACATCTTCGCACATACACCAACCGTATCATAAAACATACCATACGCCCCCGCCCTATATCCCCTGCCAAAAAGCAATACCAAGAAAAGAAACCTGATTTTGATGAAGCCCCACAATCAAAAATCAAACCTTGTATTCCGATACCCCTCCTCCTCCTTCAAGAAATCTCCACCCACCCGTTTAACCCCATTCCGTAAAAACCCACACATTCTCCGTATTCGTAAAGGCGCAAGTAAATAGGAACAAAGGCCCTATGCCGCCCGGGGCTTTGGCCCATATCCTGAATTTAATATTTGTTTTTGTTTTTTTGCATATACAGTTGAAATCCAAAACGTAAAAGTGCGTATATGTACAACCCGAGAACTTGAAGTGCGGTTAAAATAAGTTTGTGGTATTCAAGGATGTTGGTACACTGGTATCCGTCCGTTTCCCAGGGCCCCGGATGCCGTCGGTAATTCGAAATCGTAAAAAAGAATAGATTCATTGGTAATATAAACGAAGACAAGGACAATAGCTGAACATAAAAACAAGAGTAGTACCGCCAGCGCCGGAAGAATCGAAGTAGTTGAAAAAGAATGTTCGTTAAGTATAGTATAACCCTCGATGTAACTACTGCTGGCGAGCATGGTTGTCAATCTGTCGTTGGGTTTTTTTTTCATTTTCCGGCGATTGATACATATTTCGGTATCAATCTTTGAGGTCGTAAAGAAGAGATATAAGAGAGGAAAGAGAGGAAATGAAAGAGACGTGTAAAGAAGAGAAGAGGTAGTGCTGAGTACAAGAGGGCATCAGTATCTGATCTTGATCAAGGATCTGCCTGGTGATGAGTTAATGATACATCGATGTCGTAGACTTCCGCAATCGATGCATGGCTCGAGAGTTCACGTCACCCATTCGATGTAATAGTAGTTAAAGGCACTCCTGCTGATGTCGTTTGTCTGCCAGGAGTGCCATTGAAGCCACGGAATTTTCATGCAAATAGTTGCATTCTGCAAAGCGATCGCTTAGTGCATCCCTGTGTATCGTGATCAGATATGACACCCCAAAGGAAATGAAAATGAAACCACATGATCTTTAGGACATGATGTATTGTGAAACAGACATGGTCTGGTTACAGGCTGGAAAGTAGTTTGAGAGTAGCGCAGTATAGAATGAATACTATGAGCATGGAGCTCATCTCGCAAAGACGGCAGGCATGATACAAAACAATCCAACTGCACAAGCTATAAAACTCCGCAAGACACACAACTAAAACGCCATAAAATATCAAAGGAAAATAACATGAAACAAACCACTCCAACCGAAAGGTAGCCATTTCCATAGTATGATATAATGTAGTAAAGGAAAAGAGGTCGTGGGTATCATCATTCTGACGTCGTTAGATTCGTAATGTTACAGAAGATTTCCGAAATAAACACCAAGCCCGGGTAGAAAAACAAGAAATTTGTTAAGGGGAAATATATATTAGAAGAAAGGGAAAAGGACAAGCTGGTGGGTAAACTCTCTTCGTTGCTTAAGGGGGGTTTTTTGGGGAGCATGGTTGAGAAGGCCCAGCGAAGAGTTAATTAGTTTACGCGGGCTTGTATACATGTTAGCATAGAGCTAACATGAGAAGAAGTTAAGGAAATGAAGTTAAATACTGAGATCGTCATGGGAAATTGCCGTATCGGACGTTGTCGATGTATGATTGCAAGCTCGGTTGATTTGAATTGAGCAAGTCGAAGTGGGATATGTGATGAACTCTTGTTGAATGCGCAAACAGAAATCGTAGCTTTGATTATCGTTCGAACGCCACTGATGCTAACATGGATGCGGGATAGTCCTTGAGCCCTCAAATGTGTTTGAACTCGAGAGCCGGAGAGACCTTCCAACGAAGCCATGTTGGCTTGCCGCTAGTGCGATTTGTGTATGCATGAGACACATACACAGGCGGTGCTTTTTTTTCTTCTTCGGAAACGAAAACGGATGCTCGAACTATTTCGTAGCTTCTCGAGAAGCTGCGTAGGTTCTTCGATTTGTCTATTACACATTATAATATCTGTTGACAAGATATATATTACTAAACGCAGGGATGTTGTTCAACTGCTAGCAATTGATTCGTATCCAATTGCTTCTCACTTCTTTTGTCTTTTTCGTGTGTTCCTTTTTTTTCATTTTGCTTGCGTCTTGACTTAAGATCGGTTGGTCAGCCTAAGGACCTTGAAGGAACTGATTAATATCAAAGTCCTCCAACGATCCGTTAATACCGAAAGCTTCGGCATTGTTACTTGGGAGCTCTGGCATGCTGAAAGGAGCGAAGATGTTGTTTTCGAACCCGAGAAAGTCTGGTACTTTATCGGAAAGGATCTGCTCAGGTGAGATGCCCATTGATTGCATCTGTAATGCAAAGATAGCATTAAAGTTACTAGTACGTGGGATCGTGGATGATTGGGGGAGTGGGGGGCTGTTGAAGATGAAATCAGGCTGTTGGAACTCGGAGAAATCGAAGTCGAAAGGGTTGTCGTTCAAGGGGGGTCTTGGTGCTTCAGCTTCAACCTCTGAATCAGGTGGAGGAGTAGCTGGGCCAACTGGTTGCAGTGGCTCGTCATCCGTCATTTCTTGGTCTTTATCTTGGTCGGAAGACGTAAGATCTTCGAGCTTTACGGCGGGTTCAACTTTGAGGATAGCTTCGTCTTGGCTGTCGATATACTTTCCATCCTTCAGCTTCGAGACATCAACAAGGCATTTCCTAAGCCAAGGACGAAGCTCCTCCATAGGCGGGAAGTCTGGATGCAATTGCTTGAACTCCCTCTCCTCAGGGGTATCCGTCTTCAACCGCTTGTTGAAATGAGCTCGTCGAAGATGGCAGGCAGCATTGTAGTCCTGACCATAGATCTTCCGCCTTGAGCAATGCTTGCAGTTCTTAAACATGCCACCACCAGGAGAATCATCATATACAATGAAGACGGTCTTCTTGGTTTGATGTTGAATATTTATGTGTCGTGCAAGCTCGTGAGGACCTCTGAAGCCCTCCTTATGCTCATTACAGAGCATACACCACTGCTTCTTCTGACGCTTACGCTTTCTCCCTCCGCCTTGGGAAGCATTATTGTCTGAGACATCTGTGGTGTTAAGACCTGTGATAGGGGTAGGACGAGATGCCGAAGGCTGCTTGGTTGCCATTACCGCCGTCTGCTGCCCTGGTACTGCTGTGTCCCTTTGAGGGGCGAGGAAGTCACTAACGTCGGCTAACGACGCCTCGATTTCGGCTGTGGCAGAAATAGCAGCCTGTTGTAAGGGAGTCACGCTTGTGGGTGTCTTCCTTGGGGGTACTAAAAAGCCAAAGTTGGTTGTAGGTTTATTTTGCAGTGTAGATGATATATCTGTGTGGTTGGTAGAAGGGTTCACGTTGTTTCGTGTGGTGTTTGTATTTGAGGGTGATTGAGAGGGGCTTATGCTTCCGACGGTGGGTACAGACTCAGATGATTGAACCCTACTACCTTGAAGGGAGGGCATGGAAGGGAAGGTTGTTTCCAAAGCCGAGGTTGGTGACACAGATGATCTGTTGGTATTCCCAGCCAAAGGATTGTGCATGGTTCCGGGCACCTGAGCTTCAGAGAAGCTTCGGCCTCGAGGTAGCGAGGCATGTGATAAACTCGCCAATTCAGATTGCTGTGGTGCGACACTGATCTGTGGCCTTCTTTCCACAGAAATTGGCTGCTGCTGCTGCTGCTGCTGCTGCTGCTGTGTATGCAGCGAAGAGTTTGTGGTGAAGGTCTGTAGACCTGTATGAATACCTGTTGTAGATGACCGAGCAACGACTGTTGTTTCTCTGCCCTTCTCTTGACCGTCATTGAACCTGACGACATAATCTGCCAAGAACTTGATGCTGTTATAAAACTTGTCGTTTCTCTTTTTCCTATCGTAGTTTTCACCGGCTTCATCAATCATCTCGTTGGTGATTTGGCCAAGATACCAATGAAGGTAACGAAGGAATTGTTGTCTGACGGGGTCATAGTGAGACCGGGCCGACGTTGCAGTCTCCATCTTGACAATGCTGAACCGTCAAGACGGTAAAAAGAAAAGAAATTGCTCAGACGAGAATGAAAGGAATAGATTTCAACCCGACCCGAAGGACGATGTTGAAACCCGAGGTAGTATCAGGACAAAAGGAAAAAGAAAGAGGAGAGGGAGGATGCAAAAACGTGATACCGTTTCAACAGTTACTTCAGGCTGTATCGTTTTGTGTGATGAGGAAAGAAACAAAAAAAGAAGAGGATGACGAAAGAGGAGAAAGGCTAAGTTAAATGCAAAGACTTGACTTAGGAAGGGAAACCCAGGCAAGGAAGCAGGTGGTGACTCCTCTGTAACGTGGTTTTTAGTATAAGCCAATCGACAGAGGTTTATTTTCAAGGTGAAATGTCGGTTAAGGAATAACTTTATGTGAGAGAAACGGAATGAAGGGGTATAACTGAAGAAGAAGAGGGGGGTATGAGAGCCCAGTGGGCCGAACTGGGTATTCACTGGTTGTGAAAGGCGTTCGGAAATAGTGACTATACTTGGAAAGGATAGGTGGATTGAAGCCAGCGCTAAAGGAGTAGCTACAGGCCGATATTGTCGATAGTTGAAGCTGTAATTGGTTATAGCGTATCAAGCTATAGAGGAGCAACTATGGAGACGAGGAAGTTGACGGGTGGAGTGGAGAAGAAATGGTTTTGGGATTGCTGTGTTGTTGAGTGGTATTTCTTCCAAGCGGTTCTACCAAGGTGGTGGCTCTGACGTGTCAAGGGAAAGTTGCCCGGTAGTTGTTGGTTGTTACTAAAACGTCGTGCGACTGCGGGCTGGCTCTGGACAGTATGGCGCTGGCTATTAGCTCCCTCTCCGCTATTTGGCTACGATGCTAAAGCCACTCGTCATGCAGCAGCAGGTCCGGAGATCTGGCTGCAGTTACTGGGTATGTACGGGCCCTTGGAGGTAGGCATGGAATGGAACCTACATAGTGGACAGGATAGTATGTTGGGGAAGCTCGCGAGCTCGCCCTATTTTGCAATTGGTCCGCTAATTAATTTATCTGAACAAGTCAGAGCAGAAGTCCAGCGAAGGTTCTACGATGGGGAACCTGCGTCGCCTCTTTCTTTCCGGGGACAATCGCCAGGAGTATGAAATGAAGTTTACGGGAATTCAGCGATGTTGCTCTGAGCCTAATCGCCGCAAAGGGGGCCAGTTCGCTGCTCGATCGAGGGATTCTCTGGTTGGCTTGATTGGTTACGGGTTCACGGGTTATGATGACCCACGGCCCCTTCCTCTTCTTTCAGGAGAGCCCAGCCGATAATCCCGACAAAGGAACCGTTCGGCCCGTAAATTTATTCGAGGCGACGACGGGCACTGAGATCTATATTAAAATGTTGGGATGTCTTTAGTTAGCTTGAACTCGATTTAGCATCGTCTGTCAGGTTTTGGACGGTCTAAAATCGAGGGAAGCAGAAATAGCAGTATGGTTGCGCTGCTTATAATGGTTCGGTGAAAGTGGCAGAACGAAAGGAAGAGGTCAAGGCAAGTCGTGTAGGAGGCCTTACAGTCTTATAGCAGTTGTGAGTACTTGAGAGATCGACTGACATCCGCGGAATAAGAGAGCCAGGGAGACAGACAAAGAGATGGTATGCATGGCTTTGTAAGAGCCGCCATTTGATCAATAGCTATGAGGAGGACTGCGAGTCAACCGTCACGGGTTATTCCTGCTATTTGGCTATTGGCCAATTTCGCTCACACAGGAATAGGTCCCGGTAGGGATTTCCCCAAACTCTCATTAATCTGTGGAAAACCAGCGTTCAGTTTGGACAGCGAAAGTGTCCAAGCGATACAGCCTGGCACAAGATTCGATTGCCGGCTGGCAGGAACGGGGGACTGGTGATAACGATGCGCGAAGCCCGGTGGGGAACAAAGCCCTTAGCGAGCTCCAGAATTTCGACTTGGATTCTGTTGTCCCTGACACTAGCGTTCATTCTGGCTAGCTAAATTTCCTCTGAATGAGGTAAAAATGGGCTCCAAAGCAAGGCTGATTTTCCAGGTATTAACACGAAGGGGACCTCTTTTGCTGCCACCAGGCGCGGCCTGGTCAGGCTTGTCTGTCAGGCCACAGCGGTCGCTAGCCAGCAAACCTGCTTTCGATTGTAGGCAGCCCCCAAGAAGGTGGGACGTCCAAGGGCCCCGCGTTCGCTCATTGGACGGCGAGACACAAGATCCCAAAAGGGCATGGTTTTGTTGGCCAAAAAACGAGGCGACCACCTGCGGAGGGTCTGGCTGTAGCAATTCGCTCGCCTCACAGCCTCCGTGGTAATTCGAAACGCGAGAAGCCTAGCAGGTCGACGGCTAGACTTGCAAACTTCGATCCGAAATCCATGAAAAACCTCAGTTATCCGAAGAATTATCGCGACATATACTCGTTTATTTCTCAGGATATTTTATGCCGCAACATATAAAATTAAAATTAAAATCACCCGATATATTACCGTTCTGTTTGCTACGTATAATCCTTGGGATTTGGGGCCTCATGATTCACGTCGAAATGGGAAACGACAGCAGCCTATGGCGATGCTAAATGATGATGAGCGAGCGGCCCGCGATGCAATGTTAACTTGGCTTCCCTGAATTAGTATCCGCGAATCGCGTTAGGTTATGTATGGGTTTCCCCACGTCCGCCAACACACATGCATTCACCAGCTGCATGCCCGTCGGCGATTTGGGAATTACCATGTGTCGATCCTAACGTATAATGAGAATGCATAGTATCGCTCCGCTATGTGAAGACGGGATTTAACATAGAAGCCCGTCGAAAAGGAAGGCTTATCTTCCCTGGATTCCTGACCAGTAGACGGTTTACCAGTATGCGGGTATCGTATCTCGTAGTTTGATTTATCTACCGCTAGGAAATGTCCCGTGCACAGTAACGTATGTACTCTTATATATTACATAAAGTCAGTTGTACCACGTCGGCATTGGTCGACACAGATGCGGTGGGACGGCAGGACGGCAGAAACCACGGGACGGTACCACTCTTTCCGTGCACTACTGTTTGTTGAGGATTACAGCTATACCATGGCTATGCTTGTAAACATTATCATCATTATATTGGATTCCTTGAATATTAAAGGTATGGATTGCAATATTACGAATTGATGAGTTGGATCAATAATCTTGTTCCAAATATGCCCCATGGTTTGTTACATCTTCGTTCCATCCTGCACTTTGCTTACGAAATGAATTCAACAATCCCTTCATGATATCGGTGTAACCCGTTCATGCATGTGCGAATTGCGGGATCGAACCCGGAAGATGATTCTAGGGCTTCGTAGAATCAAGATGTAATGTGTATCCTGCATATATTAAATATTAATATTGCGGAGGCCTAAGAAAATTCGAAAATTTATGATGATTCGATACTCTCCCTTGCATCAAGGAAATACAAGGAACAACCTGTATTAGTTAAGGTCTGGAATTGAGCTTTGTTTTATGCCAAGAACTTGAGTTCTAATGTCAAAGATGCTGCGACGAGTTCTAGACCTTCAAACACTTAAGATATTTTGAGAGGTTCTAAGATATTTGAGATAAGATGCTAACAAAAGGGGGGGCCGGAATGCCAGCAGAATCCGGTTTGGAGATTCGATTTCGAAGAGTAAGGATCGTCAGGTGACACAGTAATTTCGACGAGGTCGACAACACGTTCGGAGACAGTCGTGTTCTAAGCGCCTGAAATTGGCTGGGAATTCCGATTGCCGATCTTCGGGATATTCCAGGCCCATGGTAAGAGATCGAGCTTTTAATTGTTCGTGTTCTAGAAATAGACTAACGCCCAATATGACTATCAGTTGCATTAATATTACTCATATAAACCTTTTGTCGGGTTTGGATCCATCAAGATATTAATATTACAATATCTTGGATCGATTTTAGGTACAGGCTTAGCCTAATTAATGGCGTAATAGTGTAGCGGACCTACCCGTCTGGATCGTAGATTCTGGGGAAAATATGGTGAAACTTTAGTGTAAAATACGTCTATCAGGATTTACTGACCAGAATGGTAAGACCCATTATAATTAAACACACTCTAGCACAACATGCGTATATACACAGTACTCGCTTTATAGTTCTAGCAAGACTGAAGACCGACAATAGGATCATTGAGTCCAGCGGATATTCTATAAAAGTCGTCAACCAAATAGAATAGTAATATTGTTATGTCCCCATACATAAACTCGTTAGATATTTCCCAACTTATCGTGTCTCGGCAATATGACCCTTCATCCGAGAGTAACAGAGAAGGATCTTCGGGTTGGGCTACTGACGACGCTTACCGAAATGCCGGCAAGGATCCGGTTATATAACTACGAAAAGCAAATTCTTAAATAGTTGAGTCCTATGAGTTAGGTGAACGGTATCTAAAGAAGGATAGGATTCCCTGGTTAAGAAAGGAACTTTATTGAAAGTATCTTCAGGTAGATATACTAGCGTAGTGTTGATGATTGACTGACTCGAGGATCGGACCAGAGCCGGTCTCGTTGACTAGAGCCGGTAATATTGTTATCTGGAAGAAGTTTCATCGAAAAGTGACACTGTTGGAATGATTAAGTGTGAGCATGTGCATATGCGTATGAAACGACCGATCAAATATCATGTCATCAGCGTTGCAATGTCGCACGCCGATACAAAATTGCACGTGAATGAGGAAAGTGAAATTCAACCGACAAGCGGAATGGTTATATTAATCACCATGAAGCGATCAAAAATAGTGATCGAAAATCTCCCAACAGTCCTTGAAGTTTCATAAATTTTTTTTTTTTTTTTTTCCCTATGGGTAGGCCTGCAACGGCGAGCAATTAATGCACAGTGTGCCAGGACTGTTTTCAAAAGAGGGGGGTCCTAGCGATTGTTAGACAAGGACGGGGAAGAACCCTAGCCGTGAAGGGTATCTTCAGAAAACCCTGTTACATGCTTGTAAGATTTGAGTTTGTGAGCTCTCTTCATTAGATGGGGATGAGCTGACCTTGACTCCATCTACGACACCAGATAGGTTTGACCAGGCTAGCTAAAGCGTTGTGGAGGAGACCCAAGGTTACACGATCAGAGTTGGTGTTGTTTGTGTTGTATTTCTGTTTTCGGTCGAACTACTTTTTTTCTCTATCGCAAATTTCTAGATCGCGATCCACTTTCAATCTTCAACTTCAATCAAACTTCACCTCACCACATTTACCCATCGTTCGTCAGCTTCCCACCTAATACGATCCAACATGAGGGCAGGAAGGTCGAAAGCTTACAAGAAGCTAATGGCGGTCTACGCCAACAGCTTTGGATTCCGCGAGCCGTACCAGGTACTCGGTAGGTACGCTTCAACCCACATCTTTCAATCGGCTCGCCTTCACACGATAAAGAACCTCTTTTCGATACTCAATTGATATGTACCTGAAAGACGTCGTTAATAAGAATTTACTACACAGTTGATCCAACAATCATCCAAGATGCAATAAAGTACAAAATGGACCTCGCCGTCATGCTAGAACGCACACTACAAGGCAAATGTAAACCTAGTACGCCTCCCACCCCGGGATATCATAAAAGCCTCAATTTTAACGCAGTGCTAAATAGTGATAACGCAATGCTGTATCCGACACCTTTACGCTACCGACAACCAACCACTCATCGCCCTCGCCAAAACCTTCGAACGTAGACGATGTAACCATTCCATCAGCGAAGACCCTCTGTCAGCACTAGAATGCATGCTTTCCGTCGTTATACCTGCCGAGGATGCGCCGATACCGAATAAACATCGCTATGTAGTGGCTACGGACGACCAGGATATGAGAGAGAAGTTTAGAGGGTACCCTGGAGTACCTGGAATACACATTGTCAGGAGTGTCATGGTTTTAGATCAAATTAGCGATGCGACAGCCAAATGGAGAGAAAATCAAGAGAAGGGAAAGCTAAGAAGCGGATTGAAAGATAGGCCCTCTTCGAAAAAGCGGAAGAGAGACGAGGACGACGATGAAATGAGGGGCGGTGATGGATCGGGATCGGAATCTGATGACCAATCGACAAGTGGGGCGCCGGAGAAAAAGGACTTAGCCGCGAAAGAGGCTTCAAAAAAGAAGAAAGTTTACGGGAAACAGAAGCAACCAAATCCGTTGAGCGTAATGAAAAGGAAGAAGAAGCCACCTACGAAGGTTCCTGCCAAGACTCCGAAGAGTGAAGGTGCAGGTGGAGAACAACCGAAAACTAAGAGAAAGCGGAAACGGACCCATGCAAATAGCGGCAGCGCTACAGGCGATACGAAGGATGTATCAAGGGATACGGCTGCTCAGACCGAGATATGATAATGATGAGAATAAAGGGGCGAGATTTTGTACGATAACGAGAGAATCAAAGGCATGCAAATTTGCAGAATTGGACTTTTTCGTTTGCCAGGTCCATCGGAGTACCTGCCATAGGAATACAGTATGAATAAAATACATGATGCATAATACAACAGTCTATATATAATCTACGTGAGTAGTCTAAAGGGTTCGTGTGTCTATTGGTGAAATGGGAGGAACATCGCAAAAGCGGCTCATCAAAAACAAAACGCTAAGGGAAATATATAAGGATATCTGAAGCCATCCAGGGCTTCTAGTCGTCTGCGAAGGAATGAATCTCTTTCGCACCCATGACGCCCATAAATCGTCCCATCGTAATCAAACACTCACTCATCGGGTTTCCTCCCATAAATGACGTACAGCTTCTGGTACGCATGTATCGCTCTATTTTTCATATCCGCCATAGCCCGTCGGACAAGGTCCATACTCTCGTCCTCGTCAATACCCAACGCCCGTTTCAATAGGACTTTTGTCCCCGTTTCCACCATCATCAACAGCTGCGCCTGCTGCAACCTACCAATTTCCTTGTACGTCTCGTCTTTCGGCCATCCGTTCATAGGAACCTTGTAAACTCGTACGACCACTTGCTGAAATCCAACCTCGCGCATGTACCCCACAATCTCGTCGCTCGTCAGATCGACTTCCCGCTCCGGGAATCGTTGCATAGCCTCTCGGCATCTTGCATTCCATCTGTACAGATTCGTCTGCGGCGAGTACGTCCCATCATCGGAGTAGTACCCGTAGAGCTCCTCATGGAATTCAATATACCCGCCAGGCCGTAGACATCTATACGCTTGTCGGATGAAGTTGCGCCAGTCATCGATGTACAGGTGATTCCAGCGGGAGAAGACCAGGTCAAAGATGTTTTGGGGCAAGTTCCAGTCGTTGTTATAGTCGTGTTGTAATAGGAATTCGAGACTAATATGGAAAAAAGACAGGGGTTTCCCTAGATTCTCTTCCCGTGCCACACCACACCTCCTTGACTCAACTCACGTCGGAGAGATGAGGTCAACTGAGAAGCAGTGTGATTTCCCGACACCCGGCAGGTCGGGAATTGGGGAAGAGAACAAGAAGGGGGGTGAGGTTAGCACAAGCATCATAGTGCAGTAGCGTATATATAAGCTATAGTGTGTGGTATTATTGCATATGTCAAGAAAACAACGCAACAATATACCCGAAACTGGGGACATGCATGTAGGATAATATAGAATAGATGAAAGAAACGTTGAGATATTCCGAGAGAAGGCACGCTAAACGGCTCGCGTGCGGGGGAGAAGATCTATAGGGAGGGGAAGGCTTTTTCGGTTGTCATGATGGTAATATTGCAGGAATGTTAAGATGAGACGAAGGTGTAGGAGATTTAGGAGCCGTGGTTATAATTGGAAACAATATGGAATATTCGATGGCGATACCCGAGGAACAGGTCTGGAATGTTGGATATAGATGAGGGACTTACTTAGGAGGGATTACGGTCGGCTGGATCGGAGTAATGTCTGTAGCGATAACATGCGCCATCGGGTACTCATCCGCTGAGACGAGCGAGGTCGCAGTTAAGATGCATGCGCATGTTAGCAATTTCTACCCAATAGTACGAAGGTCGTTTCCGTAAAAAAAGCCCTGGCAAAAGTTTGGGGGTCACGATTAGGCATGGTATATGCTGGAAACATCATGTTGAATGATGGCATTGAGCCTCTAGGCAGGGAAGGGCCGGGGGCAGAGAACTTGGCTTGACTTTTCAAGTACAAGCCTCCAGAAAGAGGGGTAGGGGCAAAACTCTTCACATCGGTGTAGCGGATAGGTAGACAATAAACGAAGCAAGGAATAAACGGTAGATGTCTGTGTGTTCGAAAGAGTGGTGTGTGTGTGTGTGAGTGGAACTAACCAGCATCGACAGCCCATTTCCCAGAACCTGTCCCCAAGTCCAAAATCCTATGTGGATTTCTAGATATCGGAGCAAAATGAAGTTTTCCGTCGAACAATAGTGTCGACATATGATGCTTGAGGTTAAGCCGGTCGATTTCCTGTTGTAGAATACCAGCGTAAGCTGCTGCCTGGTTCTGTCGACGGTTCGCCATTTATTTTCGCGGGGGGGGGGGGGGAGGAGTGGTTGTGCAAGTCGATGGGAATATAGCCGGATGATTGTGATTTATGGTTCAATTGAAAAGAGCAAAACGGCGAAAGAAAAAAAGAATCTTAGCAGGAGATCGTGAGACGCTTACGTAGCTTACCCTAGTAGATAGAGGGACGGGCGATGCTCTTCGGGATATCGATTCGATGTGGTTGTACATTTGATATCGAGCCCTAGTGTTAGACCATTATCAGATGTGATTCAGGCGCAAGAAGCGGAAGAAATCCGGGTGAAATCAACTTCTCAGAGGAGAAGATGAAACTGGGAGTGGGTCACTTACTCATCGGACCCGAGCGTGGAGTCAGCGTAGCCATTGTCATCGTCGTCGTCTATATCGTCAGCTGCGGCTTCGATAACACCAGTCACGTGGGGGTCCTGGGCACCTAGAAACGACATAAGGAAGGCCTGATTATGTTGTTTAAATAGATAATTAAAGAAAGTACAAAGTGAAGTGTGAAGGGAAGGCCTGCCCCAAGATATATTAAGCTTCGTTCTATAGAAGTTCTAGAATGGCGTCTGGAAGGATGATGCCCCCAAAAACTTCGAAGAGAGGGGCGAGCTTTTATATCCCGAATAACAGCCAGAGAGAGTGCCTGAAGAAGTCCACCGAGCCTAGTAATCCGTAAGAAGCCAAGATAGAAAGAGTGATCATGGTAGGATTTGCAGGTTGAAAGTTGAGAGTCGACTGTGTCTCCGTAGAAGATTTTGGCTATAGGATGACGAAAATTTTACTTTCATAAAACGAAAAAACCCCCCCGTCTCCGCAATGAAACTCCGACGAAGGACGAGGAAATCGCTCGCGGGGTTCGCGGGGGAAAGCTTGAAAGTCCTCAAAGGTTATAAATACCCAGATTAAAGAGTCCAGGTGATCCCAGATGTTCGGAATTTTGTTTGCTCGTATTCTTTCGTTCGTAATTGACCCCTTCCCCTTGTTGGGAAATATATAAAGCGTTCCTAGACCTTGACGTCGGTTTTTTCTAGAAGGAAGAAAGAGTGGTGGATATATATAATATAGTAGTTGATATTATATTCGGGTGACACCTGTCAAGGGATACAATATGCGCACGGATAGTAAGGCCCCGAAACTTGTTTGGAGTTTTGAGATGGTACCTTTTTCGTGAAAGGGGTTCCTTCAAGGGGAGCCTAGGCGTACGAGTCAACTTGTTTAAGTTCCGGGACGGTAGATTCGCTAAGGAATTTTTATCGACTTACTAGGATCTTCCTTGACGGAGTCTTTCTTGGATCGTCTACCGAAGCAGAAGATAGGTTTGAATGAGGACTATATACGTGTTGGATTTTGTTTTGGGGATATATATCCGGACGGTTGATGCTGGAACCTTCGGACTGATGGTTGAGATTTTTTGTTTGGGAAACCCCGAAGATAAAGAACCTCGTCGACGACGGCACGGCAAATAAGTTGGCGTACGTATCATCCAAGGATTGGAAAAGAAATTTTATATTGGGTTTGCGAACACTTGGTTGAAGATCATTCGATGCCTCCCCCATGAACCACCCAGCCACTATCTCGAAATTTTAAGATGAGCTGTGACATATGAAAACCGGCATTGCGGATTTATGAATGGAAGGGCAATGTCAGTTCGAGACGAGGGGGTATATTGGGATGATATTAGAGTGAGATATGTTGGCGGTTGGTTATATCTGCTCACGGCACGCAACTTTTCTCGGAAATCACGCTGTTGCGTCTAGATCCTGTTTCCGCCGATACGGTCCGTTACAAGCTGCTTCAGAAGAAGTTCGTGACCCTTGAGCTCTCAAATTTTAGACCTTGTGGCGAGTAGCTATGTGTGATAGATCTTTGTAGCGATATCTAGGCTAGGGTGGCTGCAAGCTACAGGGAATAATTCAGCCTCAACCCTCGACCCTCAATGTCCAGCGAAATCGCAAGGCGGAAAGATGATAAGCGTATAATTCTGGACTGTCGGGTCGAATTCCTTGTCTACCTGCAGCGGGATCCACGGATTATCGGGTGGGTGTAGGCGAGCTCGAGAGCGAAACGCCATCTGACGAACTGGCGCCGACGAAGTGGTTCGAGTTCAATGTGTATAATAAATATAATTGTATAATCGGCTGAATGGAACGTATTTCTAGATCTTAGAGATATTCTAGCAAATGTCTATGGCTCGTTTGCCAACCAGATTTATGTTGCGGCCCTAACGAATCTGTAGATTGGCGAGCTCAGGAGGCGTCGACAAATTGTTGGATTTGGATCGAACACTACCGCGCCATAGCTATACCAATATCGAAAGTTGTTATTGAATTATCGGTATCGCCCTGCATAATATGAAACACTCATGTTAGCCATAACATACTTTTTGCACCAGCGTATACGCAGATAAGATGAACGGATTGATAGTAATATCGGAAATAGCCAGAAAGTAAAACCCGCCGTAGTTCGTAGCTGAAGCCATTATGATCACCATATCGGCCTGTCATCGGTAGCTACGGAAACCATGGGCCGGGGTTTTAAAAGTACAACGTCATCAAGCTCGGGCTCAACTAGTTTTAAAAGTGCGTTTGTGGAAAACAATACCGGAAATCCGAGATCGAAAGATTGGATAACCGGCCCATGATCCCAGAAACGCCCGGTCAGTTTCCCAAAGAGTCTGAAGGTCATGCTAGCGTATGGACAGGAACCATTATCATGCTTACAAGATCTATAGTGGCTGGTTCTTATTAAGATTTCGGAAAGTTTTTGTTGGAGTGGCACCGTAGCCTCGTAACTAGGAGGAGCCGAGAGAGTGGAGTTTGGATGCTGGTTTCGTGATTGGTAGCCGGCAGTTGGGTAAATATAACAGCAACCTCGCTGCTGCTTCAGAAGATTCAAATATGGATTGAACGGGAAAATTATGGGAATTCTCCTGTATACTCGAGAAGCAATTGTCAGCTCGTGCCCATAATTTTGCACATGAGTCTTCGAGGCTCGGAGGAATCTATTAAAACGTTCCAAATCCCAAAATTGATTAACTTACTGGTACTCAACCTGCCTTGTCAGCTGAAATTGCCCATCGGTAATACGACCGTTAATTAAGAAGAACGGCCCTGAAATTTATGGAAAATTGTGAAGACTCCTCCAAGCGTGAGGTTGGGTTACAGATTAGTAGACCGTTAGAAGCTGAATGCCAGTCGTTATAATTTCAGAAAGAAAGAAAAGTTTCAACTATCCGCTCAGCTGACCATGTTCGAACTGCGACAGACTCCGTAATTTCGCCTGTTCTCCACCCCACATTTTGGAAAATTAGTCAGCTTCGAGATAGGTCAAACAGATGACAAACAGCGTGGGCATGCGGATTTGCCGTGGTATAAAATACTGATCATAAGTACGCGAATAGTGGCCGTTTTCTTCGTACGAATGTACGTTGGGCTGTTAGTTGGCTAACGTTAGATGCGTGTCCGTGCATTCCAGACGTTAAATTACAACAGTGACACGGAGCTTGAAAATTTGATTCGAAGATATTGGACGAAGCGTCAGCGATGCCAGAAATGATGAAAACTGGAGTCATACACCCGCGGCGATTATTTAAATTTACGGATAGAGGCTTCCCCTTTTCTACGCATACGTTTATTTACATGAGCATCGCATCGTTCCAAGGCCGTGCAGAATCTCCCAATACAGGAATTTTAGCAGGAAAGCTGCAGGGCCACGTTTTTATTATAAGTCGATTCGCTTAGCCGAATTTTATAACTAAACTTCCCGAACGGACTTTTTACCCCAAGCAAGTAGGACTCTGACAAACACCGGATAAATTTACCAGGAAAACATATATGCATGTCGCATCAAATAGCTGGATTTTAGACTAGAAAGCGGAGCTGGGTTGATTTCTCATTGTGAATCTGGTACAGGGCACACTTAGGACGGTCAGCCACAAATTCCCAAAGCTGAGAATGTTGTGGACGGGAGCCGACAGATTCTCCACAGTGCTGACAATGGCTGATACTTAGCCCAATGCAAAACTCGGGTTGTTCGGCGAAGCACTGTAGAGTTCTCATTTTGAGAACAGAGTTCGTGAGCATATCACCGTGCACGCCTTAGCGTAGTGGATCGAGCTCGGGCTTCTCCAATCTCTACGCCCAAACCAATTGTTTATATTTAACGGAAAGCTATTATAGAGGAACCTAAAAACTAAGGAGGCGAATCGCTTTAAAGCTCGGAAGCAATTGACAAACCCAACAAATGAACAAAAGCAATTAGTATGGCTTGAGGTTTGAGGTAATAAAGACAAGAAAGAAAGTTTTCAAAATGGGAGGTTGGGTCAGAGTTCTCATGAAGGAGATATCAGGTTCTGTAGGGTATGGAAGCCAATGGAACTTGAATTGAGCTCTGACAGGCTAAAATTTTCAGATGTTAAACGTTGTTAGATTTTAAAAGCCGAATGGGTTCTCCGGAGCTGTGATTGGAGTCGAAAATTTAGTAACCTAACAGTAGAAATGGATGGTAATATATCGAAGAACTTACTGGCAGCGTTCAAATTGGCTTTCCTTACGCCCGTTGGCTGAGGCGCTAATTTACCAGGCGTAACTCCGAACTTGACTGCAGGGGCCGGACCAGTAGCCTGTGGCTTGAGAGGCGTCAGAGCCGGCATTAAATTCTTGTTGACGCCACTAGCACCAAACTGAGTGCCAAATCCATTTTGCTGCTGTGGAACAGCAGTATTCTGCGGCAACAGAGGAGTTGGAAGACTCAAGTCAACCGTGGGCTTGAAAGGCGGTGGTAACGGTCCCAATCCTGAGCCGGTGGGTTGTGGAAGCAGTGAGTTATTGAAGCCTAGCTGTGGTTGACCATAGCCAGTTGGCTGAACAGCGATCCCACCATAATTGATCTGAGGGATTCCAAAGTTGTTTGGGACAGCAGTATGCTGGGGTTGTAAGGCTGCGGCTTGTTGTTGCTGAAGAAGAGCTTGCTGCTGGAGAGCTTGCTGAGCCTGTAATTGTCTCTGGAACTCGGCTTGCTGTAACTGTTGCTGCATGCTCAGCTGCCCTTGTGGGGCAATAGATGACACATTTTGGTAACCAGTTATTGCAGGGACTAGTGGTTGGATTTGCTGAGGGAAATTCTGAGCAGGAGTGGATTGTGGTCGTTGGGGTGGCGGGGGAACTAAACCTCCTACGTTCTGAGAAATTTGAGGCGCTTGAGGCCGCTGTCGGGCGGTAGCCTGGGCCTGAAGGGGTTGAGGTTGGAAGGCAGTGTGCTGGGGTTGAAGAACACCCGTCTGCTGATAGTTCATGTATGGAGGCGATGTCGGAGAGGTTTGTTGCGCTGGTTGCTGATACACTGACAATGGAGCTGCAAGAATATTTGCAGGAGGAGGTTGCCAAGTTTGCTGTGGTGGAGCTGACGAAGGTTGGGCAGGCGGAGATACCACAGGAACTGGTGCTGGCTGCTCCACTGGAGGTGCAGGAGTCACGACTGTCGGCTTCAATGGTTCGTCCAAAAGTGATAGCTCTCGCAAAGCACCAGTAGGAGGCTGAGGTTTTGGCTGAGCTTGGGTGTCTGCTGGGGTAGCGGTAACTTGCTGAGGAGCAGGGGGGACGGATTTTGGTGGTTCTGTTGATTCTTGCTTTGAAGGCTTTGGAGCCCAGGGATCGTTGTCTTTAGCCGAATTTTCTTGTATTTTGGAGGGTTCTGGTGTGGGCTTCCTTTGCTCTAGCATCTTAGGATCCACTACATCCGGGGTTTGGACGCCGGGTGCCGGACGTTCTCTACGCGTGTTATTCTTAAGACCACCATCAGGGTTAGTGAACAGACTTTGTTGACCATCTCCGTTACCAGTTACCTCTTCTTTCTTCCGTCCATATTTGTTGTCTAGGAATTTCATAACCCGTAAAATATCCCCTTCCTTGAGTCCAAGCGTTCGCAGGACGGCCTGGTTGATTTCCGGGAGAATAGATTCATCCATGCTGTCTTTTGCGAAGTTGTTGGCATATCTTTGGCATGCGTTAACGTCCACACCACAGTTCAAGAAGAATTCGAACCAGTCGTAGTCGTTGACGCTCGTATTTCCGTTGCCTTTGGACCGATCAACGGTAATCCCGATTGGTGACTTGGGCGCGCTAGAGGTAGAAGGCCCAGCACTAATTGCAGTAGTGACACTCGCTTTGTGCTTCCCCCGAAGATCAGATAGTGGCTTGTCTTCGTCGAGACTTAATCCAGTTTTCCTTTCTACGTACTCGAGATCTTGCTTCGACATTTTAGCAATGGGAACTGCGATCTTGACACCATTGACTTTGTGAAGGTGAATAACGCCATCTCTAAGATTGAGGAACTCGGCATCGACCTTGAAAGTTCCGGATCTGTCGGTCCAGGTCCGGACGTGCTTTGCATTCGGCTCTATTAAGTGTGTTAGTATCGAATAGTAAGATATGGACCTGTATCACATACTTGGCTTATCGTTTGTGGCCGTCCTTCCTGTCGGCTTTCTACTGGAGGTAGTAGATGTCGTATTTGGAGTATTCAAACTGCTATCGCGAGGTGGAAGCATGATCCCTGGGCCAACGCTAGCTTTGTGTTGGTGGTTATATCGCGAGTCTCGCTCCTTGCCTTTCGACGATTCTTCAGGGGCCGGTGCTTCAATAGAGCGGGTATTTTTAACCTCAACATAACTGCTGGGGACCACGCCCTCCTTTCCGTTTATTATACGCCTCACATTCCACCATTCGTCTGACTGGCCATCATCAAGGATGACAACTTCATCACCAACTTTGACGCTAACTTCATCAGACCCTTGGGCATCGAAGTCGTAAAGGATGATACCGAGTTTCTTTCCACCACTCTTTGCAATCGCCATGACTTCACTCAAACCTGCTGCTCTAGCGGCACCCCTCATCTCACCCAAATCGCGAATTATCTCACTAGCGGTTTCTTTGTTCTCGGCACGGAGATCAAGCGACCGAATCGGCGAAACAAGATCGAGTCCTACATGTTTTCCATCCGCGCTGTAGGTTTGTAAATCTTCAATTTCCCATGTAGTCGATGGGATACTCTTTTTCTGGGGTGTTAATGTGATTTTGCTATTGCCGAGCTCAAGGATACACGGAATTTTCTTCTTGTTCACGATTTCATCGATTGGATACCGGTGGACACCTGCAGCTTCGATTTGGTCAAACGTAGTCGGAGGGTTTGGAGATATTGGCGAGGCGTAGGGTGTAGATATATCAGACCTGGGCCGTTCGGGGAGGCGTGGTGCGGGCTCGTCATCGTCACTCGCTTCAGGGGTAAAGTGAACGGCTTTTTGGGTATGGGTTTGGGGTGGAGGGGTGTAGCGAGTCGTGGTTGGGGATGCGATAGGCGATTGAGCAACGATTGAAGCCTGTCTTTGCTTCAAAGCTGCTGCTATGGTGGTTGCTGGAGATGGTCGAACCGGACTTTCTTCGGGTTCCGATTCCGGCTCCGGCTCTGACTCGGGCTGCCGAGGTGGAAGTGTCACAGAATTTCGAGATGGCAGCGGCGGCGGAGCAGGTTCGACTGGAGATGCCACAGCTGGAGCGGGAGCATCGTCGGCTTTCTCGAGATAGTTGGCTGGGGCGAAGCCGTATTCTCCCTTTAGCCCTACCAGGCTCCAGTCCGGATCAGAGTTATCGTAGACGTCTAGTATAGCATCCTCGGAGAAGGAAAGCTCTTCATCGGTCTGCCTTTGATAGTCGTATAACGCCCGAAGTTTGCCGACCGGTGTAGCCTACAATCGCAAGACAGGTGGTAAGCTCGAATGCCGCTGATTATCAAAATCACGCAAAGCCGTTGTTCTCCTGAAGCACTGACCTCCTCGACATAGGTGTTTGGAATCAGGCCCACAGGCTCTTCATCCTCGTTCGCGGCAGCCTTCTTCTTTGCCTTCCACCAAGCGTCCTTGGTGGACTTTTCCAAGACATAGAGCAGGTCCCCCTCTTTCAGGGCAAGCTCCTCGTCCGTCTGCGGAGCATAGTCGTAAATTGCCCGGTAGATCCCTAAAAAGGACATTCTGTGGCTGTCTGAGAGGTCGTGAGCGTGAAGCTAACGACCAAACAGCTCTAAGCTAATCTCGGGGATATCGGAAGCTGTGAAGCTGGTAGATACAACGGGTAGTGGTAGATTGATGGTAAGGGAGAGGTTGTGTTTGGGGTTGTCAGCGGCTGGGGGTAAACATGATGTTCGTTCTGCGCCGCCATCACGCTTGCCCGATTCGTCGCCGGACGGGAGTAACGTTGACGAAACACCACACGCAACTCAAACGGCTGCCTGTCCTGCGCTTTAGACTCTCCCCACAGATTTAGCGATACAAATCTATCTTTAGAGCTATTGCGTCAAATAAAACATGTGTCTGGGTAAATTCCGGCCCGTAGATATAGTATATATTTCTATTCATTATATGTAATATATCTGCGGCGTAGGATGTAAAGGCCTAGGTGAGGATTCGTCATCAATTAAGCCTCGGAGTTTGGAAGAGCAAGATATATATGAATTTGGTCATATATGCATACCCAGAGATATATTACTTTATTTTGCTATCTCTTACGGCTATATAGTCGGTCGCATCATATTGGTACCGAGGATGGGTTGGGTGGTAGAAAAGTCAGGTGTCTTGATCGCGCCATGATGGTATTTGTATTCTGCGGCCTGGCTATTGATAAACAACTTCCCAAGAAAACCATCCTAGATGAAATCACCATATATATTAATATTAGCCTGGGCTACTAGAGAGCTCGTAGGCTTTATTCCCACAAACCGTGTAGCAGTTATCCATGACATAATTCCTGGAATCCTTGATGCATCCCACAGATACTTTGAGCATCATCTTGCATTAGGCCCACCTAATACTGGCACTAAGGATGGCCTTCATCCGCTAACATAATTTAGTGTCTGGTGCGAATGGTTTACGGCAATCTATGCATATGGTCACAGCCTGTCATTATATGATTTTATTCGATTTTGCAGCGACATGGATACGATTAAAATAAATATATAAACGTAAATTGTGTAGCTTATTAAGGGAAACGGTTGTAAATAAAACCTACGAGTGATCTAACTGCTGAGTTTCCCCTTCCTGTCTGCATATAAATCTATCATCTCATCGTCGAAGCTGTATTCTTGGTCACATCTCTGATATCCTGGTATGGTACTTCGAGCGGGCTAGTTGTTGTATTTTGTGCGTTGGATCGTAGTCTAGATCTCGGTGCTACAATACATATAGGACGAGCTGTGCAGTCAGTCTCTAACGAAAGTCTATACAAAAGTGATTCTATAGTTTTTAGAATAGAGAAGTTCACTTGGTGGAAGTTGGATTCTAACGTGACGACTTCGTGGAGGCCAGCGCGAGACCAATTCTAATACTTTTTTTCATACACCAGGCCTTGACCTTCCGGTTCAGTTCCCGACGTAGCTAGCTGCAGCGCTGGTCGAATTTTAAATACCGAGGTCCAATGCAATCATAGGCCAACCTAGCTGCCCAAAAAGCCTAGATAAGCTGCCAACCGGGGAAATCACTGAGTTAGATAGATTGGAGTCATTTAACCTCGCTGTGTAGATATAGATCTAGGTGGATCATAAATCCATGCAATAAGCACCTCAAGATCTTCACATCTTACTTAACTTTGGGAATATTAAGTGTTAGGATTGCAATTGATAGAAACTATTACCCGGTAATGCATTAATGACGAATACGCATAAGTCTCTCTCGAGCGCTGGGCACGAGATGACTAGCCCTCCCGCAGAAATCGCAAAATTTAAAAAAGAATCCAAAGATCGAAATCAGTCGCAAAAAAGCCCCCAGTTCAGAACGCCACCAGGTCCACTAAGCATAGTATAATATAGCATTCGAATAATCCATTGTTCGCCCTCCACCCTATATATTCTGAGCCCTAAGCACCAATCCTTCCGGTTTGCTTTCAAACAGCTTCTGTGTTTGAACCGATTTGACTGTGCATGTTCAGGCTATTTTTTGAAATAATAATAAAAAAACCGGTTTTAATAACGCTAATTTCACGCCCGCCTTCCTTTTCTTTCTAAAGTATGAAGCACCCATCTTATCCTTCAATTGGATGAGATAAATTCTCAATCGTCGTAGATGATACTCGTGGATTGCTTATTGAGTATCGTTAACAGGACGTATTGGTTTCCTTCGTCAGATTCTGCGGTGGTGGTGGTGGAGGAATATTACTACACGCGGGTTAAGGATTTGTTAGTGAATCCATATCCTAGGTGAATTATAGTACTAAAGCTAACGAAATCTTATTTGCCGCATTAACCTACATCTTAGCCCCTTTTGAACTTCCTTCCACGGGCGAGACGAGTGTGTTCGTGTATACGATTCTTTGATAAGACTTTGGTATCTGCATCATTTGAGATGCCCTAACCTTCGTTAACGAGCTTGAGGGTTGTAGTGTCCGTGCTGGGTTCATCTTGATTTGAATGTTCCGAAAATTGAATTCAGTAGGAGGTAGAAGTAGAGATAAATGTAAAACGAGAATAAAAATTGTTTGTTTACTGATGTCAAGTGCGAAGATGCAGGTACTAATATAGCTGACCGGACGAAAAGCCGTCTACGTAAGTATGGCTCCCCCTTCATCCGGCCAAGGCTGCGGGGCAGAATTATAACAATATATACCATCCTGTGGGCTGACCGTGGCCCCACCTTTGGACATTAATGTTGCACATGCCAACCTTATGGTCGAACAACATGCTAACATGTTCTGATCGATAGTGAATTTTTTTTTGTATGGGAAAAAAAGACGTTCCCAGTCATGTTCAATTTTGGGGTACCCGAGCTAATTGTAGTAATTCACAATCACGCTTTCTGCCGCGATCCTCGGAGAGATGCGGAACGGTTTCGGTCGCGTGGCAGCAGATGCGAGGCGAATGATTTGGGCTAGTGACCGAGCGGCGGAGATACGGAAAAATCAATATATTGTTAAGTTGGAGGGAAATTTGTGGTTATATGGGGAAGCTGGAAGATCGATGTTGGTACAATGTATTTTCTTGAATAGCTTTAATGCCTCGAGGGTTTCCAGTCCATCCGCTCGAGAGAGTGGAATACATGACATAAGCCAACCAACCTAAAAGCATCTCAATTCAAACACCGCGAGAATCTATGGACCCTTTTATCAAAATACGGCTTATATGCGGGCGGGCCAGCTGGATCTTGCATAAACCTTAATTCTGATTATAAACCTCAAATCTAGAACATGCGCGACGCGATAACCCCGGTTTTACGATCCTCGCTGGGCCGTGCTGTATTTCGGACAATCGGTTACTAACGGCCGCGTTTGCGAACAAATTCAGATTTGCGAAGCCAAACGATTACCATGTTATGGTGCATTCTGGCCAGCACCTTTTTGATATACTAGCCCTAGATCCGAAGCCGATGTCGGGATCGGGAACGCCACTAATTGCGTTGAAGGGTGGGATGGACTTAGCTCGTACAAACTTCTGTCATTTAGCGTGGGTGGACTTGCAATCATACTGACAATCCGTTTTACCATTCGCCCAGACGGAGTTTTTATTCGCTCAAAATTTCCGGGATAACCTCAATCATACGATCATTGATGAGGCATAAGCTTAGGCAAAATAGGCCTTTGATAGCTGGCTACAAACAAGCTTTTTGTAGAGTCCGGCGAGCAATTCAACCCCATTGCTCTGAGTAATAACATCGGGGATCCATGATACCGGATTGATAATCCTTGTCTCATAATATTGCAGGGATGTCCAGTTTTGGAGAAGATGGCCCTCGAGACGGCGATACTCACCTTCGCCGGATGCAATATAGTGATATCGTGACAAAGTAGCTGTCTTTGGTAATATAATCCAGGTTGCCTGTCACGGTTTAATGGTTGAAGAAGTTCTCAATGTTGTGATCCGTTGAGGTTTTGTGATGGTAGATGATCGATGAGACGAGGAAAGGCTAACATTAACTTTAGGCGGGCAATGCGGATAGGCACACTGCATTGTTTCTTTGCACGACGAAGCACGGAGGAGCCTCGAAGTCCGAAACGACTTAGATGAAGAAATTTGATATAAAAAGTTCAAAGGCATAAATTCTTAAGTTCAGCCCCCCCGACCTAGCTGCACTGTACTCGTGCATTCTGGCGGTTTAATTCGGTTCCACAAGCTTGAGTTCAGCTCGAGCTTGTGAATTGAATCTAGAGCCTCGGTTAGCTTGTGCTTCTCACTTACCCACAGTAGAATTGAATCATGCACAATGTCGTAATTCAGGCTATATTGAGGATATTGTAGTCTCACAAGCTTCGTTTTTAGAGACGGATATTGACAGCTCGAGCTGTGCTAGCCGCAATGGTATCGGCAACACGCCAAAGCCCCTGGTGCCACGGGTATAAATCCCAACGACGATTTATGTAGCTTGGTCTGATACCTAGACGATCCTGGGATTTCATTCCTATTGAAATTGTCCGTCTGAAATTGAAGTCAGTAGCTGGCATTAGCTTGCATGACCATAGCGGATCCCTGGCAAAGTGTATGCATGTTGTCTATGGCATTGAGTGTATACACTAAAATACAACAATTCAACACTTCCTCAAGTGCCATTCAGCGGGAACGACGATGAAAGCCCAGACAGAAAGAAAATTAATACTTTAGTAAGTTTGGTTTAGTACTTGGGTAGGGAGCTGGATTATTCTATTACCGACAGGTTTCAAACAATGAGTAATACACATCTGTATTAAGGAATCTCATGCATTTGCTCAGTTGCCGGTTTGGAAGTCTAGAATTCCCGCCACCTATGGCGTACCAAACACGTCAGAAGGGTTTTGCACAACTACTACTATATTTTTTCAACTACTCATATATATATATTTTTGAGTAGTTCTCTTTCACTGTCGTCCAGCCTTACGGGCCTATTATTGCCAGCCCACACCAGCCTACCTACCAGCCGCTAATTCACTTACGCGTGAGAGCCAGCATATCTCTGACCTATCTGCGACCTATCTGCACTAGTTACCAGGCAGTTAGGCAGTTAGGCAGGTAGGCAAGCTATTAAACAAGCCCATAGGTAGGCCATTAAACGGGTCTGCAGACAGGCCGATTCACAATTCACAGGCTAGTTTGCGCGGAATAAGCAGCCTGGCTACCACCACGCGTAGGACAGGCCAACGCAATTAAGTCAAGTGGGCAGGCCAATAGTAGGCCCATAAGTAGGCTGGTCGACAGGGAAAGTAGGAGGACCCTAAAATACTTAAGTATATAATACAAATGAAGTGCTTACAAGAAACCTGTGCTCATGAAAGATAGATCGCCCACTCGTTGAAATCCCAGCGGTTACCTGTCCGCATGGCCCAATAGGCGAAGGCAGTGATAGTTCTACTACTGCCATCCTTTGGACCCCACGAGAAACTTGACCAATATTCGCCCCCCAGAAAATTCGTCAAAATATTCTTCGTAGCGACCATCGAAGCCGGATCAAGAGCGATCCCAACGGAAACACTGTAAAATTAAGGGCATTACTATTACGTTTTCTTTTCGTAGCTGAAGTTTAGCCATCTTTGTATGCGTTCGAATGTTATTTGATGTTGTTCTTCTTTTGTGAGAATCTATAGATGCCTTACATTGCATTGTCGAATCGGCCCCAGCGGGTACGAGACGAGCTTCAGCCGAAGTCCGTTATATATTGTCAACTGAAGGTAGGAGTTTTATTTTTATTTACTACACATATTTCAATATAAGCTGAGCTTTACACATTTTATAACATATGCTACACGCCGTGCCAATTTACTAGTTGAACAGTAGGCCAGTCTAGTAGTTGGCTAGTACTAAAATTCAACAACATGTATCAAGCGGGGGCAGAGCAATGGTGCGGTAACACACTAATGCGGGAACATAGAGGGCTTTGCAAGGGGGGTTGAGAGCTTGAAGACTTCGCAAGGAGTTGATTTGCATAGGTATGGAAAGCTTCAGGGGGTATTATATGGCTGGCGAGTCTAGTCAGCTCAAGTTATGTGTTGGGCCGTTGGTGTAACATGAGAACAAGACAAATACAGATCCCTCGTCTCGAGGAATTACATGTTGACGGTCGATGGATAGATCCTGTGGATACTGCTAGGGTTTGCGATCAGTTTTGTTTCAGAACGATGTTGTAATTGGAGACGAAAGATTACAGGAACACCAATCCAACTAAATGGGTGTTTCCTAGGAACATGTGACTACGCTTTGAGTCTTCTCAAGGAATACTCATTCTGAATCCTAATACGGTCGTCGAAGAGTGGCATGAATCGATCTCCTTCCTGAACAGCTTAATGGAACTGAAAGAAGGATAAAAGGCTATTTTTGATAAAGTCAATTGAGAGACAGTGACTTAGGTTCAAATACAGAATCGTGGATTCTAGATCTAGATCGACCTTGGCCGCGCTTTGAGTGGCTTTATACTAGTCTAAAGGCTAGCATGCACGCTGTCTAAAGGTGTTATGCATGCTGACCCTTAATCCCACTATCGCAATAGCTAATTAATTGTATAGCAGGCTATAGGCATTAACGGGAACTCGAAGTTTGGAGTGGTCTTATCTCGAGAATTCATAATGGAGTTGGGTTATCCGGTGCCGATAGTAATTATACTATCGGTACTGGTCGAAAGCTATAGATGTTACTTATATAGCTTTTTCACATACAAAGAAATGCCATATATTTTCTAGATTAATACCTCATGAGAACTTCCTCTCGAGGCAGCTCGTCGGCTGTCAAGCTCAGGCCTGCCGCATGTGGCAGGCGCGTTGTAGTAATTTGGCGAGAGAGCGCCTCCTGAACCTGAACCCATAGTTTCTGTGCAATCAATGGTATTGATAATCATATGCATAAAATTGGACTCTATTATTTTTTATTGTCTACTAAGTCTGCTCAGTTTCTATAGTTCGAATCTTACCATAGCTTATGAAGTTGAGGGCGTGAAGGGAGCTATAGATCTCCACCTCAAACATGGGGTCTGGGGTTTTCTTGGAGATTGATGTATGTCGCACAGGACTAGATATTCAGTTAGGATCTTGTGCAACGTCACAATAGTATTACGCTAGACCAGGGCCCACAGCGGGGGCTACTAGCGGGGGGAAATGTTTATCCCTGCAGAACGACGACTTTTCAAAAAATGATCCCAGATAATAACTAATCTATGGTGCGTTCGTGGCGTTATTTTCCTTCCCTGAAGTTACGCAATTGTTAGCAATGCACCTCCATACTGCATGAAGTTTAAATTTGCATAGTCAATGGCAGTAAATATATACCCCTCTAGATCCCCATTCCCTTCCCTTAGTACCTTTCTCCTCCTCTTATCCGTAAATTCCTCCGTGGTTGTAAGATCCAAACATGCGTTCGATCGTTACGACTACACTGCTCCAGCTCCTGCTGGCAGCATCAACTCTCTCCACCCCTCTCCATAAACGTGTCGTCCTCTCTGGCTACGAATACGTCGTAGTTGGATCTGGTGGCGGCGGCGGACCAGTCGCTGCCCGTCTCGCCAGATTGGGACATGAAGTCCTCCTCCTCGAAGCCGGCGACGACCAAGGTGTCAACATTGTCGAACGAGTCCCCGCCTTCCATGGTTTATCAACGCTAGATGAATCCATGAGATGGGACTTTTATGTCAATCATTACTCGGACCCTGTTCGTCAAGCTAGGGATTCTAAAACTGTTTATGAATTCCGTAATGGTACTGAGTATATTGGACTCAGTCCACCTGCTGGTGCTAATATGAAGGGGATTTTGTACCCAAGAGCTGGAACACTTGGTGGATGTGGATCGCATAATGCGCTTATTACTGTGGCTCCTCATGATAGTGATTGGGATTGCATTCGAAGCATTACTGGTGATAACTCCTGGGCTGCTTCGAATATGAAGCAGTATTTCGAACGTCTTGAAAAGGTTAATTATGATCCTAACAGTGTTGTTGGACATGGTACGCAAGGATGGCTATGGGTTGAACGTCCCGATGTGTCATTGGCGCTCGGTGACGGAAAGATCGTGGCACAGCTGTTAGCTAGTGCTTTCGCTATGGGACAAGATGTTCTAGAAGCGACTTTCACCGGTCTGGCAAATCTTGCGAAGATTTTGCTAGCAGATGTGAATTCTGGTCTCCCCGGCCGTGATTCGAGAGAGGGGCTTTTCCAGATCCCATTGGCTCGTAGAAATAAAGCTCGCAATGGGCCAAGAGACTTTGTGGTTGAAACCCTGAATGCTAGGAATCCGGATGGGAGCAAGAGGTATAAACTGGATGTTCGGATGAATTGTCTGGTTACAAAGATCATCTGGGATAGAACCGGTGCGAAACCAAGGGCCGTCGGCGTCGAATTTATGGACGGCCAAGCATTGTACCGTGCAGACCCCCGTTCTGGCGCTGCAGCCGCTGGAACTCCAGGTACCGTCACTGCAACCCGCGAAGTCATTCTATCCGCAGGAGTATTCAATACTCCCCAACTTCTCAAACTCAGCGGCGTCGGCCCGGTCGCTGAACTCCAAAGTTTCGGTATCCCGGTTGTCGCCAACCTCCCTGGTGTCGGTACAAATCTTCAGGATCGTTATGAAGTCGGTGTAACCTCGACGGTTCCTAGCGACTTCAACCTCCTTAAAGGCTGTACTTTCGGACAAGGTAACGATCCGTGTCTCAAATCGTGGAGCGCCGGCGAGACCAGTCCATACGAATCCAACGGCTTCGCCTCGGCAGTCATCAAAAAGACAGCCTACTCAACCGGCGATCCAGACATATTCATGTTCTCTGGCCCCGTCCTCTTCACCGGCTACTACCCGAACTACGCCATTGATGCCGTCAAAGACAAAAAACACTGGACCTGGGCCATCCTAAAAGCCCACACTGGAAACAGAGCCGGTACCGTCAATCTCCGCTCCACAGATCCGAAGGACACTCCAATCATAAACTTCAACTACTTCGACACCGGTACCGCATCAGCTGCAAACCGTGATTTGAAAGCAATGGTCGAAGCCGTCAAACTCGCTAGGAGAATCGATGAGAAAGCATCAAATATAGGTGAAGACTTCACGGAAAAATCACCAGGTTTATCAGTAAACACCGACGCGAAGATCGAACAATTCGTCAAGGATAATGCGTGGGGTCACCATGCTAGCTGTACTTGTCCTATTGGTGCGGATTCAGATCCAAACGCTGTTTTGGATTCGAAGTTTAGGGTGAGAAAGGTGGATGGATTGAGAGTTGTTGATGCCAGTGTTTTCCCCAAGATTCCGGGCATGTTTATTGCGGTGCCGATTTATATGATGGCTGAAAAGGCGGCAGATGTTATTCATGCGGCTGCAGTAGGAGGATCAGCCCGGTATGGGTATGGAGCACCGCAGACTTATTAATTCTGTTAATTTGCAACACCAGCCCTTGCAGGCTGAATAAATAGTATTCGTATTTGAATGGTTTGAGCCAAAGTATCATGTAGGAGTAGGAAAATTTGTATTCTAGACATAAATATCTAATACAATCTAATGATATATACTTAAGCGTACGCTGTAACTTACCACAGATGTAGAACCTTAGCATCGAATGTTCGGACCCATAGAACCCAACAGCTCACCGAATGTAATAGGTGCCGTGATATATCCGTTGAAGTTGTTGTATTTTTAGTTGGTAGTACGACATGCCAAGGACGTCAACTGGACGTATAGACTGGCCTCATGTTGTTCGGTTCCATTGCTACTGGCTAGGCCACGATGACAATTAGCAGTGGAAAAGTGAGACGATAGCTGAAAATTGCAATTACCAACCAAGAGATAAACAATTGCAGACTGCAGATTGGCTGTAGCTAATTAACGCCACCGATGGCTACGGACCTTACTGGCTGTCAGATTAAAAACAGCCGTTACCAAAACTTCACAGCCCAAGAACCCGCCAAATCAGCCCTATATTATAAATACACACAAACCCTTACATATTCAGCTAGCTCCATGCAAGTACTTGAATACTTCCACCAAAATTGAATTAAGGTTGTGATACTTCGTGCATTGGAGTGGTACTGAAAGAGCATATATAGCTTCAGCCGTACCAAATGTGGCTACGGCTGAGGGCTCAGCTCGGTGCAATTGAATATTGTGTACAGCTGTCACGGAATTTCGAAATACTCCCCTGGGCCCTGGATAATTTATAAAGACTCAGTGTGGGCAGATCTTGTTTAATCTGGGTCTCATTTCTATTGTTCTCGTCGGGTTCTCTTGTTCATTGAGTTATGCATTTTGCGCTTTATTTGCGGGCGTATTAGATTGTCGTTATTATACTCGAGCAAGTTTGGGTACGAGACAAAAAAATAATACTCCGAAACGCCGAGGTCTTTACCTATAACATAGTCCCGAGGCTAGCATATAATCTCAAGATCCCTAATTGCACGCTATCCAATCCGTCGACTTCATAATTGAGGCGAACAACAGAATCCCCCCCTTCCTTCCAATAAACGCATATCGATACCCTACAAACCCTTCGACAATGGACCAAATCCAGGACCTCAAAACCCCCTCCTCCCTGCACTCCTTCATCTCCCAAACCCGAACCTCACCAACCTCCCCCATAGCCCTCCTCCAATTCTACAATAGTCCCTTCTCAATCCAATGGGCCGCCAGTACCCTCTCGCAAATCTCCCAACTCGTTTCTCACTTCTCACAAGAACTCAATGAAGGTTCCTTGATATTCGGAAGAATCGATGGTTCCATATTACCCCGCGGTAGTGGTGCGAAGAATCAATTTAGATTGGATACAAACTATGAAGTTTCGTATGGGATTTGGTGGCAGGGAATGCAGCAGGTTTATGAGGTTAATGCGTTGGAAGAAGGGGCGGAGGGGGTTGTGGAGAGGGAGGTTGAAGAGTTGTTGAAGATGAGGGGGGAGATGATGGATGTTGAGAGGACGAGGGCGGGGGGTTCGAAGAGGGGGGTTGTGGGCGGTGGTAAGTTATTTTGCATAATTTTTTTGAGATTTATATTGAAGGATGTGGTATGTCGATGCTAACAGCGGTGGGGGATATTAGACAATAAACGACGATGGCCGATTGCGCGGCCGGGTACGAGGCCTGGACCATCATTATTACGACGGGGACTTCGAGTCCGAGGGCAGAATTCCGATACACTATAAGAGTAAAGAATATTCTAAGAGGTCAAAATTTCAAATATAGAATCGAAAGGACCTTGGCAATGGTGCCTTCCGGGGGACCAATGATGGTCAATACACAAGTGCTTAAGGACTTTACTATTTAGATAATTTGGCTCCATGTATCAGAAATTTTTAATGAATTCATGAAATAATATTGCCCCTCTCGAAATCACGATTGTATATTCCGAAAACGAGATAAGAATCCAACAGTGGTAGTCGACTCCGAAGCCGATTGTAAGGCCGATCAGAATTCGGGATTCGGAACTGCTGATATCAGCCGATACGGCGATAGCATTCTAAACCAAAGCATGCGGTGGCTGCTCAATTCAGTGTTTCGGGTATCTTCTCCACGAGATCCATAATCAACTTGGAGCGATCAGTAAGCACATATCCCTTACACAAATATACTTTGATCGTGAAGACTCAGGGGTATACGTTGGGCGAATTCCAGTCTGTATATTATGATTGATTTAGCGAAATTGTATGTATGGATTCGATATATCGGCAAAAGGGTTCGCTAGCCTGCGCCGTTAACTTTGGTGGTAAGTACCTCGCAGCCTCGACCTGAGATAAGTTTCGATAAATTACAATCATACCGTCTATTCTGTTCAAAATATTACTAATAATTAAGACAAAACTCGCCTCGTTGACGAGAATCAACGGCAAAAGACCGTCCTCACCTGTACAAGAAAAGGCGCCTGTAATCTGTCGTTTCATAAACCAGCCTACCTGCTACAATACCAATGCCGTGAAATCCATCGCTCCTCGGAGATCCAACCCTCTACAAGCCATTTCGAATACTTCAATCACGAAAAAAGCCTCGAACCTCTCGTAATATATACGTAAAACCAAGAGACCGAATAATAAATATTATAATAAACATACAGCCGGAATCATTTCTAACGAATCACCACCCATCTATTATGTAACCCTTCGCTTTATATCATAAGACGGCAGTCAATGCGCCGTTATTATATTAAAATCTCTATATCACATCGCCAAATATTACTGACGTCTACCTATCCCTTCTATTTCCGACCCTAAGACGTCTCCACATTCACTCCATTCACCAATCAAACCATCCCCGCAAAAACCCCACCCCCCGGTCTTGCCCCATCCCGCTTTCAGAAGATACAGTACCGATGAACCGTTGTAAATAGGGTTTGGTAAACCATGTTCCGCAGGACCGGAGAAACACTGACCACTTTCGGGCGAAGGGACGCTAAGCTTTCTTTTCTTTTTTCTACGAAACTCAAGCAAGCGTCGGACTTTCCCAACATTACTAAACCAAAAACCAATCACTACCAAATAACTGATGGTTTGAGAAGTCCCTTCTTCGGAAAATGCAAATGAAAACTGCTAGGCAATGGAGAAGCAAGGGCTGTGAACTTTTACAGGGGTTTGGTGGTTAATGGTTGGCGGGTTTGATAAGCCTAGGTTAAGGCGGTGATAAAATCGGACAAATGCAGGCGTGAGGACGGGCCACATGCTAAGAAACGGACAAGACCTGAAGATATATAAGAGGGTGACTCGGCCTCAGATGACTGCGGCGTCGTTGTCGCGAAAAGTGCAGGCTGGATGTATTAAAAGGATCAAGGCGTCCCCGGATTTTCCTTTCACTCGAAGGTGTTTCTACAAAGAGAGTTCGTACTGCGAAGATACGGTGGTTATAAAACTGGAAGGATATCGAAAAATCGGCAGACCCCGGCGACAGAAGATACTTTACCTTCGAACAAAGATATTCAAACGTCGACTGAGAAATATCACCAAACCAAGCCAAGCGCATTTCGTTCATGCTCAAGTGACCGTCCTGCTCGCTTACTCACGGTCGAAAAACGGTCTGCCAGATTTCCGCATCAAACAACCCAAAGGGACTGCCCGGTAAAGCTCCAGCCAAATCAAAGTAGGTTTAAATAATACGTCCGGTCATCTCCACGCGAGTTTCCAGTCGCATGGTCGGAAGCTTAAACTTGTCCGCACATTTCCATCGGTTTCTCCACGTTAGATCTCTGCCGTTCTTTTTTTCTAAATGTATATCTTCTGAATCTGATGATCTAACAAAACCTCGTTCGAAACAAACAGAAATTTGGTGGACAGTGCACACACCGGCGTAATCCCTGTTCCCCGAATCCTCGTTCCCAAATACCACATCTCCAACACAAATATCCAAACGACCTCAAAAATGGTGGCCTCAATCTCCCCGCCAATCCTCTCCACCCTCCTCCCCTCCTTCCTCTCCCACCTCCCTACCAGCTTCGCCTCCCCGAAGCCTCCACCGTCCCTCCCACCCCTCCTAACCCCTCTCCTCCGCAGTCGCCTAACCCACCTCTCCTTCAACCTCACCGCTGAGAACTCCTGGTTATCACTCCTAACCTGGTCTTCTATCCCATCCGACAGTCAAACCCTTCAAGACCATTTGGCAAGCCAAGATTACTATTTCCTCCACCAACCGCCGTCACCAAATACGTTTGTGAATAAGGGTTACAGAAGACTGGATGGCGAGACGGTACAGTGTCTAGTCGAGGTAACGGAGTTGGAGGTTGTGGTGTTATACCAGTTTGTGGGTGATGATATAACCTCTGAGGATGGGGAGGTTGGGAATGCATGGAAAGTTCATGATGTACGGTTGGCGGATGATGAGGAGGTGCTGTTGACGGCGGGAAAGTTTTGGAGTAGTATCGAGGAGGCTGAGGGGGGGTTTAGGAGCGTACCGAGGTACGGTGGTTATTCTTATGGGAATAGCTATAATAATAATCTACAACCGCAGAAACAGCAAGGAGAGGAGGAAGACGACGATGATGACTACTGGGGCCGCTACGACGATGAAGAAACCGAATCTGTAGCAGGGGATGAAGACACCCGACCCCCCGTCGTCCAACACCAACATACACAGCCGCAATCTCACGTTCAAATCGCCGCATCAATGCTGGCTAGACGGGTGTTACAAGAACAAACCCAAGAAGAGGAGGATGATAAAGAAGAAGAAGAATATTACGCGCGATACGCAAATGTCGAGCCCGTCCTTGATAACCCGGGCCCTACAACAGGCGAAGGTCTAGACCGCAGATCCTCCATCTCCACGAACCACACCTCAACCTCCGCAACCTTTGATGCACAGGCAACGTCAACGCCATTAACAGCGTTTACCCACCCTTCCACAAAAGTCTCGCCTGTCATCACCGCCACCACTCTAACGAATAATGCATCACATCATCCAAAGCCGGAGCCTGCGACGGCGAAAAAGATTGTAGCCGGGCTGGAGAGTGCTGCGGAAGTACATACGCAAAGTGAAGTGGCGATTCAACAGCATGTTAGCACCAGCATCAAGAGCTTGTATCGGCTTTGGAAGGCTGGCGGGATGGATGGAGAGGAGTTTGGAAAGTTTTTGGCGAGGGAGGTGGAGGTTTTGAGGGTTGTGGATGAGGCGGGGGAGTTGGGCAGTTAAATAACTATAAATCCTTTATATGTGCATGTCGGTTGAGTATATCTAGCGACGGTAGGGTGGAGAGGAATTGTATGATATGATATGATTGGATACGAGGGTAGCATTTTGTTTGATGTTGGGAGTAATTTTGGAGCATGCATGTTTTTTATCATTTATCAATAGCAATAACTTGAGTTCTAAGCCTTTCGGACAAAAGTTTAAGTGTAGTTTTACGTGTGGAAGTAATTCATGATGCCATTTCTACGAAGGTACCATTTCCCGCGATGAACATGAACGCCAGTGCCGTTAATCGAAAATCCATATACCCATACCCCCTTCGATCATAATAAAAGAAGAGAGGGAGAGAGAAACCTAAACATCGCTCAAAAACCCACCCAACCCCGCTAACCGTCCAATCTCACCTTCCTTAGCTCTACCCTCCTGTTTAACCCCATTGACCCCTCCGCTCTCATTCTTCACAAGAAATCCTTGATCGCTAAGACTCCACCCGGACCCCGGGTTTTCTTCAACCAGCATCTTGACGGCACTCTGTTCGTCTGAGATTCCCAAGTATTTCTGGGCGAGATCTGGTGGGATGGAGGTGTATGCTGTGGAGAGGAGGGAGAGGGTTGTCGTTCGGTGTTTCTCTGTATATAATATTCCCTATTAGCGCTACTATCATCTAGGAAATGGATGGAAGATGGAGAACATACGTAACACCCTCCCCGCCAGCACCCCAGTAACTTCTCCCCAAGGCGCCCCCTGCATCGTCTGATGAAAAGCTACATAGTCTTTACTCCATACCGCCTGCAAAACTCTATACGACGATATAATCGCAGGATCGTTATGTAGCAGTTGAGTATCGATACGGTTCGTGAGAGCTCGTGCTTCGGGGAGGTCGTCGACGAGGATGAGGGTCAGGAGGTAGAGAGAGTAGTAGGTTGAGAGGGTTTCGGTGGTGGAGGAATCGACCGTGGTGATTGATGCGCGGGGTTCGAGGGTTTGAAGGGAGGTTAGGAGGGTGGTGGGGGTTGCGGAGGGGGTGAGGAAGGATTTTAGGAGGGAGAGGGAGATGGGGGGGAGTTTGGTGCCCATGACCGATCGGGGGGATCTGATGGTGAAGGTTTGGGTGAGGTTGAAGTGGTACGTGGTACGTGATGGAGGAGGAGGATGAGGGGTGGTGGAGAGACGCGACAGAAGTGCAGCTGCCCTAGCTTAGCTTATGACTACAACCTTCAGCTCTATGTACTGCATACAGATCCTTGAATGAATAGCTCTTGATTCACCAAAAAAGAATAAAGGATATTTAGGCACTTATACAGTACATCGACGGTAGTCCGGTAGTCTGTCGGTAGTCAAGACTGGGAGCTTGAAGCTCAAGATGGGGCAGCGAAGCTGGACCGATCACGTGACTAATTTGGAGTGGAACGTCAATTCAAACAACCGTTGAAAATACCACATGGCGGTCTAGATTATCTTCGACAAATAAGATGCGAATGTGATTATCCTTCGATACCACTAGATTACAACTTAAACTTAGAACCGACTTCGAACTGAAGGGAATTGAGACAATCGATATGGAACATAGACTCGAATATACCATGCATGGTATATCCGAGTTCCAGCGGTAACGGTAGCAGTACGTAGGGCATGTACAGGGCAGGTGTGGGAGGCGTCTTGGCGGCTGGGATGGCGCGTTGACGACACCAACAACAAATTGGTGGTGGAAAGGACAGGTCTCCAAATTACTGTATTGCTGCTGCCGACGTCAGCCAATTCCACCTCCTTCTGTTAGAGACTTACCTATTATATATCAACACCACCGCGACCTCACCGACTTCACGACCTCAATTGACCTGAAAAGGGTATCGATTGGCTGGTCCCGGCGTGTGCATCGGTCGTCCTTCCCTCCCGTCGGCTCCTTGTGAGCTTCTCCCACCTCTCTCCCTCCGACGCCACCCTCTGAATAACACATCATGTCGACGGTCAAATCGGTACTCTTCAAGGACCCGGCGTCCACTGAAAGTGCTCGGAGTATTCTCAGAGTCCTTATTCTACTGACGATTGCTGCTGCCGCCGTGGCCAGTAGACTGTTTTCTGTTATTCGTATGTCATTCGCACGTGGGGTATCAATAGACTCTTACTGACCGACTATACGAATACTAGGATTTGAATCGATTATCCACGAGTGTACGTTCATCTGTCACGTATTTAAAACCAATTGGAAATATTAATGGTTGCAGTCGACCCTTGGTTTAATTTCAGGGCATCCAAGTATCTTGTCAAGCACGGCTTCTTCGACTTTTGGAATTGGTTCGATGACCGTACGTCAGCTCCTCTTCAAATACTTCTCATCCTCGATTGGATATTCTGATATTGCTGTTAGGAACATGGTACCCTCTCGGTCGTGTCACCGGCGGCACCCTCTACCCGGGCCTCATGGTCACCTCCGGCGCCATCTGGCACGCTCTCCGCATGATATCCCTCCCTGTCGACATCCGGAACATCTGTGTCCTTCTCGCTCCCGGTTTCAGCGGCCTGACTGCCTTTGCGACATACCTCTTCACCAAGGAGATGAAGGATAGCGGTGCCGGTTTGCTGGCTGCTGCCTTCATGGGTATTGCACCGGGCTACATCTCCCGTTCCGTCGCCGGCAGCTACGATAACGAGGCCATCGCTATCTTCCTGCTCATGTTCACCTTTTATCTCTGGATCAAAGCTGCCAAGCTCGGATCTGCCATGTGGGGTGGTCTCTGCGCCCTCTTCTACTTTTACATGGTCTCCGCCTGGGGTGGATACGTGTTTATCACCAACTTGATCCCTCTCCATGTATTCGTTCTCATCTTGATGGGTAGGTACTCCGGCAGGATCTATGTTGCGTACTCCAGTTGGTATGCTTTGGGAACTTTGGCCAGTATGCAAGTCCCGTTCGTTGGTTTCTTGCCCGTTAAGACTAGTGAACATATGGCTGCCCTCGGTATCTTCGGTCTCATCCAGTTGGTTGCATTTGTCGACTACCTCCGTGGCCAGGTCCCATCCAAGCAATTCAATACCCTCTTGCGTGCTCTGGTTATTCTCATTACCGTCGTTGGCTTCACCGGTCTCGTCACCCTTACTGTCACCGGTGTTATCGCCCCGTGGTCCGGTCGTTTCTACTCTCTCTGGGATACCGGCTACGCCAAGATCCATATCCCCATCATCGCCTCCGTCTCCGAGCATCAACCTACCGCCTGGCCATCCTTCTTTTTCGATCTCAACATGTTGATCTGGCTCTTCCCTGCCGGTGTATACCTCTCCTTCCGTCAATTACGCGATGAACATGTTTTCATCATCGTATACTCCGTCATGGCTAGCTACTTTGCCGGTGTCATGGTTCGTCTCATGCTTACTCTTACGCCGATCGTCTGTGTCGCTGCTGCCATCACCGTCAGCTCCATCTTCGACACTTACCTTGAAATCGACAGCCCCGAGGAGCAAGAGGAGGACTCGGAATCTAAGAAATCTAAGAAGGAGAAGGCAAAGGAAGCCGGTGGATTCCTCTCTTCCAAGGCACCGTTCGTTGGTATCTACAGTATTACATCTAAGGTCGCAGTTGTTGGCGCCTTCTCTGTCTATCTTGTTCTATTCGTTCTTCACTGCACTTGGGTCACCTCGAACGCCTACTCTTCACCCTCTGTCGTCCTGGCATCACGCATGCCCGACGGTTCCCAACATATCATCGACGACTTCCGTGAAGCCTACTACTGGCTACGCAAAAACACCCCCTACGACGCCAAGGTCATGTCCTGGTGGGATTACGGCTACCAAATCGGTGGTATGGCCGATCGAACCACCCTCGTCGACAACAACACTTGGAACAACACTCACATCGCCACAGTCGGAAAGGCCATGGCTAGTCGCGAAGAAGTCAGCTACGATATTTTGAGAAAACATGAGGTTGATTATGTACTCGTTATCTTTGGGGGTTTGCTGGGGTACAGTGGAGATGATATCAATAAATTTTTGTGGATGGTGAGGATCGCGGAGGGAGTTTGGCCGCAGGAGGTTCAGGAGAGGAAGTTTTTTACTTCTAGGGGGGAGTATAAAGTTGATCACGAGGCGACGGATACGATGAAGAATAGTTTGATGTGAGCATATCAACCCCCTCTTTGATAATTATTTCGGTGGTGGGATGGGGCTGATATTATGATGATAGGTACAAAATGTCGTACTACAAATTCCCGTCACTCTTCCCACCGGGGCAGGCGCAAGATCGTGTCCGTGGGGCCAGGCTTCCATCCGAAGGACCGGTATTACACACCCTTGACGAAGCCTTCACCAGTGAAAACTGGATT
Organism: Arthrobotrys flagrans; assembly: GCF_004000055.1. NCBI lineage: Eukaryota > Fungi > Ascomycota > Orbiliomycetes > Orbiliales > Orbiliaceae > Arthrobotrys > Arthrobotrys flagrans. The sequence continues at coordinate 5,675,085 of NW_027137547.1, forward strand.
GTGAGGATTTATAAAGTAAAGGATCTTGATCAATTTGGAAGAGACCATTTTGCGGTTTCGGCGTTTGAAGGGGGCAAGAAGAAGAAGGGGAAGAAAGGCGGGATGGCGGGGAGAGCCGCTGGGAAGAGGGGGAGGAGGGTTGTTAGGATTTAAAAATCTTTTTGGTTTTGGTTTCGGCTTTGATTTTTTTTAACTTGGTTGTGGTCGTGATTGGTTTGCGAGGGGGAAGGCTCGAGCGAGCGATTCGGCGTGACGTTATCAAGTTAAGGTTAGGATAAAAGTTATATATAACCGAAGTAGGTAGTTAGGAAGATGAATTATAATTTTTATTGCATCATAACTAGCGGATCGAGATATTTGATGGGGGCATGAGATGGGGTTTATTCTCTAGTTTTGGAAGGGCTTAGTGTACATGTGTACCGGACGTTCTGTCCGGTGGCTATGGATGCTGTTTTCAAGGCGCCTAGCTTGGCTGTCGGACTGGTATTGAGGCTAGCCGTTGCCAGATTTTGATCAGTTACGTAATGATGGGTTTTGCGTAGGGGAATGCGCACGGCTTTTTAGGATCGATATCCGCGCGTTTGTACAATCGATGCCTTCTGGGACCTCGAAAGGTAGACCCGTCTTGAGATCCTGTGAAGACTGGTTAGGGGGGTTTGGAACCGCTTGGTTGGTGATTGCCTCGGATTCCCGTCAATGTTTCGAAATTTCTCGTTTGATATTCATTCTGAGAGAGCGATAATTTCCTTCCTTGCATTTTGGCCTCCTCCTGATTAGCTGGTCCCGTTCTCAGTTTGCTGATTTGTGATGAAGCCATGACTCCTGAACAGTTTTGAGCTTCGGATTCTTTGGAAGGAATGTTAGGGTGTTTGTGCAGAGAACCAATCGGGAGCGATTATTACAGAAGCACTAACCCGCTTTTGGAACAAAATCTGGGGATGTTGTATTTTTCGTGTTGTAGATGCATATGTGCCGTTTTGAGTAGCTGTCTCCGGATCTCCCTGCCTCTTGAAAGGAGAGGAATGGGTTACTGGATGGGGATACAAATACGGATTACGATCTCGACGGGCGGTTTCGATTCAAACAAAGTGACATCCGGAGGGACTCAAAGTCTTTCCTCTCGATCCTACAATTGTGCAAGCTCTGGGTATAGAGGTCTGAGCCTTAAGCGCCTTATCGTGCATGGCCCACTCGTGAAGACAAGCCTTGAGCTAAGGAACATGCAATCAAGAAAACCCCTTTTCGTTTCCAGCATGTCATTAAGGGATTTCTCCGACGGGTTGGTTGGACATGCATCGTCGAGGCCCCTTCCTTCCTTCCTTCCGCTTCCGTTTTGTCGTTTTTCCTTCCCTTCGTTCTTGGGATTAAGATTCGAGGCATCTGCCAAGTGCACCAGCTTGATGCTTTCAACTATACCGGGTTTCATAAAAGTAATATAAATGGGCATGTACCATACATACCCCCTCTTCGACAAAACAGGAAGGAAATATACAATCAGCAAAAATGGCGTCGACATTGCAGCCGGAAGATAGCTCACTTCGAGCGTTAGAAGATGCTATCACAATATCGATTCAAGATGTTGGGTTTGTAGATAAGGGTTTTAATGGAGCTATCTGCCATGACTAACGCTAAATATTGGTATCATAGGAAATACTATTGCTGGGGTAAGAATATTTCCGCGGAAGAAATATATCCTGTTGGATGTTTTGTAATCGTGGCTATTGCTTCTTTTCGAGTATTTCCACGAATGGGGACTGATACGAACACGTCTATTTTTTGCGCAATCTAGTCGAACCCGATACCATCCAAACCTCGTCCCTTAACATCGGCCCTCTTCGAATAGTACTCCTCGAAACACCCGGGATAACCGCCTCAAACATCCCTTCCTCCAAACCCACTTCCCCAACTCCTTCCCTTCCACACCCCTCTCAAGAATAATTTACATCCAACGTATCGACAGCGAATCCCCAACCCCTCCCTAGCCTCTCAAACCCTAAACCACTTCCAGTCCCTTCTTCCGGAAGGAGTGCTAGACTACTCAAAAATCTATTTAGTCACAAATTTCTAGATTTCTCCACCTACAGATACCGATCGGATTAAGGGGAGAGTTTATTGTGATAGGAGGAGACTAGAGGGGTTTGAGGAATGCGGGGGCGAGGTATTGTAAACTTAGATGTTATGATATGCCAAAGGAACAGAGAGGGGCGGAGTATGCGGTTGATGAGATAATCGGGGAGGTTATCGATAGGATAATTAATCCGGTTCCCGGGAGTCTTGACCGAAAAGGTGGTGATTGTGGTGGAGACAATCGAAATAATGGTAAAAGGCCGGAAACCCAACCCTCGCCAATAGCAGAATACTCCCTCCTTTGGAACGCTGTAGCAACAGGAGATATCGGAAGGGTTAGAAGCATACTAAAAGCCTCCATCGACGATAACATGCTCGACTGGCACAATGAATCTGGAGTCACGGCACTAATGAAAGTCGGCGAAATCAACTCTCTCCAAATCGCAAAACTCCTACTAAAATCAGGTATCAAATCAACAAATCTAAACAGCAGAAATGGAAGAACAGCGCTCCACCTTGTCTCATCCTTAGGGCTTCACAAAATTCTCAAGTACATGTTAAAGTACACACCAGAGAAAGATGGACTTGATAGAAGAGATAACGATGGAAATACAGCATTGCATTCGGCATGTGTGAATGGACACTACAAGTGTGCTAAGATACTGTTTGAAGGGGGACCGACGTTGAGGTAATGGATAAGATGGGAAGGTCGCCGTTATACCATGCTGTCGTGCGCAGATACTGGGGAACCGCGAGGGCATTGGTTCGGGGGCAGGGGTGGTTTTCAGTTGGATCGGGAGATGTTGGTGAGGTTAACGGAGCCGAGAATGATGGATAGGATGTATGGGTCTTTGAATAAGCTTAGGGGCCTTGGAGGGGCTCGAAATAAAGGGGTATGGTTGGGAGGAGGTTATTGTTTGCCTAGGAGGGGCCTTTGCTATTTTGTTTGCTATTTAGACCCCAATATTGTAGCATGTAGTTGGTGTTGAGGCTAGTATTGTAGTCCTAATGTTTTGAGAGTCGATATTTAAGTTGTGCCTGGGGGTGAGACCAGTACTATTAGATACAACTGTTAGCGGCCTGGATACTGTGTCAGGAAAGTGGTGTTTTTGAATACCCTTTCAATCCGAATTACTAGTAAATTTTCACCTTTAATACCGCTTTGATCCGGATTGAACGCCATAATACCGTATTACGACGAAAAGCCCGTATTGATATCGTATGAATAAACCCCCTCTTTCTGGCACAGTATTTTAAGGACTTAGTTTGGTAGACTCGGATGTCTGTGCTTCAGATAAAAGCACATTGCCTAGCTGTGCTATGTAGCTGTAGCTCTAATGAATTCTGATACAGAAATGAAACAGTTTGATGTGTTTAGGTTATATACAACTTTATTTCTAGCTAGTCTCGTGAGCCAGCTGGTCAGCCTCCACGAAGCGTTACTATAGCTTACTGTTGCGAACATGTTGGCTTCGAAAATCCGGGCACTCGCTTGCGTAACGATCCCAGCGTGGCTGTGGCGATAAATTTCAGGTTCCAGCCTGTCAATTTTGTCCTTATGATCAGAATATATAGGCCTAGATTTCGCAGACAGTGTCGACTTAAAAATGGTCTATCACGAGCTGGCTTCGCAACAGTCATCGACTTCGCCAAACTGCGTCTGTTTTGGGCTTTGGACAAACCACGCCCTGTTTATAATAATACTCTCGATTTATATAGAACGGCTGCGAAAGAAGTCGACTTCTGCGGTGGGTAACCACTTTCCGGTGCTTCCCGTCTGGTGGTTTCTTGTCTGACAAACTTCGCTATGCACGGAGATGTCGACATGCGGGGTAAAATCGGCTATCTCTATGGACTTTTCATAGTTTTTCAAGTCATCATCAACCATACCTTGGCGGCTAGCTTTCGGTGGTCATGGCGGGATAAAAATAAGCTCGCCGTCATGAATTCGAAGATTGGGACTGTAGATCAATACGTCGAGAGATACATATTTTTTGTTGAAAGGCGGTACCAAAAGGATGAAAAATTCAAAAAGAAGGTTCTGGAGGCGCTGCAAAAGATTGCAGTACCGCCTAAGGCATTGAATGTATACCCTCTCGATAGTCCGTACTTAGGCTGCCTGGCGTTTGCGGTCACCACGGAGGCAAACTCTTCGGATCCGGCTTGGAAGTTAAGTCGAAAGTTTGCGAAAAGTGTGGGTATTGTTATGTTCCATCATTCGTATCTCTTTTCAAAAATTTATCGACTCATACTCGAATATGTTGTTGACCACTCTTACTGTGCTAGTTAAGAAATCCCGTGAAAGTCTTTTCGGATATCGATGACAATTTGCTCGAAATGAGTTGGGTTGAGCGGGCGAAGACATTACCATGGTTGAATGCGGAACGGAGACGATCTAGTTCTGAGCTCTCCAATGGCGGCAGGCGTGACGGGTTATCAATACCACAGCATGATTTGCGACCTAGAGACCTCAACCACGGACGAAAGAACCAAAGGGATCTAAGAACAAACGAGATCGGCGTGAAGGGATATGGAAAAAGCGGCCGACTTACTGAAATGCGACAGCTATCTCAACCCCCCGGAGTGAGCGAAGCGGAATTGGGAAATTTATTTCGGAATTATGAGTTTGCGGGGAACGGTCAAGTTGTGTACGTAATTGATACTGGCTTTGACCCTACTATTCCGGTAAGAGTAATCTCTTGATCGAAATATATATTCCAACCGCAAAATTAGCAGCGTACCGGCGTCTGGGGTAGATGGTATGGCGTTGCTAAAATCAATAATCCTTTTACCACAGGAACTGAGTGATGTTAAGTTCGATGATTGGATTTATGCGGGCCCATTCCCAACTGATGAAAAGGGAATCCAGATGACAACGAAATGGCATGGGACAATCGTGGTTAGCAAAGTCGCAGGTAAAATAACCGGAGTTGCACAAGAGGCTAAGATTGTTGCCATTGAGGCCGGTGACGGCCGCAGCATAGATACCTTCGAGGCTGAAGGATGGATAGATGGGTTACTCAAGACTTATGACCATATAAGACGAGTAAATAGTGACAAAAATTGTATTGTGAACATATCATTCGGCTTCGGGCTAGGGTATTTCGACATTTTATGGGCGGCGAATCCGAGATTTACTATTGCTGACGGCATTAGAAGTTATTTCTGGGATAGTATATTGTATGTATTGAATGAATTCACCCGGCTTCCCAATGTTGTCATAGTATCAGGTGCGGGAAATGGTCGGAAGGTCGGTCCCCATCCCTGTAAAACCAGGTTTATTAAGAAAAAAAATTGCTAATCTTGTCGAACGAATCTTATTATTATTGAATGCAGAATACCCCAATAGATACCTTTCCAGCAATTTTCGCTCAAAGACTGAAGAGTAACAGGATGGTGGTCGTGGGAGGGGTTGATAAATCTGGGCTCAATTATTATCAAAAAGCCGACTTTGTGAAGGTGTGGGCGCCGGCGAGAGATCTAGCGTATCCTTGCGAACCGGGGAGGGTCGATAAACGTCCGACCGAATTCCTTCGAGAACATGGCCTTTGTTTCAGCGTATCTGGAACGTCGTTCGGTAGGTGTAGTCTAACCTGCGACCCCAACAGCATCATTTATTCTTGGTTTTGAAACCTACCGCTACTAGCCATTGACATAAATCAAATGCTAACCTGTGTTCGAATCCGTTGTATAAGTAGCGGCGCCAACAGTCGCAGGAATTTTGGCAACTATGCTCTCTGCTGGGGTTCCCCTGAATCAAGTTGTTAATCACATGTACAGCTTAGCATATCCCAGAGTGCCTGGTGGACCCAACATCGTGTACAACGGAATCTCTACCAAACAGTGGAAACAACAACGGTGAGCTCAGCAGTGTAAAGACGTAACGATGTTCCTGCGTTAGAATTTACACAGCTAGAGTAAATAAAACGCGGGGACCAAAATGGATCTAAGATGGGCATATATGGGTAGAATTTATTTAGAATCGAAATCAAGTGCTGTCATGATATGAATCAAATTGAAATGGTGACCACATGAGTGAGAGTGCTTTCGTAAGCGGTCCCGCCTAGTAAAATTGTGCAAGAGTCTCTGCACGAACTATGGAGAAATACCAAGATGAGGGAGTCGGGTTGCCACGGTAGGATAAAGGAGAGATATCGAGTTGAAAATGCTGAATTTGTGTCTGCCAGATACTCTCAGAGAGCATTAACTATTGTCTGGGATCCCAAATGCAGAAAGTAATGATTTTCCCACAAGAGTACCTTCAAGCTTTACAGCCAACTTTTAAAGATTTTCACAAGAGATATGGCTAGCATCTGAAGCTGCCAGGTGTTTTTGACAGTCATGGTATTGATGTGCATAACCTTTGTTGGCCGTTTGCTTGAACGTTACCAGCACTTCCTTCAATCTCATCTCATTCAAACAGGATTGGCGATTCGGAAATCCTATCTTCAGGCGAAGGAATTGCAATGTGCCTAGCTGTATCAAATCGCATTTCGCAGCAAATTCTAAATGTTCGGATTCGGATTCGGATTCAAACATTTGGTCCCTTTTATCGACCTCGGCCATGAAAGTTCGGATGCGTTTCTCGCGTTCTTTCCAGATGGCTACGGTGAGCTTTGTTAGTAGCATATAAATTGGGTTTCAAGGAGAAAAGGATGGATAACTTTCGATGTAGTTGGTTAGGACGCCAGGAAGGCACGTTCCATCGAGCGTGTGCTTTTCGCCCTGCATTGTGATCCGCTCAAATACTTCTTGACCCAGGCCTTGACGATTGTGGGGATTTTGAAGCCTTTCCGACACCTTTGCAGCTGCTTGCGACCTTTGCCGACTATGATCAGCTTCAGGGCTTCTTCAAGTACTTTCTTTTAGTTTGGGCAACTGCTGTCTGGGGTCGTCGTGCTATTAAGACCGATACAACCCTTTGGCTCGGCATTGGTGTTACGTTCCGTCTGAAAATGAAGAATATTCATCGCAGTTTTGGCAGCGGCTTCTGACGGTGTAGCCATTCTAATCTCTTTTATATAATTGGAGTTTGGCAGAGACTCTTTGAAACCTTTCAAAGGTCGAACATCGCCGAAAAGACGGGAGAGACAAGGGAGAGGACCTTTGAGGAAACACGTGGGATGGCAAACTCGGCATTTCCAGCTTCTTGTGAGTATAGTGTCGCGAGAGCGTCGCCCATAGCGTCGATATCGTAGCACTGGATCGGTTTCTTTGATGATTCTAACATTTTGATAGATATTAAGCTGTGTAGACTGACTGATAATAGTGTTCCTGAGTGTAGTTTTGAAATAGACACGAATTGCGAGATTAATCTGCTAAGATTTTGAGATATTCTAAGTGCTAGTGTAAGGGAATGGCGAGGAGGGCCAATACAATGCTGAACGTAGATTGTAATTATAATAGCAGATTTGACTGGCACTTTTACCCTTTTTCACAAACAATCTTGCGTGTCGAGCAAGCTATCAGCGCGAGTATAATACTTTACAAGCGGCTTATAGTGTAGCAAAAGAACAAAAGAGGATTAAATCTGATATTAAACTTATTCTGCAATGCACTTGTTTAGATATAGTATAGGCGGTTGGCGGAAAGTTGGCTTCGAGACTGTTTACTAGACTATCGATAGCTAGTGTGAGGCTGACAGCATTTTTAAAGTCATATTTAAGTAAAATAATATGGGTGACGCAGAGAAGCATAAGAGTTCGGAGTGGTTTTAGAAGTTAAATTGCCGATAGGTGAACTAGCGGGCCTCTTAGCAGTCGAAGGCGGCATGGATTCCATTTTGTGATAGGGTTCGCGGTCGGTCGTGAATACCGATATGGTATGTGTTTTCTTGGACGCGTAGAGGTTGAGAGTGAAGGTCGACTAGTAGGTGAAGAGGTTTTCCCATCCCTTTCTTGAAAACCGATGGTAGCATTAGCTTGATGACCAAAAACGAGCATGAATGAGGCTGGAGATAGATACCTGCCTCGTTACCAAAAGGTATCTGTATGTTAGAGAGAAGATATTAAAATTGTCAACCAAATCATAACCCAAGGGTGGTTTTTGATGCTGTTTATGCAAGCTGTTTGTTTTTATCGGGATTGTTGGTCTAAAGAGCTTGAAGGTGGAAGATGGGAGAAATATTTTTCTGTGTCCTGTTGTTGATATAGACGGCTCCTAGGCCCAGCTGTAAGGAAACAGTTGAATATTTGAACCTAACGCAATACCAGACTTGAAGAAACTTCATCACTCCCGTAGCATAGAAGCCACTCCAGCTGTTGCTGTGGGAAGACTCTGTCACTAGGGTTGTCCCTCTGTCTGGTCTGGGATTCTTGGGGTTTGTATTTTGGAGGCGTGCCCAAGTTGGTGACGAGGAGATTCGACCATAAGTTTCTTGGGTGGTAGGGGGAGCCTGATAATGAGTCTATTGGGTGCAGTTAGAGTAGATTTTTCCATTGTGATGAGGATTCGATGAGCCCCTGGAACCAATTTTGCAACTTAAGACTGGAGGAGGTAATAAAGTTATTGAATGGATGGAGATGAAGGATGTAGAGTTGCAATAAAAGACCTGGAATAGAGAGACTAGAAGTAGGATATGTCTTTTGATGTATCGGCATAGAGCAGTTTGTATACATGCAATGGAGAGCAGAAGGAATGGATTAAATATGGAAGTTATGCCTTGGGAGGAAGAAGCAGTAGCCTAACATTTCGAAGCTAGGGAAACTAGGGAAAGAAGGGTTGCATTGAGAGAGTGCAATCCATCCTACTGCTAGAGACCTCAACCATGGAGTGCGACTCGACCTCGTCACAAGAGTGCAATTGAGAGTGGAGCGTGACATCGGGGTGGTCTGTGTGCAGCCGTGCGGCTCTCTTGTGTTGCCACTCATTCCATGTTGCACCAATTCCGCGTTCAGCTGTTGCATTTTGGTTTCACATGACGTGCCTTGGTGTACGCCTACGCCGCAGTAGAGAAGAGCACTGAGAATGGCGGGGCATCGACGGGCCACCAAAAACGACATGTCTTGGTCAACAATTTCTTAATAGGAAAGACCCTGCCTGTCAAACAAAGCTAGTCCGATAAACCCGCCTAAAAGAGAAAAAAAAAAAAAAAAAAAAAAAAAAAATTTTAATTTTTTGCAACACCAACGTTTGGACAAAGCCGCTCTGTAGGACTTAAACCACCTCTTCTTGCTCTACCCTTCTTCCTCCTTCTCACTCCACCTCTTCTTCTACCCATTTTTATCTTCTTTCACTTGTATTCATACTCCTCCTTTTTCATAAAATATTTAAAAAAACCACCTATCTTATACCTTCAAGATGGCAGACGAATTGTATGACGGTGCCGTTGGTATCGATCTGGGTATGCTTCTTTCTTTCGAGTGCTGGTGGAGATGGATAGGCCCCGCTAACTTTTTTTCTTTCTCGTAGGTACCACTTACTCCTGTGTCGCCGTCTACGAAGGCAACGGTGTCGAAATCAGTTAGTACCCTTCGATAGTCATCTCGATAATTGCATTGACCTAACAGCTATATCACTTTCGCAGTTGCCAACGAGCAGGGAAACCGTGTTACCCCCTCCTTCGTTGCCTTCACTCCTGAGGAGCGATTGATCGGTGATGCCGCTAAGAATCAGGCTGCTTTGAACCCTCGAAACACTGTCTTCGATGCTAAGCGTTTGATCGGTCGACGATTCGACGACCCAAGCGTCAAGAAGGATGTTCAGACTTGGCCTTTCAAGGTCATTGACCGGGAGGGAAATCCCTTCATTGAGGTTTGTAGATGTGACTTCTTGTGTTTTTAGTTAGAAAAAATTTTCATTGGCGATCAGAGGACTAACATGTTTGAATGATGTATAGGTTGAGTACCTCAATGAGACCAAGACTTTCTCCCCACAGGAGATCTCGTCCATGGTCCTTGTCAAGATGAAGGAGATTGCTGAGGCCAAGTTGGCCAAGAAGGTTGAGAAGGCCGTCGTCACCGTCCCAGCCTACTTCAACGACAACCAGAGACAGGCTACCAAGGATGCTGGTGCCATCGCTGGCTTGAACGTTCTCAGAATCATCAACGAGCCCACTGCTGCCGCTATCGCCTATGGTCTCGGTGCTGGTAAGAGCGACAAGGAGAGGAACGTCTTGATCTACGATCTCGGTGGTGGTACTTTCGATGTCTCCCTCTTGAACATCCAGGGTGAGTAAACTCTAATGACATCAAAATAAATGGCGTTGAAATTAATGGAATTGGCGCAGGTGGTGTTTTTACCGTCAAGGCTACCGCTGGTGACACCCATCTTGGTGGTCAAGACTTCGATACCGCTCTCTTGGATCACTTCAAGGCTGAGTTCAAGAGGAAGACCAAGATTGATATCAGCGACGATCCGCGTGCCCTCCGACGTCTCAGATCTGCTTGCGAACGTGCCAAGCGTACTCTTTCCAGCGTCACCAACACCACCATTGAAATCGACAGCTTGTCTGGTGGTGAGGACTTCAACACTACTATCACCCGTGCTCGTTTCGAGGATATCAACGCTGCCCTTTTCAAGAGCACCATCGACCCTGTCGCTCAGGTCATGAAGGACGCTGCCTTGGATAAGGCCCAGGTTGACGAAGTTGTGCTTGTTGGTGGTTCTACCCGTATCCCCAAGGTTCAGAAGCTCCTCAGCGACTTCTTCGATGGCAAGAAGTTGGAGAAGGTAAATATATAAAAATACTCACCAATGGAAGATTTTGAAAGAAGTGTGTTAATTGAAAATAGAGCATCAACCCCGACGAGGCCGTCGCCCACGGTGCCGCCGTCCAGGCCGGTATCCTCTCTGGAAAGGCTACCTCCGAGGAGACCGCCGACCTCCTCTTGTTGGATGTCGTCCCGCTCTCCCTCGGTGTCGCCATGGAGGGCAACATCTTCGCCCCAGTTGTCCCACGTGGCCAGACTGTCCCAACCATCAAGAAGCGTACCTTCACCACCGTTGCCGATAACCAGACCACTGTCCAGTTCCCAGTCTACCAGGGTGAGCGTGTTAACTGCGAGGATAACACCTCCCTCGGAGAATTCACTTTGGCTCCTATCCCACCCATGAAGGCCGGAGAAGCCGTCCTCGAGGTCATCTTCGAGGTCGACGTCAACGGTATCCTCAAGGTTACTGCCTCTGAGAAGTCGACAGGTCGTAGTGCCAACATCACCATCTCCAACGCTGTTGGCAAGCTCAGCACCACCGAGATTGAGAAGATGATCGACGATGCGGAGAAGTTCAAGAACTCCGACAGCGAGTTCTCCAAGAAGTTCGAGGCTAGGCAACAGCTGGAGGCTTACATCTCGAGAGTCGAGGAGATTGTCAGCGACGCAGCGATCACCGGTAGAATCAAGAAGGGACAGCAAACCAAGATTGAGTCCGAGTTGAGCGACGCGATGGCTCAGTTGGAGATTGAGGACTCCACCGCTGAGGAATTGAAGAAGAGGGAAACCGCCCTCAGGAGGTTGGTTACCAAGGGTATGTACCTATTCTAACCTCTTACCACTGTCTTAAATCCACATGCTAACTTTTATGCTTTACAGCCATGTCCACCCGTTAAATTTCTATAGAATATTGACCATTACCGCGGCAATGGAGAGAAGAGATGAGCCTTGCTGGTGTTTTTTTGAACTTTTCTTTCCACCTACATATTGTTCTAAGTTGTGTGGGGAGAGGGGGAAGGTGTAATATGAGAGACGACGGAAAAGTTTTCGTTCCCTTTCTTTCTCTTGTTTCCTTTTTTTTTATATTGTGGTGCCTGGGTTCCTAACGTTTCGTGTCATGGCTACGTGTGGGAGAACTCTCTTTTTTCCTATTTCCTTTGTATAAATTTACAAGAAGATTGCATGACTATCCACTACCATCATTCTTCCAGTCTTCGTTTTCAGTGATTCCATTAATTCCGTAAGCTTACAAAGTGATATAGACTGGCAGGGGCAGGCTTATTTAGAGGCTGAAGAGAGGAGGTTATAATAAGCCCACGATGTTTTTTTGATGTAATCCATCTCTTGGCTGCGGGCTTTGTCCGTCCAAAAACAGCAGTGCGATTCGAGACCAGGAAAGCTAAAGCATTCGAGTCCTAACTCAAAAAGTGAACAGACTTTGAAACCAAAGAAGGCCTAGCCCAGGCGATTTTGTATTCATCTGATGTTTATTTTGTGTCTGGACAGGCTAATAAAGAGTAATGATCTGAACATGTGCTTGTCGGTGGTTGGAGGTAGGTAATATTATTTGGACCCGAGAACCAGGGCTGGTCAGGGCGGATCTGAACAGAGACATCTTGATAGCGTACCTAGGAAATTACTTCACTTTTCCATCATCACTATCGCCATCGTCGTCCCCGCTATTGTTAGCGAAGTCGTACATCGTATAAACCAAAGTCAGTTTCGTTTTCATTTCTTCTTTCTTGATCTCTCGCTCAATCAGCGGCTGTTTAGACCCATCTGCTTGCCAAGACCATTCCTTGCCAGGGCCAGCTTCCTACCGTTGACAACCAACCTCATCCTGCATTATTACCTAAGATTCGATTCTCTCCATCCATTTTTCCTCTCTGTGCCTCTTCTTCACTTTTATTCTTTTTGTCATACAGCTGATAGTAGTTATAACCATCAATCATCGACTTTTTAGCGGGTGCAATTGGACTCTTTCTTTCTTTCTTGTTTATTCTGATCGTTCTGCGATTTTCATTCGGGGAGCGGGTTTTCCGTGTTGAGACTTGAAACGTTTACGTACACACACCCCGAACGATTCCGCGACGACGAAGAGGGTGCACGCAGACACAGACGAGCCCGCCCCGACAGGGAAGGAGTTCCTTGTAAAAATCCAGAAAGAGGAATACAGAGCTCTGGGCATCTTGAACCAGGGAACAGGATAACTGGAGATCTTGTGCTCCTTTCTTTTCTTTTGCACGATTTCTTTCCACCCCGAGCTCGAGTCTCGGAGATTACAGCTTACATTACCTGCTGCAACCGTCACCACGAAATCCCATTCCAGTTTTTACCCATTACGAAAAAAAACGCGATTTAACTAAGCTGGCTAGGTGATACCAGCGGGAAACCTAGTATTTTTTTTGGCGAACAAGGTCCCACGGTACGATGTCTGGGCAGCAGCAGAATGGAACTGCTGCTGCTGTCACTACTGATGGTGGGGTTATAGTGATGAATGGTGGGGGGGTTGGGACAGCTGGTACAGCTGGTACGTCGACATCAGCGATTGAGAACGGGAGGGAAGGGGTAACTACCACTACCACCACCAATACATCAATACCTACATCCACACCATCCCCACTACAACCCTCGAAAGCAGCTCCTGTAGAAGAAGAGGAGCCAGAGCTAGACGACTTCGGACTACCTGTTTTCAAACCGGTGATTTCGATACATCTCGATAGTTCTGATGACGAGGACGAGGATGTTGGACGGAAGGATGATGAGGTCGATGTTAGTTCTAGGACGACGGGGAGTCCTGTGAGAGAAGTTGAGCTTGAGCTTGATGAGAGGGATGGGGAGGTTATGGTTGGAGAGAAGATACTGGCTGGAGCTGTGGGGGTTGTTACTATTGCTGCTGGAGCTACTTTTGATGGGGGGAAGAAGGAGGAGGGGGGTGAGGGCTCTACGGTCAAAGATAAGGTGGAGGAAGCTTCGGCCACGGCACACTCGAAGTCGATGGAGACGCCTGCTACATCTACACCTGTACAATTAGCTCCGGTTACGGTTGAAGAGGCGCCAAAATCTGCCAAGGCTGTTCCAGAGACACCAAAGGAAGTCCAGGCGGTGCCTGAGGAACCGAAGGAAGTCAAGAAAACCACGGAAACCCTCGAGAAGATCAAAACCGAACCTCTAAAGGAGACTGCGAAGACCGACCCTCCTCCCAAAGCGACCTCGCCTGTATCCCCGCCCAAACAGGAAGAACCAGAACCCCTCTCCGATATAAATGATCGAACCAACCCCACTAGTCCAACATCAAACCCCCTTCATAACCGAAATATATCAAAAAGTACTCTCGACGCTTCGCTTCTCTCTCCTGCACCAGATACACTTCCTAAGATCACAAAAGATCAAAAGGAAACCGAACAACCGGCCCCACCTACAATATCCTCCTGGTCGCACCAGCAATCCGCCCCTACTGAACCTAAAGATGAAAAGGATGCTTCTCGTCGGTCATCCGGTGAATGGCAGGAAATGCCGGCTTACGCACCTTATGATATTTACAATGATGACGGGAAGTTGATAGCCAAAGAATATCATTTCTCAGACGATGAGAATGAAAAAGAGGAGGAGGACGGTGTTGGTGGCGCTTCTAAGGGGTATACTCGCGTCCAGATGGATGAAGATGCGCAGTCTGCCACATCAATGGATGATAACACTGGTTATTTATTCAAAGGAGATGAAGATCTGGATGCAGAGCGGAATCCACTGTCACAGTTGGAAACTACGAAAGATTTATTGACTGAGGGACAGAGGATTGCGTATGTTGGACTGTGTAAACTGTGTATGGTTGATATGCGGATGGAACTTGAGAAGTTCGTGGGGGTGAAGAAGAGTTGGGTAAAGAAAGGGGTAGGGATTGGGAGGGAGCATATGAAGATGTGGAGTCAGATTGTGATGGTGAGGTTGTACAAACATATGGATATTAGTCCCGATGGTGAGTAATTATAGTTCCCATTATTACGGGAGCGATGGTTGTGCTGACGGGCTTTGGTAGAACAAATCATGATCGAACAGCTTTCGGAACACGGTGTTGTCGCATCGGATCTTACGCCGACTTTGATGAAGAATGCACGGGTTAAGAATCCCATGGCTGCTGAGGACCTAAGATCACCACGAGATTCGATGTCGGTTTCGCAATCCTCGGAGTTGAAGGCATCATCTACGGGCTCTTCACCAAGCGCAACAAGGAAAAGCTCACTCGGTCACCGTGACTCCGGAGATGGATACTCCTATGGCCAACCAGGACCCCCTGCCTACGAAGAACATATGAATGACGAACTCCCTGCAGTTAGAACTCCTAGTCAGTTACCGGATTCAAAAACTTTGGATATCGATATTAGGTGGACGGTGCTTTGTGATCTCTTCCTAGTGTTGATTTCAGACAGTGTCTATGACGCCCGGTCTAGAGTTCTACTAGAACTAGTTGGAAAGCATCTTAGTATATCCTGGATCGATATCTGCAGGTTTGAGAAGAAAGTTACGGACGCTTTGGAGATGCAGGAAAGTGCGGCGCAGGATTGGAAGGATTCGGGTATTGTCGAGGATCGTGCGAGACGGGCGAGGAATAAGCGGTATGCTATGATGGGCCTTGCGACGCTTGGTGGTGGGTTGGTTATTGGATTATCGGCCGGTTTGTTGGCACCGGTTATTGGTGCCGGTCTTGCGGCTGGGTTTACGACTATTGGGATTACTACTACTGGCGCTTTCTTGGGCGGTACCGGTGGCGCGGCGTTGATTACTACTACTGCTGCTGTTTCGGGCAGTGCGATTGCTGGGAAGGCGGCGGGGAGGAGGACGAAGAGCGTTTCGGTGTTTGAGTTTCGACCGTTGTACAACAGTAAGAGGGTGAATCTTATTGTGACGATTAGTGGGTGGATGAATGGTAAAGAGGACGACGTGAGGTTGCCGTTTTCGACGGTGGATCCGATTATGGGAGATATTTATAGTGTGTCATGGGAGCCGGAGATGATGCAGAGTATGGGTCAGACTATTAATATTCTGGCGACGGAGGTATTCATTTTCTTCCAGATTTTCTGGGGTTCTGGGGAAGGGCTTGCTGATAATGTGTGTGGGAGTAGGTTCTTACGCAGTCACTGCAGCAGGTGCTTGGTAGTACAGTGCTGATGGCATTGATGGCATCGTTACAAGTACCGTTGATTTTGACGAAGTTGTCATATTTACTCGATAACCCATGGAATGTCTCGCTTGATCGAGCGTGGGCTTCCGGACTCATTCTTGCGGATACATTGATTCACAGAAATCTCGGTGTCAGGCCGATTACACTTGTGGGTTTCTCGTTAGGTGCGAGGGTTATATTCTCGTGTCTGATGGAGCTGGCGAGGAGGAATGCACATGGGTTGGTGCAGAATGTATATATGCTTGGAAGTCCGGTGGTTGTGAATCATGATGAGTATATGGCTATAAGTGGGGTTGTGAGGGGACGGTTTGTGAATGGGTATTGTACTAATGATTGGATATTGGGTGTGTATCTTCTTCCCTACGAATTGCTTTTCTTGGTGGTTTTATAAGGGGCTAATGGGTTTTGATATTAGGGTACCTTTTCCGAGCGACTTCTGGTGGCCTTGGAAGGGTGGCCGGTTTGGCACCGATAGAGGGCATTCCGGGTATAGAGAATTTGGATTGCACGGAACATGTCATTGGACATATGGCTTACCGAACTGCGATTCCGAAGTTATTGAAGATATTGGACTGGGAGATGTTATCTGAAGAATTTACGGAAATCGAAGAAGCTGATCCAGATCAATTGAGAGAAAGGCAGATCGAACTTATCAGTGAGATTGAAGCTGCAAGAAAGGAGTTGGAGAAGGAACCTTCGAAGAGGAAGTGGGGGTTGTTTGGGAAGAATAAAGATGTGGCGAAGAAGGCGGAATGGGAGGTTTATAGTGAAGAGAAAGGCAAGAATGGGGATGGAACTGCGGCGGGTGACGTAATTAGGGATGGGGATGTGTTGGATGATAGGGATAATGTCCTATTTGATGTTGAAGCTATTAGGAGAGAGTTGGCATTGCAGGAGGTGGAGGACAGGGAAAAAGCCAAGGAAGAGAAGGAGGAGGTTGGAAATTACTCATATGGGACACCGAAGATTGGGGGTGCTACTGGATCGCCGAGTATTGCTACTCCGACATACGATTCCATGGCGGATTCGATCAATGTGGTTAAATCACGACCGGGAACTGCGAAGGGGATTGCGACGCCAAACTCTGCAATCGGTGGGAAGAGTCCAGCGGGGACTAAGAGGGGTTCTAGAACATTCAGTTTTGGAATCTTTGGAAGGAAAGGGAGTGAAGATAAAAGTCAAAATGCGTCGAGGAATTCTTCGCATGTGGATTTGAGTAGTACAAACACTACCACTACTACCACAGGAGGATATGGAAGTCACACACCTGCTATTACTGCTGGATCGTCGCTGGATCTTACAAGAAACAGTTTACAGAAGAAGAGGGATAAGAGAGGAAGTTCGGGGAGTTTGGAACCTAAGAGTCCATGGGCGGGGTATAGTTATGAAGATGAGTTTGGACATGATGAAGGGAAGATTCAGATGACTTTTGAGGATGAAGGTGGTTCGCCGCCGTTACCGCCGCCAAAGAGGGATATTGGGTCCTCTGGAGGAGGAGGGAGAAGGGCGGTTAGTTATTGGGGACAGACGAGCTCTAATTCTGGGGTTGGGCTTGGGGTCCGAGGGACTTCTCCTAGTTTAGGGGGTAGTGGGGGTAGTAGTCCTAGAGTTTCTTATGATGGACGGAGTGAGTGGAGTAGTGGTGGAGGAGGAGGGGGCGCGTTACCGGTGTTGAATAAGGCAAGTGCGGGAGTCCCAGCGAGGAAAAGTAGTTTGGGATATTATGCTGCGCCGGGGTATCAGAGGAATGGAAGTGAGTGGGGGAATAGTACGCAGGGGAGTGTGGGGAGTGGACATGGGCTGCTTGGTGGGGGTGGGGGGAGTATTAGGGGGAAATCGGCGGGGAGGGAGAAGGCGCTGCCGAGTAATCCTTGGATGGAGGAGGATGAGGAGGAGTTTGGGAAAGAGAAGGAGATGACGTTGAGTTTTGAGTGATCGATACGCTTGGGACCTGGTGGTGCTTCCTTCCTCTTCTTTTTTTTTTTTGGAATTTGGGAGGCTAAGTTTGAGAGCGTCGGTGTATTCTTCTCCTCTTTGGTTCTCTTGGGATGATGATATTGTATATTCTGGCATTCATTTTTGTTATGGGCATTCATGGATGCCGGTTTTTGCGGGGACTAGGTTTTAGTATTGATGTCCATTGGGTTTATGAGACTATGCATGTTTAATGCTCTTGCCTTTGTACTCCTCTGTTTTTTGGCGTCCTAGAAAGCGGACTTTCGATCAATCCTGTAGCTACCGTTTTTCAGATAGCTGGCTTTACCTAAGTATTTACCTGGTTTCGTCTCATTTAAGGCTTTCTCTATTTCAGTTTGGGGAGTTGGTATTATTGGGAATGTATGTATGTATTACCAAATTTTTATGGCTGTGTGATTAAAGATTCGAACCTTTGAAGTTTTACTCAATTGACCACGACATTAGGATTTTGATTATACCGAATGATAGACTTGGATGTATACTCAAGTAGCTATACCCCGACTCGTAATTAGCCATTTTATTTGAGATTTGGGCAATAATAATAACAATCGATCTTAAAGGACTATATTGGTCTTGTAAGTAGGATACCGTAGTTGACATGAACGGATCTGGAGACTGATAGATCCATTTGGGTTTATACATTAAACAAATGCTAATGATATTTTATATATTGGGCCCACAGGACTATCATGGGCGTCATGGGATCCTCGGTAGCTTAAAATTGAACGTCGTCTTTAAATTTTGATATAATCCGGCGATAGGTAAGGAGGTTATATCAAATTATAGTCAACATCATAAGTCTGACCAGTTGGAGTATCGAAAGTTTAGAATATTATATTTGCCATACAACAGTGTTGCATCGAATCCTCCGAAGTCGAACTCGGAACTCGCCAACCAGGTCCCCATACCTACCGTTCGGGATACGTGTTAATTAGCCATAGCCATAGCTATTGCATTGACAATCACCAATAGCTTGATTTTCTGAGAAGAAACTGAGCAGATAGATAAATCACGGCTTACAACCTTCTCTATCCTCCTAACACCGACGACGACACCGACGGCATCATCAACACCAATTTGGCCGACCACGAGGCCAAAGATCCGTCTACATTGGTAAGTTTACTTAACTCCTTCGTGATAAGGTGTTGCATTTAATGCATTTGCACCGGCTTGATGCCGAAGACGGCTGGTGGAGCCGACAGCTGGCTGGCTTGGGTGTCCCAAATGGGTGTGCTACCCCACAGTTCGATCGCCTGCATGCCTGTTTGTGGTGGATCACCCAGCAGGGAGCAGGGGCCCCTCAATGTTGGCGCCCGGCCTGATATCATACCCCTCTATCTGCTGCTTGATCGGGGGAGATTTAATTGCCTTGCTATTCCCCGCAATTTATTTCCTCAACTCGAACTTCTTCTACGTCTTACACTCTTCTATGGTCTTTTTTCGAATTGCAGGCGAATAGTTTATTACCT
Source organism: Arthrobotrys flagrans (assembly GCF_004000055.1). NCBI lineage: Eukaryota > Fungi > Ascomycota > Orbiliomycetes > Orbiliales > Orbiliaceae > Arthrobotrys > Arthrobotrys flagrans. The sequence continues at coordinate 5,694,428 of NW_027137547.1, forward strand.
GCTCTCTCGAATTGATTCTTCGATTGCTAATTATTAGCACTTTTCACAACCCCAGAAATCATCCAAGCTGGCTAATAACAGCTGTTGTGGCGGAATGGGCGGAGAAACGAGATCTATGAGCGGTTCTAGCTACCCAGTGCTGGCAACCCAGCCTAAGGGTCAGCAGATCCGGGATATCTACCGTGATCGATTGCGACAGTTTACCAGCGGTGGACAGTACCAGGGCCAGAGTCTTCCTGAGTATGTACCCATTCCACCCTATCCGGGCTGTTATTCCGCTACAGCTGGTTAGATAAGAGCTTTAACGTGCTGACCGGTCGTAGAATGTACGATTCGGACCGCGAGGATGGCCACGATTACGTCCAGCTCGAAGTCTGGTCCGCGCCGAATATGGACCGACCAACCTTCAAAGAAGCCACCAACGCCAAATACCGTCCGGGCAAGAAGGGAGAATGGTTCGGTCCTTCTTGGTCTACCCACTGGTTCCGTATCCACATCACTGTCCCAGACCGTATGCAAGATAAAGAAAATATCGAATTCCGTTGGGACGCCGATTGCGAGTCCATGGTCTGGTCCGCAGACGGTTGCCCCCTGCAGGGCCTCACCGGCAGCGGTGAACGTACCAAGTGGTTGATCCCAAAGAACTGGGCTGACGGTCAAAAACACCTTTTCTACATTGAATTGGCGTGTAATAAGATGTTTGGAAATACTAATGGTATCCAACCACCTAATATGCACGCGTACTTCCACCTCCACGAGGCAGATATCGTGGTCCCCAACGCGGAGGCTCTTGCGTTGTATTATGACTTCTGGATGATCGGGGATGCAGCTAGGGAGTTCCCCGATGGATCCCCGGAAGCTCATGAGGCGTTACAAGTTGCCAATAGGATCATGAACGTCTTCGTTCCTGGAGATCAAAGTGGTATTACCAAGGGACGGGAAATTGCATCGGAGTATTTGGGAAAATTGAGGGATTCGCATAAGGTGTATGAAAGCGATAAGAAACCTGTTGTTTTTGCGACGGGACATTGTCATATCGATACCTGTTGGTTGTGGCCGTGGGATGAGACTAAGAGGAAGGTTGCGAGGAGCTGGAGTAGTCAAGTTGAATTGATGGAGAGGTATCCGGAGCATAGGTTTACTTGCAGTCAAGCGCAACAGTATAAATGGCTGGAACAATATTATCCACCATTGTACCAGAAAGTTAAAGAAAAAGTCAAGAGCGGACAGTTCCATCCTATCGGTGGCAGTTGGGTCGAGCATGATACCAATATGCCAAGCGGGGAGAGCTTGGTTCGACAATTCTTACTCGGGCAGCGATTCTTTGAAAGCCATTTTGGTAGCCGATGCGAGACATTTTGGTTACCGGATACCTTTGGGTACTCTGCTCAGATCCCCCAACTTTGCAGACTTGCGGGTATGAGTAGGTTCTTTACACAGAAGCTGAGCTGGAATAATATTAACGAGTTCCCGCATACTACTTTCAATTGGGTTTCGTTGGATGGGACGCAAGTTTTGTGTCACATGCCGCCTAGTGAGACTTACACGGCTGATGCGCACTTTGGAGATGTGAAGAGGAGTATGTCGCAGCATAAGAGTCTGGATCAAGATGTTACTAGTTTGTTGGTCTTTGGGAAGGGGGATGGTGGTGGTGGACCGACGTCTGAGATGTTAGAGAAGCTGAGAAGGTTGAGAGGGATGTCTGATACTAGTAGGTCTTTCTTCTCGTGTTGCTGTGGTTATATAGAGAGTTGCTGACTTTGGGGTAGTTGGGTTGCTTCCACGTGTTCACATGGGCGGTTCGGTCGACGACTTCTTCAGAGCTCTTGAGAAGAGGGTTGCTGAGGGTACTAACTTTGTTACCTGGTACGGCGAACTTTACTTTGAGCTTCATCGTGGTACATATACTACGCAATCCAAGACAAAGTGGCACGTTCGTAAGGGAGAATTCTTGCTCCACGACATTGAGTATGTTGCTACTCACGCTAGTCTTGCGAATAAGGACTACAAATACCCGAAGCAAGAAATCGATGATTTGTGGGAGAACATGTGTCTTTCGCATTTCCATGATTGCTTGCCTGGTAGTTCGATTGAGATGGTCTATCAGGATGCGGATAAGATGTTTGATGTTTTCTTTAAGAAGGGTCACAAGTTACTTGAGGACGCTCTGGCAGCTTTGGGAGTTTCTAAGACCGAGCAAAAGGGTTACCAGCCTGTTTCTATCAATACTCATGGATGGAAGAGAGGGGAGATTGCAACGGTTGGTGAAAAGGTGACTTTTGTTCAGCATGATGGGTTTGGAGTTGGCAGGGTGGTGAAGAATGAGGAGCCTAGGGTTTCTGTTAAGGAAGTTGAGACTGGAGTATTTGAGATGAAGAACCAGAGGTTTAAGGTTAAAGTTGAGAACGGGTTGATTACTAGCCTTTATGATACGAAGGTTGGCAGGGAGTTGATTCCTGCTGGGAGGAAGGCGAATCAATATGTTATCTTTGATGACAAGCCGTTGTATTGGCAGGCTTGGGATGTAAGTTCTCCCCTCTACTCTGCCTCTAATTATTCAGGAGATGTGGTTAACAAAGAGGTATAGGTTGAAGTCTACCATCTTGACCAACGCAGGGAGCTCGCGCCGGGCAAGGTATCGGTCTTGGAGAGCGGTCCGAATAGAGCCTCCCTGCTCATTGAAACTAAGATTAGCGATGTTAGTTGGATCAAGTCTACGCTTTCTCTTGACGCAGATATAGTTACGGATGCGAGTGTTGAGGATGCGTTGAGTTTGATTACGGTTGTGTGTGAGGTTGAGTGGCATGAGACGATGAAATTTTTGAAGGTTGAGTTCCCGGTTGATATTAAGAATACTGAGGTAAGTTTTTATTTTATGTTTTCATACTAAAGATCTACAAGGCAAACGGTGGGATTGCTGATGATTTGGATATTACGATTAGGCTTCTTATGAGTGTCAGTATGGTATCGTCCGTCGTCCAACCCACTACAATACATCCTGGGACATGGCCCGATTTGAAGTCTGCTGCCACAAATGGGCTGACCTTAGTGAATACAACTACGGAGTTGCAATCTTGAATGATTGTAAATACGGCTTCGCAGTTTCAGGAAACACCATGAGACTCAGTTTGATCCGTGCACCCAAGGCACCAGATGCGCACGCGGATATGGGACATCATACGATTAAATATGCTATTGCACCTCACGAGGGACCATTGGATCACCGCGTCATCCGTGCGGGATATGATCTCAACAACCCGGTTATTGTCGGATACACGGACTCAAAACAAGTTGCTGCAAAGGGGGTATGGTTGACAGGAGCTAAGGGTGTTGTATTGGATCACGTTAAACGTGGAGAAGATGATGAAGAATTTGAGAATACTATTGTTAAGAGGAAGGGTAGGAGTGTGGTCGTTAGGTTGTTTGATAGTTTGGGGGGCAAGAGTAAGGTGGGGATTAATAGCGAGTGGGAGGTTAAGAAAGTTACGAAGTGTAATTTGTTGGAGGATGATGAGGAGGAGGTTGAAGTAGTAGAGAAGGATGGAGTGTGGACGGCGGAGGTTTGGGTTAGGGCTTTTGAGGTTGGGACTTATAGGCTTTGGTTGTGAGGGGGCATTATATCTAGGTAGTAACTGGTGGTAAGTAGGTATGCTTTCTGTCTTTTTTCTATATATTTTTTAGGGCTTTCCCTCTCTCCTCAATTGCAGCTGTTATTGGGGGTGGGCATCTATACTGTAGCTAAGATTTACTAAGCTTCAGAGGCATAAGACAGGAAATGGAATGGAATTCTGAATTTTCTTTTTATTGGCCATTTTGATATTCCAAGCTCGACTATGTGATTGTACGCCAGGGTCTCATTCACTTGATCAACTTTGCAATTGCACCATATTATATAACGTTCAAAATTGTCATTTTTGCTACCTAAAGGGGTTTATCATAAGTTTTCAAATTGTCGCCTGCATTCTAAGAGAGAGGCCTTCGAAGAAAGCTCAAGGAGGAAATCGAACCGCGGGTAGTTAGGGTTAAGTGAAGCCGCCGACGTTTCTCAATCCTAGAGTTACACTGGTCTCGACGTCCAGCATCCCCAGATTCTAGAAGAAGTTCAAGTCTTTAGTAGACCTGTTGCATTTTGTACGTTGTCGGTGATCCAACAGTTGCTAAACGCAGCTGAACATAATTGGATAACGACTCAAACAGGAATGATACGGAATCCCAGCTCCAAAAGATTACATTCTCGTAAAAAGGATATCTCACAAAAGAGAACTACTGAAACAACCAAATTCCAAAAATCCTAGCATGACTACCAAATACCAAATGACGAATTTGAACTATAGAATGACGACGACTAGCTACGCAAATGCAAAATGCAATGCATGTCATAAGCGTCATGAGCTCCGAATGCGACAAGACAGCAATAATAAAAGAACAATATAAGGCGCGACCCCTCTGCCTACATAATAGAACAAATCAAAGAGCCTTCTACATAATCCATGCATGAACCATGCATTCCCTTGGTGATACAAAGAGTACAAACCTGGTACACGCAACCCTTGCATGAGTTGCAATTGACATTTTATGGGCTGTCACTTCGAGAACCATTTTTTTTGTCTGACTCCTCTAGTTTGCGCCAGATAGTCGCTAGAGGTGTACCGGAGGTAAGTTTATTCGGCGAATTGGTTTGATGACTCTGTTTTTTTGTGATGTTGACGTCAGAAGTTACGTCTTTCGATATTTTTAAATTTGAGGCGGATTCGTGGATGTTGTTGGATCAGAGCCCCTCATTCGCACTCGCCTCTGAATCCTTCGCTTCGATTGAGGGGTATTACCGCTGGCACTAATTTTGATGCTGTTTTGAATGGATCCTCTCTTTAAAATAAGGTCTTTTGGGGGGATTGGTGATGGTCTGGTAATATTGTTCCTTTGGAGGACGGGAGAGTTTGTAGGCGCTGCTGCTGTGGCGGTTGTATCTAGCGGTGGGAGTTTGGGTTTACGATGTAGGCATGGGCGAGGTATTGGTGGGATGAATGGTTGGGATTTGGGGAAGGATGGCAGTTGGAGGGAGATGCTTGGGGAGTTGGATTCCCCACTGGTGGGCGTGTCGGGGTTTGGGGGTTTGGTTTGGGATATACGGGGTTTTGGGGGGGTGGTCTTGGGGATTGAGCGGGAACGGGGGAGGGAGCCGCTGCGTTTGGGTTCATAGACTATTACAGTGCCTGGGACAAGGATTTTTGGGGAGGTTCTATTGGGGTGGGGAAGTTTTGGTAGAGGATTGGGATTATGGGAATTATTATTGCGTTTTCTTCGATGTTTTTGACGGAGATGTGGCCGAGGAGGAGGACGCCGTCTGTTCGGCGGATTATGGGGAATAGATCAAATCCTGTGGCTGTTTCGTCTTCGAAGGGGGTGAGTGACATTGTTATATCGCTCTGTATGCGGGAGAAGTTTAAAGCTACAAAAAAAGTTAAGAACTTATTTGTGATTGTGGCGAATAGGTTGGTGAGAGTTTTGTAGTCTAGTTGGATTTTTGAGGATTCTGCGGAGTCGAGCTTGAGAACTTGGGTAATGGTTTATGGGAGGCTTGCGGTGGTTAGGGAGCCTTGGGGGGGGGGGGGCTGGAGGTAGAAGATGGTATGCCAAATTTGATGTTGGAGGATGTGGTCTTCGAGTTTAGATTGGAGTTGGTCTTCTTCGAAGATTAGGCGGGCTTTTTGGCCTATGTATTTAAAATTAGTAACGGGATAAAAGTTAGTTATGAAGGCGAATGGGGACTTACCTGCGAGGCTCCCGAATTTGGTTTTGTGGTTTTGGGGTTCGAGGCTTAGATCTGCAAGCTGGGTTTGGAGACTTTCCACTTCGACTTTATGACTTGCATCCATCTTCTAGATACCGACTAAGTTTGATCTTTCTGGCTCTGAAAGTTCATTCTGGTGGTGTTTTTCCATGTGCTTGATTTTCTTCTCTAGCTCTGAGATTCGATCTTTAAGACCTTAGACTTAGACTCCTGAACTTTCGCTAGCACCGTTGGTGGGAGGTACTTGAGACTTCCCACAATTTCTCGGGATCCGAGTTTTAACAGTCGGTACGGTAATCGGCTCAACTTTCGAACTCGCTTTAAGTTTCTTCTGCATCTTCGAGTGTTCTTCCAAATATCCATCAACCAACTTCTCCACATCACTCGCACATTTTGAAATCCCAGAGACTTTATCACGTAACATCTTCCCATTATCTATAGTACCCCAATCCACATCTCTAAAGTGAGGTCTAGCACCGTTGCTACTTAATTTAGCAGTTGGATATATTTCCTCTGAGGTACTGTGTTTACGACTTCGACTACGTAGCGGAGAAGAATAGTTTTACTAGGAAGTTCGACGGGAGTACTCCAGCGTTGGGTGCAGAGCTGTGGTATTGGGGCATTTTGAGGGGTGGTTGACAAGGATGGGCTATGTTCTTGGTAGCAGGTTTGTGATATGATTTTGGAGTGTGATTGGTACGATGGGGCTGGGGTATTGGAAAAATAGTTTGGATGGTCTATGACTTTGTAGGCTGAGACAAAAGAGGAGGAGTAATGAAGAGGTTGGGAGGGCTTTTTGGGTTTGCCGGATATGTTACCCATTTTTCTTTTGATTTTAATATTCTTTGTGGCTGTTGCTTAGTGTGGTATTATAGTAAGAATTATTAAATTTGGTCCCGTACAAGATTTGGAAGATGAGGGGTTAGGTTTTTTTGCTGGCGTATATTTGAGTAGAAGTTGGTTGGTAGGTTTAATCGTTAAGTTTAGGAAGTGAAGAGATGGGAAGATGCTACATACAGGTGTATACGTATTTTGAAGATTGCAATGATAGAGAACAAGGTGAGGGACTCTCGTCCTCTGCAGTCTTCCTCTGCCCCTCTGTTTTAATTTCCTTCTCTCACAGGACAAAGACATGTCGACACATGATGATAGTAAGTCATAATTTGAGGTGGTGCTACTATATGGCATACGTAACATAGTTACAGAGTAAACTGCCAACGAATGAATTTGTGTGATTCTCTGATGGGAAGTTTAATGGAACGTCCAACTATACTAGGTCAAAGTATTCTGTGGATAACTAAGTTTACTTTGGTAACGCTGATTTTATATTTTTTAGGGTGTTCTGTTCCATGTGTTCTGTTCCATGTATTCATCAATTTTTTTATTTTGGATTTGGTGTTATACACCGTTAACGTTTTTAAAAATTTGTGTGTTTGTGGTCGTACACAAGTTGCCTCTGTGGATTCAACGGCTGTGAGACATGATGTCGAACTTGAATCGCAATGTTTATCAATCATCAAATTTAAGGCGTCCAGCACAAGGAGATATTCGGGTCTCAGAATCATTCTGTCGATAATCGGAGTTCTGAATCTGAAAGCTTTCCCTCAAATATACTCCTTCAAGGTTGTAACTCCGCAGATCTGGTGCTGTTTATAAAAGGTTGATATAGAGAATAACACAAGAACAGTGAACTATAATACTCAATAAGACACATTTGATATACTTCCATACTAGGTTAGGCTGAGCAAGGAAGAACATGATATGATTTCTGTTGCGACCGTTATTGTAAAGGTTAAACCTCACCGAGGGATATTTCTCCGAAATTTCGGGGGTGTATGTTGCAAAATTGTCTTATCCGCCATCGAGTGGCCTGGGATTATCTGCGTGGGCCCTGATATCAAGATTTCGAGCTTGTCAACGAATCTCATATCCGGAATCGGTTTGCACAGTTTCCCATCTACATGATGCCGCAAACACCCTTTAAAGCGATAGATAGGTATCATAAAACTGAAGTTTTTGGTATCCAACAGGAACTCTTCCCCGTAGCCGCATTGCGCAAACTAAAACGGAAGGCTAGTTGAGTGAAAACCGTGGAGAGGGCGTTCTAGTGTCGCAAAAAAGAAAGGATGTGGAAAAGTTTATTATGAATACGCCGCAGATTCTCCTCTCGGAACACTTTACAGATATTGACACACTGCGACTTGCGACATGAGCATGGCATTTAGACGTCAGAACTGCAACGATATTTACCCTGGTGGCGTCTTAATTTCGCTTCCGTTCTCGTGAGCCGATGCATGCATAAGGCTTGCAGATGTTATGGCTGATAGCACTAGGGTCTTACCAGACCACTGGGAACACTTCTAGGCTTCGATAATGTGTGAGCATTGGATTGGACCTCTTAGAAACAAAGTCAAACGGTCAACTGTGTATTTAAAAATACCCCGCGGATGATTTCAAGTTCCAAGAGTATTTACAATGCACATTTTTTATGTTACATGTTGTGCGCATAAATCAAGAGGAAATATTGGTGGCGTTGAGTAGCTCCTTGAACAGCCGCTGGTTTTATATGTTGTTATTCTAAATGGACAGTGATTGGTTCCCGTCGCTTCGAACCTGGACCTTCTAGAAAACTTGCTGCCTTCGATTTCAATGGCAATATACGCCACGAAAATAGGCAGCAAATCGATCGGTGAGCTTTGACCCAACTTATGCTGGGATTGAACGACGCTCGTATGTATGTAGGATTTGATCCGATCAAATGAAAGAACTTCAGCTCCAAAATTCTCAGGTATCTTGATGTATCGTAGTAGGAGCTTTACGCAATCGCAACTCTTTTTATTGGAGCGAATACATCCAGCAACGATAGTTCATCGGCGTCTTGTCGCAGCCGGAGCTGACATCGACTATCACGAGGAAGCATACGAAATTGTCGTCGACATCTATAGACGGCTTCCAATTATCCCGGGTAGACCCCAATGGCAAAATTGCAAAATGGCACCACCGAGTTGTGACAATGTTGTCCCGACCAAACATATTTGAGAATTGCTCTGGTATTTCGTGCGCACAGCCATAGCCATGAATCCGCTGTTGAACTCAAACTACACGATCGCGAAAGGGATCAGGACGCTATATGATCGTGACGCAATCGTGTTGGATCTGTTGTAATACATTTAGCGAAATCTAATCGAATAGTTTCAAATGTTTCCTCAAGCTTGTCGGCTTCGAAATACACTCAAAAACACGCATGAAGAACGAAGTCACTAGTATCGTCTGATCCCTGCAAAAGTTCTGGCAGTTCCGACCTGCTACATCACCACACCTCCTCTGAGGATTTCTCAGGATAACTTTTGAATACCGAGAAATTGTGATATTCAGAAAATGCGATAATGATGTTTGGGGAAAACTTCCGGTTAGAATCGCTTCTCTGAGACCCGTTGTATAATGTTAGGTTGACGCTAGATTAGATTCGTCCGCGAAGGTAAAGCACAGGGCAGAATTTGAGTTCACCAACTGGCAAATGTCAATTGGCCATTCGACAATGATTCCAACCAAGGTTAGTCAAGCATCCCGCTTCAAAAATACTTGTTTGGTAACATAGACATAGCTTTCTAGAAGGATTTCTAGTGTCACGAAAAGGTTTTCCGGGGCGAAAACTATCGCACTAATTGATAGACGTCTACCAGATCCCTTGAGCTTCAAAGAAAAGCAGGAGAAGACGCCTCAAGTCCTCAATAGAGCTGGAATATGCGTCGAATTAACTTTTACTGCCGCCGGTTATTCGGAATTCTGCAATGCTCTGACCACGCCTCGTCGTGTTTGAGCTAGCTTGCTAGCTGGGAGGGGCGGAGCCTCGTTGTGTTGGCAGTGGTAAAACAACACCAAAACCGTTATTAGAATTTTGCCGTGAAACCCAGCACTGGGTCTATCAGCTCTAGTATAGATATTTTGTATTGCAGTCGCCCAATCTAACCAGCTGGATCCTGGCTATGCCTCGGGGGCGCCGGCCCATTGACCCAAGAAGCCTTGGGACGGCTATCGATGCCGTCGAGTCGAGTGATATCACCCCTCGAGTTGTCGGATTTCAATCGATGGGGATCTAGCTTGGTCTGGTTGATAAAAATTCCATATGCATACAACCGCTTAGATTTTGTGGTATTGTAGTCACCCTTGACTTAGTGAACCGTTGGAAAACCGTTGGCGATTCCTGGAGTTTGGCGGTATCGGAAAATGATTGGATAGCAGAATCAGATTCGGAGTCGCTAGTGACATCCGCCAACTTGGCAGCGGCCAAGTACAGCTGAACCTGCCAACTTTAACTTCCGTCAATGCTCAGTGAGTCCCGACAAATGACTTGTAGATCCACATTACTTGATCGAGCATAACGGATTTTAGACATATCTGTAGCGAGAGCGAAGCCTTGCAGGGCACACTTAAGCGCAAAACTGGGTATATCCAACATTACACTCATGCTAGATGCTCGCCAGATGATAATCTATATGGGGTATATGGGCTCAGATAATCATGTGCGTTTAAATGACCCTTGCACCACATAATACTTTTTGTACTCGCCGCACGGTTTCGGATAGTGACGAGATCGAAGCGACAGCAAACACGACTTCAGCGTGTCGCCATTCCGATTGCCTGAAAAAAAAATTTTTTTTAAGAAAAAAACCTTTTGTAAGTGTACTACAGACACACGAGAAAGCCCGAGTTCGCCGCTAATTACGGATATCCGTACTTTATTTCCTGTCTACAACTTCCTGCTGTGGATATCCAAAACTGGTGTCACGATTAATTGGCACCTTGGGAACGCCCTCGTCAATCCAATACACCGGTAGGCTTTTCGGGCTATCATGGACGTCGACGCGAGCGCTCCGGGATGACGAAATTGAAGCAAAGACTATTACTGAATCGGCCTCAAACAACTCTGACTTTCCTGGCGTGCAGAAGGTGGCGATGCCGAAAATGGAAGAAACGGCTAAGCCAACCCTTGCAGGAAGCCACTGCAACACCGAGCTTAGCACGTTTCAATGATGTTCAAATTAAGCCTCAGCACCCATAATACCTGAAATCTTAGGCTTTGGAAGAACCGAATGTTTAAAATTCGATGACGACCATTTTTCCAGGTTCCGACGGGGGAAATCCCAACGGGGGTGGCCTGGGAGGCCTGTCTCCCATGCTAGATTTCTGTCCGGCCCACCACACATACCAGCCTTTCACCCCGATGTCTCCCAAACCTTTTCTATTGGTCCTGTCTAAGGATGCCAAAAAGTCGAATTTACAAAAAGAGCGCTTCACTGTCTTCAACTCGACGACTCGACTACAAATAAAATAGGAAAAAGAAGAAAAAACCACTACTGTCAATAGTCATGATGAATACCTGGTATATGCCTTAGGACTGACTACATGATATAATGTGATTCGATAATATGGTAAAGCGGCCGGTACGCCCGAGCACCATGGTATTCTCCCCGATATAACGGGGCCACCCCCATTTGTCGGTTGGCAGATTGGTAGCCTCCCCCGATTCTATTATATTTGAACCCAATTGGAGCTTTCCAAAGTTATCCTACATCAACATCTGTTCTGCGATTCTACCCGGTACCGAAAATTGTTCGCTGAAGCCATTCCACTATTGGGTCCTCCCTGTCCAAGCACTAGCCTTTCCTTTTTATTTCTTAGACATCAGGGTCGCACTTTTATGTTTCAATAATTTATCTATCTTCAACTTCTTCAAATATAAATATACGCTATCCTGTGGGACATATTATAGTCATCAACAATCGGGAGCCCATTCACGCTATACTACAACGAAAAAATAGCATAAAGATTTCGAAAGCATCTTAGCCTAGAAGCTCTCATACCCCATATCTTTACCTTATTTATACAGCAAGCCTTTCCACCCATCCCGCTTAAATGCAATCAGGATATTTTCTTGATCATCCAGCTAATTATGCTGGATACTCTACTCAATACGACCTCAACTACGAAACTTGTAACGAAGTACCTTATAGCTCTTCGCCTAAGTGGTTGCACGAAGCATCTTGCACATACCCATCACAATACTACAATATGTCGACTTCCAGAGGAGGAGAAACTTACGATGAGATTTGCGAATACTACTGCGTATGTTTTTAACTACTTAGTGACAGCCCAACCCGACACATAATATTAACTTGTTACGTGTTTTAGATCGAGCCTGGTTGCGGTATAATTCACGGAATTACTTTGCAAGACTATACGGCAGGAAAACTAAGCAAGAATGACATTCATCGACTTATCCAAATCAACACGGGGTTTCGATGTCCGGCGCATGAACCGACTTTGACTAGATCCAACGTACTCGTACAGTGGGAGATCCCGCCAGGAACATCCTTCAGCGAGTCGGTTCAACTTAGTCGGGATACAAAGACTCCTATTCTTTGTCCGGAAAAGGGATGCAGGCAGCATTTTAAGACGAGGAGCGAGTTCAAGAGGTGAGCCGAATATACCTGCCTATGTCGGTTTGGGAATGTAGGGCTAACACAACATCCTAAAATTCCAGGCATCTTGCTGGGATTTTTCGTCCATTCTATTGTCTACGAGGAAACTGTTGCATCGATGGTGTTCCGTGCCGCAAGGGTTTTGGCAGAATAGAAGAAGTGATCAACCATTTGAGGAATGAGAATGGGCAGCATCATGACGCGGTTCGCTACCGACCGGTAGAGGGCTGGGATTTCCGCAGAAAGACCCAAGAAGAAACACAGGAAGTTCTCGATGTAAGTTGCCATAACTCCCCTCTCCGATTCTATCTGGGTTGCTAACATTTCGCTTATAGTCTCTCGATTTGATTCCTTCCGAAGAGCTTTATTCATGGTACGGCCTATCTCGATACTAGATTCCTACCCAAGGGCGTCGACGGCAGACTACACCTTCCCTTACGATTCACCACAAAAACTAAAAAAAATGGCACAAGACTTCATCGTATTACCACAACGGCACTGTCATCAGATAAAATTCATTATTTAGCGACGGAGTTTCTTTGCAGCAAAGTTCCTACATCGATTTGATAGCACCTGCGAATGGAACGAAAAAGAGTGGAAACGACCAAATTTAAAGCCATTGGAGGCATTTCGTCCGCAATGGAAAACAAGTTGGCATAACGGCCTCAACAAATCTTTTTTTTTCATTTTCATATCTGTGCGCCATGTTTGCTTTCGCTTTCTATATCCCTTGCATTTCTTCTGTCAATTTTGCCTGGATCATTTTTTTTTGCTTGGTTTTAAGTTTCTTCGTTGAGCGTTCGTGTTACCACATGATTTTTCTCTTGGTTAAATTTGTTGCGGCCGGATATTATTTGGATAGGACTGGCTTCTATAGCCGTGATAGTGTTAGATTTTTGCAGCTTATATTCAACTTTCTAGACAATCTTAATATATATTACACATACATATATATATACAGTGTACAGTTCTTTATACTTATTGCAGATTCTGTGCCTCACCGAATATATTTAATGCAAATACTTAAATCATAAGGATATCGTGTTTCCAGAAATAATTCAAAATAACATAATAAATGTAAATTTATATGCGTAAATCAACATTCACTGGCGTTCAAAATAACACATGCGCAACGAATATAGCACCAAAATCCCAATCTCGGGTCCGTACGCGCAATTCTAGGATGATTGCGCTTGGTTGAACATGATATCATTTAACTTCTACCTCCACGACCTAATTATGGCAAGGAGACCAATTAACAGTTTTGACGGACTTTACTTTGCTATGTAGTTCTAATTCGGGAGGTCCTGATCAACGAAAGCGCGAGCTCTTTCTTGACTCAATTGTAACATTGACTATTGGATGCATGTTCTTGCATATCGAAACTATATCGGCCCACCGGCGTAGATGCTTTTCATATAATCCGGAAGGTTTGGCTGGGAGCCTGCCCTGACAATCCCCAGAGACGACCCTGTTCTGATTGCCAATATCCCAGTTCGATGTGTCCGCGAATATCGGGTATATCGTCTCTTAATAAGCTTTACAAGTAAATATCCGCAGAGATAAGAAGCATAATTGAGCTGAAGAAGTGGATCTAGTGGGGCCATACACGACATTTTACTAAAAGGATTATAGGCTAGGTGTCGATGAGTCACGTCTTTAACTAGACGTAATTCCGGATTATCTTAAGATCTTAATGCGGAGCTTGCACTCGCCATATCAAAGCGCGCGCTATTAAATAATTCCGAAATTATATACTTTGTGTGCCACAAACTTGTACAAAGTTTATCAAGACGATGCCATAGTTGGGTCACAACATTGCATTCGGGTGTATCCCTTGCAGATATCACAGTTACCCAAAACTGGCAACTACAGTCTTCATTTGCGTTTATGATCGTTAGATATATCCTGTGAAGGGACCTAGGGTCTCCATAAACAATACAGGGTACTATTGTCGAATGATTCGAGTTTCTGTTTTCCAAAAACATTGACAATCCACAAGTTCGAGTGTGGATGTGAAAGGTTGAGACCTGGCCCTCGAATTCAAGTATATTCTAGATCCATTCGTGCTGTCACATGTGGAGCCAGGCAATTCGGAAGGCTGACTGCTGGGTCTAGCCGTTAATGTGAATCAGGCCCGTCTTTTACTGTCAGATCATTAGTCTCTTTCAGAAACAGGTTATATATAAAAGAAAGGTCACACCTGCCGGATCTACCGTTCCGATCTTAAGTTTCCAAGGGCATGATGCATGATCAATCTTAGTTAATGGTAATGTACCCACATACAAGGGGTCATGCATGCCACCCCAGTGTCACTTATTGTTTTTGGATTTTGCGGATTACAACAGTCTCAACACAAAAACATCTTAATCAAAATACAAGATTTTATTATTCTGAGACCTGCAAAGACTAGATATTATTATTACATAAAAACATATATTATAAAATTAAATGGAAATAATTAACTCTGGTGAAGTTGTGAAACAGCGAGCTGGTACGGGCGGGGCTGCTGCAATTTGGGCGTTCACAACACAACTGCTTGCGTAGCTGCTTACCAGCCTGCTGGCAGGCAGCTTAGTAGTCTGGTACACAAGCTGTAGATCGGCCTGCAGTTATATTGTAAACCAGCTTACCCGCATCGGTCAGCTGTTTCGCGACTTCACCAGAATTAATTTTATACTATTGTGGTGAAGGAAGAATGCGTACGCAGATTCTTCTTAAACCTGGGATTGATTTATATAGTTCGTTACATTTTGGGTGGTCAACACAACCTAGCGCGCTCTGCTTTCTGCTTATAAATTGACTTCTGTCTGTCCTCGAGAGAAAGGGGCATCCCTTTCCTCTACACCTCACTCCCACCTAACATGCTTATGCTTAGACGCCGTTACTTTCCTAGCCATTCTGTTGTTTGTGCCTTTCGTTCCTTTTTGTTCCTTCGTCTATTCTAGTTCTAGCTATGACCTTTCGTTCTTGATTTGCTCTTTGTTCTTTATTATATATAGATATATCGTCCTATTCTATTCTATTCTACCTACCTGCCTACCGCTAGGTATCCCCGTTGCCGCTGAGTCCTGCTATTCCTGCGTACCGCTGGTGGGCCAGTCTAGGATTGTCTGGTTGTCTCCCAGAGACTAGTTTCTACCTTACACTATATGTTCTTATATAATAATATCTAATCTTTGTAGGTTTCAGAATAATAAAATCTTGTATTTTGATTAAGATGTTTTTGTGTTGAGACTGTTGTAATCCGCAAAATCCAAAATGAAGTGACACTAGGAGTGGTATGACCCCTCGTATGACCCCACCCCTCGTATCAGCCGGCCATTATCAAAGATATATCAATTCGATCAGCAAGTAAGGCTTGATATATATAACCTCACCGCTCAGTATTTCTTGACTTCTTCGACTGAGAACCCCATTTGTATTTGGGGATTTTGGAACGTATCCTACACAACTCAGTCTAGCAAAAGTATGAATTTTACTGTTAAATTAACATTTTCTTATTATCCCCTGCCATGTCAAAATTCAAGAAGTTTATCTAAGAGAAATCTTTGGCTCATGGAACGGGCTTGGGAGAGTTATTTTTTTATTTTTTTATACTCAGCTCACCAAAGCTTCATATCGCCTGAAGTTTTCCCGAGGAAGATTATAAGACGGAATTGCCTAGGACAATGTTTCGTGAAATTTGAGCTAGCGGTGTTCGTTATGTCACTACAACAAGCATAGTCGTCGTTAACCTCACGAAGTTGATATACAATTTAGAACTCCCGTTCTAGGTTCTTCAACAATTGATATCCTTGATCAACAGAGAAGCTACACAATAATACTAATATACTATTCGATTGTAGTAGGCAAATTTCCTCCAACCTTGTAACCAAAGGGTAGTGTATCAACATGCAAGTCATATGAAGAAGAGAGATAGACAGTTTTCTGTTTTCACGTAACCAACAAAATATTTTTTTGAAACTAGATCTCTTGTTGTATCGTTGCCAAAATCTCTGATCTCTTGTGGTTGAAATTACTACTACCTACTTATGGCGGAATTATGGGGAGAATGACTGTTGGATTCCTAAAATTGTACCAATCTGTTCAAAAGAACATTCTAGATCAACTTTAAGATACCGGGAATTCGAATCTCACTTCTAGATTCGCTAGACTGTCTCGCGCATAGATTTAAAATGATATGAATGAAGATATATTTGAAGCCGTAGTGAGGATAGACAAAATAGTGTTACAACCCTAATTACGGCATCCATAATCCCATCTGGGGATGAGTCGAAGCATTATGCCAAAGACTTGATTCAAGTCCGAGTAAGCTGATAAATCTACTTCTTTCGGGATGGTTTCGAATTCCCTGCTGGTCTCCAAATAGTTCGGTATTGAAAATTACCCACACACGAGTCGGAGTTCGGTTTACGGAGACTGCCGGTGCTCTCGGTACCACCTATCTATTTCCTCACGCCCCTCTTGGTGCCACTTGGGCTCGTTAGCAAGAAATGCTCAAAGAGGAAGTTTCTATGGGGATATAGTGGAGGTGTCGTATGAAGTCTCAACAGCTAATAGTGCAAATGGAGTTCTAACATCTTGTAACCAACCAAACTGTGGTCCTACCTGCTGTGACTCGATGCAAAGGCTGTTAGCGCTTCTATTGTGGCCCCAATGTTCCTTTAATGTGCGCTAGCCTCGGTCAGGGTTTCTGCGGCAATTGCGGGATATCGATATTAAAGCCAGGGACGCGTGGTCTCCGCAATATAATGCCAAGAAGCCTTCTCTGAACTCTTCCTGCTCATACCTTTCTCCCCTACAGTCCATTAACAGGTATGTCAGAGGCTAATAGCTCCAAAAAAGATAATTTAAGTATCGGGCAGCTTACAATGGGAAAGCTACTTTCTTCTTTGCTATACCATTTGGTCTTCGCCGGTAAAGTTGGTGGACTTGCAGTCGCTCCAGAAGGATGTGGCATTTTAGTTGGCGGAATTGAACTCTGTGGATTATAGTAAGGTCGGGGAACTTGTTGTTGTTGATCTAACCCTCCTCCATAACCATCCCAATTTTGGTATTGGGGGTTTCCGGATTGCTGTTGGTAAATGTAGTATTGTGGTGGAAATAGGTGGTCGCAGTGTTCTGTTGCATTTTTGTTCCTAACGCATCTTGGCATTCTTGTTCTAAAAATTATGTTCTTACTGACGTTCTTTCCAACTTTCCTTTGTCCAACGAATTCCCTTTATCCAACCAATTTCCTTTATCCAACCAATTTCCTTTGTATCTAATCATACACTTATTCTAAGACCGCATCTTTGTCATTTATATATATATATATATTATTATTCTTTTCAGTCTCTCGGGTCTTTCTCTGCCTACACGTTCTATTCTCCGCATACTTCCTACGTATAGCTGATGGGGCAGTACTTTTGCTGCTTGGCTCCCAGAGCCTACATGTTCACAACCTCACAGTATGGCATCTGTCGTTGTATATTAACTAATCAATCCCTTCTATATTGTAGAATGAAAGATCCGGCTCATCTCAAATTATAGAATTAAGCTAGGGCGTACCAGATGGGTTAATCGTATACTCAATATCAAGGCAATAATTAATCAATGATCTAGCTTAGGAGCCGTCCCACAACTAAAAGTCTAAGAGGCCCATGCGTGAAGTGGATTTGATCTTTCGTAACCAGAAAAGTACAAAAGAAAAGAAAAAGGAATGAAATCTATGCCATAGACAGATATATTCGAGGAGTTTTCTGAGGATATGTTCTTACCTTGTTGACGTGTTATGCTTGCGTGAAATTGTTTACGTATTACGGATAGAAAGGCTAGAAGTCTTAATTAATACGAATCTTGCGTTTCATATATATCAAACCGTCGTAAATGTTGGGGTATTTGTAAAACTGGTAGGAGAATCCGCATCGGAGTATCATGCATGAATGATCATCTGAGAAAAGGCCCTATCAATGAGTGGACAAAATCTGCGTGGCTGACATTAGAGCCTTATGCATATCGATTTGATATCCTATTGAGTTAATGATAGTTTAAAGCTCATCGCTCAGTAGCCGGAGAGATGTCTTTTTGCTAATTGGTGGCAGAAATTTTGAAATGCAAGATTGAGTTTGCAACAAGGTTTTAGATATAGGCACCCATTCATAACCAAATTGGTTTGCCTCTTTTGAAGGGAGCTATGAACGCTGCTATAGCAGTAAAGCTACATGCTACAATGAGGAAGACCGAAACCCAGACGGTTGGTATTGATAAACGCTGTGTAACGTTGCCAAATAGGCGGCCGGATTATAGCAATCAGGGAAACAATGCTACAGTTAGCAGATGGCAGTATAGATATAGAGTCAGCCGTATATTTGTGATTCATTTGGCTCCTGGTTGCGAGCCTCAATACCACCAAGCTAGATTCACAAAGTTAAAGTTGAAACTTAGCCCCAAAAGTTAGTCAAAATTATGGAGTTAGTTAATTGTCCTATAGTATCAGTCAGGTAGCGCGGTCGCTACAGGGTCAGTTCACCCTTGCACCACCTAGTTTTGGATATTATATTGGTAGCCCCATTAACAGTCTTTTACTACAATTATGTACGACGGGTGCATTAGTGCTTGTAGGTCGGTTGCTCAATATTGATGTATAGTATATCATTTCACTTGACTCAGATGCAAAACGCGTTACTTTTGAGCAAACTAGCCAAGGTCGCTGAAATATGTACCTGTCGTTATATCGATACCTGATAGTCTCGCTTCGGCCAACGCTATCAACCAAGCCAAAGCAGTAAGCATATGTGTATTTGGAGAAAACTTTGACTTTGAGTGGTTATAGCTATTGGTACCTGGCTTCCCATCGTATGTTACACTAAACTAGCCCCAAACATCTATTCGATGATCATCCCAGTTTCGAAAAGTCAAGCAGGCGTTTCCTATGATCAAAATGGTATGAAATTTTCTGCTTCAAGGCAAAGATTCAGATTTACGCGCGCTATCGATATATTGTAAGATAGTTTCACCGCGCACAGATCAACTGAACTAGACTACCCGCCCCCCAATGACTGAGGCTGGTATAATCAATGAAGCGTAAGGGGGCTATTGTTTTGGTATAACTACCACGCTTTCATCATGATCAGTCTGTGGTATTTATTGTGTGGCTAGGGTCGGTGTCCTGCCCATCAAAAAAAATAGCACTGACATTACTAACGTCGGAATCTGGGTATCGCCTAAAATAATTGGTCCACATATTTGTAGTGTCTTTCTTACGAGATTGGTCTGACAAAAGACTGAATTCCTTCAACAATTTGAGGGCGAGCAAAATTGCAAATTACTATACAGCTCGAACGTTCGCGTCCTAAACAGAAATTCAACATGAGAATTTAACTCGAGTAGGACCATGGGACGCGATCCAATGAGTTCAGGAATGCGAAAATTCATATGTCTAGATCAAGAGACGAATCGATATGGAAAGAAGGCGTATATGTAACTCCAACAAGTCCAACATGCTAGAACTCCTCGCAAATGTCGCGATACCACGCATTCATTTTCTGGCGATCATCTTTCTAGATTTGGGCAAACGTTCAGTAAATAGCCAATGGATGATAGACTACTATCAAGAGTACGCCATCAAATTGCGCAGCTTACATATTCGGTTGTGTCGTTCCATGGTTGAGCTTTACTATTCAACGCACTTGGATTGGTCAGAGCTTCCCAACACTCCTTTACTCTTACAGTTTTTTTTTAGGCTTCCCTAGTGGCACCTTTTTAGGCCGTGGCCGTTGCTCCTTAAGAGTTTTGGGATTGCGGAATGGAACATTTAGCTTCGGATGACATTTCTCCACCCTGCCAGTCCCTTTACTATCTTCTTCCAATCCGAATATTCGATCCCCCACGAGTCGATGTGAATTTTAATTCAGGACTATCGTGTGGGCAGCCAACAACCCACTGCTGGATTTAAAATTGATTTAGTTCAAGATATAATACCGAGCTCATGGAGATGCATATATAATGTTTCAGAGCATCTGGGAACCGCTACTCACGATTAAGAAGTTTTTTCCCCGCAGAGTGTACGCATTAGTACCCCACTCCTGCTTGGTCTGATGCCAGTCGCCTGGACTGTGGTTCCTTTAGCCAAAATACATTAGCATTGTAATTTTGTGTAGGTCCAAATTATTGATAAGCCCACTATCTTACCTCGAGCCCCTCTTCCGTTGACTTTTTTATTTCTTGTTCTTCTTGTTCTTCTTGTTCTTGTTCTTGTTCTTCTTCTTATGTCTCATCCTGGCTTGATCCTTCGAGGGAATCGTACTCTGGGTACACCGACTCGTTGTATCTTACAATGTTACTGCAATCTCTCAGGTTATATTCCTGCAGAATAGGTTCGGATTTAAGTTGAGGCTTAGGTTGAGGCCCAGGGTCAGGGTTGGTGGAATCATATGCGCCCTCGGGAATTGAAACCGGGTGCCAGTTTAACCCATGCCCCAATACCCCAGAATAGGCGGACGTTGGATTATCGGCGAAGGTGGTTGCTGAACAAGTGGTGCGAATCTGGTAATTCGAACCAATTCGGGCTCCCGTGGGCCGGCCCAGTAGCGGTCATAATATTTTTGTTAAACTAATTGATGTTTGGTCTAAGCCCGGACTGAATCCTGGCCAGGATATTGTAGTTTAACCAATTATCGAGGATCCTGTAATCACCCAGAAGAATAGTATATATAAATTCAACTTCCTTACCCTTGGGTTGTCCAGTCTCAAAATAATAACTAGGCGTCACGAAGAGAGGAGTGGCCAAGGGTCATTCGACGCCAAAATTATGTGTGCTGGCTTCATTTTCAAGACGACGATCTAGTTCTAAGAATTTTGTCAACTAGAGGGTCAGAAAAAGCTATGAGGATTCATTCTCGATCACTGCCAATTAATGCCGTAGGTCTCAGCAAATACCGAAACATCCTTTCATCTTCTACAAGATCCTGGTACGGTACCGGGTTGCTCGAAAAACCGTAACTCATATTGGCTGATTAAGAGAGTTCAAATGATTAAAACCGGGCCCAGTGGTGCTAATACGGCACAAATTTATTGCCAGATAAGGATCTTCAGAGAGACTAGTGACCTTTGCACTGGGCGAAAAGTCCCTAATGAAAGATACAATGCATATTACTAAGATGTTTTACTGTTACAAGGTTTGTGTTTATGATTTTATGGGAAGGAAGAGGTATTAGAATACCAATAAATCATGCATTAGTACGAAATCTCTAAACTTTCAGCTTGCTTTTACCAGAGAGTATATTCTCTAGAAGCGGGTGTATAATGTTAGGAGAGATCGAGACTCGAGCTCGATAAATTTATAATCAGCCAGGCGTCAAATTTGATTAGTCAGGATGTCACCGCCTAGGATACATTGAGCTGAGACTGACTTCTTCGCGCTAGCCATTTTGTGTATCGAGGGGCGATACGCGGAGCTGCACTATTTGAGAAAGCCCATAAGTAGTCACCTACTTCGACAACCCGAGAGTAGCAGCATTCTATTAGACCAGTCAATTTGGAAGAAGTTCATGGATGGGCTTACAAGAGGACAAAGAATTTATCAAAGGGGAAATGAGGTCCTTGGAAAGAAGGGCACCCTGCGGTATATCGTATGGGGTTCCAAGGAGCGTGGCATCCCGGGAATGTCTTTTGGATTAACGGGTGTTACATACATTGTCCTAACTGTCTCAAAATTCTTTGACGGCTGCTTTCGGGTGAATTCACCGCACGGGGCCTAGAAAAGTAAACTCTTGGTTTAGATTTCCCTATTGATTGTAAGTAAAGCAAATTGTGGTCTTTCAATTTGTTCCCAATTTCAACGCTTGTCCCGTCCCCAGATCTAGTCAAATTCCGCGTCTCAATTTCTAAATTTGAGGACCATATTGAGCATGGAAACTCTCGGGTTTTTGCTATCATAAATATAAATTAGTATAGCAAGTAGACGATAAAAGTAGCCGCAAGATGCATAAATAGGACCCATTTTTGGCCCATGTGCATAACACCCCGCTAGCGCTTCCTATGGTCCATGAAATTGAAAGACACCCACCCATTCAATTAAGTAGATAACATAACCCGAGCTCTTAGTGTGGTGAAGGTGGTAGGTGCGTAGGTAGTAGTGCAGGCTACACTTACCTATACGGCGCACCCATTCGTTTTGTCTATAAATTGTAATCTGCTATGCTGGGTTCTGTCGAGGGACACCTTATCCTATTTATCATTCACGACATATACATATACAGGTGAGCATTCATCAGTTTACAGCATTCTATGTTTTATCTACAACTGCGAGTTCTTGTCATTTAGATCTTTCATTCAATAGACACTTGTGTTTCCTCCGGCTTATAGGCGGGCCTGCCGCCCACCGCTCTATACCATCCATTTTACCTATGTATAGCTGATGGGCCGGCCGGATAGCTGGTAGTCTCCTAGAGACCATATCACTACCTCACATTAGTTACAAAACCTTAAGAATGCTCACCATCGCGCTGTTTAGCACATAGTACAACCCTATACCTAGAAACAAATAGCATCGTTCATAGCCAGCTAGCTAAAGAATACAAAACCATCTGAGCTGAAAACTTGTAAACTTTGCATATATCCTGGCAAGTCATTATTCAGAGCCCTGGTACCAAAGAGTATCATACCCCTCCGGAAAACTGAATTTCTTCTAAGGCAGTAACCGGGATACCATTCATCTATACTCACTCGCTGGGTGCACTAAGATATCGACGTTAGTATTTATAGTTGGAAGTGAGGTCGCTTTATCAGCCGCTGCTTCCGGCGCTTGAGGATCTCTACACTGTGCGGTTGTGCATGATGTGTTTTGAGGACTCCATATTATCATCCCATGGATCAAGTTTGAGATCAAGTTTGCGCAGCAAGATGAGATCCGTGGAGGCTGCCCATTTTTTACTTAGTTCCCCCTCCCAATAGATTTTGAGACCGCTGCCACTATGTTGTGGGGGAATTGGCGAATCTGGAAACTCGTACTTCATCCACTCCGATAGGGCTCGGGATATTTCCCCCCAGTAAGGGGCTCCATAATAGTTTTGGAACTTTATAAACGGACTTCCCGGCGGTTTTCCAATCGCCCTCTGTATATTTCAAATGGTGGTAGTCAGCTTCATGTGAGTTAACTAAGACTGTTCAGAATCTCTGGATGCTATTATTTTACACTGCCTGGGGTTAAGAATACTCACAATTAAAAAATTGTTTTTATCAGACGAATATCCCCTGTGAAGTGTAAAACGAATTAAAGAGACAATTAGCAACTAAGAAACTCGATCTTTTGTACAAGAAATCACGGCTGTGTTGGTACTCACGGCGTCTCGGGCGTGAAGCCCATCCCTCCGAAGTGTCAAAACCGTGATTAGGCGTTGAGGCTTGAACATGAACATAGACAGACTCATCCAAAGTCCTGCGTGCGGAAATATATCCACCTTGGTGTAGAATCTGGTAGGAATGCGAGTCTTAATCATTGTATCATAGTCCGCTCGAAAGTTGCCTACCTATAGGGAAGGTAATATCGTAATTGTTTGCAAATTAATCTATATGTCCAGCTGTATAAGATGAACTGAAGATATCCTTTTTATTATTAATTGAGATTAAAAGCTTGCCTGATGGTGTTTAGTGTACCGGCTAATGGCTAGACTTCTCAGAGTGGCTTCAGCAATGTCTATGCGGTATTAAAACATAAAAAAAACCTCTCGGCATAGCAAAGAATCTTTACATAACTTATACTTAATAACGTCCTGCAAAGGATAACATCGCCCTAGATACTAACCATTAGTTTCGGATATGATTCGTATGACTTTTGGCCGACCCGCATGGACAATAGGTAGTTCACCACGAGGAATCGAATTAAAATTTCGGCTCTCGTATACAACACACTTGATTGGCGCCCTCCATCTCTGAATAGACAGGTACGAGAAACTACTAATACTTGCTTCCCCTCAGCTGATAGGCACGCCTCAAGTTGGCAATACCATATTTGGAAGATATTATGAATATCTCACAGATATATAGATATCACGACACATCACAGGCCTTCTCAATTCTAAATAAAATATCTTGTGACCTTGAAGCGTCCACGTTCACACCCTGGCAATTTTACGACTCGCTGAGAATATAATAATTCTATAACCCCGAGCCAATTGACTTAAGCTCATGTATCAGGAGGTTTATTTCTAAGCTAAAGACTAATAATCTATTTGCTGGAGGCGAGCCCATTCACATGAACAAATACGGGGATATACGGATTATATTGCGAAAAACAATACGAGGCTACTAGCACAAATCAAACATAGAACGATGTCT
Organism: Arthrobotrys flagrans; assembly: GCF_004000055.1. Taxonomy (NCBI): domain Eukaryota; kingdom Fungi; phylum Ascomycota; class Orbiliomycetes; order Orbiliales; family Orbiliaceae; genus Arthrobotrys; species Arthrobotrys flagrans. Next base: position 5,719,022 of record NW_027137547.1, read on the forward strand.
TAGGCATAATCGGGTAGGAATAGGAATATCTATAGATAACCGATTTGAATAAGATTAATGCATTGTTCACTGTAATCGAAGTTTCTGATCATATGTTCGGATGAAATTCAAGTTGCAATGTTAACCCTTGAAAGGCTGTCAGTTGATTAGTACGACGATTGAGTCTGCCTTTCTACTGCTAAATAGACATGTGCTATACGAAGGATATCTTTCCATTGGTTATGCTAGGAGGTCGCATAGTTATAAAAATTTATCGAATTTCATTCGCGAAATCATATAAAGTCGAGGCGGGCGGTGTTGGCGAGCAAGGTAACTCAATTGCCAGTTATTCAGGATCGAGTTTTAGAAAACGGAACTTAGATCTGTCGTCTTCGCTAAGGCGCACCTACGGCTCTTAAAATTTAGCACCATATGGGTCTCCAGGAAGGTTTCGGAGCTCATGGCTACAATGGGAAAGGCTAAGCGCTATCTATATACAGATGGGTTCCGATTTATATAGTAGCTGGATGGGAGTCGGGATGTGTCGTATATAGTGTCCCTATGTATATCAGGATAGTAAGCAGTCTCGGTGTGTAAAACTGGGATAATAGCCTAGGTAGTTCTCTCAATATCAGTTCTAGTCTTTGTCGAAGCGTAACTGGTAGTATATCGCAAAACATGTATAACTTTCAGCCTTCCCAAGAGTTCGGACGAATTCTGAAAAGGGCACCTCGCATCCTCCCAAGTTGGGCAAGGCCATCCAATCAGAAGCACCACTTTTCCATTTTATGGCTCGACGAGCCTGTCTATCCTGGTTTACGCAACCTGTATATGAATGTCGGAGCCTGTGACTCAGTCATAATTGTGTTGTTTATGTGGTAGAACTATCGGGCGGTGTGCCCGCCCAGGACAAAAGCCGACTCCCAAGAAGCTGCGGTATCGGTACCATGGAACGTTCAAGACTATTCATTATGTTTTAAGCTTACAAGATTACGATCCAGCGCTTGTGGTTGTGATTTCGAAATTTCTTGATTACTGATGTGTGTTCTAGTTCTGGATTTACCTATTGGTAGGGATTTGGTTTATGAGATAACCTTCTGCACAACAAGGCGAGATCCAGTGACACTCATTACGGGCTCAAACCTTTATCCCAGCATATTAATTTAGATCGATGGATGCCTAAGCCAGTAAAATTACTCAGCATAGAAGTTAGGATCAGGATGCTTGTCGCCGATCGAATTCCTGGGAGGATAACCCATTGATCACAACTATAACTCTATCAACTGTATTGGAAGAAATGTCAACCCGTTGACGGTCAATTGATCAATACACAGCCTTATCAGACCAAATAAAATTAATTGTATGTATTTACTATAGTACTATCATACGATCACAACACCCGGTGGCATCTATCATCCAATACTCCAATTTATCTGTCATAACTCCACTATGCACCACAGATTACCTTTGGTCATAGATAATATTCCGGAACGTCTTCCCGGGCACCATATTGAAATTTGGATTTGCGATGCCATACGCGTTGCCTTTCTGCGTTTCGTATAGTGGACTATAAATTGGTCTTTTGTACCCTATATGTTCGTTCTCTAGGGTGGTTTCGAGTTGAGCCTCAGTTTCCTTGCTAACGTCGCCTATCTTCTCGCAATTCTTCTTTTTGTCGTTAGGTTGTTGATATGGATTTTGTTCGGTGTTGTCTCTTTTAATGATGTAGTTGTATGATTGGTAATTTTGGTTATAATTGGTAGGTTGGTAGCTCTGATAGCTCTGATCATTCTGAGTAGGCTCACTCTGGGAGTTTTGGTGATTTGGATTGCCACTTTGGTAGTCCTGATAGTTTTGGTTGTTTTGTCCATTACTCTGGTAATTCTGATAATTCTGACCATTTGGGTATGTCGGAGCTGGCGAGTTGTATCCGTTCTTTGGGGCGTTGCAGTTCTGTTCGAACTGACCAACGATATTTCCCTAAAACTCAGCCAAATTAGCTATCAAATTCACGCCGATTTAAGATTTAAACCTCTACGAGCCTTTCTTCTATAGTCGCACTTCACATATGTTCCAAACGAGCATTTCCTCACCATACACCCAACCTCCGTCGTCCCCTTCCATATCATTTGTGTAAGATGTCCCGTGGCACCCGAATACTCCTGTCGACTAAAATCATACAACTTCAACTCTTTATCATACCACAACTCCCTCACCATTTGCTCAGGTGTCGACTGTCCAAACAGGATATTTTCCCCAATACCGTCTTGCTGTAGAGTTTGTGTGTGTCCGTACCCTTCACAACTGGGGGAGTTGGTCATTGCGTAGTTTACAAGATCTTGAGACCATGTAAGAGCTGGTACGTCGTGAGCTGCACGGATGTCATTGTGGACTCGAAGAAGGGCGTCACGGTATTCTGACTCTGGAATGAAGTCGTTGATATTTCCGGGCGATTGGTAGCTTGTAGGAGGCTGGTTTGGCTGTTGCGAATAATAATAGTCTGGTCCGGAGGGAACACTTCTCTTGCCTGGGTCTCCAGTTCCAGAGAGTCCAATGCTGGGTACAGCTAAAGCTGATGCCCCGACCAAAAATGTTGAAAATATCGAAGACTTCATGATTTCTGCGCTTGTTATGACCAGTGTAATCGGTTTTACTAAGGATTAGATCTCTTAGAGGTGATGGATACCTAGCTCAAAAAGGTCCTAAGAAGCTTGCCAGCAAACTTCGCCGAACGTTAAGAAATAAGAAATAAAACGAAGTGAAAGAAAAACGGACAAAGAGAGAAAGCGAATTCGAACTCTGGAGCATGCACCCGGTTTGCAAATTATCTAGCCAATGCCATATGGGTAGCTACAGCTTTTATATAAGGGGTCGACTTGTTCATGAGGCCCTCAAGGCTACATAACTGAAGTGAGCTGAGCTAAGGCCTAAATTCTGGTAACTAGGAAGCCTATAAGGGTACCAGATCTGTACCAAATCTGGAGGCGTCTCGGTTACACAATGTGCGACATGGTAGGATTGCGTTGTGCGACCTACCCGAAATGGACTTGCAACACACAATAAGCTTCCCCGCGTGGTTCTTTGTCCATTCAAGACCCTATTTCCCAACCCCAGTGCTACGGAACTAGGTTTCTGAAATGCGGAGGATGATGGGAGCTCTGGGTTGAAATAAACTAAAACGCTTTTCCTTAACAGTATCGCATTGTCATTGTCCAAACAGCCCTTATGTTATACTTTGTAGGCCAGTGAATTTCTTAAGGCATCTGGGGTGCGCACCAGTCCTCTTCGTATGGGCCCCGAGGCTACCTCAACAATGTTGAATTACTTCATCGACCTTCGTTCCAAGTTCCATCCTTCTTTGCACTTTGCAAATGGGTCCGAATTTTGCCAAGATTTCAGGAATGTTCTGCCGCACCCTTTGATTCTAAGACATATCGTCTGAGGTTGATGAAACCGCTGCAGGCTGATGTAACCGACAAATATATCTAGCTAGGTCTAGATGAGCAGCCTCACGGCGACATTTTTACAACAGTAGCTGGCCAACCCAACTCTAGAATCCAGTGGCCTAGTATAACAAGTCCATAATCGAGATGATGTTCGCACAGTCATCGCAATAAAATTCTAATAGTTGAAAACCGATCCCTCGTTTTAGGTCAATGATGAGATTTGAGTCGGACGGCCCCTGAAAGAGCCAAATTATTAGCTACAAGATTTTGGAGCGTTTATAGGTTGCATATTTAGCATTTTTCTGCCAGATATTAAAATACAAGAATTCAAGCTCCCAGAAAACAGAGCAGTAACCTAGATTATACGCCGCAATTTAAATGATAATACTGATTTACAAGTCCTTGAATCAAAGTCACCCAGATACCTAAGCCCCAATAACTCCTCTAACCTTCTCCTTAACATCATCACCACTTCCTTCCCCTTCAACCCACATAACAGCCTTTTCAACTACCAATTCCCAAGTATCCCTCTCAGCAGCATGGCCTTCACCCTTCTCAAACACCAAAACCGCAGCCCAAGTAGCAATAATCTCCTCCTTAGCTCCCAGGGTCTTGGCCAACTCCTTGAGCTTCTTCAAAACATCCGAAGCAGAAGCACCCTTAAAGCTAGCCGCAATAATCGAGCCCAACTGATCTGAAATCGAGAAGCTTCCAGAAAACGATTGAAGCATGATAAGGCCGTGAATCCTCTGTTCTGAAGTTGTCGTCGCAACTGAAGAACCGGCTCTAACCCTGCTGCTTCGATAATCTTCGGTGATTCCGAATTCCATGACTTGGTCCTCTTCTTCGTCGTCCATATCGTCAGTCGCAGAGACTGACTCGGCCATCTTTGGTGATGCAGACCTTTTAACAAAAGTTTTAGCACCCTTCTTCATTTTCGAAGGCGAAGCCTTTCGTTCTTTTTTCAATTCTTGCGAGTCATACATATACCCGGAGACTCCTGGTGCCATTAGGCGCATGGGTGCAGCAGCGTGAGAGAAAGAAGTCGCTGCTGACGATTTCGCAGACACTATTATTTCAGAACCATCAGTACTACAAGGTCCACTTTCTGCAAGTAATTTAGCGGTTTTGTCGTCACATCTTGCAATTTTCCGATTCTGCTCTAGAACCGCTTGATTGACGTTCCGTGCTAGAAGGTTTAACCTCGAAACCGTGTCCCCTATTTGGGCTAAATCGGTATCGATTTCCGCTTCTAGTTCTTCTTCCTCGTCGTGTGCTTCGAATTTGAAGCGGTCACGATCTCGTGGGAGTTGGTTGGATAGACCAAAAGCAGCAAGAGGGAGCCGTGGCTTACCAGGCTGTATATTAGCACCTTCATTAGTATCTTGATTGCTTAACCAGAGGTAATTCCTATAACTTACAGTAGGTGCTGCAATGCTAGAAACCATTGGCGGTGGCGGTGCTGCACAAGCATTAGAACCCCCCTAACAGGTGGGGATGCTATACATAACATTCTGTTGGTTAGCGAGTCACTCATAATCGAATCTCCATCAAACTGTAATGCATCCAGACTAGGCAGCCGTAAATCCTCGGCCTCGTAGACTAACGGCGCGGGCGCTCCTGAGGTAAATCCGGAGGAATTATGCGGCGGTGGCGGTGGCGGTGGCGGTGGCGGCCCTCCAGAGAAACCAGGCAGCATCGGCGGTGGCGCTGGGGCTGAGTGTGTAGGAAATAAACCTCCTGGCGGTGGTAGAGGCGGTGGAGGTTGACTTCCCATCATTGAGGGGCCTTCAGATCGGGCCATCATCAATCTCTTTTTATTTTGTTGCCCCAGCAGCATCAATTGCGTTTGATAGTCCTCCAATGCAATATTCTGTTGAGCATAGGGAGCGCTCGACTGTGGAGGAGGCGGTGCTGCACCACTAAGTCTGGGCAACATAAAAGAGGAAGACGCCTGAGCCTGATGGATTGGTAGTGGAGGAGGTGGCGCACTCGCAAATCCGCGGCTGACAGATAAAAATGAAGATGGAGGTGGAGGCGGAGGCGGAGCTGCGCTACGATATCTGGCTGCTTGATGATGCGCGGCCGTAAAACCACCAACTGGGGGAGGGGGAGGATTCATAGGGTACCCACCAGAGCTACTGCCAAACATGCTAGTAACTATAAAAAAGATATCCCGTTAGCCCTCTTGTTCACCGAAGTTTTTGCAACTAGAAACATCAAAAGATAAATTGAACGGCACAAGAACCATTATTAATTTTTCCATCATCCTTATCTCGAAAGACGCCGTCATCCTGGTTTCCATTATCCGCTAGGCTTCGTTTCCGCTTCTGGTTAGATGGAGAAGTCTGTGCGATTTCTGGTGCCTGGATGTCGTCGTCATGGCTGGCCTTTGGTGTACTACCTAGTGATGCCGGGGAATAGCAAGGAGATGCATGACTATAATGGGGGGGTTTTGGGGAGAATTGCGGAGATGCCACAGAATATTGTACTCTCAATGCCATAAGAGAAGATGCGGGGATGTAAGGCGGAGAGGTAGGGCTATAGTTATAGCCAGGAGTCGTCGGGGAACAAAATGGGGAAGTGGGATTGTAAACGGAAGAGGTAGGGTGATAGGTAGGAGATGTCGGATTATAAGAAGGGGATATTGGGTTATGAGCCGGAGACCCCGGGGAATAAGATGGGGAAATAAGATTAAAACCAGCCGGCCTGCCGTCGTTCCTGGGCCTAGATTCTATCATCGGAGCAAAGCTGCAATGAAAGGCGGCATGGTACGAAGATGTTGAGCCGGAACCAGAGCAATCGTAAGGGGTCATAGTACCTCCATCGAATGAAGATCCGGATCCTGATGCTGCAGGTGCATATGTCAGACTCGCAGCCCCAGCGGGGGACTAGGGAGGGGGCAGTAACCTGAATCAAAGGGATCTTGGTCCGAAGATTGCAAGAAATCGTCGAAGTCGAAGTCCATCAATTCAGACGTCGACTCTACGGCTGGAAAACCACCCTGGTAGTGGACTGGAAATAAAGCAAAAACAATGCGAAAGGGAAAATATCAGCCCATTTTCGTTACTCACCAGCAGATTTCGCTGATCGAGTCAAAGAAGAGAAGCCGAAACTCGGCGCAATACTCTTCTTCTTCATCGCACCCGTACCACGGAATTCCACCGCGGTACTGTCAAGGTCGTTTGTGGCACTATGTACACAAGCACTACGACGAGAGTTTGAAACCGTACCTGTGTGGGACAGCTTGCGCCGTGAAAATCGAGCCCTGCTTTCATTAGCCATTTCTGTATTTTCCAGTTGTCCTCTCACCCTCCTCCTCGCTCTTTTCCTCTTGACGATGTAGGGATCGCTAGAGCTAGGCTGCTTGTCACAAGACTGGTATTGCTGGAGGGGCTTGTAGTCTACATACCTTTCACCACCTTCTGCTTCTTCGGCTGTAACCTTAGCACACTCATCCTCCTCTTCAGCGACTTCCTTCCCTAGTTTATCTTCAATTGCGACGAAAGAAGTCCATTTAGAAGCTACTCCAAACCCTTCGCCCCATCTGACACCTTCGCGTTCAATAATTTCATCCCATTTACTTTCTTGCTTATCTTTAGTAAAGCCCTCTGCGCTGAGGAGGCCCTCATGAAGATATCCCTTCCCATCTTCCAATTCCTGCAAGAAGCTTCGAGCAGCGAGTTGAGAGACATCCTCTCCGTCAGCAACCTTTAAGACTGGGATTTCAAGTTCCAAGATATCACCGGAGATAGTCTTGGCCTGTAGCTTAGCAACTTTGGGGAAGGTCTTTGGGCATGGGCTAAAAACCACATAGGCGTTAGTCCTGCTAAAGGAGAAGAGTGGTGGAATGACATGTGGTGATTGAATCTTCGCTGGGAGCTTCGGAAGTGGAGGGAGATGAGCCCAGCGGGCCTCATCAGTGTCTTTGCTCTCATACTCTGGTGGAGGGTCCAACTCAGCAGTAGTATCAAAGAGTGAGATCTTCTTGGCCTCTGGCTTTAGCACTTCTTTCTTCTTTCCAGAGATAACCACTTTCTCTGGCTCTGCATCCCCGAGCATGTCATATTCATCCTCATCGGACGGGGCGGTGGTAACCGATCCGGCAAGCTCAAGGGTATAGTCGCTCACATGTTGGCCGAGAGCAGCACGCAACATGCGGACAACCTTCGAGTCAAGCTTCTCCTCGAGTTGTACAACTTGTGAGTATCCACCACCAACACTAGCAAGGCCATCAATAAGAGCATGCGAGATACCGTTACCAATACCCAAGGTGAACATTCTAACTGTCTTAGCCTTGCACTGCTCGCGGACGTAGTCCATGAGTTGGTCGCGTTGCCAAATATCACCGTCTGTCAACAAGAGAAGTTCGAGGTTGATATCCTTATACCTACGTTCGATAGCAGCTTTGACTGGAGGGAACATCTCAGTACCGCCCATATTAGCTTCAAATGCAGCAACATGCCTTTGAGCTTCCTTGAGTGTTTGCTCGCTGTATGTTTTTGACTTCGACCAAAGGAAGTTGTGCGAGCTACCGAAACTACAAATATTAAACTTGCAACCCACAGGGAGGGATTGCAGGAAAACGGCCAGCGCCTTACGAAGTTGAACTTCGTTTCCACTCATGCTACCAGAACGATCGCAGATGAAGACAACTTCTGGGCGAGCAACAGGCATGTTGAACTTTGGAACTAGAGTCACCATCATTGAAGCAGTATCCTTTGTAGGATGACGTTGAACGACTGCAGATGGATACCCAGATCTAGCGGTCTTAACTAGGACGATGAAATCCTTGTCAAGAGCGGTGGTCTCGGCAGATAGTGTAAGAAGCGCCTTTTTAGGGTCAAAATCTTCAGACGAATCGGAAGTAGAATGTGTTCCCATGGTGAGGTTTGTTGCGTGAGCTGGTGCCTCCACCATTTTGATGGGGGAATCCATTTCTACAAAGACTTTGATATTCATTCCGCCGTCGATGTCGACCCAGTTATTGGCGCCACGGAGAATGGTCCATGACCCTGGTCCACGCTTTCCGACGCGGTAGCTGTAGGTATCAGCTCCACTGTAAACCTCTTGCGGTGGCGCTCCGTACCGGGACGCAATATATGTTGGCAGATTAAAACGAATCGCATCCTTTTCGCTATCGTGTTGGAGCTGGGCGACACAAGTAATGATAACCTCGATAGAGGCACCAGCTGGAACATTGCCCAATTTTGTTTGCCAAACGTCGCTGGCAGCCCAACTTAGAAGACCTGCAGTTTCCCCGCGAGATATTGCAGCCTCGTATGTAGCTTTCGCCTTTGGCTTAGATTGCACAATGCCATTTAGAGTTTTGTCCTCGCCAACACGGCAAGTAAAGGAAGTGATTGTTTGAGTGGTATGCAATGGGAATACATAGTTAGCCTCGGAAATAGCCTCTGTTGGGGAAGGGTTCTTGAAATGTTGTTTTAAGACCGTGCGCGAGTATGTAGGGGTTAGTGTGATTTCTGTAGTGATGCTTAGAAGCGGGAGAGGCTGAGGAGTATAGGTGCCAACAGGGACGTAGTAGATGCCGCAGCAGGCCATGCCATCGATTCGCTGCATCTTGACTGTATTGTTTTCAGAGAAAATAGATAGATAGAGAATGGGATATCTGGGAAGTATATAAAATAGTAATTTTGAGAAGGTATCTATCTGAAGGGGTGTGAGTATAGAATAGAGACACTCCAATGCAATGAAATTTGGTTTAATTGGTATCTGTTCGTTGTTAATGCTAATTTAGGATGAAGAGAGGAGAAGGAGAAGATTTAAGATTCTTGAGGGAAGCCCTTCTCTTATAGACGATAAAGACTAGAAAACCGTGAAAGGGCTGGATCCTGCCTTGAGCCTTTCTTTGATCGGTGACGTTGAGAACAAGCGCAAGCCTCGGGAGCGAACATGTGTTTACTCCTCGCAAATCATTGCCAGATTCGACTAGACACCGCATTGAGGCATTCAGCCCTAGTAACAGAGCAGAGCATTTATCTCCCAACTTTTAACCACAACTCCACCGCAAATTCGCTCTCGAATTCGGCTAAGCAAATCGACAAAGCAGAGCCAAAAGCGCAATCCTCTCTCTCTTCGGCTAGCTGCATATGCAAGGCCAAAGCATCGCAAACAAGCAATTTTAAAGGTACTGAACAAGGTTTAGACCCCTTGGGCTGTGACACCAGAGGTCTCAATATCGCAATTTAGGCACGACAAACGTCAAGACATTGGACAAACAATCCTGAACGGGTCAATTTGACCAAGGCAGAGTTCTGCCGCCGCCTGCGTATCAAACCAAACATTCGATCTTTTGTACCTCTCTTTCAACTTTTTGTACAAATTGTAGACCTTTTGTACTAAACCAAGAGACGGCTGGGAAATATAAAAGGCCTCGTAGGAGTCAGAGGGCGCACGCATACGTAGGCCTTCGTAATTTATCCTCAAGTTTTCAATCGTTTTGGGCTTTTTTTTTCAGGTTGCCTGTAGAGATCATCTTTTGAATTCCTAGGCTCGAACTCAATTCGCTCGCACGAGGGTCGGCCTCTTATAGTCTTTTTTCTAGCATGCATACATCCACAAAAGAGCTTATCATCAGGCCATACGACCGTAGATTAGTAAGCAATTCGTATATTCATAAGACAGATTAAACCCGGCAGGATCATTTATACATGCAGTAATGCGGACATCTAAGTAAGTATCTATGCCTGGATCCCGCGGCTTTTCCAATGCCTTGGGTAAGTCGACTTTGGATGTGCTCCCGCCGATGCGTCGCGCCTGAGATGGGATAACGGTTCTCAATCTAACACAACACACAAAATCCCACACGACCTGCCAACACATTTGGCAGCCGATAGGATGGAGTACGTCGTCACGCGGCCTGGAGAAGACGGCGGGGCCTGCTTAGACAGTAGTCTCGGGACCTTCTTAGAGAGATAGACCTAAGGGGTTTTTTCCCGGCCGATATGCAAATACCCAAAGCCAGAATACACAATCCGCAATATTGGTCCACAACAACTCCCGGATTCGAGGCTAGATTCCGACGTGAAACAGCATTACCAAAATGCAGCCATCCTTCAAGCCTTCTAAGTTGTTACCTAGCCGACATTCATAGTACCATAACGTAGATATACCAAAAGCCAAATGAGAAACACCACAGGTATACCCGCCTTGCCGTGACTACGTCACCCTCCACGTCATCAACATTTTGACAAAGCATACCAGCAATCCGCAAATTTAATCCTGGCATAAATCTGCCGTTCGATGACGCTATTATATAATCATATATATCTAGATTGAGGTTGTCTGACTCCTGAGATGACAGTCTGTCGACCAAACAGTGCACTTTAGGTTGCCCCAAGACCAGGGTAGCTTGCACTTTTCATGAGACAACGTTAACCGTTGCGTTTTAAACCTAAACCTGACGACCAACAAGCTTCCTCGATGAATATTATACAAGGCTATAAACCAAGCATTTGCACCTTCTCGATCGCTACCACTACCACCAACTAGTTGTTACAGCCTCAAAACTCCAACTGTATATTCCCACGGATCTGTATACCAAAAGCCGACGATCACGCCTAGTAGAAGAAGGGAAGAAAAATCTCAATCTTTATACTCGTGCTCCTCATGCTATAGAATAAAAATATCTCATCTTGTAATACAGCGCTAGGTAGAATATATTCATGACATATTACACCCCCTAGAAGGAATAAAAGTGATTTAAATCCATCTCAATCCATCGTGTTCACCCATTCCTGACATTAATTAAGTCTCTTTCCCAAGAGCTGGGAACAAATCTGCAGTGTTTGGATCGCAAGTGCGTCGAACAAAGTATGGTGCAAAAACACCTCGCACGAAATACTCATCTCCAGAACTATAACTAACTGCAAATACATAACCGCACGGCCGGCCGCTATCCTCCAACGGGAATTTAAATGGAAGATATCCTCCAGCGGTAAGATATAAGTCGTATGAAGCTAAAGTGGGGCCACTTGTATAGTAAGCGACTGTATCGGCATTATTCTTCGACCACCCAACGATCGCCTTCCCACGACGCCACAATACAGCAAGGTTATCGGCTTGGAGGATTTGGAACTTATATCTCCCGATCCTGGGGGCGTAGAAGAAACTACGGTAGGCTAGGGCGTATAAGTTGGTTGCGGCATCTTGAACCGTAAAGTCATGAGGGGAGGTCCCGTTGATGTTTGCTACGAGGCCTAGAATACTAGTGATGCCGGTATTGTAGGGACCGACTGCTTTGAAAAAAGTGAAATCATTCTCAGCTTGTAGGCCGCCGGTTTCTTAGAAGGGAGAGTTGTATATTACGACTTCAAGACCGACATTATCGCAGCTCGTATCAGGTAGTGCACTAGGCGTGGCGACGACTGTCGAAGTTGTAGTGGTTACCTCACCAGGGAGAGTCACAGTAGTTGTTGTTGTTTGTGCAGGGGAAGACGTTGTGCTAGTCTCGGTCTTGGTTGTTATAGTCGTTGATGTCACAGTAGGAAGAGTTATCGTCGTCATTTTCGTTTTAGTCGTTGTGGCAGTTTTGGCGGGATGAGTTTTTGTAGCCGTTTTCGCAGGAAAGGTCTTCGTGGTCGTCTTCACGGGAAGGGTCTTTGTCTTAACGACAGTAGTTGTTTTGGTCTTTGAATAATTCGTCGTCGTTTTAGCCGAGTATCTGGTTACAGTCTTTACCGGTAGGCCTATGTTGTATGAATTGTCAGTACAAAGTATATGTTAGGCCAGGATATAACTAGCTAAAGGAACTCACAGTAACCCCGTTCTTGCAACTCTTATCGGTTTCCGGGGAGTATCAAAGACGCCGATGCATCGGTTACGACCAAAACCAACAGAAAACCGGGGGGGGGGTCGACTGAAATACATGATAATAATGAAGTATAGTAACTCTCGCGCGCTAGTACTCGAAATTTTGAAGATATGAACGTACTTTTGGCTACAACTGGCTCATGTAGAGAACTCGGGGATAATGGTATCTACCTGCAGACATGAGATTCAATCCTATTTTATAGACTGAAATCTCTTCCCTTCATGGGCACTAGTTTAATTAACTTGGCCGGAGTAGGCTAGCAAGTTCTCATTGCGCAAAATATTGCGCATATTAATCATTGATCTATACTGATATCGTTCGGACTTAGAAGTGCGAACCGTAGTAAAACGGGGCCCAGTGAAGTCTAGATAGCCATGTCGTGACACAAATATCATATAGCACTGCTTAAATCGATGCTCCGTTCAGAGACTTGAAATAGCTCGTGGTTTGGTGGGCCGCAGGGTCGCCTCCTCGCTACACTAACTAGATGCATACCGTCCAGATGAATTATGAGTTGATTTGACCACTACTGAAATATAAGATTAAGGATTCTTACAGGGGGTTGATGAAGATCAAAACAATTCAAAGCATCATGTTATTAGCACGTTATGGAGACCAGCACTAGCTGAAGGGGATAGAGAGATGGCGTTATATTGACTAGAGTGTTATGAGAATTTGTTGGATTTTGCGGCTAAACGGCTAGCACAGTTTTTTGCCTCATTCGAACCACCGGTGGGGTTTATAAACGATAGAACACAGTCATCCGTCGGAGGGTAGTCCGAGACAAGTTGGCAAGTTGCACAACTCTGCAATTTTGCAGTTAAAAATAAATAAGCCTCAGGCACGAGGCTCGGCAATGTCTAGTCCTAAGTTACACAAAAAGAAACAACATACAGGCCTGAAGAAGAGACATTATCGCATGAACTCCATTATGTTTCCCAAATGGGAATGATAGAAAATGAAAATAGTGAATTTTCAGAGCCGTCAATAAATAGCTCCGAAAGCACCAGAGAGCTCCAAAGTAGAATCCTCTTCTATGAACTGATGTGAGGACTGATTTGTAAATTTAGTCCAAATAAAATGTTTTCGGCATCTTCTGCATGCTCTAATTAGAGAAACTTCAGTAGACCCCCACGAACTAATCTTATATTATCAGCCTCTTACAGTGGATATATATCCAGCTGTTGAGGGATCAAATAATAGGCTTCAAATCGTAGTTCCATGGCTTGCAGTCAAGCCCGCGCATATTCCAAATATACGAATAGTCTTTTTGGTCTTGTACTCCCCGGTGATATTGTTAGTTAGATAAACAGTGGCCAGTAAAGTCTAGAATTTGCTGCATTCACCTCTCCGAATCTAACAGGTCATTACCTACGTTAATATGACCAAAGAAAAATAAACACACCGACTATATTTTAAGAGCCTGACGAAATATTTATTCAAACAAGAGCTGAGCAGACATCCCCAGTCCTACAGCATTAAAATGCCTAGCTTTGAAAGCACAGTTTATTCTCATGGCACTTTAGTGTGTCTAGGCACGAGGCCACATTAGCTCTATTTTCCTTAGAACTACAGATACTCTACAATATTTACAGTATGATATCAAGCAGTATAAGTTGTTTAAAATAGAATTTATCTGTCGACTTGAGTATGATAATTCTAACAATTTGTTTTTAAGCTTCGCCAAGTTCTCCCCGAAATTCTTAACTTGTAAGTACTTACAACCGATTGCTAGTCCCTAGTAACCCTGAATCCCGAAATCGTCTTTAATATCTAGGTTATTCGGATGCCGAAACTGGCATTCAAGTCCTATGGATTCAGTTCGACACTGATATCCGTATGCACCTCGGTAGTTAGGAACTGATCGAACCCCCCAGCCCCTGATATAACTAGTTGCTATCTATCTATCTATGGCTAAAATTTGCTGGTGAAAAGGTTCTGTCTTTTGTCGTTCACATAGGCCTGAAGAACCTTTTGTGACGAGGCCAGGAGGAAACGACTTCGAATGAAAAACAACACAAACCAGCGTGGTTTGGTGAAGTGAAGCCCTACCCTGGCAGCCCTCAATGATAACTACATATGAATCCGATCGGCCGAGGCGATACCTCCATCCTAATACTTCACCAAGGGCGGCTAAACTACAGTATTTGAACGAAACCCGATTCATTTATCAAAAGAGAAGCGGAATTCTGGATACAAAGGTGGCCTAGCAGCTTACCATAATTCCATTTAGAAGATAACTGGTAAGTATAGGATTTCTTTGATTTTCGCACCGCATATATTGCCCATGAACAGTATGAAAAGCAGTCAAAATATTACAGAAGCACACCTCTGTACCCAAGCCCCAGTCGAATAAACTAATATTGATCATATTGCCGCTGTAGGGTTACGGTATGCTAATATTAATAGCTCGACTGACGCGGGTTGTTGATAGCTTATAATTTCACATTTATGATTTATCAACGGTCTCGGTGTCAAAGAAATGCGCGAAGAGGTGAATTATTTAAATATTATAAATTCAAATTCAACCACAGCTACATTTAACGTGAAAGCCCGTGAATACCGGTTTCCCTATCGTCATAAGGTAGATAGATTTATAATGAACGTTGTGGTAAGCTTATTGGGCCACTTTTGCAGCTGGCCGAGGCACGTATTATGTGATCGGTGTGACAAACATGTTAACACCACTACGAAGTCATAACTCCGAGCATTCACAATATCGTTACTAGTCTAGACTCTTGATAAGCTATACTTACTGGTCCTAGACTAAGACAATGTATATTAATAAGTTTACCAACCTGTCTAGGTGACCCCGTGAAAGTCAAAAAGGCCAGCTAATCTTTAAGGTGAGGCAAATAATCTGTAATGAACTTTGATGTCACTGCAGGCACTTTCGCAAGCACTCTGGCAATTACTATTTCTACGAACGAAGATTCATGACAGATACCATAAGCCAAACTCCAACGAATTATTTAGCAACCCTGAGCACACTGGTTAACATGAGTCAGGAATTGGACCCTGATAATTTTTCTGCCATCTGAAAGCTGAAGCTAACTCGTTTAGTACTTCTCGATCAAAGTGAGGCGGCCGTCTACACAAAGGATGTGATTCCAAGATGATACTAAAATATATGAGGCGTACAACGTTTACACCGACACATATGTGACAGACAGCGGGAAAATACCTTGTATTGGGAAATCTATTGATCCTGCGGACCGAAATTTGCAATAGTCGCCTTGAATCTATAGGATGCAGGAGTGGAACCCACATAGTGGTCTAACTTGGCAGCTCGCAAAGCATACCCACAAAAAAAAATTTTTCTAGAGGCTTAATTAACTCATGCTCAGGGTGTCACAAAGCAGATCTCATTATGTCTCAAAGTGATGCGGCGTGGGGAAATCCGAAAATGACATGTGCATTTGGTCTGGCGTGGGGTCTCTTTTGAATTAGTTCCCCAAACTGCTCTATTTCTGGGGTTAATGGCAAACTGTGGGGACTGGCCCCGATTGAATCCCTTCAGACCAAAACTTGGCCAATATATCGCTCAATGTTTAAACCTAACAAATGAGATATACATACTTATACCGTGTAGGGATGCATGCACTCACGCGACCCCGCACTCGGATATTCCAACTAAATTTGAGCCGTCGCGACGTTGGATAGAGACGTTCGATTCTGAGGGTTTTCACCTTCCAGGTGCCCACCACCTCGCCGACTGGTAAATGCAGCAAGGAAAGTCCAACCAGTAAATTAGCCACCGGAATTCGTTTGAATGTTGGGTGCCAATTAGATTAACCCAAGTCAATGTTTGACCCATATCCATGAAAAAGCAATAAAGAACTATACTATCGATATCGGGACGATTTCTCGGGATCGGAAGGCTATTCGCGAAATGGGGCTCAATCAGCCCTGCTCGTCGCCTGTTGTCGTGGGGCCCTTTCTCCCTCAACCTCGTTTACGATACTTGCGCAAACTCCTCACGGAAAATATTGCAACTGTTATATGGTTTCTGACAGCATGTCTCTATTTCCGAGCCCATGAAATTGTTGGCACTTGCGGTCTCACTCTTGCCGGCTCGCTAGACCGATAAAATGTCTATATCTGAGGCTCAGCGTAGGAATCGATCACATGCGTCTATAGCTAAATAAATTGTCCACGAATATCAACACAGGAATTGGCCGTATGCGAATGGATTGACAGGGTATATTAATCGCCGAATAAACTTTACTACAATAGTACAGCATTAATACTCGGTCTCGTTCGCAGACGTCGCAAAGAGAGGCGTCACTTTTGGGGCCATTACCTAACGAATTCCTACAAAAACTCCAATTTGTTGGGTAATATTAAATAATCGCATAAGCGTTTCATTGATCTTCATAAAGGATCTGATAGATCGTGCAACCTGCGATCAAAAAGGAGCCACCAAGAAGTGGCCGGGTATACATGGTTAGTATTCATCCACTATGGCCGAAATTAAGCAGTGTGTAGGTAAGGCGTGTAAGTAGATAGCTGCATAGCGGTTGGGGCTGGTTAGTTGCGTACCAGCACAGCCATACAGGCACATAGCTACAAGCGAGCCGTCGATCGATCGATCAAAGTAAGAGTATACGCTGATAGACATCCATAGCTATGTCTTGCTTCATCACTGCGGTCGAGGCAGACGAATATCTCCTGGTCTTCGAAACCCATTTGGTAAGTACTGTGGCTGAGCCCTTGAGATACTCCATTTGGGGTCACAAAGTAGTTTACGGAGTAGTTCCATCAGGAAGCATGCGCATGCTAGCATGATTTTGTGTAACGTTATAACAAGTACCTAGTTACACGGTAAATCCCACTCTCATAGTCATGCACAAACTGTGGCAAATCGTACCTTAAAACCACTCGTTGGAAAGGACCTCTCCGCATTTGGACGGACCCTTGACAGTCTAACATCCTCATCAGGAAGAAAGCCGAGTGAGTGCAAACGATTTTAGACCTTACCTCGATAGAGAAGAGCAGAAGTAATGAATGTAAGTATGTACAGCTGGGCAGGACAACCGCAAACCATATCTCAGTCTAATGATCTGATATCTAGAAGTTCATATGATGTAGCTGTAGGACAGCCGAGCTTACAGCGAGGGACTGACTAGAGTCAACTTTTTCAAACATAATTTGCCATTTCTCGGATGAAATTTTGGATTTGGATATCCTTTTCGGGTTTCGGCTTAAGTTCCACCGGTCATTATATCGACGATACACGCAAGGCTAGTGCCACATGAAAAACCTCCCGGAGGCTAGTGCAGTCTTTGTGTCTCCATATCGCGCCACGTATTTGGGTAAATGATGCTGAGTCCTGATTTGAGAAATTCCAATAGGACTATTATGCACATACAGGAACCCGTCAGAGACACTCGCGGCTAAAATCTCCCGGTGCATGATCCAACCCGTGTCTTGCTTTGGGATGAAGGCAACGTTTCCTAGTTCTCCCAGGGGTCATTGTCCGACGCTGCATAAAATTTAAAAAAATCCTCCGGTTTCCTCAGGATCCTATCCCCATGGTCCCCTAATGAATAATATTGGGGGGCAAAAGGGAAAATCCGAATCCGTTCAACTGACTACCGAACAACAAAAATGCGCACAAATAATTAGAAGCTTATGGTATAAATCTGAATTTTATGTATGTTGTGGGTATACAGGGTGAGACTTCATCCTGAGGTTGCAACAAGCGAGCTAAACAAAAGAAGTGCCGGGGAAGGGCGTAACGGGCACGGAAAAGAGACGAACGCGATTGCTACGGTTTACATCAAAGAACTTTGCGTTCTAAGTCTTAATTATGCGGAAAACTCAACCACCATACCATCAACGTCGTCGCATTGCTAGGAAACTTTCCAAAAAGCAACGACATATCTTAGTTACTAGACCAGGAGTCTACATAGTATGGGTGTTTTAATTGCCGGAAGCTGGTCAGTTCGTCAACTTGAGCCAATTTAATTTATTTACATCAGCTAGACACTGTTACCCCCACTTGTATTTAATATATTGATATTCTTGTCGACAAGGTATGTGTGGGTACCATAGGTGAAAACTAGAGATTTACCATATAGGGAAAAAAGACAGCTTAGTGGATTGCCGGGTATCTAGAGAGTCCTTGTCAGCCGATACTTAACCCTACAGTTATGAGTAATTTTTAGCCCAAGATCGAAGAGAACTCTGGGGTAATGAATTGAAACTTGGGGCGCAAACTACCCGCGATAGAGGTTAGTTTTTGGCTCTTAGGATCTAGAGTCCTCAAGCCAAATCGACAATCCATTCTAGTACATGTACAAATTGTGGAAACATGGATGAACTCTCGCCCGATAACTTTTTGATCCTTTCCAGACGTCCCTAAAACAACCTGGAAATTAAGGACAAACGATGCACAGCATTTTGCATCGAAGAAAAGTATCTTATGTGATATATCACAATCACCGCGTCAGTCATGGTCAATTGATCAAAAGCAAATAGTGTGGTGGCTTGTGTATCGAATGTGCACAGAGTCTGTACGTTCGCACCTACATCGACGGGAACCAGGTTATGAAGTGGCTACAAACACTGTAGTGGGTCAAAACCGCCCGACTGGCTAGTGGCTGGCTTGGTTCGAAATAGGATCTAGCCGGCAAAGAAAGCTTTTGCTTTGTCTGCCCATTAGTGTGGGAACTTTCGGCGGACCTGCTCCCATGCATCTTCTCTTAGACTATTTCTCGATACCACAGACACCAACCCCCATTCTATGTGTGTACATCCATACATGTGACTGTACGGCACTCACCAATATTCGACCTAGCTTAAGTCTCCTGAAAAACAAAAAGACAAGTGTTTTAGAGCCTGGAAGGCGCATTCGAATTTGGTAACTAAAGCCCTAAATACGACACTTTAACAACTTCAGGAGCTTGTCCGAATGAATACTCTGTACTCAAACTGTTTGCTTCTTGTATTTATGCTGGCTCACGATTCACTTTCGAATGATTCTGCTGAGCAAAACTTAATCGACTAGTACACTTTATTACGGGTAAGTGTGTCGATTTTCTCGCTTTTGAATTTCTTCATCAATATATTTCTTGCCGAAAACCATGGAAATAAGAAGGCTTCCAGTCTGATTTCGGGCGGGATAAGCCAGCATTTTGCATGGTTTTGAGGCTATCGTCAGTTGTCCGCAGTTCAACCACGCTTGTGGGCAAATGCACAGCCCCCTTGGTTGAACCTTCAAAGCATACACATAACACTGATAGAAAGTCGTATGATGATTGAAATCATTTTATTCATTGAGCGTTATCTGCGGAATTCTAAGAGGTATGTGCAAGTAAAACGAATGAGGGAAACTTTCAAGCGTTGCTGCCTAAGACAGAAACGAGCGATGCTGTTAGAAGTATTGTTGAATCTACCCAGTTTGCACGAGGCTCTGGTGGCTACTGCTGACCTTAAAAACGTCGAGACTTTGTTTCTGAACCAATACTTTCATCACCTACTGGAGGAGAGCATATCCTTAAATTGATACTAGAATAGCCCGAATACACTCACAGCAAAGAGGCGATCGAGATAGAAGTTACAAGGTTTCCCTCTTCTGAGCGAAAGGTACGTAAATAAGAATATTGTGAGTAGTCGTTGCGTGGAAATTTCTGGTCTGTATTTCAGGGAGACCGCCGTCCAGTCCGGCTTGTATCGATTCGGATGGTCTGATTGAATATTGGATCCATTTCCATGACTGCCATTTCGTCAAAGGCTGGTACAAAACCATTTGTATCGCTCGTCTTTTTTTTTCAGCGTGGGCAAGTGATGAAAGTGGACCACGGAAAAGCACCGAAGAGTCGTAATGTTTGTCCAATTAGTTCTTGTATTAAAAGAAAACTGACATCCTCCTTGATTTTCCGCCTTCTGTCCTACACGTTTTTGCTTGTACTCACCGTTTCAATACTCTTCGAGGCAGTACTGCTTCGAAACTTCATCTAATATCATTCCTCCTACGACAAGGGGAATCCAGTCGTTAAGAACTCGGTTATAGCCCTTATATCGGTGCGTTCATCATTTTCCATAGCCGAGGCAGCCTTGACTAGGACAAAATATTGTTGTTTGAGTTATTAAGGTAAAGTCACATCTTCCCTTCTAGCCCGCCGAGTTTCTGGCTCGAAGGGGGCGATGAGTGTAGTTGACGTATGCAAATACTAGCCCGACCGCGTCGGTAAGAAATATTTGAACTTGTACTGTCGACCATCGAAAGAACAGAAGGGGAGGAAGAGTATTGAGGGTCCTTGAGCTAGCTGTAATCTATCAGAACCCCTACCAAAATAAGAAGTAAGTATTTTGTGCCAGCTAAGATCTCTCAGATACACGGAAGGAACTTCACATTCTGACTGAGTTGGTGGTCTCTCCGCTCAAAACGCCCCCAAGGGTCTGTTGCTCGCCTTAGAAGACAGCTTTAAAACCGCAGCTGTCATTGCTGCCCCGCGACGCCGCTCATCGACTTTTGTACGACACATTCCAACGTTGTTTCCAGTAATAGATCGAGTAATTTGCGTGTAAGATACGCGGATTGACTTGATCCTGCCTGGGGAAAACTTTCATCTCTCGGCTGTGTCGATCGGCGAGGTTGTATTGAGTAGAAGTAACCAACTATCACAGTTGAGTCTAGCGACGAGACAACCGACTACCTATCCTTCGGAATCAGTTGCTGTTCAGGACGAGTCCTACGTCGAAAACACTACACTCGCGAGACTTTCTAGAGTCCTCCATCCAGCGTTGAAGAGGATCATCTCTTGAACCCATTTTAGTGGTGCTTTGTTATATGCGTGTGCTAAGAAGACTAAGAAGTCTTCGCTACGCAGGCAGTTTTCCTAAAAGTTTTCCGCGGCGCCAGGAAACTAAAGAGTGGGGGCCAACTCTGAATCAGAGAAATCAGATGATGACCTCGGGCGACTGCAATGGTGAATGTGGTTCCTGGAAACTATATTCGCACTGCCGGGTTCAAAACAGAGTCAAGAAAACCCGAAGAAGCCCTCGATCCGCAGGGGTGCAGGGCTCTAGAGCGGCAAGAAACATTAGTGAAAGCCGATTGCCTAGCCGCGGGGTAATACACAAAGATCATCACCAGCCGACGGGAACCCTTTTCACTACAGCCAGCCAATCGAATGATCTCCCGTGTGGCTGTACGGAGCTCCTGGATGAGATTTTCGAAGCTGATGATACGGCCGTTGATGCTCCTGTGTCTAACCGCACTCTAAACGAGTCCCGCGACGGTGCGGTCTATGGTGGTTCCGGTGAAATTGACGAAGCTGGGGTGGATATTGACGATAAAACTAATACTGAACTCGACGCGGGTGCTGCTAGAAACATTGAACGCATTGTGGTCCCCGTGAGCCTTTCAGAAGAGTTTCCCTCTAGTAACGTGTCTGTCTTGAGCGACAATTCTGGTAACCAGCCCACCTCTTGTCGCGAAATCAAGGATTTCTTGATCCAGGCCCTTCCAGAGGGTCTGATGAACATTTTTAGGGCCCCGTGCCCAATCTCTGCTGCAGCATACGGTCGCGGTCCGATCGAAGACCCATACGGGAATTCCATCTACCCTGGAGGCTCGTTCACGAGATCAATCTACCCCGCCGAAGATCTCAACATCGACAGGATGTTTCCCCCTCGAAGTGATCATACCATAGGAACAGAAGCAGGAGACCAAAGCACCGAGGGCGACTCAGTGGATGCGACAATGAGTAATGGAACTGCTTCAGACCGACCACTCTTGATTCCCCCAAGGCCACCTATCCCTTTTATCGAGAGAACTCTTAAGATCTCTCCAACCGAGGACATGCCCGACGCAGGTGAATCAGAAATGCCAACCACCCACTAGGCGATAGGGTTAAAGGGTACGAGAACCTGTTGGCAGAGTATCCAATTAGTACTAGCCATCATATGGAGAGATTCATTCCAGAAGAGCTTCTCGGGTACCATACTGATATGTGTTGCGAGTGGCAGGTCGACTCCAGCCTAACCCAACGGTTTAACTGCACAACAAGGCCTGCCTGTCCAACCTTCGCCTTTCTGTTCTTCCTTGAACAGCTTCTGTCCCTTTTCCTTTGCTTTCTCTTTTCCAAATTTTTTTTTTTTTTTTAGATTTCGAGTTATCATTATTATTGTATCATTTTGTGGGAATCCCATCCTAAAGAACGACCAGGCGCTCCAGAAACCGAGGGGTTGGCAGCATATTGCCAGATGTTTCAGCTAGCATTCTCGTGCATCAAGAAAGCGGTTATTTTCAGTGCAGGCACTAGATAACTAGCTGAGACTGAGAATATCGGTTGACTGAAGCCAGATCAAGGAGAACTGGGAAAAGTCCTCCAGGCCAGCCTTGGGTCGAATGGGTGTCTTAAACCAAGCTGGAAAACCGGCATTCATGTTCATCTGAATAACCCCTGTGGATCATACCCAAGTTCACTTCAGTTGACGCTTGTGGCTTCAAGCATGCATATTGTTTCCTGAGTTCCGCCGTCGATTACTTGGAGTTCTGTGCGACATTAATATCCCATGCCCTTGTCTTGTTCAGCACGTTTTTGCACGTTTGCCTTCCTGCGCTTGTCTACCTACCCCGCCTGGCGATTGTGACCAGGTCACTCTTTTTTCATCTCGGATTCATATGTGACTTCAAGGTTTCTTCTTAATTTTTATTCTTCTTATTTCAATTCGACACCCAGCTGTTTTCAATATGTTTCTCTTATACGGATATTTTATGTTTCCTGTGTTATCATCCGCCTTTGGCATCGATTTCTTGTAGCCCCAGCTACTTTACCCCTCATTGTTTTCCGATATCGAGGTTCAACAGGCAATCCTTTGCTTCTTACAGAAAGTGGCTTCTGCGACTAGATATCAAGGTGCATAAATAACGACCTCGTGCGCCCTCCTTTACGATAAGCACAGGCCGTCTTCCGAGCCTTCCTACCCGACGAAAAGTGTTTTGTTTTGTTTTTTGCTTCCCTCTCATGCTTAAGCAAGTTTCTTTGATCGTAATCACTATTGCTATAATATTACAGACACGAGATTGCCTAACCTGTGTTTGTTTAGCCTCGATCTCTGTTCTAGTTAGCTATGGTCAAACAATAAAAAAAAAAGTGTTTTAATTAAATCACCTTCATTAGATCCCAGCGAGATCTGTCGACGGCATAGACGGCATATCGTTATCATGATGGACTAATTACATTACCAGGAACCAAGCTAAGCTGATATATGGTTCCACACGCTCCGCTTGGATCTGAAGCCACGCACGCAATTTGAATGCATCCCGCCATCCCGCATTAAACATTCTCTGCGGCCAAACAAAAGAACTGGATCTGCGGGACAGCCAGCCGAAATGCGTGCCGTTCAATGCATAAACCGGCCAAGCATGGCGCTGATCATCTGGTCACAAAACCACAGCTGAATCCTGCCCACTTGTATTATGTATTAAGAGATGTAGATATCCTTAAAGGGACTATTGGCTTTATTACTGGAGGGCGGGTTGGAAACCCCGCCCAAGACTACGATACAATAAAAGGCATAGTAGCACAAAAAAGCCACAAGAATGCAACAAAACACGATCCTAGCACAGGTAAAAATCTCAACGAAAACTACTAAGGGAACTATGAAGTAAAAATATTAATAAAGACCTAAGGAAACGACACATTCCGAGGAGGTTAGAAGTCCCGAACATCGAAAGCTAAAGATGACATCCATACAGAGCATTGGTCAATTAAAACATCAATGAGACAAATCACAACATAACAGCTAGCTACGAGACTGAATGCAAGCCTCAAAATCCCGCGCAAAATTGAAGGAGACTGCGAGGGCAAGGTAGCAATATAACTAAGTAAGCACAAATAGGAAATACAAACCAACTCATGAACTACTAAATGATGGAGGTCAAGATTTTGACGAAGAAAGTGGTTATGAGGCTTGATTCTCGTTGGATTGCGGACAAAACTCCAACGAAACAACACATATCACATAACCTGATGTGAAAGGTTGGATTAGCCTCGCCCTCTTTGGCTCTCAACCCTCTACGGCAAGTAGGTCGAGAAATAGCAAAGGGCGAGCCCCCCCTCCCTATAAAAAAAAAGTATGCGCGTCTCTCTTTTTTTTTCAAGGACACCTTAACTATGACGCGATATACCTGTTAGAATGCGACGGCCGTCAGATTTAGTGTAGATAACTAGGGTCCGCTCTTACCTTGGTTTAACTCCGATCAAGGTCCTCGGTGATAATGCAACTAACTTCAACCCCGTCAGAGTTTCTGCGGATATCTACTATTGATACATTGATGTAATCTTCTTGAAGGCCTTTATCCTCGTCTCCTCCCTCTACCGCGAGACTAGCAGTCATTGGGTCGCGTAGTATGTCGTCGAGGATACTAAGATGTTCAAACGGAAATTCTGTACGAGGGATCTGAACGCCAAAACTGGTTCTGTTCAAATCATGTGCGTCGTCAATTTCTTGAAGGCATTCTTTAAACCGCAATGTAGCTCTACGTCTCGAAATATCGATTGCAGCTTTCTCGACATTGTCAAGTGTCATAGATCGGATCTTGGCCCATACTTTCTTCACCGCATCTACTAAAACAGAGGCAGGTTGTTGGGTTGTTGTATTATCGGATGCATCGCTTTCGGAACTCGCTCCAGATGGCTCCTTGTAAACGAAAACAGACCGAAATTGAGGTATATCTGAGGGTCCAGGGAATATATCGCTCTTCTCAAGATATTCTGATCTCGAAAGAGGCATATTGCCACCAAGAGATGATATATCAGAGCAAACGGACGATTCCATAGAAAGGGCCATGGCAGGGCTTCTGGAAGTACTAGATCCAAGAGAAAGCTTTGGTATTTTCGAAGTTACGTATAAAATAAAATTGGGTTTGTCTGAGAAAGGTTTGCTAGGTCTGGAGTACACCTAAGAAGATAATCCAGAGCAAGGGGATTGACGTCTGTGGAGCATTCTACTGATTTATATAATCTTTTAGCTCCACCCCTTACATAAGAAAATGTTCCTACGTGTTCATGCTATCAGTGTGATACTACTCTGCCACAAAATTTGCTTTGTTGGCATTCGATACCAATATAAATGTACCGTTCAAAAGCATTTACTTTTTCAGGGATATTGTTCCGCGAACTCTTTGGCGAACCAGGCGTTTACGAGTGTAGGATATAGCCTAATTCCGGTGGATAAGCGTTTCGCGTTTTTAATATTCGCGGAGCTACAATATCAGAACGCAACATCAAGGTTTATAAGCTGGCCATTGACTTTCGTATAATTTTAAATACTTGGTATGTTTGCAATTGCTATTCGCCACGGGTAAATTGAAGTCGGTAGGCCACAAGACTAACATGCATCGTAGTACTAATCTTATATTTCTTTCCTAGCCTCGAAATATTTCCTTCCAAATTTGCTAATATCGCGTAAGCTAGTATCACGGTGTATTGACATAGATTTATAGAAGTTAAGACGAGACTGAATGCTCTACCGGAAACTCGTCTAACGAAATTGGCATAATACGGTGGGCGGGATACTCCAATTATTGATTCCAAAGAAATATACAGCGATACTGTAGCTTCATTCTCAAATCTTCCCTTTCATCTAGAGTTTACACCCCAGAACCCTATTCATGGATTGGTGTTCACCAGTACATTCGAATTAACAAATGTAAGTTTGTACTAGGCTACTATCATCTGCACATCCATATTTTTATTTTGTTTTTACACCGGGTGCCGTGATCATGTGGTATCCTCGTCCTGATCTACTTCTGAAAATCCCGGTTTGATATTTCGACTTCTCGTACTTTTCCTTTTTGTTTGGCAAACAAAAAGGTGTATACTAGTAAAATCGTGCGATCTACGCTGTCTCGATAGGGTCAATGTTCCAGAAGGCATCTGCCAGCCCCCCTTAGTGACACCAGGCAGCCAACGGTACAGTTAACGTTATTTATCTAAAACGAACATGAAATGCAAAAGTCTCGTCGATGAACGTACGACATCCAAAGAATTGCCTCCTGCGGCTACTCCTTATTATTATTGGTGCACAGGGTCGAGACTCGCTTGACATAGCCTGCTGACTCGAGCTCTGACAGTTGTAACGTCGTGCTTGCGCGGTAATTTTAGCTTTCTTAGGCCGGAATATATGATATCTTTTACGAACTATGTTCAGATCACCAACCTCTCAAGAGTACGCAAAGTACGCTATGAATCTGTTTGCTCAACTTCATGGAAACACCTTTATTTTTGAGCTCATTATCTCGCTAGATGACGTGACGTGACACAAAGCGGCTAATTACAAATACTGCAAATTAAAGATGAGTTTTAACTGAGCTCCGAGCTAGTGCTAATATATAGCTGGCAGGTTGGTTGATTGTTTGCATCACTAGCTTCAATACCTGCAGGGCCATACGTCTCATATTCAACGCCAGACATCAATTGAGGCGATCATATGCACCATTACGTCGAAACCGCGACTTAAATCAAGTCGGCGATATTCTAAGTTTATCACTACAGTCCCCCGAGATAACCCTAAAGACGAATTTAGCCCGACTTTTCGGGTTGGCTGAGGATTGGGACCATGAAGGATGAAGACCCACTGCGCTTATCCACGGACCGACCGTACGTTTCGATTGATTTGAGGTTAGGATTCGGCGGACATGTGCCAATTGCAAATCTAACTGCCAGAGCTACACCGTGCGTGTCGGCACATACGTTCTATACAGCCCGCATTGGATTCTGACTAGATAATATCGTAAATGAATGTCAAAAGTGCAAAGATAGAGGCAGATAGGAAATTTCAGGATCAATAATTGTCTTGCTTTAGTTGGTGTCGGTCGGCTTTCCAGATGTTCGGCTGGATATCACATGCAGATACAAGCTACCTACCAATCGATTGGTCTCAACTACAGGTTAAATATTATTTCAACTTTCTTCGGACAACCGGCTAGATAAGAATCTTTAGGTAAGTGATTATTTTCCTATTAGCACGTTCGCTCGCTTGACTTGATAAGTGAACTAATATTCTGACGGGATATATTTCTTATAGCCTGAGCTCAAGCTTGAAAAGTTTGCTGACAACAAACTAAATGTGCAACAAAGTTGGCTAATTAATGGCAGCAGCCCTGATGTCGGTAAGAACCCTCCCCATGCTTCTCGCTGATAGAATGCCACCGAGCTGTAGTCCTGACATTCATACCTATCGAGTGTACACTAACAATTTATATACCAAAGTAGTTGCTAATATTTTCCATATCTATATTGGGATGTTCCTTCTAAAAGCTAAATGGCCGAGGGGAAACTCGTAAAGGACTTAATTTGCGAATTCAATCATGGCATTTCAGATAATTATAATCAAGACTCGAAACAGCCCTGTATGGCATCACCATCAAAAATCCTCGAATAAGGTTTTATTAGCTGATATCAGTAAAAATTCTGCCAAGAGATCGGTTCCCCCCTGATCTGTTCCAGTGATTAGGGATGCACCTGGCCCCATGTATTAAACAACATTGCATACACGAGCTGCACATTCCGCCTACTTTGGCTCAATAGTTTTGGGCACATCTTCCTAAAGCGGTTTCGAGGACTAGCCGTTAGTCCGGCTCTAAAAAGTAAAACAGTGGCGGCCTTGCAGAGATATGGCAGGATGGGGGCTAGAGGTGTGTACTTCCGGTGGAGATTACCATGGCCTCGCGGCTGCATAGTCATGGGTTCCCTGGAATCACTAAACGTGGCAGGAGACAACATTAATTGAGAGTTTTCGTTCTATGGTATCGGTGTAATTTATTCTTATTTAGATCGTTCTACAAAGTTCTGACGTTCCGGACGAGATCTGCTAAGAATCCGAGGCCAGGACGAATGTGCGAAGAGGTTTTCAGTGTACCTAGTACGACATACGGAGCACCTAGGAGTCTTGATTCAGTGGCCTTAAAACAAGCCATCATGCGGGAAACCACGGCCCGGGTATAACCATGTATTTCGACGCAAGGTCTGTTAGAAAGAGCTAGTGAAGGGTGCACGATCTCGTCTCAGCCATGTACCCAGCGCAGGCCGACAGCCAACTAGAGTATTTTACGTAACTTTTGTAGCACCACTCCAGTTTAAAAGACTACACCGTTAAAGTTACACGGCAGATTTCAAGGGAGTGACAAAGCCAAGCATAATTTTCGGAAAAATCGCTGGTCCAGGAATCTCAACTCTCTCGGTGGGGGTTCCCAAAGTGGATAATCTCGAGGACCCAAGATTAACTCAGACACCAGTACTCTGTATACTTCAACTACTTAATCTTTAGGTGTGGCGCTGCGATAGGGCTATAACCCAGGCCCTCAATTTCTATATATATACTTATGATATATACCCTTGGTACCCGCATCGGCCCGTTGAGCCAATTGCACGGTGCTATTTTGTAACGACTTAACTTTAGCCAATTGATTGGGGTACATGGGTATATACTATTTCCATTGAACGCGTTGCTCTTATTGATAGCATAAGGGTACCTCGCCCCGCTTTGGGGGAAAAACCCAGCCCCATATCCCTAAAATATCTACAATTCTACAATGATCAGAGTAGCATTCCATCACTTCAACATCAGTATCGTAACTTGTGCTCGGGTTTATGCGCCCTAAAGTCTGAGAGAAGAAATTTTTATGTATTTTGGTTCTACCAGCACCTAATCACATATTCGGGGGAATACAACAGTGCCCTAGAAGTACCTTGAGAGAATTTGGTCTTGCTTGAAGTTTAAGGGCGAGCATTATTCTATCTAATCCACTAATAACAAACGAAGCCTTTTGGGCTAGAAGACTAAATAATATATCTACATACGCAGGCTGCTGAGGCAGGCTATTACTCAGATCACTCAAGATGTGAAACCAATAGTAAAAATATGTGAAGTAGGGTCGTGGAAACAGTGTCCACTGAGATTAATAAACTCAGAAGTTTTGGCTTACGTGCCAGATTCTCTGTACGTAAAGCAAAGAAAAAGCACACCTAAATACAAAAACGAAAATATATAACTATAAGAAGTGTCATTCAAGCTTCCTATGATGCAAGGCTAGTAAAGCAGAAACCAAAGCAGTTGCAATAGACAGAAGCCGAAAAAAAAAATAAAAAATAAAAAAGAATCCCAAGGAAATGGTCTATGCGGACCACAAGAACCTTGGTAAGTATGCCCAATCTCGCCTGGATAGCACATATTGTTTCTCTGTTGATAGTTACTTAGGTGTCTTATATCCGCCAGTATAAAACTAGAGTTTGATATAAAAATAATAATAAAAATTAAAAATTAAATAACTGAAATGAAATGATAGTAAATATCGTTTGCAATACTGATAGGAGGAACTGCCTCCTAACAGAGTCAAGAACTTCAAAGGGAAGCCGTGTGCGACAAAGGCATGTGCTTCATATCTTCTAGCGAAGAAGTATTATGGAAAGAGTAAGCCGAACATGCAAGGTTAGCTGTGGGGCCACTAGAGCTGGTAAAATTCTGGGCAGTGCTATAACCCCAGCATCGAAACTTGAAGGTAACTCCAGGATATCGATTTCGTTCCGTCTCGTGGTGGCTAGGTATATGTATTTATATGCGAATCGTAACACCGAGGCTTGAAGTGACTGGCGTCTAAGCTATGAACAATCCCACATGGAAATAGTGGTAAGGTATTTGACGTACAGAGCAGGGGAGTAATGAGGCCAAAACTCTCATTAATACTAAGCAATCGCTTCTGCAGTGGGAGCAAAGGGAAAACTTCTGCCCATAGCAATTTGCCTCGCTTACCTCGGGTTAAACAATTATCCCTTGCGAGATTGCTATGGGTTTTCATATCTGTGAAGTTGCGGGAAACATTTCAGGGGATCTAACATAGTAAGTAGCAAAGTAGAGGGAATGTCAACCACCTTTCATTGTATTAACGACCAAATTTTCAGACCATTCCAAATCATTCTCTCCTTGGGCATCCTCATCCACATCAATCGTAGAAGGTATGTTGGTCAAGCTTGAGCCAGCATGTACGGCTCCAACCCCGACTAATTGAGGACCTTGAGGAAGGAAAGAATTTGGAGCGAATTGCTCAATCGAGTTTCTGAAAGGTATGAAATCATTCATAGCATAGTCAGCCTGGGAGGACTGATCTAATTCGCCCCGCATAATCAAACTGTTTGAGTCATCAAACGTAGACCCCAATCCTGCAAACATTGAGGACGAAAGGTGTGGTTGCATATGCGGCTGTATTGGGGTATTTTGGGTATAGGAGTAGTCCATTGAAATGATGGTATTATGTTGGGATGCTACGATGCCCGCCGTGGATTTTGGTCAGCAATGCCTTTTACTAAATGTCGTATATTTCTGGAAAGGAGGGTGTGAATAATTACCAAGTTCGTCTCTGTCCGTTTGAAGGTCCCGATCTGTAGTCTTGACGCTCGGAGTCGCGAATCCAAAGTTTGCCGTTGTGAGATTAACTCCGTCAGATCGCTCCATATGATATTGTTGCCGTAACGCTACCATTCTTTCTTCGCTCAGGGGACCATGGTCTATCAGGAGTTCCTCCAATGGGGCCACACGGGCTCGACCATCCCAAGAATGCCTATTTTTCATATGGTGGAGTATTTCACGAGGGCGATGCGACCGGTAAAGGCAATTGGGTTGTTTGCATTGGTACTGTTTATATTGGCACAGCATGTATATATGGATCGATTCATGCTCTCTTTGGATGAGAAAGGTCAGAGATTATTAAATGCAGGGTGGCATTGTGAAATAAAAATAATTTTAGGCTAAAAGGAGATCTCTTACTTTCGTGCACTGGGACTTGGGAGTTCTTTGCCACAGAAAGTACAGGACCTTACTGTCCGTGGTGTCCTTTTTCGAGTGTGAGAAACGACACTACGAGTTTCTTGCTGATCGCTAGTTGGCTTGCCGCTTATCGATTGGGCTCGGGTTATGGTTGGCTTCGTTTTCACAGGAGAAGAATTCGCCATGGATATGCTATCGTCAGGAATCCGAGCATCTGATTTGCTCCTTTCAGGCTGTGGCCATGCACACTTCCCTGAGGCTTGAACATTCTCAACTGGTATCCCATTTACTGGGGATGATTGGATAGGATAGTTCTTGCGAAATGGATATGGACTATCCGCCGATCCAAGCCAAACCCCAATGCCTGCACCACTGGGGTGGTCGATAGTAGTAGGGGCTGCTTCTCCTGCAGTAACTCCGAGCGACCCCAAAGATTCCATTTGTGAGGTAAATAGGGGGGGCATTTTACGCTCCGGTTTCGAGTCAGTTGTCGTGCTGACTTCGATGGGGGTATTACCACCATCGTTCCTTTGTCTCTTTTGCTGCATGGGGGATTGGGAGTTCTCTGACGGAGATACAACATCCCCATCTTGGGTAAATGATTCGAGATACTGGTTGATAACCTGATATAGGATCGGGCCAATGTGCTTGCAAATGAAATTCTTTGCTTCTCTCACATTAGTGTTGTTCCTGTTCTGAAGGTCATTCAATTCCAGAAATTGATCTGTGATGATTTTATCGATAAGATCTGATGCTCTGAGTAAACGCTCGTTCGCTACTGCTTCCAAGCATTTGGTTATGACCATCGTTGGATCCAATTTGCGGAGTAGAATGGGCGCTGGAACCGCCCACTTCCTCGGAGGACAGAAGAGCATATCCCCAGACTCGGAGGACCTCCTAGGTCTCTTTGCTGGCCGCGGAGAGGTCGACGCTAGCATGTCGTTACTGCTCTACTTCTTGTAGTTGGAGACTGTGAAGTGGCGAACCACTGCACCACAACGTCACACCAGGCACAACTGGTCTCGGAAGCTTCACAACAACCTGGAGACTGCGACCAATCTTGCAAAAGGCCAAAGGCTTCAAAGCTCGGGAGCCAAATAATAGAGTTTCCCGGCTAGCTCGCCTCACAAGGCTGTGAGAAACTTGCACACAGCCGTGTACGGTGGAAGTAGGCAATCCACGAGGCGCTAACCTACGAACGAAGAAACAGGTATGGTACAAGATTTCCGGTGAGTAAGATATACGAGCAACGTCTCGCCACGATGGATGGGATTTGTTGAATGCATGCCTGGCTTTAACCAAGGATTACGGAGTTGAAGATGACGACTCGAAGAGAGATGGGAGATATTAAATTAGAATGCGGATTGTCAAAGGCCACAGCTAACTACGGGAAGGAGAATTACAGTGGACATGGCTTAGGCAGAATGTTGTGGGTTCAATGCTCCTAAACGCAAACTATGTCGCGCGGCGCAAGAAAACGCGAAAAAAAGCAAATCACCTGTATAAGACCAAAATCACCAAAAGAGATCAAGGTACCGAATTGGATCCTTCAGCGTGTTCTTAACATTTCACCGAACGGTCTTCTCGTTCTCGAATTTTGAAACGGGGGGCTGTGTACGGAATAAATGGCACACCATTTATAAAGTTTCATTCGCGAAATTTGGGTAGATTTTAAGACTGTTGCTTCCGGGCCGGGGCCGAGTTTGGTCATCGCGAATTCGGCCCGATCTCCCAACACTTTTCACAAAACTTCGGGATCGGGAATAGGTCGGTACTAGGTTCTCGGCACGCCGAGATTTCGGGATTCTGACGGGACGTTAATTTACACATACGGCTGGTTTATATCGATGTACTGAGTCTTTTTGACAGATATTCCCACTGTCCCATTACTTGAAGGCCTTCCAATACCTTAGATTTCAACTACAACTGGAGTCAAGTCATCTGCCAGACTCCTGTAAGGCCATAGTCCGAGGCGGAATGGCTTGTGATTACAATTGCATTGCATATAATCGAGAAATCCTTCAATGCAATGTTCCGGTATCATTGCAGCTCCATCAACGTCTAGGCCGTGGGGTAGTAGGGAAAAAAGGGTAAATTTAGGCCTTGGTCGTAGGTGTAGTGAATCGAATTTGCATCACGAGATCGATTGTAGGAGTGGCGAACATGCTCGCCTGGCAAATATCAGACACGATGGAAGAATTTGACATACAACGTGATAGTGAAGCTTTCGGGGACATTCTCGGAGGTCCAACTAAAGCAAGATACTTGAAAGGCCACGTTGACAATCCAAGCGATCTAGCCGCCCCAGGGCAATTGAGAGGAGGTGGGGGCCTGATACCCAATTGGGACAGCGGATACACAAAAATACAGTTAACTCGAGTATTGCTCTAGTTCGATGTTATCTGAAGAGTTGATGACTCATGACCGCGTGCTATACCTTTAGCCCTGTGCCTATCTATCGCGAGCAAGTTAAGTTAGCTATGTAGTGGATACATCCACATTCGATGCGGGACCCATATTACCATCGTAGACAGTGGTCAATTGTGTAATCTCGAGGCTTTGGACGGGTGATATGATAGGCAAGGGAATCAATAAACTCACTAAGAGATATAATGCTATTTTGTTAGCTCGCCCATAGTGATCTCATGACTGATGGACTATTCTTTCCACAAGTTGCTGCTGGTTATCGAACTTTTGTTCATGCTTGCTTGCAAGCGCTGGAGCATTCCGATGATGACTTCGACCTTTCAAAAGTATATCCATGACTGGAACTAGATGGATCTTCCGTATACTAAACCAGAATTGCTTCAGATCCTCGCGCTCAAGGTTATTGTACCCAGCATGCATGCGTTCTAAGCTTTGCGGTTTTTTCCATCCTCTACCCACCGAATTACGTTCAGCGTCGAGACTGAGCTACGTTATGGTGTCTCTCTATTTGTAAAATGGCTTATATTGAACTGATGCCATTATATCCTCAAATGCATGTTGATAGTTTGCTATTCTTGTGAGGGGTGCTATTGGTCGGCCTGGCCCGTAGTCGATCGAATACACCCTCGCGGTATCGGAGTAGGATCCTCCATCCAATAGATTCGTTGCTACGAGACCGAGGTATCCTGACATATATAGTCGGCTTGCCTCTTGTTGTATTCCGAAAAGGAATGTGTGCACGTGTAATCTTATTTTAGGAGGCCAGAATGCTTTCACTGTCGTGGCGGGCTCCGCGCCCAAGCTTGAGTAAATGCCCACCGGATCGATTCGTGTTGGTTGTCGTCAAAATAATGTTGTCGACGTCGATCATAACGCCGATGGGCGCCGGATGGCCCAAAGCGTGTAGATACTCGATTTGGTCATATACTGCCTATTGTTACACAGGAACAGTGAACAAACTTATGTAGTGGTGTAGAGACATGGCGATGACTCAAGACTAATAAATGCCCGGATTACCCCGTCCTCGCTCCGTTGAGCGGCGCCACTCGGTCTAAGGCAGGATTTAAGGTATCCATAGTCCACGCGGCCACGGTTCCGGAATCCTCAAGTGTATGTTGTCGGTTCCAAGTATGCTGGCAAGGTCCAGGTCCCATAATCAAGTTCGGAGATGCAAAATGGAGCTGCTCAAGTTGCAAGGGTAATGTGGCCAAGTGGAGACCGGTATTCGGATCTGATGCAAGCACGCAAAGGTGTACCAGTACCGGAGTGTTTCGGAAACTTCGAAAGGACTAGTAGTGGAAATAGATGGGTACATCCCAAGTAGTGCCCTGAAATGCTGGAAATATATGGCGCAAAAATCCTAGCTTAGGCCTTTGACAAATGGAGTGTGTGCCGGGGTGTCACGGGTTTAAGTTTTTCGTGCTGAGGCAAACATATATTGGCCGAATATATGTCAACTATCAAAGGAAAAACTGCAGATGTATAGCTTTCATTAGCCGCGCGTCAGAAAGCCAACATCCTGTAAGATACACCGACAAAGAGGAGGCCTCGAGGAATCAAGTGAGTGTTGACTGACTCGGGATATCGATATCCAGGTCCAGAGGTGGATCCGAGCAAAGATGAGAAACTAAGACCCGGTGGTAGAGAGTGCAGAAAACTTTTGTTGGCACCTATTGTCGATAAATAATCCTTCGATAAGGCGGTGATTGATGGAATATGCATCAAGGAGTTCAGTGTTTGGAGTCCAGGTCCAGAGTCCGGGAAATCCAGGTAATCCGAAAAAGTACATTGTCCTTGGTTAGTCGCTGATATCCATCACATGGCCAAGGAAAGGTCGATTCGAAATTCGAAAGGTCGGTCATAAGAATACTCTGTTGAGGCTTATCCTCCCACCTACTTCTCAGCTAGCCACAGAAACATGCTTGATATTGGTGTACTTTCTCCCAATATCCACGCCCTGATTCCGCCCAAATCCCATGTTGAATAGCATTGCTATCCCCAAAACTCCCTTTCTTCAGGGTAGTGCAGAAGCGTGCAGTTTTATAACACCTAAAATAAGGCAAATTTGCAACTCCTCGGATTTGGTTACCGTGGGGTTGGAATCTTGCATATTGAGGTGGGTCCTCTATCGGCAAGGCGAACGTAAATGCAGTGAAACCGGATCCAGAATAAGAATGCACCCTTGACGTTTCTGTCTCTAGTCGCAAATCGACATCGTATCCCCAGTTGAAAAATGGGGATGTGCGCAACGGCACTCTGGACAGCTGGCTGAATAGGAGTGAGGCAACAATTGTCATTGGACATTTTAACGAGAAGCTTTTTTTCTCACCAACACTATAACGTGTCAACACTAGAGCGGAAGAATAGAAATCGAAATGGTTTTGTTGAGGGATCGCCTAGAGTGGTTGAGATTGGATCCACGACTTTTCCTAGATATAATGGGATGCACAGTACAGGTATATGTATGTGCGACGTGTGCCGAGCTACAAGGTTCTAGCCACGGGATATGCCAGTCATAGCGCAGCAAACTTGATCGACAAATGCGAGTCTATCGACACCAGCACTCCTTCGCATTCCTCTATATTCATGGGCAAATATAAATCAGGCTATTGTCCTCTACCTCTGATGTGAAATCGAGACCCATTCCGGAACCTTACATTCTTGATTCTTAGGCGTCTTGAGAAATACCGCCTAACTCCTCGGATTCGCAGATATCCCGTTATCGGCTAGAATCACAATACCTTAGAGCCGATCTTACTGGACGGTTTCCTCTCTCCTTCAAATGATCAAAATGACATGTCTCCGAAGAGACTGGCCACGATCGGCAATCCGCCTCGAATTGCCAACGGGGAAGTTTTAAATCCCACAAGTAACCCCAAGCCATGGGGCCAGACAAATTTTTTTTTTTTTTTTTTTTTTTTTTTTTTAACAAAAATACCGGGATTTCCATATCCGACACGCATGAGAGCGTTGCCGAACTGTCGAGAAGTTCGAAGGTTTGAGGCGGCGACCGCCTCATTCTGAACTCTATAGTAGAAAAGAGCTTAGCGCTAAAAATAGGCCGTACGACGCGCATCGATGACAAGATATCGAAATGCAACATCTACCCAAAGTTCAACCCCCAACATAATGATTACTTCTTCGTGTCGTAACTCATCCTTATTTGTTAGTTTCTGAGAGCAGGTAGAAACACAATTACACAATAACAAATGGGATAATCGGCAAGATCAGGCTACACATGCCTTATACATAGTTTCATTTTCGGCGGCCAAGTAGTTAGGCTCATCAACCACAAAGTAAGGTTGGAAACACATTGGAGTCGAATCTTCCCCACGAAATCCCGTGCTCTCGTAACCTCAAGTTGATTAATTCAGGCTGGTCTAGCCAGCCGGGCCTCTACTTAGCCTTGTATGACAAGTTACAACGCAACAAATCCAACAACAAAACATTTTTCCAACATACTCTCAGGCCAGTTTCCGACCCCTCTTGGTGGCGAGTTATTACGGAAAAAAAAAAGGGGGGGGAAAGGGGGATTGTTCTTAAACGCCGTGCTCGAGGGATCAAATTGAACCCTCAACATGGCCGATTGCTTCATAATTGCGAAATGGTTCCGGGTGGCGATAGATGCCCGCGCTAGCCTCGAATCCACGCATCCAGCCATGCAAGATCTTAAGAATTAAACATCTATTATAAATTAGGACTGTAGCTTCGGCAATCTTCCAAGATACACTGAATGGCTAGAAGAACTAGCATCTAGGGCGAACTAGAGGTACTGTGTGAATCGTGAATCGGATCTCTAAATTATAAAAGAAGCCTACTCCAAAAATATGTAGATTCGCCGGGAAAGTTCGAGGGTTGCTAGGATATTGGAATCGATTACTCAAATATTACTACTTAATACTACACGGCCAAAACGGTATCGGTACATCGCCGTCAATAGGGAATTTAGGCTCGAGATAATTGTGCCGGCCGTGATAGTTCAAACTTTTAAGTGCGAACCTGATGTGTATTGCCAAACGTTATTAACCTTGGCCTACAACACAATTATATATCTCTAATACATCCTGATCACCATCAGGCCTGAGGCCCACGCTATCCTCAAAGGGACGTATACTGTAATGCATGGCGTCCTATAGCTTTCATATAGCAGAAGCTGCACTACGCGGTCAAGATTCGTCGATATTTGCCTGATAAAATCCACCTGGATCGCCTAAAAGGTTCCGGTGCAGCTCACTAACTGGGTGGATCCAATTTAAATAGCCTCGGATGTTGATGGTAGCTAGGCTGGCTGGAGGCGTGCGCATCTGGCAACCAGACCCGTTAGAGACCTTGTGTCACCAAGCCTGCACCTACAACGCAAAGTCACATTCCTGGGTGCCAGTGCCGTGCAACCCACCCGCTAGCGCTGTGCATTTGCGCACATGGCGCCATGGCGAACGGTAGCAAG
Organism: Arthrobotrys flagrans; assembly: GCF_004000055.1. Taxonomy (NCBI): domain Eukaryota; kingdom Fungi; phylum Ascomycota; class Orbiliomycetes; order Orbiliales; family Orbiliaceae; genus Arthrobotrys; species Arthrobotrys flagrans. Next base: position 5,756,934 of record NW_027137547.1, read on the forward strand.
CAGCGTAATTTTTGATCCCAAGCACTCAGCCTTTGGGTTCAGAGCTTACGCTAATACCATTTATGATATAGTCCCGACAATAAGTTTATAATTAATTGCATTTCCCGGATTCACTTGTTATCAACATACTAGCTTAAGAAAGAAATATCAAGACTGAGGAATAAAAACTTGGAACAAGAGGTTTAGTACCGTAGCATCAATTAGCAGTGTAAGAACCTGAGATACCTATCAATATACTGAATTCAGGAAGCCCCAACAAACATTAATTCTAATGCTAACCAGATAAACCTAAAAACAGAAGCCAGAATTCGTCTAATAAATAAACCTAGTCGCAGAACAGAAAAAAAGATTATATCGATTAACTATAAAGAAAGAGAAACTTCCAATACAACTTAGTACATCAATACTAGGCATAATGGCCAAAGTCAATATATAAAATATAATAACAGCCGATAGAGGATTCGGATTTCCACCAAGTTAGAGCCATTAAACTAGCTCAACGAAAAGAAGAAAGCAGAGGAGTTATTTTATTCTACTGATAGCGAAGAGTTCGGAAGTAGTGCGAGATCGATCGAGGTATGATTGATTATATAAGTTATATCAATCTTACAAAGCAGTCAATCCGCCGCTAAATGCGTCAATAGTTCGGCACAAGGTATAGGGTGTGGCAGTGTCGAAAATTGAGTGCTGATTGGTCATTGATAGCTTTGATATAGGTCTTGACCTGAGTGGTAACTAGGCTCCACACTAGATGTATTGAGGTCATACACCAATGCAGGATATAGTCCGAGATGATGATTTGGGAAGTTTTCCTAGATAGTAACACGTCAGACTTCAAATATTACGGACTAATTCAAACCAAGAAGTTAGCAGCATACCCTACTATCGGCCAAAAACTCTCTATTTGTTCGCCAACGGTAATGTCGACTATAGTGATACTGGTTATCCTCATCACCATCGAAATGAGATGGGTGAACGTTAGGATAATGCCGAGGCAGACAAGTTCTGATTAAATGATTTTTCGTATCCTCAACCCGCGCTTTTGGTTGTTGGCAGTGTCTGCATTGATAGAGATTGATATGTTCTGAGACGTGGCGGCTATCGAGGTGAAAATCAATACTAGCAAGTTAACAAATGTTTGGCACGGATTTTCATGCAAACCAGCTAGGGTAGATACTTACATGTATCTACTCTGCTTCCTAAAATCACGATTGCATTCAGGACAAATGTAGATTCTTCTATTACTTTCGTCCGAGACTGCAGCCTTCCATAATGGCTGAACAAACAGCGACCGTGGAGATATGATCTCCTCTTTGTCTGTGATGTAGGACGGAAGCACTGGAATCCCTCGAGCACGAGATTCACGGCAAACAATACGAAACATTTGCTGTACCAGCCGTACTTCGGGTATCCATACTGAGGAGCATTGCTCCGCGAGAATATTTGGATATCGCCCATTAATACACGAAGCGCAAAGAATCGGGTCGTCGTTAAGCTCTTCCACGTAGAAAGTCAGTTGAGTTGCGGGAAGCCAATCCGACTATGAGATAACAATGTTAGCAGCGATCTGGAACCTAAAGCGGCCCCTGTATCACGGGTATTTGTAGCCGATGAGGCTCTGCGGAAGCGGAACGTACTTCAAATTGGCAGCCTGGTCGACAACATCGGACGGAACAAATGAAATCTGTAGGGGCAAAATGAAACGAATTCTGGGCTTGTACCGCCGTTTGATTAGAGCCAGATGTCGAAGTTGCAATTACAGTTGGTGGATAAGCTGGTAGCCTCGAGGGTCTAGGACGGACGACGGGCGTGCTTGAGGTGCTCATAGCGTCGATCGCTTTAATGCTCCTTTGGGTGATAATAAAACACCGTTACTAGTGGAAGCAAAGGATTATTGTGACGTAAACTGGATGTGGTATAATGCTCTTTGATGAGATTTTAGGATTTTAGCGACTTTCAATCAAGCTTCATAAGCCGTTATATAGGCTGCTCCCTGTGTGGAGGACAGGCATATTTGTCTTGCGTTATGTGAATATAATCCGCAGCGAATAGCAAACAAAGCCTCTCATTCAGAAGCGGACAAGCTCGGGGCCTGAATACAGTTGAGGATTGATATAGAACGAGACTCCAAAATTAAGAAAACTGCCAACTTAATGCAAGTGGTATAACTGACCTGCCTCATGACTCTGCCGTCGCAGCCCAATTTCCAAAATTCTTACGTGTAACCAGGGTGTATTTTCAGAAGCAGATGCATATATGTACATGGTGCAAAGTATAAGGCTCCAAAGAGTCAGGGTATCCTCTACAAGGGATCTTTCGGGAGCGGTGCAATCCTGGGGTGTTCAGAGCCCCGAACTGCGCTGCCTGGGGACACGCAATGGGTGCCGCTAAGCTATCACCGGAACCAAGGAGGTGACGGTACCCGCGAGGCTCAGTTCTGGGCCTCATTACTAAGAGTGGACGATTAATTCATACCATTGGATCATATGATTACTAACGCATGTCGTTGTTTCTGTACCCGTACCTGGAGGATCTTGAACTGTATCAGCCACAGGGCAAATTTGATTGAACCGCTGCGGGACGTGATAAGGTCCCCTCAGTAGACAGACGGTTCGAAACGTGACGATCGACTCATCCCGGACGGCAGGGCATAAGCCTCCGCAAACGTAATCATAGTGAATGTTTCTGTCGCTCCACTTACTCGATAGAGCAAAGCGGGCCCGATATATCTAAAGCCGCGTTGGAATTGTCACGGCGCGCTTGATACAGTTATTATTTCGGTGACTCTCTGCTAACCGATCACTAAAGAATAATAAAACAAAAAACAAACAAAAAAAGCCCATCTGTCGTTCTACCCGAGTAATTATCCGCTTCCAATGGCCGGTGTAGTAAAACCTTTGCCTTGTAGATGTCCTATTTGCATTTTCGTGCAGCTCGCAGGTGCACTGGAATGGTGCGAAGGTGCGCTTGTGTGAAGTATTTTGTGTTGAAGCCTGGTGCTGATTCACCAGTCCACTCGATTGCCTAGTTTGCAGGCAGTCGAGCCCGCCCTGCGACCCGCACTACTGCGACATCCACATCGGCAAGGATATTTTCGAGCAAACATCAGCAGGAGTTGGCCGGTCTGTTGGTCGAGACTGTGACGATATTCGAAATCGCATAGCCTCTAAGACGATTTTGGTATGGATTCTTTGGGGATGTCGTTAAGGATGAGCCCTCACCTCGCATTTAACCATGGTAACAAGAAGTATCTAAAATAGTTGCAACCATCGATATGGCGCACTATAATAGCAGGACAATCTATATATTCTGTAATTAGGACCGATAGATTGAAGAGAATTCTAGAAATTGTGATATAATGCTCATTAGTCCTGCCGGCACACTAACATTCAGATCCATGTTCCAGAAGGTTTGCCAGTTTCCAGTGTCTGACGTTTCGTCCGCCCGTTCAATCCAGGGCGAATGCGGATCCTCCACCATTCGTCGTGTTTCGAAAAAGATCAAACGCCCCAGGTGAATCGGTACACAGTAAAGTGGATATGCGAGGCAAGCTTGGTCAGCACGAGTCGGGGTCAGGACAGGGATGGCCCAATTTTCAGTCTCAGGGACAATGCGTTCATTACCCCGGAAAACCTTTTGGCGCAAGGTTCCGGAAATTCAGACACAGCCGCCAGTACAACAAAGCGATTAGCATTGGGTATGTGTTGGTGGTGGTATTTCGTGGACGTATACGAATACTTCCATGATAGGTTTATTCTTCGGGGAGGGCTTATTAATCTATCTCGCCAGCCAGACGAGTTTGAAATATGTTGAGGGGCTTCGGGGAAGTTGGCCACTGGTGGTTTTCGTCTTGGAGGCCTCACCCTTGGGCCCATGGGCAGTAGTTTTCCAAGGTATATTCGAAGAACATGTCCTGGAACGCTATCTCTGGAATATTTTTTGATCATTAGATTTGTCGATTCACTGGTTGCCCCGTGCATACAGTATGAAGGCTAATGCAATAGCAAATGCTTTGCCATGCATAGTCGGCACCTGCAGCCTGCTATATCCTAGCTTGTTGATTCGCGGGTTTGTCTTACTGCAGATTCCTTTCGAATTTCGGGACCATTTTGTGTCACACTGGAACGGGGTTTAGGTTTTGAAAATTAGCCGCTGGTTAGTAAGTAGCTCGAGTGAGGTCTTCGTGATGGCATCAATCGAAATCTTGCTCCAATTAATATTTCTCACATCACCCAAACTTCTAACTTCTAAATATAAAATTTCCTATTGGTGTTCCTAGCGTTCCAAGGGCCCAATACCACCAGCCTGGTTTCCACCGCGGATCCCAAAGGTTTGGTTTGCCAAAATTCGTCGTCGCTTCCATCCAAGAGAATATTCCTTGGTGCCGGTCGCGCCGTCGTCGCAAGCACGAAACGCAGGGAAAGACCACACGGTCACAATATTACGCTTACTAGAAGCCCCAACACCGTCATGTAGGTGGAGCCGCAATAATTCTGAACAATACTGTTATCATGATGATTATATCAATGACCTGATTAACTTTACTATTAATATTTGCTGTAAGTAGTCTTCGTCACTCCGATGACGAGTATTAATCTGCCATCTTTGCTTAGCCGGAAGCTCTGGGCGTAACGTTAAGTACCAATCATAACGACAGCAGCGCAATGGACGCAGGAAAACTTTGCATTTTTCGGATCGGGTTTCGAATTTTACAGCATGGAAAAAAAAGAAAAAAAAGAAGAAAATAGAATCTTCTAAGATATCGAGATAGAGGGTTCACAGCTGGTTACGCCGACTAGTTCTATTGTCTTTTTTTTTTGTTCTAGTAGACCAACGTGTTGTTATGCTATTACATTTACTCCGGACAAAAGTCCAAAATAAGCGACGTTGTGGTTATCATCAGTGCACTACCCCGAAAGCTAGAAAATGTTCGAAATCGGGGATGCCCGTATACGAGAGTAACTCTAGATTTAATTTCGAGTATTTAAGTATCAGCCGCGAGGTTAACGTTTCACATTTCGCGGTCCTTAATCATATATACCTACCAGCAGTTGAAGTTGCATGAAGGATTCAAGGGCCGGCGAGCTTCATCGTTTCCAGATAGTTATTTGCATCTAAGCATCTCGCTACAATTGCGCAATGCAAGATTGCAAGATCAAACACCTGCGTTCCGATCTACTATTTGTTCGTTCATCAAAAGATAACCTGATGACTGTACAGGTCTAGACCTTCATGCAAAACATCGTTTCATCCCCAAACCACTATAGGAGGTCGAGCTTAATCCATAACCCTACGCTCCACTTCTGTGGCACCTGATTACTAAGTAGTTCCCGAACAAAGTGTCTTGAAAAACATGTATGATTTGATACATATAGCATTAAAATAAAAGAAAGGGGAAAGATCGTGGCAGGCAAAAGTTGTGGCTACCTGCAGTGTGCAGGGAGGCGTTCCAATTGGCGGAATACGCGTTTCTGCCTTCTAGTTAAAGCTTGAGGCTACGGTAGCCCCCACGCAAATCGGAACAAGTTTTAGATGTGACAATGATTGCATAAAACGGCGTCCTGAATGCAGATGTCTCGGAGGAGAGCAGTCGGAAGTAATTCATAAACCACTTCCGAAATGTTAAATAATCATATCCAGCTAGTATAGCTTTGTTCTGCTTGCAGAGGAGTTGCATTGGAAATATATATAGCGAATAATGCGGTCGGACTCAGATATCTGACTATACATATGAATTACAGCTAGCTGCGTTAACTCATACTAACTGCTTGATTCTAGTTCCTATAATGATATTTATACCAATCAACAGGTGGGCGGAGAATTTGAACATATTGCTTGATAAATTTTACCAACTCAACCTAATCTAGGGTACTGACATAGTCCCGGGACACGGTACCATTACTTCTGGTTTTGGACCTGGTGCAAATCCACACAAGAATTAGCTAAATAGTTTACATCACGATTTCTCCAATAGTAAGTCCCGAGTCCTTACAAGAGGAAATATATATTATAGTGACAAGACAAGTTAGGTTTAATGTAATATTGTGTAATATTAGGGCTGTAGAAGGCTAAACTATTATTAAGCAAGCTGTACATAGATAGCTGTATACCTATAGCTTTGCTTCCAAGAAGGTTGGAGAATTAAATAAAGCAACGACCAGGTCTGGGTACGAGACAAATAAAGCAAGTGTGGAAGGATAATTTGAAAATGCCCTGCGTGTACTTTATTAATTAAAGAGCAGAAGGGCAGCAGGGAGCCAAAGAAATCTTTGGAAGGGGACGTGTGAACTTTGGCGTAGGCTCAAGGGCTCGGCAAAGCTAGATAAGAGCTAGTAGAATACTATTTTATACCGTAAGCCAAACCTCGATGGTAGAACTAGACTTTACTGTCCGGAACCTATGTTTCTTCAGTGAGTCCAAGAACTTAATTGATTGTAGTACCATAGCCATATATTATGAATGATTGGGCATTCCGTCCCTCTCCATCCGTCGCTTATCATGAATGGGTCTAGCTTCCGCTAGGATAATTTCTCGACTACCGGCTGAGGTCTGCTTTCGCTTTCGCCATTCCGCCTTGAATATTCGATTAGCCTGCTATGCTATTTGATCTACCAGGGCGTCCAGTCTAATTTCAAGAGCTAGAGACGTAGCATAACTTACCAATCCTCTCCTGAGTATATCATCTTGGGAATTAAGTTCGATGCAATCTTCAATGTCCTTTGATGAGACATGCCCATGATATTTTGCAAAGGTAGTCGTGTTTCGAAGATGGGATAAGGCGTCTCCATACCGGGCAAATAAATCAAGAGGTAGTCGCTTCTTCCTTCTCGGAAGGTTTTCGCGTTTTTCTTCCTCTGTACACAGAGAAGACTTAAAGCGCCCCATATAGCGTGCGATATGATCGCTATACACGTTTCAATGCATATTAATTTCAAGCTAATAAACTTCGTACCCGAGTGGCCCCCAGACCAGTACTTAAGAATAGGAAATAAAGAGCTCAGGAACAGGATTGAGGGTGTATTAACTAAATTACTTACAGAAAGTCCGATGGTTTCTCATCTCGCTCCCTACCGCAGAGGGCACACTTGTAGGGTATAATTTTAGGTTTTGTTATGTTTCCATCGGCCGGAGCCTCGGCCTCGAAGGATTCCTCGGGTAGTTCTTTGAGAGATTCGTGCAATGTTTTATCAATTAATTCCTCAGTTGATCCTGACGTTGATTCCGAGGTTGGTACTTCAGCCCCCCCTATAGGTTCGGCTTTTACTGACCACAAGGGCCAAACAAACGGAAGACTTGGAATTAACCAGCGTCGGCAGACATCGGGACTGTAGCGGTTGCGGTGCAAATGAGGAGGGATCTTCTCCTTCTGCCATGAACTTTGTTGCCCATTGTGGTAAGATCTTGGTGAAAGCACTCGAATCATAGCGTTAGATGGTATGGCTGCGGAGTTTTTGAATATATCTCGGAAGCGCCATTCCTCAAGACCGGGGAAGCGATCGGTTTGGCATTCCCTACAGAGTAACAAATCCTCTTTTATTCTTAGTTCTTCGAGCCGGAACGTGATCATTTCTTCGGTAAACGTTGGACCCTAACGTAGAAAAACATTTACTATAAGTCTTGAATTGACTTGATAGTGTCGTACATTGGCTTTCAACTTTTCGGGACATAGTTACTTACATCCTTCCTACAACAGCCACAGCGAAAATAGAACTCTTGCATGTGCGTATTATGCTGATTTGGTTGGCGAAAGCGAACGGACAGTTGGTTGTTTATATTCCCGGATGGCGTGTATCTATAGTTTTCGAGATCGGGATCGATCTGCAGTTGGTGGTCGAGATTAGGATCGATTTTTTCACCGTCATGGGCACTAGCATCGAAAAAACTGCTATTGGGTGGGCCGTAATCAACAAGGGGAGCAGTATAATACTGAGTACTTGAGGACATCGTGGGAAAGAATGGTGTCATTGAAATAAGAATAAATTGCTAATATCGTGAGTTTCTGGAGATATGATTCCTCCATTGAGGTTTTTCGTTCAATATATAGACAATCTTAGTACTTATATTCTGGCATATGGTTGGTTCAGATGCTCGACCATAGGTGTCTTGCTTAGAACCAGTGTGTAGATTGAGTGAGCCTGGTTAGTCGCATCCCTCTAGTGGCAGCTATGTACGCGTGGTATATCCCTATAACTACCATCAGAACTGCAGATTGGCAAAGCCCTATTTTCTCTTGCAATATCTCATCGATCGCCGTTCGAACCTCGAAAAAGACAACTTGGAGAACTTCGTGACGATCTCGCCGAGGATATTGGTAAAAGTGGCGCGATCTAGAGGTAGTTCTGCAGATTTGTGACAACTGTATATCGAACTGCATGCATGCATACGTTGGGTACTGGGGTGTAAGTCCTGGTGCGGAGCGTTGGGAGCTGTGGAAAGTGCCTGTTCGTTGATACATCTTTCGGCTATCTTGCTGTGAAAACTGTTTTTGATTTAAAAAAAAAATTTTTCTCGCGTTTTGAAGAGACTAAAAAATTCTCAAAAAGAAGCCATTTACATCGCGGTGCATCGTGCAGGATTGAGTATTTCTGACGTGTCCGTTTCTGTGGAGGCTGTAACAGAATGGGGTGGAGCCGTCAAAAGACCGAGGAGATTAGAGGACGTGATATCACGTACATCTTCGCAAAACTCCACATCTTTACAGTGTATCGTTACTGTAAGCTTTGTAGATTTGGGGGAATGCGTATAATAGTACTTACTTAACCGTAGGGAAGATTGCACGGTCCGAGTATCTAAACCTGATGTTGCCCCAAGAAACCAGCGGAAGTAGAACGAAACTAGGTCCTGCCAGCTGCTGCATTAGATTGCTTTTGTTCGCGTTTCTCGCTCTCCTCAACCAAGAATCCGCGTTTTTACATGAAGCGCACGGTCGAAGCACCGAGTTTTGGATAGTTGTGGTAGAGGATTTTCGAATATGAATGTAAAGATAGAGACAAATTATGCATGCATTGAGTCGACGAGAGATTCAATAGCTAGCTGAGTGCATGAACAGCGCCAATGTAAACTGTAAGGATCGAACGTTACACTGAATTTGGTTACAAAAACTACTTTTTTAGAAAAAAGGTTGATGTTGTCTCTTGCAAAAGTTCAATAGCTCGATGTATGCGAGCTGTGGCCGAGCTGAGATTACGGGTTGGCGCCTCTGCGTAGACACATACCGGAATTTGTTTAGCCGGATATACTTTGGTCATGGTCCAAACCCTCAGCCAGAGACATCCAAAGGTTCTGAGAAAATAAATTTATTTTATTGATCTAAGATTACAAAACCCTGAAACAGTCATCTTACCCCTTGTTTTCTCATCCCATAGGATCTACAAGATCTCAAGAGGGAAGTGTTGCATTTTGTGCCCCGACGTCTAGTCTATGCCCAGGCTGGCTGCAGCAATAAATATGCAGGTACCACTAGAGTACCATTTCACCTAAGTATTCGCACAAAATACAAGTTAAGAGATCCAATCTAGGGGCTTTCTTCGAAGTCTGTATTTCGTGCATTGCGCATAGATGCTAGTCGCTGAGGCATCGGTAGATGCAACAAATTTGGAACTCGACACCTTGACTTTACCCGCGGATACAAACCTTGCATGCATCGGCATACACCTCGAATTAATTTCTAATCTAAAGTTGGCAATTTGTTGATTGCTTTACCGTCAGGCGCATGCATACCTCTGGGGCGCGTCTTGACCCTCGAGTCGACGAGCGTTATCACACGATTGCGGTCCTTGGATCCATGAAACATTTATTGCATTGTGGGACCATTGGGGGAAGCAGAAAGAAAAAAAATGATGCTACTATTATCTCAATTGCCACTTGAAACTTGCAGCCAAAGTGATGATGTGGCACGTCCGTTTGCTGCATTGCCAGTTTACAGGTTTAATCTCGTTCGCAGAGCCCACGGATCGCCATAGGGTGTATACATGTATACATGTATGCCAGCATATCACAATACTTAATTATATCCTGGCCTAAAATTTTTTTTACCTTCTTGGGTATGTTGCATGACCAAGACCAATGGCCACGCAGTCTAACAATGGCATTATTGCACAAAGCTGGATCACTAAAAGAGCATCGTCTCGGAAAAAGCAGTCAAAACAAGCATGATGGGGCTACACAACTGTTAAATGACTCTGAGACATAGACAATCTTGTGAAGTGGCATTGCCTGTGCCGTCGTATCGCATGCAAGAGCATGATATTCTAGCCTGCGTTGAAAAGAGCATGGGTTACGAAGTCAAAGTTTGAAAATTTGAATGTAACTGAAATCTGCTGGCGCTGGGATCGGGGGTGTGTGAATTGATGGTGCATTAAGCATCGGCCGACGGTCAAAATCCTTCCTATAGCTGTGGACGAGGCCCAATATGCAAAGGTGTTCAAGGTAATTAGGATTTTGCACCAAACTGCATGGACAGCGAAAATCCCTGAAATGTTGCCTGAATTGTGAAGTTGGACTAATGGAACTCTTAGCATTGATGTCAAATCATAAAAAAAAACAAAACAAAAAATGATCTCTGTTGTTTTACTAGCGGATGAGAAAAGGAAAGAATACAGCTCTATGGATAAAGTGATAAAACCCTTGTCGGGATGTTGATAAAGGATTGAAAGGGAAAAAGGTTTCTTAGTAGATGTCGAGAATTCGGAAACAACTGACAACGGCGAAGTTTCACTAGCGATAGGGGATTACTAGTTCCCGTGAACTAGCAATGCCAGCATGCACTTGCCCCGACCGTAGTTTTAGTACTTCGAAAACGGCAATCCCGAACATCACCAGCGCAGTTTCATGGCCTTATCTGGAAGGTTGACGGATGCTATTAGCCCATGACTACGGATTTGGTAACATCTATATTTTAAGGGATAATTACATTCTAGGTCTTTATTTCCACATGAGTGTCGCCTTGACCCGAATACAGATTGGAATGGAAAGGCTGATGCATCGGTCTAAAGGTATCTTTGCGAAATCCCCTGACGAAGCGACAAGAATATATTGCCACTGTGCTATAAAGCAGACTCGCGAAATACTCAAGGGCCTTCGGGTACACCACTTTAGAGAGAATGAAGCTCTCTTGGATGGGCTATGACAAAGTAGGTGTCGTTTGTGTCAGACTTGGAGAGCCCCTAGCATTATCCGAGATTAGGAACCTCGTGGTTTTGGCCTTTGAACGAGCTCAGCCGCTTAAGACACTAGTATTAGAACCAATTCGTTTGGACTAATATTGAACAATGAAGTTTTGTTAGCGGATATGTTTCATAATATGTTAGGGGTTCATATCAGAGTTTAAGCCATGATCTAATCTTGATCAAAGTGTAACGTTTGAAAGACGACTCTTGACCGCAACCCAACGCAAAAGTCTGTTGTAAGGTGAGTGTGTGGAATGAGACGTCGAAATAAGAATATTGGGGCTTAAGTCGACTTGTGATTGGCTTTCACACACCCAATGGGTGCCACGAATAAATTTGTGGTATTTAGCAAGTTACTTGATGATCAGATCAGGTTTATGTATAGAGATACCGATACAGCCGAAAGATAGTGGATTCTAGCTCTTACCCCATCCTAGATATTCTGCGCACAACTGCGAGGGACCTCTTGTAACGAATAGCTATTATATCAGCAGGGTAGTGGCTTGGTGTGCATCCATTATCTTCAATCACGAATTTCTGACCGCCTCGTTATCCAAGCTGCACGCAATATGCTTAATCCGGCAGACCGAGCAATGCATGATCCCGCTGAGGGCTTGAATCGCGTACAACGTCGGTAGAAGCCCCCAATCGCCAGCCAAACTGCGCTAGGTTTGTGGGCATGGGCTCGAAATTAGCTGATGAAATTTGTGGTTTGGGGGTCGTGACTAAATAAAAGGCTGCAGAGAGTCCTTTCAATTTGGTCACAGTGCCATTGCTACCGTAGTAAAAGGTCATACGGCCATGGGACACAGTGCACGGATTCCGCCTGAGGTAAGTATATCTAGCCAGAAGCAACCGAACACTAGGAAAACGCCGCTCAATACTCCCGAGATGCATGAAACCCCACATCACTTGGGGGCTCCTTCAAGCAGTTTGTAAGTATTTGTGCATCTGACCACCGATATCGCACTATTTATGGTCCTGTTGGTGACCAGCAGGAGTGACGTGACTCCTTTACTCACGCATGATTACCTGCTTCCTCTCGGCATGCATACGGACGGCGGTCGATAACGCTCGCATATAGAAATGGTTGTTGGAATTCCAACCAACAAGGGGTTAGCGGTATTGGCCGTAGGCGAGGGTTTGGCTGCATCCGGAAAAGTATCCCCATATACCATTCCGTCCTCTCGTTCCTAGGGAGTATATGCAGAACTGGACAGCACAGCACTGGCGAATTGGAGTAGTCACCGTTTCCGCCAACATGTAGGTATTCCCCGGCATATTAGTCGTTATTTCCGGACCAGATTTTTCTGAAGGGCCTCTGTTTATCCACAGATATCGTGTTGACACGCTAGTTGCATGCGTGGCCGATGCACTGGGGTGCTGCTATAATGTGAGCTATACTCGGAACAATCGAAGGTATTATGGGTTCTTCTACTATGAACTACTCGCTATGAACTAACAAATGTAACTTCTGATCCCCTGGCCGTCTAAAACCGTGGCTTCTAGATTTGCCTCCTGAAACAGCCGGTCCAAGTTCTGGAACAGTCTTTCCAACTAGTATCGCGTCCAAGGGTCCCTTCTGTTAGGATATGTGTACGAAGTTTAGAATAATAGGCCTAAGAGGGCGAGGCCTTGCGACAGCTCATAAATTCGAGGGTTCGCAAGCTATGGAAGCCTGGGTTAGCGTTACAGTGTGTAAGATGGCTCCGGGCGGCAGTCGCGTGTTGATTATCACCACAGTCGTAGGTTTGTAGCGAGGCAGAGGGTTCGTATTTAAGCTGTGAACTAGAGCAACCTAGCCAGAACGATGATCGCAGAGTTGTGTGCATTATCTTAGCTTTGGGGTGTCGTTCTGTGCTCGTGCTTGGATTCCTCAAAAATGTGGGGATTGTGAGTTTTGCTGAGGTAATTTGCCGAACGGAGAAAAGAAAAAGGAGAGAGAATCAAATATAAACCACAACGGCCAACAACTTGCCGCGTGGGTTGTCGTTCTGCTGCTGGCCGCCGATTTAGATGATGGTGCGTTTGGTAGTCTGGGTCGCTCTATCAGATGGGACTCTCGTGTGCACCGCAAACAATTCCTCGTGCCCCATGTTAGCAGGTTGGACCCACTCTTGGAGTTGTTGCCTATGCATTCCACGAGTAGAATCCTGCCAAGTTCCCTGGCTGGGAAAAGTGATGGAACCGAGAGATCGATCGTTTAGACGGGTTAATCACAAGGGATCTTGGGTATTTAATGTTGGGAGTTGTAGGCCCAAGCTGCTTCATCTGTAGCCGCCACAACTACTTCTAAGTGGGGAGCATCATTTCAGATCTCGGAGGAATTTGGGCTTATCGAATAATTTTCCAATGACAAGCATCGCTAGGTTGACCAATCGGCTGCATAGTGCATTTGCTGTCCAGGTGGAGGGGCCATGCTGTCGGCTTAGGTTCCTCCCCTCCTTCGAGTAATAAAGCCCAAACTCTGTTTGCCCATCAATATGATATTTCTGGTGCTTAACGATGTGAAAGTTTCGGCGACCTCCTCTTATGTTTGTGGGCTAAACGCTGGGCTGCCGGTGGTTGGCACAGCTTTGTTATAATCAAGCTATTTAGCCCATCCACTTTGACTCGCGCCACAGTCTTTAAAGGATCCGCAGCGTCCTTCCCCAAGCTTGCGAATAAGCAAACATCCATAGGCTTATTTGGTGTGAAGAAAACGCGACCTGGCTGTCCTCAATGCCGTTATTAAGTCGAAGCTTGGCAATGCTAGTTTCCGGGGCCTGTTGATGGCCAGCGAGGTTCGAACTGACCCTTTGGAACAAGCATAGTGGCGGAACTGCAGCAGGCTGTCTTCCCACCTTCCCCGCCTTGTCCGATATGTAACAAGAACATAGCTGGGTATACATGCTTTTTTCTGTAATTGAGAAGCGCTAGTGGTGACTTTAGTGCCCCGCTTAATGAATATGCGGGCACTGTGTTTGCTACCTAATCTCTTGCCATGTGTCTCGTTAGCAATGTAGCAAGTTAGGCTATGAAAATTGGAACTAACCCCGTCCGTGGTGTGCTTTCCAAACTAATTCAAAGATCAGACGAGTGTGAGTGTAAGTATTGCGCTCCCATGCTGCGAATCAAATGATTGTGTCCGATTGTGATGTGAACTTAGGCCTGATCAAGCTAGCTGCGCAGAACCTAGCTCGGGTGATGGCGAGCAATTAGGTTTGGAGCGGACCGAACTTGCATCCTGGCCCAAGTTGCAGAGCGCCAACTCCCGCCCCGGGTCTACCCTTTCAAGACACAGTGAGCTGATTTGCAGGCAACTTGGGGCCGTCCAGGCAGCTGGTATATATGATTGAGGAGGCTAAGATAGCGTTAATGGTGTGCAGCAAGGCCATCCTATACAGCCCACTGTATATTGGGGTTAGAGATCGGGTGTTTTTGTCGAAGCAGGTGCAAGTGGGGGGCTCCCGGCCCAAGCAGACCCTTTAAGCCCTGCGTGTTTTATGCCGAATAGACTGTATTCAAGGAGGGGCGGATGCAGATATAAAGGTCTCCCACTCTAACCCGCATTATAAAGCCTTTCCGGAAGCCACACAAAATAACAAACCGATAAATTAGTTCAACCATCATCAAAATCAACCACACTCATAATCGAATAACAAATGGATCCTAGGTATCTCCAAGACCAAGCGAACCAATACGAACCCCCCGGTCTCACAGGAATCGTAGCTACCAGGACGCCCAAGGGGGAGAATATTGGATTTCAGAAGGTGGCCAACATTACGAAGATCCACAGCTTGCGGGTATGGGACATGTGTCCGGTCCAGAGCGGGAGCTATGTTAACCAGGAACTGGTCTAGGCTCGACAGTTATAGACCCCCAACTGCAATATGAGGCCTCATCACCGACTATACTTCCTCCAGGGACGTCCATCGCAAACTATGGCGGGTATAGACAAGCGGGATACCAGGGGTATGGGAGCTCCTCCTCGTCGCACCCGACCCCCCAATACTATGGAAATCAACAGCAACAACCCGCCGGTGGCGAAGGACATGGGCAAGGCGAATTTGAATATCATGGGCAGGACGCTGCGGGTGCTTATCCGCAGAGCCACCATCATGGGACCGATGAAGTTCAAAGCCCGGGGTAGGTATATACACCCGACTTTGGAACGCTTACGATCATGCACTGATGACGTGGCTAAGCCACGACCGTCCGCGGCCTGAAAAGAAGTACCTCTGTACAATCGAAGAGTGTGAAAGAAGCACTCCAGGTAAGTGCGCTGTCCCGCCGGTATTGTAGGCCATAACGTTGCGGTTAACGAGCTTAAGGGAACGGCTTCACAACTCTTAACGACTTAGAACGACATGGCCGATCAAAGCATGGCGACGACGGTCAATATATAGAATGCCGACACGAGCGGTGCCCGGACAGGGGGAAGCGGTTCCCTAGAAGAGATAATTTTGTAGACCATTACTGGCGGGTCCATGGGAATGGTACTTCAAAGGAGGCGATGAAGGCCTCTGCGCTGGAAAAGGCCAAAGAATGGATGGTGGTAAAACAGGCGGGGAATTGGTCGAACCGATAACACTAGTAGCTCCATGTTATAATTATTTGTCCGGCTACGGCGCCAAATAATCTTTGCTGCTAGGGATAGTTCAATTCTCTTGCTGGACGAGCTCAAGCGGCCTGGTGCTTAGCTTGCATTTGCGTTGTGTTTTCGCCTTGCATTGGATTGGTCAGAGCCAGCATTTTTATATATAGCTTCGAGTAATGAAGTGCATCATTTTGGGTTTTCTTTTTGAGCTTTGAGCCTGTTTAGCCGGGCGCGGAAGTGGAGCCGGTAATGCAATGCAATCTGTGAAGATACGGCATCGGGAACTGCTATCCTGGAATTGGGAAGCTGTCGATAAGTTATCGTGATTCGAGGGTCTTGAGACAGTTGGCACGCCGCACAGAGCTCGACTGAGACATCAAGTCGCAAGGGTTGGGCGACGGTAGCCGCTGTCGATTTCGGATTGGAAGCGGATATCCATTCATGTATTAGGCGTAAACTCTCCCCCTCAACTCCAACTCATCTGCCCCATCCAACAGCTGGTCCCCAGACCGCTTCTCGGCACCCAACATCCATAGAAATTGCCCCAGTAGTTTCTCAAATTTATTCTTCAGGTGGCTTCCCCAAATTCCATCTTTCAATTCATCCCGTTTGAGGACCAAGCGGACGGGTATGCTACGTATCTGGACGCGCATGCCATTATATATGGCTCGACGGGTGACAATTTGAAGAAGAAGGCGCCCGAAAGTGGGGTATCATATCCGGCTGGGCTAGGCTCAAGCCTAGGGCGGCCTTCGAACTGTTGGTGGCCTTATTTCCCAGAGACGGCCATAGTCAAACATTACTGACTTTAGGATACTAGACCGCCTTAGAGAAAGAATGCTCCGCAAATTAGCAAGCCTGAAAACATCGCGATCGATATCTTCCTTGGGTTGCGTTGTCCTGGCTTACCCAAGGCCGTCCGATAAGACACGTTCCCAAATATCTAGACCACAAAGTACTAGTGCGAGAACTAGTGAAGCAGGTCAAACTTTCGGAAATGAGTTTGAATAAGCACAGTCCGCAGCAATGTCGTTCCATCGACGGAGGTTCAGGAGATTCCGAGGCCACGTCTTCGGGCCTATATGTACCATGAAACGCGTTCGCAAGGAGATGGCCGTCGGTAGGATCGCTTCAGCGGAATATTAGACGAAAAAGGACCAAGAAGGGGGTTTCCATGGTCTTTCCAACGGAAAAGGAGGGACGTGCGCCTATGCCGTAATAGGCACTATCGAGCTTTGCGAGCCTGCGCGGTTCCAGGTTGCTTGCCATACTTTGTAAAGGGAAGAGGCCTTGTATAATGTGAGAACAGAAAGGCACCAACTTTCGAATTGGTCGGGCAGCGACCCCGCTTTAAAGGGTCGAACATTTGTTTAGGCAAGGTCGGCAAGATAGCAAGCTCGCCTATCCAGCCCGGTTTATTGGCCACCCGGAGCAATGCTGAATGTGATACATTGTACAACCAGCCTCCGCCCGCTTTGGGGAAACGGGAACAGGGTTCCAGGCTAGTTTTAAAACTGGTGCGACTAGGTGGCTCGCTTTTGGTCTGTGTCTGAGGTTGCTGTAGAACGGGGTGCGAATTCCTGCATGATCAACCTGAGCCTATGCATCACCCTTCGGTTCCCCTCAGCGTAGTGGTGGCTAATTCGAGTTCTTGGTTCGGAGTCGTGGTTGTGAGCCGCCTGTTGCATTTTTGTGGTTTCACCTCAAAATCTAATTGCAACCGTCATTGTTCGGTTCCATTGATCCAGTATACATGGCTCGTAACAGCAAACACAGCCGATAAACCGGAAAACGACGCAGCTGCTAATGACCTTCGCGTCTTTCATCTCTCGGATCAGTCTAACTCGATTAGACAAGAAGCCCCCATCCGATACATGAGAACAACAGGGTGGAGCGGAGAACGAGCCACTAGGGTGCGTGTCTCACGCATTGGCAAGGTTGCGAGTTGTCTATATGGGTGGTTCAAGGGAAAGTGGAATCTTCAAGGTCCAATCGGCAGTCGCTCATACGCCCCCAAGGAAGGTACCTGAACCTTGGTTTTCAGTATCTGATTGTCGTCTTCGCGGCGGAATTAGCATGCAAAAGCGGCTAATCGAACTAGCTCTGTGGCTCACGAGTGATATATTTCAGGCCAATCTCTATTCGTCTCCAATGTAACTGTACGTTCATCTGGAGGGTGCCGTCGATAGCCGTACTCTTGTAGATGCTAGATTGTCCTTGGGATTGGGGTTTGTGGCCCACGACCGGAGTTTTCAACACCATGGTTAGGTCACTAACCTGGCTCAGCACCTCAAGGGTCTATCCTGTAGTTTATCAAATTAGACCCGTCCATGCTCTTGGGTTGTTCGCAACATCTCTCATCTCGACTCAACCTTATTTCCCACCTCCTATCAGCCTAGCGCGTGCGTTTCGCTGGACTATATTTGAAGAGAGAGTGGGAGCACTTCAAAGCACTTCGGAGTATCAATATTTGGTGGAAATCAGAAGCCACTTGCCTAATAACCGTTATATATGCTTTGGTTTGGTGTTCAACTGCTTAGACAGTCAGCGTCAGAAGAGAGCCAACCTTCCGACGAAATCACCAATGCTTGAAACTCATATTTTTCCCCCGCCGCTTCTTTTATGCATCTAGTATAGTCCCGGTCATAGGCGCTAGCGGCTACAAATGTGCATTCAGTACAATACGAAAAGGTCATTTGTTTCATTTTCACCTTCATCAGCGACAGTTTTCATTCCCTTGCCCTAGATTTGAGCCAGCTTTAGCCCCAAGGTAGTGGGCCGGGGCAGTAATTTCCCGGTATTTGACGTCTATAGCGTCATTTTAGGGTTCATCCCGGGGTTATCAGGCTCCTAAATAGAGAATTGATAGAGGCCCCTAGATTCACCGAGGTTTCTGTCAGCTTAGCCTAATTCCTTATTTCCCAACTTCGGAACAGGTCAGCGGCTTATACCATTTCTTAACTCCAATAAAATGAAGCTTTCCATTACTTCCGGTCCTTTTTGCCGAACGCTGTCAATGGAAGTGGAGATGGTTATCTCTGAGCATCGTTGGTGGTAGTAGATGGAGTGGTTTGGTGTTTGAGTTTTCGATCGCACGCGTCTACCGACCGACAAAGTATTACAGCGCTGAACGATGCCCACCATATCAACCCACGAGACTATAGCTAAAGCTCCTCTCCTTCGGTGCTCCTGAAACCAACCCTTCAACCTCTCTTTATACCCGATAACATCCCTATCAGAGACAGCCTTCTACTCTTTGGCTTCCTTCAAACAATCTCACCCGAATAGAGTTCATACCGAATGCAAATGCAGGAGATATCGCATTATCGCCAAATCAAACATGCAGGCCGCAAATCATGATGAGCTCCTACACTATAAACGCACCCTCATAGGCTATCGGCCTATATTTTCATTGATCCGAGACGAAATCCACAGTTTTATCATGCAGACAGGATACATACACCTCATCAGGCCTGTCTCTTACGATCATCGACCCTAGCAAGCGGGTGCAACTACGGCAACAGACCATGCAAGCCTCTACTTTCGTTTGATTCGTCCGAAACTGTCCTGCCATACTGCATCCCCATACCCACTCCACCTCCTTTGGATATAGTTGATCCGCAGCCTAATTGGATGCCTCTTCTTCGTATCAGTACCAGGCTTGTCGAAGTGGATATATTAACTTCGCCTCCAATGATCTTCTACCCTGATATCGGGCTTTCCGGCCATGCAATAGTTTAGGAACCGATAGAGCAATACTCACCGACGGAAGAAAAACTCATCTTAGAACACGTTTCGTGTTATATTTTGCTATGAAGGCTCGAGGGATACAAAACTACGGTCTCGGGGCCAAACTATCGAAGTCTAGGGTGAAAGAATTATGCCCCTAAAAAGGCGATTCTCTAGGTGGCAACCAGCCTCGAATTTGCTGGATCACTGCAGTATAAGCTTGTCGACAACTATTCATCTTCTTAAATAAATCCGAACTGCCTTCCGCGACCTGTACTCAGAGCTTACTTGATTTTAAATTGTTGTTAGTTTAACCATCCGAATCTCGGGCGGATGTTAAATAATACGCTCCACATAGATATCAGAGTCGATTTTACACGCCTGAGGTTGTGTCTTTGAGTTTAGCTGATATCAAGGAACGGACCTGGCTTAGATACTAGAACGAGGCTGGTCTCGTATCTAGACTCTACGAAGTCAAATGAGGCCAAGTATACAAATAGTTTGTTGAAACTGATATTGACTCTAAAGCATGTGGCATTTCTAGATACCTTCTAATCTCGTATTCTACATAAACCGTGAACCTGTATACCTGTGGACTCAATTGGTTGTTTATGTATCCTTATGCCTTGATTCTAAGCCTAATTGCTGGATACCTCTACTTAAAGCCACGAGATTGATTTACCTTGTTCCCAGGGTTGACCACAGCTCTCGTAGCCGCCGCCAACTTTCTACCCTCTCCAACTGCATTCCAATCCCCTGATCTGTTCTCCTTCAACCACTTCACAGAGTCCTTCAAGCTCCTAAAGCTAGGAATAGTGCTCTTCTTCTTCCTATCCTCTATAATCTTCTTATAATCCACAACTTCCACCTTCTCTCTAACCTTCCTTTTCCCATTATTAGCCCCGCTCCCAGCCTTTATATTAACGTCTGTAGTAACAAGAGCGGGCGGGGACGGTGACCTCCTCCCCTTATTCTTCAATCCAGATGATGTTGGTAACGGTGTTCTAGGGCGGGGGTATTGGTACCCGGACTCCCCGCTTTACTCTTTTGTAGAGAAGGTGTTCGAGTTCCAAGGGATTTGGTTGTGATATCCGTACTCCATTACCTCGAGTTCTGGTATTTATAGTCTTCTGTAGTCCCTTTGGAGTTCCTGGAATACTCCCTCTCGGAGAAGGAGGAATCCTCCCCTAATTTCTAAGTCTTCTCTTAAACCCCTCTGGTAAATCCCCCATATCCGCATACCCACCCTCCTTTCAAACTCGAATTCCCGCACTCACCCGCATTTAACCCAGCAATTCCACTCTTTTCAGTTATCTACTCGATCTATCAATTACAACTCGAAACCCTAAACTGTCAATTGTGATGTACATATCCATCGGTGACCCTCTTCACCGCCGGTTTCCTAGTAGTTGGAAACTCTGGTGTCTCAGCTACAGCGTCATCATCCCCCACCTCTTTCGGCGGTAGCATTTTCATGCCGTTATTAGTATTTGCCTGCACCTGCCTCTCGTTGTTGCCTTTGATATTCAGTAATAAAGTATTAGCGCTAGGTATGTTTTGATATCCTCTTAGAGTCCTCCGTTTATCCCAATCCCCAATACTAGGGTTAGTATTCCCACCGACAATAGAAGGAATGCTCCCGCTCCTAGTACTCATGATTCCTGGTAAAACCAAACTCTCCCGTTTCCTTTCCCCTTCCTTCAACCCTACTAATCCAGGTCCCTTTGGTTCCACTCAAAATGGTAGACTTCCTTTACTCCTTGGATACTTAATAGTGGGTTACTAGTAGCCACAGCCTGTAGTCTAGATCGTATTAAATTACTACTAGTCCCACTTCCGTCATCCACCCCTTGTGAATTATCCACTTGCTACTAGCTAAGATCGAAAAAGGGTAGATAAGGAAGGTAACTCCATACCCTGTCTACTCCCACCACTATCTGAATTATCAGTAGATCCAAAAGCAGGCGTTCTTCTTCCATCACCCATAAAGTCTTTTAGACCTTCGGTGAAAGAAGTAATTTCGTTACAGTCTTCTTCGGTAAGCAGGTTTTCGACGGCGGTGGTAGAGTTTATGGTGCATTCGATTGGGTTCGAGGCTTGTGAGGTTTTGCGGGTGACGGGGATGTAGTAGTTTTTCATGTTTGGAACTTGGTTGTTGTTGAAGCTGTTCTTGTTGTTATTTATGGTATCTGGGGTTGCGGTAGGGGTTGCGGTGGGGGTATCGACTTCTGGGGTTATTACTATTGGGATCGAAGGGGCGACGGAGTTATGATAAAGCGTAAAGAGGCGTTTTTCTCCTGGCACCGCCATCAGTCTCGAACTCCAAAAGTGCTCTAAGAAGCCATATAAAAACAGAAGAGATAACAATGCATACCTAAATCAGAAAATCCACCAACATCCCTCTCCCTCCCCATATCCCATCGAAAAGAAATATACTCATCCGCAACCCGTTCAGCATGTATATAAAAATCCTCATAAAAAGAATAAAAAAGTTGGAAAAGATTTCTCAGATCGAGCGGGTTCTGGGATTCCGGCTTGGGGTAGATGGTATGTTCCTACGTTTGCTGTGGTTGGTTCGCTGGCCGCTGTTATAAGCCAACTAGCAAAACTATGTCACTTCGGAGAAATATACAGGATTGGATAGGAAAGAGTACTGGCTAAAATATGCTTCTCCTCTTTTAATACTGGGATCTATAGTCCCGGTAACCTAGAAAGCACTTAACGGCGGCGTAAGGTTCAGCTGTAAGTTCGGAGATCCGGCGGATGGATTCGATGAATCGTGGAGGAATCGTATACTACTCGTATATAACATGTTAGCCAAGCCCCACCATATATTGAACTCGGGATCAATATATTATCATACGGGGAGGGGGAAGTAAATACCTCTCAGCACTCCCCAACCCCTTCAAATCAACCACCGTCTCCCCGTCTCTAAACCCTTCCAAACTCCTACTCCCATCCAGCACCTCCAACAACCCCAGCCTTCCTTCCTTCGCAGTCCCCTCATAAACATTTAAATACCCAAACACCAAATACCTAGTTTTTGCGCTCGGATTTCTTAACAGCGGAGCCTTAACACCCCCATTGCCACCTTCGCAGGGGTGAAAAATGAAAATGCGTATGTGGAAGTCGAAGACGGGGCAAGTGATGACGTTGCGGGGATACGCCGGTCTGCTAGCTAGATGATTAAAGGAGAGTATATTGCTGTCGGCTTGGTAGGATAGGTTGTGGCAGGATTTTGGTGGATAGTGAGGGGGTGAGAGGGTGCAGATGGCGCCGTTACTGGGTAATTTCTACATTAGCTGCGAACTTTTGAATATGGGCTATTAGCTTATGAAAGGAAACGTACTTAAGAAATTATTACTAGCCTTAAACAGTCCATTAGTATTGTTAACAGATACGACCCTGAGAATGAAGTAACCGCGATGCCTCTGACAAAATGTTGTCCGAAGTAATAACCCCCAAACGAGGAGCCACAACCAATGTTCTTTGACTGCCATGGTGTATGCATATATACGTCGTTCGCTCTAATCCATTATAAAATCAACGTTTGTTAATCGTGGTGGGCTAGCATATTCGTGGTTGATAACGCTCAATGAAGCTCAAAATGTAGCATGCGTGGCCGCGTGGGAGAAAACTTACTAGCCACAATGAACCCATTTCCTATTTGGGACACTATGTGTTGGCAAAGCCATATATTTCTGCACCGCCATAATGTCTTTAAGTATCACAAGGCATAGATCGTGGTTAGGTTGGTATTTTACATTATATTGTAGGATGTTAGAGTCGTTTATCTGCGGTGAGCTAAAGGCACGTGTTCATCATGAAGTTATATCATATACGCAAGCACGAGTTATAAGAAGCGTGGATATTCAAGCTTCGAGCTCTCCGCCCAGGTATACAACGATAAGACAAACCTCCATATTCTCCCTTTTGTGGTCTTTTAGGGGGGAAGATAATAAAAATTTATATAGTCGAAAAAAAGGTGCAAAAAAAGTGCAAAAAAGTGCAAACAATGGGGGGTGGTAGACCGAGGGGTCGATCTCGAGTTCCTTTCAGAGACCCCCTTCAGCGATAGAATCAGTAATTAGCTGATTATGACGGTGGGTTTAATCAACAGTTCGGCTACCACATCTTACATTCCCTCCACAAACTCAATATATACCCCTAGGAATTCCCAGGCTGGCTAATACTATGTCCAACGCAGACATCCCCTCTGATCCCACTACACTCTTAGACTTATCTCAACTACATAGAGTGTACCACACCACCCTACTTCTCCTCATCCCTCGCCAACTGCCTCTCATACTGCCCTGCCAGCCCACCCCACGGCGGCACCATATAATACACAATCCCATGAAAGATACTAGCAGCAATAGTAGCAACCCAATGAATCCAATGCCATGTGGGAAACCTACTCCCCACATAAGCCCCAAAACATCTAGCAGGATTCATAGCCGCACCACCATACCCCGGTCGCGTAAACGCCATACTAAAAGCCACAGTACCAACGGCAAGGCCCACGAATATAGGCCCCAAAGAAGGACCAAATATTTGTCTTTGTCGAGGATCTAAGCCGACGCCAAAGGCCATGAAGAGGACTACTAAACATGCTGAAAATTCATTTGCGAATGCTGATGATATTGAGATCTCGGCGGAGTTGAGCCAGCAACCTCCGACTTTGAAGTCTCGGCTGTTGTAGGAAGCACGGATGAGGAGACCGGCGAGACTTGCGCCGATGATTTGGAAGGAGACGTATAGGATTGCACGTGGTAAACTTGTCAATCGTGTGAAGAATGTTGCAATGGTAATAAGTGGGTTTAGATGACCTCCGGTGACCGCTCCGAAGCAGAAAATATACATGGCAGTAAAAATCGCCGAAGTAATGCCACCAACTAAAGGGCCAAGGAAAGAAGTTGTCGAGAACACTCCAGAGGCTGATACTGGATTGGGAGGAGGAGGATGGGCAGCCGGGGATAGTGAAGACCAATCGGTAGCATACACTAACAGCATAGTCCCTAAATTTGCCCACGAATCATCGATCATCAATAAACATAACTTCCCTGGGAAATTAGGAAGAATTGAACATACCCACACCTTCCACTGCCGCCGCCTTCCAAAGAATCGTCTGTCGAAACCCGCGTAAATCTAACGCTTGTTTGACAGTCATATGCGTTGCCGCATCGGGGATATCTTCCAAGACCGCCGCATTCTTGGGATCAGTTCTATCAAGAACAAACTCCTGATTCCCACCCAATCGCGCTGCGAAGGGCGTCATATGTATGTGTGCATGCGCTCTTAAAGGTTCCGGTATCGATTTCGAACGGCGAATAGTCCTATGTCTTGTAGTCTCCATCTTCACCCCGGCATCCTCGTCGCGTTTCGGATTCGCTTCAATTGCAACCGCCATCTTTTGGAATCTTAATCGATTTCTGCAAGCAATGAATTAAGAATATATCATTAAACAAAATCTTCCGAAGGCTCAAATTAATACTCCCTATAATCCAGCCCGGATCGCGGCGGCAATTGAAACCTTTTTATTAGCGGACATAACAGTATTGGTTAATGGATTACTACGACGCAGCGGATGGGGAGATGTTGATTAATCAATTGTTAGTAACACCGTTTTGGGGAAACCATTTGTTGGTCTGTTTCCAACCCCCTGTATCGTGTCGTATTTTTCGAGATTCCCCAGTGTAATTAACACCCATAGCTCCACTAGTAGGAACATGTTGGTTCAGAGTTTTGGTACGAAAAGTAGGTCTACTTGACCGAAACTACGTAGTCTACGCGCAGGGATTTAAGTCGCCAAACGAGGATTTAAGCTTTGCTCTCCAATTCTTAGGTACTAAACGACGTTCTGTTGGGACACCAGAGGTGGATAGCAGTGAAGCTTTCGGATATTTTTCGTTTTAATCACTGGCTTTATTCCCAGAGAGCAGCCATGACATCACAGCCTTTGGTTGACTTCACAGTCTTGGGTTGATCAGAGGACATCATTCATATGAGAAGGCTTCTAGTAAAAAAGAGATTCGACCGATAGAATTTGTAGATTTTGAGTATTAAAAACAGGGAATCAAAGAAATAAATTGCTAACATTCGAACCCAATCGATGCAATCGTATACATAACTCAGAATAAACAAAAATAGGAAGAAATTTGCCTGGGAGCTTGTCTCTCGACCAAGCCAGATCTAGAAGCCTCTCGCTTGAACAGTAGAGTCCTGACCACAAAAACATGTTCACAACGCAAACGACCAGGAGGGTGCATAAACTCAGATATCGATTCGCAAATTACTCAGATATCGATTCGCAAATTACAAATCGTAAATTTCGTAAAAAGAACAGCATCTAAAGGTAGAGACAAGGTTTATTCATCTGAATTCTCCCGAAAGAATAAGACAGTGCTTTGGGCATCCGACTCAAGACTTAGTGCATCGGGTTCGTTGTTAAGTCTCAAGAGTCGAACGGAGGCCTAGGGGTCTTCTTTCCCGGTTTGATTCAACCAACGATGGATTGAATCAAGGTATGAATGGTTGATATATTGAAATTGGTAAAGGCTCTGGTGCCTAGTCACTACTACTTGGCCGTCGTTTGTATGGTGGTATCGGGGTCCGCAGGATGATCTTGGAGAACCTTTTGATTGTCCGGCCGGGTCGGCGTATCTGGCCTAGGAACCAAGGGCAGGGTTTAAGATGTAAGTTAACTAACTCTAAATGTCATCGACGTAAGGGATCGAACACGCACCGAGTTCCGCATCTGGCCCGCGAACGGGAGAGTGGTCTAGACCGTCTTGCTGGTTAACGGGTCTATTTTCAATGCTTCGATTTGCATCATAAAGGTGGTGGTTTGAATCCTCTGGATGGCTTGGAATTGACGAAGCAAGGGCTTCTTCTACTTTGCCGTGAAGACTGTTTTGAGGGAGAGAAGGCCAAGGCATGGTATCCGTCTCCCACTTCGATACATCGATTCTGGCCTCCGAATATTTAAATGTGTTGCTTGTAGGGTAAAAAGCAGCTATGCTAAGTAGGAAGATATAAAACTCAAGTGGACTCTGATATAGTAGATTTTCTTATGAGGACGGTGTATTCTGATGATTGAATTGTCACCTAGGAGCAAGCTTTATTTATGCTAAGAGCCAGAGGAGCCTCATTGTATTCTCCCCGGATTTAAGATGGTCAGACAGATATTGGCTACTTTAAAATCGGTAGACAGGGAACCACGGCCCCACCCCACATCAAGCTTCATGATCTTTGACACAGCCCCAAAGCTAAGTCCTTAGCCCAATGCGTGCACGCCGAAAAGCAAGAGATGATTCAGAATCTTAGCTTTGACGTTCGATTCATAATTATTCCACGCGAAAAAAGGTTCGGCATGGCATCCAGTTCCTTTGTCTTGGAAAATCGACGCGAAAATTCGGATTTAATTGAACGCGGCTGGATACTAAGTCGTTGATTTGAGTGCGTGCGGGGTCCTAAGTGATGTAATCAACCCTGAAGCAAGAACCGAAAATGAGGGTGCCCGTTTAGGATCTAACCAACCTACGACACCATCATGAGCGACGCACCAGTCACAAACACACACAATAGAAAAATACTATCGATTTAAATACAGTGAATTTGAACATACTTGCATATGCACTCCCTACTAGTGGTGTCATGTTTGGCCAAACAAGTTGCGGCAGGTCAGATAGGTGGGACGTTCCGTGGATATTGAGTTTGTCATCACATGACCTAACGATGTTGTGATATTGATTTAACTACTTCAACAGTTAGCATTGTGGTAAGAATGGAACTTTGGAGCCTAAGAGTATGGTTGATCGAGATAGGCCACAGGTTACTATGTTTATTGAAGAGTCCACGACCTGATTCCATCGGCATGCGAAGGGACCTTCGGCTAATTGACGATAAAGCTTTCGATTTTTACCTTCCGGTACCCGCTGTTTATTATAGTAGGTCCATATGAAACATCCCTTTACCACACTTGGCATTATTATCATGTCTGGGTCCAGCGCTATTTACCATGCTAATACCAGGAATTTAAGTGTACTATAATTGACATATCACTTTTTTTTTGCCCATTAGACGTCTTAGCGCACTGCGTCTGGCCCCGTGTTGGAACTAGGCTACCCGATGCGTAGTTATGTTATCACTCGCTCACCTGTGCGGATCCGCCGTAGTTCATATCTACCAAGACCGTCCTTCTGACGTATATTCCAAATGTATTGCTGATTCTTAATTCTAAATGAGAAAACACATGAGTCCGAAGAATTATATAAGCGGCCCAGCTAAGAAATAAATTTTACAGCTAGTGTTTTGATAGAAGAAAAAAAATTCATTTGTAGACTTCAAGAATAGGAGATGAAGGCGTCATCGCTTCACTAGCGATATCGTTACTCGTCATTTCGTGCTTGCGTTGCTTCTTAGGTAACCAGTTGTAAACGGGGTATATAAGCCTATGGGATTGCACGATAGGAATACTACTGTATCACTAAGCTGTAGGATTGAGCAAAGTTTAGATATTATATCACTGGGAACCACCATGAGGAAGCTCGTTCGATTGTGTAGAGATCAGTTAAGTGGAATAATAGATGATTCCATGACTCACGTCGCCGCCATTTGTGGGCAACGTGTTTTCCTGGTTCTGGAGTGACCACTTCGTGGATACGAGACCTGTTCTTTAGGTGAAGTATTAATGTAACACGTATTTATCTTCCTCCTGGACAAAATACAGCTAGATTAAACCTTAAATAGGAGTTGCACTTCATCCTCGACACAATCCACCTACTCGCCCCAAACAAATCTCGAAATTTCCATATATTTGCCCTCGCTCTCCAACTAGCGCATGGCTTGTCTGTACCTAGACCTGGTCGGCGCATGGCGAATACGTTGTATTTTGAGTGCAAAAATGTGTTGCCTGTCTGTCAGAATCTTGTGTGTTCTGTTGATTGTTCTTGTTAGATTACATGCAATGGAGCCATACAACAACAACAACACTAATAACGCTAATAGCATCATGTGACCATACTTCTGACACTATCCATCGACACAAAAGTCGGCCAATGAATCAGCAAAAAAAAGGCTATTATATTTGAATTCGCGCAGGTGCATAGCTGTACGTATGTACGACTTGGTAGAGATACCCCGGTTTTGGAGTCAGCTTAATCATCCGAGCATCGCCTTGTTCTTTTTATCCTTTTCGAAATGGGAAATTAACGGCATCGATAACACGGAGTTTGAGCCTGTTCCGATAACTTACAAAGATTCCCCGGCCTCAACGATAAATCCATAGAGCCGATCCAACGCCGAAGTAATATCTGGCTTTGAGACCGCAGGCCTAGCCATCGGTGCCCCGGCACTAGTCGAACTTCTCATCAGGGTCTCCATTAGAGGACATGATACCTTCCAAACCGCCTAATCGGCAGGTCTAGATTTCCAGCGATATCAGTATGAGCTGAAGGTGATGTGCGTGGAACTTCAAGGATGGGAAACCCAGGCGAAGGTATCGGGAGGCGATTTGGCCGCCATCCTTGGCGCAACATTTTTGCGTTACAAAGTTGCCTCTTGCTAAGACCAGCTCAACGAAAAATATGGCATTAGTTGCGACAGCCCGGATCTGCATCGAATATCCAGCGTCTAGTCATCACCGTCAGAAAAGCCACAGAAACATAGTCGGAATTCTTGGATAAGGCGAATGGGATTTGGATTTAAAGATTCGACAAAAAAAAGGCCCGTTAGCACCCTTGTAGAAAGTACAATCAGTACTTTGTCTTTCTCCAAAGACAGTACCCGTAGTAGGGCGCAATTGGATCCTTGCGACGATGGAACTTCCTCTCCAGTTTCAGTAACAGATAAAATCAAACACTTGCAAAAGTTCTCCGAAAAGGTTAACCTAGAGGTCCAAGTTCCTAGACTGGACAAGCACACCAACGAACTAGAAAGAAGAGCGCACGAGTACCATAACACTTTGACAGCCCTGCAGCGTTATAAACGGGGGATCTACAACAGCAAACTCGAGGTCCTAGTCAACGATTTAAAACATCATACAAATAACCTTCACAAATTGACGAAGGATCAATCCAAGGGCATATTGATTGAACAACCTCCATAAACTCGTCACTTGATCTAATATTCGAATCAGTTGAGAGGTCAGGTCAAGCTCGCCTCTTATACAGCCCCTCGAGTCAACTCTTCATCCCATTCAATGAACTCAACGTGCCATTTGTACCGTCTCATCATTTAGCTCCGAAATTCTGTGGGCGAGCAGAAGAACTTATGAAAATGGAAGATTACCTACGCCCAAGCAAATCTTTCACAAATAGCCGTCATCCACGTCTGATAGTCGATTTGCATGGCATGGGCGGCATAAGGAAATCTTAGCTCGCCCGCTACTTCATTGAAGTTAATAAAGAGAATTATACTGCCGTCTTATGGTCCACGCCGCAGATACCGGCACGATAGGCACGAGCGCTAGGCGTATCCTCAAAGAGTTAATATCTCACTACGCTATGAAAGACGGCGCTAGCAGTGAACCTAGTTCTCGAAATGATTCTCCGCCAGTTGGTGGTGGCCTTGAAACAATCTTTAGAAGTATTGCAACAGATCTTCGTATTCCAGGGCAGATCGATAGTTCCGGAGAGCCAGCAGGAGACGCCGCATAAAATTCTTGGAATTGTGACCGAAATTGGTTGGCAAGAGAAAATAATTTCAGATGGTGTCTTGTCTTCGATTCGGTAGATACGGATCCAGAAATTGAAGGACTAAATAACCTAATCCCTCCCTGCACTCACGGCTATGTCGTTACCACATCGAAACTATAGATGACTTAGTCGCATATTCCTTGACGACCCGCAAGCCAACTACGCCTTCTAGCGGAGGCCACTCATTCTGGATTCATCCGTTGGTACAACTTTGGACCAGAGATTCTTATTCAAATGCGGGATCCGTCATTCTGGAACAAAGTAGAAAGGGTTAGCTGGCCTTCATACGCAGAGTGCACGAAGGGCTATTTGCCTAGTTGCCTACGGGTTTAGCCTTAATGGTGTTAAAAGAACAGCCCACGATTGGATATATGAGCGCGAGAATCATATGCCCAGCATCGATTCGAAGGAACTGGAGGGCGTCGATGCCAGGAGGTGTTTCGAGCTCGATGTATGTTCCAGGATCGAATTGCACAATCAGCGCGGAGCTAAGCTGGAGGGAATGAAAAGCTCATATTAATTTATGCATCTACATGTATTCAATAGAGCAAGCGGCAGTTGTTAAAGATGCGAAGCGCAATATATTAGTGTGGGCTATATACAGGTTCGGCAAATATAAGAGTTTCTGGCAGGACTATAAATCAGCCACCGGTATTACCACAATGGCCATTCAAGTATACGAGAATTTGCTGCCCGGTCACCCAGAGATTGAATTCAAATTTCTTAACCTCAAGAGCCGATTAATTAAATTTCAAAGACACCTTTCTGCAATTTACCTGGGGAGTGTCTACGACGCTGAAGATATTAGTCGTGAGATCCAGGAGATATCGCAAAAAGCCAAAATCATACAGCCGGACAATCATGAATTTATCGTGCGCCTTGAATTATTACGAGCGAATGGGCAGAGTGTATTCGGAAATCCTCATGGATCACTAGAGACATATCAACAATGCCTTGAGGAAATCAACGAGGACGAGAAGCTAAGAGCAGACCTCGACGAGCTCTGCATTGTTCAGACCAGCTATGCCATATCATGCCTTCGACTAAAATGTCATGACAAAGCCGAAGAACTTTTACATCGATCCCTGGGCTGCTGCCGGAAACGCGGTGAAGCTCAGAGCACTAGAGTCCGGGTACTGCTGCTATATTTATCCCATAAAAAAATACGAAAGAGGATTATTCTGGTGCATGTGGTTATCATAGGGAAGCTGTAGAGATTGCGGAATCACACTATGGTCTCGCACATAGCCAAACCCTCGATATACTTCGCGACTTTCAAAGAGCCTACACCAGACTCAGCCGGTCAAAAGACGCGGAACAGATATCAAAAAGAATTGTTAAAGGGGAAGATGGCCTGCACTCCCAAATGAAAGCGAGAGGGTTTTGAGAGATGTTTAACGAATATTAATTATTATGTTTATTCATCGTACCAACGATGGCGTAGCATATATGTATATAATCGTTCTGACAGCGGCAGTTTCCACGACAATATCACTAGGATATAATAGCCTCTTAATGGAAGAACTATTACTAAACTATGCTAGACCCTGTGATTTATCAATACAGTAATCAAGCTCATTATGGAGAACGGATCGTAATTTGCCGAATATCGAATACATAATGAATGTGGCATATCGTTCACGACAATTTTGTTAAGCTTGAGGTCGAGATTTACTTGTAAGTTCCAAACTAGTCGCACTACCATATAGCGCCCCCGGCCTCAAAACCAAGCTGCTTATTTTTGATAGCCCAAATAAAAAACGTGTAACGCAAGCATCTGGAGGATTAAACTAAATTTCTCGTCTTATGAGAAAATTAGCGTAGAGATATTTCTAAGCGGGTGCGTTGTGTAGTGAGGGAATGACATTAGTCTTGGAAGCAGTCTCAAGGACCCTCCTTAGTCTCGGGGACCCTGCTTGGTCTCGTTGCTAGACAATACGAAGTTCACACCCTGTTTTGATGTAACTATCGGTGTGTTACAGATTCAGAGTTTCGATCTTTCATATGAATCAGCTACGGAGTAGCTCCCGCACGAGGCATTACAAGTATATAATGAGCTCTAGGATTATAGTATTAAATTAGTCTCGTACCCCTGTGTCAAATATACTAGTCCTACACATTGACATTGTAATCGAAATTTGAAATTTGCTCAAATTTGGATAGTTGGGTGTTAGTACTTATAAGTAGCTTACATAAAACGTCGAAATGAAGAGGGTTCTAGATGCGAGAGAAGTCTGGAATAAAATCCCAGTGCTAACCATCTGGTTCCAATACCAAGAGAATGGAATGAAATTCCCGAGCGGATAATGGGAGCCTCAATATCCCAGTCCTCGCAAACTTTTTTATTTTTGTAACAAAAAAAAAAAAAAAAAAAAAAAAATGGGGGTCTCGATGTCTCAGGGTACTGGAATTTCGAACCTCGACTTCTACGAGGAACGTCAAATAAACCTCTGGCTTTGTGCTAGCAATAGCTAACATCAGCATGGCCAGCTGACTTGCTAGATTTTTGGAACCCCAAAATGGACTGCTCCGGACGAGTTAAACGCCCAGCCGTGAAATGTGCATGTGCAAAGCTGGTCACACGAACGTCAAAAAGCATCGCCAAGTTAGGCTGCCCTTCTAGTTCTATTCGCCTTCGATGATGCGATATACGAGAATATATAAACATCGAGACCTCATGCCATGATAACGATACCTGCAGTGTTACTTTGGCCATTCTCCACAGCTGTCCAATGCAATGATAGTGTGTAGATGCCTCCATGGGTCCACCACAAATACCACACGCCACGACTTTTTTTATTTCACGCTCGGAAATCCTTTCGAATCATAAAATTTCACGGAGACCATCCAAAATCGAAATCTGCAAATGAACCCGCAATTCTGGGTGATATGCATGACAAGAAAAAGGTCACAGCTGCCGCAATGGGCTAGAGCGTGACAGGACGCCATCAGACCCCTGCAATCGCATCATCCGCCTCCGTCGCCTATGTTGCTTTCCTTGTTGTTCATCCCACGTTTCGAGTGGACTCCACCTGCCCGACATAGACGATGGTATAAAGGCCCACCCGCATTAATATATAATGTATAACCAACCGGCTTCTACCCCATTCCTGACATAAAAGTAAGTAATAATTTGCCGCCAAGAAATAATAAGAATCCTGTCAGAATATAACGTTGGAGGCAAGGGCGAAAATTCAAGGGAAAGAGAAAAAAAAGGTCTT
Source organism: Arthrobotrys flagrans (assembly GCF_004000055.1). Lineage (NCBI taxonomy): Eukaryota > Fungi > Ascomycota > Orbiliomycetes > Orbiliales > Orbiliaceae > Arthrobotrys > Arthrobotrys flagrans. The sequence goes on from NW_027137547.1 coordinate 5,790,328, forward strand.
ATTCGCTTCCTAATTTGGACAACCTCCTCCCCATTCCAACAGGCCCTTGAACAAGTCCCTGGCCTGAGAACAAACTTGAAAAGTTCTTGGAACGAGTCCCAACTGCGAGAGAGCCCAGAAAAGCTGTGAAAATTCTGTAAATGTCTTGTGTCACGCAATGGTGCCTAGTATGACGAGTAGACTGATGGACTTTGAGCAGACAGCTTCAGCGCAGAAAGACAGACAGACAGACAGTCAACCCCTTCTTTCGTAGCCACTGGAGTAAGGGTACATGTCAGGATACAGAATTCGGTGATACCGTATTAATCAAAAAGGAAGGATTGAACATTCAGTCAATAAAATGGCCAGCCGGAGCTCAAAAGAAGCTCTACTTCCACGTTCTTCTTCCATTCCATCATATGGAACTACCTCCTCTTCTTCTGCCTCTGTTGCATCGAATACCATGGCAAAGGATCACTCTCCACCCAGCAGTGAGGGCGCAGGAGCTGCCGACAAGAAACTCGAAGAAAGAATAGGCACTGAAGGGCTCGACTTACCTGTCTATGACAATGAAATCCGAACAGAAGAACAAACGTATGCGTTTGACGACTCGCGCAAGATCGGGATTACTGGCGCCGGCTTCTTGATCCTGAACAAGATGATTGGGACAGGCAGTAAGTCTGCATATTCCATGCTGTTACTTAATCCCACAACAACACTCAACACATTTCTCTCCCCTTCCTTCACCCTCGACTCTACCCCTCATAGCCCCCTCAAGACTGCGAAGATATCGATAGTCTCGTGGCCCTTCACATATACCAACGGCTTCAATGAAAGCATCACTTGGCTAGAGCAGAGCTAACATGATTGACGACAGTTTTCTCAACTCCCTCCGGCATCTTCGCCGCCACTGGCTCTGTCGGCGTCTCCCTCATTCTCTGGCTCATCGGCGGCCTCCTCACCTTCTGCGGTCTCTCTGTCTTCCTCGAATTCGGTCTTGCCATCCCTCGCTCAGGTGGTGAAAAGAACTACCTCGAGCGTGTCTATCGTCACCCAAAGTACCTCGCCACCTCCGTCTTCCTGTCGCAGATGGTCCTCCTTGGCTTCTCCTCCGGTAACTCTTTGGCCTTCGGAAGATACGTACTTTTTGCTAGTGGCCATGACATTGCAGACGGTTGGCAAGCTCGCGGTATCGCTATTGCGTGTATCACATTCGCCGTTCTCCTCCACGGCTTACTCCCCAAGTGGGGTATCCGTCTCTTCAACGTCCTCGGAGTCTTCAAGGTCTTCATCCTCCTCTTCATCGTCTGTTCCGGCTTCGCGGCCCTCGCCGGCCACCGTCGTGTCCCGGATCCCCATAACTTCGACAATGCTTTCCGCCTCGAGGAGGGGGATGGATATGGTGGTGGTGGTGTGTACGCCTATGCTACAGCATTACTCAGAATCATCTACTCCTACAAGGGTTGGGAAAACGCCAACTACGTTCTCGGCGAAGTGAAGAACCCAAGGAAAACACTCAGCCTCGCTGCCCCAATCGCCGTCGGTGGTACAACTATCCTCTACGTCCTCGCTAATGTTGCCTACTTCGCCGCTATCCCTAAATCCGATCTTGCCAAGTCTGAAGTCATCGTCGCTGGTATCTTTTTCAGAAACGTCTTCGGAGACAGTGCCGGTGCACGAGCCCTACCAGCGTTTGTAGCGCTTAGCAACTTGGGAAATGTCCTGGCTGTTAGTTTTGCGCATGCTCGTGTTAACCAGGAACTTGCCAAGGAAGGATTGTTGCCATACAGCAAGTTTTGGGCCAGCAACTGGCCAGTAAACGCACCATTGGCCAGTTTGTTCCTCCACTGGATTGTGACCGTTATTGTGCTTGTCGCACCACCAGCTGGGCCCGCCTACAACTTCATTGTCGACTTGTATGTACCCAACTTAGCCCCTATGTTTTTGATTTGAACGATAGCTAACCTAGTGATGAAATAGGTACACCTACCCAGGCGCCTGGATCAACGGCTTCGTCGTTGCTGGTCTCATTTATATCCAATTCAAGAAGTCCGAAAACTGGACATCGCCATGGCACACCTTCCTTCCCATCAGCATACTCTACCTTCTTGCCAACATATTTTTGGCCGTCGTACCGTTCATCCCACCAACAGGTGGATCGAACCAAGACGGATATCCATACTACGTATTCCCAATAGTTGGCGTGGGTGTCTTGCTCCTTGGAGGTGTATACTGGGCTTTGTGGACAAAGGTCTGGCCGAAGATTGGAGGTTATAGGATTGTGGCTGACAGACACGTTCTGGATAATGGTGAGGAAGTTATCAGATATAGAAAGGTTAAGGTTGGGCATTCGGAGTAGATGTTTACTACTAGTTCACTCTTCTTATTTCTTGTTAGAGTGCGATTGTTTTGCTTTTATTTAGCGGGGGTTTAATTATTTGTTCGTTCATCTTGCATCTTGCAGTTAAATGGATTAGATAAGAGACTTTGGTGGCTCAAGATGGCCCGACAGTTTGGTCATAGCTATACCGATATAGCGTTTAGTTTAACGACTTGCAGATTAATACTATCCACCAATTTGATTATATTTTACTAGAATGCATATGCACATTTACAAGATCCCGAACAAAGAAAAGTCATCTGTAGACTTGAGTCTAGAGCTATCTGGAAAATCGAGTCCCCGTAGTCAGTCTTCCAGCCAGCTATTGGCAGACTTGCTCAACCCTTGCCGAGCAGGAGAGTATAAGCGCTAGTCCAAATTTATAATAAGCGCTAGTCCCAGATAGGAAAGTACCAGAATCGAAAATCCAACAGTTGCAACACAGTTGCTTCAACATCTTAAAAATAACGCGTGCTATTGCTGCTCTCTACTGTTGCTTTGAACTCCTCTCACAATCTCTTCCAGAAATCTGCATCATCTCTCCCAACTCATAACTCAGTTCCATTTAACTTCATCCGTCAGATACCCAGTATAATCACACCGTCTCTGTTAAGACCCCCTTTTGCGGAACTCTTGTTGCCGTCATGTCCCTTCCCGAGATACAACCTCAACGTACAGACCAATGGGACAATCCCATATTGCCTGCGGATTACCATGGCTTTTCACGCGTCATGTGCAACGAATATCTCTGCGATATGATTCTAGACTACATGGACCATGGTCCTACCCTCTGGAGTTTGCTGAATATCAGTCGAAGCGTCCGCGCATGCCTTCTTACCTACCACTTTCACCGCTACAGGCGCATTGTAATCATGAGGATTTTCATGCCTTCCCACTGGGCCATGCCCCACCCTACGAATTGGACCCTCCGTGACGAGAAATACAGACGTCGAATGATCGATAATGGTCGTTGGCCCAAGAACAAGAAGTACTTTGACCGCTTTACAGACTTCAACTTTGAAGAGTTCGTAATCGGCAAGGTTCTTCGAATCCCTTATTGGGTTGCTCCAACTATCGACACTAGCTACATTGAAAAAATGACCAACCTAGGTCTGTTCCTGACTACACTCATCTTGGACGGGACTGCAGTCACCGGTCGTGGTCTCTTCCCCGCTTCTGACCCGGATGAGGGCGCAAAACGCCAAGCCAAGATCCGCTTCGAAAATCTTTTCAAAGCAGGCTGGTTTGATGCAAAAATCCTGACCCGCTTCCCACCCCCCGTAACTCTTCCACCTCCCGAGTCAAATATCCCAATCCCCGGCCCCTTCAGTGGTTTCATCGCGGCGATGAATGAGTCGTTGATACTAAAATCAATTGCTTTCTTTTGAAATATAAAACTCGATTGGTGTCTCTGTTGCATGGGAGCCTCCTGTGTTAGTTTCGCCCAAAAATCATTTACACCGGTAACAAGAATAAACAACTGTAGCGGCCGAACCGTCCAACTTGGAAACCCCTACGGCGCTGTAACCGGTGGTAAAGTTCGTCGAAAGGATTATTTCCACGTTGTAGATGGAATCAGACCCCGCGTCCCCGTCGCACTAACTACCCTCATACCAGGAAAATACAAAACACATCTCCCAGGAGGCGAAGAAAATTTCCCAGAAAGAACTTCACATTTACCGACACGACCGGAATATACTCATGCACCGAATGATCCACCAAAGGATGGCCATCCAGATGAGATAAAGAAGTATAGACCTCGATTCGAGAGTTTGGCAGGGCCAGTGTCCGGACCTGATTGTGAAGACTCGCATGGGGAAAGAGATAAAACATTTACAGCTATGGGATTATCAGGCAAAGGGTTGCATACACACTCAGCTGCAGGGGCGGGACTAGACGGGAGAGAGGAGTGCAAGTGTGCGTTAACTGCGGGTTATGGGAGTATGAAAATTATGTCTGGACGTACGAGGAACCAGACAGTGAAGGCGAAGAGATAGAAGACGAACCTAACGAAGAAGGGGCAGAAGAAGAACAAAGGCCGAGGAAGACAAAACTGGTCAAGGTGAAAGACCCAGGAAGACAGATTCTAGGCGAACTATGTGAAATTTGTGTCCCTTTTTTTACCTGTGGAGATTGTGGAGAGTATGCCAACCTCGAATCCAACGCATTTGTCATATATACTAATACTGAGCACATATCAGTTTCTACTGTCCCTCCTGCCTCGTCGAACCCCGCGAAGACGACCGCCCAAACCCCTGGGCCAGTAAGTCACTATATCCAGACTTCATGCGCCACCCTTGCGACATCCACAGTGGTACCTGCGAAGCCTGCTTCTTCGCCTACAGATACGAATGCCTCAAATGTCAAAAGTACATTTGCATCGACTGTGTCGAAGAAAACCTCACAGATCCGGCTTGGGCACGGCGCTCAGTTTGCAGTTTATTCGTTTGTAAAGCCTGTAAAGGTGGGAGGGGTAACGGGCCAGAGCAGATCATGACTTGTAAAGAAAATAGTGGGGACTTCGGGTTAGGACATGAGTTTTGTTTGAATTGTCTAGGGGCATTTGTAGGTATTGTGAGGAGGTGTGGTGCAGTAGTTGTTTTGTCAGCAAGCGTTAGTATCCACTCCCAAAGCTTCGATATGTATCCGATTTGTCTCATCACCAGACTTCTCACTGTGTATCCGATTACACACGAGTGTTGTGGGAAGATACTAACATAACGAGGGAACAGGAGAACAATTCCTGAAAGATCACAACGTTGTGATGGGAAAAGACGAATACTCCTGCTTCACTTGTCAAGCATGCTTTGAATACCAACTCGCCTGGGCAAAAAACGAACAAGAACGGGTAGAAATATGGAAATTCATGGGAGTAAACATACTCCAGCGGGAGATGAAAGACGTCAAAGCAAAAGAATCAGAGTATGCTACCGAGGCTGACATTCAAAGAAGGACAAGAGAAAGCACCTGGGGTAGTTATTCTGCACCGAAGAAAAAGAAACGTCGCCCTAAGGTTGAGGACCAAGTATCTAGTGTTGTTGAACTAAAAAATGATGCAGATTCCTCGGATCATGAATCGGATGGATCGGGTGAGACTTCTGATACTTCCTCGGGTTATTCGTCGTCTTCCACCCCACCCGAGAAATCCGGAGAAAATCATCCGGTTATAAAGAAGATCGATGCTCTATACCTCCTCCTCGGCATCTTAGTCAGCCGCAGCACATCAACCCCCCACGGTACAGCAGAATTGATGAAAGCAATGCACCTTGCAAGAAAAAACATCCTCGCCAGAAAACTAGCAGAACAGAGCTACAAACGCAAGCGAGAGAATAACAAACAAGGCCGCAAACGAGTCAAGAATGCCGACGATCCTGCATTAAACGACCCGATTTTGAAGGACAGTCAAAGAAACTATATACTCGAGATCAACACACATCCTCGCCCAGCTGGGCAACGAGCTGCCACGCCATTGAGAAATGTGGTGGACGAGGTTGAGGTTAACAAACTTAAGAAGAACTTTGAATGGGTACCTTCATACACGGATAGAATTTACTAGGAGAGTAAGGTTAATGATATTACGAGCGACTACTATTTGGCAGGACCAGATATGGAGAGGCTTGAGTTTGAGATCGAGAAGGAAGACAAAAATGAAGGGAAGAGGAAGAGAGATTGGGAAAAAAATCGCTCAAAGGGGGGTAGATTGGAGGCTTCAATATCTCCCTGATGATTGGAGTGGTGAAAGAGGCAAGAGAGTCAGGAGAGATGCAGAGTTAAGTAGCAGCAGCGATGAAGATAATATTGTGATAGTGACGAAAGATGAGAAGAAAAAGAGGAAGAGTCTGACGAAACCAAGATTGGCAATGATGAAAATGAAACTTAGGGGAAATAAGGGAAGCGATGGGAAGGCATTGAAAGTCGCAACAGTAATTCTAGAAGAACAAAAGCGGGATATTAAGCAACTAGGGAAGTTGTGGGCTGCGAAGGAAGCGGAGCGCAAGCAAGAAGAGGCAGAAGAAGAGGCAAAGAAACTCAGAGGACTCAAGGGACTAATGAAGAGGAGAGCCGAAAAAAAGGAGAAATGTTCCAAACCACAGAAGAAGAAGTCGAGGCGACAGAAAGTTGGTTCAGCAGAAGACGATATGGCAGGTGAAATGACGGAATTGATGCGAAATCTAGATATAACCATTAACACGAATATAATAGAGCCACCTGTCCGGGCTAGGGGACGCCGAGTAAGGTTTGTAGAAGTGAGCGGGCAGGACCCACCCGGAGTGGCAAGACGTACTCCTACCGTGCTTGATGGACGAGGGAGGAAAATTTACAAGGAAGAAACAAAAGAGGGCTCGTAGGGAAAGTGGATCGTATTACATGTATGCACGGTTAACTGTATTTCTGTATGTGATAACAGTAGCGTTCAACAATGAAGAGCAGAAAATGCGAAAGACACATTTTTATATTTTATAATTGCACGGCAGGCTGAGGAATTACAGCGTTTGGATATCAGATTATTAGGATTTGAAGGCCTTTAGTCGAAGCTAGTCTGTGATTTCGAGTGACTCTGGTGGAAGAGGTGGTTTGTTTCCCTGCTTATACCACGAAGGCCAATCTTCCTCCGGCCACTTCTCAATAGGAATCCCATTGTAAAGCGCATGTGGACTACCTTGAATCCGAGGGTGTGCTTGGCTATACATATACTGCACTACTTTATCAATTGGTACCCCGGTCGACAGCCAACTAGCCACCATGCCGGAGACAATCCCTGCCCTAAATTCTAAACTCAATGAGTGCTGCTATTAGCAAATATGCTCTCCTTAGAGAGAAGAAAGATATATTATGTTGAAATGGTTCACCGAAATAGATGATTATGGACATACCAAAAGAAGTTCCGTCGACGAGGCAAAATTTGTGTTCAACCTCGTAAGGCTCGTAGCTAATGACCTCTCCTTAACACGGGGCGATATGTCCCACGCTGGTGCCCAGACCTTAACCCAGTCTGCATGTTGGTAAACATTCTTCCCCGTATACGGGTTGTAGCCACCGACAACAATCATACGGTCTTTAAATATGTCCTTGTGTTCTCCAAAAAAGGCAAGCAATTTAGTAATTGGACCGCCCAATATCATTTAGATATAGATGCACCTAATTAGCGAGAGCCCAAAACCATCGACGAATAAGATAGAAAGTATATTGACCAAAACTAGCAAACTTACCTTTCTATTTCCAGCCGCAATAGTAAAAACTACATTTGGAAACTTCGTAAATTCAATAAGAATAAAAAGCAGCATATCCACAAACGCGCTTTGAATCTAGGTCTCTCCATAAGGCCATAACGCATTTGCTTCATATAATTTCGCGAGCCATTTCTGAATACGCCCCAAAGAGGTTTCTAACACATTTATTTTTAGAATTATGAGCTTTAATATGATCGTATACTTTTAGCAAGCCATCAAAAGCTGTTAGAATTGCCGCCACTCGAAATTTGCCGCGACCATCCTCGTATTCTACGATTGCAATTTCGGGTTCTGGTCCTAATCCTGTAGTTTCGCCTGCTATGCTCCCGACAATTTCTGCACCGTGGTTTTGCTCTGCGAATTGCTCTATATCGTTGATGATGTCGACTGCCAGAGTATCCTTTGGGCTTTATCCTGCATAGATTACATCTACAAGCTCTTTGTTGACAGATGTCGGGTAGCTTTCTTTAGTTTGATATGTGGAAGTTGTCGCTTTCGGATTGGGGAGGCACCGTTTTCAGAAGGCTCAGGCTCGTCTTCGCTCTCGTCCTCGTCCTGAGATCTCCGCCCTCCCAGCCAAAACGGGGTATTTTCACCGCGTATAGATGATTGGTCACGGTGGATAATACCGGATCGATCTCCGAGAAAATACGCTCATACAACAGTATCTAGAAATTTCAATAGTAATATGTTACTAGGAATCCATCCGTTTGTAAGCCTTCGAGAAATATTATTACTCTACACCCCTACCTTATCTTCATACTTTTTATATAACCCTCAATAGCCGTCCTACTCTCACTACCATGTGTCACCGTAACCTGAAACCCAATTGAAAAAGTTCGATATGTATACTCTCAGACACAAAGACATTTAGCCTACGGGGTAGCACTGCTATTTTTTGCGTATCAACTATAAAAGCTTCTCTAAATTCTATGTCATCTCTAGCTTGGAACTCTGGATAAAGTAATATTCTTCCAGATATCGGTGAATTGATCCTATCTTGGAGTATATGGGTATTTCCGGTATCTGCGGTGCCAGCTGCGTCTGGTTCCGAGGTTGTATAATGTATGCGTCCATGTGGGATATGAAAATACATCTGAGAGCGGGAACTCAGAGGAGAGGGTGGAAACTCCTGTCGTTTATATTTCTCATGGTTAATACGATTGCCTCGCTGCAACTTCGAAATAACGGTCAGTTATTCTGCCGCCGTAATGCGTTAGCTGTTCGATGCTAGGGATCCCACACCGGACCAAATCTCAATTTGTAATCAGATAACACTCAAATTTCGTTGGAGGTTGCGCACGCATAGTTCAAGCATTCAATCATCCTAGAAACGTTTATCTATTCATCAGAGCCCTCTCACAAACAAACAAAAACCACGATGTTGAAATCAAGATGTATATGGATGATCCCGCTACAAACAAATGTGACGGAATATTAAATATTAATTTCCAGTATCAAAAAAACAACTAACTTCTATAAAAAGCGCTAGCAAAAGAAGGAGGAGGGTCATATGTTGACGATACCGTTAATCACACTTTCATACATTTGATTAATATTCCCACGGTTCTCTCTCTCGTAATAGGGTCTAATCTTCTGGTACCTCTCAATAAAGATCTTTTTAAACTCTCGATATCGTTAGAGTACCAACCTTACATATAAAGAAAAAGCTGGTGCGCCTACATTAACCTAGTCCCGAGACTAGCATTCACCAATTTTCCCTTTCTTTGCAAATTCGTGGTTGATCCTTTTTATATACCTTTCCCAGGTTAAGAAATTGTAGCTACGCGGTGAAATCAGAAGAGATTACCTCAATCCCCGGACCCCGGGGTGGTAAACTGACTACCCCTGTCAGTGTTGTAAAGGAGATCATGGAATTTTTTTGAGACCTGTTGATTGAAGTGCACGGAATCCATGTAACCCCGCTTTTCCACAAGCAAAATCTCGAAACAGTAATTGATTGGCCTCATCACTATAGCTATTAAATATAGCTACCAATCTTCAGGTTTTGTGGCAAGTACGTTCCTAGTGATCATTTGATCATGTGAGGGTTCGGTATTATAGTTTGATGATATGAAAGGAAAAATTGAGGGTGTGGATGGCCGTGCCCGCCCGAAGACTTCAATATCGAGAGAAAGGAGCATGTTGGGCAATGAAATCCTCCTCTCCGATGAGATTTCTGGTATTTGGAGGGCAAAAAAAAAAGAAAAACCCTATACCTTGATGAAATATCATCATTTCTTCCACCGGATCAAACTCGCTGCTGAAGCCCGACGGCGAAACCCCAGAGCAAGTACCGCACGATTTCGTATGTATTAATAATAAAAAAACAATACATCGAGTAATATCACGGGGGCCGTTTACGATGGGTGTACCCCGACCCGCAATGACATCGAAGGATCTTCGGTACTTTTCAGGGCATGATCGGGTATACGTATACCCAGCCCCAATAGGCATGATTATGCAGGTGTGCCCAGCCTCGAAACGTCATCTGGGGCATGATTATACAGGTATACCCAGCTCCGGTCTTATGAATGTATGGGCATTAGTATGACGGGTGTACCTAGACCCCAACATCCCGATTCATGGATATAACAGCGAAAATTTTGGAACTATTCACCGAGAGGACAGCGATAAAACCCCGGGAAATCAATAGGGGAAGACCATTTAGCACTGTAATAGATTTGCGAAGAATTTGAACGGTAAAGGGGAGGTAGGTACTTACGCTTGTAAAATCAGGTTCTATAGTTTTGTGAAAAAGAAGAAAGATGGAAAGTAGTGTGGGCGAATAATTTAATTTATACTGGCGGTGGTGGGTGGGGTGAGGGCATTTGTGACTAATTTTTGAGTAGCTTCTGGATTGACCGTTTGGTCCCGTTTGACAGGGATATTAAAATAGAATGATTTTCGTACTTTAACTACATAAATAAAAAACGATGGATAGGGCCGTATCACTGGGCTATAAATAATACCTAGGTAACACCTTCTGATCTTTTGGTAGAGTGTATAATATAGCTAAATGTAGGACAAGATTGTTGGATATTGTGTATTGTGAACCCACATTCCGAGATTCGAGATGAGATCAAGACGATCCAGATATAGATCCTGAGATTTCGGGATCCCGACAAGTCGGCCCGAATAGGTGGGGCTTCCCGCCTTGCATCCCGAACCAACCACGCCGACCGTCCCGATGGAACAAGGGTCCAAGATCGGTTCGGGCTTGGCGTGCGTGCGTGTGGACATGCAGCCTGCATGGGATGTCAAAAACGCCGCCCGATTATTCCCCCGGTTTATAACTTCCATGCCATGTCCATTTCTGCACCATGGTTCTATAACTAAGCTGGAAGCGTTATGGAATTACTGCCACGTACAAGAGCTCTAGAACGGTCTTCTAAAGCTTGTTCTTACCGGAAGACTAGGGTTTATTTGAATCAGGGCTCCAGCTACGAACCAGGGCCGTTAAAAAATATTTGCACAGATACTCAAGCAGGTAGTTCCTATAATTAAACATCTTATGAGGTCGGAAGGAAGCTCGGAGTGACATGGAAGCCGCAAATATACCAATCTCCACCGGCACCGATATCGCCAAATGCTACGTTTAAAATATCCCAAGCGATGTAGTACGCGATGAGAAGATGATGGAAAATGTACGGAAGTATCTCGTACGTATGCACCACGAAGATCGAAGGCCATATCTCACCAATCAGAGCAGTGATTTTGCGATATCCTTGCCGTCTTCTGTTGGACTGTGCATACATTCCGCGAGCTGGCCCTGCGAACAATTTTCTTGACTTGAATTTGGCGATAGTGGCTGGTTGATTTCCACCAACTCGATTACCAATTATACTAGCACTGTCCCATCTCTCGCCTCTTTTTTCTCTTAGAACGAAATATTTCTAGTTCATTTCTTAGAGTCTCGAAAGCTTCGTTCTTTTGACTACTGGTTTCCCTCGTTCTTAATCGGCTTGTTATCGTTGTTGTTGAGCGGGCTAAAGCTGTTGTCTGGCTGAAGCTGCAAGCTGTTCTGCTGTGTTGACCTACGTCAGGAACTCAACCACAACGTCTTCCCTCTACTTCCTATCAACCTCCAAACAACCATCAACAATCAAGAAAGAAAGGTATGGCTGACTCTATTCAGTAGGCCGAGATGAGGCTTCAAATTGTTTTTGCTAACAAGATGCCTTCATTAATAGAACTCCTATTAAGTGAGCACGTGCTCAGCTGCAACGCTACTTCTTCTACCAAGCCACACGTGTCGACGTGCATTCCATCCACCCCCTTTGCTTGAGCTCACGAGACAGCCTCGAGCTCAAGGTCTCTTTCCGCGATATAAAGAACAATTCAAGACTCCTCAACGTCATATCCATCCTTTGACAGTCTGAAAACGTCGAATCCCGACCGTCTGGTCTGCTATAATACCTAGACAAAGTCAATTTCCGTTTGCATTTCCCTCTCAAGCTTTGACCTGCTTCAGGGCACGTCCTTCTCGCAGACCGACCGAAGGAAAGAGCAAAATCAATCGAAAACTCGTCGATACCTTGTTCCTCAGTTGTCTAAGATACCTTCTTCCAGGCGCTGTCAGTGAAACAGCAGGATTCGATAGAAGGTAAAATTGATTGGTTTATTGGATGTTGAGCGAGGCCTAGGAATAAACAATTATTCGAGGCCTTTTACCTCTCCACGCTCTGTTCCAAGATCAGTCCTTCAAGCAAGATAAAAGATAAAAAGAAAAAGATCATCCGGAGTCTCGCCGTATTACCACGGAATCATACCTTACAATTGACATCGAAAGACTAATCAATCACTCCTGAAATCCTAACCGTGGTAGTACTCAGGGAACCAGAAAGTCCCGCAGAAACACACCTGCACTAGCAATAATAACACCACTCCTTGACGAGGCTCACATATCAGTATCAATATCAATCAATTAATCAATCACTATGCCGTTTGTGCCAGAACTAGTATCGACAACCAGGTATTCCAACCGGACCAAGGATGCAAGCGCACTGTCTACGTCTGACAATCGCCCTTCAGATGCCGCTGGGGCCCCTGCTTCGAAGCCACGATTCTTGCCTGAACCCGTTGAAACGACCAGAAGGACCAATCGGGCCGTTCCTTTCCTCAAAACTTCTGTATCTGGCTCCAACTCGCCATCGTCGAATTCCAGCACTCCCAAAGCGACTCTCCTAAGCAACAACACAGAATCGGTGTCTCAGGTGTCGGCGAGCATATCCCTTCCAGAGCCCGTGGAAACCACTCGCCGTTCGAATCGGACACAACCCGTGAAGCCCGCTGGTAATACCGAGATCAAAAGAAAATGTTGGGGACGTGATAGCTGTGACGAGTATGCAGACAAAGAAGAGCACAAACCTGTGATTCTCGATCGGGCACATCGCATTCCTGTTCCAATCCCGGGCCCAGGAAAAAGCAAATGGTTCCCGGATGAAGCCTCAGGATGGGGCCAACAATACAACCTGCCTGCCATCAAAAACACTCAGCCTGCGAATGGAACCTTTCGACGCGCAAACTGTTCGTTTTTGCCATTGTCGTCACCTTCATCGCAACCTACGACTGCCGCCTTTGGACATGACAGTCATGCAAATGTCAATGATGCTGAAACCTATTTTCAGTCCCTGCCAGATTCCACTTTCCAGCCCGAAGAGGCAATCTCGTCCCAAGTCCGTGACCAAAGCAATTATAGAAACAACAGTGACCCTCGTCAATTTAATCATCCTACCAATGAGACAAGTTCTATTGCGGGCATCCTGGACTCCACTACAGCTTCATCAAATCCCGCAAATGCTAACTCTCCGACAACTGTTCGCTCTGGGGACGAACACCAGGAAGAAGAGGTGGCCGGGACTGCATCCCTGTCCTCTTCTCCTGCTTCGTCTCTCAAAAGCAATGCTTCGGGACCAAACTATCTTCTCGATTCCTCGTCTTCGCAGCAACAGCAGCAGCTTTCGACGGGCTTGAAGCCCGTTATCCCTGCAATAACAAGCACAGAATATCTCTCACCTTCTTCACGTGAAGAAATCCCATCCGGTCTCAAACGCCCCATCTCTCCAAACGCAATCCTCGTCCACGACTTTGGCTACACCTCGAGTCGTCCGACCCTCCTCAAACTCCCGAAGGCTGACGCTAGTGCATGCAGCTTGCCAGGGGTTGTTCCGAAGGTCCAACAGATACTAGCGCAACACAACGGTCCTCACACGAATATTAATATTGGGTCATATCCCCAATCTGGACTTCTCGATCCTTCAGCTTATACCACCACATCAACCTCATCAACATTCACTAAACCTACCACTGTCGATCTCCTTCGTAACCAAGTCCTCGCGGCTCAGTCACAATTAATTAAGGATAAACAATCCTTCCTCTCACCTACCTACACACCAAATAATAAACACTTACAGCCGCTAACCGGCTCGAATGAACCCAAGAGGAAGAAACCTCTCCTCCCATTCAGTTTTATTCCTGCCGCACCCCGTTCCGTGAATCAAACATCTCTATCGCCAAGTTCACCATATCAAAGAGTTCTTTTATCACCAAGAACACCAGTTACTCCGCTCCTTTGCGAGTCTCCAATGCCGACTACACTCTTCTACGAGTCTTCCAAGATGAACTCTCACGGCGACTACTTCACCGCCAAAAAGCAGGCTTCGGGCATGTCGATTGCCTCGAATGCTGACTCCGTTGTCAGCAGAGATACTGCAATTACTACACCTTCAACCCGCCCGTCCTCCCCTGGACCAAACAAATATGGATATCCATGCACCTCAACATCATCACTGGTGGCAATGGTCTGCCAGACTCCTCAACCAATATGCTCAGATCCACCAAACATGTGTCCAGAATCTAAGGAGGACGTGAGCACGGAATTTGTGGTCGCCGTGTTTAATTATCTCAGCCTTGGACACGAGAGTATCGCGCGCAAATTCGATAAGGAGCTATGCGAGGCTACCGGGTGGGGGTTGGAAAGAGTAACTACCGATCGATTGGGGGCTTTAAGAGAGTACGTGGAAGAGTATGTGGATCGGAAGCCTAGGTTTGGAAGTGGCATGGGGGGTTGGTAGGCCCGTGAAGCGAAGAGGGGGGATAATTGGTGATGTGGATGGTGGTGTGATTGTGGGTATCGGTGTCGATTGAGTTGGCCTTTCATGCCTTTCTTGCATACACAGCCTACATACAGTGGCACATTATTTTTACTATTGCCACGGAGAAGTGATGAGGGGTAGGCATCTACGCATATACTCCTACATCGGCGTTTTCACCTTTTTTTTTTTTGTTCCCTCATTACATCGTTGTCGTCTTCGGTTCTTTTTTTTTTTTTGACTACAGTTTAGCGGAGGGGTCTGTCTGTCTGTGTCGTCTTGTTTAGCGTGCGTGCCTTTTTAAATCTTGCGATTCGTCGGTTTCTCTTTTTCTTTGCTCTGTTGGTTGGCATGCATGCATTACATACTTTACATACATACATACATACACTGCTACGTTACTTACACTTTTATATTACTATGCAGTTGACGCTTTCGTCATCGTCATTTGCCTTCCTTGTTTTAATTCAGCGTGTTGTGTGGTTTTTCTTCGGGAGTACAGTGAGCGATAGCATAAGCAGCAAGCAAAGGGAAGGATAACTTCGGAATACATTCATCATCATCATCATCATCATTATTACTTTCTACAAAGACTAGACAATAAAATACTAGACATCTACCAACGTCAATATAATTTTTTTAAGAAAAAAAAGGGAGAAGAGAAGATTTTTAATGTGCATACTAAACGTTTCGAAATGAATCACAAACCTTTTCGTTTCTAGAAGGAAGAAGTAGAAGCGAAGAGAGTTGTTGTTGTCAGTAGACGTACAACACATGTGCATGCAGCGAGCTACTGCATCTTTTATTCATCTATTCTTACTGCAGGCAGGATTTAAAGTTGGTTAGACGACTTCAGTTTCTGCAGTAATTAAAATTCCCTGCAGGCTTAATTTTCTTCGAGATTTATGATGTGTGAAGAGTTGAAGAAAATAAACCGGCAAGGAGGCGACTTTTGCGAATTCCAAGACATGAATCCTACCTCTGGCAAAAGACGATAATGATTTAGACGAGCTAAAGTAATCAAGCGAGGGCGAGGGAAACGGTGGGATAAGACATGACATTTGAATCAAAAACGCTCACTTTATTTTGGGAATATATGAGTAGGGACTATGAATCAATAGACAATTCAATTCAGCGATATTCCGAATTTCTATAAGAAGAGTTCGTTAGCGCTGGCTAGTTCGTTAGCCTTCTTGCATCTTGAACTGGTTTGGCGGACTTGGACTTGGTTTTTTTTTTTTTGTTGTTGAACCAAGAAGGGATTCTTTTCCTTTACAAATTTTAAACTATTATCAACATCTAGACGTGGCATAGCATGGCATGGCATATGCATTGTAGTTGTGGTATGTACGTAACAGACTACCCTAGATGAAGCATGTGGGAAGTGTGGTTTTTTTGTGTGATGATGAGGGAATTTTTATTTTTTTTCCCTCTTCCTCTTCTCTTAATCTCTCTCTTTTTGGGGGGCTTTAAGGGAAGTAGGAAATATTGGGTTTTAGGACGGTGCAGGGGGATGGGATGATTGTGATGGTTAGGATCTAGGTCTAGGTTTTCAGTGGGTTCTCTCTTTTTTTTGAGCGGTTCGAACCGTTTCCCGTTTCCTGAAGGTTTTTTTTAGTGCAATGTTGTTGTCGACGGTGCATTTTATTACAAAGTGTGAGATCTTTGGGTCCCTGTTTTTTGCTGACTTAGTACATGCGTAGACACTACGGTAAGATGTGAGGATTATGTAACCGAGGTTATTTCGATTGGTGATATCATTGAATTCAGCCATTTTGTAAGTTACTTGTTGGAATGGATTTTTTGGTAAACGTCGATGAGGGATGCTAATATATACCGGTACCAGTTCTAAAGTGCGTCCCAATCGCATATGAGCGAAACTTAATCGGTATTTTAAGATGCGGGTCATAGTTGATGTCCTAATTGGCGTCCTAGGTTTGCCTCTCTAAACTGCGTCATAGGTTTATATTGACGTCCTAATACCTAAAACCTAGGAATATGCGTCCCAATATTTGCGACCTAATTGACGTCCTAGTCGACGTCCTAGTACCTACAGCCTGGCCTAATCGCCGTCCTAATTTTATACTGCAGAACTTAATCAACGTCCTAATATATCCAATGTAATGTGCGACCTAATGCGACCTAATGCGACCTAATTGACGTTTTAATCGACGTCCTAAATTACTTCATAATATCATAAATGGGATTTCAATACGTCCTAATATGAAGATATATCATAATACATCTTGATACAGGCCCTGATCGACATCCTAATTGAAATTCTGACCGAAGTCCTAATTGACGTCCTAATTGCAATACTAACGTCCTAATCAACTTCCCAGTCGACATCTAGTTTAACGTGCGACCTAATAACGTCCTATACGCGACCTAGGAATGTACGGCTTCTTAATGTATGACGTCCTAATATGCGATCTAGGAATGGGCGATCTAGGAATAGGCGACCTAGGAATATAATATATGATCTAGAAATGTAAGACCTAGGAATGTGCGACCTTGCAATATAATAATATAACAAGGATTAATACAATATGTGACTTCGGATATACAGTTTAGAAATATATATGCGATCTAGACCTAGGAGTATACGACCTAGGAATATGCGATCCAATATGTATCTATATATCTTAATCGACGTCCTAATATGATGGACATCTTGGTGGATGTTTTAATATGCGACCTAAGAATTTAATAGATATCCTAATCAATTTTCTTACATTAATTGGCATCCTAATTAATGCCTCTATGCGACCTAATATGTGAACATCCTAATGGACATCCTAATCAATTTCTTAATCGATATATATCATAGAATACGTCCTAACAGACGTCTTAATCGGCATCCTAACTAGCATCCTAAAATACGACCTAGCAAACGTCCCGACATGCGACTTAACATGCGACCTAATTGGCATTCCAATCGGTATCCTAATATAATACGCCTTAATATACATGCGATCCAAAGAAAATCCTAAAATGTCCTTAGCTAAAAAGTCCTAATATCTTTTCTCGGCCTGGTTTTGTAATTAGAACGGTCATGCAGACAACGCCAATGTCGCACATGAACAGCAACTTTAAAACCAGAAACACATCTCAATGAGAGGCTGTATTACGACCCAACCACAAAACCCAGTCGTACCAGCTAAACGCAATTGGCTGCGACTTCAAAAGCTAACTTCGACCTAACTTCCCCAAACCCCGCATTTTTGGCCCATCGGATGACGCTCAGACTTCCAAGCAAAGTTGGCATTAGAAAATATGTAGCTTAAAGTTCGAGTCAGGGATCGGAATCTCCCTTTCTTGTCTTTTTGGGCGGCTCGCATTGACGAAAACCAAGTTTAAGCTAACCTAATACTAAGCTAGGGTTGATAGATTCTGTGGGGAAACTTCACACCCCCGTTCGTCTGGCAAAACCATTCCATGATTATCGTGGGGAGCTAGGAGCTTCGGAAGCATGTGAAAGCGGGGAAGCGAGAAACTGGGATAGGATACTCGTAAACTTGGGGCATTTGTGGGTTTCAGATTATCGCTTTGCAGGCTCGTCCGCGCCAGGGCTTCCTCGGTATGGATGAAGGATCGCGGGGTGGATGATGTTGGGATTTACAAAACTGGTGGCGAGCTAGCCCCATGGTTGATGAGTTATTGATCGGGTGGGGAGAGGGTATTCCGGGAGGGTAGTAAGGTAAGGCAAGGATGGTATCCTCCCCCGTATCTGTCATGCCCCGGGGCATTGAAATACTTTAATGTTTTATAGCCAACGCTGCAACTCTAACCTGCGATAGCTAATATAGGATCTCGAGATGACCGTATAGGCTAATCCTGGCTGAAAAAGCAGATCTAATCCGTCACGTTAGCGATGGTCATGAAATAATAGAAACTGAATATACAAAGTGCTAGAGCCACATATGCGCATTCGATATCTTGATCCATGGAGGGCGAAGTATATTTAATATATTTCAATTTGATCTGGTCGGCATCATTTCAATGCTGGCGCCAATTGGTGAAGTCCACAGCTCGTTGGTATCTACTAATGTAATAGTTTAGTTATCATAAATGGTAGTGGGTCGTCAGTAACTTTGCGGATGTGGTTTGATAGACAGCAAGTTGATATATATAATATACCGATACCAGCTACTAATTAATAGATCCAGGGGGGTATTCTAGTTAGCTCTAGTATTCTAGTCCAGGGGAATAAAAAGTGTATATATTTCTACAACACGCAGAAGCGTCTCTAGGTTAACTTGATCTCGTACCCAGACGTTACAGAGGGAGGAGCATTGTTTGGGGTTAATTTGTATATAGTCTTGTTGGGATGAACTAACCTTCGTAGACATTCCTAGGTAGCTCCAGGGTGCGATATTATATACCGGGGCACCCTTTTCATAAATTAGGTCATTACCCTACTCATCGATAAGTGTATCAATGCTTCATGGCGAGCAAAACACAGAAGAGCTGCGATTAAAAGGATTTGCTGCAACGTTGGTCGCAAGTCGAATAAGTATGTTAATTTAAGTAACTTATGCGCCCCGGCATTCCTCGTTGTCGCCCTAGATTCTGAATTTGAATATAGCTTGTATCTTAGAAATAGATTGATGCTCGAAGTTAATCTAATCGCCAGTGCCTACAAAACGCACAAAAGATAATTATGTAAGCGGATATCCTAAAGACCTTCGAGATTAAGGAGGGAAATGACCTATCAGCCTTATATAGGTGATTGATCAAACTTCTCCTCTCGATCCATTTGAAACATATTCAGAGTCTTAGCAATATTCTGAGGTACTAAACAAATCTTAAGTTTTAGCTGGGCGTATTGTCAAATTGTTAGTGGAACAGTGTATAACTTTATGAACCTAATTTGCAACATAGATCCACAAAATCCACACGGTATCATCCGGCCGTATTCAATTTGGCAAAGCTTTGGAGCCTGTAGGCATATTTTGCGTATCGTCAAGACTAAATTACCACTATGATGAAGGGTCAGTGCTGGCTCATGGGCGTCAGGTAAGGCGTGAATTTCAACGAAGAACCAAGGCACCGCAATAGCGCCCTGTCTCGAAGCTATTGAAGTCCATGGATCTAGGTTGCGCTCAGATATCCAAAACCGACTTCAATTTTCTGATACCACGGTCAGATGGATCATATGACCCCGATTATGTATGCGCATTATGATCTACTACTCTAATTAATTACTTAAATATTCTCCACAAAGAAATCAAAGTTAGTCAAGCGTTAGTCATAGCCCTGCCAAGCTTAAGATGTTGAGGTTTCGGGTTCGCGAATTCAAAACTTGCAAAATCAACCGACGACCCGCCTTGAAGTTTACTTCAGTTAGCCAAAGCACGTGTAATATAATAGCACGCGCATACAAAACTACAAGTACCCAGACAGCGCGCTATCTAAGGTCCAAGTTGAGGATTCTGAACTGGCTTAAAATATTGAAATCTCGCCTCGAAATGTTCGTCCGAGAGATCGACATGCGTCAAGGGTCCGGAAGACCCCGTTTGGGACATGAGCGACAAGGATTCTTCTCAACATATTTTAGGGCGCGAAATTTATAACACCAGGTTTTCTACTTTAAAATGTTTTTCAAGGCAAGGTACATCGGAAAACTATTAGTGGTTATGCACCAGACGTGGGATGAAAAGTTCGTTGTTGGGATATTTGAGTAGATGTTTAAACGAGGCGTAAAGGGTACATTGAGGTACAGCGCCAGGATATAGGATCAAATTGCTTGATCTCTCAGCGAGAAAATATATTTATCCCTAGGATTTGATTAAGCTGAGGAGCTCCAACGAGTGTAAGTTAACACACAGGCAATTGCAATTTAATCATGGGGATTGTTTCCGAAAGTGTCGATATCGCGGAAAATTAAACAACACTACGACTGCGACGACCCAATATCAACATTAAGTGAATACACTCCCCTCATATACACTTTGTTAGTCTTCCTGAATGAAATTCCAGTTTTCGAAACTTAGAAACAGCTTATATTCCGGAGGGAAAACAATAATCTTCTTATAAGTTTACTGAGCCACCCCAATAGGTAGATCCGATTGACTTTTCTACAAGTAATCGCGATTCAAATTCGTCCTTACAGCATCGCTGGCGCTTCCTTCTAACCAAGTTCCAAACCAGAGAGCTTCTCAGCCAAAGGATCTATTGAAAGCAGAGTAGTCCAAAACGACGTCAAATAGAATATTCACTTCACCTCTCGTTCTTTCCTTTCCCCACATTCTCGCTAGAAGCGAGGGCCGTCCCGTCCTAGATCGATCTAAACTGCTTGCAGCCGAGGAATGCAAAGGTTCACAATATAACCCAACAAATTCCCAACAAAGGTAGCCAACCCGACAAACTTACCTGATAAAGCGAGATCGAGAAATGAACGATCGGTGACCTCGTGTATATAGTTATGCACATTGGCAGGTTGGTTGCGAATGCAAGGACGAAAATTATTTGGACAGTTATCAATATCGGATTTCTGTACTGTAGCGCTTTGCAGATCAATACGGTGTAACATCTGGATCTGGAGTTTATGTGCAACCACGTGTCCTCGCTAGGGAAAGAGAGTCGATACACGACGCTGTTGGAATTTCAATTCCCACCCGATCGACTTCACGATCTCGATTCAAGATATCTAGACCCTTATCCACGGTTAGTCTTGGTCAGCCTCTCTGCAAATTCTTATTCTGTGGGATGTGCGTACACACCTAAACGCCAACCCTAGTGGATACGAAGCACTCTGAGGACGATAAGGATGTCACAAGAAATGGGGAGTAGACGGCCTGGTAACAAGTAGGGCCGGAATCTCGACCTCAAAGGTTTCCTTAGGTTTCCTCAGAATGCTCGTATAAGGGATATTGCAGTCAATGAAGAAGTTATAAATACGACCGGTTTTGCTACCTGAGATCATATTTTTATCAGCATTAGAAAGCGATTTAAAAGCAATCTAACAGTTACAGATAAACTTACTATTCCTACTTACTTTTTCTAGAACACTGCCAATTGTATTTCCAAAATGACTAGCATGAGCAATGGCCACCTGTAAGTCTCGCCTATCACCCTTTGGCTTCGAGAATGCTTTCTCCAGTTATTTTGTCCAATGACAGAAGTGCTTGGAAGACGGCTATGTCAAATAATCATATTTAGCACTGCTCTTTCAAATATAGTGACATTTATGCCCAAGGCCTCGACAGTAATGTTTGACATCGAGTATGACATGAATGGGAAAAACTGGGCGCCGGTACCAAGACACGTTACGGCCCGGTAGTCGTTCCCTGCCCCGCTAAAGTTAGAACTCTTGATGTATTCATCCTTGGTTTTGAAAGGACTGGACTAAGATTGTTACCCAATGCCTGGGCCCGCCAGCCGTCGTGTCGGCACGGATCACGCACTCAAGCACAAAAGAATGGAGGGGAACCAAACATGGTACCCTGCCGGCACTGAAACAGTCAACTGGGGTGGCAAGTACATCTACAACCACGGCTCTGCATGTAGTTGGAGCACCAACCATGTTAGCTTTTTTTCCATCGGTATGGATAGTAAATGCTATGAGAAGCGCTGGGCGAGGGGTATCTCAGGATGGAATGATTTCGAGCTTCCGGGGACCTGGTCCATCCCTCTAAGGGCACTTACGCAGAACAAAAACGAACAGAAGATAACCGTGTATGGATTAAATGAAGAGAGCAAGCTCTTCTATTGCGGGCGTACTGGTCTAACAGACAACACTGGGTGGAGCCATACTATCTTCGATGGCGATATTTACTCTAAAGAGATAGCAGCCAGAGAATTGATGTATTCACCGTTGGGCTTGATAGCTCCGTTTGCCAAAACACTTCGACAAAGGCAACAGGCTGGAAAGCGGTGAAGAAGATTGGAAGAAGTACTCTCTTTGCCCCAAGAGTCGTCAGTTGGGGCAACATCAGTGTGACTAGATACGACACGTTTTCTGTTGGTACTAACTTTTCGACGTGGCGCTTGTTTTCTGACGATGGTGGCAATGATGGCCGGCGGAAAGGTTTAAAAGATCTACTCAATAGAAAATGTAAGTAGCTAGGATTCGATTACGATTAGCTAAATTGGAAAGTTTGTTTCAAAAAACGAAACGTCTTGGATTTCTCGATAGCACGCACTAGGAGTTTAACGTTAGCTTCCATGACCAAATTCAAGATGATATCCACCAATCAGACTGTTGAGAAACTCGAGTTATGACTAACTTGGACGGATTATCATTCTGAAGACACCCTCTATAGCTCTTGTAATCCCTGGAGAATGTAGCATGCTAGCGCTTCTGCTGTAGATGTGACTATTTAGAACGCCTTAAGGTTTAGATTTAGAACGCCTTAGATTGTAAATTTAGTATGACAAGTCCGCAGATGGGCAACAGTGAAGGCCGGACGGCTCAGGTTCGCCTCGTTCGCCGGGAATGCTATATAATCATAAAAAAGCAATATATAACAGGCATATTAAGTGGTTTAATAGGCCTGCCTAGCTTTGGCTTGCTATCGTGTGGACCAGACGGCGGAAAGTGAAATCAAACCTTGGGTATTCTTCTATAGGAATATATGACCTAAATTCAGCAGGACGGCTAGATCCTTGTAGTGGAACATGCAGTTGCTGCTAGCATTAGACTCGAGGTTGCGTGTGGAAATATTGGACATGCAGGTAGGTAGCTGCATGTAACACCCTGGTCAGAATTTCGGGAACACGAGTCCAGATCCTACATTAAGCTGCTCTCCGAAAGCAAAATGGGGCGATGCAATCGATAATCGAGCGTAGATGCATAATTAATAATGTTATATTCGGTAGCCTGCCCATTGGCTGCAGAGGATTCACCGCGGAGGGCCAAGAACCAAACCAAGCAATACATCGAACTTAAAGCGACTACGAATCTTAGAACAGAAGGATTAAATTCTTCTTTCCTTGTACCGCGTGATAGAATCCACGAATCGTAGGTTCGGGGCGTGCTATTCGAAACATATCCTGCAGAACGGACGACATGCGAGCCGACCCTGCTATAGAATATCTAGCACATAGTAGCTGAACACGTAAGCGCGTTTTTCTGACGAAGGCTTCAAGGCGCAGGAAGGTTAGCGTTTTATCCGACCTTGACTTAAAGGATGGAGTCATCATTCATGATGCATCATCGCTCGCCCGGCCTAGAACGGATATTCGCTTCGTAAGCAAGTGCGGCGCATTCGTAAAATATTATTATAGTAACTGAACAGTAAGGTTTCTGCCATCTAGAAATCGTTAGAAGGGATTGCTTGTGATTTCAAGAGCACGATGGCGCGTAACGAACAAATTTTAATGGTGGTTTGAGTCTCGTGTATATATTGCTGGATGAAGGCGGTGGCCACACATGTCGTAAGCCACATTCTGTTTTAAATTTGTGGCGAAATTCAATAATTTGCCAATGAGTGCTTGGGCCCTAAATGAAATTTGGTGTTGACTCATATTGCAGCTGACAACCTCCAAAATGTGCGAATACTAATATCTCTGCATGGTGCGAGTATTCGAATTGTATTGAAGCCTTAGTTAATATCAACATATGTGTTGCACAAAGTTGACTAGTTCGTTTTGGCAGATCCTTTATACAAAATTCTCAGCCTTCTGTTGCATATTTTAAGATAGTTAGTTTGCGAATTTCGCATGATGCAACTATAATACGTCAAACCTTTGTATACTAAAGATTTCCATGGGCTTCTAGCTCGGCCGGAATAGTCCAGGCGCACATTTGTAACATGCATGGTACAACTGTCTACCTTGGTGAAATATCATTCGCTCTATGAAAAGTGGAACTGAAAGATCTTCGTAAAGATGAGGTGGGCCTTGAAGGACACGCGATTCTCTGGTGATACATTAATTTCCCGCCTTCTTTTTCTCCTAGCTATAGAAATATTGTACAAAAGCGATATCATGATATAGAGACCACTCCGGGAGTCGAATCGTACACCAACTCTACTATCATACAGGGGGGGAGGGGTATTTTCGTTGGTATACAGCTAAAGTAATTCACACGTTAGGAATGTCTATCTTAGAGGGGAGAACAGTACTTTTTTTTTTTTTTTGTCGATATGTAAAATATTCCGAAACAATTGAGATGGATGGGGCAATGTATGAGACCAATGCAATACCTTGAAACCTTTCCGAAAATAAAACAATTATATGCAACGCTTAAGCCGTGCGAGAAACCATTAAACCCTGTTCGAAACGTGTAAAAACCATGTGGATTTTCAAAAAACAAAAGGCATGAAGGCGGGTTGACGAATTGGAAGCAACCATGTAACCAGGAAAATGATAGGCAAGAAAGATAAGAAATAACCAGAGGGTTGGGTAAATAGCTAATTGGGTATTAGGGAGAGGAAACTTTGACAAAATGAAATGAGGCGAACTGTAAAAAAGAAAGAAAAGAAAGAAATAAGAATAAGAATAAGAAGGGAATGGGGTTATGAGAACTGGGATCTGGCAATGGAGCATCGCGGACACCTGGTGTGAGCTGGATGCTCATTAGAGGTGCATTCAGACTCCTTCCCAAGGTTCATAACGTAGACGAAATTTGGACGGTTTTGTGCGAGATGCTGGCATTCGCACTATTGGTGATTTATTAGTTAATGTTTCAAAGATAGAGGATGGTTCCAAAACTTACACAGATCCATAAGTCTGGTGCTACGGGCGATGAAGCCAGGGAAGATGCGCTGAAGGGCTCCACAGGACCAAATATATCCTTGATGGGAGGTAACTGCCTTTGTTGAGCCAATATTTCAAGTTCGGTATCCAAAATATTAATTTCTCTTTCGTAATTGGACCGAGCAACCTCTAATGCTTTGGACGTCTCAGCCAAGTTACATAGAGAATACTTCACCCAAAGGCGAATATCTTTTTGTTCTTTATGAAAATGATCGGCAACATGGTTGACACGGATCTCTTTTCCACGTCTGCCAGTCATTTCTGGAGGGATTGGGATTAGCTTTGCGCAAAATCCGCACCAAAAATTATCTTCAACGTAGTCAGTCCCGTTGTGGTGCTTCTGGAAGAAATCATTTTTGGTATCTTCGTTGACCTTGCCATCAAGAAGAGTCCAGCTTGTGACAATAGATTTGTGATGCTCGTCCAGATGTTTTTCAAAGTCAGACCTTAGAGCCCATGCACCACGACAAGACTCGTGAGAGCCTCCAGGGCATTTGTAAAATTCGCTCTGGTAGTGTCTATGTTCCTCGTGGCGCCGCCAGTCATCTTTGCTGCCAAAGCGCTGAACTTCGCTTCGTTCTTGCCAATGGAATGTACAAAAGAATGGTCGACGATGCCTCTGCATATGTTTCCTAGGGCGAGTTAGCTTTTTTGGTGTCTTTTGAAATGAATGCAATTGCCGATAAGGCTTAGATAAATGTATCGGGGGCATTGCAAATTTCCATGATGCTATCGAAATGGAAGGAAAAAGGGCCCCGCCGGATA
Organism: Arthrobotrys flagrans; assembly: GCF_004000055.1. Classification (NCBI taxonomy): domain Eukaryota; kingdom Fungi; phylum Ascomycota; class Orbiliomycetes; order Orbiliales; family Orbiliaceae; genus Arthrobotrys; species Arthrobotrys flagrans. Next base: position 5,816,481 of record NW_027137547.1, read on the forward strand.
TATTAAATATCATTGAGGCCCAAACAAAGCTCCCCCTTTTATGACGTCTGGGTACGAGGCTAGTTGAGGCCAACTTTGACAAAGCTCGGTGGTGGACGCTGAACAGCCTCAACAAAAAAAAAAAAAAGAAAAAAAGAAAGAAAGCGTGGGCAATAGGTAAGGCGGATATTATACAGCAGGGCATACTTAAGGAGGACCAAACAAGAAATTGGCTAGGGTACCTACTTCCATTCGGACTTCTTCGTAAAAGTCTTGTTGCATTTTTGGGTAGTACATCTATATACTTCCGCGACATTCTCGGTGTCTGCGGCGACGGCCTGCGAAGTAGGCCTTACTTCTTTGACTTTTACAGCTGCAGGTTCCGCATTACTCCGAGGAAGGCTGGGTACCACAATGCCCGACGCCTCGTTTCGGATGGTGTGCTCTTTAGTCTCCCGCTGCGGCTGAGTAAAAAATCCAGTCACAGACCCATCGAGTCTGGTAGGCGAGGTAACACTGATGGGGGTCAACGGGCTACAACCCGCCTTAACATCGGACGGGAAAGCCGGGGAGGTAACGCTCAGAGAGGACCGAGAAACCACGGGTGCTGCCGAAGGTGCGGTAGAAAATACCTCTGAAATTTTGGTTTGCGCAAGTCGGTAACCTCTTGAGAATCCAGCATCAAAACCAAGAAGTGCAAATTTTATGCAGTCTAGCCTTCTCTGTGAAGAAATTTCTGGATATCGGGCTTTGAGTCCGTCAGATGTTAATTTGGTGGCTACTTCGAGCTCGTCGGTTTTCATATCTTCGAGAAATTTCATTACCCATTCTTCATCGATGTCATGGCCCCGAGACTGATTTGCTCCCGTGCTACTTGCAAGATCATACATAGTCGATGGTTTAACAGGCTGTATTTTTAATTCTGGTAGCGGCTCCTGTAGTTCGGGGACGCTTTCAAAGTCCTTCGCCGCAAGCTTTGGAGTCAACATAACAACGTCTCTGGATTCTTCCTGAGGCGAATATGATCTCTCTGGAGGTACTTCGAGTTGTTGACTATGTGTGCTATATTCGATAGCACGGCTTTTTCCCTTTTGCTCGACCATCATCGAATCTTCGTCATTATCGAGATCGCCTTGCCTTGTCGACATTTGCATTGGTGTTCTAAGTTCAACTCTTTCATTTTGTGTGTCCTCTATAGCCTCGCCCATGGATATCGGGTGTATCGAAATATCGTCCGAAAAGGGGCTTGATTCACCCTCGGGGCTCCTTGAGGGATTCTTTTCCGTTTGGGAAGATACCCCATTTGGATTTTTAATCTCATCTAAGTATCTTTTATCATGAAGTTGTAAGATATGTTGACGAAGATTATCTCTCCGAGAAAAGGCTCTTTTCGGATTTGATCTGGCGCATTCCGTTACCGGGCAGACGTAACTGGCAGAGTTCTCTCCGTGAACCGTATCGCGATGACGGGTAAGGTCTTTTTTAGTATGAAACTTCGCGTTACAATCTCCGCATATATGTGAACGTTCGCCGTGTATCTGCTTATGTTTACTGTGGGAATAAATGTCAGTTTTGATACAGGTTACTCGACTTGATTCCAAACGAAATTTACCTAAGACTGTTTTTGCTGGGGAAACTCTTTTTACAGGAATAACAAATATGTTGTTTACGTATCGGTGAAGAATTAGATGCATGTGGGTTTTCTGCTTCATTAAGATAAATATGTCAATATCAGTATTTAGCTTTGAATTTCGATTTTAGACCAGAGAAAGGGTTCAGACCTGTACTAAAAGCTATCGGAGGGATAGGGTTTTTATCGTTCGGATCATCAACCGAAGATATTAAATATTTAAAAGATGGTAAAGAACTAGAGTTTTGCCGAAGCAAAGGCGGATGAAATTCCGATCTGCCGCCATCCAACTGCTGGGTCTCCAGAGTTCCCGAAGTTGGACTTCCTAAACTTTCCGTAATACTTTGACTTCTTGCATGACTACCGGAAGGACCCGCTGTACCGATAACTTGAGTCGCAGACTGATTGCTTGCAGTCCATGCTATTGCTGACGTATCCGCTATTTCCCCTCCCCCCTCTCCCTCTAAAGGGTAAACACCGACCTCCTTTGCTTGTGGCGACTTGACCTGTGAGTTCATGGGTTCCATCCATAACAATATTCACATGTCCTTCCTTGAAAAGGTTGAAAAGCAGCTCTAAACATTTCCAGATAGCAAGTCAGTCGTTTCAGTATCATCGAGAAGGTGTTCAGAAGACCATTCTGCTCCAATACGATATAGGGTATCTAGGACCATAACTAACTTTCAGCCGTATACGGTGAATATAGACAGCCGTTCTCGAGGACGCTAGTCTATCGAGCCACTATCAGTTGCGGGCTAATTCCTTCCTGCGTTTATGACTAAAAGTCTGCCATGGTTAGTTTGAATGTTTGTCGAAAGAGACATGCATATAAATATGAATAAGGATCCAAAAATCGTGCATGCGGAGAAGATGAAAGAGGCTGTCGGGATTTGGGATACCGTTCTTTATAAAGTCGCGCTAGCGCCCATCCGACTTTTTACAGATTTCTACAATTGATCCTTTCTATCTCGTGAGTCCCAACTCAGAATATTTTACATCCACCTGGTAGCTTTCCTAGCAACTAGCAACTAGTCTCGGTATTGTTGATGGCAAATACAAACAGGGGAAGGAAGAAAAATCCACTTCAACTCTCAAGGCCGCGTCGCGGCTTCGGCGACAGCCGGCCTTTTATAAAACAAACTCGCGACTGAGCTTTAGAGTAAAGTACGTACCGATCAAGCGCCGATGACTAAGCAATATTTCAAGTCCCAAGTGTGTGCTGATACAGTTATGACTCCCACCTAGCCGCAGGTGAGTCTACTTTCTGGATGCGTTTTGTTGATTGACAAGCTGAATGGTTGTGTGTCATGAAAATATTGCGGAAGAAGAATCACTTTCAGGCGTGGGCCTGATTGTTAAAGGGCCGCATGCTTCCCACGTAATCTCAAGCCCCGCCCACCATTCTTAACATCCCTACTTCAGCCCAAACGTGTTTCTGCTCGACTGGCCTCTCAGGGTTGCTGGCGGACTGGGGCTCGCCTGGCACCAAAATTCTCGCACCAGAATGGGCTGCCCCGAAATAACCATAGCTAGCGGCGGTAATTTACGCAAACGTCAGAACAGCAGACCCAAAGTAAGACCATTGGAGACGTTAACGTATGATAAAATATCGCAAAGATCCAGGGGCCAAATCAGAAGAATTCGCCCTCAGAAACTGGCCTTACGCCCAAGTTTTCCCGCTTCATCCATCGTTTCCCAAAAAATCAAATTTCTTTCCCGACGGCCTGCAGGGAACAAAATGAAAATTCGATTTTTTCGGACAAGGAGTAATGACAGGTTAGCGAGGCTGCATTCAAGGCGGCACTCACATCGGGTTCGACGTTCTTTCTTCTTTTGTTTTTTCAAAAGAAAAGTATAGGTATTGTTTCCATCCAAGGCCTGGGTGCCTGCCGTGCGGAGTCAGGCCCATCGTTTTGCGTCTCTTCTGATTTGCCACCAGAAATGAGTTTGCCCGAACCCTTCCTTCGTGGAACCTTGTTAACATGTTTCGCCAACGAAGAAGGCACCGCAGGCCTTCCTCCTTAACCTCGATCCGACATTACGAAAAGTTCATCCGCGTAAACTCCGACAAAGGCGAAGAAAAGAAAAAAAACTTATATATAGCAACTAACCTAGCTGCTGACCATAACTGTCACCAAAGGGCAAGTAAAGCGCGAAGTGGCAGTGAACTCGAACGACAATTTCAACTGCGACATGAGTTACCATGTTTCTGATTTCAATCCAGCCGAAAACCAAAATCAAACAAGCCTGGATCCAACGAAGTACCAGAATACAACAAATCACCAATCACAGGTCAAAAAACTCGATCGGAGGCAAAGATAAAGGCCGGCACCACCCCAAACTACCCATACAGCTAGAGAAAATCCCCCATGATGTTGATCAGTGAACGAGCGGGGACAATTACTCGCCGCCAATATCCGGGCCGGGGTCTGGTATTGCATGCAAGTGTCATGTATGTAGGTACTAGCAGGTACAATGGCGAAAACCGGCCAGTATAAAATATCTCACGACCCGCTCAACCCCCTTTCAGTGGAATTCCGTCTCGAGTGAGAGCTCCTGATTCTCCCAACCATTCGAGGACACACTCCATTTTTACATTACATCTGTCCGCCTGAAATCAAGGCTACATATTCCATTTGACAGTGGTAATACAATACCAACAGTTCAGGTCGTACAGGATGGTGTTCTACAGCATTCCTCGTGTCACATTGAACTCGGCAGGGAGGGCCTAGTTGCCTTAATTGGAGCGAGTACTACCGTCGCAACGAATAGCCGTTTCTTCCAAATATCCTCCCGGCCGTGATAGGTGAGAAATATATTTTTCGGAAAGGATATATATTCCGGGTATGACTGTGGACAGGCAAAATTAAAAACCATTACTATGCATGTAGGAATCTTCCCACTTTTCATCGGCGACATTACCTGCATAGGTTCTGGAGTACATCAAACAGCTGTGGAAACAAAAAACCCGAACCTTCCTTAACCAGTACCCCGAAAGTTAACGGGATGAAAAGAGAAATAGATATTGTATGTCTACTAAGAAATCTGCATGTGCTTTCGAACAGAAAGTCAAACGTCGCATATCGATACAAACTAGAATTCCACGAGAAAGGAATGTGATGTCGAACAAGGCAGCAACAAGGCCGGCTATAGGTTGACGTTTGGTAGCTGGCAGTGCAATGTTAACATAGCGCTTGCAATCAGATGTACGAAAGGATTAATCAATTAAACCAATTAAGACGCAAACAACCCCATTCAAAAAACCAACGGCTGGACAGGAAAAGGCTTGTGAAAATGAAATAAGGATAATATCTAGCACAAAAAGAAAAGAGAATCTGACGGAAACAAGAATACGGAGTAGGATCGTGACAAATGTTCGGATCTTTTGTTGTGTTGTCAAACTGTGCTGCATGTCAGCCTTTGCATGCGCCAAACTAGGCGTGTGATAGCCTGCATTGAGATCAGACCAGGCGACTCATATTTTCGCGAGCCATCGCGAATGCTGCAGGATCCTCAGGCCTGAAAGTGTCATTCATCGCGGCTGACAGCTGCCAAATTTGCAAAAGGAAAATCCACCTTTTTTCGATGGGATTTTTTGATCACCATGGGTGGTGGTTCGGCCAGTTCATGAATCGTTCGGTTTCATCCTCACCAGCCTCCTGCCCCCCTTGATTCCAAGCTCCGTATTGTCCCGGATTTGTTATGCCTAAGCCCGGAGCTACCATGTTGGGGTTTGAATAGCCAAGGATGCCATCATGCCCACCCATCCCATAGCCCATGTTGGGTTGTATGCTATAACCCATGGGATTCTGCTGCTGTGCATGTTGGTGCTGGTGCTCCTGCATGAGCAAGTTCAAATCATTGTGCATTTGGAACTGCGCCTGAGGATGCAGTGTCGCAGTAAGTGACGGATCCATCACGCTCGAGTAGATCCTATCTCCGACCACGTCTCCATTTCTTTGTGGTGTAGCATGCGGTGATGGATAGACGCCCTGAGGAGTAGGCCTGGTTGGCGAATAGATTGACGATTGGTGGGGCGTCATCCCCACATACATACTTTGCAGGTCAGGTAAAATGGGTGTAATGTTCCCTTGCCCAGCAGCTGAAAAGGCTGAAGGATTGTAGGGTGTAATTGGTGTCACTGTTGTAGAATTGCCTCGCCGCGTGCTCGCAGGACTTAAAACCGCATCTTCACCAATCAAAGTGATAACGGGCAAAGAAATCGCTTCCATGTGCCTGGCCAAATGAACAGTCAATTTCTTCCAACTTTGCAGCCTGCACCCGCAGAAACGACAGGGCTCGGAAGTGGGTTTGTTTGTTGTCTCTTTATAGCAAGCAGCAACAATATCCCACAATTTGTTCACTTCATCGTCTTCCGTGCCACTTTTTCCCTTCTTCGTGCCACGCGCGGCTCCCGACTTCGTAGCACCGGACTTTGTCGCCTTCACCTTAACTTCTGGCATTTTGTGCTCCCGAACGAGGTGCTGAACGAAATTATCTTTCCTGTAACACTTGTGATTACAATCAGGTAAATTGCATGTCCACCATTCCAAATGTCTATGCTTCTCGTTTTCATGGCGCACCCAATCGGCCTTTCTCTTGAAACTCTTGGGTTCCGTACAATCAGGGAAAGTACAAGTAAAGGGCTGGACGTCCTCGTGGACGTGTTTAGTCCAATCAGAGGGCTTTGTGAACTTCTTGACCTTGAAGCAGAGTGTGCATTCAAACTCCGCCGGTAATCGATGTACAGGTGGCATCGGGACACCGGGGGGAAATTGGGTCGCCGTCACTCTGCCATCCGTGCTGGGGACATCCTCGTCATCTGAATCATACTCCTGCATCGAGTACGATGCGTTGTTATTAGGGCTCTCGAGAAGACCGACAGGTGCGTTGTTCTCTTTTCCTTGATTGGCGACGGCACCGCACTGGTGTTCGTTGGTGCATTTACCTGAAGTCTGAACTGTGGCATGATGTTTGAGGAAGTTCTCCTGGAGCTTTCTAAAACGCTTGACCTGTTCAATCGCAATCCTATCGATCAACTTAGGGTGCAACTGTGGATTGAGTTGGAGACAATGTTTTGCGAAGCCGGCTCGGTTAGGGGTTATTTTATCGATAGGAATCTTCAACTGTGGAGGAGCCGTAGGAACAGGCTCTGCCGGAGCATCCTCATCAGAGGCTTCATGTTCTAGTGGTTCGAACGGTGGAACACTAAGGGATCCTTGACTTTGATGTCTACCAGTCGAAGTTGGTGATATAAATCCTGGGATACCAAACTCAATCTTGCCCTTGTTCAGTGAGCTGAGCCTCTTAGTTTGAGGGGACATTGGATTACTAGAGCTGGCGGCTTCGCCCCCGCCAATTGACATTGACAAGCCGGCCATAGTAGCAAAGGCTGAAGTTGTGTCCTTTGAAGGATCAACATCGCTTTGCTTCCTCTTTTTTGACAGCTTGCGTGTCAAACTGCTTAGCCTGCTCGGCGAGCGCTCCCTCCCAATTTTTGACTTCTGGCTGTCCTTTCTTAGAGGCTTAGGTTCCTTAGATGCCTTGTCAGACAGGTTCTGGAGTGCATGAAGTGCGGCGTTCTTATGCTCATGGCCTGCGCTCGAAAACCTCTTTAAGACATTCTTGACCTCAAACAAACTGGGTTTTCTATCTTGATGAGCGTTTGGTCGGTGCACAACCGATAAATTTTCTTCGTTAGGTCCAAACGACATTCTCTTGAATAAACCATCCATCTCTCCAATAGAGTACCGGCGGCTCCGCATAGTACCAAATGTCGCCACCCGGCTGGCAGTCTCAATATTCTCGTTTGCTCGCCTCCACCTTTCGATTGCTGCGTTTGAAGAATTAGGTTGTGCACGTGTGACACCTTCTCTGATATTAAGTGTCGAGATCGGCTTTGGCAGATCATGCCAGGGCCCAGGCCTATAGAATTGATTCGGATGGGGATCACTGTTGACCAGAGCCATTTCTTCTTCTTCCGTCATTTTTTGGATGCTGTCGATATGTCGCGGCGGGTGAATATCGTCATCGCCAATATGGGATACATCCGCAAAGTTTAGCTCATTTTCCGGAATCTCGGGGAGCCCCTCCTCATCCGAAGTATGCCCGTCTGTGCTCTCTTCCTCGCTATCATCAAACAATACATCACCCTCCCCTCGAGGTGTGCCATCGACCGGTTGGTAGTCGTTAGATTCCTCGAGTTTAAATCCCTGTGCTGGTGCCCCTTGTGCTGCATCAGCCGGCTTGCTAGATCCATCCATCTGACCGACACTTCTGCTCCTCAATCTATTCGTTTTAGGAGCATCAAGGTGTCCAGACCCTTCGCCAGAGAGCCATCGGAAAACCTTCATGTGGTTCTCTGATTCCTTAGCCATGAGCTCTTGATCTCGAAGACTTGGGATTTCGTCGTCTGTCGCCGCTGTGGTCCTCCCGGCCGGAAGAACTCGGTTGAGGATAGCTTCATCGTCGCCGGCCCGCTTCTTAGTACGCCGACTAGATTGCGTAGCATCGTGATCATCAACCGTGATATCAGGGTTAGATATTATCGGCAAGGCTGTAGTAGCAAGCGGTTCTGGTACATTAGGTCTGATTTGAGCATTTATACTGGCATTTGTCATTGCTGGACTCGGGAATACGTTATCGCCAATGGTGACCATCGGTGTCAATGAAGCTTGTGTCATCGGTTGGGTGTTATTCCTGGATGGGGGCTCATGTATAAAATCGTCGATGTTGATATCTTCTTCTTCTCCTTCCGGCTTCGGGGTACTCATAGCAAAAGGCATATCTTGATCGTAGCCCGGCGTAGTGCCGGACGAGAAGCCATGGGATGAATTAGGAGAAGACATGGAAGTTTCGAAATAATTATGAGGGGACATGGAGAAATCGGAAGAGGACGGGTGGTTGGAGCTCGTATTTGATATTGACGCTTGCATGGGGACCGCGGAATTTGGAGTAAACCCGCCCAGCTCCTCAGTATCATACACTTGCAAAGTCGAGTTCCGTGGAGTAAACTGTTTATTTTGAGGGCTGAGTGGTCCTCGTTCGCCTGTAACACTAAATAATGCAGCGAAGGAGCGTCTTTTAGACGACGGCGATTCCGGATTACCGCCGGCCATTGTCGCAAAATTGCCAGTGAATTTGAAACCGTTGCGCCGCACAAAGTGTAGAGGATAGTGATGTGTTTATGGTCCAACGGCTTTACGGATGGATGGAAATGTGAAGATCACTTCAGACTATTGCGTTGCTTTGGGATGAAGCAGCGTCGCAATGTCTGTTCGGAGCAGAGCGAAGCTGGCCGTTGGTTAGCTGACAAAGGCTCAAACCCGGAACAAACTCAGAGTTCTCCCGAAAAGCTTACCACTTAGATCAACAAAACTATCACGAGACTCGCCGAATATACTTTTCGACGGGTTTCAAACGGAGCGAAATGGTCGCCTGTCGCTGTCTCACGGTGTTAAGACTCGGGGTGGAGGCAAGGACTCGATTCGGAGAAAAAGGAGGGGGATTCAAAAGTCAGCAAGCTGGCGGGGCACTGGCAGCGTTTTGAAGTATCAGCAATTCAAAGGTTCAAAGTGCTCAGCGACCGTTAGGATGGGTGAATCAGAGGAAATTGACAGATCCCATGATTGCGAAGGCTTTTCGGCAGGTTGGAAGGCAGACTCTCGTGGGCAGGCGTGATGATGATGGGGCTAGCAGGATCGAGAAACGGTTTGGGCAGAAACACAAGCGAAAAGGCTGGGCGGATGAAGTGCTTACCGCTCAGTATTATATTCGGTAGACCGGCCACGTTGGGTCTCGAATCAATCGAGAAAAGCGAGCTAGTAGGGACGGATTACGACTGGACCTTTGGGGTGGGACAGCTCTCGAAGCCTTTGTCTTTCCAGGCAAAGGAGATTTAGACAGTACGATCGACGCCCTTTTGCGAAGCTAAGGTAAAGCAGATGGCAGAATATACCGTATGATGGTATAAGAATTGAATCCCATCATATGCCGTTACAGCGGATTATCTCCCACGCCCATAGAAAAGCTTAGCTATGGCCCCGGCTTTTTCCTCTTCTCTAAGCCACAAACTCGTAGGATGATGATCAGACTGCTGGAAAGCCTTCCCCAAACTGCAAACTGACCCAACTTCGATGCATGCTAGCCAGTTCGATCCAGTCTCTCTCGTCTCGCGAGCTCGGAGAGGCCAATCAAGGTATGTAAGCTGGAAGGAACTTAACCCTCGGAATCTTCCATGATCACAGGCTTTAGCGAGAGATGCGATGAGGCTCAGCCCTCTTCCACCATAGGGCTGGCGCGGGAGGAATTGATGCATCTGCGGGAGTAAGAGTGCTTTTCAGCGACTCCAATCACTTACGATTTCAGCTTCTCCTCGCACAGGAAGTTTTCCTCACTAAGGTCTAACTTTCGGTGACAACGAGTTTCGTCAGCTTTGTCCCATGTTAAAACCCGGTGTAGCGATATCCACCGAAATAATTAGATGAGATCTCTAAAAGTGAACTATAGTCCCGGAAGAACCTTGAAAAGGACCAATTCCATTGTAGTATTCATAGCTGATTGAGCTTGTAAACCCGACTCGGCAGAATATCCCGACCAGAAGGGCATATTAACCTGCCTTGCAAAACATGACTTCAATCATCGACAGCTTAGTCTTGGCGATGAGCGACCCTTGCATGTTTGTGGCGGGGTCGACATCAAGTGACGCGGCGATAGCATCCTTCATGGAAAAATCAGTCGATACGAACCGTAAATATGCACAATCTTGATGACCTCTCCTGTTGGTTTGAGAAGGATGATGATGAAGTTTCGAATTCATCAAATTGTGTTCATGGCTCCAGGCACGTTGAGATCTCCATCAATGTATAGTTAGATTATGTTGATCCGCAACACATTCTGCCTTCAAGGCCTCAGCCAGCTACTCGGTAGCTACCTGAGTAACTAGCTGCACAGAAAAAGAATCGAACTTGTAGCTTCTATGCCTGGTGCCTCTTTCTAGCACTGTGCTGTACTATGTACTGGCTTATATACCTACATTTTGCCTATCCATATCTAGATATCTCAACTTTATGGTTCCCTCGCGCGAATTGTGCTCTGAGTGACGACTAAATCTTATCTTCACAGCCAGGCCAGAATTCGACTGGCTATCCAATTCTTTCGATCTAGTTAATAGGGGATCAGATAAACGAATATGTAATATTGCCAATTCATAATATCAATTTAAATACATATAGGTACTGATACGAATATTGAAATTGAGCGAGTCTTAACTCTAAAGTTTTGTAATAGCTCGTTCGGTCTAGATACCAAGAAGCAGGGTCGGATCGGAAAGTATGGTGGATGGCTGCGCAGGAGAACGTGGATGGTCGAATCTACAAGACATCTGATACCAGTATTGCGTCTCTAGCTTTGGCCGAACGCTGGCCAATGCTAATATAAAGCATCGAATAATTTGATACTCAAAAGACACCATAGAGTATCAACAATGTAATGATGGATCTTTCATATGCACCAAATCGATAGCTGACACTACCTACCTATAGAGCTGTCTGATATCGCAGCCCGATTCGATTCTGATCAACGAAAAGAATGTTCTTTCAATGTTCTAAACAACAGTCGAGTCGTGAACTGACCTAATGCATCCAACCCCAATACTTAATGCATGCACACCACTGCACTGCAGCCTGGACGTTTCTATTCCACGTGTGAATAAGGTTTGTTTGGACTGGAACATTGAGATTTGAAGCTATCGAAGTGGGAAACCTGGCCATAGCACGCGACCTTTGACCAAGTCTATCTCCTCAAAACGAATCCAGAAACTCGACCCTGTCATAGTCTAAATTTCGAGATAAACTGTTGGTTTTTGAAGTTAATTGGTATGCAGGCAAACCCCACGCGGCAATATGAACGCTGCCTTGTCATGGCGTTCTGATTGGCATTGCGAAAGTGGGGCACACCCAGTTTTATCTTGAGACCTGCCTGAAGAAGTCCCCGTTCACGACACCATTTTTTCAGCTCGGAAGCACCATAAATCCTGCTAGGATCTTTCGCAGGTATGCCAAAACGATATCATCTATCAAAATTATATATCCGGCGAGAAAAGGATTCAACAAGACCATCTACTACGTCTCCCACAGATATCAAATTCGAAATGAAGTTGATATTGGTACCGTTCCCGGTCTCCCGTTTGTCAATGTTCACCTCTCCATTCAGGACAAGTTATGCGGGCTTGCGAGCTTGGTGCTGTCCCGAACCCCCTGTCAAAAATATAGCGCCACAAACTAGGTTGCTACAGCGCGCAATACACACCTCATCTAGCCTGGAACCTGAGATGCTCTGGAAGGGAACTGTAACCGTTGAAGTCTCAGCGAACTGTTCCGGTGCCCTGCGGGCTCCAAGCACTCGATTTCCTGGTTGACGGATGACCGTCTGCATTGTCGATATGGACCCCTTAAATGATTGAATGAAGCCGCCAATTGGCTCCTCTCCACAGTATGTATGCCGTCTTGAAGCAAATGCGGTCAGGACCCAATATAGCCGTTCAGAGACATAGTGTCTCAAATTCTTGGATTTCTATCTTGCCGATAACGTGGCGCGAGGTCCACAAAACGGCTCCACTTCCTGCTAGTCACGAACCTGATTTCTCTCTTTTGCGACCAAGGCAAAAGGTCACACAATTAGACCAAAGAGATCCGTCGCATATGCAAGTCGATTCCATCCGGGCGATTTGATGTATCAATCAGTACAATTATATAAAATCACTCACGGGTGAGGAGAAAGAGTTAGGCCACCGAGGTCTCAGATAGCTCCCGTCCTCACTTCGCATCCGAGGCGTCTTCAAGAGAGCTGCACCGAAGGGTAAGTTATAACACCTTCCTATTTCCTCAACTACCCCGTCCGTCCCATTTGACATGTTTCCAAAGCCCGCACTGTTGGATCTCTTAACCTGCTCTCTCCAATTTCTCCTTGGCTTTCCACCTTTGTAATAATATGATTAGAGGTGCCGTTTGATTTCACTCCTTGACGACACATCTCAACGCATACCTTCTTCTCACCCACGATGGTTTCGATACCGCATATAGCTGCGAGACAGTTATATCGCGAAGATAATGACCCGGCGCCGTATAGAACAATATTAGCAGATAATCCGACACTGCTGATAACATGGTGGGCTACTGGATGTTCACTGTTCATCATCCTTATTCGTTGTTTTGGACGCTACGTTCGGACAATGCGATTATTCAGAGACGACCAGTGGATGCTACTATCGATTCTCCCGCTTTTAATACGACTTTCGCTCGCCCATGTTGTGCTAAAATATGGGACGAATAATACCCAATCGGAACTGCTGAATGACGAAGAGATAAGGCGTAGGGAAATCGGAAGCCAGGCACTTTTGGCGGCGCGGGTGTTCTTTGTCATTTATATTTGGATACAAAAGCTTTGTATCACGGAGTTTTACCAAAGATTGACGACTCAGTTTTGGAAAGGGGTCTATGATGTGGGTTTGAAGGTTGTTCGGTGGGGTTTGCTGGTCACCCTGATGGCATCGATAATCTCAACGTTCGTTGAGTGCCAACCTTTCACCCAGTAAGTATACTTATCCCATAGCTGTTTACAATCTTCGTGCGCTAACATTCTTCATAGTTATTGTAAGCTCGCCGCTAGTCCTGATTAAGATTTATTTGATGAGCATATGCTAACATGACATCGAAATTTTCAGGGCAAGTCGTGCCAGACCCTGGACGTAAGTGACCGAAAAAACAAAATGAATAAAAAATGGAGAAACCCTTGAGGCTAACAGAGTTCTAGCGAAATGTCGTAATGGTGGTATCCCACTCTATGTAACTGGAGTCTTGGACATTTTCACCGACTTTGTCCTCGTCATCTTCCCGATCCCAGCAATTGTTTATTCCAAGATGGCCAGCAAGAGAAAAGTCCAATTGATTGCCCTTTTCTCTCTTTCCTTCCTTCCGATATCCGTTGCCTCCGGACGTATTCCTGCTACAATAGATAGGAATTACTTACAACCATTCCGCACCCTCATGGGATCACTCGAAATCCTTGCTGCGACATTTGCTTCCAACGCCTTGATTCTGTCAAGCTTCCTCCGAGACAAAGGCCCCAAACGTGCTAAATTTAAGTCCAGCAGCGAGGCCGGAGAAAGTAGGATTGGACGAAGTATCGCTGCGACTACCAGAGGAAGAAGCGAAGCTGGTGCCGCTTACTGGGGCAGCGACGAAGATCTTGTTCGGGATACTGGTTTTGCACTGGAGTCAGATGTAAATGTAAGTCCTCACGTAAGCACGCATTACCAGTCATCTTCTTCCTTCGTCAACCTGCTAATCCTCGATCAGGACCGCCCGCCGTCTCGCCAGCCGTCAAATCTGTCGAACATTTCCAAGAAATCTCCCTCTCCAACATCGGGGCCTACCCGCCACTTCGCTGCCCTATCGAATCAACCCCGCGCCCGAAGTAATACAGCAAATAACAGCAATAATAGCACTCGCAATATCAGTCCGACTCTCAGAGCCCCTCCAGCACACTCCACTTCTGCTAGCGTTAGAGCTTCAAACTGGGGCTTCCCGCTGACGAGTAACGGACTGGTGTTAGACACGTCGCAAGGGATTGCCGTGACTACAATCGAAACACATTACTCTCCTGCCGAGGTAGAGATTCCTGGGGGTTCTGACCAGGCGTTCGAGCTGGGACCGGTCCCGGGAATCAGAGGCGTCAATACCCAGATTAGCCCTCGACATAGCATAGGCGGTGGTCTGATGTCCGAGCCGGAAGGTAGGACAAGTAACTCTTCTTCCCGCTCGGTAGCCAGTCGGGAAGGAAATCCGAAGGAGAGAATTACAACGTCTGTAAGCTTTAGAGACGTCGGCGGGCTCCTAAAGTAGTAGCCTGTTCGTTTACCTTGGTTTGAATGTGTGTATAAATTTTTGTAATCCTTCACTTAGCTTTTATCTTCTCTATATAAAGGTATATGTTTAAATGCGTCAACGATTTGTATGGGTAAATTGATTGAGTTTGGATTTTTGCCTTTGAAGGATCTGACAGCTTAAACCGGAGTTGAAGTTACATCTTAGTCCGCCTATTTATTAGTTCTCCGCACGCAGTTATCTAGTGCGGTATATGTCACGCTGTTCTAGATATACTTGTATATAGTATATACTCCCGATCATAGGGGCCTAGCTAGGAAAAATAAATTGATCATAAAGTTAACATGGGAAATTTGTTAAAGGTTCATTGACATGAGTTTCTAATTGTCTAGTATAGCCACCATCGGGGGTTTTTTTTTTTTTAAAGAAAAAAAAAAAAGGTCTTTTGCGAGGCCGAAGTGAAAGATATATAAGGATCCTGTCCTAACGAAGAATGAATGTACGGAGAACGTTAAACATTACATGCAAATGCATATTTCTTCGTGACATAACAAAGGATAGAAAGAAAGGCAGACAATACATCATCTACCTAGGAGCAAAGCCAGTAGCGGCTTCAACAATGCTTCTGATCTGTGCCTCAGTGGAAGCACTCTTGACACGTCCAACTTGCTGATCATATCTGCCAATGATGTTAGGGGTCGGGGAATAGTTACACTTCAAGTACAATCCCATACCGTGGCCACCACAGTTCCTAACGGCACATCCAAAGGTCTTGACGTCCTTCCAGACCATAGCAGTCATATGACTGATAACACCGTCGCTATTGCTCGGGTTATCGAAGTTATAGTTGACAACTTCATTCGCGTACCATTGACGAAGAGCCTGGTCTTCAGGATTGGCGTTGGTGTTATAAGAAATGTTTTCACCGAGGCCCTTACGTTTAGCAGATGGGGTATGTTCAAAGTCGCAGGTTGGGGTGTTTTCTTCAGCGAGTTTGGTGATGGCGGAGTTCCAAGTGATTGAACCGATGTTCTCGTGAAGAGCACGAACGATGTTGTGGGCGGCAACGAGGTAGGGCTTGGTTGCGGACTCAGACATGAAGGTGCCGTCTGTGCCGACGTTGCGAACAGATGAACCCCTCTCGAGTCCAGTGGATGAACCCGCTGGCATGGTTAGATAGGTTGTTGGGGTGTCGGTAGAGGTATTATCGTCATATGATGGACTGTTGCTGGGGCTTGGGCTTTCATATCCGGGTTTTCTACCTGTAGAGGTTTCGTCATCATCGGTCGTAGATGTGCTATTATTTCCGGTTCCACCGTTCTTTCGGCCACCACGGTTCCTGCGGCCGTCAAATCCGTTAGAAGTGGTATAGGAGTTCTTGGTTGGACGAAATGTTTCGCCCTCTGGTGCTGTATAGCTAGGAATTTCATAACCGCCTGGGGATGATGAGTTTTCGTATGAGGCTACGGTTGGAGTGCTGGTGTAAGAATCGATGGTGTGCTAGAGGCGTAGTTATTGTTGACTCGGTTCTTCCTTCGTTGCATTGTCTACGCTTGTGGAGAAGATCCGGAAACGAGAAGCGCTTGGCAATGTCCTTTTCGTATTAGACGGTGCTACTCTTTCCTTCGGCTTGCTGGACAGGTATCGCCAGGGCAGAGGTGACAGCGAGGCCAACAGAGACAATAGTTGAGAAACGCATTTTGTATTTTTATAGTGATCTTTTATTGAGAATACTGGGAAAGCTTGATTAAATGAGGAGCAATGAACGTTGAGCCAACCTGGGCAATAAAGAACCAGCTCGTAAACAAAAAGGTAGCAGAGGGCATAATTAATAGATGGGGAAGACCACACTCCTGGTGGGTATAAGAGATGTATGGAGAGGATGAGGTGAGTTTGAATGCGCCTGGCGAACTGAAGAGAAAGTCCTCATGATGTGGAGAATGAGGTACCATTTTATATTTCACCGTCGTCCAGCTTCATCCGGATCTCTGTAGCTAAGACTGAAGACGATTCGGTAAATCCAGAGAAGTTACTTTAGCGGTAGTCAGCTGCATTCTCAGAGGCGGCTATGGAAGCACGGACGTTTCCACGAGGGCAAATTTGTTCAGGATCTGGAGTTTCGAGGGTATCCCTTTTAGGAAAAGTCCCATTACTGATATCGACGTGACATGTTGGGTTGAAGGTAGGGGCGATTAGGCGTATATCTTTCTCAGAGAACGTGATAATTGGGAAGAAGGGAAAGGGTACATTGCTACCTTAGAATAGGAGTAAAGTTGAGTACGCTCCCCGAGCGTGATCCTTTGTTGGGATCCATCCAATATTGACCGTCTTCGTAGACGGTTATGGCTCCAACCGTTTTGTGTATCGCCCACTCCGGCAAGATGTTAACCCTTGGCGAATATACGAAGAAGCCTCATTGCTTCTAGAGCTTGCCTAGAAAGTCCCCAGAGAAGAATTAACGGACGGAGATGTCCACTCGTTAGAACCATTGGCGGACGGCAAAGGGTTTCTTGACTGCATAACCGCTTAACGATAGCTTGATTCTCACGATATCTATGCCGCAATTGGCCTTCTCGTTTGCCGACCCGTGAGACCAAGAGCCACTGCAGGAACCGTTGCTCTCCAGTGCCTTCCTCTTTGGTCAAACTCTGGAACGAAGATGCGGCTCGCCCTTGTTGGGGTTCTTGCGTTGCCCTTCCGCGCCACAACATTTACACGTTCTCTTCTAAGCCTTTTTTGTCTTTTCTCCAAACGTTGAATATGCTTGTGGTTAACCGGCGTCTGTGTACAGGACCACATTGGAGTCTCCGGATTTAGACCTGAGCTGTCTGCAACTTTGGAAGTTAATGGGTATAAGCTGGGTACGAGACCAGATATAAGCCTGTAGACCTCATATATTCGAAAAATGGATATTGATTTAGAAAGAAAGGCAGCCATAGAAGCAGAGCCAAAATCGAGTAAAAAACAGTCTCATCACCACACGAAAAAAGGTGGTCTCGTTGGTAAAAGAGGCACAACGCAATAGAACTGAACAAATTTAGCCGTCGACGCCCTAAAAGTATGTTTCCATCGAGTTGTTTCAAACTAACTATCTCGACGGATAGCGGGGATAAAAAAAATCAAAAAATCAGAGTAAGTAATGCGTCCGCCGGGAATCGAACCCGGGGCCCATCGAAACAGCAGTTGAACTCACAAAGAACTCATCCTGGCAACGATGGATTTTACCACTAAACCACAAACGCTTGTATTTTCATGACAAATTTCCAACTCAGATTAATATATTCTGCACAACTAACTCGAGTTATTCAATAGCTATGGATCATGCCTTAGAACCCCAACTTCTAGCCCATAGTATCATTGGGGCTCGCTGGTAGTATTTCTATGATGGATTTGTGAGTACGCCTAGGTTCGTTTTATAATAATCTGGGTCGCGATGCGATGGAAATTCGCTATCCTCGAGACTAGCATACTAGTAATGCTACAGATTTCGGCTTTTCGAGAGAACCTATCAAATTTATAGAGGGGAAAAGGTTTGAATTAGCATTCCGATGCTAATCTATGATCCTATGATCCTATATAGAGATCGGTACGAGTAACAGCTTATAGCTAGTGCAATATCACTCCCTTGATGAAGTCGTATGCAATCGTTCGTATGAAATCGAATGGGGATTAAAATTACCTTAGCACGACTTAACTACCTGCTTTGGAATCGAAAACCAGGTAATTTTAGGCCATCGTACATGCACAAATAAATGTACAAATAAGATAGTTGCCGGGCACTATTGTATCATTTACTAAGCAATTAATCAAAGAACCCGTGAATCGACAATCGGGCGAAGCTCACGCTCGTTTAGCCGGTTAGCTGTTTAGCACGTGCAGCTCGGTTCCAAACTTTTATCTTGCGAGAAACCCTCACAAAGAGTCCACCAATGGAGATTTGAATCCATTCTCTTCCTAACTAAAGAAGTATCGATGGCCTGATGTTAGGAACTCTAGTATTCTTCTTCTGGTGAAGCTTCAATCTCATTTAGCCGATATGCTGGAGGTGCAACATTGAATCGCTAACTGTGCATGAGAAATATCGAAACCATGGAACCTGCATTTAGCCGGAATTCAAGAAAGGGGTCTCCACACTTATCCCCGCATTCCAGAAATATTCGCTTCCTCGGCACATTCAAGCATTTCTTTGGTCGCAGCACCATTCATGATGTAATAAAGCAATAGGATATTCCACTTCGGATTTTCCCATTCTATTGACGGAAAAACTGATGGCAGATCAGCTTCTCGTTCTAAAATCTATAGATCTTGGCACTGTAGATCCAAGCATTGGCATTCTGAAACTCTTCATAGCTGTGAGAGCCTCTGGCTCCAGTAACTGCGCTCAGGACGTGTAAAAGCACTGATTTTACAGTTATATGTGGGGCTAATGCTATGGAACCCAGGCGCCACATTGTGGGAAAGTTGCTGTTTTATTTCGCCGTCTCCGTTTCTATCCATCTTGCGATCTCATGTTCCCCGGAAATACTTTTCGCACCACCAAAGTTTCAATGGTAGATCTTTACGATTCTGGGGTTCAGCGACATGGAAATAGTTTCTGCGGCTGGGCATGCTCGTAGCATAGGCCCTTGAGCCAGAACCATGGTCGCGGATTGTATTTAAGAAGCGACCGGGGAGGATGTAGAAATCTAGTCTTTTGCTCGACAGCCGGCCCATCAGAGACACAATCGATTCTCCAAGTTCTCTATCGCAAATAGCGAAGATGGTTGCTATGAACTTGCTCTCAATCGCCCTTGCAGTGGCCCCTGCAGTTTTCGCTTCGCCTCTTGAGGCAACCATCCTCGAGGCCAGGGGTAGGACTCACAATGGAAAGGAAACAACCGATAGACCTGTTGTTTTCTCTTACCCATTGAACACGGGAAAGAAGTTCAAAGAAACACCAAAGACGACCAAAACATGCTTTGTCGACGCTCTTGGAAACGGATTTGACGACGGCCCCAACATTCTCGCTGCTGCGAAAAAGTGCAACAATGGCGGCAAAATCGCCTTGCTTGACGATCTGTATATGGTTCGAACGCCTTTGGACTTGAAGCTTAATAAAGTCGATATTGAGCTCCAAGGAA
Source organism: Arthrobotrys flagrans (assembly GCF_004000055.1). Taxonomy (NCBI): domain Eukaryota; kingdom Fungi; phylum Ascomycota; class Orbiliomycetes; order Orbiliales; family Orbiliaceae; genus Arthrobotrys; species Arthrobotrys flagrans. The sequence continues at coordinate 5,836,094 of NW_027137547.1, forward strand.
CTCTGAAGTTTGTTGATGATATCCCGTTCTGGGAGAAGAACAGCTTCAAGTATGAGTTCCAGAACTCGTCCTCGTTCATCCAAATCGGTGGAAAAGACGTCAATATCGTAATTTTTGATAATACCGATCCGGCATAAGTTGAAAAGTTAACTGATTTTTGAATCAATTTAGTACGGCGGCGGTACAATTGACGGCAATTCCCAGAAGTGGATCGATGCGCACGCGGCCGACAGTTGGACATGGAGACCAGTTTTAGTTACTTTCTACGATCTCGACAACGCCTACATTAGCAATATCAACTTCCATTACAGCGCCAACTGGTACATCCTCGTCCATACCTGCAAGAACATGATCTTCGACAATGTCAGCATTGCTGGTGGTAGCACCAGCAAAAATGAGCCAAAGAATACCGATGGTTGGGATACTTATCGATCTGACAATATCGTCATTCAGCACTCCAAGATTGATAACCACGACGACTGCGTTTCGTTCAAGCCTAATTCGACAAATATTCTCGTACAAAGTCTCGATTGCAATGGGTCCCATGGTATTTCTGTTGGATCTTTAGGACAATATCCAAAGTACTACGATATCGTTGAGAACATCTATGTTTTCAATACCACTATGACGAACGCTACCAGTGCTGGAAGAATCAAGGTATGGTCTGGTGAATATGCTAAGCCCCCATCTTGGGTTGAGGGCGGCGGTGGTGGCCACGGTCGTGTCTTCAATGTCGTAAGTGCCAATATAATCTTGTCGAACCGTATAATTCATTCGAGGGTTCTAATGATTTTTACCATTATTATATAGACCTGGGACGCTATCCGCCTCAAGAACATTGACTACGCCATTGAGATTACTCAATGCTACGGCCAGAGCAACTTGACACGGTGCGCCGAAGTCCCCGCTACTTTGAAGATCAGCAATGTTCTGTTCCGCGGTCTCTATGGAACTGCAAGCAAGAAATACGACCCTCGGGTTGGAAGCTTGATCTGCGGCGGCCCAGAGAATTGCAACAATATTTATGCTCGAGATATTAATATTCAACCACCAAGCGCAAAGAGCCCCACATTCACTTGCAGAAATATGGACCAATCGCTTCTTGATATACCATGCGCTTGAGGCGTCTTAATTAGAATGTTGAAGCGTTGAGCCGAAATCGATGTAATTTATATCATACTTTCTTGTAATGAAATGAAATAAAATGCGTTTTATGTAATTGTCTTCTCGCAGCCAATAAGGAAGCATACCAAACTAGTTCTTGGAACTCAAATCGATGAGGTTATAGCCTTAGAACTTGTTTCCAGAATCATTTCATCGGTTCGTTGGAGGCTCAAGGTCGCGTTCGGAGCCACGCGACCTTCAATCAGAGTGTCACATCTCTGGTATATTGCATTCCCGCCCCTGGAGACATGCACCTGGGCTTGACTTCACGCGGAACACTCAAATTAGACACCACGAGATGGATTGGCTTTGAACATTTAATATCACCCGTGCGCTCTAGGATAAGATCCGGATTTTAGGACCCGGTGGCGCGCCACGGTCCATGCTACAGCGTTAATTCTAGGTGGCTGGGATTTGATGTCAAAGCTTGGACGCTGCGTGAAGCGAGGGCAAGCATAGATATCAAGAAGAGTTCAGTGGAGATATATCGTATTTTACTGCGATATCGACAGTAATAGAAATGAAAAAACTCCTCAAAATAGCCAAGGTTGGCTAAGTATGGCGCGAAATTTGGACCCCCCCGGCTCCAAAAATAAAAAATTCTCAAAATCTCAAAAATCAAATCGAAACAACAAAAACAACACTTTCGTAACTTCATAAAATTTTGGATTTTATAAATTTCACAACGTTTATAGGCTTCATAGACTTTGCAGATTCAAACAATGGGTAAATTCAGTTACATATATGTATTTCGAACTACCGTAGAATATATGGATAATAATGAAAACTAGGAAAACAAAGGAAACGGACTCAACGTAGTCTTATGGCCAAGTACAGTAAGCAGGAATGTCATCTACCATAGCACCAGCAATAGCAGCAGCGCCAGAAGCAGGAACTCGAGGAATCTGTTGAATCGTAAATCTGGTGAAGTCGAATAGATCCGCGCCATCTCGACGAACATGAGGAACGGTAAAAGGAAAGAGGTCACTAATCCAAGTGACAGGAAGACCTTGGGTGTAATAATCGAGAGTGTACATCTCGTTTTTGAAGATGTCACTCTTGATCAGTTCGCTGACGAGATAATCCAAAGTCTTGGGGCTATTCGCCCATTTGACGACTCTACTTCCAAAATCGATAACGAGACATGCCATACGTTGGCGGATTGGTTCAGCTTGGGCGGAAAGCCAGAACGCGGGAACAAGACAGTCTTGATTATGACCGAACAGATGTCGAGGGAGAAGGTTGAGGTTCAATTGGACCCAATATTTCCAAGCTCTACGAGCATTTACGTCCGTACTGATAGCATGGATGTCTTCTCCAGTTCGAGGGGTTGGGGCTGCATTTCCTTCGTCCGCGATGAATTGAGTACCTGCTGGAGTATTCTTTAACCACCAGCGAACGATTTCGAGGATGCGTTTGATGAACTCGCGTTCATTGGAACCTTTTTTGGTTTTGACTTGGTTGCGGTGGGTTGTTCTTTCGCGGGGATTGTGGGCCCCTTCATAAAAAGGAATGGTGATACCAAGACGAACTCTGGCGGCGGTGAACTGTTGGTTATTATTGAGGGACTGTTGTAAGCGGGATTCGATGATATTGAAGTTGCAAATGCCGATGATGATTTGACCGAGAGTGTGGCTGTTGTTCACAATATGGGCGGTATTGTAAATAGCTGCTAAGTTGGCAGCATTCCCATTGTGGCTTACTTTGAAGTCGGAGGTGGCCATTGCGGCATCATTATGAGTTATGGGAGGGTCAGGATAAGCAGGGTGGATTACATGGGTAGGATCGATTGGAGTCCAAGTAATGGCGCCTGCGGGGAGAGGATTCATGTTGAAGCTGAAGAAGAAATTGGAAATATAGAGGGTTTTGTTGATTGTATTGATCTAGGGAATTGTGAAGCTTTAGTTGATATGAGGAGCGAACAGTAAAAGGAAGAGAAAAAATGAATAGCATGGGGTGAAGAACGGGGTTTATATAGATGAGTGGGAGGCTTCGTAGCACACTTATATCATTATTATTTTTTATGTTCCGGTATGGAGCTAGCATTATTTTATTATGTTTTTGTAGTTAGAATATGTTGTATGGAATTATGAATTCGCAGTTTTGTATATGAAGTTATATATATGAAAGAAACACCCGTTCGAAACAACATAACAGGGGTCCCTGGTGGTAAAACTTCTGTACCACGTGAGGGTATTGCAGAATAAAAGGTTCGTATGCCATTATAAGATACCGTACATGCTTTTGAACGAGTTGTTCACAAAGAAAAAGATGCTTGTAATTTGGGACGGGACGGTTACAGGCATAATATGAAAATCGTACGCAAACACTGTAACATCATATGACCCACACTAGTTCTCTAGAACATTTTCCGAGGCTACGATTGCCCGAATAACTCTGGGGCCCTCAAGGTTAGGTCTCCCGGAGTCTTGATTTCCTAGAACGAAGCGGTTAGCTTGACCCCTAGTATGGTATATAAGGTATATAAGGTATATAAGGTATATAAGGTATATAAGGTACCCTACGGTCGCTAGGTGGACCATTTTGGGTAACCGGGATATGAAGCCGCCGGCAATAAGTTTACGATGCTCAAACACATATCATGAGCCCATGGCATGTTTTCTATAAAAGTGTTGTTTTTGTTGCAGAATATGCTATAAAAACTTGAAGAATTAGCTTCATAGGGTTCCATACCCATAGATTCACACACACCTTTCGCCTTCGACGACACCTCAAACAAAATGTTGCTATCCTCGGAAAAAGGGGAAGTTATACTTCCTTGTTCCTTTTGCAGTTGTCAAAACCTAGCCTGTCGTCCCAGTTATCAAAAAGAATGGCCGCGAGAGTCGTCGACTTGGAAGTCGACGGTGGCACAGTTGCTTCACCAACAGTGGACAAAGACCATTTGTTTCCCCGCCAGGAAACAAGGTTCTCGTCATCGTTGAGACAAAGCCCGGGTGTCATCTCAGATATCGTAGGTCCTAGCCCATTTAGTAGTGATGCTGAACGTATAAGAAAAGCTGTCGCAGAAAATCGCAGGGGCAAGGGTCGTAAGGTTGCAGCGGGGAAGCTTTCAGAGTCATCCTATGGCATTAATACTGATTATCCAACAAAGCTCGACAAACCCGCTGTTCCACCCCCTTTCGCAGTCCATTGGCGGCAGATCTTCTACATTTTCTTGGACGTCGACGGGGAACTCGTGCCCTTTGAGGCCGGAGACTCTAATCCAATTGGTCACAGTTTCATGCTCCTGTTTCGGCAGGACTCCCTCGTGGACTTAACAAACTTTTGGTTGCGAAAGAACCTCCGCGATACAGCTGTCTGGAAAAAGCAGGGTCTCTGGGAGATGAAAGAACCGATCGATTGGGTGGATGATGTCTATATCGAATCTCCCGTGTCATTTGGTGTTTTCAAAAAAACGAATCCAATTCCGTCTCACATCCAAGTTCCAGAAGGGGATACAACTGAAGAAGACTTAGCGGAAGTTTTGAAATTGTACGAGACCAAAGGCACCCTCTTCGCTGTTATTGTTCCAGTCGTTCGAGCCAAAGGTCTCAAACCTGCTCAGACGAAACCCAAAGCAACTGCCACTGCCACCATTATTGAACCTCGACCGGTACCCACGAACAAAGAAGCCTCCCCAGAGAAAGATATCCAGCTCAACTCAGAATCAACAACTCCCAAATCTTCTATTCGCCCACCTCCTCGAGAAGCAAGCGTTGAGATTGCGTCAGCTATCGATGTCATAGATTTGAGCTCGGACAAAGAACCCACCCACATTCCTTCTAAAGAAGAAACCAATATCGAAAAACTCCAAGCCATGCTTATGGAATACTATGGTGGCAACCCACCGCCGGAAATAAAACCATTATTGCAACCTCAAGAAGCCCTCCCTATCAAAAAGCGCAAAAGAATGTCGGAGGGTATTATGACCGACGCCGGTGTTTGCAACCAAGTTCTTACGGATACTGAAGAAATCGAAGAAATTGTCTCGAAGAACGATAATACTGAAGAAGAAAATAATTCTAGTAGAACTGTACGCAGATCCACCCGCCCTCACAAGCCAGTCAATCTCCACTATCCATAGGCAGTTGCCTAACAGGATTCCGACAAATTTTTGACCCCTGTTCCCTCTTTCCACTCTTGAATTCTATTTGCTCATGTTATTTGTTTGTCTATTCCTGTATCACATGGTCGCGCATCCTGTAATCCGCTTGCAACATCATACGTCTTTCCATCTCTATTTCGTTCTGAAGGCCAGACCTTCTTTCTTTGTCACGAGCGATCCACTCGTGTGAACCTTCAGGAGAACGAATATCCTCAAAAAATCCATGTCTTCGCTCATATCTTTCCAAATGTTCCCGTAGAAGTAAATAAGCTATCGTGTGGGTATCATCTCGTGCACTTGCGCTCTCGATAATACCCGGAAGACCGTTCTGGACGAGGGTGTTATAACAAAATACCTCAACTTCTGAAGTGAGATATCGTTCGTGATCCCAACTTTGTACCTCATCTTGTAGTCGCTGCAAAAGCTGCTTATCCGGCTTTTTCAAATAATTGGGGGCATTCGAACTTCTCCACAAATAAACTGGCTTTCCAGTAGGAAGGTAAGGTCTATTCCGCTGGCTTCTGATGGTATGAGCGTTCCAGGCTTCTTGGGTTTCTCGAAATGCCTTCCGTACAATAGGCATATAGACGTACTGAAGAGCGCGTATATCCCATCGATTCTTTTTCCTAAACCAACCCTTCTGATGATATCCTTCAAAAAGGCTAATCCACTGACCCGATTGAGCTCGCCTCAGAAAGCTCCACCAACCCTCAATCCTCACGTTGTGAACGCTCGCTCCATATATATGGTAGTCGCCGACGCTCAGGTTTCTTTTGTCGCCTGCCTCTCGAAATTGACCCTGACATTCCACCATAAGGGGGGTCTCAACTCCCATATCGGTTCGAGTAAGTTTAGGATAGCCGTAAAGAGCCACGGCCATCAAATAATATTTTTGAACAGCTACAGATGTGTGAACATCGTGACCGATGAATAATTTGATCATGAAGCGGGAATAGGCGTCTATGATACCATAGACTTGTATACCGTAAGGCTGGAGTTTGTCGTAAGCGTCGGCTGACCACATCCAGCCAGGTCCGTGGGCTTCTAATTCCTTGCGAATTCTGATTTGTTTGCGGCGTCGGAATTCAACGCCTTCAGGGTCAATATCTCTGATAGCTGCTTTTACGGCCGGCCCTGAAATGAAGCGGTCTGCTCGTGCTTTGACCCAGGCGACTGACATGTTGTCTCCGAAGTCAGCTGTAATTCCAGACTCGAGCCCTTCGGCCACTATCGCGCGGGCCTCCGCAGCCATGGCTTCCTTGTGAATAGCCGGTGTCCGGAGTACTATCCCGTGAGCGTGCCTTACGTGTTTGAAGCCACTTTCAGTAAGATCCGGCCATCCCTCACTTCGCAAGATGTTCAAGATTTTGACACCGTCGAGGCCTTGCTTGATTAAGGACCGAATTTGGGCTACTAGAACTTCATCAGCCGCCAGACTTTCACTAGAAACATCTTTTTGGCGATCGACACGGGCTTCGTGGCCCCCGTGTCCTTCGATGTCTAAATTAATACCCCATTCCGTAAGACGGGTGCGAATTGTATTAACAGAGGGCACTTTGGTAATTTTGATGCTCCAACGTCGACATAATACGTAACGTATATTCTCAATTGGAATTTTCTTTTGTAAATATAAATAAATAATATAATTTTGATCGTTATCAAGACGAGAATCTCGTAATCGAGGCATTATAAAATAATAATCCAAAATTTTATGAAGTTACGAAAGTGTTGTTTTTGTTGTTTCGATTTGATTTTTGAGATTTTGAGAAATTTTTATTTTTGGAGCCGGGGGGGTCCAAATTTCGCGCCATACTAAGAATGTCCGGCTCTTGCCAAGATTAGGTCGATCGAATAATCGAATCGGATTGCAGAAAAAACTCTCCGTACAGCCATATCCACAACTCAATTTCATGATACCTAAATTTAAATTCCATGTTGTACGTGGATCTATTGCTTCCTTCAATTAGTCTCCAATCCTCCACGAGGATCTACACTGTCAGGCCGGAACACTCGACATCCGCAGGTGGTATCACGGAAGCTCAGAGGCTCCACAGACCCACTCAGTTTGATAGCTGCTGGTAAGTTAGTTACCAAGAGACTCTCCATTCTTACCCTTGTATCGACTACAAAGTTTAAAAGAAGGGATCTGGCCTAGTACTCCAAGCCTCCATCTATTCTAGGTTTATTAGTTCGATAGACGGCTAAGTGAGCGATTCAGGATTCGCCTCTGCTAAATGACAAATGAAGCGCTGAAAAATCTTGTTTGCTACCATGTGCACACTTTTCGTCGTCATCATTCTCCACCCTCCCCTCTTCTTTCAAAAATTTCTAAGTCTCAAGTTTTTCTTGCATTTCTACAGCCGCAAATGTGGAACAATATTTCCCTATCTCTATCGAGCCCTCCGAAGCGGTTCGGAAAGTGCAATGTCTTTTCGGGCCGGGTTCTAACTGGGCGTTGTTAGCATGATGCAACTAAGGCCAATAATTTGCTAAAACTCACCGCAATGCTGCGCGCTTTGTGGAAAGTACCTGTTGCTAATGAGAGGTCAACGCTGATAACGGCTCGGCGTGCAGACGCAGGCACGGCCTTTAACCTCAATTATGTTCAACTTGGACAGACCAAGTAAGAGAATCAGGGTTAACGGCTGACTCGCTATCAAGAAGTCTTATGCAAAGCTCGGATTAATTAAGATGGCGGGCATACTATGAGGGTATTTCGAGCAATGAAGGAATGACGGAAGTAGTATAGTAACAGCCTTATCCCCTAGCTGAATTGCTGAACTGTAACATCCCAGTTGAAATATTTTTTGAAAATAAGAATTGTAACCTCCACATATGCAATAATTGTATATACGATGCAGGTAAAGCCCGAACTCCGATAACATATTTCCCCTCTTTTGAAAACGAGATCAATGCTAGTAACAACAAAAAGACGCCCTCCCAAATCCCGGCTAATATTATAATACACATACAAATGAAATATGACCTATAAGGAAATGTGTGAATGTGAGCAGATGACAAGTATCTTTAGTTATCGGACAATGTTGGCCAGTATAACAGTCCGAACGTAACAAGTTCGAGCCCCCCCTTGAAGGAGGTAGAGGAGACGTCGCATGATTGCTGTAATACCTGGGTTCGAAGTTGTTAGATATGTAATTGTCACGACAAACTCTAGTTAATGAACGCACATAATGCGAGATTAACTCGCAACTGATCCAACGATGTGGACTCTGCCACCTTGGCTTGCAACTTTTTTAGCGTGCTCTTGCTCTATAAGATGTGCGTTTATTGTGGCCGGTTGGATCATGATCTCTGAGGACATAGGCCTCATGCCGAAGGGGATTGGACCTGGGGCCTTGATAAGTTGAATGGCAACATCTTGTGATAGAGGCCTCATTGAGAAAGGAATTGGTGTCGTCGTTCTGGCATGGCTGTCTGCAGCATGCTGAGGAGTGTGAACATATTTCGGTTTGTCCTTATTAGTCCCCAATGTCGAATTTTCTTGTCGTCTCTTTCTAAAGCTTCCAAATGATCGTGTGCCACTTCCATTGCTTCTCGTAGGGAAAAGACATCCGATCAATCCGATTGAAGAAATCTTTCGTTGCATCCTGACAAGGTTGGAGCTTGGATCGTGGGATATGGTTTCCATTTCTCCACTGGGCTCCGAGGCTGAAGTCGATGTCTCCGAAGCCTTTTTGGGTCGTCGAAAAAGTTTAGTATAAAAACGCATACCGAAGAGAGAAGAAAGAAAAGATAGACAAGAGGGGAATATATGGGTTCTTTATAGAGCGAAATATATTTAAACTGTAAATTGGATCCATGAAAGGCCACAACGGAGCATTAGACTCGATCCGTAGTAGCGTGAAAGCAAAGTGGTGGACAAGCCACGAAATTTGGTGGGTTCGCGATGACGAGAAGAGGGGGACAAGTTCCAAAAAGCTTAGTACATCTAAGTAGCTATAACGGCAGCAAGGAAACGAATTTCGAAACCAAGATATTAGTTCGAAAATCAAGATTTCCTCGACCGTGCGGAGACAAAAAAAACTCTCTCCTTTGTTTTTCTTTCACGTTAAAGTAACTACACATCACGAGGTACTTCATTGTACTAGACGAACAAAAGACATCTGGCGGGGTTCCCCACAGAGATCTCAAGCTCGTTGGTCTGGCCCAGCACTTTGGTACACCTCCTCTGGAGATTTACAAGGATATGGAAAACAAGTGCGTGTGGAGTGGCAAGGGTTAAGCTCATGTGAGGGGCGAAAGAAAAAAAACACTGCAGTATGAGCTTTGAACTCGTTGTAAGTAGGTCAGCCGACAGGCGGTTGAATTGAAAAGTACTTACAGATGTACAAGTTTTTAAAGCCATTTCAGAGCCATTGTAGAGCACAAGTGCGGCGGCTGCAGGAACTGCAGTTGACATGTTGAATTGTGACAATTGGACGAGCGGTCGATGTCGCGTTTTGTTCTTCGCTAGGCGTATGGTTTGAAGTTGTGGGAACTAGAGGCTTAAGTTCGTTCCTTCTTTTTAAACACGTGATCTCACATTTACAGTCTCAGTAGGCTTCGAGTAAGCTAAGCTTCGACCCTATCATCAGGATAATTTTAGTTGTGGTCGCAGTCGCTGCTGCGCAAAGCTTCACTCTGCTAGGGTGGACCTGTCAGCTGAGGTCTTTAATCGCTTAGTCCCTCCCGACGAATATAATCCTTGAGTCTGCCCTTGACATCACGACACATCAGACGGTGGTGGCAGGGAAGAGAAATTCAGAGCTGGGGTTCTGTCTCGCAATCCCATGTCCGCTCGAAGTGGTATGGCCCAAAGGTAAATTGTGTCTTTCTGGAAACGAAAATGTCCGCTTATTGGTTCCATTGGCGGCCCTGGCTTCCAATTTCGAAATTTGACGATCAGATAAAGCTCCAGCTAGTTGGTTTCTATCGTGGTGCAATTGTAAAGTCGGGGTACCAAGAGGTTCTTCAAATCCCGTACCAGCGAACTGTGGTATGTAGGCGACAGTGGCAATTGGGATTCTGTGGCGCCTACATCGGCCAAGCCGTATGCCACCTGCGCCAGCCTTCATGACGCTGAGGGAATTTGGAGGGAACCTTTCCAACCAATTCATTTCATTTAGCAAGCGAAACTTTACCGGCAGTTCCCAGGTCACAAAATCGTGTTTGATCGAACTTGACGGGTGGATCTGAGCTGTCGATACCATAGGGCTGGGATTGTCAAACATTGGCCGCTGTGTTTAGAACGATTTAAGATAGGTCGCACTGGCTAGTCCCCAAAACCCTTGAGAGGGATACGTATTCTGCTTGATGATGATATTAATAAAGTAGGCACTAGGTCACTGTTGAACAGATGTAGCTTACGAACACAGACTCAGCTCCTCGGATATATTGGCATGTTTGTTCGCTGGCTGAACATCCAGCGAATGTGTCAGAAAGTCGAGGGCGTCGAGTTCAATGTCCTCGAAGTCACGACATCGATCTTGAGTTCGATCGTTAGAATCGGCCTCATGTCTGTATCTCAACAAAAATATTTGTGAACATTAATGTGCTCAAGTTGTGGAGTAAATTTGGTCGAGACCGTGATACAATGTATGCAATACTTTGTGCACTATCGCTAGCTAGGAAATGTCCATAGCCATGTCGATGTCTGCCTTGGGCATCTATAATGGCACCATATGCGCATTCGCCTGATTATAACTTGCAACGCGTACAAAAAGTTATTATTATTAAATTTTTTTTTTTTCGAAATCTCTAGAATTTGGCGATTATGGACCGGCTTACTTGCATATCTTTCCAACGCCGCTAGGAGGTCTGAGTACTGACAACCTTCCCTGGGTCATCATCTTTAGAATTTCCACGAGACATGAGTAAGGAAGTGCCCATGCATATTTCTAGGCTATTGAGGTATCTTCATATGCAAGTTTACTTATATATTTGTCAATCGAGCTGCGATATTATGCGGCTATACCATGTCATTGTCGGGGACAAACTCCAAGTACCAATACCGCCTATTTGGTATAGCGAAAACCTGTAGCGTTATCGATGTCGATAGGTCGGTAGATAGGGTCATCGGGAGCTCAAGGCGACGCGGCGACCGGTAGAGACGAATTCGCGGTCTAGCATCGATAGCTACTCCTAGTCTCGAGGCTGGACGCTAGACGCTAGCACTGTATTTAAAGATATAGTCCCATCGCCCTAAATTTTAACGGAGTAGAGACCGGAGGGTCTCTTACGCTCGTTGGAAATCTAAATTGAATACGATAGTGCAAACATGGTTCTTATTCGAACTAGAGAACGTAAGTATTAGCGATACTAACGTCTACGTACTTAATACCTCAGAGTGTAGAGACCAGATATCCATGTACAATTGTACAAGTAACAACCAATACCGTCCCACCAGTGACCGATAAAAGTATGAAAGTACTCACAAGAAGATAAGAGAGGGACACTCTTCCTCTTCAAGGTCTAGGTATACGTCCAAGACCAAGACGGACTGAGATGTGGTGTCTCAGTCCGCTACTATTTTCCTCGCTAACTTGCTTGTTGCATGTTGGACCAGGAATGATCAACACTATAGTCGATTGATAAAAATGAAATTTAAGAAGTGTTTCGGGTAATCATCTGTATAAATCAGAGCTTTAACAAGTTATCAGTGGCAGCGTCTCACTCGGATATCCTAGCGAGTATCAGTGGTGATATCCTTAGGACAGCTGTACAGGCTGGCATATTTATTGTATTCAATTGCGACGTAGTCTAATCCCCAGGTTGCGACACCAAATTTTAGATATTGGATACTATTTTTTGCTAGCATTGGCACAGCTCGCTCTAGCTATAGCTAGCTAAGCTATTTAATCCTGCGGATCTGCATAGGGCCTGCAGTTAAACTTACGCGTATACGTATACGTATACTATCAAAGATCTTCATATCAGCCTTTTATCCAAATCTAACCCTACTTTGCTAGGTCTCTGCTTTGGCACAGGAAATGTGGGATGTGGGGAATTCTGCATTGGTCTTATATATATATCAAATCAATACTAGTGATGGTGACGGTAAGCTCTAGGAGTTAGTCTAAATTGAGCTCTCCGCATACTGATATAGGTAACTAACAATATGCACGCATTTCAAATGACAATTCCGATCTGTAGTTTTTTAGTCAAGTTGGTCGCAGAACTGGCCACCACAAAATCCTTGGTGTGGCTATAAGAGCTCCAATACAAGCGCGATTGGCTAGACATATTGACAGGGCAGATTAATAGATAAGTTAACCTTGAAATCTTGCACAAAGTTGACGTGGTCTGATGGATGAGTGCAAAGATCGCTTACGATGACTGGTATATCATTCAACTGATTAACTGTGCCTCCGTTTTGCCCTAGGCCCTCTCTTCAGGATAGTCATATTTTTGACAAGACGGTAGCCAGGATTAATTTTCGGCGAGGTGATCATGTGTACACAAGATGGTGCAATTTTCAGTACCGATATTTCGACCCCCCTTGTAGTACCTATCCTTTTTAAGATTCGTCCACCTGTTCACCGCCATGATAGCCAATAATGTTATATCTTCTGGGGCAAAGGAATAAGCGTTTAAGACTACTTGTTAGCCTGCAGGCGTGCCGTCTATATCAAGGATTTCGGTGGGTCGACAAGAATTTTCTCCCTTATTGTTTCACTAGCGGTTTTGTTCCGCTATAGCTAGTCATTCTATATGCGGGACCAAGTGGCTTAGGTATCTAGGTACCCCAAGCAATGACGGACTTAGACGGGTTGAATGGTAGGTTTGTTATCTTCGGAAGATACAAATGCAGCCTTAGGCTGTTCAGGCGTATACAGACCATTGGCCACATCTAGTTTAACTTTTCCTTTATACAGTGCCTAGTTCAATTTCAGTCACAAATTGTATGATTGGCTCACCGGGGGTAAAGGTCAAGGATACCTTCAACATATCGTAAGGGAGACTAGGTGCAAATATTCGCCGTCTACAAACTACGGGTTATCTATAGTACTAAACATATTAACATGATTCAACGTTCCCGCAAGGGAGAATTCCGGCCGGGTGAAGTGCATTTGTATAAGATAAATTAACGCCCTGTACCAAATGTGTAAAGTCCATGACGGCCTTGGGTTCAGCAAACATGAACCACTTTGATTGCATGGAATCGATTAATGGTACCTAGCTATATCGACGGATGCATGCATGCGATGCCTTAAGATGAGTTGAAGTGGGTCTGTGAGTAAAAGAAGTCACACGTTGGGACTTAATCGATGGTTCAATTCTGCAGTTAATGATACATCTTGCCCTTTCATGAAACAGATCTGGTGATTTCCACATGCATGGTAGATGCACCTTTAGTCCGCCGACTAGATTTGCGAAGCCAAGTAGATGGTAGGTCTTGCATAGGTTCCAAATCGAATCGCCCAGGGATCCGACGATTAAGATTCCCCAGGTCCCAAATTCCTGGGCAGTACGTAAGAATAAATTGCCCTTGCCGTTTTATCCAATTGCCCTACACCATTCCTCCTGCAAGCTGTTGTAGCTGTCACCCGTTATCGGTTATTTGAGCTAGGACCGTCCTTAATTCGATCTCAAATCTTTCTTGCGCCCGGAAATGCGTGTTGGAGGTCGTATCTAAAAAAAGAACCACATTTGCGAATTGTGGAATGGGGCGCTGGAACAATTGTTTTGGTGAACGATTTTGACTCCGCCAGACCGCCATCTGCATAATGTCGGTTATTACAGCTCGCATTTTAGGGATTTTTAGACGTCCCGCCCTGATGGGTTATGCCGTGTACTTTTGTTCGCCTTTTCTATACAACCGATATGTTCGAATACATGGACCATATATTCCACTGGATTTTCCATGATCGCACAAACTACAGGCAGCTATTTGATCGAGGAACCGCTCGATTTTGCATTTGCTGTGCCTCTTTCCGTTCATCACCGAAGGGGTCCTTGAGCAAGACAAAAAAAAAAAAAAAAAAACCTTGCAGCTTACAAGTCAAGAGCGATATAACTTATCAACGCCGATATACCCGGCCCCGGGGAAAATATTTAAATTACATTATACAGATGCAAACAATTTTTGATACTGATATCGTTTCGGGATTATGCATGAGGTGATTTCGGAACCCACACACCTGTTTGCTGGGTTTGGCTGAAATGGAAGGGCAGGCTGTTCATCTGACCAAAGCAGGGTTACTTGTATGCTTGGCTGCGGCTTAAAAAAAAAAGAGTCGCTGATTGGACAGTTTCCCGCCGCAAGCCATTTGTCACTGCACTCGGTTTTGAATCTGGCGGGACAGTTAAGCTTGCCAGGGCCTGCAGAGTCTACGATCGACGATGTTTCTGGGTCCAGGCACCCGCGAAACAAGGCAAACCCTACGCCGCGAAAAATGACAGAGAACGGCTTAGTTAGCTTCGCGTAGAATTCAGTTTTTTTTTTTGTTTAGTTTAGTCCGCTGACGAGAGAGGCGGAGGGGAATGTCCTATTTTTTCGAACTTCTTTCCACCCTCAGTTTTGTTCCCCTTGTATTATAAAAAAACCTTTTCAAAGCCTTCAAAATCGATGAGAGAATTTTCCAAGTCTTTTGAACAATCAAATGTTTGCCGCATTGGAGCTAGAATCAAGTTGCAGATACATATTTGCCTCCACCATTCTGGGGGCTCCTCCCTGTCCATAGCTGAACTAATGAAGCTCGGTTTGCAGCCTGAAAAGCCCGCCGCCGGAGGGCCGTGGGCTGGAGGTTGAGGCTCCTATGCCCGGATTGGGAAGGGTCCATCAGACCATTCAGCGGATCCTGAAAATTGTACTACTGTGTCATAGTATGTACTACCTGCCTCAGCCAAATCCCTGTCGGTAAGTCCAAACAATCCTAAATGGGCGAACTGCTATCAGAAGGACGGCTTTTTCCACCTCGAGCGGCTATGTTTCTAGCTATGGCCCAGTCGCTGAAGTCCTGTTTCGAGACTTAGCCAAAAAGCTGACTAAAGTTATCAGTATACTATCAGCAGTGCAGCAATGAGCTCGACATTTGTCCTTAGCTTAGCTGCGAATACAGCACAGCGCTGGTATTCGCTGGTTGCCGGTTGGGGATACTTTTGTCGTCCCCATGTCGCACAAACTATTGAAGGTGTTGGATAGAGAGGCAAGCCTCCGCGAATACCACATTTCGGGCCTAGTTTAGTTCGACCCCAAAACTCGAAGCTGGCGAATGGGTCGCACTTGCGAGCGACGTCAGCAGGCTAACTAGAAGATGGCTTCTCCAAGTGCCTGCTGCTGCTGCTGCGCACGCATTAACTCATACAACGATCCACTGATTTAGCCGCATCCTGTCCCTGGGATGGCTCCAAGCTCCTCCCGTTTTCCTCGCAGGTATTTCTTACTCGTTGGGACCGCCAATAACGACTTTGGCACCCGATTGTCGACCGAACTTGTACTCTATGCATGGCGTTTGCATATCTGCAAGGAAACTCCACACCCAATCCGACAAAATAAAAAACAAAAAAAAAAAAAAAAAGATAGAGAGCACAAAAGACCAATTTAGTCCTTGCGCCCCGAGAGGTATCGTGGGGCGCTCAAGTTAGGACATATTACCACTTATTTCGAGGTGGTGGGTCCGAAGTTGTGCCATGTTGATTGAACCTCCCACATATCTAACCAACGCTGCAGAACTAAAAATGTCTATAAGATACTGCCCTCCTGACCTTCAATCGGCTTCCGTTTTGTCGAGCACCTTAAGCAATCATCTAGTCTTCTATTTTCTATACTATCCGACTTGATCTGCCGTGCCACATATTGTTATCTCATCTTCGTTTAATCATAGACAATCAAACCCTGTGCGTGCAGGCAGCACTGACCTCGCTTCTGGGCCGGCGGTCTTGATCTTAGTTTAGCAAACCGGCACAGGTTTTGATAGCAGTACGTACATACCCCGGAATTTGGATTCATTTGATAGTTTTTTGAACATGAGAGTGGTCACGCAAAAAGAATCGCCTCAGCTCAGATCTATAAACAATCGGGTTTTCAATGATTGTTAGGAAATCTTACTTGACAAGCAAAGCTTACAAGAAAAGATCAGTGCGCTGATATTTATCATATAACCTCTAGAGTTTACCTATCCTAAAACTTCTTCTTCTCTCTCTCTCTCTTTTTTTCCTTTTTTTTTTTTCAAACAATGGAAACCCCGTCGTCCGCTTTCTGGCAGCAAGGGTACTCCTCAAACTTTAACCCCCCCTCCCGGACACGCATCATTGACATCGGTGAACATAAACTTCCTCTACCACTTCAGCATTCATTACAATACCCAATTGATCGGTTTCACGCCGAAGAAAACCCATTACCGATGGGCCTCATACCGGATCCAGTTAATACCTATTCAGGACTGAATGCTATGCCAGGCCTTACCTATAGCCCACCAGACGGAGACACAGGATCGTCATGGCATTCTTCAATTCGGGACGACGACCAACGGAGCTCTTCCACAGACAGCAGCGGTTCTGGACGCGGCTTCGCGGCTCCTTGGAGTCAAGGTAGTCCCGTCATGTCCAGTTACCGATCCAACTCTATAGGAATGCCCTTCCCAGACACAGCGGTCTCACCCTGTGAATCTGCTTCTTATACATACAAGTCCTCCGAAGTCATCGACCCGAATCTTACACTAAACTTTCAAAACGCGGATATGTACGAGCCCGCGATTAAATTTGAATTCCAATTTACAAATACAATCCAAGACGCAGACTTTGACCAGGATTCATACTCGCCTGACGCACAATACTATCCACAACCCGCACTACCAAACTTCCACGATAGCAATAGTTGGGCCAACAGAGTACCAGTCACTCGTTCACAGTCACAAAGCGACGGCCGAACAAACTCGCAGAGTTCCTCAAGAGGCTCCAATAACGGCGCCTCTAGGCCTTCCAGGATTCTATCAAGAACACCACTATCACCCATCTCCAAAAGAAAGATCGAGAGACGCAGAAGTTCCTCTAGCAGCGACGACCAACTTACAAGATCAAGCAACCGACCAAAGACTTATAAGAAAAAGATACCATTCCACTATTGCGAAGAAGACGCCTGCAAGACTGAAAACATTCGCTTCAAGAACAAGTCTGAGCTTAAGTATGTTGTCCCTCTCTGAACTCCCTGACTAAATGCCCCTGCTAATAAAATAGAAATAGAAAACACATCGAAACACAACATACGAAGCCCTACCTCTGCATCTTCGGCTTCGTGGGTTGCAACCAACGTTTCGGTGCCCGCAACGAATGGAAAAGACATATCGCAACCCAACATCTTTTCCTATACAGATACATCTGCGACCACCAAGACTGCGTTGAAAAGAATAAAGCCAAAACAGCCTTCAACCGTGGTGATCTTTTTATGAAGCACTTGGAGCGGATGCACGCCATTTCCAACGTTAACGACCGCAGACCAGGTGACCCAGAACTTATCGCCTGGAAGAAGGAAATGAGAGAAGCCAAACGTCGCTGCGAGGAATTACGTCGTCCACCGCAGCGGATGACCTGTGGATTCTGCTCCGTAACCTTTGAAGAAGGTGATAAGACATGGACGGAGCTCATCGACCATGTTTGCCTTCACTACCAAACTAATGATGAGAATGTAAGAAATTCAAATGGTAACTATCGCGATGATCCAGATCTTATCGCTTGGATGAAAGAGAATAAGATCTTCAAGAACGTTGGCGATGCTATGGACATCGACTCTGAAGCGTCTTTAAGCAGAGGGAACAGGAAGCACTCCTATGCCTCGTCGAGCGAGTCCTCGAGTGCAAGGCAGATTAAACAGGAGCAGGCAGATGCTTTCTAAACGTACCATCCTCGCTTAGTTATTATTATCTTTATTTTTTTGTTTTTACCTATAGCCTTCCTACCTCACTTGTATATTTCACTGCCGTTGTTTTTTTGATCATGATTACCTATACTCCCCTTACCACTCTTATCTTACGACCTTGACTGACTTTTTATGGCATTGCGATGGGAATAAATTGGGCTTACGGAATAATTTTTGTTATAAACATGGGATGGACATTTGAATATCTAGGGATTTTTGTTGGGATTTTTTTGTTTCCTTGAAGGCGCAGAACTTTTCGGTTTCAAGTTACTGGCGTCATGGTATTCTGATTTTTATTTTTTATTTTTTATTCTTCTCTTTGCTATCGCGCAATATATTAATTGCAGCAAGCTACTACTATGTTCGAGGAATCCCGAGGTTGGACAAAAAAAAATCCTCATGTATGTAGTACACAGAAATGAATTGAATCACACGAGAGTTATCCTTTTCGGAATTTCCTCACAAATTTTTACGATCATGATACCATCATAATCGCATTTCCTGCACGGGCGGGCGCACCTCCCAAATTTTGCATCATCTGAACCTGTTTGCATTTCCGTCGCACATACCTTGCACATCTGAGGCTCTGCGGCTCGGTCCAACACCCAATTTTCGGTTTGTGGGTTGTTTCTCAGCTCTCCTATTTTGCCACTTCCCTCTGTTCGGCGCCCACCATCAAACCTGGCCGCCCGGCGTTCTGCACTTCTGCGCATATATATTACACACCATACTTAACTTGCAATCGTATAACCCCACCAAGGAATCGAGTGAGGCCAACAATCTCTTGATTATGAGACATATGTCTCTCCTTGGAGAAAAGAAAAGAAAAGAGGGGGAAAGAGAGGAGAGGACATGCATTTCCGGGGCTGATTTGGGGAATCAAGCCGATTAGAGATTGTTCTCGACGGGATCGAAGAACTAGATCGTGGGAAAAAGGAAATAAAGGAATGAAAAGAAAATGCCCAGCTTTTCGCACAGATATGATTGCAACCATACTCCGTACACAGTATGGGCTGTTGTTTCGCCTCTCCTCTCCCTGCGTGGTTGAAACGAAAAAGTTAAAAAAGGGCAAATAATGCCTGAAGTTCGAAACTCTGCGGCTAGTTGAACCGCCAGTGTTATTTCCGGGCACACCATCTTGCTCGCTACTTTTTCCTCTGAAATTACAGCTTTCTAGCTCGAGATTTCTGTTACATCTGTTGCATTGATAGATAACTGGAAAAACGGAGAGCTCGAGCTCGAGCTCTAGCTCTACAGCTAGTAGCTCTATCTCCAGCTGCAATCGATCAGAACCGACTCAAGTTGACATACTTATCCACATATTAGATATGCAATGACAATTCCGCGATCTATAGAAGCAAAGTCATAATCTCGCTATCAACTTTCATGGGCTGAAATTTCGAAAACGCTCAAAAAAACCACCCTGGACCCTGTCAACTAGCACCAAGAGGATATTTACATTACCGTCGTTAATAGTCACAAAAAACCTTGCAGATGCAGCTTAAATTTCATACATTTTGCGGGCCATCTATGCACCCCGAAGTGCGATGCAGAAGAACACCACATACTCGCATACAGACCCTCGCTTTCGAGATCCAGGGCCAGTTCATTGGTATTTTGGTATCCGGCGCCGGTTGGCGTAGTTTGCGCTGTTGTCGCAGAACTTCCACAGGTATGTAGCTTCCTTCCCTTTTTTCTTTTCTTTGCATTAGCTTAGCATTGCAGCTTCAAGGACATCCTCCGCCAGATACTTCGGTAATCTCACATCCTCATTGGTTTTTGCTTCCTTTTATTGCTTATTACAAGTGCTCGAGTGTTACAATGGCGGCGCTTCCTTCAAACTCAATGATGACGAGAGAGAGAGAGAAAGAGCCCCTCAAAACTTCGGTACAACGGACGATATAGATGGCGTGGGGCCAGATCCTGGTAAGAACGAAAGTGTCATGCCTTTTTGTGATTTGAAAGAAGAGTAGACGAAGCCTTTCTAGGCGAAGAAGCCACCGAGCGGCCCCACATCTCTCCTCTTCTCTCCCCTCCCCGCTATATCATCATCTGCACAAGCTCGTCAGGAGGTCTTGCCTTGCAAACGAGACAACGCAGGCATATCTAAAACGCGAGAAACGCAAGAATAGTTGTCTCTTCCTCCGCGAGAATACCCCGGTAGACACATAATTTGACAAAAAGAGTAAATAAAAGGGAGAAAAGGGATAAGTTCGTAGAACATATCGAAACTGTTTCATGGGGGACATGCTTGATGAAGTGTTCCGTTCCGATGGCGATGACGATGGTTATTACGTTTGGCTGCTGGGATACGAGACCACAAGATTCCGAGTCTCACCTTTTTTTGTTAATGATCGTAATAATGATCGTAATAATGATCGTAATATTATTACGAAGGATCAGAAAAGCAGCATGAGAAAAAACGCCGAGGATGAGATACTTTCGGCGTTTTGCTAGTTAGCTATAGCAGCTATCTATGAATGATATCGTCTGGAGACAGCTAGCCAAAGCTATAAAACGCATGTGAAGTGTTGATATCATATCAGTCAAAGGAGATAACTTGTTCCATTTGCGGCTCATTATCATCAACCCAACTCGGGAGCTCTCATCTGATTATGATTGAGCTCGATGATGACAACACCTTCCATGATTGCAAACTACATACATCATTTGTACATGCTCCACTAATATGGCCCGCTATCTATCTGTAACATGCATTGAGCATGAGCTTTGCGTAGAACAAAAAGCGCGGTTGGTCATAGCTATGGGGCTGTGCTGACCTTGAACCATGCTCCGGACCAGGGGAGACTACGACCCATTTTGTGCGGCAGGGCTTTTGGTTCCTCGGTTAAAGTTGTCGCGACTATATAAGGATGCGGCTCTTAGTGAGCTAACTTACTACTGCATACAATTAGGATGGATGGATCCTTTACGAGGTTGATCGTGGATCGAAGAGATTCGGCAGAATGGGTACACGTAGGCTTCTAGTTCTGATGCATTGTGATCGTTCGTATACGCCTACTAGTATCGGTTTAAGAGCCTTTCAGGCTACGAACGTGAGATCATGATAGGTAGCTGGCTGGGCAGACGGATAGCTCTGGGCCCTCTTCATATAGAACTGTGGAGCGCCTTGCTAGTGGTAGGGCGACAGGGCAATACCGAACTAAACATGTACGGTTTCACTGCGCCAGTTTCCACGCTCCACAAGGCGTGATTTCTATAGGATGTTTTTCTATACACAAAGTTCTTCAAGCTCAGTGTTAGGCGAATCCAGGCGCTCTTGAGGCAAAGGTTATTCCCAGTCTCGTACCTAGACGTTTGCGCCGCGAGAATAGCCCAAGCTCTGCGCCTGGTTATTCAAGCTTCGCAAAGGTTGTCTCGTCACCAGACTTCACAAATGTGCACAAAGGAAGGGATTATTCAGCATCGAGATGCACAGACCATTCCGTTGAGACTCAATCACTGTAAATTAAATTATTCAATGAAATATAGTTATATCAAATTTAAAATATATTTATCATTTTTCACATTCATCAACAAAGTCCCTGCGTAAGGAACAGAACAGTCTAGCGGGCCAGGCATACTATACGGCCTGTAGATCTGTGTACTATTAATTGCGAAATTTTATAAGCTAAT
This sequence comes from Arthrobotrys flagrans, assembly GCF_004000055.1. Classification (NCBI taxonomy): domain Eukaryota; kingdom Fungi; phylum Ascomycota; class Orbiliomycetes; order Orbiliales; family Orbiliaceae; genus Arthrobotrys; species Arthrobotrys flagrans. The sequence goes on from NW_027137547.1 coordinate 5,857,858, forward strand.
GCTACCTTTCTATCCTCGACTACCTAGTAGGTACCTGGGTTGCCTAGGTGCCAACCTACATCTATAGATCTGCTGATCTGTTTACTGACCTCTTCATTGTGTAGGTGTTCACGGCTTAATATGCTAATGCAGTGGCATAGATACTAGGATTTGTAATTGATCTTCGCTAGATCTATAGACCTAAGGGTCCGTCAATTAATCAGGCGGCTCCGATACCCAAGTGCCGTAGGGGAAATTGAGGGTTTTCTAGAAAGGAAAATATTCACCCGCTTCAAAACAGCTTGCAAAGTCATTAAGATGCCTTGAACTTTTAATTTCTAGGGCGCCTTAAAACCTAAAAACAATCCCTGAAGCTCTTCGAAGCCCCGTACGGTATCCCTTAACTGAAAATGTAGAATAAATGATAAAATCTGCGAGATTCATGTAATAGTTGGTGCATTGTATACTCTGTATACTATGCTACTGAAAAAACAAATGCTATTCAATGCAATGACGTATTCTTTGCTAGATTTTCGGAACATTTTTGAACCAAAAAAGAAAAGAAAACATGCAAAGGGCTATTATTTTACAAAAGACACTGGGTGAATAGTCCCGTATGTATCACACTTACTCCACCGACTTCTCAATATGAAGTAGTAAAACACCATTCGTCTCCCTGCCTTTCATATCAAACAACCTCAAGTATCCATATCCTGTCTTCAACCTATCCAGCCTAACACAAGCCCAAGCACTCTTATCATCTTTCCCAAACTCATCATCATAAATCTTAAACCTCGCGAATGTCAACTCCGGCACCACCCCCTTAACATCAAAATCCAACACATTCTTCTTCTCCCATCTAAGGTTCACCCCTTTCCCATGTTTTATCTTATTCTTTTGTTTAATCGTTTGTGATAAGTGAAGTACGACTTTGACATAAGGTTGGAAACCTTTGGGGTCTGTGTCACCCTTTGGGAGGGGGAGGGATTGACCGGCTAGAACGACGATCTTTAGACGGACGTCCTTTTTGAGGGAGGAGATTGAACGTGGGGTTGGGAGGTTTGCAAGGTGGGGGTCGGGTTTTAGGACGTAACCGCCGGTGTTGGCGAACATTGCTTCGTTGAAGGTTATGCCTTTGTCCACCTTTTGCCAGTTTAGGGCGACTAGCTGTGCGCCTCTACGCCAGAATTCTTGGGGGTTGAGGTTTGATGAAGAGATTCTTAGACCGTGCGGGTAGATTCTAGCGAGGTAATGTCTGTTATGCGTGAATAAGGTATCCGCTTGTTCTTCATGTAGTTTATTAAACTTCTTTTCAGAAAAGCTGAAGATGTGATTTGGACGGGTGGCGGAAGGGTGGTCGAAGGTATTTGGGAATGTCATGGCTGAGGAGTAGACACCTAGGGAGGATAAAGCACGGCAGATTTTTACTTTCGGGGCTTTCGTTTTGACCTCTGAATCGCCTTCTGATTCTTCTTCTTCGATGGAGATGTTTGTGGTTTGGGTGGTGAGTTCTTGGATCGGCGCACCGGGTTGGGCATCCGGTGGAAGGTATTTGACCTGTTTGAAGATTGTCTTTGAGTATTGTATATACCCCAAAGCGTCGGTTGTAGGTAAAATTTAAGCATATCAAACCCCCTTTCAAACGGAATTTCGAACACGGATTGATAAATCTTTTATAGGGAGAATAAAACTCACCTTAACGAGAATCTTGTTTTTGAGTAATCCCGGCGGCGGGAGTTTCTTTTCAACGACATTCCAATCTGCGAGTTCGGTTTCGAGGAGCTTATCCCCAAAACAATCTTTCATTATTGCTACCATCTTTTCTTGTTGTTCGATACTGGTGTGGCATTCTAGACTTATCATTAGTGGGAGGTCGGAGTGGATGAATGCATGTTTTGCGATGGTTTCGCAGACGGATTTGAAAGTTATGGCTTCTGTCAAGGTCCAGCCGTGGTCGACCTGTATAATACCATCGTTAGTATCCCGATTTATGTATGGATTATATATAAAAGAGAGAGGAATATAAAAACCTTCGGTTCCCCATCATCCCCATCCCAACAATCGATCTCTACACATCTACACCCCCTCTCGAGCACATTAATATACCCCTGCACCGTCGCCTTGCCATACAACTGATGGTCGACAAGATAAGTATTATGACTAGAACTAATGAAGTAATTATTCAATGGGAAGCTAAGATCCAAATCTCTTGCTGGTGGTGGGAGAATAATGCTGTTTGAGGGTGAACGAAAGGATGCTTCCCATTCTTGGTAGGGAGTATGAGGGGCAACGAGTTTATGGATTTCAATCAAGGATTGGGTGAAGGCTTCGGAGGTGACTTCGAGGGGTTTAAGGGATTGGGAGGTTGAGGCGAGGCCCCCACCGATGTGGCTGGAGGAGGCGGGTGTGGCCATGGTTTTCTAGGCTACTTGGTAATACACACGCGTACGACCTGGGATATGAAGTTAGTATGGATTTGGTATATTACGAAGGAAGTAGAACACGTGGGAAAGAGTGCATCAAAGCGTAAAGACACATGGTATTGTCATGAACTGTACTGTATCGTACTGGATAGTATCTAGTATACGTACTGTAGTCTAGTGGGGTTGAGGGGGAAGGTGGGGAAATTTCAGGGAATGTGTTGGTTACGTTACCTGTTGGGGAGAGCTTCTTGAATAGGGAAATCTGGCCGTTATGGGACAGAAACTGAAAGAAGAAGCTGGATTCAATCTTCAAAATCCAAGGGGGGTACGAAGAAAGACTGAAGATGTGAAGTTGAAAAGAATACAAACCGGCAATACGTTGTTATTCTTATATAAGCCACATTTCCAATGGAGCTATTTATATCAATCGGCTGGTTCGCCGACGGCCATGCGCTTGGAAAACAGGGGTTAAGTCCGAACGCTGACGAAAGTTTTTCCCATCCGGCCACCTGAGTTTGGGCAAAACATGCGAATTTTCCCACATTACATAGTCGGGTTTTCAATGCAAATTGATACTACGGTCATACACTTAGATGGCATGATGAGGATACGGCTGAAACCCCGCTTGCCAATGCGGGCGCCAATGCTTGGGTGGAGATGTCGGTAGAAGGTGCCGAAATTTGAATTGGGTAAGCTCCCTCTGTAAAACACCACGCAACACACCATTAATGCATTTTCATCTTTTGCCGAAGTCAAGTTGAAGGAAGTGTGGATTAATATTATAGCTCCCCCCACTCCTCATCGAGCACTTTAATACTCGCCGCCACCATCCTTAAATGCTCCTCATACACTGCCATATAATTATAAATCATCATCAACTCCTCTCTAAACCCATCAACCTTCGTATTCTTCAACTCTTTCGGAACATCCAAAAACATAAACTCAAAAGCTTTATACAATGCCTGTTCATACCCTTCCATGGCCTCACTAATAGCCACCGCCAAATCCATATTCCCTTCTTCCAAATCCAATTTATTAGCAATATCTATCACTCCCCTAAAACCCGGTGTAACAGGACCTTGCGTACGCCAGTTAAACACCCAATTCACGAATCCCTTTCTAAAGCTACATTTATCTCGCATGCAGGCGTCTTGGAGGTGTTTAATACGATGGTAGTATATGTCAAGGGTTTTCCAGACGCTGATGGGAAATCCGTCGAGTTGCCATTTTTACGAAGGTTGAAGGAGTCTGGTTGTACGTCGGCTTTTAGATCTTCTATAGCGGTTAGGGCGGTATAAAGGGCTTCGAGGGCGTTGGCCATGTTACTGGCGATAACGAAGGGTGGGAAGGAGTAGACTAATACGTCTAGGAGTGCTTGGTCGTTTAGGTTTACATCTAAATCGATATCTACGGCGTCGTCTCCGAAATCTATGAAGCCAACGTTCAGGCCTGTTGAATTTTGGTTTTGATTTTCTGTTACATCTAGAAGTGGAGGGTTTTGGCTTTCGGTTATGTCTAGAAGGGCTGTGTTAAGGCTTACGCCACCTGTTGGCTGTTGGTCCGTGATATCCAGGACAGCAGTATCAAGACCCGCATCTTTGATTAACGGATATTCACCCTCCAACTCAGTTATCTGATTAATAAGGCTCTCAACCTGGGCTTTAGCACCAGCTACCAGCCCCAACAACGTCGGTACAGGTTTTGAATCATTTTCTCCGAATATACTTTTAACTCCAAATAAGTTTTATGTAGGGACTAGATTATTATTTTGTGTAGGATCGAGACCGATCGAGTGGGATTCGATGGCAGTTTGGAAGACTACAAAGGAGCCCCAGAGGGTTTCGAGACGGACTCTGTTGACGGAGGCGTAGGCGCTTATATCTTTTTCGCTGACGGAGCGGGCAGTGTAGAGGGGTGCGGGGAGGCGGGATGGCCTGAAATATGAATTGGTTTATATTGACCACTCCTCTCAGCTTTCTGAAATGATTGAATTCGAAATAACATAAAATGTAGGTTATCTTGCTAGGAGTATCAGCCCGACTGTTGCCAGCCCGAAGAGGTTGATACCGGACCACATTGGGATGGATAGAAGTTGATATTATATTATTACTATCTTTTGAAAGGACCTCGTGGTAATTCCATGTCCCTCATCTCATATCACCTTGCCCAGTCCGCATCGCGTCCATCATGTCTATCTCGTGGGTCAATCAAACCGTCACCAAAAAATGCAACAAAATAGGCCAAAAAGATGCGTTGCCGTGCAGCCCTCTTCCTATATGGGCCATTATACATGATTGATTCCCCAGGTAGGAATATACAGTATATAATGTATTCCCGCAGCTAAGGACTCATAAGTAAAATCCAAAACCTCTTCTCCTCACTCAGTTCAGTACAACGACATTGTCCCCCAAAGCATTTGTCGTTTTGCTTCTTCGATCTTGTCTTTTGAGTCTCAAAACCTCAATTCAAGAGATTAACTACTTCAAAAGTAATCTTTTGCATTCAAAATGGTAAGTTATATCGTTGTTCTCTTTGACTTTGACGCGTGAGTTGCATGTATACTGTGCCGATAGCTTCTCTTCAGAAATATAAACGCGAAGATAGCTCCCCTCCTAACCCCTTCGCTACGACCATCCCCACCATCTCCAACATCATCATCTCTACCGTCTGGTCCTCTCTCTATGTACACTAATGCTAATATATACTATATATCCAGTCCACTCCATCCGACAGTCTCCGTCTTCGCCAGAAGATCATCATCTCTGAATCCCTCTCCGGAGTCCGCTCCACCCACTCAAACCGCTCCACCCGTTCCCAATCACCCCTCTCCAACCGTCCTTCCCTCGAAAACTCAACATCAAGCTCTACGACCGGTAGTCAGCGAAACCGTCTTCGTGAATACCGTGCCGAAGCTGTCTTTGACCGAACGACTCCATACAGCACCATCCGTCTGATCATGTCTCGAGCCCCTGAGGTCCCCAATGCCCCCGCTGCTCCTCATCTCTTTCATCAATTGATGGAGTACTGCTGGACAGGTCTAGCAGGAAAACAAACAACAATCCGAGTGCCTCAAGTACCGTCTCGGGTACTTCTGGTCCGTTCTATCCACCATACCTTCGCACCGTCAGCGGAACTTCAACTCTAGGTTCCGAACCAATCGGCGATCTCTCAACTCGTCAACTCTCAAACGCTGCGATCACGATGTACATCAACACCATGCTCGGTACCATTCCTCTTCCTCGTCGAGCTATTACGGACCTTGAACAGTCGTTCGGGCCTAAATTCCTCGACGGTCTTGAAGATAGCAGTGAGTATGAATGCGTTAGTGACTGCGAGCTTTGCGATGTTAACAGTATTGATGGGGGTAATGAGGAGAATAATAAGACTGGAGAAGGCGCTGATGGTGAAGTCAGCAAGGACGTTGGTGAAATCAGAAAGGGAGTTGAGAAACGTAGGGTTTCTAGGACGATGAGGGAGGTTAAGGAGGACAATGAATATGATGCCGTCGAGTTATTGGTTGATTGGTCGTTCCTTTTTGGGGATCTTTCTTCTGACTGTTTGAACATCGAATCGGTCTTTTAGTATTTTTCCCCTTCCTTCCTTCTTTCTTCGACGATGACAATAATTCTAACGATGAGCTTTGGACGTTTCTCTTCTAGACTTGTCTTATTTTTCTCTTTGAGATCTCAGTTATTTGGGCATTCAATTGACAAGATAATCACAGATTCTTGCCGTTTTCTTTTCTGATACATCACACTGCACCGTTCCCTTTTACACAGATACACACCCTTTATCTTTTTCACTACTGTTTGATAGAGATTACGGATATATTAATGTATATAAGTGGTGCTTTAGATGAGTGTAGATGATCTAGAGAAATTGATCTATAGGAATGAAAAATGTAGGGTAATTTATCAATGAGTAGCTTCAAAGAGCCGTGAGATGGAAAGGTGGTACGGTAGACTAAACACCAATAAAAACAATGGGTATTTCTAAAAACAAAGCACTCTGGGTATCATGAAAACCTACCGCAAACAGAAGAAACACAAAAGATGAAGCAAGAACGGAAAGAATGTAAAGAAGGAAATAAGACTAAACTCCAATGCAATACACGGGCATCTCCCAAGAACAAAGCACTCCGGGTATCATGCAAATCTATCATAAAACCGCTGAAGAAACCGACAAAACAAAAAAGTTGGGGGGATAGAAGACAGAAAGTAGCAAGAAGCAGAAGAAGAAACAACCAAAAGTTATAAACAGAAACACAACAATAATGTGGGACCCAAACAGAATAATTACATCATGGGAACATATGGCACAGATATTAAGGATTTTATGGGGTTTTATTGGGGTAGTCGGAAATAACCTGGTCTAGCTATGGTATACCATCAATACTTTCCTTGCTTAAATTAATAGGCAGTAGATAGAATTGATTGTAGGATGCATGGGTCGAGCAGATGTTGTAAGGTTGTGTTGGGTGTACCAATGCGCCAGATGGGTAATATCCGGGACGTTAGTATAGTGTATTTAGTTCAAGGGGCGTATGCGAAGTGTTATCCGTGAAGGTGGTTAGTAAGGGAGGGCCAGAATGGGATGGGGATGGGAAAATAATATTTCAGTGATGTTGCGAAACGGGACTTTGCGTATTGCCCCGTAAACCAGGCTGCACGGGAGAATGTTGTTCAAATGGGCAGACAATAGACTCAGTCTGATAGAAAGAGAACGAATCGTAAGTCGAGCAAAATAACCAAGGCTGGATGAGTAGAGTGTCAAGCTAAAAGGTGGCTTTGCGGAACAAACCCCAGCCAGAAAAGAAACCACCCGCAGCATTGTTAGAAGACCCGCGTGGGTCATCGTCAGGATTAGTGTGACGACGTCTTTGATAGTTTGGGTGGTTTTCGTCATCGTCGTCGACGATGCGCTCTCGACGGTGGTGGCGATGGTGTTCATGGTGGGTGGTCGTATGGCCATGAGTTCCTCGGCCGGTATGGTTGATCCTATTGTAGGTGTAGCGCTGGTGGGTCTGAGTAGTCGAACGTTGGTGCTTTCTAAGAAAAGCAGAATAGCCGTAGGTGTCTGAATCGGACTTGGATTCTTGATATTTTCCTTTAGCATTCTTTCGCAAATTGGCAGATTCGTAGAAGCTGTCAGCTTTAGGAGGGAAAAGGCCGAGCTGATTAGCGAGAGGACGAGTAATGGCTTCAAGAGCCTCTTTTGGGATTTCCGTAGCAGACTTGACGAGGGTTGAATGGCTACGGCTTCCGTTGTTCTTGACTTTGTCATTATGGCGACGGGAACGACGGATAACGATGACCTCTTCTTCTCCGTCATCTTCGGTGTCCTTGGAAGAGATGATGTGAATATTGTCATTGTTGACAAAGTGCTCCTTGTCGAGGGCAGCTAAAACGCTACGGCTGAGACGGTCGCTCAACCTTGTACGGGACTTGGATTGTGTGACCCGAGCTTCTTTTGGAGATGGATATTTACTGTCGCTTTCGTCTTGGTAGACGTTTGACATATTTAACTCGGTACGACCATGGAAATGGTGCTTCGAATGACGGGCACGGAGGTTTGAGTTGGAGGGGTCCTAAGATCACCGAAATGTTAGATTGAGTTCAATGATCATTACACTCTATCTCCTCGGCTGATGGAGCTCCTCTTTGAAGTTCGTGTGCTACGAACGGTTGTATTAAGGTGCTTACCGTGTCTTCAGGCATATTCTCGAAACGGGTGGGTTTCTTTCTGCCATGGTGTAACAAAGATTCTTTAAGTGCAACTCTTGGATCTATGGGCTCAGAGTACTCGTCGTGAATGGTTCCACGACTACGGGGAGAAGTGATGCTAAGGCTCGACTGATTATATTTGGCCTTCTCGATAGTGTCTGTGTAGTGATGCCAAGTCAGAAGCCTGATCAAAAAAAACATGATTTGGGAATTAGTAAATTACTAGCTTCGGTGACGACTTGTCGAACCAACTTGCGCACAAGATCGCTGTTCTTCTTTTCTTCTGCTTTTGCAATTTTACACTCCTCACAAAGAAATTCCTCGTTGGGCTTTTGAGCGGGACTGTCAAGGTTAATACGGATTCCCTGGGTGCTATCATGGGATGAGAAGCGTTGATGGACAGTCTCGATAGTGACAGGTTCTTGACACTTGTCGCATGGTTGGCGGACATGGATGTTGAGAACTCTTTCTTCATCATATGCAGCGGCGTGATGAGCAGAGCTGCTTGCGTCAACGTAACGTTGCGCTTCCTTCACACCCATAGCATTCAACCAGGCTTTCTTTTCATATTCCTTTTGGTGAGCATTTCGGAGAGCTTGGTTCCTTTCGATTTCTTCAATTCTGGCTCTCTCGTCTTGTTCGGCTCGGAGCTTCATGCGCGCGTATTCGCTGTTTAGATCTTCAAAGACGGTACGACTTCCTTGGTGGCTGAGCTTGTCACCCTGGATAGTGTCCAAATCATCATAGTCAACAATGTGGACTGGATTTCCAACTGGCCTGCAAGGGATGATCCTTGGTAGGAAGATGAATACAGGGCTATATGGGTTAGGAACAGGAGTCCCCATAGGAATAAGGTACTCCGGGCCGGGTTGGAAACCTGCAGGCGGATGATTATGATGATTAGGACGATGAACATTCTTGTGACGACCATGTTCATGTCCGTGCTCATGCTTGGGAGGTCTGTGAGAAGCCGTAGGCTTTGCCCAAGCTGGAGAGCCATCCGGACCTGCAATTCCCATTGGATAGCCCGTCTCCGAGAGTAGAATTGGAGGTGGGACATTCTCAGGAAGATGAACTACAGGAGTATGACCTTCTCCAGCAGACCCACTGGATTGGAAGACACTGTAATAGTTAGTTCGGGAACGTAATGGGCTCGGAAAACCACTGCAACTTACAGCTCTTCAACGATGTATCCTGGAGCCTTGCTTTCTGGCCCGTAGGACGGGTCACTGCAGGAATATGGAGGCATAACGATACCACCTATGAGACAGTATCCCTTTGGAGTTGGTGCTGGAATCAGAATCGGAATCGGAATTGGAGGTGCTCTTGAAGGTACTTTTGGAGGGGCCTTCGAATGACGGCAACACTTGAGTTTATCGATAGGGTTATTAGACGGAATATGTGGTGTTTTTGTGAAGTTTCGAGGAGGTAGATGTTGATGAGTAGGAGCATGAACAGGAGGAAAGGGGGGAGCGAGAAAGAATAGGAGAATCAACATCCCGGCAAGCATTGATGCTTTCCGTATCGCTACCTGAAGACATGACTGCGAATTAATGATGTCGTGGTGGATGGGTACGTGGTTATGGTGATGATGGTGGTGGCTAGTAGGTGGTGGTTGCGATGAAGGTACTAGATGCGAGAGGAGAGGTGCGGTATGCAGCAGGATGGCGAGGTCATAGCCTACATATGCGGTGTTGCTGCATCCAAATTCACACACTGCTTCTGCATCATTTACATCATCACATACATACAGCATACATCCATACATACACCAGCTACATGAACTATATCATGATACCAGCTATAGCAACCTAGCCCAGAAGGCTTCCAGACTGTTGAAGCTACCACTCGGAACAAGTTATAGTAATATGCTAAGCTAAGATGCTTAACTAAGACGTCTTAGGCGAGGCATCTCGATCGGCTCGACTGGGGTGTGAATGCATGCCAGGATTCCATCAGCATATCTCAGGTGGTTAGACTAAGATCTCTACGCTAGGACTAATACCCTGTGGATATACCTTGGCATGAGGAGTTGCTAACCGATGATGGTGAGTGTACGAGTTACACAAACACTTGGTACCCCGGGTGGTGACTTACTAAGACTAGCGGCATCTGATATCTGCAGATTCTGATGAAACTAATGCAGCTAAAGGACGCTGGGGCGCAAACTTCAGCTTGACAAGGGTCCATATGAAGCTAGATCTGCCGGGAGCCGATCTTCGCAAAGTGCGTGATAACCTTGGTCTTTTAGGGGATAGTCAATACAACCTAGCCTTCTTGCAAGTACCAAGCTGGCCTGACTCATAATGATCATGGTGAACGTCTGCTCGATCTGATATGAGCATGGGTGTCCTAGAAAAAGGGGCATTTCTATAGACGTCATGAGAGGAAGGAATTAGCTAGACAGCGGTTGGGGATGAAGCTAAATCCTAAGTCAAGCGAAAGGCTTCTCAATTTACTGGCTGGATATGACTCGACACTAAAAGCTTTATGGCTGTATGGACCGTCAAAAATGTGATATATCGCAAGCCACAGCTGTGCGTCAACACAAATACGAGTTCTAGACTGCATGCCTGGCAGGAAAAAAGGGTGGGCCCGACGCCGTGGTCCTAGGCTTGCAGCAAAGGATTAGGGTATGCTCGCTTAAATGTTCCGAGGAGGTGAAGCGAAAGACCCAGCAGACGCATGCATATTATGTAGAAATGGAAACAAGGATGCTAGATGCGCACGGAAGCTTGTTTCGCTTGATCCAACCTCGCACTGTTTTCTCCCAATGCTAACTACAAATTACTCCTTAATGTTCGATATGGCAGGAATAACCTTGAGAATTCTGATGCTGTGTGACAGATACCAAACCGGAACAATTTGCCTAGTATGCAGCCAAGAAAAGTTGTGGTGGTTCGAATAATCAAAGCTCAGGGTGTAGTATCATCTTCGCTACGGGCGACTCGATCATTGGGTGTTAACCTCTTGAAATGGGGCCTTGTTTGATCTTATTACAAACAGGAAATAACGGAAACGAGAATAAGCTGACCTGCAACCCAAGACTTTTGGGGAATCAAAGGATATCTGATTGGTAGCTTTTCGTGAAGAAGCTGTCTAATATACACGCAAGTTATCGCCTCTCTTTTCTTATAACCGAACTCCAAGGATAATTATAGCAAAGACTAACAAATATTAGATACGCAACCAAAGGAAAGAAACTTAGGAAAAGCCGTAAGCCTGCCGGTAAACTCCGAAACATCATCCAATCTACTGCGAGACCACTCTAAACTCGCATCCTCGGTTTGTTCACATCAACTTCGGTTCCGCATACGGGGCAGGTGGTGCCATTGATTACGACGGTCTCGACCCCATTAGATTTGCAAGTGGGACAAAAGTGGCCGGGGATCTAGATCCGGGTAGTATGTGAGTTTAAAACACCGAGCTTATAGATATGAGGGTATCGGCATATACTCACGGTAGCGTTTGTAGGTACTTGAACGGGTTCGCTTTGGCAAACAAAAGGTGGCGCAATAGAGCGATGCATTGTTAAGGTATCTAGACGATAGGCCGATCGATTTCGAGAAGGTACTAAGCTATATAGCAAAAATTCCTACGTGGGGTGACAATAACGCTACTAGCCCATGTTAGCAATACTCTCTAAGCAATATATGTCACTTCAGGTAACAGAGATCTATACGCTAAAGAGAGAAGTGAAGGTATAATATTGAATAATAGTAGTTAATATATTGACGGCAGTCTAGGTTCGTGGTGATATAAGGGCTGTGAAGGTACGAAGCCTTTCGGTTTTCGAAATCTGATATTGAGCTGTTTGTGGGAGTTCCTAGCTCATTTATATACTCCCAAATCCCACAGTGCGTGATCCCGCATTTCGATTGTCTCGTACTCAGACCCGGGTGGGTTACAAAATATTCTAGGCACTTACTATGGTGGCCGGGACCGAATTTGGAAGTAACCGCTAACTAGCCATGCCGGCCCTATTGCGTGCACGGCCTCCTGAGCTAGATAATAAGTTTCCTTTCGATCGATTCCCGCTCTGCGGCCGATTAGATCGTTCGAAATTCTGGGGGTAGCTGCATACTGCCATACATTGTTTCCACTCATCGAGCAGATTATTCTCGGGGCTATATACAAATAAACTATTCGTCCAAAGCTTGCAACGCTCGCTATAAACTTGCTTAGTCCGCTTCTTGATATTCACAACTATTCTCGTTTCAGTTGTGCTTTAGCTATAGAAACCCAAAAGGTAAGGGGTCATTAGTTCTCTCGAGATGTATGAATGCAAAAGTCGGTGTTCTGCATTGCATCGCAGCCAAAGGAGTTGCGCAGTCTAGTCTTGGTCCGGAAGGAACAGTTTCTCGCAAACTCCGAGGAGTGTGGAGCATCGGTGATATAGGCAATAAACTCTTAATATTTTTGCTTAGTACTGTTGAAAATCTCAAAGTTGATGAAAATGGTATCCGTGCATCAAGTTATCGGCACACGGGGTTTAGTGCAAACAATAAGTACCTAGGATTTATCAATCAGGCATCCGGCGCCCGACCCAAGTGTGGCTGCGAGTAAACTCGAGAAACTTGTCAACAGGTGATAATGGGCTTTTTATAAACTCTCCTACGATTATGTCTCGAGACCTCTGGGAGCCATACCCCATTCTTATATTGTGGGGAACAATAACTGAAAAATGGCTATTGTTGAGAATTTGAACATCCAAAGGTAAAAACACAATGGCAAGTTGGAAAACCGAACAGTGTTGCAATATTTCGGGGTCAAGAAGGGCCGGACGCTTTGACCTCGCTCGCTTGGATCTTTGGCACGTCCATAGTATACAGCATTTATAACATCAGCCCCATTGTCTCGGTAGGTCTGTCGTACGAAAAAGTTCCAATGCAGGGGTTCCTTCAACTGCTTAAGCCAGTAGACATCGGCCGCGAAGCAATCGTCTGGCCGCTGTCAGTCCCAGGATTAAACCCTCATCCCGTTGGTTTTTGTGAAATCTCCTACTAGCTAAGTATGACGTGAGGTCAGGCGCCTAATCGGGGTAGTACAAAATACCATATTAAGCCATCCATCGCCATGGGAGAAAAGGTTTGGGAGTTTTTTCGCCACGTTCCCGGCCCAAAGACCCAAACCGGACAATGGTGATGGCGGAAAAGTTTTGAAATTTCGTTTTTGGAGCTATTATCTTTGGTCGTTGCGATCATTGCTCTCTTGTTCTGCCGTGCTGGACCAAATACGACTTTCACTCCCAATGCCGTACAGTAAGGTTAAACGTGTACAATGACCCAGCGGCGAAGGACCTCGGAGGGCCCTACTGAGGATGACGCGGCCGAGCAGCAGCCCGTGGCGGGTCCAACCGAGAATGCTGCACCGCCGTCAGCTGAACGTTCCGCGCGACGACAGGTTTCGAATTCGGCTACAAACCACGATGCTGGTACATTAGATCAACCAGACGCGACAAGCAGTCCAGTTTCAGTGGAAGCTGCTGCCGCCAATTAAGTGGGACCTTTGATTGGTTACTGCTTCTGTCCAGACTGGAAAGTTACATTAAGGAGCCCATCCCGGGAGCGGGTCATTGCAAGGATTCTCAGGCGATATCATCAAGTTTCTTCTATATATTCCTTACCGTTAGTATGGGCTGTCCAACCCCACAATCACTTTTTAATGTTTGCTCTATCGCTGCAAGCGGTATGCATTAGCAAAATCGTGAACTGGGATTGTTTCACAGAATCTAGAGGTCGAACCTCAGGTCCGCGAGGCACGTAACGTCGAATCATCTACCTACTACTTCTACTACTACTACTACTACTACACCATCGGGACAGGAGACAACACGGGGAGGAGTCAATCTCGAACGTTCTGCAAACGATGTGGAACTGTACTATTCGTTACTCGTAAGCCGGCCCATCGTTTATATCTTGAAAGTCCATCTCGCAGATTGCGCGTTTTAAGTTCTCGTCACTTCACCAGTTGCATGCGTTACGCCCTGCATCCGGGAATGTAGAAATGACGACAAGCTGCTTAAGAAGTCGCACGGGTCCACGATGCAAAAAAGGTTATTGAGAATGTGCCGTCAAATACCATAAACTACTGCAAAGCTATAATTTGAAATTGTGCAGCTGAATCCCTCGAGGGCACCCTAGCAGTCAACAGGAATCTGTTTGTTGGCCCGTATAACAATCCATCTCCCGCCCTGAAAGAGCTCCTGATTCCAAGAACCGAAACTTTCACAGAAGTCTGATCATAGTGGCATCCTGAACAGGAGGGTGTGCTTCATCAGTACGTTAGAATTCCTGTCGGGTTTGGTGACAACGGGAACAGCGACGATGCAAAGGTAAATCCTGCCGTTCTTGCTGGTGAACTGCACTTATACCATGTAGGAGTGCCCTTTTGGGTGGCGGTTGCATGTGGGCGATGCGGCAATATCCTTCCTACATCGTTTATCGGTGGATACCTGTACCCGGTACCTGATTACAATTTTTTATATATATTTCATTGTCGACATCTTGAAGGAGTATCTGAACTTTAGGCTCCTAGCATATATTAATTGACTTCTTTCCTAAATCCGGATCCCTTCCGTTTTGGTGTTCTTGGTTTGCTGCTATTTTGTGTTTCTTTCCTTAGAACACTTGGTTTCATTACGGGCCTGTTGTGGCCAAGCTCCCCCTTTTTGTAGGTTCTGTTTCGACATGTTAATTGGTGAATATGTGACCTGCATGTCACAATTTCCCTGAATACCCTTCACTGATTTGCATATCAAAACGCATAAAAACCTTCGCGGTTTTGTTGAAATTCAGACTATTTCCTAGCCGCGCATTTCCGTGGATGTTGAGGCGCAGAAGCCATCGATCGGTTTTCCTTAAAATTCTATTTTCATCTTCCCCCGCACTAAACTGGCTTCTCTGGGACGGAATTATGCAAATCAAAGCATATCTGCTATTTGCTACTGTATCGCAAAGGACAATGGAGAATCATACAGAAGTTTAAGTTTCATCAGTGGCTATCCAGCTGTGAAGAGCTGATAAACACACACATGATCCCAACCATTCCAACTCATGGGTTCTGGTGATGCAAAGCCCTCAAATGTATCATATCTTTAAACCCATGTTTATTATACCCTCGAGGGGTCCACGTTATTTTAGAGCTTTCATTTCTTTTGCAGCTCAGGCTATTACAACCCTTAATCTTTTACAAGAAATGGAATTCAGAGTTTTGACAAGCCCCATGGCAACAGCAAGGGCGCATAAGAGTCTCGGGAACTCCCATGACAAGGGTTTTTTGGTGTTTGTCCAACCA
This sequence comes from Arthrobotrys flagrans, assembly GCF_004000055.1. Taxonomy (NCBI): domain Eukaryota; kingdom Fungi; phylum Ascomycota; class Orbiliomycetes; order Orbiliales; family Orbiliaceae; genus Arthrobotrys; species Arthrobotrys flagrans. The sequence goes on from NW_027137547.1 coordinate 5,873,279, forward strand.
CAAATCCAAATTTTTGGTAGCGCTACCTACTATGTACACACCATCTTCTATTTTGCCTTCATATTTGGTACCCAAAAGAGTTCACTTTTCTTATCGGATATGAAACAGAAAAAAGGAGACATCTTAGACTGCCTAGAATAGCGAAAGAATGGGGAATTGAATGATACAGAGCTAAGTCGTGGCAGCCACAGTCATTTCTGATAGTCTGGTTATCGTGAAAAACAACTTCGTGGTTGAAGTTTTTGTGCAAGACACGGCTTTCCTTTTTTTCTTAGATAATATTATAAAAGAAAAAAAAAAAGTTTGTTTGAGACAAGATGGAACTAATTATGGAAATATTTAGCCTCGGATTACCTCAGATTGTGATAATCTGTTCAACTGTGTGTATAAGATTTCGATGCCGCTTTTTTGAGGTTATGTACAGTTGGTTCGAAAAGTTGCACCCCCCGTGTGTGGCTTCCCCAATCAACTTGCGCGAAGAAAGCTACAACTCTCGATTTTGTATGTACATAAGCAAAAAGACTCGCAGGGGCAAGGCTTTTCGAACCAACTGTAGATCGCTAAGCCCACCCGGATCAGATTTCGGGGCAAGCTTGAAAAGGTCTAGCCATGCATGCAGGTGCAAGCTTAGCTGAGCCAATTAAGCTGCAAGTTGCAGAAATCACTTTCAATACCTATCACCAACTGACGCGATGATTGGAGCTACAAATTTGAAATTTACCTATAACACTAAAAAAGGGGGAGCTTTGTTGGACGGTTGGGGATTCCAGTAGGCTTTTGGTCATCGGTAAATGATAGCGTTCGAATTTTGGGTTCAATAGTATTGGTCCAATAATGGAGTTCTGATGACATGTTGTTATTATATCTACTATACGCCGGAGAGCTAAAGGATGTTGCCGGCATACGCAATTCAGGGACTAGGCCGTCCTGTTGAGTCTGGATTCGCGGCTATTGCTTTGACTTACTCTATTGGCGCATATGGCCGGCGAAGTTCGGTGGGGTTCAATATTATTGGGATGATCGGTGAGGATGGATAGATCAAATAGGTTTAGATTTCTGCGCGCGGGATAAGCCGGTCCGGTTTGTATGGTTTAGGCGGTTAGGCTTGCATGAAAAGCTGCCGACTACTGCGTCTGAATAGCTGCAGGCTAGAAGGAGTTAACTTGCGATAGTCTACATATCTAAGCATGGCGAGATGGAAGTGCGCAAGTAGCCGAATAATTGTTCTTTTCTGGGAGCTCCAATTTTCGGCCAACATAATTGTATGAGACTAGCGGATCTTGCATGTGCATGTAGATCGAGTAGGCCTGATATCTTCCTAAATTGTGATTTCGATGGACCCGCCTAGATGTGCTTCCTGCATGGTTTGACACTGCCCAAGGATCTGGGAGTGGAGAATGCGACGTCAGACATTGCTTTTGACCGTTTTAAGAAAAATGACTAGTGAGAATTGTTGTGCCAGTACTATATCTTAGTATATACCTTGGAGGTAAGGTTGTAAGTACTAGAAATATGAAATAAATTTCGAAAGCTAGCTGGTCTCTGATAAAGTCGATTTTCTACTCCGTAGCGGATAGTCTGATTGTGCTAATGCACCTATGATACATATCGACCCTGTATGGTTGCCTTGGCCTATTATCCTACTTTAATCGTTTCGTCGACTTCACGGTCGTACAAGTTTCAATCAAGGTTGATGCTGGATACCAGGCCAGGTTAATTAGGACTTCCTGCATATGCCGCTACACTAGCAACGCGCAACACACATAACTTAGGGTTAGGATTCTAGACCGGGCCGAACGGTTGATATAAACGGCTTAAATAGGTGGTCACAGGCCTGAGCGTTTTGGATACTGCAGGGCTTCTTAGATTCTGTGATATCAATGTTATGTGCAAACGGATAGCGGAATTCCTAATGAGGTACTTGAGACAGCCAACTCACGTGAAACTACCTTTTCGACATAACCGATATGGATTGATGGCTTGAGGAAATTGATTTGCAAGCTTGAAGCTGGGGTGCGTCGTTTTATTTCGAGATGGAGCGCCGTTAGACACATTTTCAGCAGAGGCAGCTCATGTGTTGTTTTTGTGATATTTTTTTAGCAACTCATCAACAATACAATAATAGAAGTATCATCCAACGGCCTGTGTACAAGTCAAATCTTGCTGGTTTGGTGGAGGAATCAACTCCTGATGATGGACCGGTGGCACTTTCAACTGATACAGCGGAGCCAGCACCGCTTGCATCAGCATCCGCATCGACACCCGAAGCGACACCAACAACACCGGCCGCAGCGCCGGCCCCTACCCTAGGACCATTTGCACAGACTCCTATAGGCACACCAGAGTCTATGCTAGCAGCCCACACAGCACCCAAAAATATGCTCAACCAAGTTGGTCCGGTCCATTAGCTAGGAACTTTCCCATCCTCTTCCAGAGTAGTAGGCTATGGCCTAGACATATTATGCCCAATCTCCAATAGCAGGAGAATACTGCGAGTGGGATCCTTTCACAAGCGCCTGGGCCTCTTCCACAAATACCTCCTACAGTTGTACCATTCCCGGGCAGGTCTCCTACAATTAGTCCTTATACAACTAGTTATCCATCGAACTAGCCTCTTCCGGACGAACATTTCCAAATGAGTCTCGGGCGGATAGACACGACCCTTCAATCGGAAACCTAATGAACTAAGCATATTGGGATGGAGCTCCTCAACATGAAGTCTCTACGAATTCCCCAGTTGAAGATGGCATCGCTACGAACCCACACACGCCGGCCCAGTCCCCGACGAATGGAGTTCTCGCGAATAAACAGCTTACGAATGAAAGCGCTGAAAGTGGACCGGCTCCTTCAGTACGTCCTCAACAACAAGAAAGTACACCTGAATCAATGTTGAAAGAGCTGAAACCGAAGTTCGCATTAGATCCGATTTCGATAGTCGAGAAAGGATACCTTCCGATCCTTGATGAAAACGACTTTCCGGAATAGGCTATAAACATGGAACGTTACTTGAGAGCGGAGGGGCTTTGGCCAACCTAGGATAGCTCTACAAAGTACGCGAAATGTCCTAATGCAGCAATCCACGCATAGGGCGACAGGGCATACTATGCATACACCCTACCAGAATGTGTTCGACGAGATAGAATAGATGCAACAGGCCTTCTAGTCGTGGTCATGACTTGTGGTAAAAACAACAGGTCTTTGATTCTGCGCAAGGGCACTATTGAAAGCGCATGGGTGTATTTGGAAAAAGCACACGTATGTGGAATCCAGGAACTCAGTCCAGACTTCTTGTTGTTCCACCCGACCGCCGTGATGGAGCTTACTAAGTCTGCGCTACTAGATAATCACAAGCTGTCTGACTTTTTGATGACGGCGTACAGACAATGGTCCTTTTACTTATATTTGATAGAGCATCATCATGGTCATGAGGGCGCGATTCCTAAAGTTTATCTCTCAGAGAACCATTTTTTGAAGGGCTTTTTTGATCGCTTTCCAAACCATCCTCCATACCTTCAGATGAAGGATTATCGGTTAGGGAGGATTGAGAAAGGGGGTCAGGTTTTTAGTCGGGCTTATGGGTGGATCATTGCCATGGAACGAGGCGAGTTGGAAAATTTACCTGTTGCTTTTGGGATAACAAAGATGCCTGGTTTCTGACCAAGGACACCTGGTCATTAGAAGAGTATTTTTCCTTTACGGCTACATCTAGCATTGGTGGCTTAGAACTGGGTTGTCTGTGTATAATAACACTTCCGATACGTCTAGGGCCCGGAGTTGAAATCAAATGGGTGTTCCACGGGTTAATATTTTTACATTGAGAGGCTTATCTTATGATACACAACCTTGGAATGTTTGGACACGGTAAGAGTAGCTAAGATGTAGGACATACACAAAAGAAGTAAAACGATCAATGCTTTTAATGCTATCAGTTCTGGTACTCTGATGGGCTTTTCTAGAACAAAGAAATAACATGCGCTTAAAAAGGGGACGTTAATCATGTAAAGAATCTGTAGAATGGAAAGTTTGGTGGAATATGTGATTGAAGGAGATATATAATCTGACAGGATTGATGGAAACAATCCTACTGTTATATCCAAGGTTAACTTTGACTTCCTCGACATAGTTGAGGAGTCTGGCGACGAGACAACCTTTGGCTGCATAATATGCTCCTGGAAAAAAAAGAGAAAGAAAAAGTTGTCGAAAAAGTGCAAAAAATAACCGGGAGACGGTTTTGGCGTTTGAAATGCCGATGACGACGAAGTGCGTAGTTTTAGATTAAATCGAATCCTAGTTACCAACTAAGCCATATCTCTCATTTCGAAAGGAATGACCACTTTTGGTGTACATAAGGCCCATAGACTGGATTTGTTGCGCCGAGCGTGTTTGGGACCTTTTTGCTTCGCCGCCATATGCCTTTGAAACTTTCTATCACATGAGAAAAAGCTCGATCCCCTGTGTTATATAATGCTCTTGCAGCTCCTCTAGTTTGGGCAGTAGCGTTGGCGCGAAGCCGAAGGCACTAGATCTTGGTTTCCATACATGCACCGTTGTCAAGTTTGGCATCTGTCCTAAAGTTATCGAGGATAGTGACTGTATAGCACTTTGATAGGCCTGTAGCCGGTTTGTTTGTCCTCCCCGTGTTCTGTTGGTATCCTTCACCACCAAATTCTTGAGCGAAGGAGGAAGGTAGGATTCCAAATCTATCGGTTGCTCGTCTACACTTAAGATACTCTTGAAGTTTAGCCAGAGGATTTTGAGATTCGGGATCTTGGCGATATACGGTAGGAACGAGGGAATTCCTTCTGTAAACGAGCAGCCTATGTCCAGGATCAAGGTTTCCAATGTAGCTGCATGAGATGTTATAGCGTCTTCAGCTATAGCTTCATGATCCACGAAGGAGCTGTCGGTGAGTTTTAGGACCTTAAGATGCGCTGCTGATCGGATTATTGGGAGGATATTCCATTGGCCCATCCAGGAACCGTTGAATTCTACCCTTTCGAGTTCCGAGGCTGAACGGCAGGATATTTCTAGAAGGTCCTCTTCTGAACAATTACGGTAGTTGAGGCGGATCTCTTCGTCATATCTGTTGCTTCTGAAGGCAAGACTCTTGGCGCTGTTGTTCCCGGTGTTAAAATTGACACCAATCTGTGGGATAGAAAAGGAGATGGGGATATTTGGTGAGTCGGTTGAAAGCTGGTTTGGATTTGCCCCGAAGGAAATACCCCGTGGATCATGCCATTGCTTGTGCACGGTGAATTTGCGAAGGGCCGGGAGCTGTAAAATCTCGGCCACAGTGGTACTGCACGGATATTCTCCGTGGGATTCAACATCTCCGTACTGGAGGTTTACAGAACTGAGATGTTGGTAACAAGGCGGGGCGATAGTTTTCCAAGCAACGATCAGATGTCGAGTAGACGGTATTCCAGGGCGAGCCTCGTCGCCTAGCGTGAGTGATAACTCGGTCAAGTTAGGAAGGAGGTAAGTTAGAAGAGTCACAAATACGCCTGCATCGCCTGAATTTATCCCATTCAGTAATACGGGGTATGCTATTCCATATTTTCGGGCAACTTCTCGACATGAATTCATCTGGAGATCTAGATTTTCGTCGCACATGTAGCCTCGAAGCCTTTTCCAATAACTGGACGAGGACCAGGGCCCAACTTTGAGCTCCCGGGTTACGTAACCAAGTTTAGGGTACTCGTGTAAGTAGGAAATCAGGGGAACATATGCAAGAAGGATCGAGTCACAGGACATGGAACTTGAATGAAGAGACAGGCAATTCGCGCTGTGAGACAGCTCGAGCCGTCTGTGCAGCAGAGGATAGGAGACGTGGCGGAGTCTATTACAAGAATGGGCAACAGAGAGGAGACGGGATGCATGTGGACCATATGAAAGGTAATAGATTTTGGAATGGGGTCTCCGTAACGCGGCGGTAGATTCCCGTTGCAAGTTCTCGACGATCTGGATGAGAAGCTCTGTAGGGAGCGAGAGGATCGTGGTCATGGTAGAAAACCTTTCCCTTTCGTGGGCCGACCTGCTTCGGGAAGAATAGAAAGCAGACTAAATGTGATACGAACTGTAGGTAGGCAGACAGATAGGCTGTTGTGGTGAAATTCTATACTGACGAAGCTGTGGGGCTGAGCAGGCGTGTTTTGTGTTGCCCGATGTTGGGATGTGTGGAACGTCTCCACCTCGTTCTTGTCAATGTCAAGCTCGAACTTTTCGAGAGACGTCGAAGCCGGGTACTTTCCCTTGCTATTTCAACCTTTCCGGTACCAGGAGATTGGTACTCGGGACTTGACCTTGACGTTCTGGGCAACTGCAGTCTCGGATGGGGTCGCGAATATATTCCCGTTCCGTCTCGATTCGAAGGTTTTGGTCATAACTTACGTCGCCAGTCTCGTTCGCCAAAACTCGTCGAGGGCGCTGCGGCCTGTAACCGATTGGGGTTATTTACGCAAATGCAACGAGCCTTGTGGGACTGGATTGGGGTGATGGGATGATGCAGATTTATCGACGTCGCCCTGTGATATAGCAACTGAGAGGCTGTGCTTCTACAGCTAGCTAACTAGAAGAGTCGGGAATCGATTCGAATTCGGCGTTCAACAAGGGTTCTCCCGGCCTCCCGTTAGCATAGCTATCTGCAGGGCGAACGATTGGCGATACCCTGACAATAGGACTCGAATTGGACGAATCGCAGCTCACCCTCAGAGACACTGAGCTATTATTGAAAGCGATGGCAAAGTAGGTACGTTCTTTGTCAGCATGTATAGTACGCAGAAAAAAATCGATGGTGGTGACTGTTGGGAAAAGAGGCAGGGAGCTAACTGGCAGCGCTTTGTGCCAAGCGCATGAGCTTGAAGGACACAGACGGGAGTAGCCAATCGGGTGGGCCCCGTGCATGCCATACTAATTGCCTTTTGGTGGAAGTGATCGATCGAAGAAGGCCTTACTGGCTCGAATTCTTACCCCTCCTTGTGGATTCCTTCCATGGGGTGGGCCTCACACCCAGCTTGTCCTTTTTCCCTTGACATTTAAAACAGCATTCGCCTTTTGCCAAATCCAATTTTTATTATTTTTGTTATTGCTTAACATATAACTAACATATAACTAACACCGCAAAGTTTTTTCCTTGCGGAAACGGCAGGATATAGGAAGGATCAGGAATGGGGGTTTCATATGAGGGGTCAGCTGGCTATCGCAGCGGATTACCCCGCTTTTGCTAGCGATGTTCGACCAAGGAACACTACACTATACGACCAGGTGTTATTTCAAGGCCCGCGGGCTAGGCCATGATGACTCTTGGGGTCCCCCACATCTGTCGCAATCCTGTCGCTTTTTTTTTCTTTTCTTTATTGCTTTAGACAAACCGTGGAAACCTCAACCTGAAAATTTCCTGAGTTGCCGGCCCAGAGTCTCACTAGGGCCTAGGATCGGGATACTAGAGAAAGTAGCTCTTGGTCCTATTTAAATTTACTAAAACAAAAAAGCAAGGTTACGTTAAGGCCCCTATGTCGCCGCCGCAAATGCAGGTCAAGGTTTTGGCCAGCACATCCATACAGAGCTATCTTTCATCGCCTAGGCACAAGGCCTCCTGGAAGAAGTCTATGGGAAAGCAAGGCTTGAGGCGAACGCCTTTGTTCTACGGGTCTTAAAACTGACTATCCCCATCAATTTTACGAATTTTACCCAACAAAGGAATAATACTCGCCCTTTATTTCATTTCTATTCGCGTAAAAACTACAGGCCTAGTGATTAATATATTGGAATTATATTACATTTCCTTCCTTATTATACTTGCTTGAAGCCGCTAACTAGCAATATATATATGTTCCGTCCCTCCATTCAAAATTCCACCAGAAAACAACTTACAACTAAATTCAATCTACAATCAAAATTACTTACCAAACACTGGAGCAATCGAATATATACTTATATATAGATTGCTAATATAACACAAACCCCCCAAGATATCGCGAAGTTATATTTTTATCAAACCCTAACTCTTACTCTTTTCCTTCTCTATTGCTCAGACCTATTATAGGAAACGGAGAGATGTTGCCAGATTTTGAAAGAGTCCCAAAAAGCCAGAAACGTAGAGGGAGGAGGAGGTCCCATCGTGCCTCCATGCACAATACGGAGCCACTTCGTATTCAAGAAGGTCGCAGTGGCGAGGTCGTAGACAGTGGGTCTCACATGCTCAGAGAGGCTGAGGAAGTAAGTGTACCTTCTTATTTGAAATTATTGGTCATATACAGTATCATAACCTATACCTATAGATGCTAACTAGCCACTGTAGATGAGGGATGCTGTCGAAAGAGTAGTTTTCCCAGGCTTTGAAGGCTTCTCCAATAATGTTTTTCAGGAAGAAAACTTCTTGTCCGGACACACACACCCTGAAGTATACGAGGAAATGAATGAAGTTATTCACAGCAAAGATGCTGCCATTCAAGGGTGGATGGACAATATAAATGCTCCATACTTCCTCAATGCCTACGAAACTCGTTCCTCAAGTGCTCAAATCTATACTGAGGCCGCATTGAGACCTGGAGGCTATTTTGAGACCGTCGAACGACGTGTCAAAACCTCCAAGAACCTTGATTGCGATTACGCCACCGAATTTGTCTTGGACATTAAGGCCACACTTGAAAGGTCCTATGCACATCGCCGGGAGGTTGCGCAATATGGCTATGAGGGACAGATCAATCTTGTCCCTGAGATGGAAGCTCTCGCTATTAACAAGACTCCAAGGGTGCAAAGGCGCCGCTCCGGATCAGTTGGTGCGAAGGATGCATCTGAATACAAACAATCTCGTGGTATAAGAAAACGATAACTCTCGATGATGAGAGCGTTTGACTGGCTGTTGCGAGGCGGAATGATGGGCAACGCCAGCACGCGGGCCGCCTCATATCATCTACATTCACCATTTTCTCAGCCGAGTTTTTTTCGGCGAGCTCGAGTCGATCCTATGAGACGACAAAATGGACATCTCTGTCCCCGAATCCCTTAAATCCCCTAGTGGCCTAACCCACGGCTGATGAACTTCGCCATGGACAATGGCTTTACTGAGACGGGATATTATTCGAGCTTTCGGCGTCGAGAGAGCCATTGACTCAACAATTTAATAACACGTTCTCGCGATATTTATCTATCAACTGACTACATCACTTCTAAGAGCTAGAAGAAACTTGCACCGTACAGCAAACCTTTGCGTTTCGTTATGCGTCTCCGCGAACGTTCTAAGATTTTACTGCATCCTTTTTTGGTCGATTGCTGCGTCCGCGTCTCTTTCTTGCCTGTTTCTTCTTCGAAACCTTCCGAATTCCATGATTATTATGCCAACAACCTGCATTTTTCTGAATTTTCAAGGTTACTTTTTGGGTTGGTCTACTTGCAGTTCCTGCGCCTACTAGCCGTCTTTGCTGACACTCTCTCGCCATCCGACTTTCTTGAGTCAAGAAAAGAATGGTTCCTTTTTTTTTGCTCACTTTTGTTTAGATTATAAATGTTCTCTCAAAAAAAAAAAGAAAAAAAAAAAAAAAAAAAAGCCTGTTTAATTGAATCAGGACTGAGGTATAGGTGCCAAATACAATTGCCTTACGCTTACAATCTCCGCGAAAAGAAGTCTAAACAAGACAACCCCAAGACGGGCCGGACCAGAGGGGATGAGATGAGATGAGATGAGGCGAGATGAGATGATCTTCTCTAAGACAACATTGGAGGCAACTTGGTTTTTTTTTTTTTTTTTTTTTGCCTGAGTATATTGACATTCCCGAGATGGTTTGATCTTCGACGTTATTTCCCTGACTTTTTTGCAACGTTGTATGTGCTGATCTTAACGTTAACCCAATTGATATTGAATTCTTGATGACAAAGTTGCCTAGCCGAGGATGCCGCCGATATTTCTTGGGGGGACCTTATTTTGATGTAAGCTTAATTAATCGTCGAAGGAAATGAAGTTGCGACGTCGCAGATCAGATCAGATCGTGATAGGTTTTAAAGTGATTCAATGGAAATGTGCAAACGCAAATCGGGTGTTTGGCATGTGCAAGCCTATCAATGCTAGCTTGAAAAGTCAAACACCCGTCGCGGTGCGATAGGCCTATAGGATTGAGTCCGGGTTTTCGGTAACGCGAATCTGTCAGCCTCGCCTCGTTACTATGTGTCTATAGACGTGATTTTTGTGGGTCCTACCCTTGGAGTAGTACCTTGCTCAGCCATAATTTGATCCTTCACTCTTGAGATACTTAGGACCTGGGTCTCCGCTTATTTTCTATGTGGAAATAGTGCGGCCTTATTTGGGAACGCAGCCTCGTTTTTTTTTTGTCTCTTTTCTCTTGTCTCTTTTAATATTTTTTAGCGAGGGAACCGCGCCTCGAGCACACCATCCGCACTGTCTAGCGTTGGCTATCTAGGACTGGATAAACAAAAACAACGTATATATTCCTTTCATAGGCGAATTCTTCAATCCAAATAATTTGCGTTAATGGAAAATATATGAAAGAATTTTTTTCTGTCGATCATCACCTCTTAGGGGTTGAAATGGTGAGACGTCTATGCGCCTACGGCAGGACGTTGTGATTATGATACTGCGTGGTGATTCCTCACCCATTGTTAAACGGGAAGGAGAGATTAGGGCCAGCCACGTCGCCACCCATAGTACCGCCTAGTTTCGTAATCCCCCTTTCTTCTCTTTTTTTTTGCTTTTTGGATCCTTTCTGAACGCGACTTTGATAATAAATGTCAGACAATTTCTCTAGGGAGATTGTCAGAGAGGTGAAAGCAAGTAAGCGTATCGATGTATGATCTGAACTAGTGTTATATGCATGCATTTCGAGGTTATTTCCGAACCTGGATCATGTTTTTGAGGCACAAATTTGTGGGTGTATGGCTCGAAGTTGCACTTTGTGTTGATATTGTGGTATTCCGGAACGGCTGATTGATTGATTGTAGCGCATACACGCGGGGACATGCTCGACTATCTTGTGACACGGTAGCTGGCTCGTATCTCGCGTTTTCAAATTAAATATTTTCCCGAGAAGTGGAAGACGTGCCGACGAAAGGGCCTGCTCAGAGGCGGAGGATTAATATCCGGATTCCTATTATATTTTCCGGAATTAATAACTTAACATTTGATGCGGGAAATAGGTACTGGGTCAGTACGTTTGGCGGAACCCCTCATTAATTAGTTATTCGCGCACGAAGCATGCATATGAGGTTCGAATCTGACAGATAACTGACAGTTATATCTCGACTACAATAGCAAATAAGAACCATTCCCACTATGCGCTAGTACCTCCTATTGGCGCTTTCTAAAATCCACTCCCCTGCACGGAACCGGAACCGCAGGAACGGGATTTTGAATAATTCGAACTTTGGGCTCTTGATCCTCTAAACCATGGGGCGGTTCCAGCCTTGTTAGGAAAATGACTATTATTACCGATCTCCCAAACGAACTTCTCGAAGAGATTGCTATCAAACTTCGAACGCAATATTACGATTCTAATCGATTCGGAAATGTGCTGGCAGACTTCTCGCTAGTATGTCGTGCGTTCTACCGCGTTGCATTTAGGTATATGCACGACGAACCAGACCTTTCGGCGACGGAAAGGGATTTATGCACGAATAAAAGAGTTTGTGAGTTTTTACGATTGATTCAGAAGAATCCTGGATTGGGGTATGTGGTTCGTACCTTGGCGATTGGACCATGGGATCCTACTGAATTGTCGAGAAAGTGGAGTAAAAACGAATCGTTTATGAAAAGCTATGACTTTTTGAAGCGGACAATTGAGAGTAAAGCGGTCCAGGAGGAAGATGTGGAGAGGCTCAATGACCACCCGATGAGTGTCCTAGTTGCAGCATTGTTCTATTTACTACCAGGGCTGGGGTATCTTCACTTGGTCCTACAGTCATCAAAACGGGATGAGCCACTATCAACGAGATGGTTGCTTTTGGCAATGGATATTGCCCCTTTACCGTTCGGAGAAAAGATTAGAGGGATGGAATTGGAGTATATTGAACTAGATACTACTGGGGTCTTTCCATGCCGGACAACACTCGGTGCACTCCTGGGGCTTCCGGGACTTGAGCATGTGAGGTTTACCTCGGAAGATGCTGCTAACTCTCTACTCCTTGCTGGGACTTATTCCCAGCTTCCGCTATCACAGGGGGTTGAGAATTTAGTAATAGCCCCGGAACCGGAACCGGAACCGGAATCGACAATTGTCTTGTCTTCTGCACATTCGAACGCCTATGAGAGATTTCGCAGCTTCGATCCCCTTTGCAAGCAGAGGTTGTTGGATATTAGGAATACGTCTTCTATTACGGGGCTTTCCTTTTACAACAATCCTTGCAGTACTTTTTCTATTCCGAATATTATCCAAGCATCGAAAGAGTTGAAGGAATTTGATTGTTTCATCGGAAGTAGAACAAGAGATAGTAGGGAAGATGTCCAAGCCGTCCACAGAGCTCTCCTGGAACACAAAGATACACTCGAGTATCTTTCGATGAGCTACTACAAAGGTTTTGGTAACCGACATAATCCGAATTTCCAATTAGATTTCTCAGCCTTTAGGAGATTGGAGACACTTCAAGTCAGCATGTTACTCCTAGCAGATATCGATGCCCCTCAGATTATCATTGGCAATGTCCTACCCGCCAATCTTGACAGTTTAGCAGTCAAGATACGGCACCCATCGTTTGCAAGCCCTGGGGTTTGTGATTGGGACGAAGTGGTACTGTGCTTAATTACGAAAATCGCAGGAATGAGGGATGCGAAATTGGAGAAGTTGAATAGTGTGGATGTGAGAGTTATCAATCACCCGGCAAAGGCTTCGGGGAGCCTGAAGTTGAAGGAAGCGAGGAGAATGATGAATGAAATGGGAATAGAGTAAGACAACCATCCATCCATGGGCTTCTGTAAAGGTTTATCAATATACTTTTTTGATACGATGACTAATGGAATACGAATTTGTTTTAATAATGTATAGGTTTACAGCGACGACTTATGATCCAAGTGTAGGTCTGTCAATATAGCACATATACCCTTGAAGCTATTGATCAAAAACGTATACTGACCGGATTGGTGTTACAGGGACTGTTGAATTATAGCCTCTGGACTAACTCTGAGGTATATATGGAGGCATGGTATAATAGAATCGAGGCTGAGGAATGGATATTGGGGATTGCTTATAAACTTATGGCAGAGTAGTGCTACAGTGCGAGTGTAACGGGCTAGTTATAAAACTTAATATTATTGCTAGAGACTGGACTAGATCATGTGATTGGGAAGGCAAATTGTAGACTTCGGCAGGGCGGAATTAATGTCCGCAGAGACCCCCCAAACCATGGCTGAGCAGCATTCATAAACAGCCCCTTAGTAACCCATCAACGCTGGCTTTCAGTCAACACCCTCACTTCTGTTACCTCCCTCGCCTCCTTCACCATCGCCACCCCAACGACTTCTTCATCCTAACCGAGCAGGTTCCCATCTCAAGCCCACGTTACCAAGAATTCTACGCATCTGTAAGTACTATCTTCTGCATCTTATCTTGTTTTAACTTGTAGATGCTCTCGGAAATGTTCTAATTATTAGTGTAGACCAACAGCATTTCACAGTTTCTATGAGATTTTGTGGCAATGAAGCATATAGTTCCTCCACTAAAAGAACCGATGACTCTCAGAGCTGAAGAGACAACAACTCTTGATGCTGAAGAACCAGGGCTTCCCAAGACAGGGCAACTTCTCGCTGCTGGAGAGGATGAATACAACAATCATCCACATGCAGACTCCGAGCGGGCTCTTCCTTCCGATGATTATTCGGCTCAATGGCCGGATTTTTCCACTGAGTCAGATCATGATGATAATGACCTTCTCCTCGATATTGGTGGCTATTTATTCAATGATAAGCTTTACGATCACCAAACTCCTTGTTTTTTCAAATTCCGGCTGAAGTCAGATTGGAAATCTACGAACATATTGTCGGAAGGGATAATTTCAGGCAGAGAGAAGCTGGCTGGCGGGATTGTCCAGGATCCTAAGACCAAAAATCGAATGCTTACAGACATCGACCTCCAATTGTCCTCAGCAAGTGCCAATATGACCAGACAATGGAGACTAGGCTTTATCAATACATGGCGCATGGAATCATCGGTGAAAACCTCATCCCAGTCGACTAATCTGAGCGCCAAAAGTGCGACCATGGAACGTACCTTTTGTTTCGTCATCCCAAATGCTTGTTCCGCGGACGAGTCCAATACAAAGGGCTCAATCTCAGCTTCCTATGAACCTGTAAGAAAATCTACGACGAGGCTAAACATGTTCACCTACGAAATACAGCCGTCTTTTTTTGCTCACCAAGTGTCTTCAACACCCTCGTCTCGAGCCTCGGTGCAATTCAACTAGCGAATGTACATTCCTTAAATCTCAACAACTCCTCCGCCTACGAGATGGATGATTGGGGGTACTCTCTTGAAGAGGGTACGATTTCTCTGCCCCCATCTCTGCAGAATCTATACATTTGGCTAGATTTTCTGTCGGATCGAGATGATAAAAAGCGATCGAAGGGTTACATTGGGACATTAGGTGCCTATGTCTACTACAAAAAGCCATTCTGCTTGCTTTGAAAGTACCCTTTGAGAGAGGTGAAGATCGCCTTATACCCTGGATCTTGGCCCAATAAGGACTTCCTGAGAAGCATATTTCGTTGGAAGGTATGAGGGCTTGGTGTCGAAACCTTGAACAACGTTTATTGCTTAAGTGGGAGGGCCCAATCGACCTCTTGGATGTCTGAAATGGATTTTCTACCGGCCTTTATCGAATATTATTGTCTTAGTGCTCGTATCTAGAGGATTTCATCGTGGGTTTCGTTATCCTTTTGCTGTCGGTTCTAAACCTTGGGTCGAGTATTCTTCTTCTGTATGGGGTGTTCTGGTCTGGTTTCCTTTCCTAGGGCTTTATGAGCGATGTTTCTTATGACTCTGGTGCCATTTCACTTCCTTATTTCCCTTGTTGAGATATCATCGGGCGTACAATTTGCACTGAGAACCTGGCCTGTATTTAAGACTACCCTTCCCTTCAAAAACCCTACCATTCTCTTTCCCAGAGCCTAGCATACGTCAAGGGTCAGATCTTCTGACCTTATCAGCACTCTGGGGCCGAGACCACATCTTTAATATAATCAAAAAAACTCCAGGAGCATGAGATGTTCCTTGTCGGCATGAAACTAGAGCGTGCGCGGATAATGTTGGAAATTTGACGATAAGGTCGGATAGTGTTGGTTTGCTTCATCGCCAGGCAAGTCGACTACTCAACTTCTAGTGTCGGCCTTATGTTGCTAGACTAGTGCCAGTTCTAGTTCATCGCTCGATGATAGGTAATATAGTCCTGATAGTTGGCAGCTCCAGGATTCGAATCCCTACAGAAAATTTGTTCTCCTGTATAAGCACTTTAGGGCGTAGCAGTGAAAAGATTGGCCCAGGTCCTTCCCTTTTATATAAATTGCGGCTTGCACGGCCACTATAACTCTCTTTGCACGCCATACTACTAGTCAGACACATAGAGCACATTATTTAATTTAACATGTAATAACACCCGCATCGAGATGTCTACATCTGGCTGAACATCTACTGATTCGGCGAGTTCAGGTGCTGTTAACTAGTTTCATATTGATCTAGCGGGATCGAGTAAGGCATTTTTTTAGATCATTGTATAAGATACTTATGACATACATCAAGCGATAGTCAACCCGAAGCGAACGAATAAATATTGGAGGTTTAACGAATTACGTATATCGTTGTGGCACGTATAGCTTGTCTGGGGAACCGCCTGTTCGCAGTAGGCCGAGCTACGGTAGCGACCGCAAAACTCTCTCAGATTTGAACTTTAAACTGTATTCATATATAATGATTCTGGGGCGACGAGCCGAGAAATGCAAAGAGATTAAAGGGAGTGTTCTCCAAGCATTTCAGGACTTGAAACGTCGCTCCAATGATACATCTTATGACCAGTGTTCGATAACAACCACATGAATCGTTGTGAATTTCGTGGGGGTTATAGATCAGCCTCCGATCAGAGAGCTGGAGGCTATCGGTATACTAGTATATCCTTTCCTCGTGAGGCAGACACGACCAAGACGAAAGTAAGGTATAACATCATGCACAGGCACAGCTCGATGTAGGAGGTCGAATGAGAATAACATGGAATACCCTCGACTGGGTCTGGGTACGAGGCAATTTAATACCCTCGAAATGGTGTTCCAGGGGCTCGACGGGTTACAAAACTATAGGTACCATTGATTTCTTAGTAGGTTATGATGGCTAGGTCTAACCTGAGATTAGAGATACGTCTATACCCTACGAATATTGATCTAACCGTTAAACTCCCCCTCCTTGCTCTATTAAGACATAGGCTCGCCTAATGTAGTAAACATTAGGAGGACTACGATTCGTTAATCAGGAGAGGATTGAAGTTTCAAACAACCGGTCCCCACTAAACATGAAGCCACATAGATATATGTTATCTAAACGTTATAAACTGAGGCAAAGGGTTACATTTGATCAGTTGACATGGGAAAGGCCTTTTTGCAACCAGCCCCAACCCGACAGTCCCCTGACGCATTGCAAATCATGTCATACTGAGCCCCGAGGTATCCCAGAGACTGTATATAAGACTAGCCCGCCAGCTGCCTCGAGCAAGGAAACGGGTTTCTCCACCCAAACGATTTCACTAGTGCTGCAATATGAACCGCTATCTTGATTTCTCGTTCTTTTGCCCTTACCTGCGCCGAGCCAAGCTTTCTTGGGGCTTGATGGGATAGATAACTCTAACCTTCGAACTTCCTTGTATCCCCCAATACCTCCCCGTGCTCGACGCGGCCACCCGTCTGGCCTGGCTCGAGGGACCAACAGGGATACAGCACGAAAATGTGTTGTTCCGCTTTTGTGGAACGCTGTGCAATTTGTGCCGTGGCCATATCCCGTCCTGCGCGCCTCAAGCACTCCAGATAGCCCGGGACATTGTTTATTCATATTACGCGTATTTCAAGCACTATATCGGCGTTCTGGCGGGAATGCAGGGAGTCTTCCGCGCGATGCACGATATGGCTCATTCGGAAAGTTTTCTTCGGTGTTCTTTTTCCGGCCTGGAGATAATCAAATGTTGTGCCCCTTGTATTCGGCGACCTCGCAGCCTCACATTGCACCCGAAACATCACCATTCAGAGCCTTTTGTTTTTTTGTTTTTTTTGCCTCTGAAAGGATTGGAATTCCGGAATCTAGATTCCCATGAGAATATCCAATAGGATTTTATGTTATAGTAATATTGTGATCAAGTAATCCAAGGTGAGAATATATCTGTCTGCCGCAGCGGCGGTCTTCCGCATTCAATTCACGATTGATATTCGTTGATAATTGAACTGCATTCACTTCGGCTATTCTGTTTATACTTAAAGGGTTTAAGAGTAATCTGGTAGAAATCCTCTATGCCGAGAAGATAAAAAGGTTGCATCTCAAGTGCAAGAGTGCGAGCATTGGAGCTTCTAGGTTAAAGGGATTGGCCGAATCAAAAGCCACCCGTTCAAGTCGTGGTATGTTCCCCAAGTTTTCCGAAGCTGCGACTTGTTGTAGCCGGGGCATAATTGGCGAGAGGTACCGTTACAGGCTCGCAATGCGAACTGCGACACCAGCTCCTGCTTAAACCGTCTTATTGTCCGGGGATAAAAAAAGAGGACATTATGAAAAGTATATATAATTCAAAATCGTAGTGAGTTGACTCGGCTATCTTTCTCCATAAGTTAAGATCAGGGATAAACCCTTCCGCCGGATACTATGCATCTCTGAAACTTGGAGATTTCTCACTACATGATGTATTTTTGAGCTTCTGAATGGATTGGCTTTCAATTTTGAGGCATTAACTTATTGGATTTTGGTGGATTGGATAATATCTATAGGTCTTCGAATTTCGCGCAATTACAAGGGAAATATGCGCAAGCCGGCCAGACCGTTGAAGCGGAGAGTCAGACGACAACTGTGTTGTGTAACAGCATGGAGTCAGATCAGGGATTGTATTTGGGCGGTGCATAAGCTTGCAGGGTAGAATCGACGGCGAGAGTAGAAGATAGTTTACGTGTTATCTTGGTATTTTGATGGAAATAAGCGGGGTATTATTCGCATATACTGATCTTATACTTCATGAATTTATTGCTAAGGTTACATTAGTTATCCCTTTGCGGTGACGGCTTTCATATCAATATTTGTATTCCAATTGAAAGGGCTAGAGATTGACGCTTTGTCTGTACTACCCGTCCTGCATTTGCCTTGCAGAAAGTAATGATATGCATGCGCATGCCCATTTAGCGGCCGCTCAGAGCCATGCGACGAATCCTGTATTATATTAGTAATTCACGGGGAGCACCAGACTTCTCGGTGCATTCGAAATATACGTCTCTTGCCTAGCTTAATTTTATGGGGTCAGAATTAGTGGATTGCAACCAGGCCGTAATATCCGTAATTGAGATTTCCGTTGCTTCCTTGGGCTCCAAGAATTAAAAGAAGTTCTTAATGATAGTATATTAAATTATTAGCTCTAAACAATGTGGTATCTAACAAATTGGAACAGATGGCAGTATCAAGATCTTGTAAATTTTTCGGACATGTATTATATTGACATATATCAAACCAGGAACCAGTGCTTTCAGATTGTCGCACGGGATGGCTCTATAGAATACTTCATATGACCGTTCAAAACGTCCATGAGGTTGTAAGTTTTCCCTTTCGAAAGTTCAAAGCTATCAAATCAGGAAACAGGGAAATATCACGAAGAAAGAAATTTGAGACAACAAATTTGGATATAAGTCCTTATCTTCTTCTCATCTCGATCTCTTTAGGAAACACCATTATCAAGTTCCCTGACAGCATTCCAATCTCTCTCATCTTGCTCATATGCTTCTAATTCTTCAACAATTTCCCAATCTTCAGCTGTGCGTGTCGATGGCCCTTCGCTGCCGTCGGGGTATAATTCTTTCTCAATGTCTTCGATCCATATCTCGCCCTTCCTAGGGCTCCTAACATTGCATGGGTATGGCGGGGGATGGATAATGCTTGTTCAGAAGCCGTCATTTCTTGGCTTTGAATAGGCCTCCAACGCTGCCACCATTCGACCTTCTTTTCTTTTGGCTGCGGTGGCACGGGCATCGGAGGGGTTCTGTCGCTCTTTCCGGGGTGCAGTCTTTGATATAGCCCAGCTAAGAAGGTCTGTAACCTTCCAGCCCGTGGAAACTTGCTTTTCAAGTTTGGGAGCTGGGGTCGAAGCTTCTACCTTTGGAACTAGGGTCGGGACTTTCACCTTCGTAACTGGGCCTGGGGCCTTCGTCTTTGTAACTGGGGCAGAATCTGTTGCCTTTGGGACCGGGGTGGAACCACCTTTGGAGCTGGGGTAGATGTTTCTGTCTTTAGAGCCTAGGTAGAAGCTGCTACCTTTGGAACTGGAACCGAAAATGCTACCGTTCGAGCTAGGGCTGACGCTCTGACCTTGGACGCCGGATTTCATTGGTTAGGGACCTTATTCACTTCTGTCAGCTTTGGGAGTTCTTTTGTTTCCGACTTATTGACTGGCAGCGAAGAAACTGTCGCATTCTTAGGTTGTCCCGCTAGCGTCGGGGCTACTGCGGCGGGCTCAAGCACAGATTTTGGCTAGGTTTTTTATCTGTATTTGCCTTCTGAGTATCAATAGGACTGGCTCCTGTATTAATGCTCTTGGATGGTTCCTTCGATTCATCCTCAGAGCTATCCGCAAATACCGCCGATGAGAACTCTGACAAAGTTAATAAAGAGGGTATCGAAGATGTCGAAGATACTGGCGAATAATTTGGTGTTGGGAATAGGGGCTCATAGCCAGGTCCCTGCTGTGTTACATATCGTCCCGTTGAATCTTTACATCTCTCTAGTTGGGCTAGTTCATAGAACCTGCCGTTGAGGTTCTTTGACTTGATCATCACGGATTCGCTTCGGATCCGGAACTAGTCTCGTGCTGATTGGAAGAGGATGCGCACTGGGCGACCAGTTGACGTTAGAGTGTAAGGCGAGAAGACTGGCGTCACCCGCAATCGGTGTGAAAAATTGTTGACGTGAATGATGGCACAGTTCTTGTGGTGGAGCATGGTCTGTTCTTTGAGGCACGACCTTTACAACCGCACCATGAACTGGATTATAGAATCTGGTCGGTCCACTGTCATTCAACTAACGCGGATAATGTTAATAATTCTATCAATGAAACAGGTTTTTTTTAGAATTCTGTAACATACCTTTATATCCCCTATTCCACCCGAAAATTGAATTTGCTCCGGAGAGAATGCGATAGGGGGAGCGGGGGCATTTCCCCAGTTGGCGTACCCACTACTCAAAGAGTGAGCTGTAGCCCTCCAAAATTCTTCATCCCGCATTCGGTATGACTCCGCCCACTGACGGTGATTTTCTAGGGCCCGGGCCTGTTCTGAAGTCAACATAAGTTTATTGTTTGACAGGGAGAATTGAATGTCCCCAGTGGCGGTTTTTGATAATAAATAGGGTGTCGGAGTTTGCGATGGTTGGGCCGGCTGCGTAGTCAGGAGGGTTGAGTGTAGAGGGCACCCTTCTTGTGGTATTCTAGTGTTAGGGGCTACTAAGTACGTTGCAGGATTCTCAGGGCAGGTCTCGCTATAAACATCACCATAAAGAGGATGGACTCGGGTGCTATTTTCAGGCTTGTGACGGGGATCACCTCCATGAACCGGATCTGTCGATACTGATTGCCCTGAAACCTCTCAGTTTTTGTAATACTTTAAGTTCGAGCGAGTCTCCATATTATCCTGCGCTTAGGAACTGCTGGGGTATCGACGAGATATTTGTTAGTACTTTAACGTTCAACTAATCAGACATCAGATCAGTGATATAGTCTGATATGATTGGCTCGGCCTTGTCGTCATCAGATCCGCAGATACAATGGCGAATAACCTCAATCAAAAACTATAGGTTGTACAGTTGTGTAGGTGGACGAACTTTAGATTAACCTGCTCTCCGGAACTTATACCGCGAGGATTCAGGAAAGTCTGTCCTCGATGATCTATCTTTAAAGGAGGATTTGAGTAAACTTTCTCAAACTAGCGAGAGCATTGCTTAAGTTATCAATTTTGATACTATCTTAACCACAGAGGCAGCGGCGCGAATAATCACGTATCAACCTAAGATTGTGTCTTTAAACTATTTCTATATTCTAATGAGGGTCTATGGTATTTTATGGGATGCCGTTTGTAGATCAACTGAACACTAGTCAACATATATTCTCTTCAAAATGCAACACTATCACTAATTTGGTAATCGCGACACACAAGTCTGGCAATAATTATCGCGTTGAATATGTGCCTCATGCGTGGATTGATATAATTGCACAATTGATAAATTAAAAACTCACGTGTGCATAACGTTGTAGTGAGCTTGGACAAAAATACGGCCATAGTTGAGGTCAATAACGCATGGCCTCTCGAACCACGATATCGGGTTCTTAGCTCTTATAATAGAAGTCTTTGCTTGAATCATTCGACACTAGCAGGTGCCAGTTTAATTATACAAACATTCCCTTCCTGCATCTATTTTCTAACTACACTTTTGGCCCAAATCGTAATTTCGTCGATACTTACGTTTTGTCACATAAAAATGTGAAAAGTGGGCGGCCCCTCGCAGCGCAGCTGCTGTCCTGCAGTCAACTAGGGTATTGAGAAATTTGCAATCCTTGGGTAGGAATCGGCCTTTTCGAGATGTGTACATGTGGATACAGCTAGTACGCGATATACAAGTGGATATTCGATATTATAAGACATGTTTCATATTGTCTCGCCGCGAACTATAGTCCCAAAAAATGCGGAGCAGGTAAAAGTTTATTGACAGCTTAATCCGTAAGTCGACGGAGCCATTCGTCTAGCTCTTGGTCTTTAGAGCCTTTACCCCGGACTAGTACTATGGCTTCCGGTACCTACGTACTGTTTAGGTTTATCGCCTTAAAATCTTAGGGCATTAGCGTGGAAAGCTTAAGCATTTTGATTCGGTCATATGGTATCAGAGCCGAACGGAATAGGGGCCTGCTTAGCACAGCAGTATCATCTATGATAATACCTGTTACAAATGGCAATTTGATCCCAAAGCGAAACGGCCCCACACATTTATCTTTTCAACATTACCGTCAAGTTAGTCAGCGACATTTTCGTCAAGTGCAAGGCTGGCCCTCAGCTATGTCCAATCAACACATTGTTCTTAGTGGCAAGTCGATATTGCTCAATCAATCGGCACGAATTGCCAACTATCATCCCCAATTCCGTGATCAAGGTAATGGTTCCGTACCTGCATCCATCCTTGCAGTAAACCATCCTTATCTCCATGAAATCCCATAATTTCTAAACCAACGGCGAATTCCATGCATGGTGCCCCCAAGCTCTAGTATTTCCAAGGAATGAAGCCTTTGTGGCGTTCGAGCGATACATTTGGATGTCCCAACAAGCCGGAATGATCTAGGATTATCCGACAAAGCCCGTGAGAAATGTTGTTGGTCGCCGTCACATTTATGCCGCACTAAACCTTTCGGGGATCTCAGATTTTTAAGTTGGGTGAATTGTGATCGGAATTATTCGCAGGTTCGATTCTTTTCATCATTCATAAAAGATCTTCATATCCTCAGGTTGAGGAAGATTTAGGAGACTTTGTTTCTCGGTCGGAATATTTAGGTAATTGTGGAACCCCGAGAGATATAAACGATCCAGTCTGTTGTCGGTTTGGTCCAGCGAATCGTTCGAAGCACGAAGCTTAAGCCTTGTGAGTTCACGAAGAAAGATTAGAGCTAAAGAAACTGACCGGAATAACCAATAGCCAATTGTTTTATGACAGCTTCTTTTCCCCTATGAGACATTCCGACTTATGGCATTCGAGACGATATCTCCTTTCTTCTTGATAATACACAGGAATTGGTAATACTCAGGCGATGCTGCAGCGAAATCCATCACAATTGAGGCAGTCACTGCTACCATGTGTTGCATGGTCGGAAAGTAGTTGCATTGAATATTTCGTTGGTTAGGAGCAGACCTCAACAACCGCAAAAGGTCGAAAAGCGGGGCCTAAACCTGTTATCTTTTTTTTTTTTTTTTTTTCCCGCAAGCTGATATATCGATATTCGTCGCGGATACAGTTCGGAAAGAATACCTTCATAGGATTTTTATGAGCCTGCAGCCTAGCTAACCGCCTGTGCCAGCCACTTGATGTTGCACGATGTCCTTGGGTGAGTAAACTACTAAATCTGATAGGCACAAGATATTTCCGTACGGCTCTATAGTGTAACTAAATCCACGCAGTGATATTCCTGAGCTTTCCCTTCTTGTCAGCTGTAGGAGAATTATCATTATTGATGTTCAATCACCAAATTTCGGGGTCTTGGTTGGTTAGGCTGGTCAAGTGTTCAAATGTCCAAAAAGGCCAGCTAGAAACATCCACAACCATTTCCACTGCCCGAACGTTAGCTTATCGCCACATGGGCCCCAGAGCAGTCAAGGCGCCCCGGAGCGAGCGCCATGCAAATGCTTCGAAGACGCACTCAACATGGGGAAAGTATGGTTATCAATGGTTCTTTTCTTTCCGCTACACAAGCATAAGGGAATGCACCTTGCCGATCCTATTAGTTATCTGGACCCATATCTTTAAGGCTCCACTTGAAGTACTGTTACACGGGTTCTAACGGAACGTGAGCGTATACGCCCTCAGGATATCAATTTTTTGATCTAGGATTCCGCCAAGATATATATATGAAGAATCCCGCTCTGCAGAGCCTCCAAACTCTATAAAGACCGTCAATGGGGAAAACATTGCTGTAGATCGTCGCCATTTCACTATTATGGGGAATGATACGTCGCCTATCCTATAAATATGTTCCGTATTGAATTACTCCGCAGATTCGCCGTCCGTGGAATAATTGTCGACGATCTCGGCATGGCGACGATAAATTCCTTAAAAGTCTCTATCGCATGAATGGAAAAGATATCGGGGTCTACTTAGACGATAGCCTAGAAGCGATTATAGTCTAGATCGTAGGCAACCGCGTCATCTACTTTGTATAACCTAGTGTCGTCAGGCGGCCTCTCCCGCCCGACGTATTTGACAACAGTACTAGCGAGGAAAGCTCAGTTCTTATCGTTAGTGTGTTCATACTTGGAGCCTGGTTTGTCCAATTCCTTAGTGCTGCCGCTAGTCTTCGCTTGTTCATACTTTCTTCTAGCTTAATCTTTCTCGTATTCATTATCAAGGCAGCGCTGCAGCAGCACGGAGTAGTTTGAATCACTTCCTTGTGACATTTCCATTTACGCTAACCAGCTTGGAACGTGGCGAATGTTCCTCCACCTGTATTTCCATATTCTGAAGGTTATGCCGAGTGTTTGGCCTACTATGACGCCTTTCGAAGAGTTGGTATCACTTCTCCATTTATTGGTCATTTCGAGCAATGTTTTCACGCCTGGGCAATTTAGCCACACGTATTGGCGTAGAAGCTCAAACACCGAACTGTTTCTACTAAAGAGGCATTTGTAACGAAACTGGATACTTTATGGAGAGATTTGAGGATTGGCTATCCAAACTTTCCAAGTTCAGGGTCGATGGGCGTGGCGGCTGATCCGTCCATAGCCATGGTGTTGGCTATGTTGTTTTGTCAGATCTTCTTGCATTTTTTTCATTGCATAAACAAAAAGCCGTCGAGCCTACATGCTACAGCTGAGATGATATCATTCCGCCGATATGCCAACGTTAGCATGGTTTCTTAGTTGAACTACCCATGCTCAAGTTTGATTAGTTTGCAGTAGCGAGGCACAGGACATGCGGTGCTACCTGCAGAGGCTCAGCTAAGCGGCCATGACTTCGACGTATGACCAACGGTGTCTATGACAACCTATCTCGACATTCTCTTCCACAATTGTCCAAATGGCAGAACGAATCTCGAAATAACCATAGAAAAGCAAACTGAAACATTGTCTTTCCCTACTTCGTTAACGTAATCCGACTCGATGGAGATGTATTATTTTCTTTAATTTGTTTTTTTTTCTCGGGATCTCACCTCTTGCATCGTATTATTGCAGTTCGGCCCACAAACAACGCAACCGAAGCCTGGCGGTACATTTTTTTGTATCTCCGTTTTAGAGCCCTAGTGCTCTGGGGAAAATTAGTGATCGTATATTTCAGTATTGATTAGGAGGATGTTCAATAGCGGGACGTTTGTTATCGTCCCTTTTTATTGTCGCCGTCATGTGAGATCATGATATTCCCCGAAGCTGAATGCGCTGTAGAGTCAGCTCGTTTGACGTGTCTCTTGAATACTTTGATTTGCGGATTTTATGTCGTCTATGGCGGCAAGCGACCTCTAACAATGCAATACCGTACATTTGTAAGATTGACGATCGCGCAAACATTTCTTATGAAGAATGTTTTTTTTAATTTTTTGCACGAAATACAATTACCTCAAGGCTAAGATTAAGAGGCGTCGGTTTCGAACATTTCTATGTCGGACTACCTGCGAAGATGCTTGTAGAACTTGGAACTCAAGGCTTGACACAAATATTTCGTTTCGCCAAACAGGCAAGAGATACACGAAGACCCTTGCAGAAATTTCCTTCTTTCTATTAGGAGCACAGGGCGTGAGCCTATCGCAAGCCCTACGGTATTGCGCCCTTTGGTTAGATTGCTTCTTTGGATGAGAGGCTTCGAGGCAGGGTCGATATATACTGCTCGCCGCTTTTCTAGATTCTTGGGCGGTGTCTATGTCTATCGGTTAAAGATCACCATATCCTCATATCAGTTTTATATTTCAACGGTTTTTCTGCCCTTCCTCGTTAATATCGGAGTTTAATACTGGAATTTCGGGTAGTTTATCAGGCCAAAAATCAATTATATAGCAGCTTGGAGATTAACTAAATTCTTGGTGATAGTTTAGGCCTCCAACTTGAATATCATCATATTCGACTACTACTAGAAGCGCAGAGGCGACACGATCGATATCACAAAAATATTGTCTCTAAGAAATATTCCAGTTCCAAGTTTCAGACTAAAGAGCCTCCTTAAGTTCTTAACAACACATTGGGAAACCCTCCTCGGCCCGATTATCGAAAGCAAGGGGAATATATCAATCCACCCGAAGGCATTCCAGAATTTCGATCGATTGCTCGCATCCCAAACCAGAATAACCCTGAACAATCCCCGATATTACCTTTAACTTTTAAAACAATAATTTACCTCAGAGGGGAAAACGAAATTTTTTGGAATTTCGGCGGGTACCAAAATTAAGCTCTCTACCAAGTAAGATACGATCCACGTGCTCGATATCCTAAAAGAGGCACATTGTCGACGGTACACTGCTTTTTGTAATACGAGCAGGAGATTTATAACAATCAATCGATTTATGGGATATATTTATTGTTTAATATATCTACTGTTATTAAGAACCCTTTCCCGCTTAGGTTTTCTCTTACCTAATATCTTAGAATCGAAGAATCTTGAGTCGACATTTTTGTTTAAAATCCGATATCTGTTTTTTTGTTATACCTTTTAACGGGAGCGATCCGAGTTACACGACGTTTAACAAGTTGGAAAGAATGGAGTATTGATGCTATCCGGGAAGCCCATAAGATTTTGATTTTGAGACAAGGATATTTTGCAGGTGAGATTGAAACTCTAGGTTTTCCGACGCATGTATTTCTATATGGAAAATTCAGATCTTAATTTCCCCAAGTGAATGAGCTCCGAAGCAGCTCCGATATATTTATATAACTTTGCTAACGTTGTTTTTCTAGAGACAACAGTTTGAGTGCTTTATTCAGCTGCTGTTTAAGACTCCTTTCCAAATTCATAGATTAACTTATACATCTGCAATCGGCTGACAAAGATGGCTTTTGCCAAATCTCTGGTTACGATGCCGATATTTACACGATCAAGATCTCGGAGTGACAGAGACAGGGATTTAATATCAAAGAAGTGGCTCTCTGGGATATCAGTTGGTAATTGGAGTTTAGGCCTAAACCTCGAAGACGAGGAAGAAGAGCTGGTGAATACATCGAACGCAGTCATGATTGATCGGTCTGAACCAGCGATAACCTGGAAAGCACAGGTACTTCTAGCAAAATCTAAGTTTGATGCGGGGGAAAGCTTTGCAACTTGCGAAAAAGAAAGCGATGACAACGATAACCTTGTTTCCTCGCCGAACAAAGAATCGTCGGGACCCGAAGTAACTGTCGAGGATACTGAGGTCAAAGAAGTTGCGTCCTCGAAATCTACTGTTTCGGACTGTTTATTGGCTCGAAATAGCGGGGAAGCAAGCGAAGTCTTATCAAGCAGCTTGCACTCAGGTAAAGCTAGGTCTACAATAGCGAACACAGAGGCGGCAGAGAACGTTCGAGGGGATCTCATGACGGATCACCAGGACAAGGAGTTTTCCATCAGTGGCATCGACAGCCCAGCCAAAGTTTCTGACTGGTGTGTTGCAGTTGCGGGAGGGAGTCCTGGTTGTGGTGGGAGCAATGGGCCGTTGAAGACTGGGATTACAGCCAAGGCAAGCCAGGGTTTCGAGAGTGGGTCGCCACGGTCACCGATTGGGATGCCGCTCAATACCCCCACACAGCTGTCTTACACCAGAAACAAGGACAAGGCAGGCAGTGAGGGCGACGAAGGGGATGCAGACGAAACCATGTCATTCCTCAATTCCCACACCACCACTGGCCCAAATGGCCCAAAGAAAAGCTCGCCTGTCCAGAAAAAGCATGGCGGTGATAATGCGACCCATGCCGTCGTTTTTTCTTCTTCAAAATGCATTACTGATAACGGTTCTTCGTTCTCCAAGGATACAGGTACTGGTACTTGGAGCCTGGCCGCCGTAGATTGTGGATCTTCTGGTTCTTCATCTCGGACAGGTTTGGAGGTTTGCATGAATGATACTGCTGGTACTTCCCCTCTGGGCGAACGAATAAACTTGTCAGCGAGTGGGAATGATGGTGACGGTAATGATAAAAATACTAGGACACCCTCACCTGCATTTTCTCAATCTGATCTTGTATCGTCGTCTTTGAAATCAGGAAAAATCTCTACATCTTCATTTCTAGAAGACGCCGAGGCTAATTCCGAGGAAGTTGGAAACAATTTCAATAACAGTATCAAGAAGGACAAGAAAATTCGGGTTTCCCTTACGACGACTGTTCCAACTACCGCTCCTGCGCCTACGTCTTGGAAAACTTTTCCCTCGACTGCTGCAAGCCACACTAATAATAACAGTAGCACACTTGTAAATAGTAGTTTGTTCGTTGGAGGAATTCGCGGCATCGGGATTACTCGATTGCATTATAATTACTCTTCGTCTTATCAACAGAGTCCAAAGTCATCCAAGTCAGGGTCGACCTCGTCTCCTCGCCAGACTCAGACTTTCAACCTCACCCGCAACACAGAACAGAACACTCTCACATCCTCTAATTCTCAACTTCAACCTCAACCACCAAGCAATTCTCTTTCATCAGTCACTCCTTCTACGTTTACATTTACTAAAAGAAACCCTCCCTTTTCACTAACAGTCCTTACGACCCCTTCGGCTGCTCCGTCTTCAGCGATTCCTACCTCTCCGACAGGTCACGGAGGCTCACATAAAGTTGGCAGTGTTCTATTGCTGGGCACTACTTCTCCTGTATCGTCTATAGCAGCTTCTCCAATCGAATCCTGTGCCACTGCCAGGAAAACCCTGCAGCCACAAGTTCAAGTTCCGATCCCGAAGGAATATCATCCGCAGGGTCCGACACCAGTTTCATGTTCAGTTGGTCTAGAGTTCACTTCTGAAGGAGTAAATGAGGTAGTTCGACCCGCCACTGCCTCGTCGAGTCCTACAAGTTTATCTGCTGGGTCCTTGCCCAGTTTCAACACTCACCTCTCTTCAATTACACCCACAACACGATTAGGAAACCTATCGTCACCATCTGCTTCTACTTCACCTATCACTTTCACAATGGCAGCTCGTTCTGCTGCGGCTCAGAAGTCGCTTAAACGTTCGGGCGCTGCTAGGGATCAATATGCACCAGTCGCCTCAAAACACACCAGTTACGCTTCCCCACCACTGATGGATACTACACCTTCCTCGAGTAACTCTAGTCAGGAATTCCAGATGCAGAATGACATTCACACCCTACAAGCTACTGCTAGACAACGGGAACAAGCTGAAGCAGGCCATCGTGGTCGTGCTGACTCCGGATCTAGGATGCAAGGAAGCTATGTTAAGGGACATGGAAAGAGTGGTTCTGGAGGAAACGAGATACTTGAGAACGTTTTTGGCATCTACCCTGAGAAGAAGAGTATGGGAACCGGTGTTAGTGTAGCTGATGTTGTCGCAAGCAAGCTGTTCAAATGGGGATCCAAAAAGGAAGCTCCCAGCACTATCCCAACACCAAGCAGGGAGAAGGTTAATATACAGCGATCGCAAAGGCATCCTCACCATCCGTCGATGTTCGTTGGTGGCGTTCCACAGCAAGTAGTCCGTCCTCCATCCTCGCATCAAGATCATGACCAGGACTATCATCCGTCGCAAAGAGGTATGTAGCTTAATTTATATTACGTAAAAAAACTCGGCTAACTGTGGGTACCTGCAGATGACATGCTTCACTCACGGGCCTCCAACCTGGATCAGGTCAAGCTCGATGAGCTTATGGCTAGACAGAAGTTGCTCGAGGATAGAATCAACCAACTGAAGATGGAGCGGGATCAACTTATGGAGGCCAATAATCAACCTCCACCACCACCTCAACCCCTCCCACTAAAGCCCCACCATGAGGCTGCCCAATCTCCACACCATACCCCATACGTGCCGACTACAGTCCAACCACTTCGTATTCCATCCAACCCTCCCGCACGAGTTCCGGATCTTCACTACAGTCACTCGATGTCTTCGGCCGTTCACGCTCGCCAGATGGCGGAGCCCCTCGACCTCCCTATTC
Organism: Arthrobotrys flagrans; assembly: GCF_004000055.1. Classification (NCBI taxonomy): domain Eukaryota; kingdom Fungi; phylum Ascomycota; class Orbiliomycetes; order Orbiliales; family Orbiliaceae; genus Arthrobotrys; species Arthrobotrys flagrans. Next base: position 5,903,292 of record NW_027137547.1, read on the forward strand.
AATTTCCTCTTCCTCCCCAACAATCTCAACCACAGTACTCACAAACACTTAACTCAACATCGCCTGGCCGTGGACGAAGTTCACGGGCTTTCCCTTCTTCGAAACACATCCAACCTCTCAAAACAATGCCGATGGCTATCCCATCTGCTGTTAGACAGGACTCAGCTGCAACATCCATCCACTATGTTTCTCGTCCATTGCCTCAGCCACCCATTGACGCTACCCCGCCTCCGGAATACGAACCCCCAGAGCACCCGTATGGTCGTCAATACCGTGACATGAAAGTCAAAATTGCCGCTCCAACTTCTGGCATGGTGATCACACAAGATGTTATCCTAGAAGAACCAATTCCCAACCCAGACGAGGAGAAGTACCCAGGATCACCGAGAGATGACGTCGATGCCGAGGATATCCTGGGTTGGTTCGAGACTCTGAAGTTCGCAAGTACCGGACCGAGAGGTCGAGGCCCTATAGCACCGCTTCCACGCCCTGAAGCTGGCGACATTAAGATTACTCCAAGGGGAGGTGAAAAGCCACTTGCGCCTGAGAGCGCCACCACCGGATACTTTGATGTCAAACTTCCAATTCATACGCAAACGCAACAAACTACCTATGATATCAGCGGAGCGAGGAAAGACTGGAACACGGGCCGAAAGAAGAGAAGCGAGCCGAAGTTGAGGGACTACCGTGAAGAAATGCGCCTCACTGCAGTTTAGAAAGCTGCAGAACATATATGTATTCCATTCAGCGAAACAAGGAGTGCTCACGATAGGGATAATGAATATGCCGGAGAGGTAGAGGGGCCGAGAAACGGCGGCGATAATGATACGATTTATACACAAATCGAAGGAGATCCCGCCGTTGCCTCCCACGTCGACTGCCGCTACTTCAACGCCTAACTGGGATGATCATTCTTTCGGAGAGTATTGCTGCCAAGATGATGGCGAGGAAAGTCCCGAAGATGATGATGAAGAATACTTCAGACAACTACACAAAACAATCGACCAACTCTCCCCATTGCCTAGCATAGAGCCTTTAAGGCCTCGTCAAGTCAGGGTCTTACGACGTGCTATTGGGTCTTCGAATCTGAAATTCCAACCAACGTATCAATTTGCTGCGGCCGAGAAAATGTACCTAGATGAAGAGTGTCTTCAGTGGTCGATTAAGACAAACCGGCGACAACGGTAAATATTTACTTTCTCTTGTATGGAGGTTATTTCATATGTATATGTTCTCATTTCTTATTTCTTTTGTAGTTATATATATATATATATATTTATGCACATTGACCACGACGGATTATCACTTTCAGTGAAAGGGTCTTCTGCTTACCACAACGAACACTCGTCGTTTACCTACACTCTGAATTTTTTATGTTAAGGACTAGCGATATACCTATAGGGTACCTCTGTGGCGGGTTTCTTTCCTTATGCTTTTGGTGTTGCGTTTCCATTTTTTCTATATGTGTCTATGGCGATTAAGGTATCCGGTTCGGTGTTCTCTTACGGCGTTTTTACAACTTTTGTTTCAAATACAAGATTAAGTAACCTTCTAGTAGCTGCGAATTCTCTTCCGATCCATATCTTTTTTTAACTTTGTACTATTGTTCTCTTGCTCTAGCTCTTCTCGTTCCAAGAGTCTTCACTTTATGCCTGACGTAGTACATACCAATATCGTTATATCCCCCAAGCTGGATTTGATTAAAAATGAATACACCAAGTATATACACTGAATTGTCCCTTGACCAAAATTTGCAAAACCTCACATAATCACACCACCAACTTCACAAGGTCTCTCCGACTGAAACATCTACACCATCCAACCCGTCTTTCACAACAGAAATATGTTAAGAGCTTGAAAAAGGTAATCTGGAACGACGTCCTTCATCCAATAAGAAGCAGGATCCGGGTCTTATGGCGCAACTGGTTAGCGCGTCCGGCTGTTAACCGGGAGGTTGTAAGTTCGAGCCTTACTAGGACCGATTCTAACTTTTCTTTTTGCGTTGTGGAGGTTTCTTTTTGGGTGATGTTTTTTTTGGTGGTGTTGTGTTGGAATCCTGACAACACAACGGGGTTAGGATTGGCGTTGTTGAGGCAGTCAATTTCGCTCTGTTACACAAGATGATAGGCGGAATACCACGTTGGAAGCTAATAACGTACTCGATCCTTTGCTCACACAAAGTCCTCTTCTCGAAGCGTTTCTTATTGCAATACTTTTTTTTTTTTTTTGGTTTAAACATGCTTTTTAGAGGGCAAGGTACTAGACAGCAAGTCCAGGTATCGTGCCATATACTTTTGCCTACAAAGCTGAAGGGCCCGTATGCCAAATTTCGGAATATACTATTATCTAGAGTACAAAATATCGACATGCTCGAATGCAATGGAAATGAAGACTTTTGCGGAAGATACCCTCGATCGAGAATACATCTTCGAAGACTAGAAGAATTCCGTGGAAGATCTATAGATATAGTCTTTTTGGGATGCTGCCATTGCTGATATCCCAGCCATGCTTGATACCCTCTTACACCAAGCGTTAATATCCCAAGGACTATAGCAATTACAACACCAGTTAGTGTTGCCATCATGACATGCCTCGCACTCTTTTTCGATCCAGCCATTTGCTGATGGAACTTTTGGGTCTCGGATCAGAAACTTTGTTGTATAGATCCTTAAGACGGTTACCAAAGTAGTGGTATTTTATATTCAAATCTGCTTCTCTGGGGCTAAGACTAACCATGGTAGTTCCTACGAGCCAGACATCCGCTCAGACGTGCGGAGACTCTTACGAAAGAGGCACATTAGATCCGAGTATCAAGCAAGTGCTATCACTCCAGAGCGGCCTTAGTACGAACTTGACTTTAGTCGCGGGGGACCACGTTTATATGTCCTTCAAGGTTTCCCCACACGTTTACCGCAAAGCTTCGTGAATATGAAGACGGAAAGTTTATATCAAAATGCCAATGGGCTCCCTCTAATTTTTGGTACATTGGATGTTGGCGCTCGCTTGGCGACGATGGGAGGAGTTATTGAAGTTGAAACCAAGCCCGAATTTACAGTCTTATACGGAATGACGGTTGGATATATCATTTCTAGGCTGGCAGGTCAACAAGAGCCGCTTAAAAACGATATCGAGGCTCTTGATAGTGAGAGTAGTGGCTCCAGTGATGAGGAGAGCAGTTCTGAGGGAGTATATACCCATCGAAGCATATTTTGTATATATCTCACTACAGGGTCGCTAATGAATTTGATGATAGGAATCAAACCCGGAGATTGTGGAGCCTGGGTAATTGATAAGGCCACGAGAGAGGTATATGGACATATAGTGGCATCGAACGACCTAAATGAAGGCTATGTAGTCCCACTGCAGGATGCGTTTGAGCAAATCAAAGAAGTTCTCGGCGCCGAGAACATTCGTGTATATGGGGACCAGATGGCAATTGGGTAAAGCCTCTTCGATCATGATATATATCATTCTCGCTTCTATAAATTGCATTGGCTGATGGAGAAAAAACAATTCTACTTCGGAATTTTCTTGGCGAAGCATGCGCAATATCAATAGCATGTATCTCTCACCCTCAGTATACGGAGGGCTTAATGGGAGCCCTGAGACATGGTCAGCGCACCCTCACAATTGGAGTTCCTTGACCTAGGATGGACCTAAAAAGATTCGGAGTTTTATACGATCCCCGCTGATGGCATAGATGTCACGACTTTTAGAAGCTACGTTGAATTTTTTTTTCGGCGAAGACGCAGAAGCGATAGGGTTTGCGGTTAATGGTCAGGTAAGAAATAGATAGTCGTCTGAGACGTAACCAAGTTGACATATTTATTCCTTCGGGTAAGCGTTACGAATACATAGGACCTCGTCCATTTGACCAGGTAAAGTCGATATCGATGCTGTTTCTCGCTAGAATTCCGACAGAAAGCTCTAAAGGAATGAAACTAACTTATATTTTCCCATGTTCTACCGAAAATAGCGAGAGATCGAGTATATGAAGAGATCTTCGGGGAAGAGCGCGAGGGGGAGTTGGAAACCTCCGCTACTAGGAGCATCTTCAACTCCCAAAAGACCATTGCCGCTTCCAGCAAAAGTAACAAGATCGGAAAAGGCCGTTATAGGTGCCCCACCGAAGGGGAAGTCGCAGGAAATTTCTTCTGGAGGACATCAACACGCTCAACGGAAACAACGAGGCAGAACACCTTATTTGGGCGCTTGGTAGATCTAGAAGAGACTCGGATGAATCCTTTGAAGGAGGATTCTCGAAAAGTTCCGCACAAATTAGTAGACCTAGACACAGCGGTGCCGGTGCTTGGAGAGTGGTCGAAGCTCACAAGTCACGCTGGGGTTTCCCGGAAGTTGGGATAGAATTACCTATTCCAAGGATAACAAGGCGGGATAAGCGGGTACCGGGAACGAGCGAGTGAAGGGCCATCAGAGATAGTCTAAGGCCACCGTATACCATAAAAAGATAATTCTTTATATACCATAAATTGCTAGGAATAAGTATCGTTTCCAGTGGCAATATCATGTCAAGGCCTCAAAATTAGAAGTGGTTCGAAACGGTGACCGATCGATGCATCATTCATCATACACCCCTAATTTATCATTAGTAGATCATGTTCTACTGGACACCTCTAGAAATTCATCGCCTATTGATATACAAATGTATACAATCGCGAGGAAGCTCCGGGAAACACAGAGTTAAATGTATAGAGACTCATGGTTTCCAAATTGGGTTATAGCAAGTTTCGGTGTATATGTATACAGTTACACCAGTGCCTGTACCTCCTAGGGTACGTAGCGGACGTCAACGTCAAGTAATTATCTTTCCATACGGTTTTTATTCGGAATTTGAGACTTTATCAGCAACCTTAGAATCGAGATCGGGACATTGCTCTAGTCGACACAGTTGCGGGGATCATGAATATCGGAATATACGGTAGTTAGCTATAAGATATAAGTATTCAGCGTACAGGACTTTCTATATATAATACAATCTCTAAATCTGATCGTAATATCGACATCGAGAGCTCAAACGTATGATTGTTGACCTAGGATGTGGCAAATTTAACTGGTGTAGGAGGCCTATGGTAGCTAAGAAATAGCTGTGACTACATAAATGCTTTCTATAAAGCTATGTCCCATTCTAAAAGTCAAGGTCAAGTACTCATAGGGATTATGAGATAACTTTCGATAGAGGATCCATATAGTTTCATAATATCAGATCAACGCGACTTATAAGCTTGCTGAATATCAACTAGGAATATGATAATTTTCCTGATGTCACTTATTTCAATATCTCGTCAACTAAATCTTTGTTTGTTGCGCGAAGACTTCCTGTCCTTTAGAAACTTGTGGTGGCTTCGAAATTTTCAACTGCAACTTCCTTTCCCGCTCATTTTGTTGATGTTCCAACCCCATTTCAAGTTGCTCACCAGTCGCAGTGAAAGTCACACAATAAAGGCAAAACCTACTCCAAGCGCTCTCAATATCCTCGCCCTAGATATAGCCGATCTCTTTCATACCTTCCAGTCAAAGTCCAACACATATAAGCTTATCGTGTCAGAGCTTTCCGATATGCTGAGGAAGCTTCTCATTCTTTGGACCACATACTTCTTTGTTACTTCGCCGACATGGGCATAGATAATATTTATAGATCGGCGAGGACCATTACTTACCGCTTCCTCAAGAACAGAGCGCAAATAGTCGTCGATAAAGTATTCGAACTCTTTCCCCCCACCGTATTCTCCAAAGTAGATTTCTGGAGGCTTTTCAGTTGACCCAGAGAGTATTAGGGACAACGAATAATTATCGAAGAATCCGATAACATGCTTTCTAATGAAACTAGCTAAGTCGAAGGAATAGGTGATATAGCAAATATATTTCAGACGAGGTTTCAGATGAATACTCATTCTACCAAGCAGTATATACAACACAGATCAAACTCAATCAGTATTCAAGTATAAGATTAGGATATTATCTCACTAATAATGCCTTGCTGATATTTTAGACTTGGGTAATTAATATTGCTAAATTAAAAACCTCTATACCAGCAGAACCGTTTACTCTACAATAGAGGGAGTCATACTGGCCCTGTAGATCAAGAGAATCCATTTTTAACAAACATTCACCTCCTAAACTATTATAATATAACGGATGGCCAGAAGAGAGCCGCTAAAAATCCCACGACCATACAGATCCCCTTTCCGAGGGCAATTTAGAACTTTAAATATCACCTATCTTCTATTAACTATAGGACTCAATTAATTAGTCTAGATCTTAAAAAAGCCTAGAATTTAAATCTTTTAAATAATTTAAGCAGTGGTCTAGGGTGGTAATAATATTTTTAGATATACTTAATAATATTATTATTAAATTACTAACTAATAATACTAGTATAAATTTCATTTTTTTGGATAAAAATCTGAGTTTTCTGTTACCAAATAGGCCATAAAAAGTGCAGCTAGATGTCTCTTCTTAAGGTAATAACTTCACAGCTAGTGGCTAGTAGAATGGCTTGGCTTAAGAAGGACAATATTTGATAATACCAGTAAGAGAGAGATAAGGTCGATAAAGACGCTAACGATAATTAATATTCTAACGCAAAAAAAAAATATCACAGATCCATTAACTTGGGAAAAATCAGCGAAAATATCCTTCCACCCATCATCTACTCTTATCACCCCCTCCATGTGCCATTGGCTTCTAGAATCACCTCTATCATTTCGAAATGCCTCCAGCAGCGTTATTATCCCCTCCGAAAACGCCTCCTGCAAATCCAGAAAACGTCAAACTCACTCCTTTCACTAGTCCGGGCGAGGATTCCGCATTCTTCGTCGGCCTCCTCCCAATCTTAGCTACGCCAGTACATCAATATCCCTTCACTCTCAGTTTTCGACAGCTTCAGAAATATCTTCGAGATGTCTAAATCTATAGTACTGTTCTTAGTCGGTTCTTTAATATCGAAGTCTGCGATCTGCTCCGAGAGCATCTGCTAAATGCAAGCGCTGTACATTCGCTCAAAGTTATTACTACAGCATTCGGATCGAAGAAAGTGGAATATTCTGTTCCATACACCCTGCGGTATCAACATTTGTTTAGAAAGAAGCGAGTCGACGAATACAAACTTATTGGCTTGCAACTCCAAAGGATGGATAGGATGGGTTGGATATGGGCAGAAGACTTAGACCGATCGTTCGAGGAAAGCTAAATCAAGGCTTCGGCTTCGGTATACATTCCCATAGAAATACCTCTGACTATTTATTAGCCGAGAAAAATGGAACGGTTGTCATTTAAAGATTTGAGGAAAATTATGGTACTAAAAAAGGCCTCTAGTATACGTGGTGGAACTCGGTTGATTCAGTCTATCTTGGGAGACCGTGACACGGATAAGGAAGCAGACTTGTTACGCTCGAAAGTCACAAAATTGAAAAGAATGATGAAAGATATTGAAGCTGGCCGAGAAATTATGCCTTTAATTGCTGTTGAGAAGACACACGATAGTGTGAGAGTCCAAGTTCTTGATAGGCTAAGTGATTTTTTTGAAATTGAGCGACCATGATTCTATGTCTTCCGATGAGCTGGTCCTCGATTCTAACATCTAGTATTATTCTCTTCTTAATTGCGTCTGTAGATGCACTTCGGAGACTGTATAGTATACTGCCAACAATATAACCCAGATTTTAGAATGCAAGGCATACCTCTCCTTGACCTTAGAAACCTACTCTAATATAAGTTCATTCTGAGTATAGCCCCACCCCCCCTTTTGGACGTCTGGGTGAGATTAAATGGAGTCATGTATTGTAGTTTCTCTTCTTGTACTTCGGAGACGTTAGTTTCCGTTTTTTCCTTTAAGGGGTAGGTGCCCTATACCAATACTCTTCCCACCAGATATTCTTGATCTTATAAACTTATACTTAGTCTTTTCCTTTATCATAAAAGCTCACTCCTAAGCTTTCTTTCAGTTACTATATCTCAGTTTCTTCGCTATCTATTAATATTTTCCTCATTAAAACACTTAGTCCCCGATAAGTTTAACCATATCTTTTGTCATATCTATCTCTATTCTCCCCAAGTCTTCCAAGATGTCTATAGAAAACTTATCCCCTCTGGAAGAAATTCTCTCTCTTCTAGCAAACGTCTTCTCTCTTCCAACGAGCGTCCTTACAAAATCGTAAAAAACCTAGTTGTAAGAAATATTCTCTCTCTCTCCCGCACTTGTTAATATTTTCAAAGGTTTTGGTCCAGAGAACAAGTTCTTCTAATTTACGAAATTTTACTCACCACGGTTATCCGTTAGCGAGAGTGGGGGATAATCCTCTCACACCATCCAATGCAACTCGAGATTGATATGCTGAATATGTAATATAAAAGCTTTAACTTTACCTAAGCTAACTCAGATCGCCCAGAACGCTGTCGATAAAAACAATATTCATACAAACATCGACATAAGCATTGTTATTAACAAGTTAGAGGCTAAGTCAATTATCAAACGCCACACCAGCCAATATGAAACTACCTCCGCCGAGTCAGAAGAGTTTACATTCTTCTTTAATCGTGGAATGAAACTTTACATTGAAGTAGCATTTGAGGTTACTGTAGAAGTGGTAAATGAATACGAGACTTATTATAAGCACCTTTATTTCATTCTTCCAGTCGTAAAGTTCCGGCGATTCGTCATCACGCCTCAAAACTATAGTGAAAGAGTAATAGGTTTGCCGCAAGATTCCTTGGCGTTTACAAAGCGATCTACGAAAATGCTAATAACATGAATGATACTTGGAGCCAAAGAATACTAATCGCGATTAGGACACAACTCTGCCTCAAGGTACTTTTTTGGGGGAAATGATAACCGACCCCTCTTGCGAACATTTCTGATGGGATTTCTCAGAGGTTGGATGGAGGAATAATACTATGCTAATCCTTGGGGGGAGTATTTCCCGCGTTAGAAGTACTAGAAGCTGAAATACACTCTCTGTGGAGGATACGCTTGCTACGGACTGTATGTATGAGAAAGAGCTTGGGGGTAAATTTCCAGGAAACTAATTAGATTGTGGCGGATGTTATAAACGAACAACGCAAATAAATGATATAATACCGCACATATGCCTCCTGAATTTATTCGCGAGGTCATATCCTAGTCTTAGCGTTACCGATTTCATGAACTAATGTAGTAATTATATAAATATTTATAGTTTTGCTATTCGAATGAGACGCTTTTACATTTTGTGTTTAGCTTAGTCGTGATTGTGATGAAAAAATAGAAGGAACGAGTGACCGATATACACACCGATAGATGTCGGGCTCACCCTTATAGAATCCCATTTTAGACGTGGCTGTTATCTATTCCTTTATTCTTGGTACCTCCTCCATGACGACTCGATTTCTCCGCAATCTACAAATTGGCAAACCGTTTCCATTCCTCGGCTCGTCGACCCTTTCACTAACTTCTCGGTAATAAACACATCGACACCAAGATAAATGAAAGACAGAGGTCCTTATAAATCGCCCAAACACTATCGAAGACTAAGATACATTCTGTACACGACCAAATACCATCAAACCGGCAACGTTAGAACTACGCGACGAATCAAACCCTATAGTATTCATGACTACGATAAAAGCACCCACACTATGGAAGACTACTCCACATTAGAAGTGTATCTTACAGCAACGACGGAAGATATCAAAAGGTCATATAGAACTAAGGCGATGATGTGCCACCCTGATAAAAACGCGGGAGAGAATGCATTGAAGATAAGAAAAAAAGCCGGCGAAAAGGCGGTGAGAAATAGCAAGTACAATAAAATCAAAGAAAGCAAAAAGAGAAAGCGGAAGCAGCAGCTCGGTTCACCTTGCTCAACCTTTTTGAATGAGCCTTCACAATTTATCTAATCTTAAAGCCCTCCATCGGCCTGGATAATGGTGACTCTGATAAGAATAGCATATTTAGGAAAGTTTTACAATATGGTCAGAGATAGGGGCTAGAAATTGGCCTACTTAACCCCACTTATACAAGCTCATATCTGTGACTAAGATAGTTTTGTTTATATAATATTATTAAACTGCCGTAGGCACTGCAGACGGCTTCACCAATCCGATATATCAACGCTATCAAAGAAATCCGAGCGAACTCCCACATTATGCTCAGAACAAATATCATATGTCTCACTCAGAGACCAACAAATCCTCCCGAATGATTTTTACTCATAGTAATCCAACGGAATGTCTAACGCTACGCATTGCGGCCCTTCGCTCAGAGGGACTTGCCCACCATTCCACTGGAGCCATCGCATCTTTGGATTCTGGTACTGGAATTTCTCCCAACTTCCAGTTGCGTCAATTTGGTTCAAAGTTCCCCAATAGTTTCGAACCCTCAGGTATGATTTTGGAGGATTTGGGTTCTTCCATTTGATGAAAGAGGTCCAGTAGTCAACTATTAGTTGTTGGAACGGAATATCCAATTCGTTTCTTGGAGCCTCGCCGCTGTAGACGGTCATTCCGAGTGCGAAGTCAACTTCACCGGAGTGACACTTGAAGTACTCCTGATCCGGATCACCGAGAGGATGTTCTGCGGTTTTTGGAGGTTCGCATTGTGGCTCAGTCCACCAGAGTGGTTGGTAAGTCCTGTTGAATGTGAAGGTATAGACAGCAGGGAATGTGTGGTGCTTTGTGCCTGAATAAGCCGTAGCCCAGCTTTCACACTTAAAGTTGATATCGCTTGAAATTCTGATAGTCACGTTATGTCCTCCATAGGGGCCTGGCGGCGTAGGAAACGCTGGGTCGAAGGCCATGGCGGAAATATTCTTTGGTTCACCCCGTAAGAAATAGGCAGCTCTCTCTCCCATTGCCTTGAGCAAGTCGAAAGCAGGGGTATCGGGGTCGTCGAAAGGCAGCCCGCCCATGCCGCCCTCGTCGCGATTGACCCCGATAAGGATTGGAACGTGAGCCATGTAGCCTGGACCACCGGTGATAGGCAGTGTCCTGCTGTGGAATATATTGTAATCCACTACTGGGACACTATTTAATGAGATAACTGGTAAGCGATAAATTCAATAGAAATTATTATGGACTAGGGGGCTAAAGCTTACCTTGCTATTACAGTAAGTAAATTTAAAACGCTGGGAGCGAGGTCCTTCAAGCATTGAACTTGATCGATTGCAGTATCGCAACCCGTCAACTGCAGCACTCTGATTCCGGTCTCTGTTGTAGCTTCCGAAAGGGTAGTATAATTTGTGAAGCGTCCGGGGTAACCTCTCCACCCACTAGGCATGCTTTGTATAATACCGCCACTAAAAAGGCCCTGAGCTTTCTGAGTAGATATCATCGCTCTGACAGAGGCAGCACCGGCGGAGTCTCCGGCGAGCGTGACTTTATTCGGGTCACCTCCAAAGTAGGCGATGTTTTCCTGAACCCATATAAGGGCTGTGATCATGTCACCGAAGCCGTAGTTACCTATGTGACAGAACAAGATTTGTGAGCACTTTCCATAGATATCACAAGATTAGGAAAGGGTAGAAACATCTTAAGAACTCGAGTGAACCGTGGTATCATACCTGTAATAGGAGTGCCATCGAGAGCAAGATAGCCAAAGCTTCCAAGTCTATAGTTGATTTTCACAACGACAATATCCCCTCGGGCGGCCATGGCTACTCCGTCATAGTTTCTAATGTTTCCACTATTTCCAGTGAATCCACCACCGTGAATCCAGAACAACACAGGTTTCAATTTCCTTCTCGATGCGTCTGGGAGGTATGGCGTCGCAATATTCAAATACAGACAGTCTTCACTGCCCTCTGCCGGGACCCCTCTCCAGGCCTCATTTTGCCAACACACGTCACCAAAGTTCAATGCACTGACCGGACCACTAGCTGCTCGGACACTAGAGTGAACCCATCTACCAGGAAAATCTGCGTATTTGATTCCGTCAAACCTCCAACCGTATTTATCTCTAAAGCCCGTAACCTGCATAGGCCCTGCAGGCACCGTGACCTGGTATTGGGGCGAGTTGTCGGTGAACGTGTGGTTACTCCACGCCCCGGAGTGTGTGCACAAGGTAGGAAGTTTTCTGCTGCAAGCTACATTTTTTATCGTTCCGCCAACTCTGATGGCTTTGCAAGGTCCTTGGTTCGGGGATTTTATCCAAAAGAGTTGGACTGGCGAATATTTACCAAGGTAGACCTGGTATGCCAAACTGCTGTTGACGCCTGCATAGAAATCCTGGGAAACTGGCGACCAGAGATCTTCAGATAGGGCGGTGCAAGCTGACTTGCCCTGGGCGAAGGTTTTGTAACTTTCAACGAGGATTGCGGAGGCTGATTTTGGGGAATCCTGGGCTATTGTATCGGGAAGAAAATCCCTCATCAGCATTCGAAACTTGGAGTTGTCATGCATCTAGCTGTCGAAGTACTCACCAAGGAAGTCCTCTTCTTTCAGAATCGTAAGAGCCGATCCTAGAGAGGATAAGAGAGGAGCAGCGGTCGCCTGCTGAAAACAGCTGACCGCATAGAGGAAGGCAAAAGCGCTTGGTCTCATGGTATTCGTTTAGATAGCCTCAGCTACTTCTTGCTTACTGGTGAACAGCAAAAAACCATCTCCATGACGAGGTTATTGCCGTGATATTTATACTTTGTAAATTGCGATCAATTTATTAAACAGCCTCATGGCAAAGAATTCCCTCCAGGATGCTAATTTGAGAAAAGCAGGTGGATTGGAATTTCGCTTGTGGTCTGTGATGCTTTGATAACGCGTGGGTCCGGGGAAGGTGGTGAGGACCACACGTTCCCACAGATGGTATATTAGTCGAAAATAAAGTTTAAACTTCTACCTTGCGCATTGGGTGCAAGAGCCATGTCTCATAATTGAAAACCCATTATTCGTGTGTATAAAAAGAAATGTCAGTTTTGATTCTCCACAGCCGTTGGTTGAGTCCGAATTTGCCCACAGTGGCTTGCGTTTGGGCTTGCATAGTTGTCTCAATGCCCTCTGTGTTAAGGTAGGACTTGGTTCACCTTCTAACTAGGTCTCTCGTGTTGTTTTTGTGGTATTGATTACTTACGTGGGTGAATTCGTGAAGTCAGGTAGCATCACGCATTCTCGAGACAAAAAGGACCCACAGCGGAATGGAGTGGGCTTCAGTAAACGGGATGCTAATCTTCCAATAACCATTTATAACATGCGCCGGAGAGTCCCTCTGTTTGGAGGTGTGGCCTGACCACTGGAATATGATACCGATGCATGGAGGCACACTGAAAATGCATTCGCAGTATTAATCTTCCAAATCGACAAGACAACAGTCTGCGAATTTCCGATAGTATCAAGACGATAGCTAACGCCTTAACGCCTGTAGTGGAATTGTCTGTAATTTGCATTTTCCAAGTTACCTTTACAGGCGGGGTCACTACAGGTGTATGGACCCTGGCCGCGAAGTGGGTACGAAATATGTGCTAAAAGCTCGGCTTCGGCTCCACGCATTCGGATTCCCATGCCAGGACTTCGCCAAAGGACAAACTATTCCGAAACATCAAGAAACAGGCCATCCCGAATAACGTAAGTAAGATCTTCCCATGCTTCTTTTGCATGGAACAGACTTACTACATATAGAAAGTACCACAGATGTCGCGGATAAGCACTTGTTAAACTCATGGCTGTTTTTTGTTGCCATTTCCTTTTTGTCTTACGGATGAAAATCTACGATTTACATTAGCTCGTATTGATAAAAGTCTGTAAATGTTGCTGATTGCCAATTTCCTGGCATCGGTCAAGGTTGTGGCTGAGGTATCGCGACGCACGCAGTTGGTTCCGGCACGATTAGGATCGTGACAGAGTTTCGGGAACAGTACTTCGTACTTACCCTTCAGAATGACTATGCTAACGCCATCAAGGTGGCGTTCACAATCTTGGCTACGAACAGAAGCTGGCATACATGCGTGCATGCTAAAAAGTGGCCATGATTCTAATCAGGGAATACGCAAAACCAAGCAACATACATAAAATTTGTTGCGAATATTTGTTTTTTGGTTCGATTATGATAATTAGACTTGCTTTTGCATGTTCTCTGATATACATTTCTTGAACCCTTTGTGCCTTTTTAGGTACCTAGTCTAAGTAGAAATCTCCGCTGCAGGACACACTAAGCGATTTGAAGGAACTCTAACAAAGCACGAGGCGCTGCAATAAGCCTCTTTGGGCACCAGCCCAAGGCCGGCCGCAAATCAATATTTCGGACGATGTTTGGAAGGCTTCGTTTTAAGCCATTGACTCGGATTTATCGTTGCTGTTTTAGTGCCCCAGGCCAAGCTAAGTCGATCTTTATATGTCATCTTAAGTTGTCGCATTCTGACTTGCAGGACGCTAATCTTCCGTAGTCTGTGCGTATCACTAGCCTCTTACGTAGACCAATATGAATAAACCATCTTTCTCCACCCTGTTCAGCTCTTTAGGGTGTGCAAGGGGATCGATTATCTTTTGTTTTCCTTGCGAATACCTAAACAGCGTGTTCATCCTCTCGTCGCCAGACTCGTCAACTGTGACTTAGGTAGTTCTTGCAACTAATGAACCATGTCGCCCGAAACTGAGCTAAAGGTTAAAAAAAAAAATTTAAAAATTTTTTAAAAATTATAACTTTGTGCTGTGGTATGTAGTGCGATTTATATTGCACGTGTTCCTCACGAACTCACTAATTTCCAATCAGTTCCAGATCTACGCAGACCCTGCGCAAATTCTGAGTTTCCAAACAGGATGATTCCTTATTGATTCCTTTCTGGTCCCTGACTGGTCCCTTACTAGTTCTTCACTGGTTCCTTGCTAGTTCCTTGCTGGTCCTTCGTTCCTAAAAACAAGTTGGTAGGCTGACCGGCGCCATGGTGCACACGGTTTACATACTAACAAATACTTAAATAAACCTATAAGCAGGCTTATAAACGGGTAGAAAAGCTAGTGGATATATAAACTGGCGCATAATTTACAGGCTACCTACTTAACTATCTAAGTACTTACCTACCATGCACCAACCTTCTTATCCACTATCAGCCTGCCTACCCACGACCAGCCTATTTATTACTGGTTTACTACCTATCCACCCTCTACTAGTAGCCATATTGCAACTCATAAACTATATCTTAGCCCAAGTAGCTTTGTATTACCCAAGGAACTAAGAATTGGTGAGGAATCTGCAAGGACCCCGCTAAGAACTAGAGATGGGCTTGAGTAAGGTGAATATATAAAATTTAACGCAATCCCTTATATATATTTGTTGGTAAATACTTTTATCTATTTCTAGACGCCATAATACACCAATACTGTGTCGATTGAGATATATGACAGTTGCAGCCGGGTTTAAGTGCTGTGCGCACGTATGCGCAGCCTGCCAGGTATAACAATGTTGTCCTCACCCTCCGCCTCGAGCGCCTGGATTCGAGGCTAGTCCTAACCATAAATTATATATACTACTCTATGGAACATAGATTCTAAGCTGTACGTCAAGAGGGTTGGATGGTGAATTAAGGGAGCTACGAGCGACGCGCTACGCATATACGGTCAAGTCGTGCGGTGACATTGTCATCTATCAGTCTGCGCCCGACTGCACGGACGGATTTAACTCATTTTCGCGAGATTAAGCGCAGAGGCCGAGCGGCGGAAGGCCACAGCGAGATGGCAAAAATACCAGGAAGAGGTAGAAAGTGATAGGAAGGGACGGGAAGAGGATCTAAAGGAGTTCCAGAGAAGGAGGTCGGAGGACCAACAACGAAGAAGTCGACCCTACTTTCGGAAAGGAAGCCAACGAGAAGGATACCAACCCCAATCGAGGGGATCTCACCAAGCTGGCGCTTGCAAATGCGTCCACAACAACTACTGGGATAAGATAACACCGCCTCCAGAAATTTGCGCAAAATATCACAAGAGGTTCAGATACCTTTTTCAGTGTCCGGAATGCCAAATGATGGCGTGCACTTGTTGCCTTGACCAATTCAATGGCAGAAAATAGAATTGATTTTGAGAGCCTGGGGCGAACTTTATAGAATATGGGCAGGAGGTAGCTATTATGGTGCTATGGATGTTGGGAGAAATATTGGGAGGGGAGGTTTATCCGCGCCCCATTGCAATACAAATTATATATGTGTACAGCCACTACTGTGGCGCTTTTTCTCCTCTTCTGAATACTCTATGTCTAAATAATAAGTAGCACGAGTTCCGAACAAGGATTATCAATGGTAACTGTGGATCATTTCCGCTTAACTGTGGTGACATTTAACAGGTGGCTGATATCATGATCCATATCGGCTAGTTGTCTCCACCGCCAATCTCGAATTGGCTTGGAATGTTAATATCCTATATACAAAAGAAATTCGTGACATGGTATGACGTATATTTACGTATACCAGAAAACATAACCTGCTCTTTCCATCGGAATACGAACTAATAGTAATATGACGAGATGAACTGGATAATATCCGTAAAAAAACCAGCGTGAACGGGGTATCTCCAAGTTGAACTTCGATAAAATGAATAATGTTGGAAAGGCTGCCAGCGCCCATTGATTGCCATTGATCCACGAGAGACTTGCACATGAAGCTATAGCTGTAAACAGCCCCAGCAAATTTCCCGATCTAAAGTATATCCAAGCCCCAACACCCAACCCCACAGCTGGCCACCAGAATTCAACAAGCCCACCCCCGAGTACGAATACGACGAGAGCAGTCAAGATTGCAGGAACACGAACTTTGCTAACACGAGATTGCTCAATGAGCCCGGTAACAGTTGTGATGACCAAAAGCGTGAATAATATGTTCAGGGGATACCAGCCGTCGAGCAACCCGCCCAGCTTTGTAGATGGAACCGATGATATGATGCCAAATAAGGCCAGCCTACGCGCCGTGCGCAGGTAAGTACCGCCGTCTACGTTGGAACTCGGACGGGCAAGGTTATATGCGAAGACTAAAACAAATAAAGGCATAGCCATCCGGCCAGCCTCAAATGCCAAAGGCAACGTCTCAGCAAAAAGGTATTTATTGATATGGTCGGCGGTCATGATTGCCACAGCAATCCATTTCGTCAATTCTAGGGATCCATTCGGTATTCTGAAAGGCTCGGAGCGCACTTGCACTTGAGGCGAGGATGCTAGAGTATCTAACTTTTCCACCGGTCGTAAGCGTTCTGGCGATAGATGTCGTGATGTTTGGATGGAGCTAAGGCGGCGAAAAATGGTTCCTGAAGGGCCCATAGCCAGCTTCAGTCGGTTTAATTCGATATTGGGCGAGCACTCGGTGCTCGTGATCGTGCTAGATGAAGACATAGGGAGATTCGAAAATTGGCAAACGATCGGATTCGAGGAATGCAGGAGCAATGTCGGCCCAGTCTTGTGATGGAATCTGCGAATATAAGATATATGTATAATACATACAAGATTTTGCGTATTGAATCAATAAATATAGAATCCTCGCTACTTGATAGAGAACGGGGCTGACATGCTTGATTCCTGGGCTAACGTTATCAATATATAGTCCTCCTATACACTCACAGTATCCGTGCATTGTGCCACAAGCACCCACGTATGAGATGATAGACTTGGCGAAAAAAATAAAGCCCTCACAACGTCGGCCTGTTTACAGTAAGCCTGTAAACAATTAGTAGGGTCGAGCGATCTGGCGTTCTCCAAGCCAATCATATCGAAGGAAAGCATACCCGATTCGAACATCTCAACTGTCGAAGGGTAGTAAACATGAGACATATATTCCCGAATACACCGTCAGTGCGGTTGTGCGACTAGTAGCTATTCTACTGAGAATATTAATGGGACATGGAGTAGCCCTGTCCTATTGATCTTGGCTAACTGGATTGAAAAACCGTTCTGATTGTTGATATCGTTAGTCTGCAACAGTGTACGTATACTGAGGGAATTCATTTTTACCGGATAAGCTCTCTTTTCGATCCTGGATGAGAAGCTTGACGCTGCTAATTTGAGGGTGACAAAAAAAGGGTGAGAAGTTTGGAAGCAAAGGCCTATTCCGAATCATAATTCCTCGCTGGGGAATATTCTCCTAACCTAGCCTGGCTGAATCCCTGCGCATTGACAGGGTCTTATGGTGGTTTCAGTTAGCTGCCCTGGTCTGTGAGCCTTCGCCCCCGCCAATCGGTCCAGGCTACGGCTCGTCCCATTACCAGGACTCCCCAATTCCTTTCCTTTTCAAACGTTCTGGAAGGCCGCAATCCCGGTCCACAAAATCTCGGCAGTCGGTAAGTCCCGGTTTTTTTTATTCCGCCGGAAAAAAATTTAGATATCTACCAGCTTCCCGGGCCGGGAAGACATAGAATCTCGAGGTATGGGTCGGTTAAATGCATTGTATTTCGCTCGTTTCCATTTTACAGAGAGCCTGGAGGTGGGAACTCTCAATATAGCCCGTGCGCTTTTTTTCCTTTCTCAGAGTTGGCGTCGGTCTCGAAGCGTCCGGCCCGAGCGCTGGCGATCCTAACTCATTTAAGACCAATGCAGTTTCCTGACCTGCGTTGTGTAATGGATGTCTTTCTATCACCACAAATTACAAGCTAGAATCGACACTAGCGCACTTTGGATCCATAGACTCATACAATATTTAGAAATCCGGACAAATGTAAACAGATATACATTTGCTGTGATAGTTCTTTGCATCTACACGGCTGTGTTGAAATACATAAATATTTAAATATTCAAGCATATACTTACATACCAAAACCATGATCGGCTCAAAAGCTTTTGTAGACGTGGACAACATATATGTAACACATGGCGCCACTTTGTCGACGCTTGTGAGGGGCTACAAAAAAAAAAAAATAATAATTTTCTTCGCTTAGGTATCAGAGCCTCGGAAGCTAGAAAAGCTTAAAGGATCTCCCATTTGCCCGGCATTCGTCTTGTGTCTAGACTACACCATTTGATAACTTATGGGTTAGTGACTTCGGAATAGGTGGTTTCGAAGTCGTACACAGAAACACCCCCGTAGGATCCCGCAGTTTGCATCGTCTGTCCTGTTGATTTAGACTTCCAAATAGCAGTGAATGGAACCGTAAATCGACTTCGGCGGGCAGATGCGTAGATTTTATAAACTTTGAATGGGCCGGTTGTGATTTGGATTGCATCAGACCATGACTTGGTGGTCCGGGTGGCAGTGCCCCACGCAATGGTGGTAGATATTTCCGTCGACACGGTAACCTTGCTCTCAGCCACCAACGGGATACCGACAGAAGCTTCAACAGAAACTCCAAGTTTTGTTCCTAGTTCGCTGTTGAAAGTTCTTTCTTCCTCGATGCTCTCACTGAATGTGACAGTCGATATTTGAGTATCTTCTGTTTCGTTTCGCGCTGTCTTCGTGGCAATGGAGACCGGCTGCACTTCAAGAATCTTATGTTCATCGATGTCGTACTTGATACTTTGAAGTTCCATGTCTTCGTAGGCGAACGAAAACCATTGGTCGTCGAAGAAAGCTCCAGCGGGGATGCTGCCAACTGGAGGGTCTGAAGAGTTCGCCCGAGAGAACAAAACCGCGTTGGTCGCTGGGCATACCAGACGGAAAGTTCCGACTCGGCTACCAGTTCCAGCTTCAAAGCTGAAAAACTGGTCGTCGAACGAAGAGTTGAAGTCGAAAGTTCCAGCTTTACCGCGGTTTAAGTAGACCGCTTCGTTGGTATATGCGCTCTTAAGACGGTAGAATGAAGCTTTATCCCCAGTCCCCGGAATGACGTAAAACCATTGGTCGTCATACAGCTCCGCCATAGGGACCTGCTTCAGAACTCCATCATATCGGGGATTGCTGAATAGTGCGGCTCGAGACAAGACGCCGACGAGGCGAACTCGAATGGTTGCAGGTGGGATGAAAAACTTTGTCTTGGTTGTCTGTTTACATGTTAGTCGTGGCAACATCTAAATGTTGTGATGGCATCAACTTACCTCTTCCATTGAGAAACCTGCGTAAAGATATTTATCTATAAATAATCTAAAATTATGATATATATAAAGGCTTGCTGGATTAATTTGAGTATCTTGGAATGATATTCGAAGGCAATGGTGATTGTAGACTGAGGTAGAAACCAACTCCGCGTTTGATGGAGGGTTTATATAGACATTTCCCGAGCCCTTCCCATCGTCGATGCTATGCTTGCATAATCAATTCGAAGTGGGGGGCCAAGCACCAAAGGCGGCATATCAAGCTGAGGATGGAAGGCTGAAAGTTGCACCTGCATGATATTTACTACAGGGTGCGCATCCGTGCGATGCATGCTCGCTAACTAGAAGGATTGACTTCCCAATGCCTAGAAAAGCTAGACCACGGCCCTATCTTGAAACCTTCTTATTAATATTAGTTTTCACGACCTCAAAATTAATTGACTCGTCATTACTATTCATTATCGGCGCAACCGAAACCTGGTGATAATAGTTTCCTGCTGAAAACTACTGTGAAATTCGAAATTTTATACAATATCAGCGGACTTGTGACAGTGCCTATACACCCGGAATGCATTTCACCGATACTGATTGGGCAGCCTGAAAGTGCGGGGGTATAACAGACGGCTCTAGGTCGATCGGAATCGCAACTGAACTTGGAATGTCGAAGCGAGAACTTGCAGATAATGGTTGGCTTTCCCGTAGGGCTGAGAAACATCATGTTTCGTTAAAGGGTGGGAAGGAGCTAAATTTCGAAATCGATTCGAAGCTTCCCCACTTCTTATTGCGCCATTCTAAAGACGGTAGATTTGTCGCTGATCATAATCATGAAGAAGGGGAGTGTTCGCATTCGGCGGCTACCAAGGACGTAGCCCATGCATGGTATGGATGGGAAATTCCGGGTCCAATTTTGCGAACGGGCATTCGTCGCGCCGACGCCGACGCGAATCAGGATTCCGCCCTAAGACTGGTCGAAGTCCAATCCGAAACTTTTGGTGCCAGATTTGTGTTGAAGGCCTAAAATACAACAGTCGCTCCCACAGATTGGCCTGTTTCCCCGTACCGTAGATCTATCGCTGCAGGCGGATAAACACTATGAAATGTAAAAGAAGGCCTTTACGATAGCAGTCGCACCGTGTATATCAATTCTTGGAACGTCCTTGATTATGCCTCGAATTCAAGCCACGGGACTAGGTTTAACTCTCCGCTGAGTACGAGGCGGATTTAATTATGTAAGGTGATATTGCATTGATCTACTCTGCCTATCAATCAGTATACGATCGATCACAATGATGATAAAATATAACTAATCTCCGCCGACTTTGTATTGTATTCTTTGTATATGGGGCTTTGACTTATGAGGAACTATAGGCATGCGAATAAACTTCGAATACCACAATGTCATTCATTCGCAAACAATACCGCATTCCCTTTTGCTCCGGCAAGACCACACTCCATAGATCCAAAAGTCCGAGCTGAACCAAATAGGCTTTTCTCCATTCGAGGCTCTACCCGGTGAGATGCACGGTAAAACCGCAGAACTCCCCTTTGCAGCAGGTATCAGCACCACAGAATTATCCTCAACCCGAACGCTATAGGCTGCGGAAGCCACTGCGTGGCACCTACCTACTCTGAAAGAACATTCGCGCTCACGCGGTTCAGGCTATTCGATTGACCCTGGAGGTCTACCATGAGCAGTTTCCGTTCGACCATACCACTGAAGAGCCTTCGCGAAATCCTATGGCAGTCCCTCACCCATGCCATCAGGGTCGGACACAGGAGGTGTAAAGAGTATCGACACCATTTGAGTCGTTTTGGCGGGTACAATTGTTGGCACCGCGGGGCCGGCGTCAAAGCTCGTCAGAAAGTCGCGGCAGAGTTGATTCGCATACGGTATAGGATTTGTCGTCGGAAGGACTCGGAAGCAATATACGAACGCTCACCCGAGGATGGCGCGGGAAGCTCTTATCAAGTTGCCGCATGGTCATAGGGAAAAGCAGATGCGTACGGGAGCGCCGGTATCAGCAGCATTCTCCTCCGGCCTTGCAAGGATGGATGTGGGATTAGTATTGGAGGGTTTGCGTACTTATAGCTCAGCTTGGTAGGTGCGTTACCGGATCGTATGTTAGCAGAATAATCCAGGCAGGGGGCCACACGCTCGCCTTCGACGAATATTCGACACTGGTCTAGGATCAAGGCGGGTGCCGAACCCGCCAAAACGAAAAGAGCTATCCCGCAACGCATGTACCCTCATCAATTCCGTAGCGTGAATAAACAAAATAGGGAAACAAGTAAGTATGAATACATAATCTTCAGAGCAGCTATTCATCCAAAGCCCTGACCGCTTTGTAAAATGGCTTCCACTCCTTTCCGGATCCCAGAACCTCAACAACCTCTCCTCCAGTCACCCACCTCGCTCCAAACCGTTCACTGTGTCTATTCAAAATATGCAAAGCAAGCTCGGGCATATTATTGAGCGTTTCCAGCTTCCTAGGGCCATTGCCAAAAAACAAGTAACTTTCTTCTCCCATTCTGCCATCGAGATTTTCTTCCTTGCAGAATGAACAATGGTAAGGTTTATACTTATCCTTAGAATACTGTAAACCCGCCCTCTTGATAGGATAATCGCCCATCCAAGTATCTATCAATTTAGACCGTGGATTCGTACGAAATACCCCTATCAGATGCTTTTTACATATTTCCATACGATACCCCTGCCTCCCACCTTCAACATTTTCCCAACCATTTCCCCCGGCATGTTCATCATCGGCTATTAGAAGAATATGTCGAATACCCCATATGCCCAGATTATCTAAAGCCCTTATATGACCCCTATTCCTGATTAACCTCGTATGCGGGAGGCTTGTTGCGCAGGCATCCAAATACTCCTTCAAGTCTTCTCTACCCTCTAAAGGCCGGTACCTGGTAAACGTATCATCGGTGCCATAGATATTTAATATCATTGCGCTGATAGGGCGTGAGGTGATAATTGGTCTTTTATGAAAAAGATGAGGGAGGGCCGAAAGGAGAATGAACCAGAGGTAATTGTTTGGAATGGTTAGTTTATCTCGGAGGGCGCGGCATGTGGAGGCTAGGAGTTTGATGTCGCGGGGGAGCGGCAGGAGGAGGCAGATT
Organism: Arthrobotrys flagrans; assembly: GCF_004000055.1. NCBI lineage: Eukaryota > Fungi > Ascomycota > Orbiliomycetes > Orbiliales > Orbiliaceae > Arthrobotrys > Arthrobotrys flagrans. The sequence continues at coordinate 5,926,342 of NW_027137547.1, forward strand.
TGGGTGAGGAGTTCGGGTGGAAGGGTCAGGAGGGGTGATATCTTGAGCCGATCCGGTCCACGATATGGGGTCCGCTCGGTCGGAAGTGCACTTGTTGCGTTTCGAGGTAGCAATACGGATATCTAGTGACTGTTTGGTTACGAGACTGCAGTGATAGGATCCAATTCTGTAGGCTTGGGTGATCGTAGAAGAAATGATATCATTCATCAGTACATTAAAAGTCCAGCCTGCCGTAGAGTCTGCTGACATGAGAAAAACATATAATATAATATGGCATCATCCAAAATCCAGAAGAGGAAAAGGAAGAAATAACTTCGTAAACATGCCCAAGAACCCTTAGTAAATCTCTTAAATTCCCATCGTACTTAAATAGGAACAGTATAACCATAACACGGTCCGATACCCCTGGCCTGATTCCCCGGCGCCCAAACCTCCTGCCCCGAAACGCCTTCCCCATCAATCCTCCCCTTAGGACACTGCTCCGAAACCCCCTGCGCAACCGCATTATAAGAATAAATAATCTGACACTGCCAATCGTTCGCCGATCTCTGATAAGTATAATACTGCCCACAATCCGGAGTTCTATAACAAAGTTCGCAGCATTGGCTAAACGTCGGTTCGTTAAGTCCTCCGTTGGGAATATTGGTTGTGGCGAACGGATAGGACCACGATCGGAGCGGTTGGATTGCGGTGAAGAGCTTCGGACGGCTGAGGATGGCGGTGCATTGTGGTCTAAAGGCTGAGGAGATCGTGGAGGTGAAGGTGGGGGTTGCGGTTGTGATTGTGGTGATAGTGGTGGAGATGTGGGTTGAGATGCTGGTGGTTGGGATGTAGGATGTTAGGTGGACGGTGGAGGTTGAGGAGACCTTTGAACAGGTGTTAGTACTCTGAATCGGACGGGTGGTTTAAGGTGAGATGACTTACGGTTAGGGTGGCATGGACGGTGTTTGTGATCGTCTTGGTGACTTGGGTGTTGATGGTGTTCGGGTTGTAGGTCGTCTCGGTGACTGTGACCGAAGGAGATGGAACGTCCAGACACTCGCAGGCGCTGGATATCGCCGGTGGTGCGAATCCTTTAACAAACACCGGGGTTTCAGCAGCACGCTTTACAACCGCGGGTTCATCACGCTTAGCGACTCCAGCTGTGTACCAGACGGTGGTAGTGGTTGTCACGCTTGCTGGCGTTACCGTGAACGTAGAGGTGCTGACTGATGTTGTAACGGACGTTGCGACAGTCGTTGGAATCGTGGCTACGGTGGTGGATATCGTGGCCCAAAGTGTTCTGTTATTTTCGTCAGTATCTTCGCTACGTTTCAGGCAGGAGAAAAGATCTTACTGAGTAGAGACGGTCTGAGTGGTTGCTTCGTATTGGTCGACTGTTGAAGTGACGGTGGTATATGTTTGAAGAGTCTCCGTGGCGGGGATGGTAACAGTTGGGATGGCGAGGTATTCGCTGCAGAATGCCGTCGCCGAGTTGACATCGAGAAGAGAAGCGAGGCGGGATATGCCGCCGGAACCACAGTATTCTGGTGGTGCCCGCTTTTGCAAGGGAACAGCAATGGTCAAGGCCGCTAATTGAGCCATGCCCAAGACAACAGTCGATACACCGACCATTTTGTAAAACAAAAATATACAATCAATGATACAAAATACAATAAACAAAAGTCAGAAATTCCTCGATATGAAGCTGGCGGGGAGCGAAGGGGCAAAATCAAAATACTAGTCAGCATGATCCACCGGGTTATATATCTTGAACGGTATGCCAAGTCATGATACTGCCCGGCCGTCATGTCAGGCTCGCCAAGCTAACATTATTCGCATCGAAGAACTCAAATATTGCGACTGAGCACAAACTCGGGGTCCAGCGAACCCTTTCTCCACAGTTAAATAACTAGGCTGCATCATGCATCACATAAATGTCTAGCCCTGCGCGGCCACCAACTAGTATTCCAACACGTCGGATTGTTGTATTTGAACGATGCGGCTGAGCGACAGGGGATCCTGCCTATAATCCATCTAACCGAACCCAGATCTGGTTAGCTTCCAAGTTTTCCCACCAAATTCGGTTCCGACAGCACTCGCGAACATGGGGATTCCATGCTTCGTTCGAACTTTTGTTCCCTGGAAAGCGATCTAATCGGTCCATCGAGCCTTATCACCAACAGAAATAGAAGCAGATGGACCCACCGACCGACATTTTGTGGAGGCTGTCGCACACACCTTTATTCGCAAACACTCGGGGTTCGCTTAAAACTCACCTCTGAACAAGTCGATCCCCAAGGTTTTGAAGAAAAGGGTTGTATCGTGGCGCCCCTATCGGAACTGTTATTGACCAAACCCGCGAGGGAATTTTCTGGCCGCCGGAATTGCATGTATGACAACGTACGTGGACCGCTGTTGGGCTGCGGGCTGCGGCCTGAATTGCAAAGGAAGTTTTTTTTGATCAGATCTTCTAACCGAGCTGAACTCCTCTCCTGATCAAAAATTAGATATGTCATTTCGCATTTTCTGCATCCGCACGGACGGAACAGCGCGGCGTGTAGGTTAATTACAATATAAAATCCCGTGAAGCGCCTCAAATTCCCTGCCTTGTGCAGGGCTGATTTGTTGGTGATTGTGCTCAGGGCCTGGGCATCACCATCGATAATCCTTCGAAACCTTTACGGGCTAACGAAAGCCTTGGTCAAGGTCAGCCGCGGGAGGGGGTATATATCAATGTGGATATCTGCGGTTTTATTGACTTTTGGATTCTTCGCTCTACGCCGTTGGGAAGGTTCTTATAAACAGCGGTTCCAAAATCACTTCGTATACTCATACACTATATAATATATAATATTCGTATACTCATACGCTATATAATATAGAATAAATAATACTTCAATCATGTCATTGAAATCCCTTCTCGTCCTCGCGGCTTTGGCCGTCTCCTCCCAAGCCCGTCTGCCCGACGGCATAATCCACAACGGCCCTCTCACGAAGCGCGCCGGCGGCACGGGCTGTAACGCCGATAACGCCCTCCGCAACCTCCGCGACAGTCGATACAGCAGTTCCGCCAGCATCTTCTGCTCCGTATGGCTCCAATCCACGCTCACGGACACCCTCTCCGTCACAGCGACATCATCTGCAACATCCACTGAGACTCCGGAACCGGTTACCGTGACAATTTCGGCAACGGATACGATCACGAATACGGAAACGGTATATACGACCGAGTATCCGACCGCGGTGAATACTTTTGCGAAGAGGGGAGAGATTGGGTATCCTACGTGGTTGGCGGCGACGTATCCGGCTACCAGAGTCAGTAGTGCTTGTTCATGCTTTATTGCTTCGCCGTCGCCGCCGGTTGTTACGACTTTCACTACGACCGTTGCGACGGTGACGAACACCGCTACCGTAAGTCCAATCGTTCTCAAATTCCCCATTGAACATAAAAAAAGCTAACGAGGGAGATACAGACAACCCTTGACGCCCTGACCAACACCGAAACCTCCTTCATCACAGTCACCGCATCGGCCACAAAGGTGATTACCGAAACCGGTCCAGAAATCCCATGCGGTGCTACCGGGTGTAGCAATGGCTCTGGCTTTCTCGATGCTACCGCAGCCACGCAGATAGGCCAATGCCAAGCCTTCTGCTTAAGCCACGCGAGTTGCAAGTCGTTCCAGTTCTCGGCTACCTTCGGTCATTGTAATATCTTTGAGGTTGAGGTTAAGGATGCTTATGCAACGGGCTTTTCGACGAATCCTGTTTGTTCGTTGTTTAAGTTTTATGATATTAGGTGTGTTGTTTAGAAGGTGATGGATGATAAAGAGGGGCGGGCTTTGTCTCTTTTGCTTATATCTTTTGACCGGATTGGTCCTCTGTATCTACTCTATTCGGATATTTTGGAGAGACATTGGTTTCAATTGGGTGGAGCTGTCGAATATATGACGCCCACATTATGTAATTTAAATGAAGGGCTACACGAGCATGGTTACCTTTTATTCGAAAGCCGGGTTTGTGGATGATATTATATACGGCAGTTTCTAGCCTTTGGCCGTTTCTCAGGATCGAACTCCAAGCCAGCCAGTCTTTTATCGCTTTCTAGCTGGTACATGGCATGTGAGAGGCGAATGGCCGGGAAGTTGCATTTTCAAACCAAGACATGCGCATGCGTAGACACCAAACGGTTCCCAACATTCGGTCCAGCCTCGGAGTACCATTTTGCCCATTTCGGAAGTAGACCCCTGTGATAACTCCCTCCGGATTCCTGATTCGAAAAATACTGTCCAGAGGGTACCGTTTTTGTGTTGTCCCAGCTTAAAATGCAACAGACAGCTGAAGGATCACGAGGCTGGTCAGGATGATGCATCGCATCGATGACTACAGGAATAGAAAGAATCGCTCTTTTCGGTCGCCATGCGCTGGAGATGTTTTTGATAAACACCAATGGGTAAATTTAACACCACCATCTATCTCAGCGCCTTGTTCTCACCTTCCTCCGACGTTCTTTTTGATCGAATCCATTACGACAAGAATTAAATACTCAAATAGCCAATACATGGTATCAAGTCATATGTCACGAAATCTACAATACGGACCGGGGTCAGCGTCCCAATACACGCCATCTTTCGCTCACAGATACAAAAACCACTTAGACTACTCCTCACCGCAAACCCAGTATCCATCACCATCTCCATCTCCATCACGGTCAATACCAATGTCCACCACACCCCCCCTCCTCCGCCTCCCCTACGAACTCCACGAAAAAATCGCCCTCTCCCTGACAACCGCAGCCGACACCCTTTCCCTGACGAACACCTGCACCCTCCTCCGCCAGACCCTAAAATCTAGTAACAAACTCTGGTACCGTCTCCTCCACCTCTCCGGCAGTGTTGAGCATGAATACGACGCATACATCCCCGGAAGGGATTATTTTAAAAGAGTGGTGAGGATCAGACAGGGGAGGAGGTTGAGGTGTCAGAGTTGCCTGGGGAGGGAAGGGGTTAGGACCGTGGATTGTCATATTGGCGGTGGTGGGGATTGTCATCCGAGGAATTTTGATTTTGGGGGAGGAGGGAGGGAGGGGGAGAAGACGGTGGCGTTTTTCGGGGTTTGGTGCGGGGAGTGTCTGGGGGAGAGGTTTTATGGTTCGTATCCTTGTCAGTAGTAATTTGGGAGGTAAGGCTGATGATTACGGTGATGGTAGATATCGCATCCTTCGAATCCATGCAAGATATATTCTGGGAAGGGATCGTTAACCCCCCACTCCTTCGTCTTCCAAAATGGCTGGTTTGTAAAACCCTATCGGAGCAATACACCAATAGATACGCCCCACCTTCAAAATCCACCAACCCCTTCTCGACAAACCAAAACCCCATCCTGTCGATCCCAAAATCCGATGCAATAGCTCTTACCGATGCAACGACAGACGATGAAGCCACCGACGAAGTCCTGAAACGCATCTCACGAAGAAACGAAAAGCTGGCGGAATTAACAAAAAGAACAAAACTTCAGGAAAGGAAATATGTATTGGACTGTATGGTTGAAGCGTACGAAGACTTTTATGGAGATTTACATCGTGAGACTCCGGTTCATGTTTTCGAGATGTGGTGGGAAAGGGAGGTTTTTGGGATTGAGAGGGATGCCGAGGGGAAGGAGGTGGTGGTCGGGAGGAATTTGAGGGATCCGGTTAGCCAGATACTTTTGAGGAGTTATAAGAGGAGGTCGGGGGGTTGGAGATTAGTAGGTGGGCGGATATGTTGCATGGTGTTGGACCGGCGTTCAGGACTTTGATGAAAGAGGTAATTACCATTATAACAAAGTTTTCGGAATGGAAGAACTGATTTTTGATAACGCGATAGAATACGAGGCCTGGCGCTGAGACATGCTCGTTTAGTTGGTCGTTACGGTTTTAGGTTCGCGAGATGGCCCACGGGGAGCGGTCATTTGATGAGGATTTTAGTTCTGATGAGGAATCCCAAGGTATATCAGAAAGACAATGGGAGAGGCAAGGTGGGTTTGTTTTGAGTATTATATTCTGGAGTAATAAGGCTATTTTATCGCGGATATCATAGAGGTTTACTGGAGCTTACGTCTACATTTACTTGGCCGGAACCAACTTGCGGATTCATTACATATCTTGGCTATCGGGCTATATTCCTTTAATGCTAATTAAATAGTGGAATTTCGGATACCAGGGCTCACCGGATTCCCATGATCAATTTAGAAAAGAACGCCGTCTGATATTATATATTCTGGGGTTGTCTTTGGATCCATCTGTTGGATTGTGTAGCTCGGTCGAAGTGGGTTTAGCTTGCCGAGGTGGCCGAGCCGAGACTGGGCCCGAACTGTCATCCGTTGGATATATCACCAAGAAGACAAGAAAGTGCCAAATAGCTAATAACTACTTACCTCACTCAATAACCCCATTACTTAACCTCTTAGGTAAGTAGTACGTAGAGAGAAATCAAAATCTTGGCACACCCCCAAATGTGTTGATCCCGTGCTCACGGGAGGCGAAATTCAAAGACAAAAAAGAAGAGTCACCTAGCGCTCGTATATAAAGCTCCGTCCTGGTACTATCTTCACTATCGTCATTACGCATAACCATCATCATGACCCCCTCACATTTCCAAAAGTCCAAACCCTCGTTGACAACCCTCCCCCAAGAAATCCTCCTCCAAATCGCAAAACAAGTGTGCATCCTCGACATCTTCATCCTCCGCCGTGTCTGTCGGTCCCTATATTCTCGACTTTCCGGGGCGGATAACCAACCCCTCTATTTCTACTTTTTAAATAAACCTAAAAAAAAGAGGAGACTTCCGTATTTCAATAAATCCATCGATTACTTTGGGATCATCAAAAGTATTTTATCCGGAAAAGCCGAGGGATGTGGAATTTGTTTAAGGGATGTTAAGGACGGTGGGTTCGTGGCTCATAAGGGACGGGTGTTTTTTAAAAGGGTTTGCGGGGGGTGCGCCAGATCTCATTTCACAGGTATTGATATTATATTCCCTTTGATAAATATATTCTAGTTGTAGAACAGCGGCTAATATTCATGTGACATAGAATTATACCGCTTAGAATCTACCCATCCAACTCTCAACATCCATCCGAACCAACGGATAACATGGTCTTCCTCAAACGGCGACCATCCCTTCGACACCCCGTCTTCAGCCAATACTAGATGGATAACTTTTCCGCGAGAATGTATTCTAAACACCGATCTAAAATCCATCATTCCCTCCTCCCCTTCTTCAAGGAACAGCGTAGGCAAAGAAGCCTACCACGCCCGCTACAACAAACAAATCCACTTCGCCCTCCAAAAGAAAGAAGCGGCGGATATTGTGGTCAGCATACTCACCGAAGAGTATGAACGAAACTATGGACGGCTGCATTGGCTCAAACCCCCCCACGACTTCGAAGAGTATATTTACAACTCTCTATTATGGAATCTGCGACCCTGGCTCTCCCCCCATCACACCTCGGAGGGGAAAGGCCTACCAAAGCTCAAATTCGCCGATCGGGTCGAAGAACTACAAGAACTATACACCGAAAGTGAAGCCCTACTCGACGAACTCCGGATCAAAGGGTTGAGAAACGCATGCAAAGCGGTACTAAAACAGGAATTGAAAATTCCGAGGAAAGGAAAGGATGTTAGGAAACCCGGCAGGGTTGCGCCGTTGATAAGGTATTGGATTTCGGAGTGGTTGGGAAAGAGGGGGTGGAAGGGGGTGCCGGGTGATGGCAAGGATTTGAGAAATTGTCCGAGGGGGTGTCCGTTTTGCGAGGATGTCAAGGTCGGTTGTACGATGGCGTTGACGGTACATGTTTGGTGGAGGCATGGGGGAAAGTTGGACGAGGAGTGGCGGTGGATTCCCGTTGAGCCATCCGTCTGATAGATGAGAGATAGCGATGGGGGATCGCCGTTCTATGTATATATTGTATATACCAAATTGACTTGATCGATATCGGAAACATAGAGCTCACGGTGCGAAAGTTGGGAATCAAGCCTCCTCTTGTATTAGATCAAAGATACGGCTACTCTACTTCCTTTCGAAACTAAAATACTTCATACTTCCGATACCCCTCAACCACCCCCAAACCCCACAAAATCTGCAAAATAAATCCAAATACAATCACAACCAAAACCAAAACCCAATAAAAGAGGTACTCTAAAATCCAAAAACAAATCTCAAAAACGTCCCAATGAAACCCCTCAACCCCCCCAAACAATCAATCAACTTTTCAAAAAATCAAAGTACGAACCGAAGCACCTTCGGCGCCCTCTCCCTCCTCCACCCATCTTCGTAAGAGAAAACGCAAACAATGCAAAAAGTGATAAACCCACAAACACCGGAGGTGATGAAAAACTCATTGTTGAGTATTCACCCACTACCGCTTGTGGTTCGGTAGCTGTGGTACTGCTTCCCGCTTCCGTTATGATAGAAGAATGGGTTGATGCGGAGGCTTCAACGGGTTTGAAGAGAAGGGATATTAAAAAGGAGATTGTTATGTGTTTTAGCTCCGGGAAGAAGAAGAGGATAGCAAGGGAGGTTAGGAAGGGGAGGAGGTACTCCCGGTGTAACAAACCGAGGAAGGGTATTTTGATGCTGTTTGATACTCCCACGGGGCTAAATCTTCGAAAGGGGATACTCAACACCCTAAAAGTCCGCACGACTAAATCCATTCCACTCCTTTCTACTAGATTGATAGAGTAGTCAGTCTAGGGATTCGGAGTGTTAGGAGGAGTAGCGGTTGAATTTGGATTAGGACGCGGTTGGGTCGGCGGTAGTTCTTGTTCAAGTTCTGGGGCTTGGACTGATTTTGATCGAGATTCATGTTCTGGTTCGGGTAGCTCTTGAGATCCTTGAGGTTCAGGGATTGATTCTGGAGGCGGGGGTGGGTATGGATACGGAGGGGTTGGTGGTGGAGATGGGTATGGGTTTGGTCTTGGTGGCATGCTCTTGAATCTTGTAGATTAATATTCAAGATGATAAGGGGCGAGAGGAAAGGAGATGGAGTTATATACATTGAGATGGCATGAGTTTGGGGATTTGAGGTATTCCCGTGTTCGAGTCCGGGGATATCCGTTAGCCTCGAATCCGGGCGGATATCAGTGTAGATACTATACGTGATAGAGTGGATGTGACGATTTGCAACCGTGGAGGCTCGCGAGGTTGGCGTTATGAGAATTGAGCTTGAGGAGGTTGAAATTTATGTAAAGAAATCGTTTCATAAGGATTAGATCTTAAGATTACTCAAGCTAGGAGGTATGGCATATTCATTATTAAGATCGGGCCCACCAAGCCATCTCAAGGGTATCCGGTACCCCCCAACAAATCACATATTAATTAACCCTGGATTTCCCTGGGACCACATCATTTATATATCATCAGGGGGTATATTGCAAGTATGGATGAGATCGATCGGTAAACACCAAGGATGATGTGCTGCAGTCCTAATTATCTAAAAATCGCCCGCATTGACACCCTCCAAACCCGGACGCAAGATAATCCAAGTACAAGAAGGTAAACGCCATAACCCCCACAATCGTAACGCCGATAATGCAATATAATACAATTCTCATATCAATTCACACCACGATTCACTCTCACTCCCATCCTGAATAAGCAACCCCTTAACCCCCACATTACCCTCTTCCTTCTCATCACCATCCACGACCTCAGCATTATCCCCAAACAAAAACCGAATATCCTCCACGTACTCTTCATCGAACCCCTTTCCCTCCACCCTTTCCGTAAACGATATCGCTCCTTTCCTTCCCTTCTTAACCACCTTCTTTTCCACCTTTTCCACCGCCACTTTTTTAACAGACTCTAGATCTGGTACTTCCGGCCACTCCTCCATTAATTTCTCGGGGTGTTCGGAAATAATATGACATACCATTAGCACCGGTGAATACCTCTCCTTAACTTCATCACCATCCTCTGATGCTAACACACAAAACCCACATCTTTTTTTGGGTTTATCTTCAACGCAGTATGTGACTTTTCCACTTTCTGTTTCTACATTCCGTCCCATCTCCTCCATTCTGGTTAACCAATATCGTTTGGCGATATATGCCAAAAACCGGGTTGTCGGTACTGCCACCTTAAAGTCCTTCGATTGTGTCGTGTTGGGTATTCCAAAGAACATCGATAGGAAGCGTTTGCAGGCTTCTAAGCGCTCTTCCTCCCTTTTTTCCTCGTCCTCGGTTTCTTTGGACGTTAAATACGTCTTTGCGATGCCGAATACCGCATCAATGATCTCATTGCGAACGCTGCTTCCTTCCGTCATTTTGAATTTTTTGATTTCTAGGCAGCCTTTGATTCCTCTTCCTAATTCCTTCGCATCGAATAAGACGTGCAGGTGTTGGTAGTATTGACGGTAGAACCCTATTACCGTTTTTAAAATGTAGGGTTTTGCTTCTCGAATATCCGGCTCTGCGTGTTGGTGGATGTTAAAAGGACTGTAACCGCCGTTGGGGCATTGCTCCTTTATCGCCTCTGCAATCGCGGCTCTCGACACGAAGAATCCGGGCTTTGGGTCGCCGCAGGGGTGCGACAAGATTGTTGCGTGTAAAGTCGCGGGTATGGTGGGCAGCGGGGTTTGGAGGTTAACTATCGCGATTGCTATCCACCACCGATTGATAATTAGTATTGAAATGGGAACGTTGGGGGAAAGAGGGGGGCGTACACTCATAAACCTCCTTCGCACAGTCCCAACACCACGTCCCGCCGTACACCCCCGCCACAAAAATATCAACCCACTGCCACGCCTTTTCATCATTCTTACCCCCGGCAACTCCGGTACAGCCGAAGGTGTATCCGTCATCAACCAATAAACACCGCTGACATGCCTTCTTCCCGGAGCGGTTACACATTATATCCAAACACCGTTGGTAATAATCTTCACCTGCCGCGAAACGGGGGATATATGGACAACTCAAGTTCCAAGGAATGTTTGTAAGCCTGCGAAATAGGATTTTGTACCATAACAGACGGTTTGTGGGACCCAAGGAAGAGTAGAGGCGGCGGCAGGTCCAGGAGAGGTGGATTATTAGAGACGGGAGGGGGAGGTATGTTGCTATTAGGGTGTGGAGCTCGGAGGGGAGACGTTCGATTGGGGCGATTTTGAGATCTTCTTTCGATGGTGGGAGGGAAGTCATCGTGGATATTTGATTGGTGGGGATGGTGATGGCTTCATCAACATCAACCTTACGAGGAAGAGAGAATGTGAATGTAAAGGGTCCGCTAGGAGATGCTATGGGCGACATGTCGATCGGAGGATGGGAGCGTAGGGTGATCGCCATGGTGATTGAATCGTAAGCTTGAAGGTTGAGAGGGCGGTTGATGTGCGGGTGCGGTGTTCGATGGAAGGGAGGGAAGACGCGAAGGAAGGATCCAAGATAATAAATATTAACATGCCGACCCGGATGCGACCCCGGTATCCACGAGGTGGGATGGCGGGGTGTGACTAAGCCGAGCAATTTGAGGCTAAGCCATTCTTGATCCAGGCCCACTCTATTCTCGGAATCCCTGTTCCTGTCGTTCGACTCACAGCTTCAGCCTTCTGACTCTCTGCTGACTCTGATGTGGGAAATTAAGAGAGCCTTGGGAAGCTGCCCCGCCTCGTGTGCCCCTGTGACTACGCGACGGTTATTTGGAATTACTGGGAGGGTTTTAAATGAAATTTCGTGACGGTCGCGATCGCGACGGGTACGGGAGTGCCAGGGAAAAGAATATACAACGTGGCCAACACATTTCGTTTGCTCGTGCTGAATCAACACATTTGTCTGTGTGACGGTGACGCCATAGGGTTATTTGACAACAGACAACACAAAAACAACGTGAGATGTCGACAGGATTGGGTATGCTAACGAGGCTGGCTAATGATAGCTTTGACAAAACGAAGTAGTTATATTTCTCACGATGAAATATTTTATTATGGATTCGGTATAGACTTGCCTACTTGATTTGATCTTACTTGATCGATATGCTAGAATGTTGAATCTGGGGGTCTATGCTACTCTATCAAACAGCATAATCTAACGTACATGATGCAAAGCAGACATGCCACTGCACATTCCTTCATTGCATTTCTCTTTCGATCTCGTTTATGACCTGATCGGCGAAACGGTCGGAGATTTTGCGTCGAAGCTGGTATTCGTGGTGCAAGACCGCTAAAAGCCCGAGTAGAGAAGAAAGGTCGGCGCTCTTTTCGTTCCAGGCTCGAAGTGAACCTTCATTGTTTAGCATCCCCTTCTGCATAACCATTTTGAAAGCGTATGGGAGGTGGATTGCTTGGGATTGGGTAGGGGTGTATGGGTCATCTGCCCAGGTCCTCCACTTCTCTGTGATTTCGTGTGCTAAGCCTTTAGCTAGAGGGGAGATGTTGATATCTTTTGGATTGTTGTCGTCGGCGATTTCGACACCTGGTTTATCAAGAGACCAACGCCGCTTTCCGAGTCCGAATTTAATGTCGAGAGGCAAATTGAACTTTGATTCGGATGGTTGGGTAGGAAGCTTTTCTTCTTGGCCAAAGGGGTTTGTGTGTTCAGACGTTTGAAGGACGGATCGGTCAGTATCCGTATCATCATCTTGTTGCTGGTCTGGCTTGCTTCGTCCTTTGTATATTTTACCCTTGGAACCAATCTTTAAATTGGCTAGGGCCTGTTCGAGTTCCTGATATTTTTGTGGTTCTACATCTGTTGCACCTCTCTATGGCACAACGCGTTCTGCAGAACCATAAAGTTGGAAACCTGTCGAGGGAGGTGTGATGAAAGATGGGCCGTCAATGTTGATTTGGTCGGTAGTACTAGGCAAAGGAAAAATCTAGGTGTAGGTGTATTAATACGCGATGGCGTATTCTTATTTCGAGGAAGACTGCCGATGTTTGAATTGAGAAATTGTTCGGACTTACTGCTATCCTTTGGTCCTGGAATCATAGAAACCGTAGCATCTCTCTCTCCAAATCGACTCTGGGGGTGCATCCCGATATCAGGAGTCTTCGGTGGCGGCTTTTGGTTCAGGTCGGCTTTCTTTTTCACCTCGGTTAAGAGATTGCCAAGTTCCGTTCTGGGAAGTAGAAGTGCTTGATCGAATTTTGGGTGCCAGTCCTCCTGTTGTCGACTTGGAGGACGGTCTTGTCCACTCGGAGGTCGTCCTTGTCTGGTTGGTGGACGACTGAATCCCGTGTGGGATCGGGAACCTTTGTCCTTGGTCGGAGAACGATGTTCGGTTGGTGGCATGGTGTCTCCGGGGCCTCCGTCGCCTTGAGCGTGCGGTGGCATGTAGGCCTCGCCACGAGGCCTTTCGTCCCTTTCCCCGACAATTGTGAGATGTTCGAAGGGGAGGAGAAAGTTGTTTCGGTGTTTCGGGGGATGGAGCTGTTGGTTGGATGTTAACTTTGTCTGGTGAGTGGATATTATGATGATGAGGAACTTACAACTTGAGATTCGCTAGCTAAAGTTGTAACTTCTAGCAGAGCCACCGGAACGGAGTGATTGATCTTGAAAGGTTTGAGCAAGGTGTATCTAACAGAAGGTTGTACACCACGAAGCGGGATTGCTAGGCCTAAAACTCTTCATGGAAGACCTAAACATCTCCACCCTCGAATGAGACTTCATCGAACTAACTAAATACGCGATTTTTAAATACATCCTCGGACCTGCAAATGAGAGGATCACTATTAATCCTCTGGGAACTCATGAAGGTAATCACACTATTTACAGGAGAACAACCGGGTCGTACGCACGAAAAATGAAATTAATGAGGTTAGTACTTCGATACGACATAGTTATTACGGAACATCGAAGGAAATGGAGGGTAGAGAATAAAAGCGTTGTTCTGTTAAAATCAACGAGGGGTTGGAAAACAGTATTGCGCAGTTGAAACAAGGCGAAGAGGAGGAGGAGGAGGAGGAGGGTGAGGAAGAGGAGGTTTTTGAACGGGATTTGATGGGATCGGGAAGGAGGTTCGGACTGTTTTTGAAGTGAGAACGCTTACTGGTGAGCCCGGAAAGGCTGAGGAGGGGATAAAGGAGAAGAAGGGGAAAGGGAAGTCGGTTGGTAGACGCATCGGGGGTGAGATTTTGAGGTTTATGAAGATTGGGAAGAAGTAGGGTGTTTTGAGTGATTGTTTGGATACAAGAGAGGGACCAGTGTTGTATAAGATCCGACAAAATTATCGGAGAGGAGGAATTAAAATCAGAAGTACGAACGTTTCGCATGAGTATCCACAAGCTTGGAGACTACGTTATTATCTGGTGGAGGCTGGTATATTTGGGTGGAGGTTACCGTATCAAACGCAAATAAAACTGCGACCATTTCACGCTACGTACCCCCCCCCCCCCCTTGCAAAAGACAAGACGATGTTGCTCGGATCATCTCGCGGTCAATCAAAATATCGATATAACGAAATGTCGAAAGCCTAACGTGATAATCAAGTTGCCAAAAGGTCTTGGCACAAGTTGAGAAGTCTAGCTCCGAGGTACATACCTCGAGAAATTTAAATGCCGAGTATGGGATTTTCTGAAGACCTCTGGCCCTGTCGGCTATTAAATCTCGAATTCGGAACAAAGGTAGCGTAGCATCCTAAATCGCTCGAAATATATAGAATGCTACCGTAGAATGGTCAATTGAAGATTCCGGTATTTTCCCGTGGTTATATCAAGTCTGTTGACGCAAGTCTTTTAGCTTCTACTCCAACTAGCGATGCCCAGCTTTTACTAAATTTCATGCAGATCAAACTGCAAGACTCAAGTGCCGACATGGATCTGGGATTATCGGCCCCTGGCCCATAAAGACTCATTCACAAGCCGGTATTTGCCTAAGCGACTCTTGGGAGCGCAGGAAGGATTCATCCCGCGAACGTGACCTGGCTCCTAGCGCGACAGCCTTGGTATAAATATCAATCGGATCCTGTTTCTCGTATCTTTGGGAGTTAGTTAGTTGGCTATTACGGTTTTTCTTCTTATTCGCGAAGACATCTTAGTTTCCCAAGTTCACCGGCGACGAGGAGCCATTGGAGACACCGAGCCGAACAACCGAGCCGAAGGGTTTATTCTTGGCGGCCGAATCGGGGCTGTTGCATTTTTGTTCATCAACGCGAAAACCCGAGACGAGATATCGAATATCAACTTCCCGAGCTTCAATTCATCTTTTGCAAAAGCTAGAGGGGAGAATAAATCCCGTTCGAGAACTTGGCTGAAAAGGGAAAAAATGGACACCATAACCACAATCCTGTCCACCCTCCCCACAATAGTCTACTATACCCTCCTCCTCCTCCTCTCCCTCTCCCTCTTCATCCTAGCCTCCCTCTTCGTCTTCATCCACACCCCCGGCGACTTCATCCACCCCTACTACGAAACCGAAGGCTCGGGCTTCGGAAACGATCACAGCCTAAACCGTGGCTATCGACCTGGAAGGACTTTTTTGCCACCAGTGAGGCGAGGTAGACCAAAGTTTTTTAGAGTATCACCCAGAGGCAGAGGGTTGTTCAGACGCGCGCGTTAGAACTCGGAACTCGATCTTGGAGCTGGGAAGAGGGTTAGGTGGGATGGGGAGGGGTTTGGGTGATTATTTGGTGGGAGGGCGTATGTATTGCTGGTGGATTGGGTGTGGGGATGTGATAGGGGGAGTTTTGGAGGGGAATCGTGATGGTAGAGTGGTGGTTTTGTTATTTGATTTTCATTAACTAGCGTATGGGAGAATCTGGGCGCATGGCGTTTTCTTACATCGGTTTTTTTTCACCACGGGCTTTGGGATTGTGGATTATGTCATGCATGGCGATTTCCCATTCCTTTTTGTATCTTAATTCTATTCATGGCGAAATAGATTATGAAGTATATTCGCGAGAAATTGTTATCAAATGGTGTGGATTTATAGCGCGGTGACGAGAAGGATCTCGAGGTTTCAATTCAAAACGGGGAGTAGTCTTACACGGATCCCCACCGGTCCTTCTATCAGAAAGACTGTTCTTTCTGTCCTTTCTACCGCCTCGATTCTCAACAATCATCCATCCGGCCATTAGCTTTCCATCTCATCTCGATCAGCCACCGGAATCCCAACTATCCACTGCAATCGCTCCGGAATCACCAAATCTAACCTCCAACTTCCAAGGTAAACCTCATCCCCGCCATCCTTCTTACCAATCACTAACCCCTCCAGATCCCCATCCTTTCTCGGCAGCAGGAAAAGAAGAAGAAAATGGGCTACTGATCTGGAACACCTCTGTCACCGTCAACGTCAAAGAACTCCCCTACCTGAATTACGAGGCCGACCACCTTGTCGACCCCCTCTACTTCTTTGCCTGGATCCTTCGTATCATTGCGCTTTTTCTGCTCTATCAGGTCTTGCTTATTGTCACTATGGCGTTGGTTATTATTACTGTGGATTTCGCGAAGGAGGTTTTGGAGGTTAAGGGGTATGTACCACTACTAATTCTACTAAACTGTTGGACTATTGGGGTTAACGGTGTGTTTGGGTAAGTATATCGATCCTGCGCCAAGCGCGTGGTTTGGAGCGCCGTCGACTTGGAGGGTTAGGAGGGGGATGGGCCATTGTTGGGGAGGGTTATGGGTGAGGAGGATTGTTGGCATGATTTGATACACGCAAAAAGGTATAATACTGTAAGGTCCATTCTTTCACATGGCATACAATATATAAGATATCTAAAGAGCTCCTCGAATCGTGAAGGGTGGCGTGGATGACGGTTTGGGGGTTTGCATGGGTAACGGGCGTGATTTCTAGATATTATGGAGGTCAGATACTGCGTCGATTGGCGAGATAAATAACCTGGTATAGCGTCGTCGGGCTAGTGGGGTATGCGGTCATATTTGATTTGACATTCGATTGTATTCCTCCGTCGAGAAATATCTGCCGCTCTATTATACTATTTGTACGCTGAATGCTGGACGTGAAAGGGAATCCCCTGATGATCGATATAATCTAGAACTCCATTGAGTTTACCAATCTGACGAAGGTAAAGTTCTGATAACACGTCCATCTCGTACATTTACACAAACGTGTCGATATATACCACCGTAAAGAAACATTCGAAACATGGCGCCGTGTATCCTCTTTACACCCTAACCTCATAAAACCTCCTCAATCGGTATCTCAGATACGCCGGCAACGGCACCCCCACCCATCTCCCCTTCTCCCTTTCATCGTATGTCTTTCCTGCCATCTCGATAACCTCACCCATCTTCCTACCCGCAAATTTTGACCTTTTGACGCCGTCAAAACTCCAGTATAGGAACGATTGGATTTCTTCTTTGAAGTCAGCCGTATGTAAGCGAAGGAACGAGGGGTAGGATATTAGACGGTCGATATAGGCGAGGGTTATGGAGAGGGATTTGAGGTGCATTGTGTGTGGGGTGTCGGTGGGGAAGGTGGTGAGGTGGGGGAGGGATTCGAGGGGCGGTGTTGGGAGGACATTGTTGATGTGGGATTTGGAGGGGTATAGATCTCGATATTTAGATGTAGACTCGGTTTAAAAATTAATTTGACGCCTGGGAGGATTCTTGGACTGGATACTTTCTATTCCATCCAAGAAAGTCCTAGACGCAGATATTTCACGGAAGAATATCAAGGGAAATGCGTTTTATACCCTATTAGTAGAAATTGTTAGATATATCGTGCAAACGGTTGTCAATCAGATTGTGCGTATTCTGCTTCTTGGATTGGCTTGGCAGTTTCCCTGATTGATTTAAACCTAAAGGGAGAGAAATTTGGCCTTGTTCCTGGAGATGTAAATGGGAAGAGATGTCTATTTAGCCAATAGTGTTCCGTTGGAAAGATCTTGAAATTTTTGTAAGAAACTCTCAAAGTTCCCTAGGTTCTATAGGTAGAGACATGAATTCCTCTACTGATAAAAGTTGCACAAGAAGTTTCTCAATCTCTCGAGGCGGTTCGACGATGAACCCTTTTCTGATGATATCCTCGGATAGTACGAAGAAACCGGTTTGCACGCGAGCCATATGTTTTTTCTAGGTTCGGTGGCTATTGATCCAGTGCCTAGACCAATGACTCCAGTGTTTCTCACGGCTTGGAGCAAGCGGAGTCTGTCTGGATTGCCTTGATTTAGGCGGCAGGCGAGGTCTAGGATTCGATCGTGCGCTGTTTCAGCAATTTCGTTCCAAAGGATTTCGAACGAAGTTTGGATCTAGAACCTGTGGGAGGTCGATGTTGAAAGGCTTGTTTTGAAGTTTTCAAACCAAGGAGGAGGAGTGTCAACTCTAGTCACCCTCTAATACAGAAATTACCAAGGCGCTGCTCATTTGAAGCAAGATCTTGGGGTTGTATTGAGCTTCTCCTTGCCGCTGTCCTTCGAAGGGATGCTCTGAATCTGTAATATCTGACAGACATATCGAGCAGCTATCTTGGGTCTCTCGGTATGTATGATATTGACGCATTCTATATCAAACGATGTCTTCTAATATACCATGGTGGGCATGGGATTTATATTGAAGCCAAAGAGCTATACTATGGTAGGAGTTGAATCCAACAAAGGAAAGTGGTTTAGCTCTAGCTCTAATTTCACTGAAGCAACAACGACATCATCAAAACACCACCGCAGCACGTCCTCATCGCCGCTTTCACTTCCAGTTCCAATCTACGACTGCCCACTCCCCCTTCCATCGCACGTCCTGACAAGAATCTCCCTCGGAAACGGTACCCCCGTCTACTCTTTCTCTACTTCCCCTCCTCCTTTCTGTTCTCTCTCCTTCATCATGGACATGGACTTCCAGATTCCATACTATCCACTCGGAACCTATCATCACGATCCCTGCACCACTAGAAATTGTACATCCACTGTCACTGTCGTCGTCGTTCACCTGGTCATGCCTATTAAATTCTAAGTAAGTTGCTGTAGTTTCATCTTTATCCTCGGTTTGCTCTTGGATGTGATGATAAAACGATCCCTAGCTAACATCACACTCAGATAAATACATTGTCATCATAATATACATAGCCTGGTATGTCTTCCTCGTCTTCAACTGCTTCTGGGCCACCAAGTGGGCTAAGCGCCACACACCCCGCCTAACCACCAGAATCGGAAGGAAGGCCAAACGTATCACCAAAAAGACATATAAAGAAGTAAAGGAGTGGTCGAAGAAGAAGATCCAAAAGGATCTTTATATCAAACCAAATCAGTTTGACAAACCGGATAGTGGACCACCAACGATTCGGTTGAGATGGAGGAAAGCGGTCGATTTCTATCAGCAGCACCGTTTTTGCGGAATCAGGCGTCGGAGGGTGCTTCGCTAGAACAAGTTCGATTGGTTCGAGTAGATACCGGCCCGGGGTACGGCCGTGATATGGCAATTAATGAAGAGGGTGATCTCTTTCAAGATGCCATGGTTGATGTCCCGGCCGAGACGTCCCTCGCCAGTCTGCTGAGGGGGAGATATGGGGACAGTGACATTGATAGTGATTTAGAATTCTCAGATATTTTCACTGGTGAGATACATCTTTGGTTGGTTCTGACTACTGCTGTCGTCTGATCGTTCATCTTGGATGCTCTGAGTTTCGAAGATGTTCCTGAACCTACTTTTCCCGAATTTATTCTTCCTGAACCTACTGTTCCAAAATCGACTTTGTCTAACGCTACTTTTAACAATCCAAACGAGATCCCTATTGATCTTGAAGAAATTCCAGAAGATCCCCAATACACGAGCCAGCAGCGACTTCCAACAAACCATCCCGCAAATACGAAGATGAAGACTCTCTTGCTAAGCATCGACTTCCTCAAGAATACTTTTTCCATGCCGAACCTGGCGATGGCTCGTCCGCCTCCTCTCCACAGAGTAGCAGCTACGGCTCCGGCTCTGTATTCGATAATCTAGTTAAGAAACACAAGAAAGCATTGACCTCGGACAACGACTCTACAGACCAACTTGAGATTGAGGATCTCATCCCAGTCGGTCCTCCAGTTGGCCCGAAAGTCAAAGGAATCCTGGGTGGGCTGGACTCTTTCGATGTCTACAATTTCATGTGGCAGTTCATCACAGATCTTTCCCTCACTGTTCCAGAAAGAAGACCCGACATTGCTACTTCTCCTGTCCTTTCCGATCCTGAGATCGCTACCATTGTCTCCGAGATTTTGGAGCCGCTTCGTAGGTTATATTCACGAATTTTAAAGACAAAGTCGAAGGGGTGAAACGATATATTAAGTACACATGGATTATGTTGCTAACGTGAAACCAGCTATTTAGTAGAGCGTTCAACAAAGAGATACCTTCGGTCTACTAATTTTCCAGTATCTACGGCGGAAACCCTTTTTTATGGCCAAAGGACAAAGATCAATAACGACTGGCACCATCCGCTTCTTCTAGAGCACTCATATACCCCTCACTGAACCCGAAGTTATAAACACCCATTCACCTACCAACAAACCGAAAAAAATGATAAAAAGTGAGAGCCGCCCTATCAATCCTTCCTACAAGGTACCACGAAAAATGCGTCTCAACCTCTCCCAGCAGATTGCCGCCGCCAGACCAAGGGAGTTCTACTCGCACATCTCCCGTCCTCCCACTTCCACAAACCATGCCCTCAAAATCGAGGAAGATAATCTGACGGAGGGGCAGTCGAAACGGGAAGTTGAGGATACGAGTGCTTTGTGGAGGGTATTGGAGGAGGGGGTGCAGTGTTTATTTGACGTTGAGGGAGGGGTTGTGAAGACTTTGGAGGAGGTGGTTGAGATATAGGGAAAGGGAGAAGAGTGGAAGGAGAGGGAGAGGGGGGATGGTTGGTGATTGTGGGGAGAGGGGGAGGGGTACGGATTAGTACCCTTAGTCGCCAGCATACATTGGTCAAAATATATATGTACTGGGAATATTAATTGCTATTGAAGTATATTACAATAAGATCTGCTGTGGCTGAAATTAGACGAGCTGGTATGTACTTGAGCGTATAAACTCGTAGCTAGGTACATATATAGAGAGACAAGCTATGGTATGGTAGTTATCTACCGAACTTTTGATACAGGGCCAAATCTAGAAAGCAATATAAATCCCTAGAAATCTCGGGAAAGTTTGGTAAAGAATGTTTATTCGTTACGAATTTATGGACTCGAATGTTCGATGTATCTTGGAAGCGGTGGTTCTTACATATATGATGTACACGAACGAACTCTGGATCTTGAAACGAAATACCTGTTTCTTGGCAACTTCAATTTCGTCTCCTCGCGGTATCGATCAATGGTAGCGGACCTCTAGGATAATATATGCCAGCAACAGGATTATAATAGTCACAGACTCCCGCAGAAGTCTCAAGATATAACAGGCTCTCAAACTCTGGAAATCCCAATATCAGCCATATCGATACTCACACCCCTTCATCACCATTATACATCCCGTACCTCTATCCTACGATAAGAAAACCATGCCCACACCGCACACACCCACACCCACCCCCTCAGCATCCTCCTCTCCCCCACCCCCCCTCCCACCTAAAATCCCAACTCGAACGCGACCTGACCACCATCCGCAAACGCATCCGTCGCGCGAAATCTCACTCGATCCCGCCCACAACCATCATCTCCATCATCGATAAGATCAAGCAACTCGCTGATATCTACGCGAATACGGCGATGGCGTATGTTACCGCTGGTTCCACGGCTGAGGTTTACGCTATTAGCGCGGGAGCGTTGGAGAGGTTGATGAGGGTTGAGGCGGAGTTGAGGAGGGTTGATGGTGAAGAGGGGGGGAGTACGAGGGGAGGGAGAGGAGGAGGGAGGAGGTTTGGAGGGAGAGTAAGAATTACAAAAAACAGGAGGGGAGGGAAAGTAGAAAGAGGAGGGAGGAGAGTGAGCTTAAAAACACTCAGAAATATTCGGAACTTCATGGGGAAACCAGTAGCTCGGATAAAGGGAAAGGAAAACAGCCCTTCCGCCAACCATCTCCAAACCCCCAAAACCAAAATCAAAATCCGAATATAAAAAAACAACCAGACTGTGAAAACCCATACGCGGAAACAGTGGGAGGTAGATTTGAGCTAATGGGTGTTCCGGATCTGACGGGGAGGAGGAAGGAGAGGTATGATGTTTTCCAACATGGAAATAAGAGCTTAGGAAATTTGGAGGTTAAGAATGTGGCCGCGGCACGGAAGCCGGCGGTACCGATTCATCATAACCATGTTCCGGAGAAGGAGGTGGTGGTGAAGGATCCTTATGCAAGGGTTAGGGCTACACCGGCGAATGAGAGGTTGGTGAAGATGAAGAGGAAGTAAATTCTGGAGAGGGTAGGGGATTGCTTTTGAGGATGGCGATGGGATATCTACAAGTGCAACTTATCCATAGCTACTCTGATGTTAAGGTAGAAGATGAAAGCATCGAGTCACAACTTCAAACATAAATGG
Organism: Arthrobotrys flagrans; assembly: GCF_004000055.1. Lineage (NCBI taxonomy): Eukaryota > Fungi > Ascomycota > Orbiliomycetes > Orbiliales > Orbiliaceae > Arthrobotrys > Arthrobotrys flagrans. Next base: position 5,948,690 of record NW_027137547.1, read on the forward strand.
ACGATGTCTAAGTTTTTTATATGTATTAATAAAAGCTCATCCTTTTGGTCAAGATTAAAACGTAAACGAACTCTAGAATAAATTTTTTCTACGAATCATACAATTATGGAACAGGCACGTTAAATTTTCTAGAGGATTTTCATGGTCCTGAGAAAAGTCCCAGAAATACTCTTTCGTTAAGAAAGGATACTCTGTGGTTTGTACACAACCGAAGGTAATTCTAAGGTAAAAAGCGGATATAGCCGTTAAGAGGTATGGAAAAACTCAAAGGCATTGTAAAGAGAGGTTGGGGATAGTCTTTGAGGAGTGTGTAAAAACTCAAAGAGACAGTAGGAGGGTTGTGACTTTTGAGTAGTATGTAAAAACTCAAAGGCGTGTGTGATAGGGAATACTCGAGAGTCTGGTGGATGGAGTAGGGAGATGACTCGAGAGGGTACAGGATTAAAAAGTTTCGGGTTCTTCTTCGTTAAACAGAAGATTAGAAACAATCGTAAACAAGTAAGAGACAGGACGTAGAAGGGGAGATGTAAAAACGCAGTACACTTTAGTCCGGGGTTTCCGTTGAGCGCGAGTACCCGGCCATAGACGTGTACAGTTCAGCCCTATGATGGCGATGGCTGTGGCCGGTGCAGCAGTTGTCTTTGTCCTCATCTCAGCCGCTGCTGTAAATGATCGTCGGGTTCTTCATAACTGGACTTTTGATCGTCGGGTTGTTGAGGGACAGGGTCCGTCATGACCGGTTTGTAGATTGTGGGATTGTTCGTAAACGGACTTTTGATGTGGGAGTCCTTGATGACCGGCTCGTTGATGGTCTTGTTCTTCATGATCCGAGAATAGATATTTGGTTTGTTGACTGTGGTTTCATACGTAAACGGTTTCTCGATTACTGGCTTGGGTGTAATTGTTGTCGCCAAAGTTGGTGATGAGTGGCGGCAGGGGTTGGAAGTTAAAGTTTGGCGTGGATTGTCCCCTCGGAGCCAATTGTGGTGGTCGAGTCTCCGGAGTATCTCTGATTCGATCAAGGACATCCCAGGTGTGGTCGTCCAACTGATTGGCGAAATCGGTGGTTTCTCTGGCAGCAGGTTGACTGGCCATTCTCCTGTTGCGGTCGAGAGCGTGAAGGGTACTAGCATTGTCAACGATGCCGGTCGAAACCCCGTTTCTAGTAGCCATCGTGACCACACAAGGGGTTAGAGCGCGAGGCCGAGCAGCATCTCGTTGGCTCCTTGGGACATCCGAGTAGAGTGGCTGAACATGGCCAGTAGAAGCTGAATTCCCCCAGTCCCCAGGTTGATGGTTGGTGCCGTGGTAGCCCTCGGAACGTAGCGGTCGCTATTGTCACGATAACGGGGCTCGTCCCTGTATCGTGAACGCTCGTAGTCTTGGTTGGGCCTCTCGTGAACGTAGTGGGCACGATGCTCTGGGACCAGTTCGACTTATCAACGATGGCCACCGCTCAGTTCACCCTCGCCCATGATGATGGTCCTTTCTCGCCCAGTATCTGCAGAGAAAAAGATGCCTCGCTTGGTGATCCCGAAATAAGGATTCGTAAAATCCCCTTTCATAAGGGCGTTCCAAGGCTTGCGTCGGTTCTGGTCACCCATATTTGTGGTTCTGGTAACCAACGAAGAAACCTTTAGCACATAATAAATTTTTCAAAAGTGTGGGAGACAACTTAGAAAGACGAACTAAAAACGGAGGTCGAGAATTGCCCAGGAAGAGGGCAATCCGGAGAAATAAAATGTGTTGTCAGCCAAAATTCCAACAAACCGCACTGAAAGAAGATATAAATTTCGAAGGTTAGGACCTTGCTGGGCCAATTGAAAACTATCTTCGGGGGAGTTCTGAATGACCGAATGCCAGGCACCAAGTTAGGAAAACTGGAGGCTGGGGCATTTCATCATTGTTAGTAACGCAAGACTTTCAGCCCAAACGGGCGAGACGGCAAAAGAAATGGCAATAGATAGCAACATATAGCAGGTCATAGAAGGAAACTACATGACTGGGAAGAAGGAAGGCGAAGTATGGGGAAAAGGGATACATGGTGGAGAAGGTGGCGCAGGAGATGAAAAGGAAACAAAACATGAGAAAACATGCTAACTACACAAGCAAACATGATGGGAGACAATGAAGGGGTAATAGATGGCAGAAAGTGGTGATGTAGATCAGCGATGGAGATTGATGATGAAGAGGAAGGCAGATGATATGAGATGAGATGGAAGGGAAAGAGAGGAGAGAAGAAAGGAAAAGGAGCTTCTCGAGAATTTACAGATGGGTTTAACGACTGCTAAATGATTCTTACGCTTGTCAAGACGCGTCGTGCGGGTTTGATGAAGACGTGGCAGTGATGGATGAAAAACCCGTTGCGAGAAAAGCTTGCGAGGAAGGAAGTGTGTGTTGGTGGACGGAGCGAAGAGAAGAAGAGGCAGAAAGAAACGCCGAGAAGGACACACACTCTCTCTCTCGACACGGTTCATCGATGCTCGGCCATCTGTTAAACAGGGCGATGCCTTCTCCTCCATTCATTACGCAGCCTTAAACAGATTCCCTAATCGAAAGCCTTATCTACTGACGTCATTCCGAATTTTTTGTCTACTGGAGTATTCTAGTATCAAAGATTACAGTGTCTGGAGTCAATTGTAGTCTTGTATCCATGTTAATTGTAAATAAACACAGGCAAAGACAGTTAAAGCTCCCAGGCTATCAAGCTTTCTTTATAGAGTGCATGCATGCAGTTTATTGAAGGCAAGGGATGGATGGAAGAGAAAAGGGGGGTTCCTTGAGAAGAGGGAGTCATTACGGTATGACATCGTGGTAATAATAACTTAGGACTTCATTTACTTTCTATGACTATAATGATGGAAAGCAACGGCTAGTGTTAGAATAGCAGGAGTCGGAAAGCTTCTCTATCTAAAAGCCTTTGGACGCAATGCCAAAGAAAAGCTCTAATGAAAAAATGCCAATAATAACTACTTCCCCTCCTCTTCTTCAGTATCATCCACCTTCCTCTTCTTTGTTGGATATTCACTTCTGGATCTTTCGTGTGAGTAAATGGTCGAATGATCGCTTCCTGGGGTGTCCACGCGTGTGTAGTCATTCATACCGATTTCTGATTCTGGAACTTCGATATTACTATCGGTGACTTCGAAGGAAGTTCTTTTCTTCCGGGGTGTTTTGATACCGATTTCCTTCTCGTTTGTGTCGGGGGTTTGCTAGGTTCTTCAATTGGTAAAGCTGTACTGAAGTGTCCAAACTTTGGACTATTCAGCCACTTAGGGGTTCCAGGGTTTGTCGTGATTGTCGGCCATTTCGAGATCGGCTTCGACTTCAGTTTCACTAGGGTCTGACTCTCCAACTCCGGTCTCGTCAGGGTCTCCTTTTCGGCTTTCATCCCATTTAGATCCGCCTTCTCTGCCTCCATATCAACATCTCCATCTTCCTCGGTCTTAATAAACGTCAGAGTCTTAAAAGTAAGCATCTGGGAGCATTAGATCCTGTGAATCGACCGTTCGCTCTCCCTTGCATTTAAAATCTTCATATTGATATTCGTGGGAACTTTGGAAGAATCTCCCGCCGCCATAGTATCGTTGTTTTTCACAGCTTCCAACACCCTCATATTATGCGACTTCCCGATCATTTCGCAAGCCTGAATGATCCGTTTTGCGCAATCGAGTAACCACCCCTTCGGTGTCCCACCAAACATTCCGCCGGTCCAAGCAAACGCGACTTCGAAGTATACCAAAACTCTCCAGAGGTAGATTGGAATATCCTTTCGTACAAGGGCTTCGAGGGAAAGGAGGAGACGGGATCGACTGGTTGTAATATTATTATAAGCTGTTTCATCGTCAACAGCAGCTGATAACCATCCGATGATATTGACCGAGATGAATTCGTAGGTGTATACCCCAGGGGCAGGGAAGGTTTTGACGAAGTGCCGAAGTAGGTCTTTGAGTTCCATTGCATCCCTATAGTATTTTCGACGGACCCACGTAGACTTTAGGGATGGTAAGCCCCGTCAATTACAAATATCAACCAATTCATGAGGCCGTCTGTCCGTTTTAATTTTCGAGATTTGGTTACAACCAGTGCAATGCTACGGCGCTTTGGAATTCAGTTCGGATGTATATGATCATATGTGAGGACCCTCTAACCGATCAATAGCGAGACCAATATATGGTTATATGCCGTCGAAAACGAGCCACAATCATATTTGAGAGATTTTGAGTAAGATATGTCCGGATGCTGAACAGAGTGATGTTGTAGGTTGGAGAACGGATCTGCAAATTCCTCGGCACCAACAGCCCCGATGATATTTTTAAATTTTCTTATTGACTCATAGCCGTAATAAGTACTCCCGATTCTGCCTACTACTACTACTCGCCCTTAATCACATACTTTTTACTCCTTACATAAAGGTGGACAAGAAGAAAGGAAAGAACAGTCCCAAGCCAATTTCCTTCCCTCCTAACCTTCTACTTTAAACGGCACCCCAATAAGAAGCCCAATTCCACGTTTTTCTCTGGAACTGGAACTTTCAGTGCGAGATTCGATTCCACTGCCAACTTTCGACAGCTTACCCGTGGCCGATTAGCGACCAACCGAGGTCCTTCTATCTCCGCCTTCGAATATCTGACAGCCGTTTGCTGTAAGTGACTATCCTGATTCCAAAGCTCTCTGCTCCGAGCCGATAGGGTTTACCGTTATCATTGACACATTAGAATAGTTCATAAGATCCAACCTTCATCATGACGAGTCAAGAACGCGTTTGGGAACCTCTCACCGAGTGGCCAGGAGACCCCCATTTTATACTTGAAGAATTAGAAGCTATGCTCGATGATCCGAGCCTTTGCGATGGGCAAAAAGCGAACATAAGAGCTGTCATCATCGGCATGGAAACTGGCAACTATATTCAACCTGTATACCGAGACGGCAAAATCATCGATATCCCTGAGGAAGATGTATCTGAGATCGACTGGCAAGAGGTATTCGATTCTTTACTTTAATTTCAAGAATCACATCATTATTTTATCGCAAGCTAACCGAATTTTCTTCAGACCTGCCGCCTGCTGGCGAATAGTTGCGCGTATGTCCTATCTGATGCGAATATCGTAAGTAGAAATCTGTTTTTGTCTTGACTTTTCGTGCCCTGATTTGCCCTAGATCTGGCTGAAAGTTGCGGTGATGGCGGGCGGGCCGTCTATCTTCATCCAGGTATCGGATGATACGGGTTCTGATTATATCACACTGCGGCATTCAGATTTGATCACCCTGCAACTACCCCTATGCAGCCTCGCCCAGTTCATTTATTGACAGCCAACGGATGTATTCTTCTACCGTAGCTCCCTATCGTAGCCTGAATTTAGTGCCAGGGTGGCGTTCATCCCATCGGTGATTGGTTTCCCGAGCAGGTGGTGGTTCAAGGCGTTTTCCCGGGTAGTATCGGGTTACTTGCCTGCTGCCTTTTATGGTAACCGTTTTCGGTGTTAAGAAAACTCATGCCACCAAATCTCTGCCGGCCGTTTGATCGTACTGCTTCTCTCGAGTTCTCAACAGCCTATGTCAAAAGCTAACATTGTGATTGTTCTCAGTGCAATTGCCAACAGGATATACCAAACACAAACGAAAGCGGGAAAAAAAGAAAACGAAATTAGAATGCACTATGAGTGAGGACGGCTCAGAAGGTCCGGATGGGAGGGAAGGCATTTTCTTTTTTTTACAAAAACGAAATACCAACCGGTTCACAACATCGTCACCCAACGAACGGTTCTACATCCGATACTACTCCGCCGTTTTGGTTACGTTAGCAATAGCCCCACCTGGACATTACACGTTTGTTGCTCCGGGTGGAGCAAAGATTTAAAGTGGGGATGGTGTTTGCGGGCAAAACCATCGCGCCGTTTTCCCATATGTAAATTAGGCCTCAAGGTGGAATGGCCACCTTCCCAGTTACATCTTAGTCACCTACGAAATCAAGCCACACCTACAACCACATAACCGAACCGTACACCTATCCATTGCTAGGGCTCTCGGAGATCTGCAAAGAGAGTGCTCTCGAGCTCTCATGATCGAGGAAATCAAGCGTATTATTAAGGAGAGAAATTACGAAGGAATACGACGCGAAATGGCCACAGGAGAATAAAGATGGGAGGCAAGAGCTCGAAATTTGCCCCGTTTAAGCAATTCGGCTTTGAGCTCAGAAAAATATAATTATACACAGAATGTGAACTTTGTTACGGGGTGACTGCACTTACTTACCATACCTACTACTTACCCTCTATGTGCCTTATGTACACATTATAGATAGTCGTAGTTTAGATAGATGGGACTATCGTTAATATATCATACTTTATACTTGGCCCCATCGTAACATTTGACAACGTCAAAAACCAAACTATCTCAGAACACAATATAAACGAGGACACCTCGGAAGATTCGGGAGTGCTTTTCTTTACAACAAGGGCGGCATCCGAAAGTGTCTAAGTCGTTCACAATCCCGTTAGAGCGGCAATTATACTGGAGCTGGAGGGTTGATTTTGAGAAAAACACTTCATCCGTATAGGATCCTACTCGCCAACTATATCTTACTCTTCGTGTGTTAATTTTGTTTGCAACTTATTTGACGAGGGATGCGGATCCATTTAACTAAAGACTCTAAAGCGCTTGGTTAAGATATTCGGTATTTGACGAAGGACGCTAAATATTTGACGAAGGATGCGCCAGACGGGGGTGCGCTTGCGGACGCCGTTTTTCGCACGAGCGGTTGACGAATGCACCACCATCTCGTCAAATTGTTGGCCTATAGCCTGTGAGAACTCCTCGTACATGCCTCTAATGCACAATACAGCGGGAAGGTGACACCAAAGTTTTTTTTATGAAGACAGATACCCTTTTTGTTATTTTAATGATTAATGGCTTATTTTGTGAATTTTTTTGCTCAGAACAGAAGTTTCATCATGAGAACGCCATTGTAAGCAATTTGGCAGATCGCCAGATAGTCGCGTTGCACTATACCCAATCGATGCTCAATAGCTCAAACCCGGTTAGCTTTTTGGGAGCATGTCAGCATCCGCATGGGTTAATTGTCGATTTCCTTGTTGCGACGTCGATACAATATGGCCGGGACTCCACTTGGCGTGGTCTTTCAGATCGTACGAACTATTATATATCACTGGAGTGACCCCTGTGTTGACGGCCAGGGTCTAGTTCACAGGGTAACGGAGTGGGCTGGAATGCTTCAAGTCACATCGTCGTCCGAAAGATACTTGATACTTCATCCTTTTACCTCTCGCCAAGGTTAATGGCGTTTTCATGACTTGGTACTACGGAAGCCATTACTCTCCACTGATCACGACGGAAATCTCTAGTTTATCCATTATTTATGAGAACAAAGGCACATAGTTTTAACTTACCAGGCCCGGTACGAAACTCTATACATTCCCGTGTTTTATTAACAAACCAGAGAGCGGCCCGATGTGGATACACCACACAACTCGTAAATCGATCCACATCCCAAGTCTTGTTAAATGGTACTGATTGAGCTATGAAGCAAGCCAATACCTCGATTGCAGATAGATATCGGTATTAACGCGCCATCTCCGCTATTTATGCAGAGCGGAGCCGAGAACTACTTATTCGGAAAAGTGCATGAAACTATTGATAAACAAGTGACATATATGTTGCTGATGCATATTGTCGGTAGGACGGCAGATATATGAAGACCAAGAATTCACGAGAACGCTGCACCAGGGGCGATAAAATACAAAATTCCAGAAATTACCGCAGACTTAAGGCCGAACGCGGTGCCGATGAAACCCTGGTCACCTTTAATGTTCTAACAAGGCATTTACTGGCCGAAGGAACGTCTTAGGAGGTACCTGAGATCAACGTTTTTTATGAAGTTTCGTTGACCGACCTCCCAAGGCGCTCTCAGATCCTAGAGTTGAAGAGCCAGCCCAACAAATACGTATTGATGAGGATATTCTCGCCAAATAACTGCGATCCAGAATCGAGATATTCCCCTCTACCGACATGGAAACTTGCTATACTTCGAAGCCGCTTTGATGGTGTTGTGGACTAGATCACAGACATACTAGAAATTGAATAAGATACGTCTCGCAGCTCTTGAAATGCTCAAGCAACTCCTAATCAAAACCAGCTCTCATATACGGCGATTCCATTTGGATATTCTAATTTGTTAAAAGAAAGGCAGTATTCTGTAACCTTGTATTCTTCAGCTGATATTAAGATGAGATCATAACTACAGCTCATATATAGGTTTATGGGACGTTGCCAGCGATACTATGAGATAGTTATGGTTAATCTATCAATACATTCCGTTAGCAGCCAGTTTCATGGGTACACCGCTATGCTCGCGGCAAATATATGTGAGTCAGGAGCAGACAATCATATATAGAACGAAATGGGGTTCCGGCGCCAGGCCTATGAAGCGTTCATAAAATGCCTAAAATCCAAAAATCTGAAATTTTAAAAAGTTACAAGAGGATATATGGACTATATATACCCCGATGTCGAAGCGTATGAAAAAATTTGTATACTTTCTCGCCTTGGCAACAAGCCGAAATGTTTCACAGAGTCAACCGCTTCAACGGTGTCAGTTCACATTCTGCCGAAAGAAATGCAATGCAACAGGAATATAATTCTGTTGCTAAAACTCGAATCGGAAAGTCAGTGAAACATATATTTGTACAGCCATCTGTTTAAACAAGTAGCAAATTTCAGAAGTATAAGAGTGGAAAACGACATAATCCCGAAGGTCAGTAACGTAATCCACCCACCTGCGAGATGTACCCCAACGCGAGATGCTAACCGTGTTGGGATTGAGTGGTTCTCTTCGTCAACCCCTTATCCCCTCCGAAATTTCTATCTTCTTTCTGTAGATTCGTTCTTCTCTGTATTTACCATCGAAATTCATTAATTTTTGCTCAAAGCCTAAGAGTGGATTCTTTAAATTTATCGAAAATGTCACCGATTCGACGTCGTAACATCGATTCGGAGAAAGAAGAGAGAATTCGTCTAGCATTAAAAGCGTTAAAAGCGAAAAAGGTGTCATCTCTGAAGCATGCAGCAGAGAGTTATAGCGTGCCGGTATCGATACTGGGACACCGATTTGCCGACCGAACCGCCTGGGGGAACTGCCAGTTTCAGCATAAACAACTACTTACCTAGGCCGAAGAAACAGTTTTAGCGAAACATATGGAGGACTTATGGAAGTCCGGGTTCCCCTCCAACTATAACATCCTTTGAGCTATGGCAGGGAAAATGGCAGGCAGGCCAGTGGGCATAAATTGGTGTTATAAATTTCTGGCACGTTATTCTCAATTGACGACAGTCTGCAGTCGCTTATTGGAGTCGAAACGTGAAAAGGCGAATAATGTCGAATCGATGCTGCATTGGTTCTGTCTTTATAATAAAATCGTGAAAACTCATAAGATTTTGAACGAAAACATATGGAATATGGACGAAAAAGGGTTCATAATTGGGTTTGGAAAGCCTGAAACCATTATAGTGCCCACATCCTGCAGAAAGCAGCGATTCTGTGTTTATGACGCTACTCGAGAGAGTGTGACTATGATCGAGTGTGTATCAGCGACGGGAGAATATTGTCCTCTGCTCGTTATTTATTCAGGCAAAGTTTACATTCTCGATTAGTACCGCAATTATGAGAAGAGAGAAGGGTGGCTCTGGGGTACTAGTAATAAAGGCGTAACAAACGAATATCTTTCTTTAGCTTGGTTGGAAAATTGCTTTCAACCTACTACCGCTCGAATTGCTGAAGGCTTAAAACGACTGCTAATCCTCGACGGTCACGAATCCCACGTTACTGCAGACTTTATCGACTTCTGTCTCAAAAATAAAATTATACTCTTCTGTCTTCCGCCGTATTTTACGCACTATTTTCAACCTCTTGACGTCGGATTCTTCAGCTATTACGCCACCGCTTATAAGAGAGAGGTGAACGAATATTTACGTTTTGAGGATGTGGCGATTGGGAAACCTGAATTTAAGAAGCTTATTAGCATTGCGCGTACTAAAGCGTTTACGAAATGCTATATTATTGGCGGTTGAAAGGGAGCTGGACTCGTCCCCTTCGACGCTTTACGAGTTTTAGAGAAACTGCCTGAATTTCAAAAGGGGGACCATATCGAATCGCTGCGTGAAATCATCCCAGAGCATGAATTACAGCTGCTGCAAGAGTCTGGTGTCCAGCCGTTTCTAACGCCCCAATGCTTACGCACGCTGCAGACTTATATTGATGCAGTGGATGCATTAACTGCGCTGCATCTTAGTTCTCTGCTATAACAGTAATATAACAAAATTATTAAAGTTGCAGCCGAATCCTTCCTTAGGCGTAAGGTTCTCGAAGTAACTAATAAAAAGTTAACTGAGGTATTGAGAACGAAACGGAATAAAAAGGAGGGAGGTAAAATTTATTTATTAAAAGCGAGGGTGTTAGCGGATGCTGAAATTGAGGTAGCTGTTGAGGCAGTTGAAAAGCGGGTAGCTGCTCGATCTCTGGGGATATCTTTACGAATCCGTAGCGCCGATAACAGGCAGCTTAATTATGCCCAGTAGTTTTGGACCTGGACCCTGAAGGATCAGTAGTACCCGGGGGGGGGGGTTATGGGGGTGCCGGGACGAATTGCGTTGTGTTGTTGCATGTTTTTACTTTTTTCGACGAAAACCGTCGATTTCATAAATAATTTATTAATTTTTTTTAATAATAATGTAAAATTAGTTAATTAAAATAGTTTTCACCACCATTTTCACGTTTTCGAGGTCCCGGAGGCATTAAATTTTGAATTTTCGGTAAAAAATAGCATCTCGCGTTGGGGTACATCTCGCAGGTGGGTGGATTACGTTACACGAGATAGATAGAAATTAAAACTTGCTTCATAAACCATAGACAAACTTAAACGGGGGCCATTAACATTGGCATAGACATAATAACGAATCGGGCAAGTGAGTACACTTGACTTCTGTGTGTAGCCGAGCTTCCCCCAAATTCTTTCAGTCACATGTGTATATTGAAGTAATATCTCTATAGACCGTTATTCCGACTCTTTCAATACGTATGGATCCCATATGGATCGATCAAAACGCCAACCGATTCTCTGCAATTAGGTGACTAGTTTCGATCCTAAAAATCAATTTTGTGCCAGACATCCCGCATCCATCCTGGGGGTGTAGGTCAGCCCTCAGCCGTCCACAACTTTGAATTGCGACGTACTGCAGCGCACTAACATTTTGCCGGATATATTTGCCTCCAGTCCAGGATTGAGTTGAGTTGTTGTATGCCTAAAAGATATGCAAGTACTGGCACATTTCGGTGCCCGTATACCGCGGTTTATTTAACAGCACTGGTCGTTAAAAATACATTCCTTGTATGCGAGAATGTGGTGTATACATGTATCCAGATGGAAGAATCCGGAAGCGGGGTCGCGATTTGACCCCGGATATATGTTGCCTGTTGTTGGAAACTTCCGTCTCCAAATTTACACTTCAAGTTGTAAAACTGGTACAGCACTCTTGAGATGTAAAAGTCCTGGCCTTAATATAAATATAAAATTGAAATTCTGTAATTGAATTATTTCATATTTGATCGATCTGCAAATTTTAAATTTTGTTGAAGAAGTCAAGAAAAATGGGGAAAGGGAAGAAGAGGCCACAAATTTCTTCACCACAATCAAGCTGTCCGTGTGCCGAGACTACCTCCCCACAAGATCCTCCTAGTCTCGGTGCCAGGAAACCCCCAGATTCCCCTATTGATCGCAAAGTTAAAAAAAAGCGAAAAAGGCGCAGCTCTGGTGTATCATCCGATGTGGTCTCGTACCCAGCGCCCGATGTTTGCCCCCCACAGGTTAGCCCAAAACTGTGGAGGAGGTTCTATGAGCCTCTTGTCCTCCTGGTTGCGTACGGGAAGTCACAAGGACCGCATTTTAAGTCCATCGATCGCGAATATCGTTGGTCGGATGACAACGAAGACATAAGAAGACGATTTTTGGATCAGTTGGCCTATGTATGCGATTATGAAAGAGGTGGGGATACCGTAACCGCGATTGCGATAGAAGATGGCCCTCAATTGAAATATTGGATAGCCGGAAATACAAATAAAGGACCAAAATTCGAACCACATATCTCCAAGATCTTAAATAACCTTGAAAAGGTCTTTGGTGCATCCGACGAGGACATTTCGGCGCTACGAAGTCAAATTTCCGACCGTGTGATTGACTTTTGTTCCGCCAGATTAAAGTCCTATAGATCGCAGTTACATTCTATGGCCCAGGCGTGCCTCAAAGAGCTTCGGATGGAAGACACAGAAGGTTGGGTCCCTTTTCCTACAAATTTAAAGTCTACAGTTTGAATTTTAACAAGAATTATAGATGCACAAGCACTCAAAATCTGGTTAACTTCGCTTTGCGACCAAGATCTAGACTTGAAAGCATTAAGCCGGTTATGCTACGACGCTAGATCTTCTAAAGAGTTAGTCTCAGTCACACGTCGCGCGGAAGAAACAAAGCGAAGACAGAATTGCCCAAGCGGCGGTAAATATGGTCAAATCCGACATCTGATCGGGCGGCTAGGCTCCCATATCAAGGCTGCCGGTGTTTTAGTCGAAGCCGGACGCCATCATCCTCAACTCTTTCTTGAGTATTCAGTAGAGGTTGCAGCCTGTCATTCGAAGTTTGAACCACCGGATTATTGCAATAAGTCATCGATAAATGGCATCATTAACCGGATGGTGAATGATCCCTCCCGCTGCAAATATTATCAGAACGAAATCCATGCTCGCGACCTAAAGTTCAACCAAAAACTTCAATCAAATATTGAAAAAACGTACAAAGACCCTACATTCAAGCTAAAGGTCCACGCCGAGATCATCCTTCATGATCTTTTTTATCGAAACAATCTTCAATATCTAAAAGGGTTACGCTATATCGGTGTCAGCAAACCTTCATGTTTCCTATGCTATCGGTATCTCCAAGCTCACACTGGCATGGCGGTGCAAACTTCTGGCTGTAGCAACAACCTTTATTTAGGATGGCAGCCTCCTTACATTCAGGATGCATCACCTTCGTCACTGAAAGACCAGGAAGGCATCCTGAATAAAATGAACCAGGAAATCCGGAAATTCGTACTAGATAAAATTGTTCCGGGCTATAGGGGGCTCAAACCCCATCCTGATTCTACAACGGGGATCGAAACACCGTTGAGCGTACGGAAAGCAACACCTATATCTCACTCGCAAAGTGTACCTGTGCAGGCGGTACCCTCAGAAAGCTTTCAAAATATCGATTTCTTACCACCAAAACCTCTCGGTTTTGATTCAATCGATGCAGCCGACGAACTTTCGGGTCATTTTGGTGGTGGTGTTCCTTTGGAATCTTCAGACCAGTATTTTTACAATTCTGACGATGGTGGCGTATCTCTTTTCGCATAATATAATCCGAACTAGCATCTGTGTTATGAATTCTACTTCGCGCCCCTTTTTCTTTATATGTTGCGCCATCTTGTCGTTTTTATTTTATTTATCTAGCCATAGCTACGTGTTATTAAGCAATCATATCGCGGTACTATGACGGTGAAAGTGTCATGGAATGAACGTTGAAATGGTTTGTTACATAAATGCCTCGGTGGTGAGTCTGCTTTAAACAAAATACCATAAAGAAGAATTTTAAGCCGGGTGACCATCGCACAGAGCGGAGCTATATTGATACAAGCGACCAGATCCTTTACCGCAAACTGTTAGAAGAATGTGGAAGCCGTCGCTGTTAACCCGCTTCTTGAACGTCATCGACCCACAGCGCCATACCAACAAAGCCCTAATACCGCACCGATGACAATAGCTAGCGCCGGGGGGATCTTAAACCATGCACTTTCCGCGTAGGTAACAACGGCGACAACGACCCACCAAGGCTCCCGTGCAAGACTTTGTCCTTGGTTCGCTTCCGCTGTCAAATAGCCTATTTCCCACAATCTATAAACAGCGGTAAAAACCAATCCGACCGCCGTAGCATTAATTCCGCGAAGGATATCAATCACCACCTTTTTCTTGCGAAGAATTCGCCAAAAACTCTGTATTGCAACAGCTAAAGTTATCCCGGGAAAGAATATCCCGACGAAACCTAAGAATGCACCAAAGATTGTGGGGAATTGAGACTTCTGCAATGCAAGGGATCCCAGATACACCGCAAAGTTAAAATTTGGGCCAGGGAAGGCTTGGATGATTGCGAGGCCGATAAGGAAGTCACGGCTTGTTACCCAGCCTGGATCCACCACGTAGGAGCGGAGGAGTGGAATTACCACAGGTCCACCACCGAAGATGATGGTTCCGGCAAGATACATATTTGCGAAGAGATCGAGTGCGAGTAAGCGTACCCGAAGAGTCCCCCGGACGACAAGAATCGCAATGAAAGACGCTTGAACAAAGTTAATGACCTATGACGTTCGAAGGAGGCACAGAAGTCGGCGGAATTACATACCGAAAAAGAGGACTATAATAGCTACGCCCACCTTTCCTTTGATTAAATGTAGCTTGCCAGTCTCAGCGGGAGCTACGCTTGGGTGTGCCCTCGGGGTACTGTCAGATTGGTTCCTATCAACATCAAGATCCCGAGCATCCTCCGAGCGAGTCCCGACGTTCCTCCTCTGGACACCTTCGTGACTATTCGATCTCTCCTCCAAGGGAATATCCTGCGCCGTCGTTGCGGTTTCCAAAGCTGCATCCGTATCCGGTTCGCGCGTCTTACGACGCATCTTCGCTTTTAATTTCCCAACTTTTTGACTCGCCCAGCCATCCCATACGGCTGTGGCGAACCCACCAAGAACCATCAGGAGAGGAAAATACCACAATGCATTATAACAGAGCCCGGCACAAGCGCCCGCAATCACCAAAATACGCGTGAGCTTGTCTATAATCGCCTTTTCGGCGAGCTGGACAGCTGCCAAAGCGATAATCCCCACTGTAGACGCGTTTAGACCTGACAGAAGCGGGTACACCGGACTAGGGAGCACCTCGCTGATGTTCTGAACCCCAATTGACAGAACATACATGCCAATTGCCCCTGGAAGACTGTATGTTGTCAGAAATTCGCTCGTTCGTGCCGTCGGCTTTAGAACGGGGCCAGGTTGCATTTACCTCCATATCAAAAACACAAATATTGCTGGAATGAAACCAGCATGTAGTAAAACCAAACAAAAAATCATCTTCGTGCTACCAGGCCCGGGCAATGCCTGGCATATAGCGAACAATTCTTGATACTGATATGGGAATATATTAGCCACAGCTCCTGTAGATTATGTACGGTGCGTGCGAACTCTTACCGTCTGTTCATCCACCCATTTCTGCTTGCCACCACGACCCTCGACGAACCTTTGGTGGAGAATCTGAAAATGCACCGGCGGACCACCAAATGATGTGAAGCCAAGATCCCATGTTCGAAGGAAGACGTCGACCAACCGGTTCGGCAGCGACTTGTTATTGGCTTGGAAAGGTGTTGTTTGGTTGCGGGTGCGTCGCCTGAGGTCGTGAAGGGCGGAAAGGCCCCTACGGAGGGTATCGGGAACGCTCATATCTAGGCGCAAAGTATTCAATGCTTCTCCTTTCTCGATCCCAGGACAGTATCCAGAAAATGGACTTCAATTGAATCCAACTAACGCCAAGGAATCTCGCAATCGGCCTTGCAGCGAATAGGGGACGGCTTGTATGTCACTGAATCCCGGCTTCAGGCTTGGTCGGCTAAAGTTGCCCCGCGACAAGGTCTTCCTGCACACATGGCTCGGAGCCGAGATTGGATTGGGTTACACAATCGCGGGTGCCATGATGTAGTGTATGAGCCGAACTCGGCATATGAGTATATCTTCTCCGCCTAAATATTAGTTGACCGAACCGAAAATCTAGATACCGAGTGGATAAACTACTTTGACATCGCAAAGCAAACATGTTGTTTGTAAGCCTTAATCGTGCCCTGTCTTGTTTTGTTATATGCCTTTGAGGCCGAGGGTATCCACAGGATTGTGTGTCGAATTTTCTAGCTCAGGTCGCCGGCCTGCCGGGAGGTGGCCACCGTGACTTGTACGATTGAACATCAACTTGAGGTTATGGTCGAGCCCATAGTTCTCCAATCGGCCAAAATACAGTCTTAGGATCTCCATAAGATAATTCTAAATTATGTGGTTCAAAATTTACACATTCTGTACGCAGAAATCTTAAGATTATCCTAATGATCCTTATAGCTTATGAACGAAAACCAGGCTCGGAAGGTAACACTTTAGCATTTCCTGTTCTTCTGCATCGCTCTACTAATTCATATTCTGAAGCAAAATACAGCGTACGACCCGATTACCACAGAGTAGGGAAATAGAAATTCCCTTCTAGAGCTTTTGAAGCCTAGCTTCTAGGATTAATAACTCGGCCCGAACCGCTAATATGCACACGGCCAATGGAATGCGAGGCAATATGCCAATAAAACCTTTGCGCATTTACATTGACTCGCATATCGGACGATGTTGCCAATTGGCAATATCAGTCCAGCATATAGCCAGTCGACAAAACTTTTGTCTAGCCAGAAACACAAGCTAGCTTTGCCTTCCAACGTACCAAGGTGCATGTTTGAAGCACAGGGAGGCCATTAGTCAGCTGTTTCAACGTTGCCATTTCAGCGGTCGTAACAAAACTAATGGGGGTTAGGATTGGGGAACTTGAGTACTTCGTGAGCGTCCCGAATAATGAAGCCGAGTCAGGGCGGAACTTAAAGCTTTAAAATTCCGTGGTCCCGACGAAAAAGGTTATTTTAATATGATTGATATTCCAGCGTGGCAAGAAGACGATATCGGTCGCTTATAGCGAGATGCAGCCGGCCTAGTAGACGAAAATTAAATGTCCGGCCTTGGTTCAAATTTGATGCCTTGTGATTTCTGTTGGATATCCAAAATGTGTTTTCTAGCCGACATACGGTAGAGATTCCAAATTCTTTCTGTTTAGGCTAGACCGATTAGCTTTACCGTAATTTGATCTAACTCAGTTAGTACCTGGTTTCCCGTCCGTCCCAAGGCTCGATATCATCCTATGTTCTTAATGTAATAATACTTCAAAATCTGAGGTTTGGCTGCTCTTGTTCTGTCTATACGGCGGTTCTCAACATATCTTTCCTTCGAGAGCCACGCGCGATAGCCAGCCGTATATCGAGATGTATATACTTCTCAATGTAGTCAAAGCATGTAGCCATAGCGTTGCATTTGCATCCTGAGCTCATGAAGCAATCCCCAGCTTCTAGTCCCTGCCGGGCCATGGCTTCATATTAGGATTTCCTGGTCGCCTGCATATCCAACAATTTCGGAACCGTCTCGTCGAGGGTATTGTGTCCAATGTTGTCACAAGTTCAAAGTCTTAAGCTTGTTCTGCGGGGGAGGGCAAGGGTCGGTGGCCCAAGTCCCGCCAATGATTCGCCTGGCGCTGGGCTGCGGGTGGGCCGTGGGTCAGCAAGCGGTGTGGATCCGGTAATAACATCCAGCCGCAACACAAGCTTTGTTGCACAAACGCGAGACCATTACAGCACCAGCCCACCGGCCTCTAATGGGTTTTTTTCGTGAGGGCGTGTCAGCGTAGCATTTAGAGAAAGTGCAAATTCCTTTGCCAGCATATAGCAGAGAAGCTAAAGAATTAGCCTGATCATGTGTGTCGAAAAAATCTCTCATGGGAATTGATATCTGTTTCTAGAAACTGAGTGACGCCCCAATCAGGCTAATTCTGACGTTAGGGGGACAACATAACATTTTCTTCTGCAGATTTGCATCGATTAGAGGCCCCTGCGCCCTAACCTCGGTTTATTTTGGGATCCGGGGTATGGATTTACTAGGAATAACGTTAGGAATCAAGTATAAAAAAATTCTATAAGTAAGGGGGGACCCAGAATTCCTCTTCGAATCTTCTCATCAACTAGCAACTAAATACTAGAACTAATAAACTTACAATCTTCTACCAACTATCTTACCCTCAAAACCACGAATCCAATCACTCTTCTAGAGCATCTATATATATCAACTTCAAATACCAAAAATGAAGGCCTTCAGCATCATCGCCATGACCCTCGTCGGAGCCGCTCTCGCCGCTCCAGCTCCGGCTCCAGTCGCCGTGGCTGAGCCCACCACTACTTCTAAAGGATACCTTTACTGTTACCAATGCAAAGGAGAGCCGAAGATCTGCCTTCCTTAGTAAGTAGTCCTTGTCAGAAAAATGTTTCTTTGCCTGGTTTAAGTTTTTAACATTTGATGTCTTAGTATCCCACTCATCGACCCATGCACTGTCAAGGGTAAGACTGCCTAAGCTTCCACTGGAATGCGACCGATAGAGCATTGCCAGCATCCTCAAGATACCCCTTGTCTCGCTACGATATCGGAGGATCGATCGGGCTATATGGGTGATTTCTCCCGGTATACATGTATATGCTCAGGCTGCCCTTTGTATTTAGAATGATGGAATATATTTATACGTTCAGACCTCTCTTTGTATTTAGAATGATGGAATCAGCGGATGAAGTATTTCTTCACCTTGAGATTTATTGTGACCTCGTAATGCCTCTGTATCTAGTGACGGCAGCCAAGAAAATCTATCTGTGGGCACAATTCACCAACTCGCGATCATTTCGATGTTATTTCGGTTGTCAAAAGTTCCCGTCGGAGAATCGCCACTTTGTGGTGCCAAGCGCTAGCATCCAAACATCCAAGGTATGAAAAAACTAGGAATGAACCTGCGGACGATGCGACGCGGTACGGTCGGCTGTAATCTCCTCATCTATGGATATATACCTTGTCAAAAGCTGTAACGATAACGGGATCATATACCCGCCCAACCCGAAAGATTGATACCTGGTCTATCCTCCTATGAAAAAGCTTTTCGGCGGCCTTGGCTGCACAATTATGCCGTTGAACCTAAGCGAGACTTGCCGAAGGGCGGTCATTAACCCCGGGCTTGTAAATTGTCAACCGCAGGAAATCTTCATCTCTCCTCTGCCGGAGCACTTTTACATACTTTCGGATCGGTCGCTTTGTCGATTTCGAGAGTTTTCCCTTCTATTTTTACTCTTTAAGGGGTGCACGTGTAGATAGTCCACGTTCAAGGCTAATGGCAGATATGTGTTGCTCCCGCAAAATGCAACAGATTCTCTCGACGACCAGCATGCTGCGGCAGGACTTCGGGGCTTTCTGTTAACATGTCAGAGGTGAAAAGTCGCCAAAGAGGACTAGCTTTGATTTCAGGTCCGGTTTGGAGCTTTCCCACCATTGCTCTTGCAATTTTATGCATTTTTTAGGCCGAGATGGCTGGCTTCATAATACCTGCGTGGTCATCGACGTCAACATGTGCAGAGCGTTGGCTGCGTTGATTTTGTTGCATGTCTCCAGTTGCACAATTGTATTCCAGAACTCCCGACCTTCGCCCACAGATTCCTGCATCACCTAGGAATTCTAGAGCACCCTCGATTCCCCTCCAATACCCTCCATAACCACCAAGACTCATTTATAAATCGACAGCGATGTCGTCTGACCCTCTTCCCCCAGAAATCACCGCCATCACAACCCTCTCCTCCGCCGATGCCAAGTGGGTCGAACTCCAAAGAATCGATTGGAAAGACCAAACAGGCAAACCCCGCCTCTGGGAAGTCGCAGCTCGCAAAACCCGTGGTTCATCTGGCATAGACGCCGTAGCTATCGCTCCTATCCTTCTTCACCCATCACGTCCAGCGTCTACATTGATAATTCTACAGTATCGCCCTCCCGTCGCAGCGGTTTGCGTGGAATTCCCAGCTGGGCTGATCGATCAAGGCGAGACTCCGGAAGCTGCGGCTATTAGAGAGTTGAAGGAAGAAACGGGGTATGAAGGAAAGGTTATCAGTATTAGCCCGACGATTGTTAGCGATCCGGGCATGACGACAGCGAATATGCAGTTTGTGGTTATGGAGGTGGAGTTGAAGGATGGGGATCCGGAGCCGCAGCAGCAGCTGGATGATGGGGAGTTTATCGAACGGGTGGTTGTACCGCTGGATGAGTTACATGATAAGTTGGTGGATTATGAGAAGAATGGACATGCTGTTGATGCGAGGTTGTATCATTGGGCTGCTGGGGTGGATTTTGCGAGGAGTAGGAAGTGGTGAGAGGCGTGGTATCTGCTTCTCTTTCTATGGCCGAGAACTTTAAAGTTGGTGTTCAGGGATCCATGTCTGACATACGATTTCTCAGTTTTAATACGGTATCGGCTTTGAGGTTTAGCTTTAGAATGCTGGCGGCGATATCTGCGTTTGGTTTCGATAGAAATGGTTTCACGTGATAGAAGATCGCTTTTGTAACTAAAAGATTAAAGTTAATAGAAACCTTATCAACAGATGCTCTTTCAGATGTATCTGAAGCTTTCGATCCTTGTTCGGAACGTTGTCTAAATTGCAAAAACTCTAATATGAAGGCTTTGTCTCCAGTCATATAGATTTCGATATGATTGTCTACATCCACTGCAAATGCTCGATAGTCCAGGGCTACGATATCTTTTGATCCATAGAATGGTATGTTCTAATGGCTACCATCTGGAAGAACTGAAATCAAGTATATTCTAAGTCTACTAGTAGGCTGGCTTGAGACAAGGCTGGCCTCGAGGCTAATTAGTATTTGTAGTTCCGACCGACAAATGTGTATAGCCTCAGACTGTATCTTATGAAGTCCTGGAAAATATAGCCGTACGTACCCATGACTAAAATTGCCAACCAGGACCTTGAATTATAATATAGTTCGTTTTAAGATGTATATCCATTCACAGCTTATGAATTAGTAAACATATCGAGAACTATACTTTTTCGTCGTAGAGCCACCGTTACAAGGTAAGTATACCCGGCGTTCTTCTGCACAGATTGTACTCAAAGCATTCTTACTCTCCAGGGCAAGACCTTCTTGATTCCCTCATAAGAACATTCCCATGAAGCATGAGATCTCCTAGGTGGTCATCAACGCTCGTAAAATTGCCGTAGCCAGTCTCGAATACACCGATTTCCATATATTTTATAGAGGGGACGTTAGATGTATATTTCTTAATTACATGAAGTTATAGTACATTTTTTAGGAGCTCGCATCGATACTACTGAAAGGCCTGGCCACGCAGGATGAAGGCCTGGAAGTTTCCACTGCCGCGGACCACCAGCTCTCCGAATTGCTACTAGCCTTGCCGAGATCTCTCCAACTGTGTTAACCTTTTCTAGGAAGCCAACGTATTAAGCCATGCCCTCCGGGGTTTCAGCGGCTGCTTCTGCAGCGGCATGGTTATCACTTGGAGCTGTAGTTCTCGTCCCCGCCCCCGCCCCCATCGTTTCGTCGGCTAGGGAAATCCTAGCTATTGGCCTCTTTGGCTTGGGTGGGATCTGCGGAGGCGGACGCGCGAAGATTGCACGTCGCCGTGGAACGTTGTGTTTGAGTCCTAGAGCGTTACCCCTCAGCGTATTTGGTCCCCTAAAGCCCCCATAGCATTGGAAGCGACTTGGGAAATATTTACCTTCCACCTCCACCTCTTCCTCTTGCTACTATCCTCTCTCCACCTCTTCTTATCATCAATATATGTGGGTGGTGTTCAAAATAATGCACCACCATCCACATTCCTGGAAACTTCCTCCCGGGCTTTTCTTCATACATATCATTCGTCCTACTTCATCTTTCCATCCTTTCCCACTTCTCCATTGACTTTAACCTCGTCTTCACTTCCCCCAAACCACTTTCCTTATCACCAACCCTCATTCCACCCCATCCCGTCTTCCCCGGCCCGGCCGCCAGAGCAAACGAAGTTAACGAAACAGACTAGTTACTTCCAATATCAGTAGGTACTCTTCCGAGCCATGTCTTGATGGGGGAGGTGTGGAATACTAACCCAACGACGCGTCGTCACGGTCGACAGGACGTTTCGTAAAATGAATCCCAACGTCGAGGAGTTCATCTTTCCACAGGCCACGGATGCCAACACGTCTGCCACCGGAGCAGGGGACGGAAACAATGCCGCTGCAGAAGCAGCCGCTGAAACCCCGGAGGGCATGGTGGAATATGTCGACTTCCTAGAGAAAGTTAACACAGTCGGGGTCATCTCAGAAAAGCTCGCAGCCTACTCCCACCCAGCGCAGATCAGCCATAAGGAGATGGCCGAGTATTACGGCGCCTTGGAGATTCATATCATCCCATTCCTGGGAAAGTATGGATACGAAGAGCTCAAAAGGGCCGTCGAAGAATCCTACAACAGCTTTGTTGATCAAGTTAGTGGCCGTATTAACAACCCTGCTAGAGGAAATGAGGTTGTCTCACAAGCGTACTTTGACCCCCTCGCCGTCATCGACCGCGCCTTGAAGGACGCCATCGAGGAAAAAAGAAGGAAAACGTTGCCATCCTTCACGAACTGGCAAGGATGTCTTTGGAACCAACATCTGGCAACATGAAGAAGAATAACGACTAATCCTTCGACTGGGAGTTTCTGTCACCGATATTGCTGGAATTTCTGCAAACGAGACCAGGATTTATTATGATTGGGAAAGAGATGGTGAATATTTACAGTAAAGGCTACGAAACAAGGAGGATATGTTTACACGGTTTTTTTCCCCTTGTAAAATCTTCACTTTCCTTGATCGTTTTGATCAACATGTCTTTCTTATTGAGAGGACGTCGTTTCATTCATAATGTCAACATACACGAGGGAGCCGGATCCACACTCCAAAGGACTATCTCTCATATGTCTATCGTGTTTTTCGGTTGGAATAGTGCAGTATATCAATGCTCAATGGTACGGACGGACCAGCTGACAAGCCGATAAAAGTACCAAAGATACACTTTTCTTGCACCGGATTCTTCGATCATATTCAATGATGTCCTTTTTACATAAGCTCCTCTTCCTCCTCTGGCCAAGCACAACCATCTCCATCTTCCTCGGCTTCTCCACGCTTGATACTCCCATCCCTAGTACCATATCCACCACGCATTCCTCCATTCTGTTCCTGAATACCGAACAAGTGATTACTAGCACGACGAGCAGCACGTTTGGCGACGCGATGAGCCGAACTTCCAGCCTCTTGAACCAGACGGCCGCAACTATCGACTAACATCATACCGGCCCCCCCGGCTTCGGAAACAACAGCTTGCCCCAAATCAGCACCCATATTGGCAGCACCGGATGCAACCCCCATGACAACGTTTCCAAGGCGGCCAGGGATTTGGTGAGGGTGTTTGCAGGCGTTTTGGATTTCGAATCCGGCTTGATAGGCGGCATCTTGGACATTGCTGTAGACACGATCGGTCAAGGTGAGGTTATGACGGATCGCGGCTTTGTGGCTGGTACGTTCTTCAGGGGAACGTTCGGTACGAGGTTCACGGGATCGGTTTACGCGTGGTGGGCTGAGGCCCACGGTGACCATTTTCTCTTGGTGGATCTCGGGGGTAGTTCGACGTGGTTCTTGCCCCAGCCCGTGAGATGGAACGAAGTATTCTTGGAAGACTCGAGGTGGCCCTTGAGGTTGTTCAACGGGGGCTTGGGAAGCAGATCCACCCTTCTGCTGCTTGTTTGAACCCTTGGATCGATTATTCTTCTTGCCCATTGTGTCTGGTATATATGGAGTATCCTTAGTGGGATCCATACCGGTCGAGGAGGATTCTAGAGGTGTGAAGGTTTACTCTAGAAACCTACGAGTATTTTCTTTGGAAGATTGGGTATTGAGAGGGGTTTGGAGGTTCCTTCAATGGGATTTTTAAAATGAGGAAGGTGTAAGGGAATAGAATGATGTGAGCTTGGATGATGGATAATCGGTCGTGATATCAAATGGTTGTGATGATAGCGCAGTATTAATTACACGCGTATCATAACATAGATCTTACGCACTCTCCTTCCTCACAAAAGTCACTACGACCATACAGGAGGCTTATATTCACGTTACGAATTCAAGATTGGGCAACATCCCTATTATCGAAGGATACATATGGTGAGCTATCTGAATATCCATAAAATAAACCATGAAACAACGAGACCGACAAGAGTTTTAAAGATGCGAGGATGCGGTAGAGATAATACCACTACTTCAATCTCAACGGCCGGATGGAATCGATGCTTCGTTAAACTCTGCGCAAGCATAGAAACAGAATCTAGGGTGTTTTCTATAGATTCGAGGTCTCTAAGAGCGATTCCGAATCCACGATAGTCTACTGAACAGGACACCACTCCCACATTTGCGCAAACCTATGATTATGATACTTGAAAATATGCTCCGCCAACCCCTGCCTCGAATACGCCGTCTCACTCAAGGTATGCAAATGGTCATCAGTCACCGCCGACTCCCCAGCTCCATCGAGCAACCCACTCCTACAAAAGCAACACCAAGTAAACCTCCCCAGACACGTTCTAGCTCTAAACCCTTTCTCCGGGTGGTCTGAAACATAATCTTTTATCCACCTTGATAGGAGTAATGGTTTCTTTGTGGAAGGATAGAATGAAGACGTGACGACGTTGTTACCGAGAAGTTCGTAAAGAATGTCACCGGTTGAAACTGCAGTTTCGGCGCTGAGGACTTTGTAGGGGCTGCTGCGAAAGCACGTTAGGCGGACCACATTTGTGTAAAACATTTCGTAAAGATCTCGGGGGTATCGAGAGCGAAAGTGGGTGGTGGGATCTGAAACGATTTCTAGAAATCGCATTTCGATGAAGTGTCTGAATTGTGATGGGGACTTCAGCGTATGAAAATCCGTGTAGAGTCTTGTGTAAAAGTCGGTTAGGAAGTTTGTGAGGAGGACGATCGAGATGCCGAGTTCTTGGAGCTTGGAGAGGCGGAAGTTCCATTTTGAAAGGAAGCGATGGTCGGGTTGGCAGGAGGTTTTGAAGGTTGGGAGGGAGGGAATGCATTTTTCTTCGATTATTTGAACGGCGTGAGGGATTCGGATCAAAGGCCGGTGGAAACAAGGGTTATGAGATGAGCAGGTAGCTTTGAGGTTTTCTGGGAAATCTATCTCTGGATACTTTGTGCGAGTGTGGTGCCAATCTATCGTTATATATGTCATTAGAGCGGCCTTTCCGCAAAACCCTTATAAAATAATGGGGGCTTCTGTCTCCATACCCCAAAAGATCTGCTTCTTACACTCCCAACATAGTGACTTGTAGAATATACCCGAGATCCTTATATCGCAATTCTTCCCCTGAGAAAGGCATACCTGACAACCCTTAAGTTTTCCCGCCAAATGATCCAAAACGACAGAGTAGTAATTAGTCCTTCGATTGAACCGCTTATACTTCACAACTTTATTTTTTAACGTCTGAAACCAAAAATATCGATTTTGGGGGCCGAGCTGGGTACGAAGCGTTTTACAGGCACACGCGAGGTTTATGGCATCTCCTGGTGCTGGGAGAAGTTCGGCTGCGGTTTGGAGGATCTCGAGGGGGAGTTTTAGGATATATGGATGTCCTTCGTAGATAGTATTATTATGTGAGAGGCTAGAGATACTAGTACCAGAGCTAGGCTTTTGGTGGCAGACGAGACCGTTAGATGGCCAACGGTTTGGAGAGCTCATGAACACCTGTTGGAGTTCCCTAGATACTCTTTCGAGTTTGTTGAGAGGGGGCGTGGGAGTCATGTCTGCCACGCTGCGATCTAGTAGATGCTAGGCGGTTTCGAGAGTACCTGTTCCAAGTAACTTTAATTCGAGATATGATCCTAGAGAGAAATGTGGAAAAGGTGGGTGGGCGATGTTCGAGGGAAGTCTACGAGGGAAGATTTAAGTGGAATGAATAGTTCTAGGAAAGGTATTCTAGAAAGTCCCAGATAGGATGGCATTTTGAAGGGAATTATATTCTATGGAAGTTGTAAAACCTATAAAGCTCTCGTATGTATATGAAAGTGTATAGCCAAGCAGACAATGAGAAAGCTTTTTGAGGGAGGAGTTTCGGGACAATTGTTGCATTTTTGAAACAACGGTTGAGAAATGCGTTGTTTGGCTTTCTACAGGAAATATTGTGAATCGAGATCCACGGATGGCTGGAAGATCATGAAAAATGCGCCAAAAATCATGCTTTGGTGCTAAATAGGTTACGTAGTGGCGGGCGTAAGGGATATATGTTCTATCCGATAGTCTTCATTCTTCACATCACCAGAATACCATCGCCAGTCTGCCGAATGCAAAATATCTTCGACTTCACATCATCAGAGTATAGGTATCCTCTCTTAGGTACAGAGTATAAACAATACAATGTCAAGAGCTTCCATCTCTAGAGCCCGAGGCTTCGGCATCTAAGCCTCAACCGGAACTTCCAGAATCTGAGCCAGATCCAGAGCCGGAGCTTGATTTTCCTTGGCCGGATAGTTCGGTCCCTTAGGGTCCCGAAGACAGATCACAGCAAACAAACCCACAGATTCGACAGCCAGTACCCCAACAGACATCATTTGCCTCCTATCGATTAGGATCCAAATTGACGTATCAAATAGTTCAAGAAGACGATGATTAACATATATTAGTTGAACAATGCATCAAGCAGCAGCATTCAATCGCGAACCAGTGTTAGCAGTAAAAGAAGTAGCGGCAGAAGCTCTTCCTTGAGGGACGATGAAGACGAACCCGGGGAGAGAACAGTGAGGTAAGGAGGGGTAGGTCTAGAAGGAATGCTATGGGTGACTCAAGGTCGAGGGGTTCTTCACCGGATTGGTTGGCTAGAACTGGATTACCTGGTGGGGATTGGTTGGCTAGCACTTCTACACAGGTGAAGAGGGGGATACCAAATTTCTTGGGGGGTTCGTCGAGTTTGCCTACGGGTTCGAGGGGTAGGGTGAGAGAAGGGTGAGTGGGGGGGCGACGGGGTTGAGTAGAATGCCTGTTTAACTTACGTTTTATGCTTTACATTGGGGTGATTGGAAGTAGGTGTCTTCGAAGGGTTTGAGGTCTATCGGCATAGCCCCGGGGCCAATATTGGCACTTGATGAGAGGAAGGCTTTGGTATTAATTGGAAGTCTACGTTTAGTTTCTGTTATTCTGGGGTTTGTTTCTACGAGGTATGGATAGAAGAGAAAACAGAGTACGAAATAGACAGTACGCATTCGTCATTAGAAGTTAGAAGTTAGAAGTTTCCATCCATTAAAATTTAATTCGTTCATTAAGTCGTTATGGATATCTATCTATCTATCTATCTATATAGCTATATATGTGTGATATTTACAAACGGAAGGGGAAGGGGACGGAATAACCCCTCCCCCACACGCAGAAACACCAGCAATAAAAACGCTGGGCTTTAAGCCCCGAGAGAGAGGAGGGAAACCGGATTGCTCCCATTTTTTGGAACCGCTTGCTTTGCAGGCGAAGCTTGCGGGGTGGCGGCGGGAGCTAGGGCCGTGGGAACGTTTTCATTGTCCTCACCGGTGGGTCGACCCCTGACGAGTCGAACCCTGGTATGTCGGACCCTCAACTGCTTCGGCCTGGTAGTATGGACCCTTGGTGGCGGCTTGGGGGCACCAACCCTGGTGGTGGTGGGTTGCCCAACATGTTCGGTATATTGGGTTTCCCCAACGTTGGCACTAAAACTTGGGTTTGGGTTCGGGTTGGTGCGGGAATTCATTGCAACTCTGCGAGCTGCGGCTCTTGCCATTCTGGCACGATTTGCCGGTCCTGTTGCCTTCTTCTTCGGACGGGGTTGGAGTTCTACCTCCAATGCCTTTTTTCGTCGGTATTCCTCTGCAGCTTCTCTTATGGCTACATTGGTTGGGGAAGACGAAGGAGTTCCGATTTGGATTGGCGGGATGATAGCGTTATTTGAGACCGATAAGTAGAGGACCCCGAGGACGGGGGATTGGATTTTTGGGATGTCGGTGTAATGGTATGAGGCGCCCGGTATGGGGATTGGGATGGGCCGAAAGTGGATGTAGGAGGAATCCTCGGTGTCTTTTGTAAAATCGGTAGAAGGGCTTGATGGTATGGGTGGGACGCACCAATCGCTGCGATCAACTTCAACTGGAGAAGGAGGTAGGAATGGGATGAATGGGGGTGGTGTCTCTGGTTGGGCTTCCAGTCCTGGGGAGGGCTGTGGAGTTGGAGTCGGAACTCGCTGCTTTCGTTTACGGAAGATGTTGAAGTTGAGGGACATTCCCCAGAACTTTGGCGAACGTTTACTGGCGGTGTCTGTTTGAGCAGTTTCTTGACGGGGGGCGGTCGACTCAATTATCATGGCGGCGGCACTCTGTGCCTCTATATCTTCAACAGGAGAGGTGAAGGTGTCGCCGATTGTCATATCTTTGAGTTGCCGAAGCTTCATGTTGGTCAAGTTGAGGATTTCCTGGTAGATGTTGGAACTGGTGTATGTCGACACATCGTTGAAAGTTCGCCATTGCCCACGGATATCTGGGTTGATACTCTCAAGGCGGATGAGACTTTGGGCAAGACAATCTATTGTCTCTTTAAGCGGACCGGGGACCTCATGAAGGTGGTCTGGGATAATGCATTTCATAGTTTGAAGTAGACCGCTCATGTGGAGTCTGATATCTGCGATTTGCCGTTTATCGTGTGTCATCCTTGGCCACGCGGTTGGGCGGACCCTCCACATGATGGATTGGTATTCTTCTATTGCGACGATTAGAGAACGGGCTGTGGTTCTGCCGATCCCGAGGCTGCGGATGGGTTTTGGAGGACGGCCGACAGGGAAATTGGGATTATCGAGGGATGGATTGTTCGGATAGAGACAGCTTGCGCGAGCTGGGAATGGGTACCAGTCTCGAATTGTGTCTGCGAATCGAGCAGGCGATTCGAAGAGGTAGGCCATTGTGATAGATAGATGGTCTTTCTGGTGAATGGACGGTTGGATTTTGTTCTTGGAAGGCTGGAAGGTGGTTAGGAGGTGATGTTGGTGATTGACTGAGGGAAGTGAGGGTGTGAGGGGGTAACTTACTTGTGTGTTTAATGACGGGGGATTATTGGAATATTGCCAGCTCGTGCGAGAGTGATGCCAGCAGAGGGGATGCACTGATAAACCGGGAACTGAAGCTTGTCAATGGATTGAATATTCTTTCAGACGCATAATCAATCGGGATTGAAGCAATTGAGGTGACTTCGTGATCGCTGTGACGATGGTGATGCTGTGGCGATGGGAGATGAGGTTGGTGATGAAGAGATGAAGTGAGAAGGTGAGGTTGGTTGTTGGTGGAGGAGAGACGAGGAGGAGGAGATTGGGGAAGAAAGCCGTTGCTGGATCTTGTAAACCTAAAATTCTGGTTTATGGCACAACCATACCATTATACATACGACAAATCTCCCATACCCTCCCTTTTTTATTTTATCTCCCTACCGACAATGCACAATGTCACCAGCATCACCAACCTGTCGACACCTCGATAAATCCTCCTATCGACCTCGAGGACCTATCCCTCATGCCACAGCACCACTATTATCTTATACATTCAGAATGTAAGACTTATATCCAAAAGAAACAATGCTGGACGACTAGAAGACATACATACCTATAATACTCCTTCTACCGAAAGCATCTGCCATTGGATACTATTCATTCCGTTTCCTCGGCTCTATGAAGCTAACAGATGACTTACGCACACAACGAAGCAGCATTAGTGGCAACATCCTCTGGTTGAAACGATTTGGGGGTAAAACGATACCACTCACGATAATTCCACGGTTCGAGAGTCTCACCAGAGACATACACCCAGTCAGAAAGCTACACCCAGTCAACAGTATAGAAAACAATGCTGGGACCCTTGATCGGTTTAAATACTTGACTAGCCGACTCAGAATCTATCGACTTGGGTCGGACAGTTCTAGTGATACGAGTACACGGCTTGGGAATGTCCAACTATGGTGGATGATGAAAGATGATGGAGAGTGATAAAGAGGAGGGGAAGAATGATGAATAGATGATAGAGCCTCTTAAATATTCCTCCAGAATTGCTGAAGCTCAGTTCCTAGCCTCGGCATCCATCAAGCGATACCATCACAACATCACTATCGACAGATTTCACTCAAACAAAATGCAACAAAGTTACAATACAAGCGTGGAGGAGTCCGATAAATCACAATACAAGTATCAGATTTGCAAATATATACAAAGTTAGGTCCTTTTTATCAAATCCTTCAGTCTAGGCTTTCTTTTGACAAAAACCAGTCCATCCTTCTCTACAGATAGGATCACGGCACTAACAAAACGAAGCCGTCAAAGTCCAAGATTTCCTCTTTCGGCGATTGCCGAATTTGGCGAGATAAGCGAAATGACACATAGACAACACATGACATGGACCGTCGATGCCAAGACTTGAGGTCATGATCGGAGAGCATGGCAACAGGGTTCACAACATGCCAATGACGACGGTAAACACAACCTCATCAAAACTCAGTCGGAAGAGCATTAGCAGCATATCTTGGATATCATCAACTACGAGGAGCCTATTATTGTCTTACCAGATACTGTCCATCTATCAACAGATGATTATTATGATTGTGCAGCCAAAGGGCAAGCTTGATATTAGCTTCATCAAATCAGCCGCACGCTCTCTTTGCAGACGCTCCGGCAATGGTATTCTGCGATAACAACAGGGTACTCTACGAGGTAAGAGTGAGAAATACTCTGCAGTATTAAAATCAGTCATCAAAGATTCATTTTGTATGGTCTGGCCAGCCTGGCGGCTTGCTGGAGTATTGCTGCTTCCCCCGAGTACTCCATGGGCATATATTTCGTCTATCTCCCAACCCAATTTTACTGTCAGAGCCATAGCTATATAATATATAGAATGGTATAGAATAGAACAGTGATGGAATCCATACATGGTCTAGTCTCTTGTAGCAATACAGTCTTGCTGAGATGTGCCTGGTTCCCTTTATCCTCGTGGAGTGGGCTTTCTGTATGTGTAGACAGGAGAAAGTGGAAACAAATGTCCTGCAAACTACAACCGTCAACGCTCCACCTAGCATCGCCACCACTTCGATGAACTTCCAACATCATCATCTTTCCTTACCACGTCTATCAATATAACGCTCCCTCGTAGTGGATTTACGCCCTCCGCATCTGCGTAGAGACATTTGCCATCTCGTATATCACTTAGACTTGTTACATTGGTTCTTTGTCTCTTTAGTCTTTCTCCTTTTCTTCTTCTTCATCACCAAGCCGTATAATCGAACTAGATTCATCCATCATCATCGATAAACCATCCATCCATCAATCGAGACGGACTTTCTACATTCAAAGATGCCGGGCCCTCAAGGCGTCCCGCGCATGCAAGGCGGCGGCGGCGGGCTCTACATCAACCACGGCCGAGGCGGTAACAATGCTGCTCGAGGCAGCAATCGCCGACGACGTCCCAACAATCAACAAGGACAACAGCAAGAATCCAAGTACACCCAAACTAACGGGTTTGAAGAGGATGATGAGTTTCAGCCAAAGCTTCCAAGCGATACTGCTCCTGCCTTCCGCTTTGTTGAAAGAAGAGGTAGAAGGAATAAGGGAGGTGCTAGGAACGCTGGACCTGGAGGACAGCATAACCATCATCACAGCGGCCAAGGAGGTGGACGTCATCAAATTAAGGATCCACCACAGCTCAAAGCTCTGGCTCCACAGCCAGCAGTTAAGCCAGCCACTAGTTTGTCCTCCAACCTTCAGGAAGACATCACTCCGAAGACTATTCGCATTGTTTCTGCTTCTTCCAAGCCAGAGACCTCCGATGAGTCACTCAACGCCGATACATGTTTCTCTGGTAGCTCTCTTGTTGAGAAGACTCCGTTTCAAGAAGCTAGATCCACCCCGCCTACTCTGCCGGAGCCGGTCGAAGCAAGGAGCAAACCTCAACTTGAGGCAGGTCAAGACACGGTCACCGATGACACTAGCGTTGGTGAAGAGGAAGGAGGAGTTCCTGTCTCCTGGACCATGGCCTCCGACGCTCAATCCGAGACTCCAGTTGCCACCGCAGCTGAGAAGCTCACAACTGAAGAGCCAAAGAAGATCTCCATCCGCGAGCTGCTCGACACCAGCGACATCGTCGAGCCGATGACGATGCCTTAGCCTCCATTCCTTCCGACAATCTTGATTGACTCATCCACTCCGGCCAATAATAAACCATCCGGTGTTTTCTCCTCTCCGCTAACGATCACGAAAACTCCCTTCAATCCTAACAACCCGGAAAACGCAACTCAGGAATTAACTCCCCACGAACGCTTCCTCAAGTTATCAGACGTTACGTCACGATACCTCACCGAGCATCTCGGCAAAATTAACTATAATCCCGACTTGTCTCGTCGTCTTAAGTCAGACTTGGAGGTAATCGAGTCCGCCTACAACACCCTTCGATTCGACCGTTCTCTCAATCCCAACCGCATCCTCTGGCACACACTCATTGGTCTTAAGAAAGCGATCGAACTCCGTAACAACGATGCCAAAATCGTAGGTGCGTTGAAGGAGATGTCGCAGACTTATGATACCGTCCGCCATCAAGCACTTCATGAACGTCGTTTCGATGGCGATCAGCTGTTTAACTTTGAGGCTGGGAATGCTGCGGCTGCGGCTACTGCTGGGAAATGGCGCATGGATAACAGTGGTGTTCAGGCTGTCGCCAAAGCTGGAGAAAATTTGATGGATACTCTCAAGTGGAATATCCGAGGTGGTGATACGAATGTTGGGCTTTACGGGGGAAATGGTAATGCCGGGTGTGCTGTTATGCGGTTTGGGAATCCTGGATTGGGTGCTCCAAACCTTGGAAGTACTGGATTTGGCACTACTACTGGATTAGGAAGCACTACTGGCTTTGGGACTACGACTACTACTGACTTGGGAAATACGGGCTTTGCCACTACTACTAGTTCTAGCACTTCTGGTTTTAGCACTGTCGGCTTTAGCACTTTCGGCTTCAATCCTGCCGCTGTCGATATCACCGGCTTTGGAACTCCGAATTTCAAAGCCCCGAGCTTCAGAAGGGCTGCTGCTCCTATTACACCGTGGGGTCCTGGACGTGGTGACAACTTTTTGACTCTAACAAAGCCTGGTGTTCCGCCTCAGTATGGGATTATCGGGGGCCATTTGAAATGAAAAAGCAGACCGGTATCCTATTTTTTGTAAATACTTCAGTACAATGGTTTTTTATTTATTCGGGGTTGCAGGTGTAGTAAAATTGAAAGGTCTGGTCGACGTACCTCCCCTTTTTTCTGTTTACTTTCCTCTGCTGGGGTGCTTAGCCTTTTTTTTTCAATGGTGGTGTTTTGTTTTATTTCATTTCCTTTGTCGATATCTCTCCTTTTTTTCTCCTTTTTTTTCTGTGCTAGTGATAGCAAACCGTCTAAGCACACATGTGGCTGGAAACGGTAGCTTGTGTTCCAGCCAGAATTTATCCATGCAAGATCAAAACCATACCCATCATAGATCGATGGAGGACGTTCGGGTAGAGACGAGATATCTAGGATAACACTGACAGGAAGCTCCGATCGATCATTTCGATGGTCGTGGAGCTGGAGCGGGGAAAAATACAGAATGAATCATATTCATTTTGTACGCACGGTTCAATTCTTATGGGATATGCTAGAGTATGCGATGTAAAAGCAGCTGTAGAAGCTTGATTGATAAAGTAGGTTATGTCCTCTTTGCACCTATCTAGGTGTCTACGAGGGTCTAAACGGTATGTATATCGATACCGATGCCGGGGTCATAACCCGGATAAAAGACCATCGAGAGCTACAAGTTAGCTCGATGCCCAAAGTCCCCAAGCCTAGGGAAGAAATAAATAAAAAACTCCAAAAACTCCAAGCCAATCACAAGATCCGTAGCCCCTGTAGCCGCTAATAGAAAAAATAAAAGAATAAATCCGAAGAGAAGAAAAAAGTCCACCCAAGAAGGTAAATGTCGTAAGCATCATGAGAAAAGAATATATATAAGAAAAAGAAAAAGAAACCGCAGCCCCCCATATCCACACACACCCCACTTTCCATACTAAACAGGTAGAATTAAATATAATATTCCAACTCTACCACTTGGCAGGCTGCGGAGCCTTCTTCCTCTGCGCCGCCAAAATCATAGCAACACCCGAAATAACAAACGTCATTCCGATGAGAAACTCAAAGGTAGTGATTGCGAAAGCCATCTGACAGCGAGATTCGAAGGGTGTATTCCTATAAACGAAGTTTTGACCGTTAACGACGATGTATCCGCCGTTTACTAATGCGTTTGTTTCGCGCCAGAGTTTGTTGCTGCAGGAGTTTATGCCGGGGCCGAGGGAGACGGCTGTTGCCTGTTGGTGAAGTAATTAGAAATGTGTTGTGTAGGGAATACTTGGGGGAACTTACGACACCACCAGCGAATTGAACGAGTGCTACTACAAAATCGAGAGATCCTACGATCTTTGATTGTCGCAGGACACTGAAGATTTGGGAAAAGACGCCAAAGATGGCCATGAATAGGCCAAAGGAACCGAGAAAGATTGAGAATTTGGTGACTACTGGGCTGTCGCCGGCGCGTTGGCCTAGCATTAGGACGACGGAGAGGGAGAGAATTATGGCGGAGAAGATGAGCTGTTGTTTACAAGGTTAGTTTTGGGGGTATTTTTTTTTAGGGGATTGAGGTATTGGCTAACCTGCGTGAATCGCAGAAGAACTGTGAGGCACGGAT
This sequence comes from Arthrobotrys flagrans, assembly GCF_004000055.1. Lineage (NCBI taxonomy): Eukaryota > Fungi > Ascomycota > Orbiliomycetes > Orbiliales > Orbiliaceae > Arthrobotrys > Arthrobotrys flagrans. The sequence goes on from NW_027137547.1 coordinate 5,983,323, forward strand.
TCATGATGTTTTTGGAGTTCGACGAATCAATAGCTCGAGCTCTATGACGGGGTTTGAGGGGACCTTGCCGTGCGGTCGCTAAGGATCTTAGCCCAGAGGAAGATGAAACCGCTTATCGAATGCTGGGGAAAGCTTCTTTTGCTGTGCCAGATTCTTTTCCGAGATATCCGAAATTCCTTCTTTTGTCGAGAATATCGGCCAATGCAAACTGTCGAGGAAGAGCTTGGTGAGGAAGTCCCTTTGGTAGCTTCGAAGAAGGGGGCGTCTACTGAAACTTTTTTTCCTGCAGGCAGGAGGAGGAAGGAACGGAAGGGGAGATGCGGACATCACGGGATTTATGTACTGGTGCTACTACGACCGATGGTCACGATATGCACTGGAACGGCTGAGATTCTTTCTCCGCTTTTCTTGCTTGGCTTCAAGCTTACAGTGTATGCGCACGGTTGATAAGATAACTTTGTTAGCCTTAACGAGAACAATGCAGCCTATTGTTCTTTCTCTTTCCAATTCGCACATCAAAAACTGCAAGATTGATCCAACAATTCTAACAAAGACAGCGTGACTGATCCGATGGGTGGGCTTCTGGGCCGGTTCAGAATGGGTGTGAGGGAGTTTTTGGAGCAATGAGAGATGGTCGTTTAGCGCCCGATTTTGATCTTCTTCCCGTCCCCTTCGGCCTTGTTGGTTTGGGATTGGATGGTGCTGTGGGGAATGGGAATTGAGGATGCCGATTGGTTGGTGCGGAATACCACGTTCCAACGCGATGGGCGGGATGGAGGGGGGGTTAAGGCTGGGTTTGTTTGCTAGCTAGGAAAGATCTCAAGATCTTAGGAGGGCGGTATAGTTTGGCTGGGATATGGATCGTTTTGAAGGCGCTTTGGAGGGATATTGTCATTGTGGTATGATGATTAATGGTTTTTCCGTTATAAAGACATCAGTTCTGTTTTTTTATCGGGTTGTCTCCTTCGCAGCTCACCGGGGCGGTTATGATATGTGAGAATACGGTATTTGAATGGGGAGTATGATCGTTCGCTTTCCCGTCAACTCACGGATTAGGGCCTCTAGGCCGCTATTAGATTTCTACATTTCGGATGCTCTAGTTAATTCAGATTAGGGTTTCCCTTGTGGGACAAATGCATATGGCATTGTGGACTGTGCTTTCGGAGATTTGATGCTCGTTGTATTTAGAAACGATGTTTCTTGATTTGTTTCGTCCATAAACTTTACCTCTGCAGACTAATGTTTATGTGAATATGGAAATAATCATATGATAGTCGCAATTGTTAGCCCCAGGGTCCTGATCTCAAACAGATTTTAGCTATTATTCTCGAAGATATCCCGACAGGGATACAAAGGTACTAAGCCAGGGATATGACCTGTTAACAGCGCCTACCAACAGTTAGTCAGCAGGAACGATGTGGGTGCCGACGAATGGGGTGCTGATGCATCAATGGCGCGTGCACCGCATTCAATAGGCGAGGATGTTGGCCACATTGGGTCGATTGCTATTATTTTTTCACATATGCGCATCCGGCTAGTCTTCACGACTTAAGTAGCTATTCAATGTTATTATGAAGGGCTCAAAACCTTAACTCCGCCATGTTTAGGTTGGTATAGATATTTTCGAAATAGCCTTAAGCCCGCTTCTCGGTTTGTGACGTACAATAGTCATTTATTGATACGATCATCATAAAAAATTTCCTTGAGTCTTGGATCCGAAGTACGAGGCGCGAGAAAGCTTGGCAACGCAGGCTACAGGTGCATCCTGACGCCGTAAGGCTAGAGTAATATCGGTTATGAGACTTTATGGCAGAGAAATCAATCCGATATGTCGGACTTTTTGTAGTTCCAAGGACTACTACATACAAGGTTGTGCTAGATTCGAAGTTAGGATTGCGCCCGACCGTATCTACCCGTACTCAGAGCATACGTATCTAAAACTACATGAATTTTATTACTGGTAGCCGGGTTTCTGTGTCGGGAAAGTTGTATCTATGAATACCGTTCTGATCCGTATCGAGCGCTGCAATACTACAGTATATATACTAGTACCTACTCCGTAGTCTAGTACTTATGTGGTACCCGGAACTAGGGAATATCCATATTAATATATTACACCGGTTGATACCGTACTGATAAACACCCTCTTTCTGGAAAAGTACTTTAGACAGCCTCGGTGGTGTATATTCTCCCAATTTATATCTTTTGCGTGTTCCATATGCATAAACCCGATCCTTTAGCTAACATGACCTACACTTGTCTCATACATACCTAGACTTAGTCAACAATATTTAGAAACTAGAAGGAGGTATAGGAATCTAGTTCGGAACGCACAACAGGCGTGGAGGATCCTTTCGCAAAGGAATATATGTATATCGGGAAAATATCACCAGCGACCGAAGGAAAACACCAATGCCATTCCGTGCGCCACGAGGCCGGCCTGTTGTCTCTATAAACTTATATTTAAACTGGTGTTTCCGGAATGATACGGAGCGGTCGTCCTTGGAAGTTTCCAGCCTGAAACACTCGAACAATCATCCCAGTCGGATCGAAACCTATTGCATGACTACTGATAGCCATCAATGCAACAAAATTAGACCGTCATACAGGAAAAATAATGGAGTTCAGTGAAGAGGCGTAACGGCTCCGATCGATATCCACATGACAGGTGTTGTTTGGGACTGAAAGGGGTATAGACTTGGTCTAGAAGGTGGATGCGTCTATATCGTATTCCCGAGTGGCCGACTAGGGGGCCCGATAGGTCGTTTCCAGGCATGGATACAGGTTACACTGCTGCAAGTGCGAGCACTTAAACCGTTAAACTGGGGGAAAGGTTAAAATTTTAGCAGGGCTTCCCGGCTTCGAGCCCTTGAGTATATGCTGCCTCTATAAAAGCGAATACGACAACTCTAGAGCTCCATTACCGCGCCGCATCGATCCATCGATCGTGGAGTAGGGATTTATATCCCATTGGCTCGCAGTGTGAAGGTGGAACTGAAGTTTGTTTGTTCGAGCATATCGTAATGATTTATGTGGCACAGAGGCCATGTGCCCGTATTGTCATACGATTGCAATATTAATACTGCGAGGATCTATATAGATGCTAGCGTTTTCGAGCTCATCGATTTCATTCGGCCTGAACCTATATTTATATACGCAAAAAAATATGTCCTTAGTCCGATATTTACCGGCAACACCGACGGACCGGACCCACAAGGGTAGGAATCCACCTGCCAGAAATCTAATGGCTCAACTCCATCGCCCGAAAACATCGCACTCAAGACCAGCGCATTTGACTACCGATGCACCTCTGCGGCACATATTCGAGACAATGCAGGGTCCGCAAATTGAACGCATTTTCTGACAAGCATCTTCGATACCAGGGCTTATGCCTTCCGATTTTGCTCCATTTCACGGCGAGAATCCATTCTCCTCCTTCACTTCGGCTTACCATCCATGAGGCTACCGCGGTATGCGATTGGATCCATAAATGCACTCGCATGACTTCTCCGCCAGTGTCATTTGCGAACGCAACATCCTCGGCTGTATGAAGGCCTATCGGAACATTTTCCGTAGAGAACAATCCTTGTCGCCAGTTCTAGACCGATTGTCCACATTGATGGGCAAAAGTACTATCAAGCTTCTCATGAAGTAGAAGTGACAATTTTAGCAATCGACTGATGTTGATACGAGTGGATGTTTAGATGAATATTAGGCCGATTCCCAAGTGACCTTCCTAAAGACGGCCATTTATAGAATACCTAGGGGGTTAGAATACCACGCCGTTTTTGTGAGGCAACGGCAGGTGATTTGTAACGGATACCTAAGAAGACTCGTCGACTTGGGTAATACGGCCCACCCTCAGCTTTCACTCGCTTCCTTTTCCCTTCTGCCTGGTCTGGGCACGCATGAAGCGCTGCAAGTGACCTGGAACACATCTTGGCCTTGCAAATATCCGCTGTGCCGCGAAAACAACAATCGAGCCGAGAGCATTATGGTCCTAACTGCACCCAACCGCAGTGTCAAGTGTCAATTCTCAAGAAATTGGTCCGTCTATGGCTATAGAATTCTATATAAGGAACCTAGTCCTTCCCCTTTAGTGATCGATCGACGCCTCCTCTTGCCATTCACCTGTTAGCTCTGCAATTTCTAGGGCCATCCCAGCTTTGCAACCGCGCGGCGGAATCTCTTACCGCCTGCAATTCCTTAGCTTTCTTATTAGCTTTCAGAATCTCGAAAGGATCGACAACGCAAGCGTTCCACAAGCACTTTCGTGAAAACACTCGCTCGCAAAGATGAAGGTTCACACCATCGTTCTTTCGAGCTTGGCTCTTTTTATGAACCCTGTTCCTGTATTCGCTCTTCCAGCCCCTGATGCAACTGAAACTAGTGAGCCAACTAGTAAACCGGCTGGCGATATATTCAGCAGTGGTTTATCTGGTCCCATGCGTTGGACCGGTTCTATCGAAGGTGGTCCTGAGCTTAACTTGACAGGGACGCTCCAGGTAAACTCTTGGGATTCGAGATTGTTAAGATCTTGACAACTTAGGTTAGAATCTGATTGTTGTATTCGCATTCAGGAAGTTTTACCACAGATCCTTGCACTCAATCCTGGCTGGGTACCACCGGTCGAAGTTGCCGGTCTTGATCTTCGTTCGCCCAGCAAAGAGCTTGCAAAGCGCAACTTGGCCGCAACACGAACGATAGCGGAGAACCCTTCACTCGTCAGGCGTTATTTCAAGGACAGGCCGACCTGTAACTCTGTACCTGGAAATTTGGCAGAGGGGTGGGTGATCGAAGGCTACGGAATTCCCTGGCTCAGAGCCATTGGGATAGCAGGAGTTATGTAAGTCAACCGCGTCATGATAAAATGTTAAGGCCCTAAGTCGAGTCTAGACATCTAATTGCCTCGCTTTTTTGACTTTAGGTGCGGTGCTGACCCACACGTCTGCGCCAAGTGCTATTGTGATTATGGCTCCAAGATCGAACTATGCAACGATGTAAGTACCGAATTCCAACATAATTTCTGTGCATGCCTAGTCTGCCTCCAGAGTTTGTTTGGCAGGGGAGAATTAATCAGCTAAATCGTACTTTTCCTGCTAGCGGAATACTAAAGTTGATATTCCATGCGACCGACTTGCTGGTGCCGCTGGAGAAATTGTCAAGGATTGTGGCGAGTTTATCGCTGGGGATAACCGATTTAAAGGCCACTGGTGGGATACAACAACTTATGCTGCTTGCGTTCGGCAAGCGTATAGTGGCAATTGTTTATAATGCTAACGCTTTCCATTTTGATGTTGTATACAGACTTTTTATACCTTTTTGTATTTAGTTCCAATGCAAGGATAGTCGGGCCGAAGCTCGTATCATGTGGATAGTATTGTTGGATAGCCTCTTCGTTTGCTGACAGGAATAATACTATTAATACCTCTTAGCTGTGCCTAAAATTTCCGACTGTAAGCAATAGTTAGCCTTGAGTCCAAGTAGTGGTAGCTCTGGCATTGGTATTGTATATGTGCCATGCCGGGTGGTTCGGCAAGCAAGGCTCGAAATCAGCTTTGCCCAAGAATCCGTGCACAATGCGAGAACATGAGGTTAGACGCGAGACCATCCAAAACCTTGCATCAAAACGTTTGGTGTGAGACGTTTTGATTCGCAACTTACTCCTTACCCCGGCCTAGCCGACGGGTACGTATCATATCAGTGGTGTTTCGTGCCGCCGCTGAGACGCAGAATGCACGCAATAGTCCCGTATGAAACCTAACTTTAGGAATCTCTAAACTCTTCGTTTGTTAGTCTACAGATTTCGGAGATATTGATTTGGTCAGCGGGTGGCATGAAGTGCCTCTATCAGCCATCAGCGCCAAAGCCTACTTCAGGGCTGATTTGCCATGACAAGCCACAGCGAGCGAGCTAAACTGCATTGGCGCGTCCCGGTAGGGTTATTCAGCGAATTAGATTTGGCATTTCCGGTGCCGGATTGCCTTTCCAAGAAAGTGCCCCTATGGCCAAGGATAGAACTGCCATGAGACAGAAATACTCCGACCCACATCGAACCCTTCCCCCCGAATTGAAAGTTACCGAGCGTAACCCTACTACATAAGAAGCTTCGATGCCATTCTTCACAATGGATCAAAACGTTTATCTACTCTCCTCCGTCTCTGATCCTTCCTATCCCTTTTATTCCCTTGTTTATTTGCTTTTCCTTTTGTCTTTTCGTTGCTGTTACCCTGGAGGTTGGAGTAGTAATGAGGTCGATAAGCATTATCTTCGCCGTTTTGGCGGCGAACATGTTGGTGGTGTCAGCAACGGTCCAGTGGAAGGATTCGATATCGAGATTTAGCACGGATTTGCTACGAAAAAAGCATCGAAACCAGCAGACCGAAAAGTTTTCGACGATTATGAACCGGCTAAAACCCGCTTTGGCAAAGGATCCGACGGAGAACCCACTCTATGTTGAGCTACCGATGGACCATTTCAGTGCCGATAATACGGATACTATCAGTTGTCGGTATTTTGTTCAGGAAGCTTATTATAAGCCTGGTGGGCCCGTTATTTGTTAGTAGAGGTATTTTTCTGGGAGTGGTGGACCTTGGGCTTACGAATTTTATTAGTTCACGATATTGGCGAAGCATCAATTGGGCCATATGCCAAGGGATTGGTCGATGAAGATGAATTTTCGGTTGCAATAGCGAAGCGATTTAATGGGTATGTGTTCCCCACAATCAATAATTTGGAATTCTTTCTAACTTGACTACAGGCTATTAATCCTTTTCGAACATCGATTCTACGGTAAATCCGCCCCGGTAACCAGCACCTCGAGAAGCCTGGGGACAGCATCTAGACGCCAACTTTCTGAATTCTTCAAATACCATACTATCGAACAGGCGTTGGAGGATGTGGTTTATTTTGCGAAGAACTTTACATACGACCTTGAGGAGTACCCGACACAAGTTCTAACGCCAGATAAGACGCCGTGGATATGGATTGGCGTTAGTTATAGCGGAGCAAGAGGTGCTTGGATAGCAAAGCGAAATCCAGGGTTGTTTAAGGCGACTTTGGCGTCATCTGCTCCTGTGCAGTTGAAGGTGAACTTTTGGGAGTACTTTACTGCTATTGAAGAGTAAGTTTTCCTGCCGAGAGATCTGAGGCAGCGATAAAAGCTAATCCGGTGGATTCAACAATAGCGCACTTGCTATCAAAAATAAAAATTGTTCCGCAGATCTAAGCGCTGCTGCAAGATGGCTCTCCGATGCCTGGGAGAACAGAGACAGCAGTCTTGTGGACCAATTAATTGACGCCGTTTACGAGAGAGATTGGGAGGAATCACTGGAACAGTATGAAGCGGACTCCGACGAAATTTGGGATATTAGAAAGGATTATTTGCAGGATGCAGCCTGGACGCCTTTTTCTGACTTTCAGTATTATGGCGTTAACGGCGGCACTCTGGGGGCTTTCTGCGATATAATGGAAACCATGTATTCGAGCAGAGGAGACCCTGATGGTGTTTTCGAAACTCAGACCCTTTCACGCGCCGTTACAGCGTACGCGAAAGCTGTCGCTGCTATCAGTCCATATAGCTACACCAGTCGTCGGCAACAATCCCAGCGCAAAGAAAAGCGACAGTTAAATACTGGATCTGGATCCCTAGACGATAGACTCGACGACTACTCGTGGTTATGGCAAGTCTGTACTGAATTTGGAGCCTTCCAAGTTGCCAACACTTCGCGGCCTGAGAATCTTCTCCCTTCGTTTATCAACGTTCAGAGTTCAATAGATTCGTGTATCAGCACATTCGGAGAGTCAGAACAGGTTAGCAAGGCAGGACCTAACGTCGACCCGATTAATGAAAAGTACCAGGGGTGGTATGTTCAACTTTCAAATACAATGTGGACAAACGGTGAATTCGATCCATGGAAAGCTCTCTCTATCGATTCTGAGGAGGAGGATGCTCCAACCAACGATACCGCCACGACTGACATCCCCCAATGTGGAAAAACTTTCCCAGAAGGTACACAACTTCGATATGTCATCAAAGACGGTTACCATGGATCAGAGTTTAGCGAAGACGTTGTCACCAACAGCCCCGGAGATCTCGACGGCCTTGACCCTACCAATACGATCCGATCTCTCACCGCAACTAGGACTCGTACTAAGACAGCTCTAACTGGTACTCCAGTTGTGGATGCAACCAATGCTCAAAACCTTTGGTTCGATGCCATGAGCAGTTGGTTACCATGCACCACACTTCAATTCAACCTCGACGGGAGCTTACCCGAAACAACGACTTCGGCGCCATTTTCGTCGAGAACACCATTTCAAACAGGTGGCTCCGACGAGGCAGCACAGACTAGTGGGTCTAGTGACAATATTAACGATAAAGAGAATGCGGCTCCATCATTGGCTATCCCTTCTTTGATGATTCCGTTCTTTGGTTCGATCTTTGCATTTTTGGCGGGGATTAGAGTGCTTGTTTAGAATATATGTTTATCAAACTACATACTGCATAAGAGGAGTTTCGTTTTGAGTTACGAAAGGTAGAAGATTCTATCATTATATTAGAATCCCTAGCGATGAGATATAGGGGGGGGGTTGTGTAACTTACATTTCCGTTTTGGATTATCATTTAGCGGAGTTTTGGAGTTCAGAAATTTCATATTTGCCAGCGGACGAAATTTATAGTCTCGGGGCATCGTTTGCGATATTTTTTTCTTAAAGTTATTTATTCTAAATCTAGACGTGGGCGAATAGGATTCTGGAGATATCAAAAATATATACTTAAGTCTATAGCACGAGGTATTTGCACGGTGATTCGATATGCTAAGCTTCAAGTGCGAATAAAACTGAAGGTCAGCAAATTAAAACTGACACATTGTCCCCTGACGCCAATTATAGGGATCCCTCGAATCGATATTTGACAAGATAATTATCAAGTCTGGAGAGCGTCGAGAATCCCCGCTGAAGTTGCTCTCCAAGAATAGCTATAGTACCCAGGTGATAACTATAGAAAGCCACTTATTGCGCCCCAGTCCCGATTCTCTGCAGGTTACAACCTCAACACAATTGTCGAATCTGGCAACAAGAACAGGGACAAGGTTACAAATAGACATCTACGGTGCCAACATTACAACACAGAAAACCCACGGTATGCAAGCGCAAGGATCCACCTGTAAGCCAACTTTGGAACCTTGGAACTGGATGGCACCATGCCGGGAATCAGTTGAAGATTTCCAACGTATGCGGGTTTAAGGGGTGAAGTCGTTAGAGAGCTACAGTCTGGATCCTGCCATGGGCTAACCCCTCCCAGTAATCCGGTTCATCATGTCGACAGACTCGAGATCCCAGCAGACACACAAAGATAACTTTGGAAAATAGTTTTCCAAACATATTTTATCCATTGGCTTCATGAATCCATTCTACACCCAGTATAGACATTTACAGAGGCTTTTTTTAGGAGTATATGTAGCCAAGAATCAAGACTAGTTTTGAGGCTAATGTCCTGTAGTCGCACGAAGTCTGTGCCGCACAGTTAGACGGTTTCAATTAGCCCGTCAATTTAGTGCCCGATGCAGGCAAACAATAGATACTCCTACTCATTTATTTCGTAATATAGTCCCCACTAAAGGTCACCGTAGAGGTCTCGATTGCGGTTTTTAAGTGGAAGAGCCCGCCCGAGGATTCTTTCTTCCGAGAAATGTTTTCCTTCGATAGCATTACAACTCTAGTACTTTGCCTCAGTCTTTTGGGCAGTCTTGCGCCGTGCAATGGACAACAAACTCCTGGGCCGATTCCCGCGCACGGGTGTGTAAAAGATGGGCGCATTCAAGTATGTTCATGTTTAAGAGGCACAGACGGTAGAGCATAAAAACGCGACCCAGAACGATTTATTAATGCGATTTCCTTCCGCTTCCCATTACGTATAACTTTAGGTGTGATCTTTGATAAAACGCTCTATATATACGGTGGAAATGCACGACGGGTACAATCGGAAATTGGTACAAGAAATTTGACGATAAGTACAGAATCTCGGGCTATTCTCGAGCAGAGGGTACTCATTTACTAACTCATCGTCCAATGGAGGTATATAGATAGAGATCTTGTCGCCTTGGAGCTACCATCCGCCGAAATTAACGTGGACACAGGAGGAAGCTCGTGGAGACCCGATCCTCCGGGCTTCCCGTGGTGCATCTACATACTACAAGGGCATTGGGTACTATCGGGGTGGTCAGCTTGATAACTCCACCACTCCCAACTGGCCAGGCGGGAACGAGTGAACAGTAATCCTTTCTGGAATGCTTAAAGTTGACCTTGCGGCGATAACAACTACCAATGAGACACGAGCACCTAGGTATGATGCTTTCAATTTTGAAAATCCTGGATTACAGTATCGAGATGGGAATTTGATTCCGATAACATTTAATGGAAGAGATTAACTCATCAACCTAGCAGGTGGAGGTCCAAGAGGGAATGGTGTATGAATATTACCTTGCGTTGCGCTTCTAACCGATGATTTGCAACCGGCGCTGGCTAACACCTATTCCTTGAGCTGTAGCTCCCATTAGGAAATGTGTACGTTTACGACATCGAGCGAGCATCCTGGTATTGACAACCTGTTTCTGGGGAGACCCTGAAAAACACCCGTGGTGGATGTGTAGTAGCCAACTATGCCTCAGATAACTCCTCAATCCAAATAATATTTTACGGTGGTCTGAACTATAACTCGGCCTTGGGAGATTTTGAGGCAATTGACAGTATGTGGATATTAACAATACCCCGATTCAAGTGCGTGACCCCCTATTACGGACAATTGATAGCATGCCAAAACTCGCACCTCCAGACACAAATTCGCCATTCTACGACATACCCGGCAACAAGGCCGCCGCAAAGAATACGCCTTCGGCCGGTGTAATTGCTAGTAGTGTAATTAGCGGATTGGTGTTCATTGGGTCTGTTGGTCTCGTCATCTGGCATCTTTATAGACGCCACGTAGAGAAAAATCTGGAGGAAGCCCCGCTCCCACCGCAGATAGATGGCCAAGGCTCCGACTCAGCCAAGAGTGTATACGGTAGGCTCACTAACGAGATCCCTGAACTTGCAAGCCCGGTACGCTCATCACAGGCGCCGAGGTACAGCACTTTGACTGAGCCTGCACAGTTACACGGGGACTCTGCATTTCCAGTTGGATTGTACAGCCCGCCCTTAGGCCATGAGCTGCCGCTAGAGCCAAGAGGAGTTTATGAAGCACAGAGTAATAACAGGTTAGGGATGAATGCAACTATGACGGATATTGAAAGAGATCCAACGGCATACGAATCGCTTCCAGAAGTGCCGGTGCCACCCCCGGTGGGGGAGTTGGAGGTTTCGAGTTCGGTCTGTGGCTGCATCGATAGGCCCAAAAACCTATTAGTTAAAATTGCACGGTGATATATATGAGAATTTGTGTAATCTTAATACCTTGTTGATAGAATTGTCACCATACGAAGAGTACATATAGCAACCATACTTAAACATATCTCTGTATACTAGACTCTCATTGCTTGACATTTGATGCACCCATATCTAATTCTTAACACTACTATCAAAATTCTGTTCCGCCTAAACCCAATGCATTCATGCAGGATACCAGTCTCGTAACAACAGTATACCATCATTCGACAACACAATTCTTCTTTAAAATGCAACAAGCAAGTTGTGGGTGAAGGCCCCCAGCGTAATGACATGGCTAGACAAGTAATCTTTATTTTATTGAAAACGACTAATTCGGAGTATTAATACCAAAGTTGAACTGGTGGTTTATAGAGAAATTTCAAGAAAACCCTCAAAGAATATAGAATGTCCCAGCGTTTAAACTAAAGCTAGTACAGTTTAAACCAAACCCGTCTCTCTTATATTAATTATATTTAAGCAACGACAACTTGATCCCCCCGCGCCGCTATACCCCCATTTCTGCTGGTAATTAAAGGATGTATCAATATATTTAAGCAGTTTCGTACTCAAGCTGAATATTTTGGCAATCCTCCGTTGTTTGTGGACCTGAACCCCACTGGAAGTTGGGGCCTGGACCAAGTCCGAGGGAAGGGTTCGTGGTATAGCCGTGCCAAAGAGCAGTACCACCGAGAGTCAGGCGGCGTGCACTATTGAATGAAAATGCGGTCTCATAAGCCACTCCGCCAGTCACTTCACAGTTCGGGCGTCCGAGAGGCCTGAATGCGAGGGGTGCGAGATTGCTGGTTAGGTTTGGCCGAAGGCCAGCAACTATGGGGTTCAGGAAGTTGTTGCCTAACCAGAGACGTCCAGTAGAGTTCTCGAAATTGAAAACGCTACCAGTCGCTCGTGGGGTAGGGCGAACAATATTCACAGCGGGACAAAGTATTAATTGCATGAACTAAGTCTGAATGTAAAAGTTTGAGATATTACGTACGCGTCAAGGTCCTAGACATATGCGTATTTGTCCCTATAGGTTGACCATTTTGTAATGAACTTAACTATATCGAGTGTCTCATATATCCACTTCAGAGATCTTCGAGGCCCACTGAACTGAGCGTTTGAAACAGGATCTTAGGGCTTACGTCGGAAAGGGCCGTAAAGCCTCAAGAAAAGGCGTGGCAAAGGCCACCGTCGCGGCCGCCAGTATAGTCGTGACGTATGAAAACAACATTGCTAGTAGTATTCGAACTAGAATTCGAATGTTTGGCCGCCGGGATAAAGATTATATGTGAGTTTAAAGCAACTAGGCAGATTGTCGATGTCCGTTTCTCAAACGATGCCAATTATATATAAATTTGTGAACATTACAGTATATTAAAACCTCCCACCGGTCCCCCTTCACTGATACACATGCCCAACTGACCTAGAACGTTCTATGTTTGGTCGCATCGTAATCTCCAACTTCGCTTTCGGACGTAGCCTAGGGAGCCAATGCAATGAGGAGACCTGAATATCATCAGGTTTCGACTTTCTGCAGATCCGTCCTGCAATACAATTGGTATTTCCGTTCAGTTTATCGCAGGGAAGCTTCCTGATGGAAAATGAAGATGTGTGCCCACGGATATTCGAAGACGCACATAGCCTTGTGCAATACGGCCTAGAGCCTATTGCGTTTTCAAGTGTGTCGCAATCCCGAAATCGCTTATTGATGTTGCACCAGGAAAGGACGAAATTAGAGAATTGCTCCACGATTGGTTTCTCAACTGCACCAAGTTACGACAGTATAATATATATAGCGTATGGTGTACTAGTTAGAGGTGTCAATGAAGTGCCCATATATTCCAAGTTTGTGTTAGTGGTAACCTCCGCTCCAGAGTAACTTTCTACGTTCCTAGGGCGCTAACATTTATAAACAATCTCCGTTGAACTCAGAATTAGATCGGGATAACTTTATGATCCCAATAATTCAATTCTGTCCGCCCCAGATTCACTTCGTTACCTCGACCATTATGGTCGCCTTGAATTACACCCCGAACGAACCGCTTGATCATGGAACATGCATGAAGTGGCTCTTTCCGTGATACGTGGAACGCGAGTAGACTCGTTCCCGCTTTTTCGTGGCATTCAAAGCTTCGGATACTCTATTTTATTTCTCGTATTAGGTCCGTATTGCATAAACCGATTCGGCAGAAATTCGTCGCTGAAATTTCAACGGTCGCAAGGAACGAGTTGCTCAACGACTTCGAAAACGGTTGAAGTGTGTCAATTGCAGGGCTCGTTTGACAAGGCAAGCCCCTGAGGTGAAACAAGTCTGGGGACGGGGGTGTTCCCAAGTGCCACTTTTGTGTGGTATCAAGACCCAATGCGAATTGAGACTGTGGATCTTCTTCCCAGCAGGGTTATCTGATGGTTGCTCACCCTCACCCCATGTCTAGAAATAGACTAGCTTCGGGCCCGGATATGGATACCTAGCGCACCTGCGATGAGTTCAGGGAGTGTATTGGGCCCGCCAGCACAGAGCTAATCCACTCAAGTTAACCCATGAGTATAAAACATTCGAAGCTCCTTGGGCTAACGAAGCTTTGAAGTTGCTTCGGCCGAGCAGTTATTCACCCATACAGAGTAAATTACTCCGTGCTCTGGAGACAGAGGAAGCTCAGACTCATTTCAGCAGTTGATTATGTCAGCAGCAACAGGCTTAAGCGAGTGACATGCACGATTTCGCCGCGGAGACGTCTACATACTATGCAAATGCATACGGGGAACCTTGAGCCAAAACCAATGGCAGGGATCGATCTGCACCCGAGAGCCAAAAACTGTCATAGGCCTCCATAAAACCCGAATATTTTTAGCAACCACCTTTAAACTTGAATTTCCACCCCAACAGACCGATGCAACGAACTGTGACAAAGTCTCAAGATATCTTCATCTCTGCATTCATCCGTCATCAGGCCATTTTCAAATAGCTCTCCTGGCAAGCGGCCTAAAATGTAGATTCCGCCTGCTTGGGACCCAACAGGATATTCTTCATAGTTTTCTAAACAGTGCATAGCGCGCGTCCCACCCAAGTTTTGTGAGAGTTTGATGCTGCGCACAAAATCGGAGCTTGAGTTTGCCCGTTGCCATCGCACACACCCCTGTCCAAAGGCTTGGCTCGGCCACGGGAGGCCAGTCGCTAGTAGACATCCATAAGACAAGTATCGACGATGATCACCTTTGGTAGGGTAGCGAGGAGTCGAATATCCAAAATAGAAATTCGATGACTAAGTCAAAAGCCAGGCCGATTATCAGTTTCTCTGCGGCTGCATGGAAATGTTCCGAAGAGAGCTAGAACCCGCCTATCAGACATTCTTTCAACGTTCGACCTGTACATCGGCGTTCAGATGACGTAGAAAATTTTGCCGTGGCCGAATTCCGACCTTCAAGGCTGGTGATTACACAAAGGAAACGTTAGTGGCACGATACTTACAACTAAGAGCTCTAACATGTTGCGTTGTGAGACCTTGTATCTTTTCGGTGAACACCGCCTACCGTCGATCAAAGGCCCCCGACTTCTTTGTGATATGTTGCATTCGTTAAACTATTCCTCCTGCGGAGACAGGCAGGCAACCGCTGTGAGATGATTCAGTAGGTTTGCCGGATCGCGGGGAACATGCATAGCCCCTCGTTAATCGAGACGAAGTCGCTAAGCTAAGCCTGACACTATATGGCCAGTATCTGCAGCACAGGTGGGTTTCGGAGGCGAATGCGAATGTCCGAATCATAAAAAATTAATTTCGAAATCTTGAATTAGATTAGAATAATGTAGGCAAAGCTTTATATCACTCCACACAGAGCTCCACAGATTCAGCACCGTACAATGGCTGTATACAATGAGCGAGGCTATGAGAAATTGATTCGAAAGAAGGGATAATGATTTGATACAAAGAACTGGGAGTCGGCTTCGAAGCTTCAGGTGACCATGAAAACATCTCTGAAAACGATAATATGACCAAATACAAAATAGAATAGAATAAAGAATAAAAAGTGAATAACCGAAACGCCTATTCCCTAACCAGGAAAACTACTGAGCCCAAGATGGATAAGACCTAAGAATATGAACAACGGGAACAAAGGAAAGTAACAAGTATATACGAAGAAGAAGAGAGGAGGAGTGCCTGCGTAATTAAGACGATAAACCCAATGAACCGGCTTATTGGAAAAATTAAAAACGCTAGCTTCAGTAAAACACCCTGTAAAACAATCCCGCTTTTGTAACCACCCAGGTATCACTTGCAAAGAAAATGATCAACAAACAGAGGAACTCAAATACTCTAAGTTGTTGTCGGAAATCCTCTATCCTTCAAGGACTTCTCGTCCCCGAGGAGTGCGAGTTTTGAATCTCCCCGTTGGATCCGCCAGTAATTGCTGCGTCCGATAACGTCTCGATCCAAAGCCCACCACCAAACTGAGAAAAACCCTTGGCCAACTTCCCAACCACTACCATCGAAGGCATCATATCCATTTATTCGAACACCTTCAAGGCCGTCTTCTTCAGCGTTGTCCATATCGCTAACAAGTCGCCACAGGGTAAGTTTTTCGGATTGGTGAACCGGCCACATGCTTTCTTCCATACTAAACGTAGTAATAAGTCTATCCCTGACCTTCGGCCAGGGCAGGAGATCTAGGACTGGATGATGCGGTGTCCTAAGCTGCACACCAGTTGGTTGGAGATCGGAAGGTAGGTCACGATGCTGCGAACTCGTCGAACCGTAAAACGGACTTGTTGCCGTAAAGTCCCAAAGTAGATGGTAGACTTTGAGCCTTTGGGCGATCATAATGCATGCGCGGAGTAGACTGAATGCTGGGATGCTGAGATTTGACTCGTCAGGAAAATTGAACGACGTGAAGGTAAATGATTGGAGGAAATCATCAATATCGGGGAGGGGTTCAGTGGAGGAAGGGAGAGGATTAGCTACCTCTTGAGGGCCGCTCGTCTGAGCAAGCCGCATCCAGTTCTCGAGGGCCATCCCTTCCGTCCCAAAGGCCCCTGCGTCGGATTCACTGGATGCTGATAGTGCGTGGTCAACCACGGGGTTCCCGAAGGCATCGAACGGGTCCGATGGACTAAGAGAAACTGCGGACTGTGGATTTAAGGATTTGGTATAAACCGAAAGGGCAGTTTCGAGCTCAAAGACTCGCTGCCTCAGGTAGGCAAGTTCGCGAGCGTTGTCGGACCTATCCGACGAGATCGGGTCCCAATCTGTTGGGCTCAAATCTTTTCCAAGAGGCAATGATTGATCTCTTTGCTTCTGCCTCTCGACTTGCATTTGCAATTCTAGCTGATGCTCACGCTTACGTTTGCCTACATAAATTAGAGATTTAAGTCAGTAAACTCTTTGCTGGGAAATCTTTCACGGCGAGCGCGAGCGTCATAATATGTTGAAATCTTGACAACATGGCAACACAAAATCCGGGATCATCAAGATGGGAAAACTTTCAGGAGGGTTACGCACGATATCTTCTTTGAGCCAAAACATTGAGCACTCGTTTTCTTTCCGCGGGGTCTTCGATATGATCTAATCTCTCGTCGCTTGCGCCAGCGACATCTGGGACGGGCACAGGTGATTTGCGCTTCATGATTCTGCCGGAGTTTGACATTATGAACTCCTCCATGCGCATGAATATGCGGAAAACTTTGAATATACGGTGGCTTCCGGAACCGGTATGATAACTTTATATCAATTCCACGATATCAAATCAGCTCCACAACGTCAAAATGGTAGAATTGACTGCAAAAAGGCTGGTTTGTGTTGTTGTAGGTGTGAATAACGTTGGGTGACTAAGTAATTACCAATACGAGAGGCAAGGTAAAAACAAGAATAGGGCTCAAAGGCGTGCCTGGGTGCGCGGAACGTGGACTGGTGTGTAAGAGAGTAGTAAGCTCGAAAGAGGAGGCTCTTCTTTAGGTATTATAAGAACTTTCTGCTTCAAGGCTTGTCCTTTGGCCATGAGACAGCAACCCTTTTTTAAGTTGCCCCGAACAGCGCTGGCGGTTTAGTTAGCTTTCGATGACCCCGCCAAGGCCTACGAGGGCATAACGTTATGTTGGTACCTCCTCCGAGAGCGATACCCTGGAGGACCAGCCATGCTCTTGGGCCAATCCCACTAGCCCACTAGGACTCATCGAACCAGGTAAACCAACACGCCTTCGCGTGAAAAAGAAAATCAATTTCCAAGTGCATTCTATAGTGTGTGTAGAACTTCCGCCCCGCCATCATGGCTGATTTGGATTTACTAAGCCCTGTCGACGGTAGGTAGACTCTTTCGCAGTTAGGCACCAGAGGAAACCGGAGCCGGGAATACAGCACTAGACCTTTTGACTAAGCAGCGCATCGACCCAGTATCTCCGCCAGTTATTTCAAAAACATCCTGGCTTATTAGAAACACAGGAGGACCTAACCAGGCTGCTTTTTGACACCTTTGTTTCGATCGCGTCTAGCCGACTTCTCGCTAAATCGGAAGCTTTGGATTTATTCTTCCCCTTCGAATGCACTTGTATGCACCCCAATGACAGGCCCATCCGCTCATCTAATTAACCTCGCCCGTGGAGCCGCTTGACGTTCGACGGATGCTCTAGTTTGCATGCATATCGATGGTTGCAGTCAATCTCTTTCAAGACTTATTCACCCGTCAGGCCAACGTGACTCAAAGTAGAAGCCTAAGCGATGATTTGAATTCGCAGAATCGATCTTGATATTTTTAGATATTTTATTTTCGACGCGCGATCACCATATCTTTGTACCCCTCGTCGCAAGTGACTACGTATATTTACATGCGCGTATGTGGTATTGCGTACTCACATCCGGGTCCAAGCCAAGCTCTCTTGCGAAGACGTCAACTGCCACGACATAATTCTACGATACAACGAGCACAGTTCTTTTTCTATAAAACTAATTAGTAATTTAATAACCCCAAAACTATTCCCCGCATCTTCGAGGCATGTGAAGTCGTGAAGTGCCTAGGCTGAATCCTTAGAATACTCATCTTCAATATGGTATCCCCGTACCTGCACCAGTCCGGGCTTGGGTTGGAATGAGTTGACTAAGCTCCTCAATGTTGTGAAACCGCGAATAACCCGCCAATGCAGGAATTCGCTGACAGCACTAAGATCAGCCATTACCAGACCCAAGCTCAAGGATCTGGCTATTCATTATGAGTGGGCATGGGGTACCCCGGAAGCCCAGCCGGTTTTGTAAGCACCGCAAACTCTGGGCCTTGGGGCCACGCGGGAAAAAAAATCGGCACCTTCCCATACCTGGCCGTCAAACTATAGCAGATGCTAGCCGTTGCATAAAGCTATAGGTCGCAATTCGAATGTTGGGCCCACACTCGATAAGGCATTCTAGCCTGTATACCCTGGTCGGAAGCAACCTTCGTCCGTGCTCCATGGGTCATTATAGTGCACATTGTTCCGTCTACTATGTACCTGTGAGTTAAAACTAACTTGACATCGATCAATATCTAAATTTGATGATATCTGATCTTTATTCGTCTACCGCTATGATTTGAAAAATCCAATTCTACGGGTTTAGGCTTCCTAAATTTAATTCAATTTTAGGAATCACCATCACGTTACAACACCGACGATCGAGATATCACGATTATCAGCCCAAAAGCTTGGACCATCTTAGCACTGCGACAGTCTGATAATAGCCATTAGCGCCCCTGTTATTGCTATAACTGGGGACGACTCATGTATCATACGAAAAGGGGTTTGCAAACTGCAAATTCGAAGCGCGATGTATCGACCTCCGTCACCAGACTGGCCCTGAGCGACCAATGGGGGAACGGCAACCACGGACCGACTAGTATTACCTCCTCGAGAACCCTTATCGATTCATCTAAAAAGCAAAGGAATATAATTCGCTTCCTTGATACATTTTTTTCCATCTTCGTTCCTTGACAAATTTTATTTTTTTTAAACCACTTGTGACTAGATGAATCAGGGAAGTGAATACGGGGGGTACCATCACGTATATCGTCACATATTCAAAGATGATCCATATAGCTTTTGTCTCAGAGATATCTGACGGCTTAACCGTGAAAATTCCATTGCGCCGAGATATCATGTATCCGGATGCACAAATTAGCATAACGACGGACCCAAAAGTCCTTCACTCAGGCTCAATTAACTCGACTTCCTTATTGCTTTCCTGTGACGAGCCGCGCAAAGTTTAACCTGAGCATTCCATTCCAACCACGAACTATGTGCGACTACCTTCAACGATAGTGTCCTGAGCAACCACAAGGCAGCCCACAAGTTATCAAATCGCCCTTTATGGTATCTGCCTACTTCATACTTTGAGTTTTGACTACCTGGAGACCCTATCACCGCCTCATAGCGGGAGAATCTAAGACTAAGCGGGATATAGAAACTCGACATTGCTATGCTCGTGGTGGTATCATCTTGCTGCGCTTCATCTCGTGTGTCGTAAGGTTTACTGTTACATTCCATTATCTCTTCCTTCATTGGCCCGAGGAATTGAATGCCGACATTAGACAACCGGTCAGCCGGCCGTCATTCGCGTTCTTGATACGCATGCCACTCTCCGACGTTCAACCTTAAACTCTTGAGAGCTCAGCATAGCCAGGAAATCCATTGTCGATGAAACCTCAAGTCCCGACTCTATGAATCAATGCCGACGCAAGACGGATGTGCAAGCGACCGCCGTAATTGGAGAAACTATATCGGCATAACCGATATTAAATGTCGGTAATCGGTGCTTAGCATTTTAATATCGTAGCTATGGACACGTATCGCATATAGAATGTTTACGAATTCACTGAAGAGTATCTGAGGACTTTAGACATGGCGGATGGAGACTGTAGCACGATAAAGTCTAGATTATATCCAATATCGAAAGTATTGGCAAAGCATACGTAGCCCCGTTGCGTATCTTATGTAAGGCGCACTTCACATGGGCGGTGACATTTTCGACCATCAATTTTTCAAAACGGAGGGTTGCGGGCGCCGCGGAATCTCCGTATACCCCGCTAAAACTTTCCTGGAGTTGGAACTATTTTATGAAACAGTAAATAATGCATGAAGATTACCTTGGAACATTGTTTGAATCTACCTTGCGATTCGTCAATGTTGGCGGTGACGAGGCCTGAGTCGGGCATCTGGTGTTGCCCTTGTTGGTGGCCGTATTGTCTTCTGCATGGATGCACAAAGAGTGGGCTTCGGAATGGGGAAAGGCAGACCGTCGGTCGTACTTTTCGTTTATTTTTATGCCACACTCTTCCGAAGGGTTCTTTTCGCCTATTCCGAGCGGACTGCAAATGTATGCGGCATGCGCAAGTAGATGCCGCTGTATTCCAGATCAATATACACCGATGCTCCAAAATGAAACAAAACTTCTAGTTCTGCTCAAAACACCGTCTTCTCTTTCACCATTCCCCTTTTGTCTTTGACTCCATGCTTAGCAATCCACTGACGAAATGAGTGCTTGCGATCTTAATGATTTCACAAGGCATAATGCGAATACTTCACTTCCTTGTAACTTTATAACGTTATACTGACCAAACCATGAACTGCGCTCACAGGGGAAAAAACCGTTCGAATCTGTGTTGGCGCACGTTAAAAGAACACGCGAAAGTCACGGATAGGTCTTGGCCTTAATATTATGACCTTTTTCTTGTAAGCATTGATGACAAAAAAGAGCCTCTCTGACTGCACAGGCAAGGCACCAACCTAAAAGTGGAAACATGTGGCTCTTTAAGGATCCAAGTTTGACTAGCTCTAAAATCTTGGAAAGCTTCAAAGGTTTTTTCGGTTGCTTCGGTTGATATATATCCGCCAACTTGGCTAGGCGGAAAGATTCAAAGATCTCACGGAGCAATATTTGAAAGTAGAACTACAGCTGCAGTTTTGGGTATCCGCTGGAGTGTTTTGTGAATTAATGACTTGCTAGAGTCACAACCAGCGTATTAGACCGGGGCATAGCTATAGCTTTTCGTCCCCTTCAGCGGCAAAGATTTACAAGTTGAGAGAACAAAAGAATTACCAAACAAGAAAAAAAGGAAGACTTAGCTATGCGGGATATGAACGAAAAAAGCGCAATATTAGAAATGTTTAACGTTGTCGCATCATACGCGACATCTCCACCGTGTGCTTCAACCCAAAATCGCGAATATATTTCCTAATTATCAGCCGCATCTGAAAAGGAACATATAACGGGAATCCCACTTGGCTAATGAGTAGGAATATATCCACCCGTACGACTCTATCCTTTTGAGGAGTCTATAATCCGCCTTATCCTTGGATGAAGTCAGGACAATTATGCAAAATAACTGCTTCATCTCCGGTTCCATCGAATCCTATTGCCCAGTTCTTCTACCGGAAGACCCTGTTTTGCCTCCCCCTTCTTCTTTAATGGCGCACATTTACTTTTTCTCTTTGTCCTTAGGGGATTCCTCCGTGGCCTTGGGAGTTGGCTTCTTTTTCTGGTTGCGGGTGCCGCCCTCGACCTTGAAGGTATAGTGGTCCCGGTTGGCAAGGAGCTTTGGAACCTCGGATTCTTTCAGAACACCCCCTTCATGCAATGCTACAAGGGACGGGTGGATATCTGCATCGGCAGGAATGTCTCTAGGTGTTCCGAAGTTCGGTGGCCAATAACGAGGCACCCACTTGCCCTTTTCGTACTCGAGTCTGGAGATGAACGGCATAGCCTCTGCAGAGCCATCCATGTAAAGTTATATGACCACGTCAGCAGTTGCTACAAGGCGCGTTTCCCTTTCATATGCAAGTAGACGGAGGGGAGGCGGGTTCTTCCTCTTTTCGTTTCTAAGGAGGGAAGAGAGGGAGGCTCACCGAGGATCCACCAACCAAGTGTACCTAAAAAGCTGCCCCCTCCGCTGAAACTAAGGGGGTCATGAGGTCGCATTCCTCGTGTATCATCGATCATGCCTTGGCCAAGTTGTTGAAGATGTTCCTCGAACTGACGCTCCGCCTCTTGTGCACTTTGTTCCAATATGTATTCTTCGGGCTGGGTAAATTCGAGCTTGTTCTCTGTGTCTGGCAGGTTTCGGACTTCTTCCAACATCCACGCTAGTGGGATATCGCTCAAAGCACGCTTTTGGTCAGGTCCTTTACCCCACCCTCCTCCAACGTCGCCATGGTTTCCACAGAAGTAGACTTCTTTGAGATCTGGGTGGTCGATGAATCCCTTGTATAGAGCAGGCTTGAACTTGAGTCTGCGTTCATGCACACTGACAGCATGTCGGATGTGAGTTGCTGAGGAACCCATTGGCATATAACTGTAGGATTTTCGCCAGAAAGGTGGCTCGAGCTGACCCACGGAGTTGACGCAGTCGAATAGACCGAGGAAATGGACCTAATATAGAACGAGTTAACTCGGTGCAACATAGAATAGGCGTTACACGTACGGTCTACGACGGTTCGGACATCTACTGCCGAGGTACAGGAACAACACCGGGGCATACTTACGTTTACACCACTACGAGAAAACGTTTTTTTGAATTTCCGCATGAAAGCACGTCGCTTCAAATCCTTCGCACCACCATCATGTCTCGATGTCTGGAAAGTGCTGAAAGTTTTCCAACCGAACTCGATCATTTCCTCGTTGCCCCTAGATAGGAGACCGACACCCGCCAACATCTCTGAAAGGAAACGAGCAGTGTACGCTCCACGGGAGAAACCGAAGATGTAGATACAATCTCCAGGGTTATAGTATTTCATGATGAAGGAGTATCCACCGATTACGTGGGCTTTGAAACTTGTGCCGACGGCCTGGTCGAGCACGGTTTTGACCTTGTCGCCGAAGCGGCCGATGAAGGTCGTTCCTTCATTTTGAACGTATGTTCCAATTCCAGCTAATGACAATCGACTGTTAGCCGATACAACTCGCAAAGATACAACAAAGAGAAGTGTTGGTGGTCATGTGTTGTTGGCGGGGTTGGGTTGCACTCGGTGAGTGAATTCGAAAGAGCGACGGCTTCAACCTTCAAAGGAGGACATACGCTGATAATAATGAAATTGAAAATCCGACCGTCTGTCTAGAAGCTGGTATATTTTGACGATGTTGGAGTCCTGTTGCCGAAGAATATACCCGTCAGCATCGGTACTTCAACCTCGTATTCGGGTTGCGGATCCACGGTATTCTCGTCCGATATATGGACCCGGGATGGTCAACACGTTGCAACGTACAGTATCGTCTCCATGAAATTTGTTCCCTAAAAGTCCCCAGACGGTGTCAGATATATATATACGCTGCTAGTCAAGGAGTGGAGTCGCACGTACCCGTCCCATCAAAACATAACACTAGTCTTCGCTGCTTTGTGAAATCAACTTCGCCGTGGAGACTAGAGTCGCACGTGGAAATGGAAGACGGCCTTTGCGGCTTTTCTGAAGGCGCTGGTTCGACGGGAGGCTCTTGCTCGACTGCTTCGACTTGTGCGCCCTTATCGACGGGCGTCTCGACCATTGCGACACGCTCGATGGACTCCATGTTTGCTTTCGGCTCTTCCTCTTTCGTCCTACGTTACGGTATAACGATTTCCCAGAAATGTTTTGAATGTCGACGTCTTCTGGTGGAACAAAAAAAATCTAAAACTCCTTAATTGAATGGGGAACTGAATCTCGGGATAGGTTCCGAGGAGGACTTATAATAATCAGGTTAAAACCCTTTTAAAGGACCTTTTTCATATCATCAGTCTTAGGTCCCCACACTAAAGACACCGCATTGACTTTCTTTTTGCTCCGTCTGCGATTTCCAAGATCTCAAACAATACCAGCCGCTCTAATTTTTTTTTCGGGGGACGGAAGGGAGGGGACAAGGGATGTTCCCGCATTCTCCTGCCCTTGGTTGGCTAGTTTTTATGCACTAGTGACGCCCTGATCCCCGCCTTCTCGCCAATCGAAAAGACACGTTCAGAGGGCCTACCAAGAGATCGAAGATTTGCTTGTGACGGGCCGGGAGCTGAGCAAGCCGTAATTCTCCGGTAGATGAATGCTCTTTTATTGCGGGCAATGCAATTGCGATTGCGATTTAATCTTTGGAGAGGAGTAGAGATTCGAGGCTACGGTAGAAGGAGTGGTTGTAGTTACCTTGGGACCCGAGGCTGTGAATACTAGAGAGCTTGCCCTGCAGGTTCTCGAGATATCGATCTTTAACCTAGTTTGGCAGCGAGCGCTCAAGCTAGATTAATTTGAAGTTGGGGAGTTCTGGTTGTTTTGAGAGGTTTAATGATTGCTGCAGGGTAGCGGTGCGGATCGCATATATCAAGGAATGGAGAACAATATTGAGACCTCGCATCCGGTGCTGAGCGCTCGAGCTGAAAGTTGGGACATGCTGAGGCCTTCAACATCAGCTTACTGTGACGTAGCTATATATCATCTTATCGCAAAGACTATATTGCAAAGACATGTATCCAGACTAAGTTACTTAATTTAATTTTCTGGGTAGGGTGAAGATTGGGACCCGATGCGACGATAGTTTGATTTCAGGTGGTAAGAGGTTGCAAATTAATTCTCCACACCAATTATATTAGGTCTTTTGCATGGGATAAATTCCAACGAAGTCGGACATGGATATATAAGATCTACTTAAGGAATCAACCAGACCAGCGTATAGAATAATGAACATGACTCCGAGGAGTCTGAAGTCTTTTCTAGTCTGTAATTTAAGCAGAGACTATCACACATCTCCTTAGCTGGTGTGCATGCGATATTAGATAACATTTGTATCGGGACTGGATAGTATATTGAGATTCACGTTGAAACCCTAGATAATTGTTCCGGACCGATGTTCTTAAACGAATGCCGATGTTCAAATAGCTTAGTTAAAGATGGCAGCTTGTTGGTGTTATCAACATTCTGGTTGCTGTCTTATACGGTTTGGGTAAGGCGTCTCCAAGCTTGAGACGTCAAAGACAGCATTGAAGTTCACGGCCGGAAAGCTTATATAGTCTAGTAAGAGTAAACGATATCTTCGGAAATAGTGGATCCTGAGATCTTATATTAAAAAGCGATATAAATGTATATTAGCAAAGGTAAATGCGGCGGTCTAGCAAGGAAACCGTATCAAACGGGGACCCCTTTCTCGCGAGCGCACAGGGAATTTGGTAAATATCGAAAAAATGACGACGCCTTGGGGTATCTTAAAACGCGGAGAGAACCACTCGAGCCCAGCGAAAAAAAGCTGGAATGCGCAGTTGCCTCATTCTGACTGGTACCGACCGACCGAAATCCCCCCCTTCTTTCCCCTCTCTCCCCCTCCTTCTTTCGCTAATACCAGATCTCTCTGGTATTAGCAACTCCCTGACTTCATTCATTCAATCATTCGTTCTCCATCTCTTTAATTTCCGACCACCCTCATGGGTTTTGTTGGTCGCTGTTATAAAACCGACATGCCTTTCCCCGGCCAGCTCTGTACAACCGTAGCCAGAATCTTCCGTTCCTGCCGTAGGCTCGCTAGTTCGGCTCGTAGCTTTGAAGCCTCGGCTTCGATGCCTTCGATTTCTCTCCGTAGGCTATCCTTGCTTGATTTTGTTGGACTGCTGCTGCTATTGTTGCTATTTAGATCCGTTGGACTTGATGTCCGTCGTGAAGGGTGTGATGATGTACTCGACCGGCCGGCCATATGGAATTTTTTATCCGTGTCCTTTTGGTTACCCTTTTAGTGGGGGTTTCGTAGTAGTGTGAAGTTTATCGATAAATATGCCGGCCTTTTAGATAGAGCTGCGGGAGAGTTGGTAATGTATATAGGTCCGGTGAAGTTAGGTTTGGCGGGTTCCTGTCCGTCCTTGGGGGATCGCGAAGGAGGATTGCTGGCAGAGCGGAAAGGGGGATCCTTCTTGCATTTACAGCCTTCTCTCGGCGCCAAGCCAACATTATCTGATTTCCTTCTTGGCGTGTTCGGTTCTTGATCAGATTAGATAAAATCATGTGATTCTATCTAATCTCATACCCATCGGACGACGGAAACGGCCGATTGCAACGCAACACGAAATAGCATTTTCTCGGCAAGTCGCATGACCTCAGTTACGTCACTATTTTTGTGGGTTGTGGATTTGGAAATTCTGTAGGTTTGGTGGACATGTAACCCTTCTATAGAGCTGACACGGGAAAGGTACATTCCTCTCCTTGGTTTCTAATTCGCTGATTCCATGGTGTAATGATAATGGGAGAATCCGATCTGATTTTTTGTGAGTAGGGCCGTTTTGGAGTATAAAAGACGTAATTAAGTTCCGATTTCCATTCGTCAGCCACCCTGTTTCTTCTCTTTCTCTCTATCTTTCATCACCGTTAGCTTTTAAGATTCTGTTAGATATAACCTTTAAACCTAATTAACCCTTCCAAATACACTCAACGTTAACGATAACGATAACACACTCCTCTTCAATCATCATAGAAAAGAAAAGACAACATGTTGTTCTTTATCTTAACTGTTCTGCTCTCTTCCCTCGCCCTTGCTGCCCCCGTCAGCGATGAGATAGTTACTATCCAGGAGAACGCTTGGGGGTATGGTGCCGGTGGAGGCATTGTTGGTCTCGTCATCTTCATCTTGGATGTTTTGGTGTTCAGTAAGTTTTTTTTATCCTATCCTCATCCCTCCTAAATAAGCTATCGGATTAAGTAGATGATACTAATGGAAACTGTACAGTTGAATTATTCAAGTCTTCACGCCCGGTATCGCATAAGATCCTTTGGGGACTGTTTGTCTTCTTCTTCCCGATTTTGGGACTTATTATCTATTATTTGTTCTCGAATCGCCAGAATTATACGCATAATTATGAGGCTTTGCAGTAAAGAGCGATGCATTCATGATTCCAAGGATATGAAAATGGGAGTGGGATAATGGATATGGCTGGGAAGATGGGTTGGAAGAAGGTTCCATGGAGTTCGTGTTCTTTTGTTTCTATTGGAGGATGGTTTCTAGGAGGATTTCTTGTATTGCACGTGCTGGCAATTCACTTCTTTGGGATCAACTATGATACATGTATTTTACATTGTTTGTTCCGCGAGACTTGTGCTTCATTTAGAACGATCCAATGTTGGTATCGTTGAATAACACGAAGAGAGAATAAATTGATGGAATTTCCTTGATCCCAAAGCTTTCACGCACGCTGCATTTGTTGCTATTTGCCTTCTGATATTACTATTCTGTTCGTCTGGCTTGTTCTATGGAGAGAGGAATCATGATAGGTGATTTTCGTTGGTGATACGAAGAACGATAACGAGGATTGGATGACGTCAGTATGTAGTATTGTCGTCCGAAACAACAGCTTAATGGTTGATGAATACGAAGGGGAGTAATATAACGAGCTTGCAAGTCATTATAGGTATGAAACTAAAGGATGCAAATAAATTAATGTTATTCAGCATCAGGACGAAGATATCATTCGTCATAGTTAAAGTCTACTGTGGTATCATAGAAGAGAAATATATATGTACATTGTAAAAAATAGGGAAGGAATAGAAGTGAAAGGGGCTTCGGAATGTCCCCTGCCTCTGGCGGGGAGTTTGAGTGAAGCGGGAAACGCGGGTCCAGTCTAGGATGCGTGAGGGGGTATTAGAATGATGCTATTTGGTGTGCTTTCTGGTAATATAAGTATGGATGTTCGTGGAACCGCGTCAAGCGGGTGGATATTTAGGATCGTAATGGAAGGGGGTTATGGTCCCGTTGTGAGGGAGATTATGATGGATAGGAGTAGAGCTGTGAGGATTTGAAGGCTTGAAACGGTCTGGATGGAGATATTAGTATGTGGAGTTCACGATTGGGGTTTTGGATAGATCACCTACAAGCTGAGAACCAGCATTGACACCGAGACCCGTACCAGTAGGGATTGGTAAACTCGTCTCACTGCTCGTCCCACTCGGTTCGGTCGACTGAGTTCGGCTGGGGGCAACGGTGGGAACCGGTTCGGTTGTTGAGTTTATCGCTGTCGCGATTGTGGATGGAGGTAGAGTTGTTGTGCTTTCGGGTTCCTTTACGATAGACATATATTAGCAATTGGAGACAATGGGATAGTAAAAGGTTGGCATACTGCACTCGTTGAACTCGAAGTTGTTGAAGTAGAACTTCTCAAGTTACCGAATCCTTCGCAGAAACCATCTGCATAGGCCGCGAGAGACCTTGCCCTCGCTGGATCTGCGGATGAGAGATAGCCGACGCAGGTTTTGACCGCTCCATCAATGATTCCAGGCACCCAAGTTGCCTTTGCGCCATAACATAAACAGCTCGCTTGAAGGCTTGCCGTTAAAGTACTAAAAGCTCCTCCGGAATACGCCGATTCACATGCGCCATATTGGTCTTCGAATAATTGACATTGTTTTAATGCCTGAGAAGCCGAAAGTCGAACATCACCGACCGTATTGCAAAAGTCGACAAGGGTTGAAAGCTGACCGCCCTGGCCGGCTTGGTTCTGAGCATAAGTATAACAAGCCGAAGCGAGATGATCGAATCCATCGGGTGCGAATTTGGTACGAGAAGCGTAACAGACACAATCTGCGAGGGAACTACTGCCTGAGAAGGTATAATCCGAAGATTTTGGAGTACGTGCTCCACATGAATTTAGCACCGAGGCTAGACTGTTGCATGCCAGTGAGCCAATTGTGGCGGATTTACTGATGTCGCCGGCGAGGTAGCAGACATTGAGATATTGGGCTACACCTGCTGTAGCCTCCGGGCGGATGGAACGGATGTAGTCGTAACATGATGTTGCAAGACCGTCGAAGATTTGAGGCACGTATTCTTTGTTGTAGTAACAGGCACAGGATGCGAGAGCCGAGGTTCCGGCTAGGTTTGTGAAGCCGGATGTTGAACACCAACTGTAGACTGAATAGAGGGCGGAACAAGCATCGCGACCTTGAGGAGAAGCAGTACCAGTAGATGACCCGGTTTGACGGGGGTAGAGTCTTAGGTTGACGAGGTTTGGATCCGGAGCTGCGGTGATGGTGGCGTCGAGGTTGACGGCTGGGTTTGCAAGACGGTGTTGTTGAATGGTAGTCGAAGCGAATGTTGGCGGAGAAAGGAAGGCCGTAGCGGTTACAAGGAAGGACAAGATGTTCCCGAATGCGATCGGGTTTCGAGTTCTACATGAAGCCATCGCAGACGCATAATATATTATACGCTGAACTGGTCCTGGAAAGAATATAATGTCGGATTAGAGATGAATATTATTCTATCGCTCTCTACGCAGAGTCGTGAGATGCAGTAGAGGAGAGAGAGGAACCCGTCGTCAACAATTGCAACCTCAGCAAATTACAATTACTTCCAACCGCCAGCCGGGTGGGACGGACGCAGAAGCATGTCATCGTGAACGCATTTATTCCTGACAACTTCCCAAATTAAGCATTTCTCACGAAACCAAAGGCAGCTAATTGCTGTGCATACTCGAATACGGTCAAATACATGCAAACTACGGCACAGGTCTTCGGCATACACGTGGACTCCTGCTATTGTCTGCCCATTTTAAACGACTTTTCTCTATGCAGATTGAGATTGCTGTGCGGAAGGAAAAAACCGAGGAATTGAAATTGGATGCAGGGTTGTCGCTCAAGTCGCAAGTTTATCACCCTGTTCGCCTGAAATTGGTTAGTGTTCTGCAAAACCCGCAATTCGATTCGTAATTACAATGGCAGCTATCGAGGGCTGGCTTATTCAACCTCTCACGGAAACATCAATAGCCTGAACTCTTTTTGTTTTGACACCATTCATTCCAACCTTTTGTCTGAGGGTGGCTAACTGAGATCGATGCGACGCACGACGGCACAGGGACACCCGCTAACAATGTTTCTGCCTCCACAAACAAACCAGGTTTTAAGCGGAGAGACCCACAAGATCTGGCGGGCAAATGACGTTAACTCGGTTGAGGCATCTCGACGTGACGGGTCCTTAACCTTTCAGCTGGTAAGGAGGACGATTTGTCTCCTGCGCAGCACCCTTTGGGTGACAAAGGTCGATGCTAAGGCGAATAGTTTGCCTCGACGTCTCGTCTCCTACTTAGAACTCCTGGGGTGGGTTTGGTGCGATAAGACTACGTGCGATGACATGATAAAGGTAAAATGGACCTAAGACCACGCCATTGCATTTGGCGTGCGCATGCGGTGGGTATCGCACCTTTCCGAAGACATTTGCAGCTAAAATGTTCGGGCGCCTGCATGACCATCGATGTTTCCGTCGCGATTCGGAAATTTTGAATGGTGCTGTACCAAAGGCATGCATGTCGCGCTGTGAATGGCCGCGAATCTATGCAGACGCGAAATCTAAGATATTGTTTGTTCACCTCTATCACAACTGACCGACGCCCCTTTGTTCTGTGAAGAGCTAGCTCACGTGTGCGGAATAGCCTAAAGATCCGTAGGTTATTGCTTGATTCCTGTACAGGGTACACAACTATACGCGGGCTGGGGCCTGCTGAGAAAGAAAGAAAACCAACAACGCTACATGGATGAGAAAAAAATTCCAGAAGTGGTCGATGACAAAAGGCTATCTTCAGCACACCCGAGTACTTTCGCGGAACAAGATCTCTAAGACATTTTGCGGAGAAGAAATCTTGGTATTCTCTTATCGATCGACCGATGCGAAGCTTAATTTGGGAATTTTCCAACTGCTACGTCTAAATATACGCCCAAGATATCCGTGCGGAGAATCGAATAAGTATTATATTAACTGTGGAATGTGACTGTTGGATGCATGTATTGCACTGAAGCTGAAGCCTGGCCTGCCAAGTGATATCGAGACAAAAAGTATTGAGATCAACGTCCGTGTACTGTTCATGGTCTGTGCTACAGAACCTCCATTCTATAATTACAAGGCTATCGATTTTGTAGCTTGAGATCTACAGACGTAGCATAAGGGAAGCGAGGCTGAAAGCATTCCCGAAGGTGAGGTGGGCCCGAAGGGGGTGCAAGCCATGTTACACAAACTGCAAGCCAAGTCTTTGCTTCCTCGAAACTTTCTAACTTGGGCAGCTCCCTTGGTACAGAGCTTCATGCCCAAGCATGATTAAGTAATGAAGGATCTGGTGGTTCGTTGAATTCTAGATCTTTGCTTCAGGGGACCTAACAAAATGATTCGTTGAAATTCGAAATATACCAACAGCTTGCCATTGCATTGGGTGCCCGGGCCATATGCGCCATGGGGCTTAGGCAGCAAGTTTGCAAGCACTTGGAAGGGCTTGTGTCTAGATCTATTACATCTTGCATGCTAGCAATTGAGAGTACTACTATGTTTTATTACCGTCATTGGGTTTCGGGTCTAAGCTTAGGACAAACATGGATTTTCATGATTTCAGAATCTGGTATGCATGGCCATGTGGTTAAGTATAGAGCTAAATTATCTTAAGCTCGGGGATTATAAAAGCTTATGGTTCTTCCGGTATGTAGAAGCTGAAGTAATCTGTCATCATCTAGCGAATTCCACGACCTAGATTGGAGAATACCTATGCCTTTGATCTTAATCACAAGCACCTGAATTCGAAAGATATCGTCTTCTCTTTGCTTTCCTGAATATTCAACGGTGAAATTCCGAACGAAACCTTTATATTCTGACATCGCTACAATGCCTACTATCCAATTTATTTTCGGCGCAGCATTCTTTGCTTTAGTTCGACAGGGTATCTTTGCCGGGACGCTAGATGTATACCCTCCGCCGCAATATGCACAACTGAAAGCACCAGACGGTATCACTCGCAGGTCTTCTCTCCAAGAAAACTCTCCTAGGCACCTTTTTGCAAGATCACCAGAGCCACAGAGAAACTGTAAATATTCTTGTGAACATCGGAATGGATATGTCGGCTGTGTTTATGAGGATACGGAATGTTGTCGCGAAGGAAGTGAGTAGTCTAGAAGGATAGAATGATTGACAATATGACTGGCTGCTAATATTTTATTTACAATGGTTGTCTAGATGTTTGTTCAGGCGGTAACCAATGTTGCTGGGGGTCTTGCATAGAACCTGGTGGAACATGCTGTGCATCATTTCGAGGTAATATTAAGACTCGAAAACTACTGAAATCTATCCCCAAACAACATAATTAACATATATTTCTAAAACGCCAATATTGTTTCTCAATTGAAGGGGTCTCGTGTCTTAACAGCTACACTTGCTATAAATATACCTACCGCAGTCTATCCTACCTTCGCTGCTGTGCCGATGACGATTGTAACGATGAAGGTTCCATTCAAGTTTTTATGGGCTTTGACGTACCGGAGTTACCGCAACCTACACCTACCCAAGCTGTTTACGAAACTTATACGAGAACTGTGACGTGGACATATTGGTACACATATTACATCTACATCGAGGTCAGGAGGACTACGGAAATTACAAGTGAAAGAAGGACAATATCTCGGGTTGTTTCGGTTTCTGCTACTGCTTCGGCGGAGGCTGAGAGGGAGTTGAGGTCCATTGCTGAGGAGTTTAGTTCGCAGACCCCGGTGCAGGCTACGACGGAGGTTAGGGGGCCGACGCTGCCGCCTTTTACTACTGCTTCGGAAGAACCTGAGCCTACGACTTTTGAAATACCTGAACCTACCACGAGATCACCGGAATCCGATCTACGAGGTTCAAGGGGAGCTAGGCCAAGTGGAAGGTCTAATACTCCTCCTCCTAGGTCGAACCGACAGAGGCCGACTTCTAATACTTTACCGGATGTTGAGTTACCGGAACCTACTGCTAATGGGGCTGATACGGATACTACGCTGCGGTCGGGTGGGGCTTCTGCGGCGGTGAGTCGGTTTGAGGGGTTATCCGGGGTTGGAAGTGGAGCTATGGCCGTGACGAGTTTGTTGGCGCTGGTGGTGGTGATGTTGTAGGATCTACTATGTAGAGGGCTGATGGATGTATTAACTAGCATTTATGGTAGAGCCAAGAAGACTGTATACTAGAATTGTACATGTAGATGATTTCGCAAATTTGCAAAGCTTTCCAAACGATGTTCCTCGTAACTTAAGATACGAAAGCTTCAAAAGTTTTGGTTCTGTGACATGAACATGTATAGAATCATGCCCTCGAAGGATACCCTTATCGGTATCTTACTACACCTGATATCGATACACGCTCGCCAAATGTTTGCATCGCTTTAGAGCCTCTAACTTTTAGGTGATCTTGCGTGTATAGGAGAAAGTACTTTCTTTGAGATACTATACCCGTTGTTGGTCCGAGATTTGGTCTGATGGCAAGGCAACATACGAGTACATATTGTAAAATCAAAGATAAACTGGTTCAAAGTTTTTGGTTCGGCCAAGACGTACACGTCGACACGGGCTGTGGAAAAATATTGCTTAAGGCGATGCTCTTGTCTAGGTGATCGGAATTCTTAACTTCACCACCTTGCGTTCTTACATTCTGGCAGCCATCCAAATTCAAGAACGGCGGCTAGTAGCTGTAGCTTTGAGCGACCAGGTCTGGGTCCGAGACAAAGCTTTGGTTTGGGAAACGATACTTTACCGTTGCATGCGAGGATCTAAGGACTAACTACTTGGCCCATAGCTGGCTGGGAGCTCCAGGCGTTTACGCGTAACGCACAATGTCACAACCATGTTGCTGCAGTACGGCTTTATTCACCGTCTAAATGTTGGTACTCTCGATGTTGGTACGACGAAGCTCGAATCATAATTTTTTTCAGTGGTGTCTGTCTCTTTGTTCCAAGACGCGCAACACAACAACTCAGATAATACCACAAAGCATCAAAGCACTACGGCTTGTGTTGGAATCTGTGTTTTCTTCTCTGTCTTTGTCGAAGGACTGCCTTCGGTCACTCTTTATATACATTTCCATAGAGCAAAGCTTTTACAGAGTTTTCGCTGCAGAGATTTCTTCAGCAGACGAGCTCTGGCCTCTTGTGAAACCTCAGGGTGAGACTTCAAGGTCACGTGTGATACGTTCGGTCAGCCACTGCCTGTGGCGCTGACCTTGGATTCTGACAGCCTGCCTTTGGAATTTCCCACCGAGACAGAAACCATAGATACGTATTTCTTCCTTCGACGCCAAACTATCTTCCGATGTTCAATTTGTGTATAGAATTTTGCTCTTCCAGTCACGGTTTATCTCATTAGAATTTGGTATTCAATTCTCTAATGGTTCTCTATCGATCGATATCTTGAAATTTTCAATATCCTTTCCGCAAAATATAATAAGAGAAAAAATAAAAAAATTAAATCTCCAACGTACAACTAGTCCTCAGGATTTCCAGAGTATCTATGCAAAGGTATCAATGCGTATGAGTTTGCACTTAGATCACTTTATTTGCTAAGCTAGATTGAATCTACTTCTCTACACATATTCTTGTGAGCAAGGAACCGACGAACTCTTCACTAGACCTCTCGTTCGAAACTCACAATTGATATCGGTGCCTCGAGCAGAGAACCCCAAACCCCGGAAGAACTTCGAAAAACCAAAACGAACTCCTAAAAACTTCATAAGCACACATATTCTCAGCTTTGTAGCAACCCAAGACACGAACCCATCTATCTTAAAACAAATCCCAAGGTCGCTCATAAAAGGAGCTTGATCTCACCATGGCTGACGGCATAATCTCTTTGCTGTTCGGCCATGATGGGCTTAGTCCACCAGAATGGCTTAAACTTGCTCTTGCAGGTGGTAGTCGTTCCAGACCATGTTGTCGGATTTGTGGAAGTTATGGTCATAGACGTCGAGATTGTCATGCTGTGAAGGCTATCGGGGGTATAATGAAAAGTGGGCCTAGGGTTGATGGAAAGGGAAAGAGAAGAGACGACGAAGGAAGAGATGGAGTGTGGGGAGGAACAAGAGGAGGGCGGGGAAGGGGAGGAGGGAGAAGGGGAAGAGGTGAATATAGAGGAGGGAGAGGAGAAGGAGGGTATAGAGAAGAAGGAGAAGGAAGAGAAGGAGAAAGAAGAGAAGGAGCTGAATATAGAGGAAGAGGAGGAGGAGGGGGAGGGGGAGGAGGCCGAGGCCGAGGAGGTCAGTCGCAAGGACGTTCTTCAAGAGGCGGATTTAGCGGCGGCGGCAACTCATCTACAAGCGCTCTGATATCAGAAATGGAACGTATGGCCATCTCAGTGAATGTTGGCAAAGAAGACGCTGCATTATCGACGAGTTATTGCATTCAAGTACAAACAATGGGCTTTTCCAATCCGGAAGGAGTATAACACGACGTCCGGAAGGCCCGAACATGTCCTAGCCAACTACTACGAATTTACGATCAGTGAAAAAAACGAAAATCGCAAGGTATACCTTCGAGATGACTGGGTCAAACCGAAGCAGAGACATGATTGATAAGTTTATCCGCATTCAATTCCCGGCGCAAGAAGAATATATTTGCCCCGACTATGGTGGCTATCTATATGCTCCGGAGGACTGGACACCAGGACAGCAACACTTCACGTATCCGGCGAATCATGAATTGAGGGGTTACACATTCACTATAAAATCCCGGCTGCTTCTCAATATTGAGGGCTATCGTAACTATGTCACAGCCTCAGACGCCTTAGCATCCGCACCATTGCCATCAGCACACGAAGAAACCGAGAACAGTGTTATTCTGGTGGGATTTCAGGCCGTGTTAATGGCACTAAATGCGATTATAACTCGCAATCCTAGACTCAAGAACCGGCAATTGATTCACGAAAAAGGAAATACTTTGTATGATTCCGGGGGCGGGGTGAATTTACCGAGATACCCATGTAATCTAAATGGATTAGATGTTGAGTACGGCGGTCACATCCTACTTGGCCTACACGCCTCTGTTCGACCTGGATCACAGCGATGCCTGGTGAACGCCAGCAAGGTTACGAATGTATACTACACGATAAAGCCATTGGCGGTTACTATTAACTTGCGGCCAGGCTCCAGTCCCACAGGCATCAATCTTCAGAACCGACTGTTCACAAGTATGTACATCATAAAAACCCCTTGTTTCCTTCTAAACTTTTGAGGCTCATACTACGACTTGAATACCATATCAGGAAGAGAGCGGTGTCAACCGATTTTTGGCAGGAGTACGCATCCAGGTGAATTTGCCTGATGGGACCTCCCAAAATCGGGTGTTCAGGCGCGTTCACAATAGAAACGCGGAACAGGTGACCTGGGAGACTCGCCAGGGGGGACGTGAGGTAACAGTGGCAAATTATGCACGCGAAAGTAAGTCCTTTACTGAAATTTCCGCCCGGTTTGTCATTGTCGAGTTCTCATAGTTTATTGTCGAGCAGTTGGGTTCCCACTTCGGGTACCAAAGGTTCTGCTTCTCTCGTTCAAACCGCAGCGTGGGTCAACGGCCCGCTGTGAGTTTCCAGTGGAGTGGTGCAGCGTAGCCCAGGGCCAGAAATTTCAATTGCGCCTGAAGACATCAGCGGTCCAAGCTATGATCAAGGCGGCACAAATTCCTCCTATAGAATATTTGTCACAGTTAAAATCAGAGTTCTCGAGCATATTTAGAGGAGTACAGGGCAATGCAACGGTATGTCTAACGAGGACTGACTCAATTTGGGAGAAGATGCCTAACCATATGGAATAGTTGAACCGTTTCGGCCTTGACATCGGGGAAGACCTTCTCAAAGTACAGGCCCGGATACTCACAGTGCCAACGGTGCAGTTGGGCGGTAACAAGAGAGCGGATATCAACCCTTCCGATGGGGTGTTGAACTCGAAACGTCAGAAATTTTATTGCCCGGCGAGTTTTCCACCTATGATAGTCCTTCAAATCATCAACGGTTATAGTGCAAATCAGGTCACTACGAATGTAAGTAATCCATGCAAAGCAAATATTAACGGGTTTTTGGCTCAGTGTGGCGAATATGGCATGAATGGGTCAGCCAAGCCAATTGCGGCTCTGACTCTTTATTTGAACGACGACAATTCGGATGCAGGAATTAAAAGTATATTCGAAAAAGAGATAGCAAACTTGAAAAAGGGCAATCCAGGCAGGGTTCACCTTGTGTTTTGTTATCTTTCTAAGACTGATCCAAAGTACTACAACGCTATTAAACACGCGGGAGACGTTTTGACGGGAGTTTTGACAATCTGTATGAGTGGGAACAAGATAGAAGGAATGAGCAACTCATATGGCTATTTCAATACACTTGCATTGAAGGTTAATCTCAAATGTGGTGGGGTTAACCATTCGACTCAGGCAGACCCGGTACTTCGAAGGATATTTCCAGGACTCGAAGGAAACTCGGTTATGCTTCTTGGAGCGGATGTCTCCCACTCAGGGAGGAGAGATCTACCTTCGATTGCAGCAATAGTTGGCAGCTATGAACCGAGCCATTCGAGATTGAATTCTAAGATAAGTTTTCAAACAAACAATGAAATGATCGAAAGGATGAAGGAAGGGGTAGAAGCACATCTTGAGTCTTTCTGCAAGAAAATCAAGCGTCTGCCTAGGTTTATTGTTATGTTCAGGGATGGTGTGAGCGACTCACAATATCGACAGGTTCTTGATAGCGAGGTTGTTGCGATCGATGTGATCCTTCACAAAACGAAAAACACAGAAAGGCCGAGATTAACCGTTCTTGTGGTTGGAAAGCGACATCACACTCGTTTTTTCCCATCACATCTGCAGAATAAGTGGGACAAGACTCCTCCTGGGCTTGTTGTTGACAGGGCAGTTACTGCAGTGAGTTGTTAGAGATAGGAAAACGGGTGTTCATTGCGACATTACTAACATAGAGTCTTGGAATTAGATATATGAGAATGATTTCTTCCTCCAGGCACACGGTGCAATACAAGGCACGCCGGTATGTATGATTCTTGCTCGAGCGCGCTTTGGAAATCCTATATGCTGAACGGTATGGTTTTTCGTACAATAGCGCCCGGCACATTATTTCGTCATCAGAGACGGTATGGAATTAAGTGATTCCCAAATCCAGGAGCTGGTAAGAGCTAATCTTCCGAAGTGTATATTGAATCGTCTCTAGTGTTATGGTGCTGACTGTTCGACTTCTCGCCTAGGTTTTCAGTTGGAGCTTTAGTCTTGGGCGGTCATTCCGGAGTGTATCGTATGCTCCTCCGGCATATTGTGCGGATCTTGCGTGCGGCCGGGCAAGGGCTTGGATCCAGCATGAAGTTGACGAGATTAGGGGTGGAGCAAGTCCGTATCTGAGCTCTACTGGTACTTCTGGCAGCAGTACCGATGTTAATGCGGCAGCAGAAGCCAATTTGAGAGGTATTGTATCGGCTCGTGGGGTTCTCCACAAGGATTTGGAAGACACAATGTGGCATATATAAGTCAGGAGGCAGGGGATTAGCCGTTGAGAATCACGATATTTTGTAGGCGGGAGGGAAATGTATACATGCAGATTGCAACGAAGCAGCTTGTGTTGGATAAATTTAATTGGGCCTTGAGTCCAGGAACGAGATTATGAGATGCGATATAGTTTGATGTGAACAAAGATAGAATCAGAGAAATAAGTTCAAAATACAAGCAGCGCAAGAGCATCATGGGTGTATATACTAATTAGCTAATACTAACAGCAGGCGGGAAGAAATTACTAAGAATCTATTCATATATCTAACTATTAACGGCTGTGCTAACGTGAGCATGCTAGCAGCGATTATTAATTATTTCAAATGGAAATTGTATCTAACCCGGCACCCGTCTTACGCCGCTGACAAAACGGCCGCATAATTGCACAAACCTGCTTAATATTGAAGGACACATCAACGCATACCGGCAATTTGTGCAGGGGTGAGATTTCCTGTTATTGGTTCTTCTATAAATGGTGGGGCCGATTGAAAATTTAGTTCCGACAGATCTTCAAAATGCCATGGCTCGCGGCATGGAGAATTGCTTACCCTCGTCGGTGCCTTAGGGGTTCCTGACCCTGGCGGGATCTTTCATTCCTGCCTCGGTATTGAACAACTAACTTAACTGCCTAGAGCTGCTAAATCATCGCTTTTCTTTTTCATTCTTTTCACTCTTTATACATACAACGGTCGATATATCTGTGTTGATAATTTAGCTAATTTTTGTACCCTCCAAAGCCCGCGACTATTATCCCACGAATGGCTCAAGATTCGCCGTATAAGGGCGACCCATTTTCTACGTACTGCGCACTTTCAGGTCAACAGAGTAAGCTCAAGCCTGGCCCCAACCAACACAAATGACTTTATCCCGGTCGCTCGCTGATGTTAACGTTTTCCAGCGCTGTTTCTTGGGGATAAACTCTTTATTACAGGTGGATACTATGTTAGAACACCAAATAGGACAATTAGCGCGGGTATGAATTCGATATTCGATTTCTCTGTTTTGTTCATAATATGCTTGAGAGAACTTAAGAAGGAGCTCGATTGACTTGGAGATTAATAATTGGTTACAGGTCCCTGGTTTCGCATTTTGGACCTGCAAACATCCTTCGAGTTAGACCGCTTGAGAAACTATACAGAAATCCTTCCGCCGTCAATATACCCTCCAACTGTTCCTATCGTTCAAAATCCCGTCTTTTGGTTTGATTCTCAGACTAGCTCAATATTTTACTCCCAGGGCGCTGCTACTCTTGAAGGCGGGATTTACAATGACTCTAGCCAACATACCTCAGCCGTGCGTGGAAAATCGTGAACGGCGCCCTATAACCCCGCGAACAATAGTCTGGGCCTCTGGCGAGAAATTGACACCCCTTTCAGTGGCCAGACTGGGGCTGCAGTTAGTCGGAGGTCTTTTTATGATGATAAAGCTAGGAAAGGATATATATACGGAGGATGGGTAACTCGAACGGGGCCCGATGTAGTTACGGATGGTGCCTTAACATATGATGCCGAAACTCTGGTCTGGACGAATGGGTCGATACCTTTTGGTCGGATGGATGGCCAAGGTGCTGGTGTTCCATATCGGACGGCTGACGGCCGTGTGGTTTCTATAATATTTGGTGGTAGTTTAAACGGGACACCGGTCGGTCATCCCGGAAATCGCCTATAATATGGCTCGAGAGGCTTATGGATTATAATTCTAGTTATCGATGACAACAGTCTTTGTCCATGATATTGCAAACGATAAATGGTATCGACAAGATACAAACGGCGGCGACCCTGGTTCTCGTGGTTTTTTCTGTTCGACAATGGTCTCGGCTTCTGACAATTCTAGTCATCAGATACTAGTATATTCTGGACTTCCCCTATCGGGGCCCTCAACTTTCACGGATATTTGGGCATTAAGCCTTCCTTCTTTCACATGGAGCTTAATACAAGCGAACTCGCCGATTCTGGCCCCTGGCCCCGGACCGCGTCGTCATGCTAGTTGCGACATCGTGAATAACCATATATTGGCTATCTTTGGTGGGCGGAACTTTGATGGAGGGGATAGCAGAAATTGCGATACGAATGGAAACGCTTTGTTTCTTTATAACTTAAATACATTTGAGTGGTTGGAAAGTTATGATAGTAGTGATCGGGAGGCATATAGGGTACCAGGGGATGTGTTTAACGATATTGGTGGCAAGTATGTTTCTACGCACTGTATCGACATTCGGAGTTATGATGAAAATACTGATTGACTTGAATATATATAGCTCGTCAGGTTTTGCGACACTGACGGCTCCCCCAGGGGGGTTTTCGGATCCGGAAATGAGAGCACTGTTTGCACTTACGATGCCTACATCGCCTGCAGGATCTGGCAGCCAATCAAGTACAAATGTCGGCGCGATTGCTGGAGGAACAATTGGAGGAGTTGCAGCAGTTATTGGACTGGTGCTACTGTTTTTGTTCTTTCGACGGCGGAAATCTCGACCCGTTCCAACACCACCAGCGGGCAACGATCCGAGGAAATATACCATCAACGGAGCATTTGAAATTGGAAACTCGAATCAACAGTCTCAGAATGCATACTCTGAGGTGGAGGGGGACAGAGTATCGAATCCCTACGGGAGCGTACTTTTGAATGAAGGGCAAGTAATGGAGGCTCGAGGGCGGGAGGTTAAGCCGCCGCCGGTAGAGTTGCCGGCTGAGGATGCTTTAAGAGACCCTTGGCTAAAGGATAACATTAGAGAGCAGAGACCACTTTTGACATAGAGTACCCATGGTTGCGGAGATATCGTTCGATATTGCGATGCACCGATGCACCTGTATAATATTTATTAGTCATACGAGAGCTTACCTTATAGGGAGATAGCATCGGTGTGTGCACAGTGGGAATTACCTTATCCCCCACAGTGAAACTATGTACTGCCTAGGCACGTGTGGAAGCTACCAACGAATTACTGCGTATCTCTTGCGATTAATCGCTGTGGATCTATGGTATGCAAGGTTGAGCTCTTCGTTGAGCCAATGACCGTGACGTTAATGCCTTACAATATCTACTAGAATAGACTCGCTCCATGTATCCGGGTGAAAAGCCAGATGATTGTAGAAGTGTCTGTAGTCGTGTGGGTGGATTAATGGGATATTTCTTTCTGTAGGCATTGTCGGGGACGTGAATCGTGTGACACAAATTAATTACCAGGCGTTTCTGGACGAATATATTGTGTCCTCTTAACATACTTTCTTAATAGTCTCGTGCCCAGTGCGGTTCCTTTCTCCGCGTGAAAGTAATTTCAGAGGCACTATGTGTTCTTCTATAGAGGGTACTGAGCGGGAAGACTGAATACAAGTTTAGGGGCATCGCGAGGAAACACTGTTGGAGTTTCTGTGTTGCACAATGGGAATTGAAGTTTCCGGCTAGAGCAGGGTTCACCATTCAGAGATCTAGCTCGGGCTGCCAGGCCTAGCGGAATCAATTCGGGGACATGGAACACAGTAATATCTGATTATTGCACGGGAGGATGTAAGTACAGACTTTGCTTGAAAGCTGTAAAATAGTGTAGCTGGATTGACACAATTTAGTCCTGGTGCTAAACTGGGAGTACTCGAGTGGCAGGGAAATTAGGCTCGATGATCCCCTGTGAATTGAAAGTGATACATACGCATTCCTTCAAGAATAGAGTTGTCTAGATCTTAAGCTTGTTACATGCCCTCAGCTACTTCGACTTTATACGGCTGTATTCTAGAGTAACAATACTTCGGTTTCTTTAATTAACTACTTTACTGCTTCCGAAACTATTGCAGTTAGCTTGGGCCTCTTGGTGCCCAATACATAACTTCGAGGTATCTCACGGCGTTGTGGCTTGTTCGGACCCTTGACGAGACCAATCGTCATTGGTTGCAAAGTAAAATTATAAGAGGTGTTCTGGCAATATCAATATCAGTATAGTTGACATCTAGCCCACCGAAATTTACCAGGTACGGTCTGTGTAAGACATAACTTTAATCCCCCGAGTTCGGAATTCAGGAAAACTTCTGGGATCGACGTCAGCCCTAGATTCGAAGTCGTGAATGTTTTCCCGGGCCATTTTCTGGTTTGGGGTTGAAGAGACCGGACCTTCCTGATCTTGTGTCAGGCTGCCAATCAAGCCCGGGAAGGGACTAAGCGAAGAGACAAGCATGCCCAGCACGTGGCGCGCGCCATTGGCGCAGACGCATTGATCAGTTCCAGCGGCCAGGCTCCACAGCTCCGCCGATGTCTGCACAGGTTCCGACGATAGTTATAACCCATACGAGATTTTGAGAACTTGGAAACTATCTTTTATTTGGCTGGAAATGGATGCGCTTGGAGAATGTATAAAAGGAGCTGCTCTTTTCGTTGTCGGGAATAGGTTGCAACTGCAGTCCAATTCCTGGAACCCAGCCATCGATATCACCCCGCCGGAGACTCTCGTCAATATGGCCTCTAAAGCGTATCTCTGGTCTGTCGCATTTATTTCGGCCTTCGTCGCCAGTAATGGTACACCCACTACTACTACCTATTCTGAGCCGACTGCCACTGGCGCATCGCCGACCGCGTCCGGGGTCAGCGTAAACAAGGGGAAAGCGTATCTGACCTTTGAAACCATCCCCGGATTCTTTTTACAAGACGATCCGGCTACTATCCCTTCGACATTTGATTATGTAAGTTACTTATACCTAGCCGTTGGGAGATTTAAATTCCAAAAAATTG
The DNA here is from genome assembly GCF_004000055.1 of Arthrobotrys flagrans. NCBI lineage: Eukaryota > Fungi > Ascomycota > Orbiliomycetes > Orbiliales > Orbiliaceae > Arthrobotrys > Arthrobotrys flagrans. The sequence goes on from NW_027137547.1 coordinate 6,026,703, forward strand.
CATGCGTGCTAAGAGAATGATAGACTGCCACCAACTTTGGACTGATCAACCGAACCTACCCAACGGATGATGAATCTTCAGCTAAGCTGACCCAATGGCAAAGATTCAACCATTATGTCGACAAGCTAAATCATGGAAGTGGCCGAAACGTTGAATACAGACTGCTTTTTATCGGTCGCCACTCCGAAGGTTTCCACAATGCTGAGGAGAGCTTTGTCGGCACGCCGGCCTGGAATTGCTACTGGGCTGAGCTACCAGGAAATGACACTGCAGTCTGGGAAGATCCATCTTTAACATCATTTGGTATCTCACAAGCGGTTAAAGCTCGCAACTTCTGGAAACATCAGATCGAGGTTCAAAAAATTACTGCGCCGGATGCATACTATGTCAGTCCACTTGTCCGCTGCCTCGAGACTGCAAATTTCACCTACTTCGGACTTGAGCATCGAGGTGCTGCACGACATCCTTTCATCCCTACTATTAAAGAGTTGCTTCGGGAAGGTATCTCCATCCATACCTGTGACAGGCGGTCATCGAGGAGTTGGATTGCAGCTAACTACCCAGACTGGAACATCGAGCCCTCTTTCAGCGAAGTCGACGGCCAGTGGAATGGAATTACATCTGAGACCTCTTCGGCTCAAGCGTATCGTATGAAGGTCGTCCTTAGCGATATCTTCGAAAACGACCATTCTACCATCATCAGTATTACCACGCATTCAGGAGCTGCGCGCAGCATTTTGAGCGTCCTCGGGCATATTCCCTTCAGTCTTGTCACTGGCGCAATTATTCCGACTTTGATTAAGGTCACAACTGTGCGAGAGCCTCCACCGCCTACTGTCACCCAACCATGGACCACGGAAGCTTGGTGCACTAATGGGCCGCCAGTCGCGAGTGTGAGCGGGGCATGTACTTGCAGTGGTGGAGTTCTCCCTGTAACTGCTAGTCCTATTATTAGCCCAAGGTAGCCAATGTTAGTTAATTCCTTCATATCTTAGAGGCTATGTAAATTGGACTCGGTATTGCTCCTTAAGTTACTAGTGAATTGCCATTGCGGGTGGCCGGCGCCATCGCAGTTTCGAAACAAAGAAATAATACTTTTCCGTGCTCGTCGCCTGATTTAAATAAGGAACTAGACTAATAACATGTAAGTAAGATAGACTTTTGCGAAGGAAAATTATACGTCCGAGGAATATATAACCCCGCTATAAGAGATACCATGTGGTTGAGGGATACATATCATCCGGCGTTTCCAAGGATCAGAAGCATTTATATTTTTCATTAACACCAGACATTTTGTGTCTAGGTTGTCATAATTCGTAGCACTTATAAGCCCGGTAAGGTGATTTTTATCAGGCCCTCAATGGCATGAGCAAAAAGGCCACAGCCAACGCAATCATCTTTCAGCGCTTAATATTCGTAGTATTATGATGTCTCCGTTTGGTTTTCTGTGATTTCGTTAAACCAGAAAACGGGCGACCCTTCTGTATCGGAGAATGGGCCAAAGGCCTGTGAACAAGTTTAGCGGGGGCGTTGCTATGTGTTGTAATTAGTAATAGGCTTACCGATCCATCTAAATCTAACCAGTCTCCCGTCTGCCACTCGTTCCATATCGGATTTGTGTCATAAATTATTGCGTCGCCCGTATTGCCATAGAGTTGGCCTGTCCCTGGCTGGCCGAATGGGTTTGGCGGCAAAGTCGCGTCGTTGGCATGCGCGTGTGGCGCTTGTATGACGATTCCTTGAGGGGTATTTCGAGCGGACCTGTGTTTCGCCTCAAGTCTTAATTCTTCCAAAATCACACTGTAACGCTTGCTCGGGGAGCAGGCTGTCATTTCTCGAGTGAGGTGGGAATGGCATCTTTCTGCTAACTCGAATAGCTGGATTGCGTCTTCAGATCCGTGTTGTTGTCCGGATGAAGTGCTTTGTTGGATTTCCCATACATAGACCACAGAAAGAGCGCAGAATAAAACGTAGTGAGTCCACCAGAAGGCATGGAATAGGCTTCCATCCGTGGCCATTCCATCTACTGTTTGCAAGGCGACCTTTGCGGCGGATAGGCACCGGAGTACACCATCTGAAAGTGGAAGCTGGGATTGCTGGGTTGTTTGTCTCATGAGAAATGGACGGTACGCGTGAAGGACTGCGTGAGAGTGCGCTAACTTCATGGCCGTAGCCTGCCGTCGAAAGCTAGGAATTAAACTAGAGGGGCGGATGCGCCCGAGGTGTGCGGGTAAGGTGGCTTTCCATTCTTTGAGTTGATTGCCTAGCCTGTCGGCTGCTGCTAATCTGTCACTCTTCGGCATCTTTTTAGCTGAGTACACTTCTTTCGATATGCTTCCGATGATCTGGGCGAGCCTGCGATTAGTTAGTTTTAGGAGCTTTGTGCGCCTGCAAAATCGGCATTAGATATACTTTGCATGGGATATCAGGGCCTCGACGTGACAATCTTCTTCTGCCTCTGTTACGGACGGCCCCTGATGCGTCATATCTTCGTCGTTAACACAGTCGGGGAAATCTTGGTCAATATCGTCGTCATGATAGTGACGAGGCCGGCCGAAGACAACACCCAGGTAGGCGTCTATAGTGTATGCCACCCAGAAAGTTCTTTTCCGATATTGGGAATTTATGTAGTCCGCATTGGACAGTCTCCCCGTCACATTTCGTTTTCTTCCTGACTTTCGGTGGAGCGCCAAGGCGGATATGATCTGGACGGCGCTGCCAAATGCGTACCACCCTTGGTTCATACGCGCTGTTTGGAGAAGGTAAAGGACTTGTATGAGACGCGCCTGGGCTGATTCTAATCTAGGTAACCCAGTTTCTGATTCTGTCAGTAGTTTGGCGCCGGCGCGAAAGTATCGGTCGCTCGTTTTGAGGGATGTTGTCTCTTGATCTGGGGATCCTATACCCTTTATCTTTTCTTGCCTTATGGACGCTATAGCAAGAATGGAGAATACAATAGCTGCTCTAGCTTGTCCCACGCCGTTCCATAAAGGTAGATTTTGTTGAATGTTGTTATGCATAGCGTCTACCCATGTCATGACGCTTGATTTGTGAAGGAACCGATAAGTCACGACGCAAACATCGAAATAAAACGACAGTAAATCTTTCGATACAGCTTTGTCAGGAAGTTTTAGTGGTACATCTCCTTTTTCTGCGAAGGGCTCGTCCCCAGCTGCCATCCACATCTGTCTCTTTTCGTTCCCTTCATTGTTCGCTGAACTCTTTTGTGTTGCTAGGCGTTTCCAGGCACGATGAAGAAAGGTAAGCCCCGATGTCGGATCAAAATATTGCCCTTCAATCTCTGCGACTTCAAGGTCAGGTGAGGCGCGTGATGGGTTATTTCCCTCTGCGGGAGAGTTCATGCTGTCGGTTTGTGGCTCGTTGTGGCCCATGGAGCCACTAATCGAAATTTGTGGAGGGAGCTCCTTATTGCTTCTGGGATGTATGGTTAAGAATATTCGAGACAATCGAAGTGGAACCTAGGCCATGGAATGTATTTCTACTTACGGTCCGTCTTCACTCGACCCGTTAGTTTCTGGTGGTACTGTCAAATCGATAGTTGGCTGCGTAATCGCAGCTGGCGGAGTAGGAGGACGCCCTCGGGAATATTTGGCATCATAAGAGCATTCAAGTCCCTTCTTCGCGCAGTAGTCGCATGGTTTTGTGCCACTGCATTTCGCTTTTTTAGACTTGCAAAGATCGCAAGCTCTGCTGACTTTGTGGATCTTCAACCGGCTTTCTACAGGCGACAAATTTGCGTTGTTCAATAAAGATGCAACAGAACGTTTCCGAGAACCTGCTGGCGTGTTGATGGTCGTGACAGGCATTTTGGGTGGGTTTCCGGTGTTCTGAAGGTTTCCGAGAAATTTAGAGGTGGAGATAGCTGGGCAGGCTTTTCCGACTTTCTGGGGTGTTTCCGATTCTTTCCCTGTATTACTAAGACTGTGGGCGGATTTCTCCGTGTAACTTAACTAGCCTTGAACGGAACATGCAACACTTTTCTGGGGCTAAACTGGCACGTGACTGGGTAACGAGACTGACTAAGCTTGGTTTGTTAGCGGCATACCCAAATTACTAGAATTGGCCTGGATTCGAGAAAGTCCCTCCAATTCTGGCCAAGCATTCTAAACGACGTCTGTATACTATGTCGGCATTCAACAAACGTGGTAGAGAATATCGGTCATGGGACCAAAATATTCGAAACTCCGAGCCCCGAATTCACAAATGAATATTAATGAATGAAACGTAACAAGGTATAGAGTGGCCCGAGACGCCACGTCACAAACTTGGCATTTGGCCGGATATCAGTAAATTCTGGATATCGGATGCTCCTTCACCTTGTCCAGCAAGGCTATGATGCTATTAGTTAAAAGGCAGACAGTATGGCAGCTTTGGTGTTCCGAGCTCAGGAAACATTACAGCATCAAAGGAATAGCATCAATTGAGACTTCAAAGTTTCTCTGTCGCATGGGAGCGAGGGCCGACCACATTCAAGGTCTCCACTCATCCAGCTACGTAAGAAGGGCCAATATAAACGTTTAAGAGGCAGGCTTTGCAGATCGGCATGAGCCAAAATCTGCTGATAAATGATACAAAACCGAACAGCTCCATGGCTCTAGATAAGGAGTTGGAGTCTGACTCTACGACTAAGGACTGTGTCAGCTACGGTTTCTAGCGGACCGTTAGCTGCACGGAGATCTTAAGATGATCACAAAACTTGTCGTGACGCAATACTATATCTTATGCACCTCTAGGAAACACCTGAACTGCGAATTCTTTTCCCCCGACCCACTTAGGGAGAGTAAAGAATCCTAACTCAACAGGTTGGCAGGAGATGTTCCTTAGGATAAGGCAAGATCTGAATATCTTAATCGTACACTAGTTTAGAGAGGGTCGTATCTTCATTTTACATGAGTACATATCTAGCAATTGACTGCGCCGTTGCCACCTGGGGATCGGTGGGCATTAGAGGGCATGTATTATGTGTTGACCGTTGTGGCATTCTATTCACGGCGCGGTTCTTGGCATTAAGGAGACAGAATCACATGCACACTCATCCTAAGGAGTGTTAAGATCCTATAGGATTATTGATCGTGGGACCCAATTTAGGATACAGGATGGCAGGCGACTAGAAAGAAGTACTGTAGCGATTTAGCTATTTCAGTGCGGTGTTGCAGAATTTGTTTTTCGCTTGGTCTTATTCTTCTGTGGGTAACATGCTGGATATGTATCTGGAATCGAAGATATCTGGACCACACCGAAGTATTCGAAAGGGCATGTAACTTGCCGTATATATCCTAAAACGATCTAAACTAGTCCTAAGTTGCATGTCGTAACTAATCGCCTCACGTTAAGAACCATACGGATTATAAAGTCATGAAGTTATGGCATATATTGGTCCTAAATCAATGCTCCGAACTCCTGGGTAATGGGTGACGTGATACAACGCATACATGCAGCAGCTGTAGCTGGACGAAAACAGTCCTGAAAAAATTGTGGTCCTAAGTCCTAAATTCTACATACTGTACAGCTGACAGCCACAAGGGAAGAAATTCGTAGCCTTGTTGAAGGAAGTAGAGGGGAATATCATTTCTTTTCGTTCCATTGCTACCGAGTTCAACTTATTGTTCTGAAATTTAAGGCCTTCACAACTAGCCGTTATAACTCGATATATAGGATTGTGAGCGTTGGTATTTAGGAATTTGAAGAGGAATTTCGGAAGCGAAGCTATCCTAAATATTCCTTGATACTACTTTTACATTTTATCGACTGAGTGCATAGGTAGGCCTGAATTGCTAACGCGCCGACGTGTGAAAGCGGCGAAATGCCGACATTCTATCCCGCAGATACACCGGGCCCTGAAATCTTCCTATTATCTTACGATTTGCTGGCAATTGCGGTCTCCTGTATTGCTATATCATTCTTGTATATATTCACCGATGCTCTTTGATCTATGACTATTCAAACTGCCCGTTAACGGCCAACCGTCATCCTACCAGCCCGCTAGCCATAGGCGGCATAATGTGCCGCTTTTATCCACATTTAATGTTGGTATGGGTCGTCGAAGATATCTGAATCGAAAAATCAAGGAACATTGCCAAACTCGGAAACAGCTAGATATTTTGACGGCTTTTCAAACAAATTATCACCTAGCTTTTCGAGTTAATTGACGGTACCGGTGGACATTGCACTACAATCTTATTGATAAAGATTCCGAAGTTACTTGGCTTATTGCTACCTTTTTAAAGTTGGGCTTTTGTGGTGGGAAACCCCACGTGCACAGAAAGAGGTACGCAGATATTTGTTTTAATTTGGTCGTAGCAAGTCCTTTCGGCAACGAAGATGGAACTATATTACGCATTGTCATGCGATCGATCTTTATCCGTTATCAATCTTTTTCGATGGCCAATTTATTGTTTTATTCACTTCATTCTTCTGAGTATGGGCCCACTTCGGTTGAGTTGCCTCTCCACTCGTCTATCTGAGCCTGGATAGTCGCTAAACTTTGGGGTTGGGTTTATATTTTGTCCGCCAAGTTGAAGGATTCCTTAGGGAAGTACCTCACGGCCCACATAGATGGGTGTGAATGCTGACCCGGCCCCGGACCCAGTTCTACAACGTCAAGGCCCCGCCTTCGTAGAGCGATTGTCCTTCGAGTGCTGGTTAAAATGAATCGATTTTTCTGGAGAAAGAAGCGTATTAATTTTGGCGCTGTTGGAAACGCCCGTGCTTTCATTCCGAAGGTGGTCCTTGGTTTTGGAAGCCGGGTGGTGTTGTGTTTTTCGCACTGAGGCCAAATATGGACCGGACCTGCATGGTCTTCTCATGTCGGTCTATCTGCATGATGGCAAAGAGCATCTTGAGGAAAATATTTTTAATGAAGTCTGCGCCCTGCATCTGGTTTTGCTCTCCCTTCTTTTCCAAAAAAAAAAATCAGCCATCCTTATCTATACCCACGCACAAAGTGCACTGCAGGAGATTTTTCCTGTGGTGTTTCGTATCATCGTCTCCAATTTTGAAGTCCCTAGACGCACCTCTAATCTGTGGTATGGAAATGTCATGGGGATGACTAATCCGTTCTCCGACCAAGACTTCCAGCCTTCTGGATCTGGAGGTCTAGGTGAGGAGCCTTTTATCGGTAATTAGCCCCGCCCATGCGATACTGTTATTTCCGAACCAAAAATATGAGAGTCACTTCACAAGTTTACCTTATATCTTATAATTGAAACTGGTGGCCAAAGCTAACTTGGGTAATCATCACGTATTACCACAGATCCTAGCAGCTTCAACGAGGGTCAAGTAAATGGCCAGGGAGACCAGGATAAGACCCTGACCGGTACCACACCTCTTGACTGGCTTGAAGGCTTCATCCACGGTGTGTTTTTTCTTCGTGTAGTGTGCTTTACCCATTTAGATACCTGGTTCTGACATGGTACGGTTGCCAAGCGTCGGACAATCCTCTTAGCTCTTCCAGCATCAGGCCCGATATCGATACTGACCAACAAATACCAGTACCAAAAAAAAGAAAGGCTTCTCGAGAGATTCACTGCCAGCTTCCAGAGTGCCCACGCGTATTTTATAGCAAAAAGGCATTTGGTGATCACATGTCAATGGTACATACCATAAAAGCCTTCTCCTGTGATCACTGCCCTGCCAAATACTCTAGATCCGATGCTTTGAAGACCCACAAGTGCAAGCCGTCTTCGAATTCACAAGGTTCGAAGCACCCTTCACCGGTTTCATCCGCATCCTCAACTTCTACTTCATCTGCCCCTTCGCCTCAACCTCCAACGAAAAGGCTAAAGGGAGCCACCCCAGCACGAGTTAGCATTAAAGATCTACCGCCATCCAAAGTCCAGCCCCTTCGGGCTGCCAAAAGAGCTAGAGGATACAGCTCCCATCTGCTGCAAGAGAACATGGCACCTGTTCGAAGGTCCTCTCGCCTTGACGGCCCAGCGCCGCTGAGCATAGTAGCAGGGGGTGGTAGTTCTTTCGCAACTGCTATCGATAATTTGGCGGGCCGGTATAAAGGAACGATCGAGCGACTGAGAAAAGATATTGAAGAACGAGATAAAAGGTACGAAGTATTGGAGGACCAAAAGCGGGAGGTGGAAAAGAAAAATCGCGAGGCGGAGAAAAGGTATCAAGAGTTGGAAGATAAACTTCTCGATCTAGAGATGCAAATTGCTAGGGCAAATTCCCAATACCAGTGAAGACTCTCCTCTCCTTCTCCTTTTCCCTCTTCCTCCCCTATTCCCTCTTCCTCTTCTTTTCTCTCTTCTTCCCCTTTCCCTTTTTTCATTTTGTTTTTTCATCTCTCTTTCCCCCTTTCCCTCTTTCTCTGTCTCTCTCATAGTTTCCTTTCTTTCTTCAATAACTCGATCGATCTTTTGGGTAGATGTATGTACATCCATCACCGAGCGAGTTTGAGATTTCACCCTACATATATGTACATATATTTATTTAAGTACTTACCTAAATAGAAACTGAAAAAATTCTATGTTTTCATTATCTACTGATGAAGCATAACCTGATTCTATGTGAATGGCGCCACAATGAGCGTATACAACACTGTTCCATCTGATCTTCAAACTCAATAATCCCTGTTTCTTCTAAACAGAGGTTCTTGTGGCATTTGCCAACAGGGATCGGTAGACTAAACTAGTGGGATTTAGGATTCCTGAAAAAGAAACAGGAGCGGTATCAATCCTAAGTCATAAATGTCTCTTCATCAGCAAATGAACATTTTTAACAATTATCATTGGTTCGGGATAGCACTAGTTAACGACCTTGCCGGAATGCTTTGATCTGGGTAACGGTCGTCAGTATCCATTTTGCAGGCCGTTCCACGAAAATTTTGTTTTGTGCATCCTTCAATGACCGAATATATATAATTACATCGGAACACAGCTTTTCATCTTCGCGCACATTTATATTTGAAGCTCCGCAATTCTGTTCTGGATTCCGTGAGCTTCATGAAATGAGGATAATATTAAGATCCGGAGTATACTGGACATTACTAAGTACATACTAATGGCCATCGACAGCTGGTTGCTATCTGCTGGTGGGAGATTGAACGAAGACTAACAAAAAGAAGTAGAATCCTTCCTCTGTGCCTCGGTGATTAAGATCATAAATTTTCATGATTTCGGAGTTATTTTCAACTAACACTCATCATCGACCCAATCTAAAACTCAGGGTCTTGGTGGATCTGAATAGGATCCGATCCAGCGACTTGATATCCACGACGATTCTCGCGGATCGATATTAAAATTATGAATCCAGCCTTCAAATTGTACATAGAAATATATACTTCACCGCAAATTTGCACGAACGAGGCCCACTGTTTTATCGCCGACCGCATATGATCTCAAGCTAATGTCTTTTTGGCTGGAATTTGGATCAGTTGGGCAACAGGCGAACTCCATGTTGTCTAAGTTGCAATCGAAAGCTATTGGTGTAATGGAGCCGACAATGCAACAACACACTGCGTTGCGGAGGCCGAAACTGGTGCAACACAACAAATTCTCCCCTCTCGGCCCGGCTTCTTTGTGGAGGAGAACGACTCAACCGTTTTTATAGCTGGCGTTCTGAATTCCTTTCTAGCGAACCACAGACAATACAATATTTTGCGTTTGAACCGACAGAGCTACGGTTTTTTGATATTTACAATCATTTCGGCAACCCTGCAACGTCTTCAGCAAAGGTAAAGCATGATATGGATCCATCTGGCCTTCTTGATGGTGACCCTTGGCTTCTGTACTCTATTGGAGGTCATTTTCGGGACGAAACTTTTGAAAACATCACTGGTGGTGTAAGTACGAATCCGTTTGTTAGCATTCTAAGATATACTAACAGTTGACTCATCTTCACAACGGCTATAGAACAGACGAAGCCTTGAATAAATCTAAACATACCCACCAGCTGATTCTCTTTGACAGATTTAGATACCGACTTCCCTACTTGCTCCAATATAAATCAGGATTCTAAAAGTAAGATTTACCAATTTTTCATGATCTTATCCCTGCATCTGTTGTCGGCATGTTAGCTAATACTATAGTAGCGGGAGACCTCGCCCTCCCTTTGGTAGCTTGCAGCGATACCACTAGTCTACCGTTGTCGTCCCCTTCGGAGATTTCGCCCACGGCTACACCAATATCCGGGATCGACCCGCATTTATACTTCTTTGACCATGCAATTGCAAAGAATCTTGGACGTGCTGATCAGGCCCAAGTTACTGCGCACGAAACACGCCCTAAGTCCCGCAAAAACTCTCAAGCGTACCAATGCGAAAAATGTCCAAAGTCATTTTCAAACCGCAAGACATTCGGTGGCCATATGTGGACTGAGCATAATGTCCAAGCTTTCAAATGCCGTTATTGCGACACACAAGTAGCAAGATATGATAATTTAAGGTCTCACGAAAAACGCTGTAAGGGGCTTCATTCAACAGGGGATAAGAGGTTGGTGCTCGATAGCTCGGATGTAACCAAAGGCTTAGGAAGCCCTAAGAAACGCCTTCGCGCTCAGACTTCAGATATCTCAAACAAGACAACCCCCCAAACTACAACTTCCATGCCAGTTATACCGGCAATTGCAAACGAGAGCGACAGCTCACTATCTTCAGGGAGTGGGAGCGATGATGAGATCCAGGAAGCAAATCTACTTGTTCAGACGCTCAAGGAGGAATTAAAGAAAAACAATGCAGATTTAGTGGAGCTTCGGTGCCAGGTTAGCAAGTTGGCATTGGAATGTGACGTCTGGAAGCAGAACTATCTCCAATTGATGCTGGGGGACAAAGTTAGCTAGACAACCTTCCAGTTCTCGATTGGGACCGCCTTGATCATCAGCCAAATTGCTGATGTTTTGGCCTGGGGCTATTGCGCCCGTATCATGAATGCATTCGTATACTGAATGATCCTTCTACTCGACATAGTTTTTGAATCCTATCTAGTTATCCTTCTACCCCCTGATTTCTTGCCTGATTTGTTGACACCTTCAAGCTTGATTTTGGTATTTCTTCAAAGTTGGTAATTTCGTGGGTGGCCAGCAAGGCACACTAGGCCCTAATATATTCCTTATACAATTTTCCTATCCTGAGCCGCTCTTTTCCTACTGGTGATTCTTATCTGTGGTTGATACTACCCAAGCGTCATTGATTGATTTTAACTGATATTACAAAGTATACTTGAATAATGGACTCGTCTCTCCCATCCTTTGCAGTTCTTCTGCAGTATACTTCTCCCTGATCTCCTCCTCTGTGAATCTCGCATTTTTACGGTTAATATCCCATAGGCAATATTCAAGGATAAGACCGGCGACAATGCCAGCTGCAGCAAATCCAAAGGAAGCACCAAATCCTGTTGGATACCGTGGCTTCTCCTTTTCGATGTAGATGTAGCTCCCAATTATTCCTCCGGCGTTTCCCATACATATAAGATACCCAATAGATATTGCGCGTTTTGTGGGACTAACTACGTTAGAGACATTCCAAGCATTTACACCGGGAAGGATCGGGTACATGCTAGTCGCAAATATAAATTAGTAAATGCATCCGGCTGTCATCCGGAAAGTATGGATGCTTACCCGAAGCATGAAAGACAAACTGCGAAGTAGCACGCAGCAATGTTGTTTTTGATGTCAGCTGCCTTGGTGAAAATGATAGAAAAAGCAACGATTACACAGACTTGCGGGACTAAAATGAATGGCATGCGCCAGGATTTTCGATCCGCAAAGACAGAGAATCCGTATGCCGAGATGGCACCGCAGGAGTATGGTGGAATCGTGAGTAATTGAGCGGTTGCCGATGTAAATCCCATGTTCTTAATAATTTGAGGCATGGTGAATTTGAGAGCATAGTTAGGTACCGCTTGTGACCAGTTCACGAAAATTAATAACACCATCTTCCAATCCGTCAGAACGTCTAACAACAATCGGCCAGTTGAGGCGGTCTCTTGATGGCTGGAAAGGCTGACTCTCCTTGCGAGTTGTCGGAGCTCTAAATAACGGATTTCTTCCGGTTCAAGCCAGCTAGTAGAAAGGGCTGGGCTCTCGACGAGGAAGATGTAACAGATTATTCCGAGAAGGACTGTCACGGCACCTTCCATGATGAAAATCTTGGCTATGTTAGCTCAGTACATATTGAATATGCGGGGAAGTACCCCGTACCCATCTCCATCCCCCAAGACCGGCTAGGCCGTCCATTTTGGCAATGCCAAATGCAAGTAGCCCTGAAAACGCACCCCCGGACGCTGCGGATGTATATAAAATTGCTATTCTAGTCTGCGTTTCGTTGGGCATATACCAGTTCGATACCAACAGCACTGCACCGGGCAAGAATCCGGCCCTGAAGAAATCTTAGATCCTAATACCTAAAGATATAGAAGTTGTAGCTGATTAAACTTACTCGAAAAGCCCCAGCCAGAACCGAACCACCGTCAAGCCAGCGAAATTTTTCACGATACCGGTCAGAGTCATAATAACACCCCAGATGACAATTAATGCGCCAAGATATCTTCCAGGGTGCTTCAGTCTGCTCATAATCATGTTGCTCGGGACCTCTACATAGTTGTTTAGCGGATTCCTAGATTTGAAAAGAATCTAGATAGATCTATACCTGCGATAACGTAGGGAATGAAGAAGATTGAAAGTGCAATATTGTATTGGAGTCCATTCATGTGAAGGTCTTCGGTCAGGCCTTCAATCTTTGCATTGCCTATTTCCCGTAAGCATGCTTTCGGAAACCAATGTTCATTTACCTGTAAGCTTACCGATGTTTGTTTTATCTATGTAAGTGATGAGATAAAGAATCGTTAAGAAGGGAATCATTCGCCACTAAACGAAGAGGTTAGCTACGTCAGCGCAGTGGTGAGATGTTAGCGGAATCGGAAAACCCACATCCACTTTTCTAATCAACTTTGCGTGTCTCTCAGCCGAGAAACTTGAAAGAAATTCAGCATCTTCAGCACTGAGTCCGGCTTGATTAGGAGGGACCATCTTCTCATCATGGACGATGTCCTGCTTCTCGCGAAGGCTTTCCACGTCATGGCCCATGGCAAAAGTAAAGGCAGTGGGAAGTTAATCCCGCCGTTGGAGAGTTCAAAAAGATGTGTGCTTAGAAAATGGAAAGTCGGCTTCGAACTTCTAGGTTCTGTTCCGGCCTTGTGGGTTTGGTAACTTACAATCCCTGGGAGACAGCTGCCTCATTCTTTATAGCTCTGTGCCTCGAGGTCCTAGTCGAGTGATCGACCCCTGCGGGGGATTCTGGGGAGCCATGTGGGGAATTGTGGGGAATCGGATTCCTGGGGTGAAGGGAAAGACGGGTTTGGGGAGGATTGGGATGATTAGACTTCGGCTTAGACCTTGTGTTCACACTAAATTGTCTCGGATGCTCTAGAGCAGGTGAAATCCGTTTTCCTTCTTGCCACAACATTTCCGAGAAGCTATTCTAGAAAAGTGTTGAAGTAGCGGAAAATTTTCCGGTAATATAGCCTCCGGATATTGGGACGGGCAAACGGATTCGAGAAAGACGACAGACTTAAATATCACTATTTTGTACAGCAATAGAGGTTCAAATTCGAGCATCAGATCCGTCAAACGTCTAAGCAAAGCAACAAATCAGATTTTACTCTCATCTACTTAAAAAAATCCCTTTACCCCCGCCTTCCTACCCAATTATAAATACCTCCCCTGCTTATATCAAGTCGCAATGGATCTTCGAGGCCTTACTCCAGCCCCTGTCACTCCTTTCACTAGGGATGGGAAAGTAGATTACGACGCTATTCAAAGACTTGGGTCTTGGCTCGGAAGCATTGAAGGCGTCACTGGATTGGTTGTTCTTGGCCATGCTGGCGAAGGGACCTTCCTCACCCCAGAAGAACAAGTGTCTGTTATCAAGGCATTTGTCAAATCAGTCGATGACAAGATTCCCGTCATTGCGGGTATTACTAGTGAGGGTAACGAAGTAGCTGCTCTAGAGGCAAAGAGAGCAAAGGATGCTGGAGCTAAGGCTGGACTATTATATCCTTCTCACGGATGGCTACGATTCGGGTACCAGCCGGGTGCTCCTCAAGATAGATATCGCATTGTCTACGAAGGCAGCGGACTGCCATTGATCTTGTTCCAGTACCCCGACAATACTAAAGCAACATACAATCTTCAGACAACGCTGGATATCGCTGCTCTCCCTGGTGTCTTTGCGATGAAGAATGGTGTCCGCAATATGAGGCGCTGGGATACAGAGATTCCAATTATCAGGAAAGAACGCCCTGAACTTCAGATCCTTACTTGTCACGACGAGTATCTCTTGCACACCACTTTTGATGTGGATGGTATGCTTGTAGGGTACGGCAATGTGGCCCCAGAACTCCTCATCGAGATGATCAAGGCCGGGAAGGCGAAGGACTATGTGAAAGCGAGGTCTATTCACGACAGGTTGCTTCCTATAACGAAGAACATTTACCATCGTGGCTCTCATATGGAGGGAACTGTTGCATTGAAGCACGCCTTGGTTGCTAGGGGTATTCTGGAGCATGCAACTGTTCGGTCGCCCCTGCTCCCTCTACCTGATGGGGCGGAGGTAGAGATTCATGGTGCAATCCAAGCGGCTCAGTTGAGCCGTGTACTGGCGTGAACGGTCTGATAAGTGCAGTATCGCATGTAGTGTTCCCCTGTATGTTAGACAGAAGAATAATTTATGGCAATACCTCCACGTACACTGAAGTTTACCCAGCGTTGTGAAAACATGGGCCGCATGACTGAAATTTCGAAAGTGAGCGTTACAAAATGATAAGCAATTTCTGGAACTCGAAAGATGGCTACTACCTATTCTGTGAAAAATTATGCCGTCACAGATTTTGAGTTGGCACCTGTAGGTGGTTTTTCACCTAAAAATATCCCCCAAACCAATGGCCGTTATCAATAACATCCCACTGCTTGCCATGGAATTCAATGCTTCGGGTTCTCAAAGTTGTGGACTGTTTGAGCTAATTGATAGCCTGTGTTGTATTTCAGATGCGTTTCGAATCCGCCAAGTTCGTCTGACTAACGTTACGAGCCAGGCTATTATCAATAAAATTTGCTTGAATATATAAGGTACATGTACATGCTTGCATGACACAATGCATCAAAACGAAAAGTACCTAGCGAAGGACAGGGCCAAGCCGTCCCAATTATAGCATCGGTGGTGTTCGCCAGTCTGTCGCCAGCAGCCCTTTATCTGTTCCTGGTCTTGGCTTGGTTAGATGTTTGGCGGGGATATGGGGTCGGAACAGGTCGCTCGTGGCTTGGCACAGTGTGCATGTTTTAGACCGTGCCTTCCGAATTCAACATGTGGATAACTATTACCCCTACGGAAATTATAGGCCGGAACCCCACCTGCCATTTATGGGCTTAATCGTCGTAGGTACACCATTCTTACATATTGATTAGCCCTATGCGTTCATGCATAGGATCTAGCTAAGAATGAGACAACTATGGTACTGGCGATTTGAGGTCCTGCGAGGCACGCTTTTGGCGTACGGTTCCTTCCTCGCTACTACTGTAGCTTCTCCAGCTGCACTCTTAAGTTTGGTCGACAATTGGGCGCCAACGGTTCACGACCGGGATCCCATAACGCATTGCCCATTGCAGCTAATCGTGTTTTCAATTTCGACGATCAAAAGATGAAATGTTTTACGAAAAGCATGCGGGGTCGGCGACATAAGCGAAAACTAGCCAATCGCACTCCTCGCCCTGGGTAGGTGGCCTGCGTCCTTTTCATCCCATATCGGTGTCGGTTATAAGTATATGCGTAGGCCCCATGCCTTTCATCTTCCTCTTGTATTGGCTTCAGCGTCAAGCGCAGAGACTTTCTCGTTTTCTTCTGAAACCCGCTGAACGCATATTCAGCACTTTCTCTCATTCATATCCTTTACCACTGACCGTAGACGTTCCTTATTTTCTTCGCAATTCATGCAATCATTTTAATTTCCTAATTTGTTCAGTCATTCATTTGTACAAGGGTTACTCAGCGGGTTTACTTTGATCTGAGGACTCAACTTTGGATCTCAACACTACAAACTTCTGTCGGTATACTTTTTCGATCATGAGGGGTGTGTCCTTTTCTTTGTGGTCGTCACTACTGTTTGGGATTGCATCTGCGAGACCAGCGTCGAAAGGATGCATGCAAGTCCCCGAACCGGCCAGCACTACAACCACCTATCAAGCATCTTCGGTTACCTTTGCTACTTACAGTGGAGCACCAAGTGGCACGCCTATTGGGTATGAAAGTATTGCGACACTACTTCCTGGAGTATTCTGGGATCAAGATTTAAACGATGTTCGCAACTTGGTACCTGATTCGAAATGCAAGCTCTTTTATGCGGAGCATAATGGTAGTAACACCGTCCAGACTACTAGTCGGCTAGCGCTGACATCTTGAACCCGTGTAGATGCTTCCCGGCCAGGCCAAATCGCCGAGGCGATCTATAACATGAAATACCCAACAGTAGCTCTGGAGCACTCTCGCCACGTCAAATCCGTCTGGTGTCCAAGACCAGATCATATAAATATTACCTTTAGAAGCAAACAAGCGTACCAATGGGCGAAGAAGTACTGGATCCCTTTCAACGCGAAAAGCAACGATACCATGGTCTTCGTCGGAAAGTTTAAGGGTTGCAACCCAACAAAGGCGGACGGGATGAGGAGCTGGAGCTTGGTCGATGACCTGAGCTTCAATGACATTACTTTTACTGCCGATGCAGTTATTCAGTATAGTGATATTAAGGATGTAGTCAAAGAAGCAACAATTAAGTTTGGGAAATATCTCCCGAACTCGAAATCGGCGTCAGATAATGGTCCTCCAGCTCCTACCCCTGTTCAACAATATGAGGCACCATACTATGCGTCAGTTACAACGGCGAGTGCTACACCAACTGGCTATCAAGGTCAATACTTGCCCGATTATGGGAAATGGGGACCTAGCTTCGATACCCAGAGGGATGACAACATTGGCTACGTCGATGCATCTAAGCCAATCATAACCCCCGCACCGGAGATCCGAGGACCTAACGTCAGCAAGAGATGGGGCTGGAACCCCTGGGAGAATATTACTTCCGCTTTTAAAGCCGTAACTTCGGAGGTTAAACAGATCGTACCAGTGGTTTCTTCGGTTCTCTCGGGTGGAGCGTCGGCAATTGAAGGAGGTGTTAAGGCTATTGCAACAGACGCTGCAGATGTTTTGAACGACTTCACCACCTACACAAAGAGATTGGATTTACCTTCATTTAAGATTAAGGTCGATGTGGACGACGATATTACTCCGTGGGACAACCTTCGTGGAAAGCGACTGGTTAATGACATTGCTGGTGTCACCCTATATTGTGTTGGTTGTGGCGCAGAGGGTACCGCCCATTTTTCTGCAAGCATTACCTTCTCACTCCTTCGTGGAATCCAAGCCGGCTCCATCGATTTCGAAGGGAATATCAAGGCAAGATTTTCGGTTGGGATCGTCAATACTAATACCAATTTTAATATTCCATTGCCTGGTTCTCTTAAGTACGAAGTATTCGACGTGGGCCTTCCCAGTCTCTCGATTCCCAATGTTTTAACCATTGGCCCATATATTGCGTTGGACGTTGTTGGAACGGTTTCGGTGGGTGCTACAGGACTTATTCGGGCTGGATTTGAGCTTGAAGTTGAAAACCCTCGTTTTCATGCGGACCTCAAAAACATATCTCGAAGCACAGCTACCGGCTGGGTGCCTAAATTCAAGCCTATCTTTTCGTTTGACGGCAATTTGACTGTAAATGCAGAACTTAAAACCCCCCTTTCCCTTAATTTTGGCATCAACATCATGAAAGGACTATTCGAAACTTCGCTTGCTGTTTCCGAGGCCCCAACAGTTAAGCTGAGCCTAACCAATGGTTTCGTCGGGACTGTAAACCCCAAAGCTTTGGATAACCCGAAAGTTGGGTTAATTAATGGAACTTTTACACCGACTACGGGAACGTGCTCCGGATCTGTTCTCGGCATGCGGGTGGGTCTTGACACCGTCATGCAGATCAAAGGTTTACCGTTTACCTATCCGCTCCTCAGGGTAGACCTTTATAAGAATGAATGGTGTATAAAGTAAGTTTTCCGTTTCATATTTGTAAAATTCTTTCTAATATCAACTTCGCTAGGCATTCCTTGTGGACTTTGTTCAATACACCAACCCGGAGATCTACGATCGACCCCCCCAACTCTGGATATTCAATTGGTCATGTTGATTACCCGACAGGTGATCTTTCGCTGGTCAGCGGGACCAATGGGAACATCTACGTTGATTCTTCGACCATTCCGGAGGGCTTTACTGGAAATGATACGTCATATAGATGGTTACATTGGAATAATCTTGTGGTCGGCACTAGCGACGGTCGACTTCTTTATGCATATGCCGATGAACTTCTCGAGCATGGTGTATCTAGATTCCGTCTCGCCCCGTGGGAACGCCTTCCAGTGTCCGCCGAACAGGTCGTGATCATCCCAAACAACAATGCGATGACCGCTTACACTGTCGAGGAGAAGGGAACCATTCTTTATCCCGTAGTATGCACGTACACGACTCAACCGTCAAAGGTATTCTTGGTTCTAGATCCAGTCGAAGGTGTTAAGAAGTTAGAAAGTCGGGAGCTGCAGGATACGATTACGGGCGGGCAAGTTAATGCTTGTGCTTTCATTCCCTGGCAAAGTTCGCAACTCATAGAGTTTGGCCTGCCTACGATGTAGCTGCCTTTCCTTTTCCTTTCATTTTTATCTACATACCCTCGGTGCTTGTGTGTTTATTCCTGCCTTATTTTTATTCCTTCCCTTAATTATTAATACCTATTACCTCTCACTTCGAGACGAGCTCGGAACAGGAATTCCTGATTATTCCGCTGCGTTGCTTGTATGTACCGCCTGCGTGAAAATACCACATTGCCAAGCCAAATCCCGACCAATCTACATATTGCGTAACCATACATGCTTGCATCATGCATGATGCCCAGTCGGGACAGATCGATGGAACCAACGTCCACAACGCGGAATCTTCCTCCGGGGTTTAACCTGAACAAGAAATGTTTACGGCTGAAGGGAAGCGGATCGAGGATCGAAATGGCCTGTATGAAATATTGAATCGTCATGAAAAGCGGGTGTCTTAAATTGCGGGTATATATTTGACGGTTGACCTTCATGTGGTCATCCGATGTGAGATCTGAAGCTCTCTCGCGAATTAGACTGATCCGAAGATGGCAAACTTGGACGATTTTGAAACCGGGTTGAAGGTTCGGCTCTCGGAGAAGGCGCGCATCGTTGGAAGTGACGGCACGGTGCTGCGATGGGACGGATCCTGCGCTCCGAATCCAACGGCGACTGTCTTCCCCCGATGCGAAGAGGATGTCGCTGAAACGGTAAGACTTTAACGCTCTGGCCTGGGCGGATGTTTCCATACAACCTTTTGACACAACAGCTTTAGGTCAAATTTTGTCGGCAGAAGGGTGCAAAGTGTTTTGCGCAGGGAGGTGGGCACGGCTGCAGGGTCCGAAACAACGAGGAAGTCGACGTCGTGATTTGTTTGAGGGAAATGAACGTTGTTGAGGTGGATGAGGAGAGTGGTAGGATAACTCTTGGGGGCGGAACCATCGTCAAAGAACTTATCGAGGCTGCCACTGCGAAGAAACTGGAAGTCAGTAAGTATTTCCGTTCATTTTTGCTTTGTTATTTTGCTTCGTGCTGATTGCAACAGCCACCGGAATTTGCAACTCAGTTGGAGTGATGGGGTCTACGCTCTGCGGTGGAATAGGACGGTATATGGGGAAATATGGCCTCGCGATTGATAACTTGCTCTCTGTGAATTTCGTCGATGCGACCGGGAAGCTCCACCGTGGTGTCAACCAAGAAACCGACAAGGATCTTTGGTGGGCTATCCGAGGAGCTGGGACTTCGCTCGGTATAGTTACGGAAGCGACTATGCAGGCCCATCCACAATCTAATGATGGTTTATCATGGACCGGGAAATTAATATTCGGGGATCCGTCTAAACTAGAGGCTGTGGTGGAGACTATAAATGACCTTGAGATGGATGAGAACATGTGTGTTCACTTCCTACTTGCCTGTATCCCGCCCACACACGCGCCCGCCATCATGGTCGTTCCCTGGTACTATGGGCCAGAAGAAGAAGCAGAGAAAGTTTGGAAAAGCCTTCTGGATATAGGCCCGACGATCAAGGAGACCTTCATGGCTCCGGCTGACAGGCTCAACGATGGTAACGATCCGTTTGGAGAGATGGGCGGTCGGAAACCGGGCGTTGGGCTCGGGCTTGATACCTTAGATCCGAAGGCTTATCGCCATATCTGGGACTTGTATGTGCACTTTTTGAACGAAAACCCTGATGCGGTCCGGACTGGGATGGTGGCCGAGCGTTATCCTAAGACCAAGGCACTTTCTCTCGATCGCGACAGCGCTGCATTTACTCATCGCGATAGCAGATATGAAGCGTAAGATTGATTCCGCCTGTTTGCACTCTTTGATATCGTCAACAGCTAGCTAATGCCTTCCAGGATATGTGTGCCATGGTATACCGACGAGAAACTGGACATCCGAGCCAATACCTTCGCCCAAACGATTCGCAACATTTGGATCCAGAAGTGCTGCCAGCGGAACAAAATCCAATCTTACATAGCTGTTTCTGGATTGAATGAGCCATTGGAGAGCTTGTTTGGAGAACGAGAAAGGATTGATAAATTGATGGCACTAAAGAAGAAATGGGATCCGGAGAACTACTGGGGAGCATTAATGGATGTTGAGTGATTGCATGTTTATTAGCTACCTGCTTGGAATTATTATCATAGGAGTGATAAATCGAGATTTTGAACGGATGTTCTTGACTTCTCGGTGGAATATCTGCCTAATACGACATCGCGATCCTTGAGCTACTTTCAAGGGCATGGGTTTCTGTCGATCTAGGCTTCTCTGTAGAATTTGTGTTGCGTAGGGACAGCTACCCAGCACTTGTAGATCGTCGACACACTCTTATTTTATTGTTTGCAGAAAGCCTTTTGAGTATTTTTAGAAGTAAATTACGCTGAACTGCTCCTTTTCGGTGTCTCCGCAAGCATTCTCTTGAGCCTTTGGTCTAACCATTTGACGTCTTCCATATTTCCGGGTGGACCGCCAGCCCAATGGCCCCAGATGGACGGATAAACGTCGAGCTCCCCAACACCCGGCGCCATATTTTGTACTTCATACTCAGAGTCTGCAGGTCTATAGCTCGGAATGGGGGCAGTTAGTCGAGTTACATTTTGCTCGGGGATTGATCATTCTTCAGCTTACGGAAAGTATAAATCCGTTTTTCCGGGAAGCACCAAAGTTTTCGCTTTGATGCTACCTAGCGCCCTCTCGAAATCCCCATTATAAGGGTCCTGGAGACTGATATCTGCTGCTTGCCAAGTGTGTAGCATAACAAGAAGATTCTCTGGGTCTTTCGCAAGCGCCCACTTCTCCCAAAAGGTTACCATAAAACCTTCTAGATCTTTTGCGCCGTAGGCTGTCTCGTGCAACTTCTGTCGATAGAAAGCTTGACTGAAGCCCCAGCCTGCGTATACCCGAGCAAATGCTTTGAGCCCCACAGTTCTTTCCTCTTCAGTCCATACACGCTTTTCGGAACCTTGCTGCTCCACACGGCCGAATGTACTCCCTGCGGATGATACACCCTTTCCTGCTAGGAGGGCAGACTTCACACCCTCGAGGAAGACCTGGTTATGGATGGACGTCCGGGCTGAGCCGCAAAATGGGACACATATATCCATAAAGTCGGGGTATTGAGTGGCCCACTGAAAGGACTGCCCAGCGCCCATGGACCAGCCAGTCACACAACGAAGATGATGGACGCCTAGCTTCTGAGTTAGAAGTTGATGCTGCGCTCGAACATTATCGTATACGGTAATATTCGGAAATGGAGATACTTTGGAGTTTGAAGGAGAGATTGATTGTCCATTTCCAAACAGTGCCGGGATAATAATGTAGTATTCCTTAGGGTTTAGAGCTTTGTCCTCGCCAATGAGCCATTCGTTGTCAGCGATCAACCCAGAATACCATGAGGGGTACAATATGGCGGGTGAATCCGGCGACCCGAAGGTCTTGTAGGCTATCCATGCGCCAGGAAGGATGGCATTGCTTTGGAGTTTGAAATCTCCTAACTCGTAAGTTTCGTATTCGGGTTGTCCGATAATGAGTGATTGAAGTTTTTCGGTTAACATTTCGATTTTGAGAGTTGCACTTGGTCGTTTGTCTGTCACTTTTCTCGTTCGAATCCAAATAGTCTCCGAGGAGTTCAGTCGTTCTCCCGCTTAAGAGTGCGACCTCAATCTCCTGTGCGACATAGATCTCGATTGCTTGCCGTGACGTTCCTTCACTAACCGTCTTCAGGGGATGCTCTCTACCCCGCACTGCCAAGCCCTATAGGAATGGCTAGTACCTCGTTTTAAGTAATATTCAATATGCTTATTGGCCACTAGGCACCTCTATTAGTAACATATAACCCTGTGAGGCTATGTCCGGGCCAGGATATTGAGCTCGACAGCCCTTGAAAGGGTTAGTTATCTTCATACATTGTATCGTGCTGTTGTATAACAAATACCACGCGTACACGAAACCAAGATAGAACTAAGCTTTAACGATAAGCGGATGCAGTAACGGGGCTTTCTCTGAACCTTAGATACAGTGCTCAGGAATGTGGATGTATAAGTACATGAACAATGATGGATAAGCGACGAACTAACCCGTGAGTTAAACCCATATTACGCTTCCAATGTTATTAATATATTCTTGCGTTTCCTATGAAATCAACAACTGCCATTTGACGACTAGCATTAGGTCTATCGAATCCAGCAAGTTTTTCCCGGGAAGACTCTGAATGAAATACTTAACGGGTTCATTCTGTAATTGGAAGTTGGCCCTCCTTTATCGATCTGCTTAAGTAACTCTTCTCGGATATTCCTATCAAAAACCTTCATTACGTAGGCTCGAAAGTGTGGTCTTCTTGACAAAAGAAAGCGTAGATCGCTGAGGTCCTTGGCTTTTTTGGCTTTTTATTGTAGTCCCTTCTATTGGAAAGAGAGTTGGGCTTTTGGACGATTTGGACATCATCTGGAACAACTTGGAACCCTCCGAAAAATTCGGAGATGGCCTCCATTCTTTCAAATAGACTGATTTTCACATTGACTTTGACCCCGATCGACCGCGTCAAGTCCCCTCTCCAATATCTTTACTATGTTGAAGCCGGATCCTTGGATCTTGGATTTAAGAGCGCGAATGTCCTCGGGTCTCGCTGTTTCGATGTCGAGATCCTATATGACATGTTAGATCTTACGTAATCTAACATTCGGTGATCTTG
The DNA here is from genome assembly GCF_004000055.1 of Arthrobotrys flagrans. Lineage (NCBI taxonomy): Eukaryota > Fungi > Ascomycota > Orbiliomycetes > Orbiliales > Orbiliaceae > Arthrobotrys > Arthrobotrys flagrans. The sequence goes on from NW_027137547.1 coordinate 6,050,095, forward strand.
CGGTAGACTGACAGCTGTAGCTCTCTGGCCTCCTGCGAAGAGTAATGTCTCTTCTCCAAAAAAAAAAATTACTTGAAGTTCGCAGTAAAGGGCGGGGCTACTCGCTTTAGCTGCCGCTGATGTCTAAGCATCAGTCACGTTAGATATAGTTAGTTAGTTGTTAAACGGGAATCTCTCTTACCTCGTCGCTTCTCCCAGGCGTATTGGGGTTATTACAGATTACCAGTTGCTTCGGCTCGCCGCTGGTGAGACAAGATCTGGTAGCCGGTCGGTGTCGAGCTCAGATACTGTTTAACCCGGTGATATCACTGCAATACTGTTGTTGGGGAAGGGTGGCGCTCTCCTGTTTAGCTTTGTTGCGTTTTTCATGCAGTGGCCGGTTCCCTGTTTGCAATGTGATTGAGTACTCAATTGTTTCGTGGTGGCGAGTGGCCTCATATTTCTCTAAATGAGGATTGGAGACTTCCGTGACTCCATGTGCCATTGCGTGGAGTTGAATATAGTCGGATCGGCATCAACGGCGGTCGGCCGTCATGGGAGGGGCTCGCTTGAACGAAGGAGAATTCAATCCTCTGATCAATAAGGAAGTAGATCCGCTGTTTCTTCCTCGGATGGCTGGATGGGATTGTTTTCTGATGTGGAAAATAGCTAACTAAGTAAGTATGTTGCCGCGTCTAGGAGATGCATCTTCGAAAAGTAGGGGTTGTGTTGAACTGCAGACCCACGTTAGCCCTTCATGACGAATCGATGCATTAAGGAGCCTGGATGACGTACGGTATCTCAGAACGGTTAGGTCTGGATCTTGAGAGACTTGAGGCGGTCTAGAGCGGTGTTGTAGGAGTCGATGTCTCTGACGATTCTGACGGCGAGATGTTGTTTGTATGGATGGATTGGATAACATGATATGATTTGGTGTCGGCGGAGCGGTTTAAAAACTTCGTGTGGATTCTTGACACCTCACTCAGATACTCGTACCGGATGATTATTTTGGAATTTAATGTAAACGTTAATATACACATCCCCATGGCTGTCTATCAGAATACACATGCGTAGATCAGATCAGCAGTTAATTGTCTGAAGTCTGAACCTGAATAATGAAAGGACGAAATATGCAACATCTCTAACAACCGATGAAACTTCGGGACCGTATGATTGAGCCCTGATGTATGTACGTGGCAACTAGGGGCTGCGCTCTCGAGCTCATTCACAAACAAGGTGAGCACAATATCCCGATCCGTTTCACAAAGTCCGATAGCTTCGTTCACGGACTAATGTAAGTGGGTAGCTTTGATATGGTGATGGGCAGAAATAGCGAACCAGGTATCGATAGTTATCCTAACATTAGATTGATCGCAGGAACAAGAAGACTGAAATCTAGAATTGTGTATTAATGTGTAGAAACAAACAAAATCCCAACGAGATGCATAGTCAAGCCGGCAAAAGTGACGTCGCAATTAACCCGCAAAAGCTCTTACACTTGCAGAAGGATCAACAGAATTCGGATCCATATGCAGTCGAACATATATCTTTCAATGTACTTACATATCCCGATTTGTAATGCGGACCAAGTCAGTGCTTAACGTAATCCACCCACCTGCGAGATGTACCCCAACGCGAGATGCTATTTTTCACCGAAAATTCAAAATTTAATGCCTCCGGGACCTCGAAAACGTGAAAATGGTAGTGAAAACTATTTTAATTAACTAATTTTACATTATTATTAAAAAAAATTAATAAATTATTTGTGAAATCGACGGTTTTCGTCGAAAAAAGTAAAAATATGCAACAATACAACGTAATTCGTCCTGGCACCTCCATAACCATCAGGAAAAAAACATTTTTCCATCCTGCCCATTCTAGCAGGGGGGTTTCCATCGCGGTTTTTTCTGCTATGTGATTGGTTCAAGAAAAACCACAACAAAAATAAGCGAATTTTAAACCAATTATATAGCTTAAAAATACTGAGATGGCACAGGATGGAGCGCGATGGAAACTCCTCTGCTAGAATAGCAGGATGGAAACATGTTTTTTTCCTGATGAATGTTTTTTTCCTGATGAAAGCGTTGAAGGGGACGAGTTTAGCTTCCTTTCAACCGCTAATAATATAGTATTTCGTGAACGCTTTAGTACGCGTAATGTTAATAAGCTTCTTAAATTTAGATTTCTTAATCGCTACATTCTTAAAACGTGAATATTCGTTCACCTCTCTCTTATAAGCGGTGGTGTAATGGCTGAAAAGTCCGACGTCAAAAGGTTAAAAATAGTGCGTAAAATGCGGTAAAAAATAGAAAAGTATAATTTTATTTTTAAGATAGAAGTCGATAAAGTCTATAGTACATCAGGAAAAAAACATGTTTCCATCCTGCCATTTTAGCAGGGGAGTTTCCATCGCGCTCCATTCTGTGCTATCTTAGTATTTTTAAGCTATATAATTGGTTTAAAATTCGCTTATTTTTGTTGTGGTTTTTTTTGAACCAATTATATAGCAGAAAAAACCGCGATGGAAACCCCCCTGCTAGGATGGGCAGGATGGAAAAATGTTTTTTTCCTGATGTAACGTAAGATTCGTAATCGTCGAGAATTAATAGTCGTTTTGAGTCTCTGGCGATTCGAGCGATAATAGATTGAAAGCAATTTTTCAACCAAACCAAAGAAAGATATTTATTTATTATATTTTTATTATTAGTGTTTTAGAGTTACCCTTTTCTCTTCTCATAATTGCGGTGTTAATCGAAAATGTGAATTTTACCTAAATAAATAACGAGCGGAAGACAATATTCTTCTATCGCTAATATATACTCGATTATAGTCATACTTTTTCGAGTAGCATTATGAGCACAAAATCGCTGCTTTCTGCAGAATATAAGCATTATAATGATTTCAGACTTTTTAAATTTAATTATAAACTTTTTTTCGTTCATATTCCATATGTTTTCGTTCAAAATCTTATGAGTTTTCACGATTTTGTTATAAAAATAGAACTAATGCAGTATCGATTCGATATTATTCGTTTTTTTACGTTTCGACTTTAATAAGCGACTGCGGACTGTCGTTAATTAAAAATAATATATTAGAAATTTATAATATTAATTTATATTTACTAGTCTGTCTGTCATTTTCCTTGCTATAGCTCGAAGGATATTATAGTTGAAAGAAAACTCGGACTTCTATAAGTCCTTTATATATTTCGCTAAAACTATTTCTTCGGCTTAAGTAAGTAGTTGTTTATACTAAAACTGGCGGTTTCTTTAGGCAGTTTAGCCGGTAAATTAGTATCTTAGTGTCAATATTAGTATGCTATAACTCTCTGCTGTATACTTTAAAGATGACACCTTTTTCGCTTTTAATATTTTTAATGTTAGACGAATTCTCTCTTCTTTCTTCGAATCGATGTTACGACGTCGAATTAATAGTATTTTCGATAAATTTAAAGAATCCACTCTTAGGCTTTAAGCAAAAATTAATGAATTTCGATAGTAAATACAGAGAAGAACGAATCTACAAAAAGAAGATAGAAATTTCGGAGAGAATAAAGAATTGACGAAGAGAACCACTCAATTCTAACACGATTAGCATCTCGCGTTGAGGTACATCTCGCAGGTGGGTGGATTACGTTACTAGTACACATAGCTTCGAGCGTTTCGACTGATACCCTCAATTTATTCCTCCAACCGTGCTTTTACGTCCCATCAATTCACATTTCTGGAGGGGTGTCAAATGAGTCTGTGTGCGATTGGCTAGGCTTCTCGATGCTTCCTTCGGCTAGGCACTCGTTTAGACGTACATCACGAAACTTTAACACCTCCATCCAGTTAGCTTGTTAATCATCAAAATGAAAAGAGTATCGGGGTTACCAATTTGCTCGTGATCGTTTGGTAAACATATATGATTTTCAAGCGAAATTCGACTCTGTTCCGTGTTAGGAAAGTTTGACACCCGACGCACGGCTGTTGACCAACTGCCGCCAAGAAAATCCATTTAATAGGACGCTCTTTGAACGATAATGGCTCTCAGTCTCCCTTAGAACCTTATCGGTCAACTTAAAGGTATGCTTGGTTACCTCTCAATTAAGTCTGTGGTTACAACTTTCTACCACATCGCTTCCACTTCTGGGGCTTGAATACTTAAGTTGAGAAATGACAGCCGAAATGGGCTACGCTGTTTTGGGACACCTGGACAGGAATACCACAGGTGCACCAACCCAAGGTTGCCTGATACAATTCTTACAACCACAACAGTGGGCATCAGAAACGGTAGTTACATTCTTACATGGAGTTCCGATTAGGAGGTATAGTAATGGCAATTCAACAATATCAACGTGGAGAAGCCCGAGAAAGTAGTCATATCTTTCTAGAATTGTGCTCAGAACCGAACCCCAATGAGCTAGACATCAGTAGTACTTGCGGGATAGTTGGAAATGAAATGCTTTCCCCAAGTTTTCCCAATAGAGTACCGCATTTGGGGAGTAGGCGTCGGCAGATGGTCGTAGGCATAAATCTAATTTTCAGAATACAAAGTCGTTCGTCTGAGGGATATGATTACGTATCATAGACCAGGCTAAGGCTGCGCCCAATAGCCATGAGGGGTTCCGACCACCTGATATATGATGCCTGGAGTTTTAGGGCTGACGTTTTTGGGCACGCTTACTTATTCCTACAAAACCGATTTCGGTGGCGGAAAATAGTCTGGTTAAAGGTTATATTCATGAACATCTTTTGCCCATCAAATATCTATTCGGGTTCTCCTATAAATCACCATCGCCAACGCCCTGCAAATAATACAAAATCGGTAAAAACTAGCAAGAGACCTACAATGGCTCAATACAACCTAGCGTCTTCTAGAAGAACTAAGGACCTGCTCCGTAATTTGCTGCTTGATGGAGATTCACTAGGCGGAAATGAGGTTTTGAATCTTTACAGAATTATTGCTAACGATGACGAACCTGTCAAAGCTCTTCTTGAGAGATGTCCCGAGAATCGACATTTTCGGGAAGCCCTCCTTACAAATCCAGATGAGATGCTACCAAAACTTTCGCATTTGCTGAGGAGCATTGGGCTAAACATACTCTCTCGTAATCCCCAAAGTGCAAAAGCCTGGGGCATGCCGGGAACTATCACTGCTAACAAAGCGATACACATCCCAGCAGCCTTTACTAATCATGTCATATTAAGCCTTGCCAATGAAGCGGCCGGGGTTTTTGACATCAATTCAAATGGATACCACGACTTCACCCTTTCCGTTCTCAAGTTATATATTCCTCTTGCTCAGATGGCAACATCATCGCCCAAGGATCTGCGAAACCTCTTCTCGAAAATTCTGGAAATGCCAGATGAGGTCTGCATACTTGAGAAGGTCGTGTCAGATGAAGCCGGTGCTCATCTCTTGACAAACTTGCTGGAAAATAAATCCCTTAGCGGGCAGGTTTTTACAGAAAGCAACTTACGTCTCCTCGGTAGCCGGTTAGCGAAGCTTATCACAAGCTGTATTGCTTCCCACGGAGCTGAAATCGAGGACGCAGTCTTCCTTTGGGAGCAAATGGAGGGAGTTAGCAAATGCCTGGAGGAACAAATTCGGGAAATTGGAGCCCGCGGAAACGCCATCAACGCTGGAGGGGCACGGATATCTTTAAGTAAGGATGAAGAAGACCTCTTGAATTCAGCACGAGTTATAATCCCATACAATGCGACAACAGCGAGGTCTGCTATACAAGGTTTATTGGAAAATTACAAAGACCAAATCAATACCATGCTCTCCAGCTTTCCATGTTCCACCTGCAAAGCACGGCTTTCTGGGACGATTAAAGCCTGCGATAACGACACCTACGTTCCGGGGCACAAGGTTGGTTTCGAAAACATTAATGTACCACTGGGGGTATTCCCTGTATATCTATCAGACAATGCGATGAGGGACTTAAAATTCTCTCGAGTGGATGGGACTCTGTCAAATATACTCGCTACTTTGCGGAAGTTGGCAGACGGGCTCTGGGAATCCGAGTCGGATTTATCTATATCAGTTGGAAAGTCGCGGACTAGAAGAGAGCCGATTCTACGCGCTGCCCGATGGTGTCCTCGTGGTTACATTCTTTGGGAAATGGGTGTTGGAAGGGTAAACGAGAATGCTGAAAAGTGGACCCAAATTGTCAAGATTATTCGTATAGGGTTTGGCGATGACATGAAGGCGGCGGCCTTAGCGGCGCGCAAGTGTCAACAGATTTACACCAAGAAATATAGAAATGCCACCGCAATCAGTATCCAGAACCCAGCTCGCCCAGGTACCCTAATACCAAAAATATTCGCCGGAGAGGATGCGGTGGGACTAGAGGGGAGCAATATAACATTGTCCGAATCTTCCTCTGAATCAAAAAGGCTATCTCCATCTGATGCATTAATTCTTCACAAGCTTTTTTGCACAGGTAGGGTTTACTCGCGAAATTGGAAGCAAAGACACTGATGCTTTTCTCCTTAGGCAAACAATATTCTTTGACTAAGCGGGTTGCAGAAATGATATTACAAGGGGGCTATCAAGCAGAAGTTCCTTTTATAGTTTCTGCCGAGGAGGAGCATATTATCAATTATATAGATTCCTCTATATGCATACTTGGCCGAAGCGGAACGGTAGTTGACGGCGTTATATCTGGTTTTCTTAAAATCGCATAGCTAATGTGTTCTGGCGCTAGGGGAAAACAACATGCCTTGTGTACAGGCTTTTGACAAACTATATACAAGATCGATTAACGATTGACAACAAGGAGACTCGACAAGTTTTCCTGACTCGATCTCCGGTATTAGCAGGAAAAATTCGGCAATACGTAACCAGACTTATCAATAGTCACTGCATGCGATTTGCGACAGAATATAATTCGACCGGAGCCGAAATAAGCGATCTGGATCCGGATATTAGTGAAGACAACGATTCACCCGACCTCCTTGATATTGACGACAAGAATTGGCCCGTGATATGCACCTTTGATTCATTTGCCGCGATGCTCGAGCGGAGTCTCCGGTAGGCTCAACGATTTACACAATGAGGAAATGCTTATTGTATATTAAGACTATATCTAGTTTCGCTCAACGGAATGTTTTCTTATCAGATCCGGAAATGTCAAGCATTGAGTATGCAAACAGGCAAGTCGATTTTGGGAAGTTTAGAAGGTCTTACTGGCCAAGTTTTCGTGCATCAACGAAGAAAGGCCTCTCCGTAGATGTGGTGTTCTCGGAAATCTTGGGTTTGTGGCTGCACATCTGCCAGCCAACGGCCATCAAGAGTACTGAACTGACATAAAATACAGGAGTCATCAAAGCAACATCGTCAGCATCGCAGCACCGGCCGCTATCGGAAATGGAATATCAAGAGCTTTCTCGTAGAATTGCCCCGAATTTCCGCCAAGGCTCAGAGCGAGAAGCTGTCTACAGTTTATATAAAGCATACGAGAAGAGGAAATCTTCTCTGAATGAATGGGATGATTTGGATAGGGCAGCGAGACTACAACGGCTGATGTTACAGGATCCAAAGCTATCCTCCAGACTACGGAGCCAAATCACGGAAATCTTCGTCGATGAAATTCAAGATCAAAGACTTCCTGAAATAGAAATGTTGTTGGATTTTGTCAATGACGCCAAGTCATTCGCCTTTGGTACGAATTTCTCATATCGAAGTGGATCGACGAGACTAACATGAATGTAGCTGGAGATACTGCCCAGTGTATATCCAGGGACTCATGCTTCCGGTTTCAAGATCTAAAAAAACTTTTCTTCCAAAAATATGAACGCCAGGGTATCCTCGCAGGTCAACAGGACCTGGCAAAATTGAACCTTTTTACGTTGAGCAAGAACTACCGCACTCATAACGGCAGTAAGTGTTTGATCAGGTTTCAAATCGATACTTTGGATACAATTGCTAACACTTGGAAACAGTCCTGAAGCTCGCGGCCAAAGTTATTGACATACTCTCCGAATCTTTTCCATATCTAATTGATAAATTTTCTCCAGAGCTTGGCAATTTTGATGGACCTCTACCGATCGTCTTTAGCGGGTTTTCGTCAGATATTTTTGTCCCCCGGGAGACGGAAAACTCGACTTCAATCTCTGAATTCGGTGCTGATCAAGTGTTCATAACTAGAGACGAAGAGACAAAGCTGCTATTATCTAAGGAGATGGGTGATAAAGTTATGATTCTAACAATATTAGAATCTAAGGGGATGGAGTTCCAGGATGTCTTCTTGTTTGACTTTTTCAGCGACTCGACCTGCCAGGCTGCGTTCCGGGCATTGGTAAGAGCTGAGATAACTGGCACGCGGCTTGATGATAAGAAATATCCTGAATTATGTGCCGAATTGAAGGTAACACCAGAAGGATGCAAAGTGTCTCCAAAAAGAAGCCGTCTTCGCTGATACACTTTACAGAACCTCTACGTGGCTATCACGCGCTCCAGGGAGATGTTATATATTGTTGAAAGTAGCACAGAAGCGGTAAAACCAGTACAAGATATGTGGGGGCTTTCAAAGAATCCGATTGTCCATATCGTGTCCCCTGATGATCAGACTGTGAGTAGGACGGCTAATAAACTTCCTAAGCCGCACTAATCCATATGCTTCAAGCTTCGAACACGTCTGGATGAAATTAGGCCTGGGCAGTCAAGTCCACAGGCATGGGCACAGAAGGGAGAAGAATTCTTTAGCCAATTGATGTTCGAGCAGGTGAGATCGTTATTCTAAATATTACGATTGCAATGATTCTGATCCTCCGAGAATCCAATAGGCCATGCGTTGCTATCGCAAGGCGGGTGAGTCTAAACTTGAGGAGCTATGTCAGGCTTGCATCGAAGAACGAAACGGCCGAGATATCATCTCCGATCCCAATTGTTGGGAAGAAGCTCGCGCACATTATCTCAAGGGGGCTGAATTGTTTAAGAAATGTGAAAAGTATAATAGAGCGCTGGGGTGCTTTGAAAGTATTAAAGAGTTTTTAATGGCTGGCGGTGAGTAAAGTTTTTGTAAGTGATGTTGTTCTCGCTTAGGCGCTGACTTCGATCAGAACTTTGTGAAAAGTTATCAAAGATCTCTGATACAGGCAGGAAGCTACAAGAAAATTATGCTCGACGTGCCGCTAAGTTCTTCATGGCAGCAAACGAAATACGAAGAGCTATTCAATTATACAAGCGACTGGGTCACCATGAATCGGTGACATCGGCCTATCGGAAAATCAACGACATAGACGAGCTGATTATCTACTTGAAGGAGTAGGAAATTTCCATGCATTTTTGTATTGGATCTGACTAATGCGAACTTTTATAACTTTAGGCACAGAGGGAAAATCGATCAGAAGATCCATACTTTTAATTCGCGAATTATTGCCCTGACAGTATTCACTTCCGAATATCGCAACAACGATCTGAGGAAACAAGCAATTTCTTTACTGGACGAGCAAGAGCAAGAGGAACTCTACCGGCAATTCAATTTTTATATGGAACTACGAAAACTCTTAATATCACAGGGCCGTCTTGAAGAGGCCATTGAACTCAGCTACTCCCAAGGCCATTGGAAGGATATTGGAGAATTGCTAAGAGAGGCAGAATCGAAACCTAATTTTCCAGGTGCTATAATAATAAACAAGGGGGAGGAGTATGCTGCAAGGGCTTCATTCCATGAACTCTCAGTTTGCCTGCCCGCCATCGTTCGAGGGGATAAAAATGCGAGTGTTCAAAACTTTGCGGCATTCCCTAACATATCACGACTTTTTGAAGACCTGACAAATATCTTGGAAAAGTGGCTTCTAAGTGGGACGGAAGAACAACCGATTGGGTCATCCGATGGACCGTCCGACGCCTTGAAGCTCGCAGACTTACTGGTATGACCCATAATGAATCATGGTTGAGTTCATAGTTAACTCAGGCGGCAGGTTTTACAATTATACGCATCAGGCGGGGACTTATCTAGTCCCAAACTTCAGCTCAATAGGGCTATTGTCAATAGCCTCATCTTTCGCTGCTCAGAATTACTGCTGAATCTTCACAGGAGCCGCACTATGAGCAAAATTCAACTTTTATTTCTTCAAGTAATACGAATCGAATATTCCGATAAATACCAAGTATTCCAAAATTCCATCATTTACGACGGCGATGGCTATGGCAACCAAGAAATCACAGGCGACGAGTTAGTAGGTAAAGCTATTGACCTTTTCAGACGATGGATCGTGAGAGCATATCTCCGTCATTCGGAAGAACAGGAGCAAGAATATATGAAGGCCTCACCTTGCCGCCATTACGTGCTCAATGGTTAGTATGTCCTACGTTTAGGATAAAAAGCCATCGCTAATGTCAGCAACCCCAAAGGTCAGTGTTCATATCGTGAATGTCGGTATGGAGAACATAAAAGACCGATACAGAAAGAGGAGATGATACTCCGTCTAGAGGTATTATTCGATTTTAAAGCTTTTGATGGGCTTGTTAACTTAATTACCATTCTTAGTTTGCATGGTCTATGTCATTGTTGACATCATATTGCGCCTATGTCAATCGCAGCTTGGCGCGGGGTAGAGGCTCGTTCCGTGACATCAGGCAAGAAGGTAACGTGTCGATATGCTACCGCCATTTTATGTTGATAGGCCCGTTAACTGGTACATAGGACGTCGATGGTATAAGCGGGTTTTTGAGAACGTCATAGTTGTGTCTGATTTATTAGAATGTCCCTCTGCAAGGTTATTCCTCATAGAGAAGAAAGCCAAGGCTATAGGGATGCTCAAGAATGACGACGTTGAGATTCAGAAGAAAGGACGGGCGGAACTTGGATGCCTTGATGACCTTGAGTGGCGAGTAGGAGCCCTAATACGCAAGTCGGATAATGAGTTCTGGAACCTCCTTGATGCATGGGAGAGAATCGCAGCTTTGAATCCCCGTAAGGCCATTGCCTTTCCCAAATCACCACAGTTCACCCAAACTGAGTAGTCTTCGACAGGCCGTTATGTGAAAGACGAATGGTGGAATCACGTTCGAAATATGGGGCGATTTGGCAAATCAACAATGCACCTTCTCAATAAGGTGGAGGGCTGTCTCAGGGACACGTCAAAGACAGTAGAAGCTGTATGTTTCTGCAAAACTTGGTTTCTCACTAAAACGGCAGGAAGGTAACTGACGGTATTAGTTGCGGGCCTTCGCTCAGAACTTCCGAGCGAACTTACTACAGTTTGTGAAATTCGACGAAATGCATCTGTTATTGAATCGACTGGATCGTGTGATCGCTATTGCCGTAAGTTTGCTGGTCAAAGATAGGTTTCTGCATAGCTAACAAGAGACCCTCGCAAAGTTATACATTTCATCTCGAGGTGAATTTATTTTGAAGAAGTCACAACTGGAGTTTTTGCAAGAGAATGGTGCCTCGCATCAAAACCCAGAGAAGGAGCACGCTACCGCTGCGGAGGAGATACTCAACAATGTTGTCGACGTATACAACTTCTTCTTGGACAAGGTATCCGCCACCTCGATCCCTAAGCCAGTCTGGTATAAAGAAGCCATGCGTCGTAGGATTGAGGAAAGTTCGATAATTGCTCTCCTGAACTCAAGGAATCCATATAGCATAATAGGTCGGTTTCGGTTTATTCAGGTAAGCTAGGACGGACACCTTCGTCAGATGATATTTCAAATAACACACTAGTGTAGGGATTCCTCCAACAAGCTAAGAGGATGGACTTTTGGATGAAACGACAAGGACGGCCGAACCCTCAGGCGGTGGCGTCTATCCCAACAGATCCGGGAATTTTTCTGAACTGGATCCTGGGAAATATCGACGTATTACAAAGTCAAGCGGACCCCATCGTCTTGTGCCGCGTCTCTCAGAGACCGGAAGAGTCGAACAGGTTCCGTGGGTTCCCCATCCCGATAATCCCCTTCCAAATAACAAATATTTCATCAAAACCTACCGGAACAGATGCAGCCGAACCGGATATTTATTCGTCGCTCTCTTCCACCGATGTCGAAGCAGCGAGGAGAATCCAGCGAAATTGGCGTATTTGTAGCAGGATTTTGCGGGATAAGCGATACAAGGAGCAGAACCCAGGACACCGCCGAATTACTCAGATTTTACAAGAGCCTTGTATGTCAACCAAGCTGGATGAAGTTGTGTCGCGGAAACGTTTCCGTATAATTGTTTTTGAGCTGCTTCGATTGGTCGGGGAGATGAGATTTCAACTCAGTAAAATGGCGAACAAGATGGAAATCCTTGGCAAGCGAAAGAACTCGATGGAGGTTATAGAAAAGATTTTAGCTAGACACGATTTTCTTCGCGATTTAAGCGAGCAAGTGACGACTCTTGAGAAATCAATTGAGCCGTCTGCGTTGGCAAAAGTTGAAGGCGGGTCAATTGTCGAAGAGGTCTTGGAGATTACCAAAAGTGGTAGGGGACTATTGGAGAAAATTATTTCAACTATATCTGGTGTTGATAATTGGACTTGAGTGAATTTGAACTTATTTTTGCCTGAGTCTGAGCCTGCCGCGTATCGGTAGCTATTTTAACAAGCTATTTTACTGGAAGGGAGCGCTTATGTTTTATTGTATTTACTTCGATGGGAAAGAAGATTGATTAACGAAATTACTCATTAAAACTATTCACATTCTGTTTTCGCTAATCTTTGTCATTAAATCTGTAGCCACCTAAACAGCATTGCAGCTACGCATTCCATTGACAGGCACTGTAGTGTAACCGCATTTAAATACTAGCTCCATTATATTATTAGGAAAAATTTAACGCAAATCTTCCTATAAGCAAAGATGGGTTAAGAAAGAGAAGCATTTTTGTCTCGCCAATACATATTTCCTCATCTGGTTAGTAGATATAGCAGCTAAGAATTCAATACTGCCATGGCTAAAAAAAACATCTAGTTTGTTTAGCAGGATTATATACTACTACCAATTCAAAGTTATCGGTTACATTTAATCTACGGAACCCAATGATGACAAAGTGTTAAAATCTCGCAAAATTTTTAGAAGAAATATATGTTGATCCGTACTGGAACGCCGTTGGGTGAATTGCAGAACCAGCGATTACTTGCCATCGGCAAAACCGAACCCTCCATCAGTCCGCTCTTGATGTCCTTCCTTCATAGATTTTGAATAAGAGATGAAGTGATACGGACTCATTTTGCAATTCCTCTGGATCGGTACATTGCTATAACAGAGTCAAAACCATCCCCCTACGGGACTCGAAAGCTCCAGTATTATACTTCCCAGTATTCTGTGGAACGAAGTTGTGGCTTAACCGCCACGATTCATCCCAACTTTCAAATTCTATAGATCTACCCACGGTATTGCTCGTCAGAGAACAATCGGGCCATCTCTGATTCTGGCTGTTGCGTTAAAGGTTCGGTTTATTATTATATACATACCATTGTTCCTGCAAGTCAATGCCTCCGTATATGACCTAGTCTACTTGACGAAGTGGGGTTGGACCAAGGCTTTTCATATATTGCGACGAGACCCACGACCAGTATTCATTTTTGAGCCAAGATTTGACTTTCAAGATAGCGTTCATCACCTTGAAAGCCCCCGACCATGATGATGTGCTACCCGCATTTATAGGTCCAAGTACAACCTACAGCAGAATACGTTAGTTTAGTCGCAAATATTCGAGAAATGTAGGCGACGTTTGATCATACTGTTTTCGAACATTGGTCTTGATATACCCAATGCAATGACTATTGATGTCCCACAACAGTAAAAAACGGGGTGGGCAAATCTAGGGTATCGACTTGAGCACTCCCGAGCAACGAGCTCCTCGACTGCGATATAACACCTCTTCTGTGGTTCACAGTGGCAATGGTGGCCAGAGCAGCTTGATACTGGGCCTCCAGGTAGTCACCGCCCGGTGGCTTTACTTCAACCATCAAAACAGGTATTATATATTCAACCGACGCATCTTTGAAAGGCGACAGTGCCTGCAGAGATCTGGTCTTATACTCGGTGTAAAAGGTTTGATATTTCGAGTTTTTGTGGTTAAACTGAAGCGTGTAGTCCACCGTTTTCGATTGATGCCGGGCGGGAATGTCAGGGAAGAGATGGCGATGTATATGCTTGGACTGGCTGCGATCCCGAAAACATTTAGCGATCAGGCAATAAAACATCACTGAGTCCATCGGGTTACCTACGTATTCGTGATTATGAAGTGAGGGTGAGGAGGAGATATAAATGGGTCATCCGGAACTTTGGCATCTATCTCAAAGGCCAAGACCTTTTCCACTATCGAATACCATGCAGCCTCATCATCGCTCCGGTCAAAGGCCGTAGCCGCTTCTGTTATCATCGCCCGAACATGGCGCGACAGTGTCGCCGCCTGCCCCTCATCCAACGCAGTATCAGTCATAAAAATATGGTGTGGAAATTGCTCTAGTGGAGATATACCCTGCAGGTGGTCCTGTACGCAAAAGCATCAAGTAAGAGTTGTTTGTTATCCGGGTTGTCGCCATCTTACAGCTGACCGGTTGAAATACCTTTGCTGACAAAGGGATGAAGTTGGCGTCGAAAGCTAACTCAGAGAACCCCTTAATAATATCGGCAACGTTGGGCGGTAGGAGAATGTCTTCTGGCGGCGATGTGATGTTTGCAAAATACACCGGACATTCAACAGTTCTGCCTAGGTTGACAGGATTGGCCTTCAAGCCTGCCGTCTTATTAGCTTTTGCTTTCTTACTGCCCGTCGAATAGTCACCCGTGCCAGATGTTTGCGAAGCCGAGGATAATGACCCGGGCGTCGGTGAATCAGCGTTATGAGAATTTACGTACTGGTCTAGGGTACGTTTGTCCTTAGCCTTGGGTGGATCGTCCAGGGTTTCTATCCGACTAGCGACAATAGTTCTTTCCATTGATGAATTTCTGGAAAAGCTGGTCGACGGCGGCAGGGTTGGTAAACGAAATGTCGTTGACACCACAGGGTTTCGGTCGTAATGGTCAAATCTTTGTCGTTTCGCTGGTCGTTCGTCTGCCAGAATACTGTTTAGCCAAGCTTCAATGCGACCGATATTATCCATAGGATATAATCGTGTACTAAGGGACTTTGATCTGTGGACAAGGCGGGATTTCGATGAGGAACGACTATGTCGATTTACGGATTGTGCAGAGGATTGTGGTGGGGTTTGTTATGAAACGAATTTCACCATGCTCGTTACCGAGACAATGCCAACGCGAGTGGTAGCAGCGCCAACCGCAAGAATTTATAGCAGCTATAATTACGGTATTTTTTACTCCTTATGGTTCTGGTCGAAATTCATTCCATCAACGCATACGATGTAGCGTCCATGACAATAATTATGTTGTGCCATCTGATACTACCGGGTTGATAGTATTGTGATCATCGGATGAATATCTGAGGTTCGTCATATATAATATTTAGTATAACATCGCCGGTGATTCCTTTCACCGGAAGAGCACATCCAAGCGACTGAGTAATCTGTATTTGAAAGGCTATGAGGCGTCATTTCGACCGCGGTTGCTCTCACTACGGTTGAGGGTTAAAAGGCGCAAGAGGGGGAAGCACGCAGAGAAGTTTGCCTTGCAGCAATAATCAAGTAACGTGCAAAGGGGTTTGGAAATAGCTCTCAAAATTCGAGGTTCATCGATAAACCCAAGGCTCTTTATCCCAAACAATCCCAAACAAAGTTTTCTTCCAATTTGAGAATTACTTCTAGCATTTCGACGGTTGTCATATCTGCTACTAATATTCGACGATAGTACTTTCTTTCCCTAATCTTATCGATATCTCCCTCTACCACTTGAAGTTGAATTTCTTTCTGACTTTTGATTCCAAAATGTCCGAGAAGATTCTTACGCATGGGGATTATGCTGTTGCATGGATTTGTGCTTTGGATGTCGAACTGGCGGCGGCTAAGGCGATGCTGGACAGTATCCATCCCGTATTGCCAAGTGCCTCAAATGATGATAATTCTTATACGCTGGGAAGAATCGGTGACCGCAATGTCGTAATGGCCTGCTTGCCTTCCGGTGTCTACGGTACGATGTCTGCAACCAGGGTAATAACTAACCTGCTCTCAAGCTTTAAGGCGATCTGATTCGGCTCGGTGGAGGGGTACCGAGCAAAGGCCGTGGCATTCGACTGGGAGATATAATTGTCAGCAACCCGACGGGGACCTTTGGGGGAGTAGTGCAATATGATTCTAGCAAATTTTGTGAAGAACTCAAGCGCACGGGGGCATTGAACAAGCCTTCTTTTCTGCTATTAGCCGCAATTCAAAAGCTAAAGGAAGAGCATCTGTCGAGAGGCAGCCGCGTCCCAGACTTGATCGCTAGGATGATTTCCGATAACCCTAGGCTAGAGCACTTTAGGTATCAGGGCCGACAGAATGATCGCCTCTTCGCGGCTGATTACGAACACCGCTCTTCCAATGAGTGTGACGATTGCGAACCAGAAAAACTGATATCTCGTATCCCGCGTTCTACAAACGAACCTGTGGCGCACTATGGTCTTATCGCATCTGGCAATCAAGTAATGAGGCACGGACACACTCGAGACCGCTTGGCTCAGAAAGACGACATCCTTTGCTTTGAGCTGGAAGCTGCGGGTCTCATGGACAACTTTCCATGTCTGATAATCCGTGGAGTGAGCGACTATGCAGACTCGCATAAGAATAAAAAGTGGCAACCATACGCAGCTGCCACAGCTGCCGCATATACGAAGGAATTGCTATCCATAATTCCTCCCAAACAACCCCATGAACTGCGCACCGTCGCATCAGAGGAGGCGGGAAATGATTTCTCTAAAGGTACCTGCTTCAAACATATCCTTCCGACAAATTTGCAGTGCAGGAGACTGATATAGGACCTTCACAGATATAAAATCAACAACCTCGATCCGAGCATTCCCGGTGAACGAGAGATATTATATGAGTACTTCCGGAGGTCGTTGTCCTCAGATTCTGTTCCCGTCGATACCTCCAACGCTTTGCAGGCTACTTACTGTCGCGGGTTCATAATGCCGAAGTCCAATGGAATGGGGCCTTGGGGAATCGTACTACGAGATTATGTCGAGCGGGGCAACTCTCTTGGCGTCCAAGATGATGATGGCAGGACGCCCCTTCATCATGCAATCGAAACAAAGTATGACCGCGAAGGCAAGGTCGGGGTATTAGTTGAAATGGGGGCGGACATTACGAGAAAGGACTCGATGGGTCGAACGCCTATCGACGTTGCGAAAAATGTGGACGGGCGGCTCTTTAACTTTCTCTTGGATGTGTGGAAAAAGTCACGGACCATGAAACAGAAGGAAAAGTCGGATGATGGGATCAAATCATCAGGAACTCGTACTGGCGACGGACAATGCCCTCTGAAACAAAATCTAGTTCTGGCGAAGCAAACAGGTCCTCTGGTAAAATCCGAGGGAGGTATAGCGCCAGAAGACTATCCTCAGGCTGGCATAACGGCCCGATTACTGGGCAATGGATTTGACGTCAATGCGGAGAGTTTTAATGCAGACCAGGCTCTGTTGTGGGCTGTCTCGACACATGGGGATCGCCAGGATGTAATAGGGTTTCTGCTGAATAATGGCGCAAGTGCAACCGCAGAAGACGATAATCAGTGCATAGCACTTCATTGGGCAGCGGTTTCCGGGAAGGACCTCCCACGAAGTCGGATCGATCATGCTAGCACTTGTAGGCGGTAATGCAAATTTCAACATCAGAGATATTGAAGGGAACACACCACTACATGTAGCGGCAAGACATGGCCGCCACGAGAGAATTGAGCTGCTACTCGACAACACGGCAGATGCTGACGTGGTAAATAATAAAAGACAAACTGCATTACAGGTGGCATTGACATATGGGCATGAAGCGGTGATAGCACTATTTAAGGAAAGAAAAGAATCATCGGGGAAAGTCAATAATGCTCGATGGCAACTGTGGAAGGAAGGAGAGGATGCTGAGGGTGAACCCATTCAAATCGTTCCACATAAAGCGTCGAAGGGGTTACAGTTGAGTAAGTGGTTGCGCCTGCGGTGAAAACTTTAGAATACTTCCACTAGGTATTGCTTCCTAATTTCTTGGTTCAAATGTAAGCCATGATATGAATAATAGTAAAAAAAGATTAATATAAGATTGCCATTCATATATATATATCCCCTTTTCCGCTTTATGCTCCTCGCCTCGACTATCACTTTAACAACCGATATTTCCAAACTGCATGGGCAGTCGAAATGGAATGGGATAGCTTTTTTCCATTCTATATATATTCAATACTAACCAATCTATTAACTTATGTAAGAAATCGTATAGATACTAGTCAAGATATCAAGGTAATACACAAATGTCACAGGGCAGGAGTGGAGCACTAGTGTGTATACAGATTGATACTTAAATTGTTGCTTGATTCCTAAATACATGACGGCGAAAGGATGTGATTAAATAGACAATGACAAAGGAAATAATAGGTATGAACTAGACAAAAAATAAATCTGTGAACTAGACACTCAGACACAGATAACTGAACTAAACAGGAGCTAAATCTATAAAATGGACAGGAAAGATATAGACAACCAAACTAAGCAGGAGATAAATCTGTGAACTGGACATTCGGATATAAACAACTGAACTGGACGGTACATACTTCTGCGTAACTAGGCTGTTTGTACAGTCTGACAGCCCATACAGGCCCTTATGCCGCACAAAGGAAAATAACATATAGAAAGGGGGTGTTGAGAGTCAACAGATCTTATACAGGGTGAGTCTGAAAAGGCATGCATTTCATCATGAAGAATACTATGTAGACTCCACTTTGACTATCTCAATAAAACGCAGATCTTATCTAATCTAATTTCAGAGATTACAACCACGTAACACAGTGTGTGAATTTTGTGGTAAATTGTATGACCTACGAGGTGCATATCGTCACTATTTCCAATACGTCATAATGTTGACACTTGACTCAGAACAGTCAGTGGCATAAGGTATTATAAATTGCAAGCACACCCAGACCCCTCTTTAAGAGAGTTGTTAAAAAAAAAATTTAAGAATCAAATGGGAATTGAATGAATGTGACGTTACCACGTAAATGTCCTAGCACAAGAAGATTGCCTCGGAAAGCTGTGCAACTGGGCCGGAAATCAGGAGGTAGCCAAATATGATTTCTGTCATTCTGGATTATCCAAGTTTCTCTTTGGAAAACCCTGCACGGGGATTGTAGCGTGGGGGCCAATTCATTAGCTGAGTTAGATTGAATACATAGTAACCCCCGGTTAGTCTCAAGGTACAGATTATCCATAGAGAAAGCTAGCTCAGAAACGAAGCAGTTCTCAATTGTCTGTAGAGTTGCGCCTGTTGCTATGTCCCAGAGCCGGACCGTCCCGTCGTATTATGCCGACGCCGCCAGCTTGCCGTCCGGTGAGAAGGCTACGGCGTTGACGTAGTCTGTATGGCCCTCGAGCGTCTGCAGTAATGAGCTCCACTCTTTTTGTGCTACCAGCGACCTCTCCACCCAATAGCGCATCTCGTGCTCAAGCTGTTTGCGAACTAAGCTCTGCTGCGGTGCGAATGCGAGGCAGCAATACACTTAAAGAGGTGCTTTCTCAATAATTGATCGATTATAAAGAATGAACCGCTTGGCGTCATGGATAAAAGCGTGGAGACGGGGACTTTCATCAGCCTTGGTGAAATTAGCTTTCGACTTTTTATTGCCGTCAAGACTTCTACTTACGTTGACCAGGCTCTCTAATAACGCTACAGCACGAACCCCTTGAGGGACCTTCCCTATTAATGCAAGTGCTTCAAACCAATGAAGCAGGTGCTGCCGTAAAAAGACATCAACGGGGCCATTATCGTAGTGATGTTCCTCGCTCAACCGGAGGTGCTGAATCCAATACTGACATGCATACTGAATTTCTGGTGATAGACGCTGCGCTACCAAGGATGTGTTTACTTCTGCTGCAAGAATTCCAGGTTGCCGTAAGTTGCAAATATCTCTCTTTAATCCAGTACTGCTGCATGAAAGCCGCTCGAGACAGCATGTTGCTAATTGTCGGTGTGCTATTTTCTTGTCTACCCAGAATAATGGATCATGGCACCTCTCCTTATCAAGGAGAAAGTCACGGAACGAGGGGTGTAACAGACAGATTTGCGAATCTTCGGGCACATTGAGAACCGAATGCAAGTGACGTAACCTTAAGCGGACTATTTCCTGGTCAATGTTCAGAAGCCTCCCTAGCGCAGCAGCAGAAAGTGGCTCGGAAAGAATGACAATCGAACCAACCACTTGTCTAAATTCTTTGGTAAGCTTTTTTATATCTTTGCCTTCTCCAACTCCCTTAATAGAATGATTCAAAATTTGCATGTATATCGCGTCAAGTTCTTTAGTTGGAGAACTTGAGGGAACCGTACGCGGCCCCTGTTCATTCTGAGGAAGAAAGACTTCGAGTAACCCTTGAGGTGGCCACAGATCCAATTGAGTATCAATAAAACAGCATACTGTTGCGGCGTAGATGAACAAGCCATCGGCCTTTTGAACGAGTGTATCTATTTTCGTTTCTCCGGGCCAATCTGCTGGGAGACTCTCGGAATTTTTGCTTATTTCTCCAAAACGTACTCTAAAGAACACCGATATATCATGGTTGACAATGACACGTGAAACCTCATGAAGAGCTAGATCGAAATGAAGGATTTCTACCATGCAACGAAACTCTACCTGGATTGGCGTGTCTGGCCTGCTGGTGATAAAAAACCGGATCGGAATGCCTTTGATAGTTGCCATCTCAGCGGAGAGTTGCAGTAATAATCTGATATCGTTGTCACCCTCACATTCATCCAATGCATCAATGAGAAGAACGAAGGGCTGCGGTGAATATGAATATGCGTTGAGCTTGGAGAGTGGCGACAAGACGAGTTGGTTCCACTGGGCTCGAAGAGTGTGACTTGCGATATTACGATCATTCTGAATCGCCATGCAAATATGGTGCTTTAAAGGCTTCAACATATTTGCAAGCTGAATGGCAATAGTAGTCACAAACTTGCCGGCATGACTAAGATCGCCGCCACCTCTGCTGAAGAAGAAACTCGCAACGAGATGTCCCTTATGCGCAAGTTCATTTGCAACCGTGCGAGCAATGGTCGACTTGCCGGTGCCCGCCATGCCCTTCAGCCAGAAGATAGCCTGACTGCTCGGTTCTTGGCTCCACGCAGTAATCTGCTTCAAAAGGTCGACTCTTGTATCTGGCAAGCATCGATCTGTGTGCTCCCAGCGTCGCGAGTTGTAAGATGCGTCCTTAGCGTAGGGGAGATAATCTAGCAATCGGTCTTGCTCTGCATACGATCAGCTAAGTGCCCTTTCATTGCTCCTAATACGTAAGGACACTATGTTAAGTGTATGCGGTCATATCTAAGAAGGCTTAACGACGCTAGCCCTTTTATTTGATATTCACTGAGATGTCGTTGTAAATGAGACGGGATCAAGTAGCACACACACCTCTTAAACTTTGTGGGGCTTCCAAAGGTTGTTTTTCCGCGGCTATGTCCTGTGCTGGAATGATGGAGAGTAGCTCGTTAGCATATATAGCAGCTGTAGCGGTGGCATAGGTCTGCCAAAACTTGTTGGAAGAGCGACTCCGCGTAAATAACTGCAACTAGTGCAGTTGCCAACCTTTGTGTTTATGGCAGTCCAAGTAGTCATGTATTCCTCGGATTATCAGGCCTACTGGCTATGAAACTACATACATACCTGGTCTTTGAATGGCTGCAGTTTCCACTGCTTGTATGATTTTCTTAAGGCGATTGCGAACGGTCGTGTATGTTGGATCTTGCATGCTTTTCAATTTGACGATTGTCGAGTGGTTCCCATCAGCTCGTAACACTTCTTCAAATACAGGAATTCCTAGCGTTGTAGAATTCTTGCTGACCACTAGTACGTAGTCTCCATATCGCCCGTACTTCCCATTTTTCTACATCTCTTGATCAGCTTCTTCTACAATGGGGCGGGGGGTCTTTGAAAGTCTGTTGGATACCTTAATAACCTTTTGCGTCTTTTCTGTTTCATAGAATGAGAAAATATGTGTTTTTGTCTCCTGAACCTTCTTCACGAAAATTTGGGTAATCTGGGTAATTCTTTCCGTCCCGTATGCGATACCTCGAACAAGTTCAAGGCGCTGGTTCGCAAGTTCCCCATCATCATCTACCATTGAGAGGACATCATCGAGATATATGCCACAAAAAGGGACACCGAAGAAAAATATATTCCTGATCGAATTATAAATATTTGTATAGATTTCCTCCATGGACGCTTTGACAAACGCCTGCAAGCAATATTGGTGCGTGAAACGGCAGTGGTAAAACAAAAGATCGCATACATGTGTGATAATGGTGCCGCCGAAGCTATGGCCCATAAGGACTAGTGGCCTCCTTTGCTCCTATTATTCCCATTGGGTATTGTTTTAATGATTAACTTAGCTAAGGGAAGTCTCTAGGTAATCATACCGCTTCAGTACTTCTGGCTTTATTTAATTCCGTTAAAAGGTTTTCGGCATAGTCCTCGATCCAGGATTTCGCTTTGGCATCATATTTCGTATTGTATCCAAACGTCATTGTTCTGCAGTACTTTAAATCGTCATCCTGGCTGATGAAATCATGAAGCCACATTGGCGCGGCACCCCCTATTTCGGGACCAACCCACGATCCATTAAGCGTGGGAGTTAAGCCCCGACAAGGCAACAATGCTTTAAAAAGACAAGAATTATTATAAATTTTATTGGATAAATCATCTAGCAAAGAGTGTTTACTCAATCTTGATTTCGCTTGGTACAACCGGATATAACTGCGTGAGACCGAAAAAGTCGGTATCAACCACTATATCTCTCCCTTGATGAGTAAACGATGGGCGTTCGTTCTCCAGAAAGGATGGTGGCCCTAACGGCTTGAACTTAAAAATCGCAGTCTGGGCTCCTGGATCGGCACAAGCAGGCGCGAGGCGCGAATAGAGCGTAAATTTTTGCTTCTCTTCGTTTGTGAGCTGGTCTAAGAGTGCTGACTTGAATTCTGCCTCACTAGTGTTGACGCTGATATTCACCGCCCTAAAAGTGCCTCGATTTTTTTTTTGTCGCCATGATAAGTGGAGTGATGGAGGTTTCGTGAAAGGAAAAGGTTCGGACTAACTAAAAGCGCTGGTAATCAACATTGGCGCGTCGATAATTCTACGAGGATGGGGGAATTCTAGAATAGTATAACAATATAGCTGGGTTTCTACGTTTTAATATTCTTCGATAGACCTCCTATGCCGTAAATTCGCCCCTTGAGGCTGATAGTTACCCATCTTGAGATAAAGCCTTGAAATCCACTGCTATAGCTCTTTACCAAGGGCGGCAGCCTTTAACGCATCTGAACTTACGCAATTACCAAAAAGCGGTTCTGCAAGGCCATATCCTTGCCGGGATAAGCAAACTCGAATTTGTAACACATTCCACAAGCGATTTGAGGGAACCCCCCATGGAAACACTTCAATCTGTTAGCGTATGCAAGCACTCCAAAAGTTGACAAGGGTTTTTGTGGCCGAAGAATCTGAATTCGCAATTATGATTACT
The DNA here is from genome assembly GCF_004000055.1 of Arthrobotrys flagrans. Lineage (NCBI taxonomy): Eukaryota > Fungi > Ascomycota > Orbiliomycetes > Orbiliales > Orbiliaceae > Arthrobotrys > Arthrobotrys flagrans. Next base: position 6,073,643 of record NW_027137547.1, read on the forward strand.
CGACTACATAGTACCATGTAAATTCCGAGGGACTTAATCATCCAGAATGAGGAATAGACAGCAGAACGGTATGTCATGCCAAGATATACCCAGTATGGCTAGGCCGCGACGAATTTAGTGAACACGCACAGCGAGTGATAGAGGCAATCTTGCCATCGAGGGGACCTGGTTTTGATTTCGCTGGGATAGCTGTCGGCATTGTTGGAGAAAGGTGCCATAGGTTGTTGGAGAGGTACTAGCTGAGTGCTGTTGTTAGTGGTCATGAATACCTGAAGACGGAACGAGCAGAGGCTGATGCTTACTTTTTACATTTGGGATGACAAGTTCGATGAGGCTGCGGATACGAAGAGAAGCGAAAGTGGTATGCACAGCAGCTGGCCAATTTATACTCTGTCCGTCAGATATTCTTTGACGGTGAAATCAACTTCAACACAATCACCAGTTTTAACTGCAGCCCTCGATCGCTCCAAAGCTTCTAGTGACGAGGCCGCGTCGCTCCTTCGACAGCACCTGTCCGTGCTACTGCATGCTTGGACTCCGCGTTCTGAAAACTTGGCTTCTGCTAGTTCAAGGAATATCATCGGGCCGCGGTTTATTGGCGGATCGGGAAATCTTAGCGGACTGGTATTTACAAGTTGTCCAAGAGAAGACCAATGGCGGCACACGATCCCAAAGGACAGTCCCGACGACGTTGACAAATGCTGATGTTTGCCCGGCTTAACGAGGATGTTTGTTGTTGTGCTGTGGGATGGCAACAGTTCATGAGCTGAGCAAACCTCCAAGTCGCTCTCAGGAACATTCAGCATTCCCATCTATAGACCTCCATCACTACATCAGACCGCGAGCCAACATCATTCGATTTTGACACTGTCTTCCCATGAGATCGGTACATTCCCATTACTTCCAAATTTGCAGCAGCTAAAATGGATTTCCAAATTGATGCCGATACAACTCCTCGCCTGAACCGAAGAGTCCAACATAGAATTCTGGAACAAGAGGTTTCCCGCCTGTCCTTCACCAGCCCCTCATTCACTGCCGATGCTTCCATTGCCCCCAGCTCTTCTTTCACCGCCTGCTCTTCCATTATCATAAATTCCTCACTTAACACCAATTCTCCAACCCTTGGCCCTGATATACCGAGCGATCGGACTGATTTTTTTCTGCGATTAGACGTAGAGCTATCGTCAACATCAGCGCCAGTTTCCCGTTCTCCGTCACCTCGAAAAAGGCGCCATCCTTCTTCCAGTCAATTCGACACAGAAACCGCAAGCAGGAAAAGCAGTCGGTCCAATAGTCGGCATTCATCAGTCAGCGGCAAATCCGTCGCGTCGGACGCTAGTACTGGAGTCTGAAGAATTGAATTTCCTAGGGGCGTTAAAGAGAGCGCGAAGAGGTACTACAACAACCGCTGCTGGCTTTGCGAACATCCGCATCGCAAACTGAATGTCGCCCATATCATTCCCAGAGCAGATATAGAGGCAAGAATCCCCGAATCATCCAGTTCGTGCTTGGGTACGGTCTTGGACATTCGCGCAGTCTGATATTCTGGACCCTACCGACAGAGATAATAGTTCGAGACTCAAGTTTCGAGAGGTGTACTACCATTGTCGGAATTCCACGACGCCAACAATGCAATTCCGCTTTGCGTAGCCTGCCACGATCCTTTCGACGCAATGGCCCCAGGGTTTATCATCCTTCCCATCGATCTTGCTTGGTTTCTGGACTTTGAACGAGCGGACTTCAATGATCGACAAAAGCTGTTACGGGAAGGCAAATCCAGACGGCGCATAGTCCCCACAAGCCAGATGTATCGTGCTCATCTGGAACGAGAGGGCAAGTTGGCTGCTTTTCCATTTGCCGGTGAGAAGGGGGTTAACAGGGCCGTCAGCAATGAATGCCAAGATCAGGGAGGTCTTTACGAAGTTTACGTCAGGACCGACCATTTAACGAACCATTGGAATGACGAAGAAATCCTTGGGTTGTTCTTACGTGGAAAAATCTGGCATGGCAGTCCAGCAGCTTTGATCTTGCATGCTGCTCGTGTTCTTAGTTATCCAAATCGTGGAGAGGAATGGGTGGATGAGGAAAAACTTCGTTCGGTCTCCGAACTCATTTTATTATGGGGAAGGGAGCCGACACCATCTCACCAGACAGATGGAAACTCCGGCGATTCGACTAGCAAAAGTACACCACCATCGCCACCACCAAACTCGGAACCCGACGACCAGAACCCGCGAGGCAATTATGAACCTTCAAGGTGGATCCGCTGCGTCTGAGACGGTTGTCGGCACCGAAGGAGATGATTCAGGATATGGTGGTTGCAGAGGTCGTTTAGCCGCTGCCGTGGATACCAAGATGGGTAACTGTTGGCAGTGGGGACCGCTGCTAACCGCTAATGACGTTGTAAGGTTTTTTTAGTGGTGTCGGGATATGAAGAAAAGGAGGGAAGAAGAGGATGGGAGAAGAAGGAATGGGAAAAAAAGAGGAAAAGAAGACAGAGAAGGAGAAAGAAAGAAAGAACGAAGAAAGACAGGAGAGTGGTTCTATAGGTGGAATAGGTGTAGAGTAGAGCTGAAGAGCCATAGAGTCGAAGTCGGGGTGCTCCAGAGCTATAGCAGAGGCAGTCGGGTTTAAGTACTGCGCTGCAGCAAGACACCGGATTGCATAAAAGGTAGAAAATATGTAATAAATTCTACCGTAATTTTCAGGTTGAAGCCTGCCTAGTTATTAGTCAACCATTTGATGAAACACCCAATCAACCCCTCTACCTTCGCAATCTAACAACGTATTTACTAAATACAACACTAATACGCCGTCATCCTCTGCATCTATGAAGACTTGCAACCTTTGAGGCATGCTATCCGCCTACTTGTTAATAGTCTCCTGTTGAACAAAATCCCACCCTTCAGCGATAAGTACAGTAGTAGACTCCGCACCCCAATGCAATGCCTACTGGGTGAAGGATTTAGGGATTTGCCATGCATTCTCAACGGGACTGAGGTCAGAAGACTGACTACAGTTGAAATAGTACCTTGGCTGGTTCTGTGCCTTCCACCTAGCAGCTAGGCTACCTGCCCCGGTGCCATACCCGCTGTTATATCGGCCTATGAGCGTTAACACCTAATCACGTGCCGACATCGACCGAAGGCCTATGATGGGAGGGAATCTATAAGATTGGACCATCCAGCACGGATTTGGAATATGCATGGTTTGAACGCAATTGCCTACTCCATAGAAATTGCCTGGTCCGGAAACTTCTCTCGGCATGGCAATATTGCCTGGCCTGTTGGAAATTGTCTGGTTGGCAATTTCTAAAGCATTTGGCAGTTCATTACGTATGAGACTTCATCATGTATATAAGACCCTTTGACGATGAAGGTTCTTGTTCCGGACGTCAACTTACTCAGCTGCTTACTCATTTACCTGAATAGTTAAAGCTGTTTACTTTATTTATTGTTATACGCGAGTGACAATTGGCGATCCCGGTATTGTGAGTGAACCTAAGGTATGCCTCTATACCCCCCTGCAAAAGTTCACTCTAGTATAAAAACTTTAGGGTTTGCCGGAGACCCCAACTTTGTAATCACGAATCTACTCATGGTTACTAGTTAGGCGAATGAATTTTATTATAACTTCAAATTACCATGGTAAAATGTCTGTTAAACTACTTTCCTGGATATGAGACATTCAAGTACTTAGATCCTGCCAGATACACGTCAAGGCGATTGTTGGCTCGACGTCGCAAAATTTCGAATATTTCAACAACAACCGCAACTGCAGTTTTTTCGCACTCATTGACACCCCACATCTGTGTCTTACTGTACCAGGACAAAAATTATTTGGATTAACAGACATAAAACACAAGAATATCGTTTTGGGACAAATATTGTCCAGTATCAATTTTCGCTCTTTCCATCGCAAGCACCCTAGCCTACGACGGAGACGACTCGTTTGAGCTTGGGCACATCCGCCCTGACATGGAGATAGATATTGGAGATGGACAGTGACAGAGAACAGTTATAGTGCGAGTCGACAAGGACTACGCCTAATGGTGAGAATGTTAATACCTCCTACGCCTATAATTCGCACCAACCTTCTCGATAGAACCATTCCCCGCCGAGAGATCAACGCGATTTCGAGATCGCCACCATATGCGCGCTACCTCTGGAGGCCAGTATTGTCAGCGAATTATTTAATTAGAGATATAACAAAAAGTACATAGCAAGACACGAGGGGACTGGAACGCTTACTCCACGAGTGTAATCGGACACCGTAATATTATTTTAGTACATATGCCGGGTATAGGGAAACTTACTGCGGCAACCGCAACAGCTTCCCTTCGCGCCAGCTTCCCTTCGCGCCAGCTTTCAGGAGATCCAGCTTGCTCTGGTGATTGGTATTTGCGTAGCGCGTCCTGTGAGTATTAGTCGGGAGAAGTTATTCTTCTTAGTAATATTGTTATTAACCAAAATCTCGTTTAATACGATCTTGGGAGGCAATACCCTAATAATAAATTTATGCAAAAAATATATATCTCACAATAACCTGCTAAGCTAAAGTCCTGATGTCCGCGCTAGCCTAGCCAAATTGAAAATCAAACAGAGTCGAAATTGGCTCCAGAAGAAAACTCGGAATATCTAGAAGTCCTACGGCGGAAGTTGAACAATAGGATTATATATCCAAATATTACGGAAGACGGACTCTTCAAGTCGACAGATCGGCATAAACACTACGGACAAGAATGTGAAATATGTACCAAAGACAGAAGTGCAGACATATACAACAAGGCTGTCGAGATAAACTGCGAACAATTAACTCAAAATACCACAAACAGCAGTTAGTACTTTGTAACCGGTTTTCTTAGTCACTTAATCCTAGGAAGTAACATGAGGCTGAGCTCAAGATCTATGCAGGCACCGCAGGACTAGAAATTCAAACCAGTGTGACCCCAATACCGCACGTCCCAAAATTAAAGTGTGGCGGGGCTTCGGGCAAGGGTCTGCAGCAAATTGTTCAACCTAAATTGTGTTGGTAGGCGAGCACGTGGGGGTGTTGCCAAGGTAACTGACTCCCCAAATGTAAACATGCAACTGCTCCTCGTCTTCCTCCTTCTGCAAGTAAAACTATTTTGCTCCGAAACATACCCTATTGCTCTTTGTCCTTCACACAGCTGTCGCTATCGCTTCAGGGCACTTGCTACGACGCTGCGCCTTCTTCGGAGACACCTTGTTTCGCAAGACACCGACCATATCTTGTGCACCTATGCCTACTCCGACGAGTTCCCCACCGCCTAAGAACCATCGAATCGTCGCTTGGCTGCAGAATATTACGACCGCTCCATCGGACAAAGATATTGACATTCCAAAGGCCGCCGATACAGTATCTCGACTGCGCTGGGGTGGGGTCAAACGGGCCAGAGGTGGTCTGATTACTCCTCCTGAGTCGGTTAGATCGAGAGCATCTGTTGGTTTAGGGATGAACCCAGACATGGATGATACGCCTCGGGCGAAGCGACAGCGGTTTGATGGCGAGGCGGATCAGGATGCACACTTGATGGTAATATGAGCCCGGCGCGTTCTGTATCTACCGCTTCTACTTCGACCTCCCAGTCCGTCAACTCGCACCAAGGAAGAAAACCGAAAATAAATGCCAGGAACTTAATGAGACAGCTTGGCATGTCCCAACCGAAGATCCTCTTTCAGGCCGGTGTGCTAGACCAACCCTATGCCGAAGAGCCACCCACCGCGGTCAGAGCGACGATAAGATATTTTGCAAAATCGTTCCGACAACCTTTGTTGTTGCCAGAGGCTTGGAAGGTAATAGTTTCCCAGTCTTAGATTAAGATGCTTCAGTGGGCCTGGTTCTCGCTGACTTTGGCGCTCTCAGGACGATCTTGATAGGTTCGCACCGTTCGAAGATCTAGACGATCATTTTCGGCCCGAGTCCTATTTCATTGAGAATCCGTCTCATGCGCTTGATAGCTCGGACGAAGCGGTGTTGTTGTTCAGGCACTTGAAAAAAGTGATGAGGATCTCCTCGAAATTACACACTAAGGGCGAAGATGAGCATCCATGGTACTCTCTTGTGGAGTTGTTGTTGGCCGGCCCTTCCGACGAAGACGATTTCGAAGTTGTTAAATCGTATGTAGCTCTAGTGCATCTGACAAGCTCCTAGACTAATTTAAACCGTGATCGACAGTGTAAATAAACAGTTGCGCAAAGATCTCGTCCCGATCGCAAGGATGGGTGGTCAAACCACAATCAGCTCGTGCCGACCTAATTTTTTTCTTACTTTCGACCGCGCCGACAGTACATTCCTGCCATTTTATGAAGAAATTGCCAACCGCGCTATTGGAATGCCGATGGGTCCCACGACCGACCCTTTGGAGCAGGACTCCGTCGTTGGATGCATGGTCGAAGTAAAGTCAGAGAACGGTTCTTACTTGGATGCCTTGATGCAGTTAGCCATCAGCTCCTTTGCGAATATCAAACTCGTTGACCTCAACACGGCAGTGAAAACACCAGTGGATAGTAGGTTCCCGAACGGCTCGGCCGACTCGCAGTCCTCACAAAGTCAGGACCAATCGAGTGCCCAACTGCCGTTTCCTAGCATATCGGTTGTCGGTCACGAATGGAGTTTACATTGGATATTCAAGAAAGACGAAGGTACTTTGGTAAGTGCAAGAAGAGATGCAAATGTTTTCTGCTAACTATCACGCTGCAATCCCATTCTTTGCCTCTCGTTAAAACATGGACAGAAAGACCTGCTTATTGTACCCATTCGCGGCCGAATGCATGTTGTCTTTTCTATTCGACCGTCCGCTAACATCGGCTTTCCATTTAGATTGTCGCTGGACCATTTCCTATGGGGACTACAAAGACCTTTCTCGATATTTGTTCGTTAGTGAAGTCGATAAATGGCTTGAAGATGTGGTTGAGGTCATCCTATTGGCCCTGGCTGGAATCTCGGTATCGAGTTCGATTTCCAACTGAAATGTCTTTAGGGGCTATTCCCCTCCAGGCTCTAAATATAAAGTAGATCGATCGATCAATAGGATTGGATCAAGAGTCCTTGAGCCCCCAACCGTTCAAGTTTATTATAATAGGTTGGAGTTGTGGTGGCTATGGGGTTCGATCGTGCGTATTTTCGTCGAACTCGTTCTTCGTCAATGAGCCGTCTCTGAGCTCGCGTATAATTCTGCATGCTGAGGTTATTTAAATGGAGTCTCGATACCCCAGCAAGCTCTTGACGAAAGCTTTCGTCTGCGCCCGACATGTTTGCTGGTTTCGAAATCTCAACGGTCCAGCGGTATTGATCGATTATTGGTCGATCATATTGTATACAATGTAGTCAGTTGTAGTTTTACTGATAGATATGAGGTATTGGTTGTTGGAATCAAGCACTGATTCCAACCATTTAACTATAAGTGTTGAAGGTACGCATATAGACCGTCGTCGGGTCTCACAGAAGGGATGATCACGTGCCTTCTATTACGTGCATTTTAATGTTTAGCCCTGGCATCGCCCCTGCAGTTCTCAATTCACGGCTAAACTTCTCCCGCATCATTTGTCACAGTCCTTCTTCTTCTCCTTCTCCTCCCTCTTCCTCTTGTTCTTATTACAATACGTCAAATCGCTCAGAACAAAATATGTCTGCTCCAGATTCAAATACGTCTCCGCCCCCGCACTCCGCCCTGAAATGCCTAAATCGCTTGCTAAATAGAGATTCCGTCCTATTCAGTAAGCCGAATATGTTAAGGCATACCGTTTAGAGAGCTATCATCCAGTTCACATAAGTAACTCTTTTCATAATCACCGAATTTATTATATTAAATATAAAAATAACTAAAAATTCCATAAAAGACTAAAAACTTGTATTACTAAATTGTTTAAACAACTCAAAAGCATCAAAGCTAGGCTAAAAGCATATAATTCGCTTTAAAGATAGTTTCTATTATTAAAGCCCGAACGGAAACTACCTCTATCTTATATTCGAATTACTTAATTAATTCCCCCTTATTATTCAAAAACAAATTTAGTTAATGATAAACATCGGCAAAACCTGAACAGCCATGGGAAGGCATTGTATGGGTAACTGGGAAGGCAGCAGGGGTTTCAGAAGCCAGCAAGGATTTGTAGAAGGCAAATGACGGACTATCAGAAGCCAGCTACCCTGTGCGCACACTAGCAGAGATATTAAGTGGTACGGGAAATAGTAAGATTAAGGAATATTAAGTTGTTAGAAGATTAGGTGGAGTGATGTGTACTTGATTAAGTGCTCTTCAGACTAAAGTGTTCTGGCGAAGAGTTTATATACAAGGGGTAGCACATACAGGGTGACTAAGCTAGTCATGTACAGGGTAAGTAGTAGGCACATACAGGGTAACCAGTTACCCTGTATCTGGTAAGGTCATATCGAGGGTAAGATATTCTGACATAAGTAATGTAAAAAATAATAAAATTAAAAACAAAAAAATAGAATAAGTATAACTAACTATAAGTTCTCTTTTCATTTTCATTTATTCTTTCTTTCTTCTACAACTTACACCTGCAGGCGAACAACCTGCCTACTAACTGCCTGCCTACTAACTACCTGCCTACTAACTACCTGCCTACTAACTGCCTGCCTACTAACTGCCTACCTACTAACTACCTACAAACAACCTATCTACTAACCTGCCTAAGAACAGCCTACCTACAAACAGCCTACCTACCGCCTATCGTCCTACTTCCTACGCGTACCACCTACGCGCCTACCATCCTGCTTCCTACACATACCACCTACGCGCCTACGTTCTACGTATAAGTGAACTACTTACTAGCCTACTTACTAACAGCCTACCTACTATTAACCTGCCTACGCGCCTACGTTCTTCGTGAAGTAAACCACCTACTAACCTACCTACTAATAACCGTCTGCCTACTAACCTACATTCTGCGTTCTATACGTACCACTTACAGGCCGACTACCAGCCTGTCTACACACCTACATTCTACATATAAATAAACTATCTTCCTACTTACCTATCTTTTTACTGACTTTCTTACCTACCTTCCTACCTACTAGATAGTAGGACAATAGGCGTAGGTAGTAGGACATTCAAAAAGCAGTTCAGTAATAACTCAGGCTACTACTAAACTGCCTCTTTTTTGCATTTAGACTTAGCGAGCCTTCCGAAGGTATAGTGTGCTTTAGAAAGGCTCGCTAAGGCAGTTACCGTCCTGCCTTCCTGCCGTCGGACGCACGGGAATCAACCCAATTTTTTTGCTGATGAATAATAATATCTACTTAGCACCTAAAAATTTCTCATACAACTTGAAAGCTACTGGGTTTAACACTACTAACTATAATGTTAATAAATAGTATATAACTTGAAACTTAAATACTAATAGTTATTATTATATATTTAAAAACTAAATAATGATTTAGGTATTAATCTGTATGCATATTAGTATACCACTCCACTTTATAACATTTGTGTATTACCTTGATATCTTAACTACTATAACTCGCTTACCACCAACAAGTTGGATCTAGTTCCAGCAACTCATACTTTGTAGAGTTGGTTGTATTTGGCGGGCGAGAAAATTTAATATAGGACCGGCTAGTATGATTCATCGATAACTACCGGTGAAGAGGTTTTACGAATGCAAGTCCGTTTACTGCGAAAGCCAAGCTGTTTAATTAAATTTCTAGCACATGGTGCTAGTTATAAGCCCATGTTCTATCGTAGTACTGAGATACAAAAAGGCCAGATATACAGACACCATCAATGCAAAAGTGGTCAGGCGAAGGAAGGCTACAGATACAGAACCAGCTAATACCAAACCCTTACCCTAAAACTCTTTATCATAAAGTTTCTGCTTTTAAATAATATATCCTGCAGGAAGATCAAAGATGTCATCCGATTCCGATAACCGCGGCTCGTCTGCTAGATTTCCGCCTCTTTGTTTCTCTCCCCACATCATTCTTTTAGTTTTATCATACCAGAACATTGCTTTATAATCAGTCGAATGTTAGTAATCTTTGGGGAAAAAGAGTGGTCATAGCTTATAGGAAGCCTACCGTATGCAAAATGAGCAAGGCTATCCGCATTTTGGGGTGGTTTGTCAAGTGGCTCGCCACCATTCGAGTCTTCTTTATATGTAAGCCTAGCCGCCTTTTCCGTAAACTTTGGGCCGTAAATTCTAAAGTATCCTCTTGATGTAACGTCTTTAAATATGTGGTCAACGACTATATAAGATATCATCAGCCAGTTCTAAGTGAAGCTTCAACTTGGTAAGTATGCAGTATATTCCTTACCCTTCGGCCGATCCTGGCTAATAACTTTTGTGTGCATCATCTCGTGTAAAAATAAATCCGCAGTACTTCTCAACAAATTCATATTTAAGTCCGCTTCTGGTTTATCCTTATTCTCCTTCCAACGATCTGCTAGTGATTCGCTTGCGAAAAATGGCGCGCAGCAGTTGATGAATGGCTTATCCCACCAACCGGTACCGTACCAAGAAGATTCATGCACGACATAACATATAGTTTTACTGAATCAAAGAGGTATTATTAGCATTTGATATGGCGATACGTTTATTAGCATCTTTGAACCCCGGGGGGATCCAGATCAAGAAAGAGATTTCATACCCTTCATTTCCATACTCTGGAGCCTTATTGCATCTCCTATAAGGATCGTTACCTTTATATTCTTTAGCCCCCACCCCATAAGTTATTTTTTAGTACCCTAGATATCAGTCACGACTTACATGTCAAAACCTAGTAGAATTATTAAAAATTTACCGGTTAATATTCAAAGAATATAAAATATTAGTAAAGGACTCTAGAGGCCCTATTGGGAATATCGAAACTTACTATATAGTCAGAAAAACCACCTTCTGTCTCTTTAATCTCTGTAACCCTTGTAAAATCCTCTGTTATAGATAGGTTAGGACTTTGATAAATTGTGAGATGTCCAACGTTAAGCGAGTTATTTCAAATCTTAGAACACCAATCAACTATTGCTGAAAACATGTTCATATTATAGTTATCTTTTTAATATTGAGGATTATGTACTTACTCTTCATATCGTCCAAATGGTTGTCAAACTCGGCTGCCCGACCGATCCATCGTTTCCCTACGGCTTCATATTTTTTCTCATCATTGAAAAATTTAAGAGCAAATCTTGCAAGTAATTGTGCGTTATAGAAAGCGTTTGTATAGACATGAGCTCGGTTGCTATATCCAACCGGGACGTCGCGCTTATCATTGTAGCAATCTCCATCAATTGACAAGCGACTGCCGGGTATAAAGTCGCCAGGAACGTCTACTACGCCAGCCGCCGCAGAGTCAGTAGCGGAAGCACCGGGTATTTCGGTCTCAGCCGGTGCTTTAGGAACAACATCTTGACGAATCCGGATGTCATTCTCTAAATTCACTCCTCGCTCTGAAATGGGTTGTGGGAGCGCTAGTATGAGAGCAGGAAACAAAAGGTAAACCAAGTTTATAATAAACATAGCGAAGTGATAAACGGTGAATCGCGAAATAATTTATAAAGAGGATATTCGTAAAAATGATAAAATGTGTAGCTTAGTATCTTATTGAATGACAATTGAGTTTCAGGTCGATACAGTTGAATATATATAGAGGATCACCTTCATAGACCTCATGATGCCTTATCGATAAATCATAGCCTCTATCTTCCCAATAACAGATCTCAAGCTTAGAGGCTCGGCTTAAGCCTTCCATCCTGGCGGGAAATGAAACTACCGCGCCATTCTCAATTCAGGGCCTCTGAAGCTATCAATATCTGTTGAACATATTTACGGTCTGAATTAGATGACTTAGCCTCGTCGAGAGCTATAAAATTTACTTTCCAAGGCGGATTTTCCTAGCTGTGCCGCTATCGAGCTCTCGTGCATTAAATCGCGCCCCGCTCCCAAACCTCGCCACCCGTATAAGACTCTGAGCACGAGACAAACAAGACTCCGTAATATCTGATTGCTAGGTTATGTTAACCAAGTATTATCCTTCGCCCCTTCCCACACATATGCATGAATGCACAGAGACTCGGCGTTCACATAATACACCAGGAGACAAGAGGATAGCACACACAAAAGTAATATACAATGCAGTGTTGGTTATCTTAGGATCTTTTTTTTAAAAAAAAAAAAGTCTGTTTTTGCAGCAATTAAACGTTTGTTTACTTGAGACCTAGTACTGATACCTGGCAGAAAGCCTCGAGGCGCAAAACTGCTTCAATATAAAGGCACGATATATCCCAGACTCTAAAAATAAATACGGAAGGGGATTCAAGGTACTGCTCCTTCGAACATTTTGACATCTTCGTTTGTGTAACGAATTACAGATGGTACCGAGAAAATTTTGGTATTTTTTTTGTCGGAAACGAATGTTGCTGGTGCATGGTGACGATGAAAGTTCAGACGTTGGTGAAGGGTGGTTTCACGAATAGTCGGCGGGTCATAAAATGCGGCCGGCGGGTGTTGCATGCAGGGCGCATGAGAACACCAGGCAGTGCCCGGCAACAGGAGCCAAAAACTGAGCTAATTAGAAGGCAGGAAATTCCATTTCAGCCAATTTAGAGTTTGGTGGTTCGCATTCTTGGTGTAATTCAAAAATGCTCACTTCTGGATATGCCTAAACTACCTCGAATCTAATTATCAACTAGACGCCATTTCCGTCGCTGTTCCTAGAACTAATTACCCTTCGTTTGCTACCCCGCTTTAACCGATGATTTTTTGCGTTTAGACGCAGGAGCAAGCTTAGCCTCGAATCCAGGCTCTCAAGGCAGAGGAGCAAGCTCAAGGCGCTTTCTAAATATATCTTACCCTGTATACCGATGGTTTTGGCAAATTAGATGCTGGGAGTAGAATCGCAATTGTTTGAATGGTGTTGATTACGTAATTATAATACACATCATAATATAAAGAGAGTTGTTTCTTGCTTTCGACATTGCCTATTCCTTTCTTCTTCGTTACGTGCCTACAACTTGGACTTGAGGCTGAGAAATTCTAGCAGACCCCCAACAAAGACATGCATTTTCATATTTATTTTCTACCATTCTTTATTCACTCGTCGACTTCCTGGGAGCTATGTCGCACGTGTCGTCCTGTTGAGCTCTTAAATGCGCCAGGTACGTTTATCTGTATAAATAAATTAAAATCCCTTTGCCAATACTGATAGGCCATATCTGGTTAATAGGCATTGGTATCGATCTTACCACCGGATATGGGTCCGTTATTTCACTTTTCCCCACCAGCTTATATCCATCTAATCTTATGCCCAACACAGCGCCGTAGCCATCCGTTATTCAAATGACACAGTGATTGACGTTGCAAAAGTCGACGGCGACGTTACCTACCTATCGTCCCTAAAATATTTGGTGGACGACGCTATGGAAGTGGCAAAGGGGAATCCTTCAAAATTGTAATTTGCAGACTCATACGGATATGTGTATGCCCTACTAACAAGACTGTGTGCTCATGTGGCAGAGAGATCGTTCCTTCGTTTGCCCAGTTTCCTAAGAGAGATCCACCGCTTGGCTTACTTGGCTTGAGTAAAGATTCAACGGTGTCTAAACTTCTCGAGCGTATTTTTTACGGGCGCTATGGAAAACTTGAATATTCATCCATACCGGCCGAAGTACTCAAACCGGATCTCTCCGCTCTCGCTCCTAAAACACAGAACATCATCATAGCAATCTCAGAAATGATGGCCAAACTTGTGTCCAAGGTGAGAGAAATGGAATCTTTGAATAACGTTGCTGTTGCGGTTTGCGTCCCAGACATCCTTCCCGGATATTCCGAGTACTTTCGAGCAGCAGGGCTAGAGGCCGGCCTAGTTGTTATATTATCAATTCGGAGCGTCTCGACAGATTTTTATCAGAGTGAGGGACAGCGGATGATGGAAGCGTGCAAAAACACTCGGAAGTCCAACTGTTATTCCGATGAGTATGATTTTGAAAGGTCAGACAACTGTAACAAGATTTTGTCGATAGATTACAACAAGGAGGCTTTAGGGATTACCTGGGGAATTATCGATAGAGACCTAGAAAGAGTGGACCTTCATAGAGGAGAAGTATACTATGATTTAGGTCATGCTGCCTTTTTACGATTTAAGCAGAGGAATGAATATTGGGATGCCGTCAAGTTTACTCTAGCCAATATGGTCGAGCCCGCCACATTGAGAGATGTGCTCATTATACAGCTGTTGGGAGATGCGGCATTGGAAACGGAGCTATTATCCTTTTTAAAGGAAACATTTAAAGAGAACCCTTGCCTGAAGAAAGGCCACTATTTGCTCTCTCTCCAGGATCATATTTTTGGGGCAGCAAGGAGTAGAGCTCGTAGCGCGAGATCCTGGATGAGGACCGGCGATGAGGTTTGCTTGCCTCATCCAGCGTGCCCGGGGGCTGGAGAAAGTGGTCTCCGTGAGCAGCCGAAAGCTGAGCTGTAGTCCAATAAGATAGACATGTACTGGCATCTGATCTGAAGAAATCACAATACATAGGTTAAACGAATTTAAAATCTCCCCCTCAAAAAAAAAAGTATGGGAGGCCAGTGCGAGGTCAATGCTCAAAAATGATCACCAGCGGCCACGACTTGTAGGAGAACAAAATTTAACCAGGCCCGTACCTCGAGAGTATAAAGTAATAGGCGAGCTACTTGACAAATCACCATAAATACCTTGTCGTCGGTTGGACCAAGAGCGGGACGGTAGGAGCCCTTCCCTGCCATAGCTCCTTAAGACCCAACAGGCCGCAGCTGCCATTCCCACAGTATTCTATGTTACACCTTACTTCTAATTAAAAAATTAATTAAAATAACTTCAAGAATAAAAATAAAAATAAAAGTTTTATTAATTAGGAAGATAATTATAAAAATATAAATATAAAATATAAAAATAAAAATAAATTTAGAACTAGAGTTTACTCTAATATTAAAATAAGAATAAGAATAACCTATCATAGTTTCATCAGCAAAAAATTTGGGTTGATTCCCGTGCGTCCGACGGCAGGAAGGCAGGAAGGCAGGACGGCAACTGCCTTAGCGAGCCTTTCTAAAGCACACTATACCTTCGGAAGGCTCGCTAAACCTAAACGTAAAAAAGGGGCAGTCCAGCAGTAGCCTGAGCCACTACTAAACTGCCCCTTAAACGTTCTACTACTTACGCCTGCCATCCTATTATTTAGTAGGTAGGAAGGTAGGTAGGAAGATAGGTAAGAAAATAAATAGGTAAAAAAATAGTTTACTTATATGTAGAATATAAGCGCGTAAACAAGTTGGTAATCGATCTATAGGTAGTACGCGTAGAATATAGAACTGTCAGGAGACGCTCTCCTAGACGTTCGCCCTAGGCCTACGGAGGTGGTGTCAGGAGACAGTCGTCCTAGGTCTACGGAGTGTGGTGTCAGGAAACCGTAATGTTCGTTCAAAGTAGTATTATAAAAGCATAATATCCGAAATACCACACGACAACACACGACAAACCACGGCTGCCTTCGGCAGGCCTCAAACCGAGTAGATAAAACTACTATAATATAATCTCAAAAAAACGTCCTTCGAACGTTCTTCTTCATATATATAAAATGTGTATATATAGCCACCCTCCAGTGACGACTCGAATCGGCACTAGATAATTTAAATATCGATTTAAATATTAAATTGACTTTATTATTTAAAATACATCGTATTACGCTTCAAGCATTTTCGACAAATTTCGATAGACATCGTAGCCTTGAACTTATAAGATAAGTACGCTGAAATTTGGCTAAATCTGTGCTATTTCTCTCCCAAGTGCATGAATATAGGCTCTACTGGCTGTGCGGATAGGTAATAATTAAGATAGTATTCGGTAACTGGCCAGGTCTGTCTTTTTTATAGTATAGATATTCGTTATACTAGAATTAATTAACTAACTATTATTTAGGGTTATGACTTTTCCACCTTCTTCGGTAGCTATGTAATTATAGCGGTTTGTAATTTTAAAGTACTGATTGAGTTCCTTCTGCTCTTTTTTAGTAATTTCTTTTTAAGTTTCCGTTATTTATGTTTTTTTAGCCTTTTCTTTTCTTTTGGCTTCTCTATCTTTTCTGCGCTGCTTTGCTTTTTTTTTTATAGAACAGTTAAATTCAAAGTGCTTATATTAGTTATAATGATAATAGCTATCTTCGTTTTCTGCGCTATTTCTTTGATTAGAATAGTTTCGGTAATTCTTTTATTCTTTATTTTTATCTTTTTATTTATCTTCTTTTTCTCGGCCTCTATTTTTACTAAAATTCTTATATCCTTCAGAGGCGTTTTTAAGAGTTTCTCCGACGTAATTAGCTTAAGCGATAAAGTCTTTTATATGATTAAAGTATATTATTTTTCGGATCTTAGTTTTCTAAATAATTTGCTGAACTTAATAAATTGTTATATTTAGATTATTTCTGACTATAGACTAAATAGTATTAACCGTAGATTTATATAAAGTTGTTAGAAGATTAGGTGGAGTGATGTGTACTTGATTAAGTGCTCCCTAGACTAAAGTGTTCTGGCGAAGAGTTTATATACAAGGAGTAGCACATACAGGTAAGCACATACAGGGTAAGTAATAGGCACATACAGGGTAACCAGTTACCCTATATCTAGTAAGGTTATATCGAGGGTAAGATATTTTGACATTCTCACCAAATCTCTGTTCGGTGTGAATAAGGTTTCTTAATATAAGATATATATTTTAATTATATTTGCTTACCGCTAGTATTAAACTGGTGTAACTTTTGATGCTATTTTAATAAACGCTATTACCTTCGTATTTTGAGCAACCTATTAAATGGCAGGATCTATAAGAAGAATACTTCTAAAATATATATTTATTTTTGTTAATGGTTCTACAGCTCGTAAGTACGCTGGAAAGTATGTAGGTCTGTATATGTATGATTGATGATCGATCGTCTAGATCTCAACACATCGTAGATTCGCCTGTATTTATAGAGCGGTACGTATAGACCCGGCACTACGCTTTATACAGTATATCGCAACACCTCAGCTCGTATATGAGGCGTAGACGATAAAAATCACTATATCACGATATGTCTTGTAACTTCGCATAATTACAATTCAGCAGGATCTACGGCACAAATCGTAGTAACCTCAATGTTCTATTATATTTAACCTATTGTAGTTTCATCTAATCGTAGTGCTTGCGCAGCTCGTAATATAAAGTTATTTAGTTGTAAAAAGCGCGTAATCTTTCAATTATAGAGTATAGAATCGTTGCGTTTACAACAGTACGCTTCAACGTCTTATAATAGCATAATTATTATAGTGGTCTATAGAACCAACTGTTCCGTACAAATGTTGAATTAGACTATACGCTTACTAACACTTATTATATTAATACAGATTTATGCTTTGCAGCGAATAGTTGTAAATCACCGTGCATACTATTGCATATGGGAATTTTTATGGCTCTAGAATCATAATCTAGAACGTACGTAGCTCTGAAGCTATAAAGGCGTCTGTTGCAGTTATACAATTTACCAGATTTCATGCTACATCTTCAGCTTAGAGCTATGCTGTACGGCTCTAAAATTAGTGTAGAAATCTGGAGCTATTCTAAAGAAAAAAAAGTATTTAACTAGCTGTCATTCGCCTTGTTTACTTTCTATTCTTTTATATTCTCAGTTTCGTTCATAGCCCCAGTTTCATTATATTATTTTATATCTTTACAGCCTTATAGCATCATTATGTTTGCTGCTATTGTTAGTTATCTTGCTCGTGCGAACGCTATTCTCGCTAATTCGATATTATATATTTGTGCCGTATCTTGTCAGCGGTGCTTCGATGACGATTATTTGTATATTATATCTCCGAATACGCGCAGTAATAAGTGCAGTTCCTATACAAAGGTAAACTCTTTATACACGTAGTATAAATTCTATAATTCTATACGTTTAAGAAGTAGATACTAATTTATATTAAGCACAGAGCATTAAGGCTTCTCGCGCTTCTAAGCCGGAACGTAGTTTTATCGTTTATAATCCACTAACGCTTATAATCGTTCTCAAAGATTTTATCATATATTAGACTACGGCTCTACAGACGCACAGATATAGCACTAATACGCCAAATACCCTTCATAGCGTAGCTCTTAGTAATCTTCCACCGTTATCAAATAACTATATTATCGCTAAAGCGGTATAGAGGCCAACATTAATAGATAACACGCTTATACTCTAGCTTATCTACTTTCCTGCTAACTTAGACGTACGGAATCTGTAGAACCAGCTGGCTACAATCAACGCAGCTTTAACTACAGTTAATGCAGCCTTAACTGCTTCTAATACAGCACTGGCAACTGCCAATACGGCTCTAGCAGCGCACGGAGGAGGTGCAGATGTTGAAGCTAATAAAGCTGGTGGCGCTAGAAGAGCAGTAGATGAGAGTACTACCTATGCTCAGGTTATCGCTGCGGTTAACGCAGCACGAGGTATTCCGGACGATGCAGCTCCCCTGCCTACTTTACAAGATGTGATGGCGGAATTAGCTTATTTACACGGCCGTGCGAATGCGTAGATTATAACTCTAATTTCTAGACGGTACGTCAGCTAATTTAAAATAAATTTAAGATATAAAATTATGTATAAGCGAAAGACGCTGCCGCTGGAGGCGTAGCCTTTCCGCCTTAGTGTTTTGAGGGCCTTATTTTTCGTTTATTTATTTTGCGCGGCTGTTCGTTTTATCTGAGATTTTATGCAATATAAAGCAAAATAATATTCTTATTCTTTTAATCAAGTAAGTCTATGCGCGTAAAATGATAGTTGTGCGAGCTGATCGATAGAAACTTAGTTAACGTATTCGTTAGTAATTTCTTGAAGCTACGATGCTCTAATCTAAAAATACTATTTCTTATCTTTTCTTTAATTTAGAAGTATTGCAGATTATAATGCTTTGTCTTCTGTTGATTGCCACCTGTTGTATTTACGATTATAGCGGTAGTATCATCTATGTATAGAACTGTAAAAGATAGAAAGAACATTATTTGCGATTAAAGCGATTCGAGAATTAAGAATAACAGCTTTCGAAGCCAAATTTCTTTAGTTTCTGCATAATTAGAAGCTATTACTTCTGTTTTAATTGAGGATTTCGCAATAACCGATTACAGTTTACTGCTTTATGAAATAATGCTACCTTTTAGTAGATATACGTAGCTAGACGTTAATTTTCGTATAATATCCTCTAATTTATAGATTTGTGTCTAATCTAAATTATTATACCCCTTTAGTAGTAGAGGTAGATCTTTCTCATCGACTACATCAGGAAAAAAACACATTTCCTTAATTCCATCGGATGGAAGCCCTTTCATCCGATAGAACACTTTTTCATCGCGCTTCATCGCGCTTCATCGCGCTTCATCGCGCTTCATCGCGCTTTATCGCGGTTCATCTCAGTCCATCGCGCTCCATTCTAATAAGGCCACCCGACACCTCAATAAAACTAACACGGGCCTATATAAATCCCTTATTTAAACTTCAAAATAATATTCTTCTTTTTCAATATCAGATTTATTATCAATATCGATATCTGAATCTATATTTTCATCATTATAAAAATAAATCTCATTTCAGATATTAAGATCGATGTGAATATTAAAAAGATATAAACCGATTCTATAGAAGATTAAATAGATCAAACTCAAAATAACTCGAATTAAAATAATATTTCGATAAAATTGATGATTTTTTTTTTCATAATTTATTAAAAAATGCTCGGTGAGACGAACGAAATTATGAAAGCTCTATATAATTTCCCTAGCGTATAACTTAAGCTTAGTAATAAAAGCTAGTTAAAAGGTTTTATTACTAATTACATTATGAATAATCAATAACAATTTTAGCTTAGCTACTGCTTTTTCTTTCAGATCTTCATATTGACTCGTACGAAACTTTTAAAAGATAATAAAGTCTTTTCGAGAATCCTTCTTTTATTAGTTTAAATTAGTTCGAATAATATAATTAATAAAAATATTTCTATATTAAAAGTCCTCAATCGAGATCGCGAGGATCTTATATACTTACGCTCTAAAGTCTACTAAAAATAAAAAATAAAAGTCTAATCGAAGAAATATCTAGAAAGCCGATAAAATTCTTAAATAAACATATAATGCTCAGTTAAGATCCGATACAACGTATTCACGCTTAATCTAATTTATTGTAACCCATTTACTTCTATTTTTTGAAGATTTTAAGACTACTTTAAATTACAATTGAGTTAAATTTATAACTTCAATTGATGGCGTACTATATAATTTCGTACGAGCCTTTATAGAACCGACTGAGACTAAGTCAGCGTAATTAGAAATATTAGAAAATAAATATTAATAAATATACCATCAATTTTTAGTCTATTTTTGCGGTACTGTTCGCGTCGCTTTTTAATTAGTAACGAATCCAAATAAACCTTCTTAAATTTATTGATTTTTTTCTTTTCTTTTACTAATTATTCGAGATTGAGAAATCGCATTTTAAATTAATATTTTCAATATCTATATTCTATTATTTGAGCGTATACATCTTTATAATTGAATTAAGTCTATCTTTTTTTAAGCTGTTCGACATACGAGGCCTCTTTTACTTCTGTTAATCAAGCATTTAATTGACCAAATTTTTGATAGAATCAGTAAAATAGGTCATTAAATACATTTTAATAAAATTAAAATATTTTATAACTATTAACCCCGGTTAGTTCCCAGAGAGCCCTGATCAGAAGAAGAAGAGAACTAAAAACACTTTTAAGTAAGTTTATCATTTTTAAAAACCTCTAAGAAGTCTTCACTACTTTTACTTAAAACTTTATCGCTAGATACCGCTTTTATTATATCTGTAACTATCTGCTGTAGTCTCGTTCAGGTTTTTCGAAATTTTCTAAAGACATTTTTCCCATCATAAAAGCTTTGCAACTGGTTTTGCATATTTATAAGAGTTTATTCAATATATAAAAAATAAATTACATATAAAATAAAACTTATTAAAGCATTCACACAGTTTATCGCCTAGGCGAAAACAGGCCTTTCAAAGCTCGATAAATTCCTCAAAACGCTCGCTAAAGTCATAACAAAAATCTTAACAACCGATCTCATTTCTTTTTCTTGCCACTAGAAGATTTATATATAACCTTTGCGGAACAATTAGAATTCGAAATAGACTAATACAGAAATTTAGCATTAATTAAAGAATTGTAACTTTTTATGTTTTTTTAAAAATTTGATTATCTATTCTATAAAATGTTTTATCATCTTTAAATAAATGCAGTGTAGGAGATCTAGTTTATATAAATCCGCTACAGTAATTCTTAAATTTAAGAAGGTCCCCGCCGAACTTATCACTCTTTTTAAACGTAATTAGGCTTTTTCAATCTTATCATTATTATCTAATCGTTCAGAATAAGAATTGTAGTTTTGTACAGAATATTTTAGACTCTGATCGAAATTTTGAAGAGTCGTAGTCGATACCGTACAGATAAAACAAGCTTTAAAAATAATACTAAGAAGATTAATATATTTTATATAATCTGCTAATTATTTATATAAACGAAAATAACATATTCGCTAATATCTATCTTCGCATTTTATAAGTAGGTCCGTAGGGTACATATTTAAAAGTTTCAAAATTTGACTTATAAGATTCTGTTAGAAGATTAGGTGGAGTGATGTGTACTTTATTAAGTGCTCTTCAGACTAAAGTGTTCTGGCGAAGAGTTTATATACAAGGAGTAGCACACACAGGGTGACTAAGCTAGTCATGTACAGGGTAAGTAGTAGATACATACAGGGTAACCAGTTACTCTGTATCTGGTAAGGTCATATCGAGGGTAAGATATTCTGATATTTTTACCAAACTTCTATTCGGTGTAAATAAGATTTTTTAATATGAGATATATATTTTGGTTATATTTGCTTACTGTTAGTATTAAACTGATGTAATTTTTGATACTGTTTTAATAAACGCTGTTACTCTTGTACTTTAAGTAATTTACTAGATGATAGGATTTATAGGAGAGATACTTCTAAGGCATATGTCTATCTTTATAATTAGGTGGTTGGTTTTAATAGTTTTAGAGCTGGACTTTCGCCGTTTTAAGAGTAGAACTGTAATTATGAATATGTTTAATTGAGCTTAGATTTTCGTATTAATTGTAATTATTTATGTTTTATTAAAAATTTTTTTTAATTGTAAAACTACCTTCGTGGGTGGAAACTGTTAAGATAAAGAAAAGAATGCATGTTTTATAAGAGTCTTAAGTTTATTGTAGTTGCGTATTTTTAGTGTTTGAGCTTTGTCAAAAGTTTGGTCAGATTATCTGCTGAGTTGTCTGCGAATAGAACTCTTTTAATTTGAAGTTCCTTTTTTGTATATATGTCTTTAATTAAGTGGTACTTAATGTTCACATGTTTTGTTCGGTTATATTACTTGAAATTGGTAATTAATGACTGTGTAGTCGTGCAGTCAAGCCGTAGAATTGGCGGCTTTCGAAGTTAAATTTCTGCTGTCTTAATTAATCGTTTTAATTAAATGGTGTTTTTGGTCGCTTCGGATGCAGTTATATATTCGGCGTACTATATACTGTCGGTTACAATAGTTTGCTTCTTGAATTTCCATATAATCAGACTCTTGTTTAGAAATCATAGATGTTTTTTAATTGACTTTCTATTATCTAAGTCCTTTGTTAGATCTGAGTCTGAGTAGTTAAGTAGCAGATTCTTTTGTTAGTCTTTATCTTGATTTTCGTCTAGTGTTAATTTTAAAGACTTGGTTTTGCTTAAGTACTTTAGTATTTTTCGTGCCGCTTCGGCGTGTACGGTTGTTGGTCTGAAGTTATATTTGGCTAGCTGTCTTATTACGTAGACTAGGTTTGGTCTCGTACAAATTATTAAATATATAAATTAGCCATTTAGTTATTAATACTATCAGATCGCGTTGCTGATTAAAAGTTCTTCGTCGTCAATAGTTAAGTTGCGTTTTATAGAAATTTTTGTAGAATTATACTGGTTTATTCCGTAGCAGGTAAGAATTATCTTAATAAATGTGGATTAGTATAAGATAACCGTTCCCCTTTAACAGTCTCTTTTAATCTAGATGCTTAGAAAGGTTTTAGCTTTTCTTACGTTAGACATTTCATACTTAGCTTTTAGGGCCTTCTTGATTTTCTTTATTTTGCCTTTAGTCTTTATCACTATAAGAAGGTTATCTATGTATAGAAGAATTAGAATTCCTTCTATTTTGTTAATATACAGATTCTTGTCGTTATCGTAAGGTATAAATTCTAGCGTCTTTAGAAAGACATTAATATTTATATTTCAGATTTTAAATATCTGGCGTAGTCTATATAGCGCACGTTTTAGCAAAAAAACTAATCGTTTGATCCTTTTAGAAATATATTTATAATAGTCTTTTAAAATTATCATATAGACCTCTTCTAATAGTCTAGAGATTAAGAATGCAGTCTTAACGTCCAGTTAATACAGTTCCATATTAAGTATAGCCACTATAATTATGAAGAGTCTAAACATTGCTAGTTTAGCTACAGAGACATATGTATCTAAATCGGTTTTAAATTACAGATCATCTCGAATTATCAATCGTATTTTATATTGTACAGGCACGTTCTAGGTTTTAATCTTAAACACTCATTTTAAAACGAGAGCCTTGTGCTTTTTAGGTAAGTCTACTATTACAAAAGATTTATTAGTCTTATGTGAATTAAGTTTTTTTTAGATTACCTTACGCCATCGATTCTTTTCGATGTAGTTTATAACTTCTTTATAGCTTTGTGGCTCTCAGTTAGAGGCAATTCTATTTTGAGTTATTATGAGTGCCCATCTTCTTACTGCGCCGTTAATACAGTTGCTTTAGGTTATTTCGTTGGGGGCCGTACCCTTTAATAGTCATTCTTTGTTAGCTCTACATCTCTTGACGTGCTTGACTCTATGTGATTTAGTATAGTCGCTATTAAAAAAATCTAACGTATATTTGTCCAGATATGCGTTTATGGTAGGTTTATTCCTGCTACGTAGTCGAGAATTACTCTAGGCGTTTCTAGGTGCCTTCTCGCTACTGCGCAGTTACTCGCAAATAACTTATTTAGGTGGTTTCAAGTATTTACCTACTGCGTATACAGGCTTGCTGATTATAATTAAATCTTTAGCTGAACTACTTGGTTTATGAGTATTTCTACAATAGCTTCCACTTCTTTTATCAGCTGTTATAATTTTTATTCTCTACAGACCAACATTACCGTTGATTAAGCTAAATAATAATTCATTTAGGATTTTAAATCTTACACAACATTTAATTGAAGCTAGTATTTCAATATAGCTAAGGAATTATCTACTTCTTACTTTATTTTAGTTTTGTATTACAAGTAGCTTTATATGCGAGTTTACAAGTTCACTTGTATTCAATTTTGATAACAATCCTTAATTTATGGTATTACTTAAACGACTTTCGGTTAGAGCTGAGTTTTCATATACGCGCTTAAATCTAAAGGTTCGGTTATCTAGTTAGTTACTAGCGCTGTTTCTTAGCTGGTAGTTATATTGCATGATTTCTCTGACTAAGCTGCTTTTGTTCGGGAATACATTTTCTTTCTATTTCAAGTTTTTTTTATTGTGAAATCTTGTTCTGTTTTAAATTTTATAAAGAGTGGTGCTGTCTTTGACATATCCTATAAACAGATATAAGCTGGTATGTATAACGAACTTGCTTTGTTTCTTCTTTTTAGGTATCCAATACCATGCTAGACAATTAAACAGTTTTAAGTAGGACAGGTCCGGTAGATAACCGTTTAGGACTTTGTACGACGATTTTTTATCAAGTAGTCTTGTAGATGGTAAACAATTTTTTAAATAAATAGCTATAACTATGGCTTCGCCTTAAAAAGAGACAAGTAGGTTTACTCTGTGAAGTATGGCGGTAATTATAGCCATCAGAATGGCCATTTATCTTTCAGCTACGTTATTAGAATCTTGATATTAAGGAAAAGAGATTTCAAGCTTAATCCTATTTCGGATTAATAAGCCTTGAAACTTTTAGTTAATGTACTCTCCTATTTTATTATCACAGTAAAACTTAAGAATTTTGCTAGATCTTTCTAGCTATTCTCTCTTTTTAACGTATATGATGACGAATTCGAAACTATCGTAAACGTCGATTTTTCTTTTTAGCGTCTCGACTTTCGTTTATTTAGAGTAATCTTCGACAAAGACTACGAAGTAGCTCTTACTACCTTCGATCTGCAGTAGTTTACCTGATAAGTTACTGTAAATCTTTTTTTAAAAAATAAAGTTTCTAAGTTAGGTTTTAGTACGATTGTAGATCCGTCGTATTTTAGCTTGAATATAGACTTAGCAGGCTAGTAGGTTTTTCTCTTCGACTCAGATATTTGGTGTTAGGCGTTTTATTAATTTCTTCTAAGCCTGGTAACTGATGTAGCTAAGCTTGTTATGCTATAGTATGAATTGCTTAGCGTCTTCGCTTAAGATCGCTTAGCTATCTGGTTCAGAAGTGACTTCCTTATTTAGCGTTGAATTAAAATTAAATATATTAAATTCTGCGTTAAGCTTCTTCGAGTTAGAATTTTCTTTGTCAATAGTTAAATTGATTAATATAACGATTGGCAGAGTTTTCTATTCTATTAACGCTATAAATTTGTTAGTTTTGCGCTTAATAATGTGCGTAGCGTCTCCAATCACTGTTATATAACCAACCTTTCAGAGGGTGTGTGTGGATAGGAGCTTGCGAGCAATCTTAGAAACCTATAAAGCAGGTACGCGGAGATTTGGCTAAATCTGTGCCATTTCTCTTTCAAGTGCATGGATGTAGGCTCCACTAGCTGTGCGAATAGGCAGTAGTTGAGATAGCATTCGGCAATCAGCTAGGTCTATTTTTTCTATAGTATAGATATTCATTGCACCGAAATTAACTAACTAGCCATTATTTAGGGTTGTGACTCTTTTATCTTCTTTGGTAGCTATATAATTATAGCAGTTTATAATTTCAAAATATTGATCGAGTTCCTCCTGCTCCTTCTCAGTAATTTCCTTTTGAGTTTTCGCTATTTGCGCTTCTCTAGCTCTTCCTCTTCTCTTGGCTTCCCTATTCTTTCTGCGCTGCTCTGCTTTCTCCTTTATAGGACAGTTGAGTTCAAAGTGCCTATATTAGTTATAATAATAACAGCTGTCTTCGTTTTCTACGCTATTTCTTTGATTAAAATAGTTTCAGTGATTTTTTTATCTTCTACTCCTGCCTCTTTATTTACTTTTTCTTCTTCGGTCTCTACCTCTGCTAAAATCTTTATATTCTTTAGGAACGCTTTTGAGAATTCCTCTAGCATAATTAACTTAAACAGTAAAATTCTTTATACGATTAAGATGTGCTATTTCTCAAATCTCAACTTTCTAAATAATTTACTAAACTTAATAGATTATTATATCTGAATTGTTTCTAATTATAAGCCAAATAGTGTTAACTGTGAGTTTATATAAGTCAAGTAATCTTAGCAGATATGCGTCTTTGAGCATATTATCAGCTATCATGTACTTGATACTGACGAGTTGTGCTTAAATAATTCTTAATTTTTTAAGCCAATTAGCCTGTTTTTTATTTAAGATTAGTTCCATCTTAAAAAAAGAAATATATAAGCTAGAAGCTATACTAAAGTTCTAAGTTAGAACATAAATTTTATTAAGTTTCTTTCATAGTTGGGCTACAGTAGCCAGTTCGGAGTAAATTCTCTGTAACGAGTTACTAATACAATAGATGAAAAGAGCGAATACTTCTTTTTCTCGTTTTTGCCAATTTTTGTAGTTTTTGTTTGGTACGAACATAAGATAATCATAACGTGGATCTTATTATATAACTGTTCCTTTAATTATATTACCATTAATAGTATATAAGCTTAAAATATAAGTTAAATGTTCCGATTAAGTTTCTATATTTAAATTTTCGTTATCTTTTTTGTCTTTAGACTGGCTGTCGGTTTGAACTAGTGCCCTTAAGCCTGACATTCTGGAGGTTATTACTTTAGAAATTATGGCTCTAGTAATTGGAGCTTTATTAGTTAATCTTCTAGTTTATCTAGTAGATTTACTTGCAAGATTTACAATTTTGATGTATAACGGCTTGAAGACTCGTTTTAATTTCTCTGATTCTTCGTCTTTTTTAGTTATATTTTTAAGTAGATTGGTACGACTTATTAATCATATGAACTGTTCCTTCTATTCGTGGTGATTGAGATTGGTAAGTCGAAGGCAGATTTCGTATTTGCATTTATAGTAAGTAATAGAGCTATATTTTTTGGAGTTATCGATTTGTTCTGACATCGTGAGTGATAAATTGTAGAATTGAAATTAGTTTTTGTTGTGGTACAGATTGTAGCTATGCCGGGCTCATAACCTGTTAGAAGATTAGGTGAAGTGATGTGTACTTTATTAAGTGCTCTTCAGACTAAAGTGTTCTGGCGAAGAGTTTATATACAAGGAGTAGCACATACAGGGTGACTAAGCTAGTCATGTACAGGGTAAGTAGTAGACACATACAGGGTAACCAGTTACCCTGTATCTGGTAAGGTCATATCGAGGGTAAGATATTCTGACATTTAATTATAGGTTAACTAAGAGTTTCAATTCTCTCTTTCTTGCTTTTTTAGAAATTTTTTGATTTAAATAAAGCTAATTAAGCGCTTTAATCGTTGCGTCAGAATTCGCATCGATATTATTAGTAATAGCATTCTCAGTAGAAACTTTAATTTTTAAAATCTTAGTTTTTTTTTTCGACTTTAGCTTTTTGTCGAAAGCGATTACTATCTCGTTAATAACGCGAATTTTCGTCTCGCGGACTCGTACAATCGCTTTATAGTTATCGTTGTTATCTAAGTCAATGATAGCGAGAAGAAGATTATTAAGCTCTTTTATAATATAAATAAAATAAGAAAGAAGACGAACTTTTTTAAAAATCGCTAACTAAATAATTCTAATACTAGCCTCAGTTTTTATAAAAACAGACGATATTTAACTTTTGAGAATCTGTTCGACGTCTTTACGTAACGCCAGTTATATTAAATTAAAACTGATTTTAAATATTGAAAGTTCGGTTCGAATTTGATTAATTATTTATAATTGCGAAAAAGCTTTGAATTTAATCGTACGAGAATTATAATTTTCGTCTGCTATTTTATATAATTAAATGAGGAAGAGACTTTAATTTTAAGATTTTAGATTAAAATTTAAGTAATTTTATAGGTTACGATATAGTTTTGATGCGAAAATATATAATTTCGAAAAAAAATTTTAATATTTTAAAAAAAATGTTTTAGTTTATCATACATGATTAAAAAAATCTGAATATTGTTAATTATGCATGTATATATTGTATATTGCTTTAAAGATACAGCTACGAACTGCTGAAGCTATATACTATAAAATATAGACATGATAGCTTATATTAAATTCTTAAATTTTGAAAAAAGCTTATATAACGTTGTAGAAGTTTTTATACTGCTTTTCGTTCGATAAAACGATCTCATGTAGTATTTTTTAGCTTTATGCTTCTAATTAAATTAAAAAATCTGAATTCTATTAATTATGCATGCATATTCTGTATATTGCTTCAGAAATACAGCCACGAGCTGTTAAAACTATATACTGTAGAACATGAAAATAATAACTTATATTGAATTTTTAGGTTTTGAAAGAAGCTTATACAGCGTTGTAGAAGCTTTTATGCTGCTTTCCGCTCGACGAAACGATTTCACGTAGTATTTTTTACCTTTATACTTCTAATTAAAAACTTAGTTTTCTAGTTAAAACTGTTGCGATATACCGTATAAGGCGTAGTGCCGGGTCTATACGTACCGCTCTATAAATACAAGCGGATCTACGATGTATTGAGATTTAGACGATCGATCATCAATCATATATATATAGATCTATATACTTTTTAGCGTATTTACGAGCTGTAGAACCATTAACACGTTATTAATACGACTTCCTGATTTTAGAAAGAGTATCTATTAATTAAGTACAATGTGCTTTAGCTATTTTTACGTTTTATCGCAGTATCTACAGACTTTTATCGATCGTAATTTTAAAATCGTAAAGATTATCTCGTTTTTCAAATTCCCGATATAACGCTGCATAATATATTTTTTAGAATATAATGTCTACATTTATTATCTTTTTAAACAAATTTACTTTAGCCGTAAATGGCCGTAACTATTAGATCTGGCTTAATAAAATTAAGTAAATACTAAAATCGTATATAAAATATAATTATAGGCTATTAAAATTTATTACCGATATCCTTATAACGCCACCAGTTAATATCTTAGAATTTTTATAAGATGTTAGAAAATAAGCTAAAGCCTCTCCGTCTACTATTAAAACAATAAATATTGCAGACGCTGAACTGTTAAATAAGTATAAAGTAGTTAAGTTATTTACTAACGATATTATATAAAAATTGGTTTATAACGATATATATAATATCTTCACCAGCTTATCACCCAAAGCTATAATAAATCTACTTAAAAAGAAGTATAAGCCTAATATAAAAAACATTATAAACGTACTTAAAACCCGTCTTTTCTCCTTTACTGTACAGCTAAAAAAATATAATATATATACGACTATTTCGCGTTACTTTGAAATAGTTATATAGATATAAAAAGAAAAAAGCGATATTTTATCTTTTACTTTTTTATAGTTAAGTCTTATTAATGCTGTTAGAGGGATATTAGACGAAATTAGAGATTAACATCTCAATATTTATATAGTTATATAGTTTTATACAACGAATACTATTGATAAAACGGCATATATAATCGAACGTTTAAGAGATTACATTTTTAAGTAAATAATCTTGTTTTATTATAAGCGTAATACCCGTAAACGTGAAAAATTAGAAAAAAAGAGTACTAAATTTTAAGTTTTTTCTACGTCTACGCCGTCATTAATTACGAATGCTACTAGCTTGATAATATATAAGAAAAATAAACGAAAGTTTAAACGCACGATTAGTCAAGATAATAGAATTAAGAAGAATAATACGGAAAAGAGAATTCGCTTTAATATCGAAGAAAACGCAAATTCTAATTCTAGCGTTAGAAGTATAACCTTTTAAAAAAAAAATAAGATAACCTATCTTCTATGCAGTACTTGTAGAGATATAAGCCATCTAAAAAAACGCTGCTTTATTAAACATCTAGAACTTAGACCTCTAAACTAAAAAATTAAAAAGAACGTTTTCTCTTATTTTATAGTTCTTAAATTCCGTGACGTAATAACGATATGTAGAGCTAATATTAAAAGAAATATCTGTAAAGGTGCTTCTAGAAAATTATGGTATATAAACTTAGATATAAATAATTAAATTTATAAAGATTACGATTTATTTATATTTAAAATCTACGTCTCTTTCGATATAAAGAGAAAGATAAGATTAAAGAATAATTTAATTATACCCGTTTAAAAATATAAAATTCTTATTATAGAAACCGATACTACTATTCTAAAAGTATATAATGTGCTATAAGCGCTTTAAATAGCTCTAAACTTATATTCTGTCAGAAAACTACAGAAAAAAAAAATAGGCGTATATTTTACGCTTTAAAGCAATATTCTTAAAAAAAATAGTTTTATTATAGCACAGCTAATTTTCGATAAAGAAATAGGCCTTTACGTATTAAAAAACATTAGGAAAAAAACATTTTTCTATCCTGCCCATCCTAGCAGGGGGGTTTCCATCGCGGTTTTTTTTACTATGTAATTAGTTCAAGAAAAACTATAACAAAAATAAGTGAATTTTAAACTAATTATATAGTTTAAAAATACTGAGATGGCACAGAATGGAGCGCGATGGAAACTCCCCTGCTAGAATGATAGGATGGAAACATGTTTTTTTCCTGATGAATAGTAATAAATACTGCGTATTTAAGAAGACACAAGATAAATTTTTTATTTCAAAAATTATAACGCTATCAACACATCGAGTAATTATAGATCATATCTTTCTAACCGAAGTTACGAAATTATTAAAATAGCACAAAAAACTAAATTATGTCAATTAAAGAACAATTTGCAGAAATATAGCTCGAGCTAAAATTAAAGTACCTTTTAAAAAACAGAGGAATCTAACTTACAAGCTATATTTTTTATTTAAAGTTAATATATGCTTAAATTTAGATCCTGCTACCTTTAAGAAGTCACATCTTTTAGAGCGTATATATATAGACATAGTAAAATCATTTACAACAGTTTCACTACATAAACGTCATTTAAATTCTACAGTTAAGCTATATTAATAAGCAAAATATACATCAGGAAAAAAACATGTTTTCATCCTGCCATCCTAGCAGGGGAGTTTCCATCGCGCTCCATCCTATACCATCTCAGTATTTTTAAACTATATAATTGGTTT
The DNA here is from genome assembly GCF_004000055.1 of Arthrobotrys flagrans. Lineage (NCBI taxonomy): Eukaryota > Fungi > Ascomycota > Orbiliomycetes > Orbiliales > Orbiliaceae > Arthrobotrys > Arthrobotrys flagrans. The sequence goes on from NW_027137547.1 coordinate 6,105,105, forward strand.
AAAATTCGCTTATTTTTGTTGTAATTTTTCTTGAACCAATCACATAGCAGAAAAAACCGCGATGGAAACCCCCCTGCTAGAATGGGCAGGATGGAAAAATGTTTTTTTCCTGATGTACGCTTGTAATTATAAACGAGACTACTCACTATAAATAGATAAGATTTTTTATAAATCGTTCAAAATATCGAGTACATTTTATTTAATTCGTAACGATAATAGAACATAAATATGATCGATAATCTAAAGTAATAACTATACGCCTCGATAATACAAAAGAATTTATATAAAAAAAAGTACAGATCTTTTATATAAAATACGACATTGAAATTAAATCTTTCGCTTTATACGCACACGAGCAGAACGATACAGCTGAAAGAGCAATACGAACGTTATAAAAACTTACTATCGCAATTCTAATAAAATCTAACTTATCAGAAGTATTTTAGCTAAAAACTTTATTTATAGCCTGCTTTATAAGCAATAGACTGGTACCCTCTAAGCGAAAAAGAAAATAGACGTCTAAATCCTTAAAAGAATAGCTTAATAAAAACTCTGTCGATTATATTCGTATATATCTATTTAGCTATCTAGTGTACGTTATAATACTTAAAAAGAAACGCAAGAAGATTCTCAACCAGCACAAAATATAAAAAGGCATATTTCTAAAATATACTCGTATCTTAAAATAATATAAAGTCTGGAATATTTTAAAGAAGCACGTCTCTATAATTAAAGACGTAATATTCGTCGATAATTCTATTCTTATATAAGAAAAATATAAAGCATACTTTCCAAATTCTAGCTACTAAAAAAAGCTATACGTTGTTTTAGTTTTATTAGTACCTATACTTTCTAATTCGCAGAATATAGAGCTACAAGATAAGTTTAATGTTAAAAAAATATACGACGATAATTAACAATATATCGATATTATATTACCGAAAAGTCAACCTGCTAAAAAGTTAAATTTTATAATAATAGTTAATATTTTATTTACTCAACAGCAAGGAAAGTCAGATAATCTAATAATTATAAACAAAATAATCGACGATGAAACTGCTAAAGCTAGATAAATAAAAGAGCAAACCGCGCTGCGACGTAATAAAAGACTAAAAGAGATAGAAAAGACATATATATTATATATTACGATTACTTAATTTTTTAAGATCAGATACTTATAGCACGTAAAGGTTATTAAAATTATTACTTTTATAATCGCAGAAGATGCCTTAATTAACTTTGATCTACTATAATTTTATGATAAAGTTATAGCTAATAAAAAGAAAGAAGACTGGCTAACTGTAATTTAAAGAGAAATAAAGTTGTCACGGCCTCGCCATACGCCCTAACCAAACTAGGCGAAATGGCTTGGCGTGTTAAACATTGGTTTCTTCTCATGAATTCCCTCATGACTGGTTTGCAATATGTTTGCAATTCCGTTTGCAATTCCTATCTTACGTTTGCTATTTATTTAAGTACTTCATGTACCTGTGACTCTACTAGTATTTTTTAACTTCTTGTGTTAATCACAACACATGTTTGATTTCGCACATCTCTGTAACAAACATATTTTAACGAGCGACTGCGAGCGACTCGAGCGATTGTTAAAAGTCGCTCAAGGCGCTTAAGACGCTTACTCGATTATATTAAAATATCTATGTTTTATAGAAAGAAGTTTTGTGTATATAATACTTCTTAATCGATAATAATTCAAAATTTCTTTTTAAATTTTATTGGTTAACTTATCAACGAAAACTTCTATTAAATAGTTATATTTAACTATATTATATATTCTATTTATAATTTTATTCATTTATTCGAATACATAATTTCCTACACTAAGAGACCTAAATAAATAGAGTTAAGAAATTAGTAAAGTATTAAACTATTTTAGGAATTCTATTAAAGAGATCTAGAACAGATATAACACTTTAATTAATCTAATTCTTACTATTCAGAAGTATATATATGTCGAAAACTCTTTCTAGTTCGAACTACGAAGATATCAAAGAAACAAGCGAAACATAATTACATAAAACAATACTTAAAAGACGAATAATCGAAGAAATTAACTATTTAATATTTATTAAAGAACAGTCAACACAAATTAAACTAGTCGCTACAAAAGTAAGGCTAACCTTTTCACTAAAACTAACCACATTTTTTAAAATAGACTTAGTAAGAACGCAAAGGAAACAAGAAACCTTTAACAAAATCACTATATTTAATCTTAAAACGCAAATAATCTCAAAGATTTCATTAACAAATAAACGCGCACAACATATTAAAAAACTCAATCAAGACATATTAATCAGCATAAAAAAAATATTTAAAATAATCATTAACTTCAAAAATAATAAAAAGAATAACTCGCAAAACCTACCTCTCTCTCTTAAATCTCTTTTTCAAGAAATTCAAATTCTTAGATAAAAAAAGAATAAAATCATCCTAAACGCTCAAGAACAATTTAAAAAACTCAACAAAACAATAAAAAGTAACAAAAAAAAACTTAACAAAACATCAAAAGTCGGCGACTCTATCAAGTTCAATAGCACGTCTAAAAAACTTGATCACTTTCTTCAACAACTCAACATTCACTTCACGCTCCAAGCAGGACGTTTCTCAAATAACAGAACTAAAATCCTTTTCGCAAAAATATATTTTAAAAAAATTATCCTTCAAATATACATCATTTATCAAAACCATTTTTTCAACAAAAAACCTAAAAAACAGAATATCAGTATTACTAAGGTAATAATTAATTATATTACTTTTATCATCTTTCTCCAACAACAATACAATAAAGATAATAAAGTTTTAAAAATTAAAAGGCAAATTAGAACTCTCAAATAGATCAATTCTATTTGAAACTACTTTTAAGAATTTAACAAGTTCGCCGTTCTCATCAAATAAAACGAAGATAACCTCTACTATTGAGCCCGCAAGAAATTAAAATCTAAATTTTAATAATATATCTTTGTTTAAGAAAAAAAACGCAAGGACAAGGAACTCTCTTCAATAAATCGCATAGAAATATAACAACACGTTATTAAAATTGATGATATTAATTTCAAAATTTGAACAAACTACTCAATTAATACCCGCAAAAATAATAGTTATGAAAAAGGAAAATTTCAAAAGAGATTCAATAATAATAATATAGGATAATAAAAAAAAAAAAATAATAAACAAATACACTTAAACAAGATCTTCGATTTTATTTCAATAAATTTTAATATGATACAATATAAATATTCACATAACAAGGAATTTAAGGGACCAAAATCTAACACCTTACTATACTAGACTTGCAATAAATCAAGACATTTTTTTAAAAATTACTCCGAAAATTAATAAAATAATATACGATAATACTAAAATTTCTGTTATACAACTTAAATTTCAAAAAATTTATCAGCACTCAAGAAAACGATCGATTTCAAAATAATATAATAATTCTTTTTAAAAGAGTTATTTAAAAAAGTCTAAAAACGACTCTTTAAAGTATTTTATAAAATTATATCTTAAATCTTCTCAAATAATCAGATAGATATTTTTAAATTTACTACTAAAGAGGATATTAAGGAAAAGATCATTATTAACTTCTTTAATATCTCTTATCTCTTCACTATTCAAGAATATTATTGGCTTTAGTAAAATTCAACTAAAAAGCAACATATCTCTTATAAACGATAACTTAATAAAAAACTATTTTAAACATATCAAAATAAAGAACATCAGTACATACGTTTTATATAATCTGACTTAAAATCACGAAACGTCAAAGTTTATCTAAAAGCTACGACTCATTAATTCTCACATACTATTTCTTTCTTTGAAGAGCTAGACGATTAAATTTAATAAATAGCCTTCATTCTCCTTAATTTCTTTAAAGTATACGAATAATTTTTTAATTTAAAATTTATTATCTCTTTAATCACTTCTGATTAAAATGATAATAGTTATTTCTTTTTATTTTTTATAATGGAAGTACTCTCAAAAACTTTTTTATTTTAAAAAAAATAGATTTATTATATTAATTATCACTAATCAACCTCTACCTAGAAGAAAATATATAATAAAAAGAGTAAATATAAAGATACTAGATATTCTAACTATTATTATATATTTACTTCTGAATATACAGGATATAATCTTGCTTAAGATAAAAAATAGTCTAACTTTATTTTATACTAAGAAGTTCTTTATTACGTTAATATAGATCTTTACGAAGAACTCTATGCCAATTATTAAAAATAATATTATATAATAATTAACGATCAAAATTCTATTAATTATTTTAAAAAGTTAAATAAACTCTCTATTATAAAAAGAATTCGAAAAAACCGAATATCATGTTACTTTTATTAAGAACGATAAACGGCAGAATATTCTCTTTATTTAGATAATCTTTATTTATGTATCTTATACTACGATGATTAATACGTATATACTAGTTACGCCACAGTTTTAGAAATTAAATAGTGTGATAAAGCTTAGAATTCTTAATGCGCGAAATGCCTAAAAAAACTTATCTTTAAAACTTAGATTTAGATAAAAAGATATTAAGATAAATGCTTTTTTAATAATACTGACTATTATATTGATTATCGAGCTTATTTTTAAAATTATAAATATTATTAAAATATTGAATATCGTTTTATCGTTTATGAATTTCTTTTTTATCAACGATAGAAGTGTAACATCTATAACAAACCGACTTATGTTTTATTTTATGAAAAACTATATCTTTGTATAGAATATATAAGAAAATAAATATAACGTATAAATTATTTTTATTATTTTAATTTGACTAGAAAAACGAATAGAATTATTCAATTTTTTGAATAAATATATTCTAAATACCAATACCATATTTATAATTAAGAAAATTTTAAAAAACACTATCAACGAAAATATTCGAATAATAATTATAAAACTAGTTTATTTTTTAAATATAATATTCAGAAAATACCTTCACCATCTTCTTCAGAAATAAATAACTAGAATAAATAAGTTAATATTTTAAAAGAATATCTTGAAAATTTAAACTAAGAAAGCTTTAAAAATTAACGCTATCTAAAAGATCTAGCCTATATGTTATAAAAACAGGACCAAAATTTATCTTTTTTTAATTTATTAAGTAATATTTTATTTTACTTGCTTATGTTAACGGAGTACTTGTCTACATATTATTAGATAATGACGCCGAAAATTTATTTATTAATTTATAACTTATTAAAAAACTTAACTTATTAATTTTTAAAATAATTACTCATATTAACGTTTCTGTATTTAATGATAGAATCTTCGAAATAATTATAGAATAAATTATTTTTAATTTTCTTATTAATAGACATTTCGAAATTATTATTCTTAATATTCTTAACATCGTTTACGATTTAGTATTAGAATATTCGTAATTACGAAAACATAATCTTAATATTGATTAAATAAAAAGAATTTTAAACTTCTCACGATATTTTTATAAAATTATAAAATAGAAAAAAATATTTTTTTCGTTATTATTTATATTTTAGATTTTATTTAAATTCGGAAAAGAAATATATCTTAATCTTATTTAGCATATATCTACTAAGGAACTTAATAATTAATTAAAAAATAAATCAAACTCTATACGATGAATTCTAATCAAAGCAAAAGACTTTATTTAAATAAATAATACAAAATTATCTTTATAAATTATTTTAAATAACAAAATTATTTTTTAATTATCTGAAGAAAATGTCTTATTATTTAAAATCAACTAGTTTACGTATTATATATCTTTGAAAGAAGATACTTAACCAAAATCTCTATCTATTTATATTTATATAAAAGAAGAAACCATCGCGCTTAAAAAATATATCGAAAAAAATTTAAAGAATAAATATATCTGACCTTTAAACTCTTTAGTAGGATATTTTATCTTTTTTATCTTAAAAGCAAATAAAAAGTTTCGAATTTATATTAATTATCGAAGCTTTAATATTATCACTATCAAAGACATCGAATTCCTATTATTAATAAGCGAATTATTCGATCAGCTTATAGAAACTAGAATTTTCATTAAACTCGACATTATTAACGCTTACTATAACATAAGAATTAACTCGAGAAAAAAATGGAAAACTGCTTTTAAATATTATTATAATCTATTTAAATATATAATTATATTTTTCGAATTAATTAACGCATCGATATTTTTTTAAACATTTATAAATCATGTTCTATATAATCATATCGACATTATTTACGTAATATATTTAGACGATATTTTTATTTATAATTGCAATTTAAAAAAATATAAAAAATATATCAATCAAATTCTTACTGCGTTACGAGAATATGATTTGCGATACACACTAAAAAAGTCCGAATTCACTGTTACGAAATATAAATTTTTAAAAACTATAATCACTTTAAATAATATTAAAATAAACTTAAAGAAAGTATAAGCTATTTAGAATTAGCCACTTTTCGAAGAAGTTAAAGACATATAATCATTTTTAAAACTCTGTAATTACTATCAACGCTTTATTCAAAAATACAGTTTTATATCAGCCGCTTTAACGAAACTTACGAAAAAACAAATTAAATTTAAAATAATTCTTAAAAGAATAGTTGCATTTAATATTTTTAAAAAATCTTTTATATTAGTATTTATTCTTAAAATCTACGATTTAAAATTACTTATTAAAATCGAAATAGACGTTTTTATTGCTACTTTAGAGGCATACTTTCTATAATTATATTTTAATAAAAAATAGTACTTTATTATCTATTTATTTTATAAATTTAATACTACTCAATTACAGTACGTTATTCACGATAAAGAATTAATAGTTATTATAGAAGTTTATCGTAAATAACGCGTTTATTTTTAAACTAAAAAACTATTCTTAATTTTATTCGACTATAAAAATTTTACTTACTTCCTTATTATTAAAGAATTAAGTCGACGATAAGTTCGCTAATAAAAACTCCTCTATAAATATAATATAAAAATTATTTATTTTAAAAAAAAAGAAAATATTTTCGCTGATATTATTAATTAATAACTCGATTTAATAACAGAAATAGAATTTGATAAAAATATTATTCTAAAAAATTAAAGAAAATATATTATTATTAACAAATCTCTTAATCTTATTGAATATATTATAGAAGACGATCTTAGATCATGATTATTAAAAAGTTATTAACATAACGTCGTTTTAAAACGACTATTAAAAAAATCTTAAGATTTATCATAATATTTTAAATTTTAGGATAGAATTATTTTATTTCGTAATATCTTCTATATCCTTTTAAAAAAAATATAAAAAGAGATAATTTTTAAATATTATGATTTTTTAATCTATGATTATCTAGAAATAGATTGTACTTAAAAATTAATTATCAAAACATATTACTGATTTTAGATACGAAAATACATAGAAGAATATATCAAGATTTATAATATATATTACTGAAATAAGCTTAATCGATATAAATTATATGAAACTCTATAATTATATAATGTCCTCTGCATATTATTTGAAGTTATTACTTATGACTTCATCTAAGAAATGTTATTAGTTAGAGATTTATTTACAAATACTATTTATAACGAAATTTTGGTAATCACTTGTAAATTTTTTAAAGTTGCTATTTTTATTCTATAAAAAGATAAATGAAAAGCTACTGAATTTTAATAGATATATTAATAATATATCTTTTCTAAATACGAAATATAGCAGAAACACATTTGCGACCGAGACGCTCTGTTCGCTAGCAAATATTGGCAATCCGTCATGAATTAAACAGACACTAAACTAAACATTATCATTAAAGCTCATTCGCAAACCGACGGAGTCTTTAAACAACTAATTCAAACATTAGAAATATATCTTCGAAGCTTCATAAATTATGCGTAAAATAACTAAATATTTTTGCTCTTTTTCATCGAATTCGCATATAATATCTTCCAATATTTTGCGATAAAACTATTATCTTATAAAGTCTTACGAGAATAGATTTTAAAAGTCTTTCTATCATTCATCAGGAAAAAAACACATTTCCTTAATTCCATCGGATAGAAGCCCTTTCATCCGATAGAACACTTTTCCATCGCGCTCTATCGCGCTCTATCGCAGTCCATTATACTTTATTACAGTCCATTTTAGTCCATCGCGCTCCATCTTAATAGGGCTATTTGATATTCTAACAAAACTGACATAAGCTTATATAAACTTTTTATTTAAACTTTAAAATAATATTCCTCTTCTTTAATATCAGATCTATTATTAATATTGATATTTAAATCTATATTTTTATTATTATAAGAATAAATCTTATTCTAGATATTAAAATTAATATAGATATTAAAAAAATATAAACTAATTTTATAAAAGATTAAATAAACCAAACCTAAAATAGCTTAAATTAAAATAATATTTTGATAAAATTAATAATTTTCTTTTTCATAATCCACTAAAGGATACTTAGTAAGGCGAATGAAATTATAAAAACTTTATATAATTTCCCTAACGTATAGCTTAAACTTAATAATAAAAGCTAGTTAAAAAGTCTTATTACTAATTGTATTATAAATAATTAATAATAATTCTAGCTTAGCTACTACCTTTTTTTCAGATCTCCATATTAACTTATATAAGATTTCTAAAAGATAATGAAGTCCTTTTAAAAACCCTTCTTTTACCAATTTAAATTAGTTCGAATAATATAATTAATAAAAATATTTTTATACTAAAAGTCCTCAATCGGGACCGCGAGAATCTTATATACTTACGCTCTAAAGTCTACTAAAAATAAAAGATAAAAGTTTAGTCAAAGAAATGTCTAAAAGGTTAATAAGATTCTTAAATAAGCATATAACGCTTAGTTAAGGTCTAATACAGCGTATTTACGTTTAATCTAATCTATTATAACCCATTTACTCCTATTTTCTAGAGATTTTAAGACTACTTTAGGTTACAATTAAATTAAATTTACAACTTCAATTAATAACGTACTATATGGTTCCGCACGAGCCTTTACAGGACCGGCTGAGACTAAATCAGCGTAATTAGAAATATTAGAAAATAAATATCAATAAATATATCATTAATTCCTAATTTATTCTTACAATACTATTCGCGCCGCTCTTTAACTAGTAACGAATCTAGATAAACCTTTTTAAACTCATTAATCTTCTCTCTTTCTTTTACTAATTGTTCGAGATTGAGAAATCGTATTTTAAATTAATATTTTTAATATTTATATTTTATTATTTAAGCGTATACATCTCTGTGATTAAATTAAGCCTATTCTTCTTTAAACTATTTAATATATAAGGCCTCTCCTACTTCTATTAACCAAGCATTTAATTAACTAAATTTTTTAATAAAATCAGTAAAATAAGTCATCAAATACATTTTAATAAAATTAAAATATCTTATAGTTATTAGCCCCAATTAGTTCTTAGAGAGCCCTAATCAGGAGAAGAAGAAAATTAAAGATATTTTTAAATAAGCTTACTATTTTTAGAAATTTCTAAGGAGTTTTTATTACTTTTACTTAGAGCTTTATTACTGGATATTGCTCCTACTATACTTATAGTTACCTATTATAATCTTGTTTAGGTTTTCCAAAATTCTCTAAAGACATTTTTCTTATTATAAAAGCTTTATAACTAATTTTACATATCTATAAGAGTTTATTTAGTATATGAAAGATAAGTTATATATAAAATAAAACTTATTAAAATATTTACATAGTTTACTATTTAAATAAAAATAGACTTTTTAAGGCTTAATAAATCTCTTAAAGTACTTGTTAAAATCGTAATAAGAATCTTAATAACTAATCTTATTTCTTTTTTTTATTACTAAAAGACTTATATATAACTTCTACGGAACAGTTAAAATTTAAGATAAGTTAATATAGAAGTTTAGTATTAATTAAAAAATTATAACCTTTTATATTTTTTTAAAAATTTAATTATTTATTTTATAAAATATTTTATTATCCCTAAGTAAATGCAGTATAAAAAATCCGACTTATGTAGGTCTATTATAATAATTCTCAGATTCAAGAAGGCCTCTACCGAATTTATTACTTCTTTTAAATGTAATTGGGCTTTTTCAATTTTATCATTATTATTTAATCGTTTAAAATAAGAGTTATAATTTCGTATAAGATATCTTAGGCTTTGATCGAAATCTTAGAGAGCCGTAGTCGGTATTGTACAAATAAAATAGATTTTAGAAATAATACTAAGAAGATTAATATATTTTATATAATCTGTTAACCATTTATATAAATGAAAATGATATATTCGCTGATATTTATTTCCGTATCTCATAAGTAAGCCTGTAGGGTACATATTCAGAAGTTTTAAGATTTGACTTATAAAATTCTATATTTTTAAATTAATTAATCGCTTTTTTGACGGTTGTAATAGGCCCTTCTTAGACGGTATTGGTAGTAAGGCGAGTAATATTTAAGCATTTTTAAAAGGCTAATTTCAATATTTCGAGTTAATATTACTAATTGAAAGATAGATTAGCTAGGCCTTTTCATCAGGAAAAAAACACATTTCCATCCTGCTCCATCCTGCCCATCCTAAGGCAAGATGGGCAAGATGGGCAGGATGGAAACCTGCCTTCCGGGTGGAGCCCTTCCATCCTAAGAAGCCCTTTCCATCCTAAGGAGCCCTTTCCATCCTAAGGAACCCTTTCCATCCTAAGGAGCCCGTTCCATCCTAAGAAGGGCTTGCATCGGATGGAGTGGTTTCCATCCTAAGGAATAGTTTATATCCTAAGGAACGGTTTCTATCTTAAAAATAATCTCTATCGGACGCGTCTTGTTCGGATCTACGGAGGCACTGTATACGACTATCTGAGATAATAAAAATACGGTTGAAAAAATCACAATAAATATTAAACTTTTCAGTTGGATATCTCATAAGAACCAGACTGCACGTTTCGTGACGGGAAAGATATATATAGGGCTATAACATCATTAAATAAACAAGAAATTAATGATTTAGTTAAGGGTATCAAGTTTAGAATGAAAGGAAAGGGGGGAAGATGCATCGGCCTCTTGGGGGTTTTTAGTGGTACCCTCTGGATCTGTATGGGCCTCTCGTAAGTTGTCGGCACCTTTTACTGATTTAATATTTTTTTTAATTTGTAAAATTAAAGCATCTTTTATATCTAATGATTCTTGGGTATCCTCTGGAATGTTAACGACGTGGTGTTTGTCTTTGAAGACTCCGAACGCGTCTAGTTTCTGTTTGATCGGTACTAATAGTATCGATATGATATTGGTTTGATATAATTCTCGACGAGTTCTCTAGAATTCTAAATAGATTATGTATTGGTCTGGAGTGGCTCTGCGTCAGCTTTGTATTTCTATGAATAGGTGGATTCTACTTACGTTGTTTATTTAAAGATTTCAAAGTACAACTTGAATCGATAGTATTGGTTTCGAGTCTTTTTAAAGCCCTTTATAGAACTGTAGCGACTTAGGAGATAGTGATACCATTTACTTCTCGATATAGCGTCGGATTTTTGACCTAATGATTATTAGAAGTATTATAGAAATATCGAATCAGTACTTGGGGTATAACTGGAGAAGAGAACAGTGGCGGATTTGGCTTCTGTTGAGGTTAGTACAGAACCGCTGCGGCTTTGAATGTTTGGCTGACTTATATCTTAGAAATCTTTTTTAGAAAGAAACCTGTTTTTTTCCAGAAGATATTTGACTCGTTCTGCTCGAGCCGGTATAGAGAAGGGGAGGATATATTCGGACTTGATAATCTTCCGAGCAGCGTCTGCTACATGACTTTGAAAACTTGAAAGAAACTGTTCAATTTGTACTTGAACTGACTTTAGAAAAGGGGTTGAAGCAAGACCACGAGAGGTAAATATCTGCTCCTAGATATCCCGAACCTCTCTAGTGTCCGGGAATGGATTTTTTGTAATGCAATAGACATGGAGATCTATGCAAACAAGATTAAAATATTCGGTATATGTCGGTGGAATGTTCGTCGTCTTAGTTCGGTTTTTACGGGAACGATTTACGACCGAGGTTGTCTCGAGCAGTTCCGTACAACCTGATTGAGAAATGGATTGAGATGGTGTAATACTGGAGACCTCAGATGCTGCTTGGGTGGCTGTTGTTAGGTTTGAATCTGCTTATATCAGTTCAGTACGGGCCTATATGAAAATAAAAGAATTATTTAAATATTAATTTACTTGACCTTTTTAATAAACGACGTCTTGTCTTTTTCTCTAATTGATGTTGTTGAAATGTCGGAATTGTGGGTGACTCTATTAAAGTCTCTTGTGGTTTTGCTGGTTTTGCTGGTTTTGCTATAGGCTCTGTGTCTGCCTCTACCTGGCTTGCTGGTTCTGCTGGAGGCTCCGTATCCGCTTTTGCCGGATTGTTCAAAATAGCTTTGAAAAAAATTAGTTCCTATATAAAAGGTGAACAGAGAATGAAGATGGATCAGTACTCCGCTGGTCCCGGTTAGTGATAGGAACGGGCTGTTGTGTTTTAAGAAGCAATCGTATTAAATCCTCCCGAGATAAGTCTGAAAACTTCTCTGTTTCTATTGTAGAGGATGTGTTGACTTCCGAGGTTTCTGTACGGGTTGCTGGTAGTGCTGCTGGTGCTGGTTCCCGATGTGTCGCTTTTGCCCGGGCCTTGATTTGTTTTTTAGTGACTTTGGCACTTTTAGTCTGTGGCTTCCTAGGCATGATAGAGGCTTGTTCAGGTACTATACGTACTGGCTAATGATAGAGACTAAATTTTGAAGATTTGATAAAATGATAAAGATGTCTCGGTTCGATGTCGACGTGCAGTGGAACTTTACGAATATCCTGATGATTGTTTAGGGAGAAATGGAAAAAGGGGCTAGATATCTTAATTTGATATGTGAAATGTGATATGTGATATCTTTTTTGAGTAGGATGCTAAAGCGCTGTGTAGATCTTAATCGGGTAATAATGTTCTCACCACTAAACTATCATCGCGAGCTTAGTATTTTATAAAAACATTATATATGGAAATGTTGATTGATCGAACTGTTAACTAGCGCAGTTCTGAAGTTCTTTCTAGCTGGGCTATGTAGGTCTCGAGCAGTTTTCATTTTAAATATATAAAATACATATATAGGGTCTAAAAATAACCTAATCTTTTAATATAATACAATCAAATAAAATCTGGGGCATCAAGCCAGGGTCGACGCGCTGGGGGTGGTGAATCAGCTCCACCAGCTCTGTGAAGGACCACAACTAAATATGCGGCCTTTAAATCTTGACAACGAACCAACTAAGTTAAAACATTTGTATTGGTACGCAAATGCATATTAGCAGGAATTATATTGGTTCTTTTACCAACTGTTGTGGCCGTTGCTATAGGTTTATTTTCTGGTAGATTATATTCTATTGTTCTATCCTCCGTGAACCTCCAGACTGACCTTGGCTCTTCACTGACCTGAAGGAGATTGTTGAAGAGTGATTTCAAACTAGCCAAAGTTGGCTGTTTGAGTAAACCAGTGAACTTGGCGACGTCTGCCGTATTATATCGGAAATCTGCTAAAGCAGTTGGCGGATTTCCGGCAACCAAAACACCAAGATTGGTATCTGGTTTGATTAACTAGCCCAGTACTAACCTCGGAGGGTTGTAAACAGTTCGGACCCGTTTCTTAGCCCGGTCTATAAACAAATTATATTAGTTTTGGATTTTGAAAAAAACTTAAGTAGGCAGGAAGGCCTGAACGGATCTCTGGGAGGCTTACTAAGTTCTTCCTGGTTTGGTTCCAGGTTAATTGAGAGTTCCAACTCTCTCTTCCTTGCCCTTTTAGGGACTTTTTGACCCAGATAAAGCTGATTAAGCGCTTTAACTGCTGCGTCAGGGTTTGCATCGGCACTATTAGTGATGGCATCCTTAATAGGAGCCCTAGCCTTTAAAATCTTGGCTTTTTCTTTCGACTTTAGCTTTTTGCTGAAGGCGGTTACCATCTTGTTAATGGTGCGAATCTTCGTCTCGCGGGCTCGTACAGCTGCTTTATAGTCATCGTCGTTATCTGGGTCAATGGTGGCGGGAAGGGGGTCATTAAGCTCTTTTGTAATATAAGCAAAATAAGGAAGAAGACGAACTTTTTCAAGAATCGCCAGCCAAACAGTTCCAGTACCAGCCTTAGTTTTTGTGAAGACAGGCGGTGTCTAACTCCTAAAGATTTGTTCAACGTCTTTGCATAACGCCAGCTATACTGGGTTAAAGCTGGCCCCAGATATTGAAAGTTCAGTTCGAATTTGATTAACTGTCTATGGTTGCGAGGAGGCCTTGAACTTGATCGTGCGGGAACCATAATCTTTGTCTGCCATCTTATATAATCAGGTGGGGGGGGCTTTAATTTTGAGGTCTTGGTTTAAAATCTAGGTGATTTTGCAGGTTACGATATAGTTTTGGTGTGGAGATGTATGATTTCGGAAGAGAGATTTGTAAGGCTAACAGAATAAGTTTTGGTATTTTAAAAAAAAAGCTTTAGTTTATCATATATGATTAAAAAAATCTGAATATTGTTAACTATGCATGTATATATTATATATTGCTTCAGGGGTACAGCCACGGGCTGCTGGAGCTATATACTATGGAACATGGAAATGATAGCTTATGTTGAATCTTCAGGTTTTGGGAGAAGCTTATACAGCGCTGTAGAAGCTCCCATACTGCTTCCCGCCCGATAGAACGATCTCATGTAGTATTCCTTAGCTTTATGCTTCTAATTAAATTAAAAAATCTGAATTCTGTTAGTTATGCATGCACACCCTGTATATTGCTTCAGGGGTACAGCCACGGGCTGCTGGAGCTATATATTGTGGAACATGGAAATGATAGCTTATATTGAATCCTCAGGTTTTGGGAGGAGCTTATACAGCGCTGTAGAAGCTCCTATACTGCTTCCCGCCCGACGGAACGATCTCACGTAGTATCCCTTATCTTTATACTTCTAATTAAAAACTTAGTTTTCTAGTTAAAGCAAACATTAATCTATAGAGCAAACATATCTGAAGGCCTCGCCAGCTTACCCAGGCCTGAGAATTCTCTTTCCAGACCTTTTGAGGTCCTGTATCAGCCTCCTCTAGATCCTATAAATATACTAAAATAAAGATTGGAATGAATGTTGGGAATTGTGTTGTAGTATTGTATTTTGAGATCGGTAAAGATCTATAATTAACCTGCAATCACTGAATCTTTAGACTTCATATCTCGCTATACTCGTCCTTTATAATAAATCGGCAACATCATGTCTTTAGACCTTAAGAAATTGGCTAGGACTCCCAACGACCTCTTCAAGTATCGTATCTGCCCCCGAGCCCCATTTAGATCTTTTAAATGGTACGAAAAACACATTGAAACAGAATATCAATCCTTCATTTTTATATTATTAAAAAGCGGGGTAAATCAGATTATTATCTTTCAAGAAATATCGCCAGTAGACGCGAATAGTGCCGAGGAAGACCTAAATCACTCGGAAGCGACCCCAAAGAGCCCTCTTGTGCGAAATGACGAAATATCAGAAGATTTAAGTACTCAATAATCTAATCAACCAGAATCTTTTGTTCCTAGGCTGTCTCTCCCAGTCAAGGATGCAGGAGCCCCATTCGGTGCCTTCTCAGATCTGATAATCGCTTAGATGAAAAATAATCTATGGTTCCCTTTTACTAACTTAGAGAATTTTAAATTAGCAAAATAGTTTATCGAAGAAGATATTTCTCAAACAACAATTAATCGGTATTTCAATCACGGGATAGGTTCAGGCGCTAGAAGTGTCGATATAAAGTTATTCAAGTCTGCTTATAACCTCCGTCAAATAATTCAGGAAATGGATGAAAGTCTTGGAATAAATTCATTTAAACAAGATGTATTTAATTTTAAAATTAAAAGCCATTTAAAATCGAAATATTTTTATTGAGATCCTATAGAAGTCATCACGTATCTCTTGCGGCAACGTTCATACGCGCAGGAGATGCACTTCATACCTGAAAAAGTCTATAGTGAATCTGGAGAAAGACAATATACAGAACTATGGACAGCAGATTGGTGGTATAGCCAGCAGGAATCTTTATCGTCCGATTATAGCCTTGTACCGATCTTCTGTGCTTCCGACACGACCCATCTCACTAATTTCTCTGGTGATAAAAAAGCCTGGCTAATCTATCTTTCAATTGGTAATATCAACTCGAAATATCGAAATCAGCTTTCTAAGAACGCCTGGATATTGCTCGCTTTGCTACCGATACCGCCCAAAAAAGGCCCGTTGCGGCCGTTGGAGAAGCGATTAATTAATTCAAAAATACAAAATCTTATAAGTTAAATCTTGGAACCTCTGAATATGTACCCTACAAACCTACTTATAGAATGCGGAGATAAATATCAGCGAATATGTCATTTTCGTTTATGTAGATAGTTAGCAGATTATATGGAACATATTAATCTTCTTAGTATTATTCCTAAAGCCTGTTCTATCTGTACGGTACCGACTATGGCTCTCCAAGATTTCGATTAGGGCCTGGGATATCCTGTACGGGACTACAACTCTTATTCTGAATGATTAGATGATGGTGATGAGATTGGAAAAGCCTAATTACGTTTAAAGGGAGTAATAGGTTCGGCGGGGGTCTTCTTAAATCTGGGAATTACTGTAGCGGACCTATATAAACCGGATCTCCTATACTGCATTTACTTAGGGATGATAAAACATCTTATAGAATAAATAATTAAATTTTTAAAAAAACATAAAAAGTTACAATTCTTTAATTAGTGCTAGGCTTCTACACCAGCCTATCCCGGATTTCAACTGTTCCGCAGAAGTTATACACAGGTCTCCCAGTGGCAAAGAAAAGAAATGAGATCGGTTATTAAGATTCTTATTATGACTTTAGCGAGCGCTTTAAGGGATCCATCAAACCTTAAGAGGCCTGTTTTCGTCCAGGCGATAAACTGTGTGAATGCTTTAATAAGTTTTATTCTATATACAACTTATCTTTCACATACTGAACAAACTCTTATAGATATGCAAAATTAGTTGCAAAGCTTTCATGATGGGAAAAATGTCTTTAAAAAATTTCGGGGGGCCCGAACGAGACCACAGCAGGCAGCTACAGGCATAGTAGGAGCGATATCCAGCGATGAAGCTCTAGGTGAAAGTAGTGAAGACTCTTTAGAGGTTTCTGAAAATGGTAAGCTTATTTAGAAGTGTCTTCAGCCCTCTTCTTCTCCTGATCAGGGCTCTCTGGGAACTAACCGGGGCTAATGGCTATAGGATATTTTAATTTTATTAAAATGCATTTGATGACCCATTTTACTGATTCTATCAAAAAATTTGGTCAATTAAATGCTTGGTCAACAGAAGTAGGAGAGGCCTCGTATGTCGAACAGTTCAAAGAAGGATGGGCTCAATCTAATCACAGAGATGCATACGCTCAAATAATAGAACACAGATATCGAAAACATCAATTTAAAATGCGATTTCTCAATCTCGAACAATTAGTAAAAGAAGGGGAGAAGATCAATGGGTTTGAGGAGGTCTATTCAGATTCGTTACCGGCTAGAGAGCGGCGCGAACAGTATCGCAAGAATAGACTAGGAATTGATGGTATGTTTATTGATATTTATTTTCTAATATTTCTAATTACGCTGACTCAGTCTCAGCCGGCCCTGTAAAGGCTCGTGCGGAACCATATAGTACGCCATTAATTGAAGTTGCAAATTTAACTCAATTGCAACTTAAAGTAGTCTTAAAATCTCCAGAAAATAGGAGCAAATGGGTTACAATAGATTAGATTAAGCGTGAATACGCTGTACCGGACCTTAACTGGGCGTTATATGCCTATTTGAGAACCTTACCGGCCTCCCAGACATTTCTTCGACTAGACTTTCATCCTTCATCCTTAGCAGACTTTAGAGCGCAAGTATACAAGACCCTCGCGGTCCCGATTGAGGACTTTCAGCATAGAAATGTTTTTACTAATCATGTTATTCGAACTAATTTAAACTGGTAAAAGAAGGGTCCTCGAAAGGACTTCATTATCTTCCAGAAGTCTCGTACGAGTCAATATGGAGATCTGAAAGGAAAGGCAGTAGCTAAGCTGGAATTGTTATTGATTGTTTATAATGCAATTAGTAATAAGACCTTTTAACTAGCTTTTGTTACTGAGCTTAAGCTATACGCTGGGGGAACTATATAGAGCCCCTATGGTTTCGTTCGCCTCACTGAGCATCCTTTAGTGGATTATGAAAAAGAAAACTATTAATTTTATCGAAATATTATTTTAATTTGAGTTATTTTGGGTTTGGTTTATTTAATCTCTTATGGGATTGGTTTATATCTTCTTAATACCCACATCGATCTCAATACCTGGAATGAGATTTATTCTTATAACGATGAAAATATAGATTCAGATATCGATATTGATAATGGATCTGATATTGAAGAAGAGGAATATTATTTTGAAGTTTAAATGGGGGGTTTGTATAGGCCCGTGTCAGTTTTGTTGGGGTGCCGGGTGGCCCTATTAGGATGGAGCGCGATGGACTGGGATGGACCGCGATGGAGCGTGATGGAGCGCGATGGAGCGCGATGGAAAAGTGTTCCATCGGATGAAAGGGCTTCCATCCGATGGAATTAAGGAAATGTGTTTTTTTCCTGATGTTTATTACCAGAGAAATTAGTGAGATGGGTTGTGTTAGAAGTATAGAAGATTAGTATAAGATTATAATTGGATGGTAAAAATTCCTATTGGTTATGCTATTAATCTGCTATTTATAGTTCTATATATTGTTTTTCTCTAGATTTATTATAAATTTTTTCAGGTATGAAGTACATCTCCTGCGCGTATGAACGTTGTTGTAAGAGATATGCGATGATTTTTATAAGATCTTAATAAAAATATTTTAATCCTAGATAATTTTTAATTTTAAAATTAAATATATTTTGTTTGAATGAATTTATTCCAAGACTTTCATCTATTTTCTGAATTATTTGATGAAGGCTATAAGTAGACTCGAATAATTTTATATTAATATTTCTAGCGCTTAAACTTATTTTGTGATTAAAATACTGATTAATTGTTATTTAAGAAATATCTTCTTTAATAAATTATTTTGTCAATTTAAAATTCTCTAAGTTAGTAAAAGGGAACTATGGATTATTTTTTATTTGAGCAATTATTGGATCTAAGAAAATACTGAATGGGGCTCTTGTATTCTTGACTGGGAGAGATAGTTTAGGAATAAAAGATTCTGGTTAATTAGATTATCGAGTATTTAAATTTTTTAATATTTTGTTATTTTGTATAAAAAAGTTTTCTGGGGTTGTTTCTGAGTAATCCAAGTTTTTCTCGGTACTATTCGCGTTTACTAATGGTATTTCTTAAAAGATAATAATCTAATTTACCCCGCTTTCTAATAATATAGAAATGAAGGATTAATATTCTATTTTAATATATTTTTCGTATCATTTAAAAGATCTAAATAAGGCTTAAAAGTAGATACGACACTTAAAAAGGCCGTTAAAAGTCCTAGCCAGTTTCCTAAAATCTAAAGACATAATATTACCAATTTATTATAAAGAGCGAGTATAGCGAGATATAAAGTCTAAAAATTCAGTAATTATAAGCTAATTATAGATCTTCACTAATCTTAAAATATAATATTATAACATAATTCCCAACATTCATTCCGATCTTTATTTTAGTATATTTATAGGATCTAGAAGAGGCCGATACAAAACCTCAAAAAGTCTAGAAAAAAAATTCCCAAGCCTAAACAAGCTAGCAAAGCCTTCAGATATATTTACTCTATAAATTAATATTTACTTTAACTAGAAAATTAAGTTTTTAATTAGAAGTATAAAAGTAAGAGATACTACATAAGATCGTTCTATTAGGCGAGAAGCAACATGGAAGCTTCTACAGCGTTGTATAAGCTCCTCCCAAAACCTGAAGATTTAATATAAGCTATCATTTCCATATTCTACAGTATATAGCTCCAGCAGCCCGTGGCTATACCCCTGAAGCAATATACAGGGTATGCATACATAATTAACAGAATTCAGATTTTTTAATTTAATTAGAAGTATAAAGCTAAAGAATACTATATAAGATCGTTCTATCAAACGAAAAACAGCATAAGAACTTCTACAGCGCTGTATAAGCTCCTTCTAAAACCTAAGGATTCAATATAAGCTATCATTTCCATATTCCACAGTATATAGCTCCAACAGCCCGCGGTTGTACCCCTAAAGCAATATACAATATATACATACATAGTTAACAATATTCTAATTTTTTTTAATCATATATGATAAACTAAAACTTTTTTTTTAAAATATCAAAACTTATTCTGTTAGCCTCATAAATCTCTCTTCCGAAATTATACATCTCCACACCAAAACTATATCGTAACCTGCAAAATCACCTAGATTTTAAATTAAGACCTTAAAATTAAAGCCCCCCCTACCTAATTATATAAGATAGCAAATAGAAATTATAATTCCCGTACAGTCAAATTCAAAGCCTCCTCGCAACTATAAACAATTAATCAAATTCAAACCAAACTTTCAATATCTGGGGCCAGCTTTAACCCAGTATAACTAGCGTTACGCAAAGACGTCGAACAGATCCTCAAGAGTTAAACACCGCCTGTCTTCACAAAAACTGAGGCTAGTACTAGAACTATTTAGCCGGCAATTCTTAAAAAAGTTCGTCTTCTTCCTTATTTTGCTCATATTACAAAAGAGCTTAATGACCCCTTTTCCGCCACCATTAACTCAGATAACGACGATAACTATAAAGCGGTTGTATAAGCCCGCGAGACGAAAATTCGCGCCATTAACGAGATAGTAACCGCTTTTAGTAAAAAACTAAAGTCAAAAAAAAAAGCTAAGATTTTAAAGGCTAGAGTTTCTATTAAGGATGCTATTATTAATAGTACCAATACAGACCCTAATATAGTAGTTAAAGCGCTTAATTAGCTTTATTTAGGTTAAAAAGTCCTTAAAAAAACAAGAAAGAGAGAGTTGGAACTCTCAGTTAACCTGAAACCAAATTAGGAAGAACTTAATAAGCTTTTTAGAAATCCATTCAAGCCTTCCTACTTACTTAAATTTTTTTCAAAATCCAAAACTAATATAATTTATTTATAGATTGGGCTAAGAAACGGGTCCGAACTATTTACAACCTTCCAAAGTTAATACTAGGCTGATTAATTGAACCAGATACTAATCTTAATATTTTAGTTACCAGAAATCCGTCAACTACTTTAGTAGATTTCTAATATAATACAGTAAATGTTGCTAAGTTCACTAATTTACTTAAATAACCAACTTTAGCTAGTTTGAAATTACTCTTTAACGATCTCTTTCAGGTCAGTAAAGAGCCAAAGTCAGTCTGGAAATTTACGAAGGATAAAACAGTAAAATATAATTTATTAGAAAATGAACCTATAGCAACGGCTATAATAGTTAGTGGAGAGATTAATATAGTTCCTGCTAATATACATTTACATACTAATACAGATGTTTTAACTTGATTGGTTCGTTATTAAAATTTGAAGGTTGTATATTTAGTTGTGGTTCTTTATAAAGCTAGTAGAGCTAATTCACCACCCCTAGCGCGTCGATTTTAGCTTAATGCCCCAGATTTTATTTAATTGTATTGTATTAAAAGATTGGGTTATTTTTAGACCCTATATATATATTTTATATATTTAGAATAAAAACTACTCAAAGCCTACATAGCCCAGCTAAGAAGAACTTCAGAATTGCGCTGATTAGTAATTCGATTAATCAACATTTCCATATGTGGTGTTTTTGTAGAATACTAAGCTCGTGATGATAGTTTAGTAATAAAAATATTATTATCCGATTAGGATTTATACAGCGCTTTGGTATCCTACTTAAAAAAAATATTATATATTATATTTTATATATTAAATTAAAATATTTAGCTTTTTTTTTTATTTCTCTTTAAATAATTATTAAGATATTTGTAAAATTTTATTGTATGTCGATATCGAACCGAGATATCTTTATTATTTTATTAAATTTTTAAAATTTAGTTTTTATTATTAGCTAGTATGTATAATACCTGAATAAGCTTTTATTATACCTAGGAAGCTATAGACTAAAAGTATCAAAGTTACTAAAAAACAAATTAAGGCCTGGGCAAAAGCGACATATCGGGAACTAGCACCAGCAGCACTACCAGCAACCCGTATAGAAACCTCGGAAGTTAATACATTCTTTATAGTAAAAATAGAGAAGTTTTTAAACTTATCTCAAAAAGATTTAATACAATTACTTCTTAAAACACAACAACCTGTTTTTATCACTAACTGGGACTAGTGGAGTACTGATCTATCTTCATTCTCTGTTTACCTTTTATATAGGAACTAATTTTTTTTAAAGTTATTTTGAACAATTTGGTAGAGGCGGATACGGAGCCTTCAGCAGAATTAGTAAGTTAGATAGAGGCAGATATAAAGCTTATAGTAAAACCAACAGAACCAGCAAAACTATAAGAGACTTTAATAGAGTTATCTATAATTCTGATATTTTAACAACATTAATTAGAGAAAAAGACGGGACGTTATTTGTTAAAAAGGTTAAGTAAGTTAATATTTAAATAATTCTTTTATTTTCATATAGACCCGTACTAAACTAATATAAGCAGATTTAAACCTGATAATAGTCACTTAAGCAGTATTTAAAGTCTCTAATATTATACCATCTCAATCTATTTTTTAATCAAGTTATACAAAACTACTCGAGACAACTTTAATCATAAGTCGTTCCTATAAAAATTAAACTAAGGCGACGAACATTCCACCAATATATATTAAATATTTTAATTTTATTTACATAGATCTTTATATCTATTATATTACAAAAAATCTATTCCCAGATACTAGAGAGATTTAAGATATTTAGAAATAGATATTTACTTCTCATAGTCTTGCTTCAACCTCTTTTCTAAAGTTAATTTAAATACAAATTGAATAGTTTCTTTTAAATTTTCAAAGTTATGTAGTAGATGCTACTTAAAAGATTATTAAATCTGAATATATCCTTTCCTTCTCTATACCAACTCGAGCAGAACAAGTTAAATATCTTCTAGAAAAAAATAAATTTCTTTCTAAGAAGAATTTTTAAAATATAAATTAACCAAACATTCAAGGCCGCAGCGATTCTGTACTAATCTCAGCAAAAGCTAAGTCTATTACTATTCTCTTCTTCAGTTATACTTCAAGTACTGATTCAATATTTCTGTAATACTTCTAATAGTTATTAAGTCAAAAATCCGACACTATATTAAGAAATAAATAATATTACTATCTCCTAAATCGCTATAATTCTGTGGAAAGCTTTAAAAAAACTCGAAACTAGTACTGTCAATTTAAGTTATACTTTAAAATTTTTAAATAAACAACGTAAGTAGAATCTACCTATTTATAGAAATACAAAGCTAACGCAGGGCCACTCCAGACCAATACATAATCTATTTAAAATTCTAGAGAACTCGTCGAGAATTATATCAAACCAATATCATATCAATGCTATTAATACCGATCAAGCAGAAACTAAACGCGTTCAAAATCTTCAAAGACAAGCACCACGTCGTTAGCATTCCAGAGAATACCCAAGAATCATTAGATATAAAAAATACTTTAGTTTTACAAATTAAAAAAAATATTAAATCAGTGAAAAGTACCGACAATTTACAAAAAGCCTGTATAAATCCAGAGGGTGCTACTAAAGACCCCCAAAAGGCCGATGCATCTTTCCCCCTTTCCTTTTATTCTGAACTTGATACTCTTAACTAAATCATTAATTTCTTGTTTATTTAATAATATTATGGCCTTATATATATCTTTCCCGTCACGAAACGTGCAGTCTGGTTCTTATGAGATATCCGACTGAAAAGTTTAATGTTTATTGTGATTTTTTCAACTATATTTTTATTATTTTAGATGGTCGTATACAGTGCCTCTGTAGATTTGAATAAGACGCGTTTGATAGAGATTATTTTTGAGATGGAAACTGTTCTTTAGGATGTAAACTATTCTTTAGGATGGAAACTATTCTATTCGATGCAAGCTTTTCTTAGGATGGAACGGGCTCCTTAGGATGGAAAGGGCTTCTTAGGATGGAAGGGCTCCACCCGGAAGGCAGGTTTCCATCCTGCCCATCTTGCCCATCTTGCCTTAGGATGGGCAGGATGGAGCAGGATGGAAATGTGTTTTTTTCCTGATGTAGTAATTATAAATCAATTACTATTGTCGAATATATTAGCGCGTACAGTGTTATTTTTCCTCTATTCATTATTTTTAAAAGTATTTATTATTAATTTAACTGGTATATTAATAATATTAATTAATTAACAAAAAACTAGTTATTTATAATTTTACTTAATAGGTGGACGGATAAAAACTTAAGCGTTTAATAATTAGAATGAGTATTCGAATTAAAGATAAAGACTTTCAATAATTATACGCGTATGCTACTATTAGATAATCACAATAGTCATATTAGCGTAGAGTTTATTAGCTATTATATTTAGAAGAATATCATTGCTTTGTGTTTATTAGCGTATAATATATATCGTCTACAATTATTAGATATTAGATTTAATGTAGTGTATAGTAAACAATACAATAATATTGCGGATAATACTTTACGTAATAATATCACTGAAATCAACAAGTAATTATTTATTAAGTTATTAGTAGAGGTTAGAGAGAATATTATTTCAAAAGATCTAATTAAAGTAATATAGCGAGG
This sequence comes from Arthrobotrys flagrans, assembly GCF_004000055.1. NCBI lineage: Eukaryota > Fungi > Ascomycota > Orbiliomycetes > Orbiliales > Orbiliaceae > Arthrobotrys > Arthrobotrys flagrans. The sequence continues at coordinate 6,129,946 of NW_027137547.1, forward strand.
AGCGGGATTAATACTATATAATTTAAAGAAGGTTTTATTTAAATTATAATATAATAAGGCTGTTTAAATTGAAATTTTGAACTTAATTATAGAAATACTAGCACGTTTTTAAGCTGTTCACAAAACTGTTACCGAAATTTTTACACGATCTGGTCACCTACTTAATTTACTAACCATTAATAGTATTCACTAATTAGGTAGAGCGACAGAGAGAGTCATAAATAAAACTATTATATTATAAAAAGCTAATATTTAATTATATATTACTAATAAGAAAGCTTTATAAATGTTGCGATATACCGTATAAGGCGTAGTGCCGGGTCTATACGTACCGCTCTATAAATACAGGCGGATCTACGATGTGTTGGGATTTAGACGATCGATCATTAATCATACATACACAGACCTATATACTTTCTAGCGTACTTATGAGCTGTAGAACCTTTAACACGTTATCAGCACGACTTCTTGATTTTAGGAAGAGTATCTACCAACTAAGTATAATGTGTTTTAGCTGTTTTTACGCTTTATCGCAGTATCTGCAGATTTTTACTAATCGTAATCTCAGAATCGCAAAGATTACCTCACTTTTTAAATTCTCGATATAACGCTGCATAATATATCTTTTAGAACGCAATGTCTATATTTGTTACCTTTCTAAGCAGATTTATCTTAATTATAAATAGCTGTAACTACCAGGTCTGGCTTGATAAAATTAAGCAGGTGCTAAGATTGTATATAAAGTATGGCTATAGACTATTAAAGTTTATTATTAATACCCTTATAGCGCTACTAATTAGTATTTCAGGACTTTTATAAGATGCTAGAGAACAAGTTAAGGCTTTCCTATTTACTATTAAAATAGTAGATATTATAAATACTAAATCGTTAGATAAGTATAAAGCAGCTAAATTATTCGTTGGTAGTATTATATAAAAATTAGTTTATAACAATATATATAATATCTTTATCGGCTTATTACCTAAAGCTATAATAAATCTACTTAAGAAAAGGTATAAGCTTAATATTAAAGGTATTATAAATGTGCTTAAGAACTGTCTTTTCTTTTTTATTATATAGCTAGAAAAATATGATATATATACAATTATTTCACATTACTTCGAGGTAGTTATATAAATATAAAAGAAAAAAAGTGATATCTTATTTTTTATCTTCTTATAGTTAAGTCTTATTAATACTACTAAAGGGATATTAAACGAAATCAGAGATTAATACCTTAACATTTATACAGTTATATAATTTTATACGACGAATGCTACTAATAAAACGATATATATAATTAAATATTTAAGAGATTATATTCTTAAATAAATAATTTTGTTTTACTATGGGCGTAATACCCGTAGACGTGGAAAGTTAGAAAAGAAAAGTGCTAAATCTTAAGCTTTTTCTACATCTACGCTGCCACTAGCTACGGACGCTACCAGCTTAGCAGTATATAAAAAAAATAAACAAAAGTTTAAACGCATAATTAATTAGGATAATAGAATTAAAGAAAGTAGTACAAAAAAAAAAATTTACTTTAATACTAAGAAAAACGTAGGTTCTAGCTTTAATACTAAGAATATAACTTCTTAAAAGAAGAATAAGATAATTTACCCTTCATACAATACCTATGGAGGTATAAGCCATCTAAAAAAACACTACTTTATTAAACATCCAAAACTTAAATTTTTAAATTAAAAAATTAAGAAGAACGTTTCTTCCTATCTTATAATTTTTAAACTTCGTGACATAATAATAGTATATAAAGCTAATATTAAAAGAAATACCTATAAAGGTACTTCTGGAAAATTATAATATATAGACTTAAACATAAACAATTAAATCTATAAGAATTATAATTTATTTATACCTAAAACCTACATTTTTTTCAATATAGAGAGAAAGATAAGATTAAAAAATAATTTAATTATACCCACTCAAGAATACGAAATTCTTATTATAAAAATTAATACTACTATTTTAAAAGTATACGATATATTATATACGCTTTAAATAACTTTAAACTTATATTCTGTTAGAAAACTGTAGAAAAAAAAAATAAACATATATTTTACATTTTAGAATAATATCTTTAAGAAAAATAGTTTTATTATAATATAATTAATTTTCAATAAAGAAATAAGCTTTTATATACTGAAAAGTAGTAGTAAATACTACGTACTTAAAAGAGTATAAGATAGATCTTTTATTTCAGAAATTATAACGTTATTAACGTATTAAATAACTATAGATTATACTTTCCTAACTAAAGTTACGGAATTATTAAAATAGTATAGAAAACTAAATTATACTAATTAGAGAGTAATTTATAAAAATATAACTTAAATTAAGATTAAAGTATCCTCTGAGAAGTAAAGAAATCTAATTTACAAATTATACCTTTTATTTAAAGTTAATATATACTTAAATCTAAATCCTATTACCTCTAAGAAGTTATATCTCTTAGAGCGTATATACATAAACATAATAAGGCTATTTACAATAACTTCACTACATAAACGTTATTTAGATCTTATAGCTAAGCTATATTAATAAGTAAAATATATATTTATAATTATAGACGAGGCTACCTATTATAAATAAATAAAATTCTTTATAAGTTATTTAGAATACTAAGTATATTTTATTTAATTTATAACAATAATAGAATATAAATATAGTCGATAATTTAAAGTAATAACTATATACCTCGATAATACAAAAGAGTTTATACAGAAAGAAGTATAGATCTTTTATATAAAATACAGTATCAAAATTAAATTTTCCACCTTATATACACACGAGTAGAATAATATAGCTAAGAGAGTAATACGAACACTACGAGAATTTATTACCATAATTCTAATAAAATCTAGCTTACTAGAAGTATTCTAATAAGAAACTCTATCTACAGCCTGCTTTACAAGCAACAGGCTAATACCTCTTAAGCAAAAAGAAGAACAAACGCCTAAATCCTCAAAAGAATAGCTCAATAGAAACTCTGTCAATTATACCCGTATATACCTATTTAGCTGTCTAGTATACGTTATAGTGCTTAAGAAGAAACGCAAGAAGATTCTCAGCCAACATAAAGCATAAAAAGGCATATTTCTGAGATATACTCATACTTTAAAACAGTATAGAGTCTAGAATATCTTAAAGAAGTACGTCTCTATAATTAAAGATATAGTATTCGTCGATAGCTCTACTCCCGTACGAGAAAACTATAAAGCATACTTCCCAGATTTTAGCTACTAGAAGAAGCTATATATTATTTTAGCCCTATTAGTACCTATACTTCCTAATCCGTAGAATATAAAGCTATAGAATAAGTTTAACGTTAGAGAGATATACGATAATAATTAATAGCATATCAGTACTATGTTACTAAAAGGCTAACTTGCTAAAAAGCTAAATTTTATAGTAATAATTAATACTTTACCTGCTTAATAATAAAGAAAGCCAAATAACCTAATAATTATAGACGAAATAATTGACGATAAAACTACTAAAGTTAGACAAGTAGAAGAATAAATTACGTTGTAACGCAGTGGAAGACTAAGAAAGATAGAGAAGGTACGCATATTACGTATTATAATTACTCAATCTTCTAAGGTTAAATACTTACAGTATGTAAGGACTATCGAGGTTACTACTTTTATAACTGCAGAAAATGCTTTAATTAACTTCGATCTATTATAATCTTATGATGAAGCTATAACTAGTAAAAAGAAAGAAGGCTGGTTAGCTATAATTCAAAGAGAAATGAAATCGCTTACCGATAATAAGATATAGACTGCGCTTTTAGAAGTATTGTACAGTATTAAACTAATAAATACGCGCTAAATCTTTATTAAGAAGCATATAGATTCGGGAATATTATATAAAGCTAGATTGGTGGTAAAAGGCTATGAATAACGCTATAATATTTATTATACAGAAATATATGCGCTAATTATTAACTTATGTATCGTACAAGTCTTATTAATAATTACTACGATTCTGGACTTAGAGGTTTATTAGCTAAATATTAAAATAGTATTTCTAAATACTTCTTTACTTTTATAAGAGAGAACACCTATCGCTTTACTGACAAGTTATAAAGCGCTAATTGGAGTTGTGGTACTACTTCTGTTAAAGTTATTGTATAGCCTAAAATAAATTCTATATCTGTAGAACGAAGACTTAAACAATACGTTTATAGGCGAAGAGTTTTTATATAAAATAATAAAAAGCGAAGTAGATAAATACCTGTATTTTTATAAAAATATGATTATAATTATATACGTTAATAACTTCCTAATCTTCTTAAAAGATATAATTATGATATAGTAGACGAAAGCGTATCTAATAAAAATATACGAAATTAAGGATATGGGTGAAATTAAACGATTTTTAGGTCTACAAATATAAAGAAATTGTACTTCTAAAATATTATAAATAGATTAAGAAAAATACTGTAAAAGTATTCTAGATCATTTTAGTATACTTAATAATAAGTCAAGATAAACTTCTATAAATTTTGGCATATAATTATCAAAAGATGCTTTCTAACCTGTACTTAATAAAGAAGATTACGAAATCTACTAAAGTATAATTGATTTGTTAAATTACGTTGTACAAGATAACCGACCTAACTTAGTATATATAATTGCAAAGTTAAAACAATATACCTATGCGCCTACGGAAGAATATTAGAAAGTAGTAATATAAACTTACTAATACCTATCTATTATTTACAAGTAGTTACTCTATTATAATAATAAAATAGTCGATAAGAAGGATCTACCTCTACTACTAGAAAGGTATAGTAATTTAGATTAGGCACAAACTTATGAGCTAAAAGATATTATACGAAAGTCAATATTTGACTACGTATATCTACTAAAAGGTAACATTATTTCATAAAACAGTAAACTACAATCAGTTATTACGAAATCTTTAACTAAAACAGAAGTAATAACTTCTAATTATACAAGAACTAAAGAAATTTAGCTTCGGAAGCTGTTATTCTTAATCCTTATATCGCTTTAATCATAAACAACGTTTCCTCTATTTTCTACAGTTCTGTATATGGACAATACTACCGCCATAATCGTAAACACAATAGATAGCAACTAACAGAAGATAAAGCATTATAATCTACAATACTTCTAAATTAAAGAAAAGATAAGAAATAACACTTTTAGATTAAAACATCATAGTTTTAAGAAGTTACTAACGGATACGTTGACTAAATCCCTATCAGCCAGCTCGTACAACTATTATTTTACGCACATAAACTTATTCGATTAAAAAAATAAGAATATTATTTTACTTTATATTACATAAAATCTCAGATAAAACGAACAGCCACGCAAAATAAACAAACAAAGGATAAGGTTCTTAAGGCACTAAAGTGGAAAAGCTACGCCTCCAGCGGCAGCGTCTTTCGCTTGTATATAATTTTGCATCCTAAATTTATTTTAAATTAGCTAACATACCGTCTAAGAACTAGAGCTATAACTTACGCATTTACACGGTCGCGTAAATGGGCTAATTCCGCCATTACATCCTGTAAAGTAAGCAGGGGAGCTGCACTGCCCGGAATACCTCGTGCCGCGTCAACTGCAGTGATGACCTGAGCATGGGTAGCACTCCTATCTACTACTCCTCCAGCGCTACTAGCTCCACCAGCTCCACTAACTCCACTAGCTCCATCACCTGTACCTCCTCCGTGCGCTGCTAGAGCCGCATTGGCAGCTGCTAGTGCTGTATTAGAAGCAGTTAAGGCTGTATTAGCTGTAGTCACAGCTGCGTTGGCTGCAGCCAGCTGGTTCTGCAGGTCTCGTACGTCTAGGTTGGCAGGAAGGTGGGTAAGCTGGGGTATAGGTGTGCCGTCTGCTAATGTTGGCCCCCATACTGTTCCAGCGATAATACAGTCATTTGATAACGGTAGAGGGCTACTAAGAGCTACGCTATGGAGGGTATTTGGCGTATTAACACTATACCTGTGCGCCTATGAAGCCGCAGTTTAATATATGACAGGATCTTCAGGAATGATTATAAGCGCTGGTAGATTATAGACGACAAAACTACGTTTCGGCTTAAAAGCGCAAGAAGCCCTAACGCTCCATATTTAATATAAATTAATATCTACATTCTTAAACGCATAGAATTATAAAACTTATATTATATATATAAAGAGTTTATTTTTGTATAAAAATTATACTTATTATTATAGGTATCCAGAAATATAATATATAGATAACTATCATCGAAGCATTATTAATAAGGTATGGCATAAATATATAATACCGAATTAGCAAAAATAGCGTTCGTACGAGTAAGGTAACTAACAACAGTAACAGATATAATAATATTATAAAGCTGTAAAGATATAAAATAATATAATAATAATAATAAAGTAAGTTAAAGCTATAAACGAAGCTAAGGATATAAAAGAATAAAAAGTAAATAAGGTAAATAATAACTAGTTAAATATTTCTCTTTCTTTAGAATAGCTCCAGATATTTATATTAATTTTAGAGTTATACAGCATAACTTTAAGCTAGGGATGTAGTATAAAATTTAGTAAATTACATAACTATAATAGACGTTTTTATAACTTTAAAGCTATATACATTCTAGATAATAATTTTAGAGCTATAAAGATTTTTATATGTAATAGTATATACGGTAATTTATAACTATTCGCTGTAAAGTATAAATTTGCATTAATATAATAAGCGTTAGTAAGCGTATAGCCTAATCTAATATTTATACAGAACAGTTAGTTTTATAAGCCACTATAGTAATTATACTATTATAAAACGTTAAAGCGTATTATTATAAACGTAATAATTCTATACTTTATAATTAAAAGATTACGCGTCTTTTATAATTAAGTAGCTTTATACTACGAGTTGCGTAAGTACTACGATTAGATGAAATTATAATAGGTTAGATATAACGAGATATTAAGGTTATTATAGTTTATATTGTAGATCTTGCTAAATTATAATTATGCGAAGTTATAAGATATATTATAATACAATGATTTTTATTGTTTATATTTTATATACGAGCTAAAGTATTGCGATATACTATATAAGGCGTAGTACCAAGTCTATACGTACCGCTCTATAAATACAGGCGGATCTACGATGTGTTGGGATCTAGACGATCGATCATCAATCATATATACACAGACCTACATACTTTCCAGCGTACTTACGAGCTGTAGAACCTTTAACAATAAATTAGACGTGGTAAACTGAGGCTTATTAGTACCCATATTTTAAATAATCAAAAGATTAATAAGCTATAGCAGAACAAGATTATTAAATTAGATACTAAAAGTATAGAACTTAATAATATAGAGCCTAAAAAAGGCTATAGTCGTTCCTGTAATAGTAGTAGTAGCTATAATAAAGGCCGTAATAAAGGATATAATAAGGGCTGTAATAAAACTAAGTGTTTTTAAAATCGCCTTTAAAAAAGTGCTAGGGGGAGTAGTACACAGAGTATTAAAAAAAACGCTAAGAAGGATAATGCAGAGGATAATATAAAAAATAGTGCAGAAGATAATATAGAGGATAGTATAAAAGATAGTACAAAAAGTAGTAATTATATAAAAGAATAGTAGTGATAATAATAATAATAATAATAAGAGGTTAAGTTAAATTACAACGCGATACTAAGATATAGTAAATAATATATTTCATAAAAATACTTAGTTTTGAGGTTTAAAAATTAATATTAATTCAAATATTACATGAAAATTTCTAAAAATTTAATATGTTATTTGTTTTAGTAATTTCTTTCTTATTTAATTTTTTCAAATTTTTTTATGTAATATTTAATTTATAATTAATTTTTAAAAATGAAAATTTGTTGGTCTTTTTTTTGATATAATCCGCTTCCTAATAGAAATCGTTAAATAAATTAATAAATAAATAGATATTTAAATATTTAAAAATTATTATAATAAGTATTTGATTTAAAAATTAAAACTAATTAATAAGTTTATTCGATATTAAGCTTAATATTAATTTTCTGATTAATCAAAAAAGCAATTCAGTCCCTGATCGGGAAGGTTTAATAGTAATAAATATTTTAAAACTTTAGAAATTAAAACTAGGCCTAATTCTAATTTTTTAATTAGTCAAACACACTTATTAAATACTACAAAAAAACATTTGTGTTGGGCGTGTTGCGAGGTAGACAAACAGATAAACAAACAGATAAACAAACAGACGACAGACAGACAGACGAAAAGACAGATAGACAGACAAAAATATGGAAAGACAAACAGACAAACGGGTGGATAAACAGACAGGTGGAAAAACAGACAGACAGGTGGACAAATAGACAGACAGGTGGACAAATAGACAGATGGATAGACAGACAGGTAAACAGACAAATAGACAGACAGACAGACAGACGGGTAGGCAGACAGGTGAACTAACAGATTGACAAACAGACAGACAAGTAGACAGACAGGTAGATAGACAGACAGGTAAGCAAACGTACAAACAGATACAGGTAGACAGATGACAGACTGACAGACAGACGAACAGATAGACGGACAGACAGACAGACTGACAGACGGACAGACGGACAGACAGGTAGACAGACAGACAGACAAACAAACGGAAAGACAGACAAACAGACGGGTTAACAGACAAACGGACGGACGGACGGACGGACAAGTGGACAAGTGGACAAATAGACAGACAAGTGGACAAATAGAGAAATAGACAGACAGATAGACAGATAAACAAACAAATAAATAGACAGACAAGCAGACGGGTAAGCAAACAGGTAAATTAGTAAATTAACAAACAGACAAACAAGTAGATAGACGGGTAGATAGATAGACAGATAAGCAAATGTATAAATAAATATAAATAAACAGATAATAGATAGATAAATAGACAAACGAATAGACAGATGAATAAATAAATAGATAAACAGATGAATAAATAGATAAACAGATGAATAAAAAGATAGATTAATAAATAGACAAGTAAATAAACAGGTAAATAGACAGTTGAAAAAATAAGTTAATAAATATATAAATATATAAATAAATTAACAAATAAATAAATAAACAGATATTTAAATATTTAAAAATCATTATAATAAGTATTTGATCTAAAAATTGAAACTAAGAATTATATACGTAAATATATTATTATTAAATAATAAAGTAATAGTTAATTATTAACCGCTAATCGCTGATTATTAATTTATTAATAATTAATAGTTAGAGTAATCGCTAATCGCTAGTTAAATATTAAAAAGATATTAATAAAATATAAAAATAATAGTTAATAAAAATATAAAATAAGATATAAAAATAAAATATAAAATAACAATAAAAATATAAAATATAAAATATAAAATATAAAATGTAAAAATAAAAATAAAAATATAAAATAAAAAAAGTGAAATGTAAAAATAAAAATTATTATAATATTTTTAATGTCAAATTTAAAGTAGATATAAAAATTAAAATATAAAGATTGTAATAAATATAAATAGTTATAGAAGTTATAAAGAAATGTAAAAATAAGTAAATATAAATAAATAAATATAGTTAACGATTTCTATCGGGAAGCGGACCACATCGGGAAGAGGACCAACAAATTTTCATTTTTAAAAATTAATTATAAATTAAATATTATATAAAAAAATTTGAAAAAATTAAACAAGAAAGAAATTACTAGAACGAATAACATATTAAATTTTCAGAAGTTTTCATGTAATATTCGAATTAATATTAATTTTTAAACCTCAAAACTGGGCGTTTTTATGAAATGTGTTGTTTACTACATCTCAGCGCTGCGCTGTAATTTAACCACCGACACAACTAATACGATATGATATGACATGATACGACTATTATGACACTAGTATCATCAGTATTATTAGTATTATTAGTACTATCAGTATTACTAGTATTATTAGTATCACTAGTATGGCGCGACGATCTTAAAATTATTACTGGCTTATTTAGCACGCGTTTTATTAAATTAATCAGGTAATCTTTGAAAATAATATACGAATAGTAATACGCGTATATAAAAAAGGAGATTTTATATCTATACGCGTATTAGTACGCGCATATGGCATATTATATACAATATTAAGAAGGAGGGTTAGAGGTAGAGATAGTAATCAAACTAAGGCATATTAATAGTAAATGGTAATAATAATAAAGAGTAAAAAGATATTAGTATATTAGGTTATTTGATTATATAGCTGAGAGTTCCTTCTGCGATTAGATATAGTATGTAATATAGCTACTAAGCTTACTAATCGAGATCTTAAAGAATATTAAGTAAAAAGATTTATATAACGATATATAGAACTACGTTCTATTTATTTACGTATATTAAATAATACTTGAGTAAAAACTGATAATCTAGTTTCTATTAATAAATTCTATTAACTATTTATGAAGATTAAACGAAAGTATAATATTATAGAAAATACATTATATAATATAAATAAAAAAGGATTTATTATAAATACTGTTTAATTATCAAAAATAGTAATTTCATCAAAATTTAAAAGTTAATTTTTAAAATAATATAATAATCGCGAATTAGTTATTATTATCGAATGTATTAACGCGCGCGGTATTATTCTTTCTCTATTCGTTATTTTTAAAGGCATTTATTATCAATTTAACTAATATACTAACAATATTAATTAATTGACAAAGGACTGGTTATTCGCAATCTCATTTAATAAATAAACAGACAGAGACTTAAGCGTTTAATAACTAAAACAGATATTCGAATCAAAGACAAAGACTTTCGATAACCACACGCGCATACTACTATTAGATGATCACGACAGTTATATTAGCGCAAAGTTCATTAACTATTATGTTCAGAAGAATATTATTGCTTTGTGTTTATCAGCGCATAGTACACATCGTCTGCAACTATTAGATGTTAGATTCAATACAGTATATAGTAAATAATACAGCAATACTACAGATAATACTTTACGCAATAATATTACTGAAATCGACAAGCAGCTATTTATTAAGCTATTAACAGAAATTAAAGAGAACACTATTTCAGAGGATTTAATCAAGACAATATAACGAGGAGTAAGATTAGTATCATACAACTCAGAGAAAATTCTATCTAAATTATAATATAATAAGGTTGCTTAAATTGAAATTCTGAACTTAATTATAGAAATACCAACATGTCTTTAAGCCATTCACAAAGCCGTTACTAAAATTTTTATACGATCTGGCTACCTACTTAGTTCACTAACCATTAATAATATTCACTAATTGGGCAAAGCGACAGAGAGAGTCATAAATAAAACTATTATATTACAAGAAGCTAATACCTAATTGCGTGCTGCTAATAAAAAAGCCTTACAAATTAGACGTGGTAAACTGAGGCTTACTGGTGCCCGTATTCTAAATGATCAGGAGATTAGTGAGCTGTGGCAGAACAAAGCTATTAAATTAGATGCTAGGGGTGCAGAACCTAATAGCATAAAGCCTAGAAAAGGCCGTAGTCATTCCCGTGGTAGTAGTAGTAGCCGTGGTAGAGGCCGTGGTAAAGGGTGTGGTAAAGGCCGTGGTGGAATTGGGCGTCCTCGAGGTCGCCCTCGAAAGGGTGCTGGGGGGGGTAGTGCACAGAGTGCTGGGGAGGACACTAGGGAGGGTAGTGCAGAGGATAGTGCAGAAGACAGTGCAGAGGGTAGTGCAGAGGATAATATAGAGGATAGTACAAAAAGTAATGATTATATAGAAGAATAACAGTAGTAGTGATGATAGTGATAAGAGATTAGATTAAATTGCAGCGCGGCGCTGAGATGTGATAAACAACACATTTCATAAAAACGCCCAGTTTTGAGGTTTAAAAATTAATATTAATTCGAATATTACATGAAAATTTCTGAAAATTTAATATGTTATTCGTTCTAGTAATTTCTTTCTTGTTTAATTTTTTCAAATTTTTTTATGTAATATTTAATTTATAATTAATTTTTAAAAATGAAAATTTGTTGGTCCTCTTCCCGATGTGGTCCGCTTCCCGATAGAAATCGTTAAATAAAGTTGTAGTCATAAATATTAAAATTAAAATGGAATAATTTTTTTAACGTTAAAATTAAAAATTAAAAATAAAAATAAAATTAAGATTAAAATTAGAATTAGAATTAAAATTAAAATTAGAATTAGAATTAGAATTAGAATTAGATTTAAAATTAAAATTAGAATTAGAATTAGAATTAAGATTAAAATTGAGAAATTAAAGTTTAGAAATAAAATATTAATATTAAAATTAAAATTAATTAATAATTAAAAATGAAAATGACAATAAAATATAAAAAATGAAGTATAAAAATGTAAAAATAAAAGTTATTATTGATATTGATTAGTGTTAGTAGGAATTAATATTAATATAAATTAATAATTAGTAAAAAATAGAGCAGAAATAAAAATAAATATAAAAATAAATATAAAAATTAGAATAGAATAATATTAAATAAAAGATAAAAATAAAATAGTTATAGAAATAAAATATAAAAGAAAAAAGTATAATAAAAATATAGAATCAATTTAAAAAAGTATATATATAGCGTAGTTAAATATAAAAATAAAAAAATAATGAATTATGAAGGTTAATTAAAATTAAAATAAGTTTAAAATTAAAATAAATTTAGGATTGAAATAAGTTTAGAATGAGAGTAAATTTAAAATGAAAATAATAAGTTTAAAATGTAAATAAATTGAAAATTAAAAAATAGATTTAAAATTGAAATAAGATTAAATTTAAAATTTAAGAAAATTTAGAATTAATATTAATAGTAAAATAATTAAAGTAGATTTAGAGTTAGAATTAGAATTAATATTAAAATAAAGTTAAAGTAGAATTAAAATTAAAAATTAAAAATAAAATTAGAATAAAATTAAAATTAATAGTAAATTAAAATTATAAGGAAGTTAAAGTAGAATTAAAAATAAAATAAAATAAAATAAAATAAAAGAGAATAGATTAAAATTAAGATTAAAATAAAATTAAAATTGGAATGAAAATAAAAAGAAATAAAATAAAAATAAAAATAATAAAAGAAAATAGAATAAAATAAAATAAAATAGAATAAAATAGAATAAAATAGAATAAAATAGAATAAAATAGAATAAAATAGAATAAAATAGAATAAAATAGAATAAAATAGAATAAAATAGAATAAAATAGAATAAAATAGAATAAAATAGAATAAAATAGAATAAAATAGAATAAAATAGAATAAAATTAAAATAGAATAAATTAAATTAAGATTTAAAATAAATTAAAATTAAAAGAGATAAAAAATTAAAATAAGGATAGCATAAAGTTTATTAAAAATGAAATATAATAAAATAAAATAGAAGAAAATTAAATTAAAATTGAAATAAATAAATTAAATTAAAATAGAAAGGGAATAAAATTAAAATAGATTTAATAGAAGAGAGTAAAGTTGAAATTAAAATTAGAATTAAAATAGATTAAAATAGATTAAAGTTAAAATTAAAATAGAAATAGAAATAGAAATAAAATAGAGTGAAATAGTAATTAAAATAAAGTAAAAGAGATTAAAATAGATTAAAATAAATTAAAATAAATTAAAATAGATTAAAATAAATTAAAATATATTAAAATAGAATAAAATAGATTAAAATAGATTAAAATAGAATTAAAATAGATTAAAATAAAATTAAAATTAGAAATAAAATAAAATAGAATAAAAAAGAATAAAATTAAAATTAAAATAAAATTAGAGTTAAAATAAAATAAAATAAAATAGAATTAAAGTAAAGTTAAAATAAAGTTAAAGTTAAAATAAAATAAAATACTAACCTATAGTTTTAATCGACACTACCGGTGGTGTCGATTTTCTGATTAATCGAAAACCGATTTCGGTCGCCCGATAAAGTAAAAATCGAAAGCAAACACCCCAACAAAAAGAAAATTAACACTATTGGTGGTGTCAATTTTCTGATTAGTCGAATTCGCTTGTCAAACACTACCGAAAAATATTTACATTAAGCGTATTATAAATTTAAAAAATTCAACATTGTTTGATATATTCTGTTTTTATTCAAATGAGATTTGATAAACATCAATTATATTAAGATTAAACTGTTTAACCCTTCTTTTTCTGAATTTTTATTGTAAATATTATTCGACGATATAGATCGAAAAATAGCTGTTATAAACAACAAAACAAACATAGAATATCTTTTTAAATATAATAACGAGCTACGTTAAATAATATACATAATTTATCGCTTTACCGTTTTATTAAATAGATTGAACGATTATCTTCGAAATATTAAAACGCATAGCGAAATACTTTTAACGATTCGAAGTGAATAAGTCTAAAGTTATATTAAAAAAAAAATCACAAATCCTGATGACACAGCGCGATAACTGAATAATCAAGAAGAAATACGCAGATTAAAAATCATAAAATATTTTCGATACTAAAACTGCGATTTCAAATTTTCTTCGTTTAGAATGGTACGCGTACATCGCACTAAAGAACATAATGTCAGAGAGCGAATCAAACGACCGCGAGAAACGACGAAAGCGAAGACAGATAACAATCAATATTAAATACAATCTATATTCGAAATATTCAGTCCGCATCATCATTACTTCTTAATAAATAAACGGCTATTAACGAATACAGAAAATCGAAATACTTTATCACTTAAAAGTTCGGCAGAAAAAATAACGTATGCGGGCATAAGTAAATTATTCGCTTAAGCCGCGAAATAAAAGAAGAAAAATCGAGCTCGCGTTACAATTACAAATTCTCGAAAAACTTTAATACCATAAATAAACTTAATCAATTAAGCGGAATATTTAAAAGATTTAAAGCTAAATAAATTAATAACAACTAGCATTTTACTAAACTGTAAAACAACTAAAAACAAACTTTTGTTAATATACGCGACTATTAGAGTCATATTCAACAAGACGATAATCGATCTCGACGAAATCAGCAAAGATTTAAGATAGTAATAAAAAAGTTCTAAAGTCGAAGAATTCTTATATCAACCACTAGAAGCGCTCAAATTGATAGCTAATTTTAGCCGATATGTTAACTATTAACAGAGACTAATTATCTACTGTTTATAAATTTACGATCTTTCTACATCGGAAAAGCTTTGTAGGCATAAAATTAACTTTAAAGAAAACTTAGAAAAATAGTTAAAATATATTAAATTACTCGCTCGATTATTAGCTGTAACTGAAAGCAGATCTTGTTAAAGAGACGAACTTTTAAAAAATCACATTTTTACTTTTAGTGCGATAATTTTAAAGCGAAAGTTTCTAGATAAAAGATAGAAAAACCCACTCGTCCATTTCACCGCAATTTTAAATATTAACGAGCGTATTTATCAATTAAAGGAACCCAAAGATTATATTAGTATTTTAACAAAACTAATATATTATTCTCGGTTAATATTATTACAAAATTACTCGATCTCGTTAAAAAAAAACATCTCGGAGAACAAAAGCTTAAAATTAACAAAAAACGAATAAGTCAATCAAACGATCGAGTACTTTCAACAATACAGACAAACGTAACTAGTTAACAGTAATTATACACTAATGAGCTTAATACTAAATAATCTCGTTTACGAGTTAAAGAAATCAACACTCGTTCCGAGTCAAGCTTATATGCTTTAAGTAAATCCGCAGATTAAGACGGAGCTTAAGTACGAAAAACAATCGATAACTATTAACAATCTGAAAAATATAATACGAGAGCTGATAAAAAAAACAATCGATTCTCTGTAACGGGATTTAATGTTTATCAAAGACAATAAATAACAATTCGCCGTGAATTTAAAGAATATTGACGATAATATAACTCTAGAAACGAGAAGCACTAGCAATACTTTCTTAAACTTCAACACAGTAATAGAACTTATAGTCAGCGTTAAATTAGTCTAGGATAGATTATTCAAGAATATTAAGGCCAGGAAACGGATATTAAATATAACTACAGTCACCGATTCTAATATTTGGTCAATTTTTAAAGATTCGGGGCTTAAGTTCTACAAACGATTAATTGATAAATTTTTAAACAATTTATTTGTTTTTATACACGTTATTAGCAGCGCACCAACTAGAGGCATCGAGATCAGCTGCACGCGATATCAAAATAACGCGTTGGTCGATAGAAACCTGTTTATGATTAATAGTAAGATGATTTTTATCTCGTAGTATTATAAAGGGATGGTTATTATGAATTAGTTAAAAATTATACTTAAAGTTTTATTAAAAGTCGTCGGCGATTTAGTAGCACTATATCTTCAGTACATCAGATCATTCACCGACAGCCTAAACGCTATATACCGCAAGGATAAACTGGAGACAGATTATCTATAAGAGAATAGTAAAGATAACTACTAAAGTAATAATTGCATAACGCAGGCGATCGAAGAAGCGATTAAAAGAAGTTTAAGAGTAAAGTTAACTATCCACTCCTATCATTACATTACCATCGCGTTTAGCAGAGATGTGGTTTACCGAAGCAGGTTAATAACTGAATAATTCAAGGACTTTAGTAACGAAGACCCTTTACTAGACGAAGCGGAAGAGCTTAAAGATTACGACGCAGAATAGATAATCGTAGCTCAGTAGACTGGACACGGTGTTTAATAAAGGCTTAATCACTACAGGCAGGCGATTAACCTAATGTTGAAACTGACATTCAAGTCTCTGGAATTATTCACGAGGGTAAGCGAGGAGTGGTATCGGTTTTTAGGTCTGAGCGATAACGAAAACGGGAAATAATCATCGAACGATAAAAAATACCGTTAATAAGAATCTTTGATAAACGGTAAGTAAACGTGAAAGATTTTTCTTAAGAAGTTTATAATTAAGCTAACGATATTCTAACCGAGTAAAAGAAGGGAAATCTCGGGCCTTTGATCGTAAAGAGACAGCGGTCGTTTACGAATCTCGGAGACGTGCGAATCGAAATACTGAAAGATATTAATGTTCACGTCTTCGGGAACTCGGAAGACATAGTTTACGCAATACTAAAAGATAAATTCGATCATAACAAATTTAAATCAGAAGAACAGCTAAAAGGCGCGGTATCAATATTTAAAAAACGGTTGTTAACTATTACGATTTTACCCATGGGGGGCAGTAAGACCTTACTATAGATATTGCCAATAGCCGCGGACTAGCGAGGTACAACAGCGGTAATAGTCCCTTATATCAGCCTCGCGAATGATATTATTAAATAATGCGGCAAAGTCGACTTGAAGGCAGATTACTGGCGTCCCGATTGCTAACCGTACGGCAGCCGAATAATAGTAGTGGTAACGAAAAGCGCCGTCGATTCAACGCAACACGACATCAACTAGCATCAGACTTTTTTACAATATCTTTCCGTTTTTAAAGTTAACGGGCTTCTTAACAGAATAATAATCGACGAGTGTTATACAATAATTATCGAAGACGGATTTTGATTAGCGATGAGTTAGATGTTTCATCTCAGATTGTTAAACGTATTGATGCTTTTTACAACAGCAACGTTACCGCCACAAATGAAAATAGTTTTCGAAAATTCATTAACGTTAACCAACAGTCCTGTTCGTTATATATGAGGACAAAGCTTACGAATAAACGTCAGTATAAACGTAATAAAATACAGCAACAAACGAATAATAACGACAGCGTTAAAACTAACAAAGAAATGAAAAAGAACGTTAACATCGGGACAAAAAATCATAATTTATACTCAATTTAAAAACGAGGCAGAAATGCTCGTGGAATTAAAAATGCTCGACTATCAATTTTATCATAGAGAAGCGGATAAAAAGACTAGACAATCAACATTCGACGAATAACAAAAACCGGAATAGACGTTTCTCACAGCAACAATAATATTTAGCTACAGTATAGATTATCTGAATATTATAGAAACAATTTACATTAAATTATTATATAGTTTAATCAATTACGTACAAGAAAGCGGAAGAGCAGGAAGACATTTCGAAAAAAGCAAATCGACGGTTATAATCAAAGAACAAGAAATGCAAGCGATAAAGGACGAAGACGGCCGAATGTTGACTAGAGTAGAATTTTCAGCGTACGACGCAGGCTGTCTTCGATCAACAATTGTAACAGCAGAATGCAGATTAATACCTAACCGGTAGGTTTATTCGGTACCAGGCCTGATACCAATTTTCTGATTGGTCGAAAGGGCGGTTCGGTCCCCGATCGGGAAGGTTTAACGGTGACAAACACCCCAAGACTTTGGAAATTGGAACCAGGCCTGGTTCCAATTTTTTGATTGGTCGAGCGCGCTTGTCAAACATCACAAAAAAACATTTGTGTTGGGCGTGTTGCGAGGTGGACAAACAGGTGGACAAACAGACGGACAAACAGACGACAGACAGACAGACGGAAGGACAGACAGACAGACGGAAAGACAGACGGAAAGACAGACAAACAGACGGAAAGACAGACAAACGGAAAGACAGACAGACAAACGGAAAGACAGACAGACAGACAGACAGACAGACAGACGGACGGACGGACGGACGGACGGACAGGTGGACAGGTGGACAAATAGACAGACAGGTGGACAAATAGACAGACAGGTGGACAAATAGACAGATGGATAGACAGACAGGTAAACAGACAAATGGACAGACAGACAGACAGACGGGTAAGCAGACAGATGAACTAACAGATTGACAAACAGACAGACAAGTAGACAGACAGGTAGATAGACAGACAGGTAAGCAAACGTACAAACAGATACAGGTAGACAGATGACAGACTGACAGACAGACTGACAGACAGACGGACAGACGGACGGACAGACGGACAAACAAACGGAAAGACAGACAGACAGACAGACGGACGGACGGACGGACGGACGGACAGGTGGACAGGTGGACAAATAGACAGACAGGTGGACAAATAGAGAGATGGACAGACAGATAGATAGGTAAACAAACAAATAGATAAACAGACAGGCAGACGAGTAGACAGACAGGTAAACTAATAGATTGACAAACAGACAAACAAGTAGACAGATGGGTAGATAGATAGACAAGTAAGTAAATGTATAAATAAATATAAATAAACAGATAATAGATAGATAAATAGACGAACGAATAGACAGATGAATAAATAAATAGATAAACAAATGAATAAATAGATAAATTAATCAACAGACAAGTAAATAGACAGATAAATAGACAATTGAAAAAATAAGTTGATAAATATATAGATATATAAAGAAATTAATAAGTAAACAGATATTTAAATATTTAAAAATCATTGTAATAAGTATTTGATCTAAAAGTTGAAACTAATAATTATATACGTAAATATATTATTATTAAATAATAGAGTAATAGTTAATTATTAATCGCTAATCGCTGATTATTAATTTATTAATAATTAATAGTTAGAGTAATCGCTAATCGCTAGTTAAATATTAATAAAATATTAATAAAATATAAAAATAATAGTTAATAAAAATATAAAATAAGATATAAAAATCATAAAAATATAAAATAACAATAAAAATATAAAATATAAAATATAAAATGTAAAAATAAAAATAAAAATATAAAATAAAAAAAGTGAAATGTAAAAATAAAAATGATTATAATATTTTTAATGTCAAATTTAAAGTAGATATAAAAATTAAAATATAAAAATTGTAATAAATATAAATAGTTATAGAAGTTATAAAGAAATGTAAAAATAAGTAAATATAAATAAATAAATATAGTTAAATAAAGTTGTAGTCATAAATATTAAAATTAAAATGAAATAATTTTTTTAACGTTAAAATTAAAAATTAAAAATAAAATTAAAATTAAAATTAAGATTAAAATTAGAATTAGAATTAGAATTGAAATTGAAATTAAAATTAGAATTAGAATTAGAATTAGAATTAGAATTAAAATTAAAATTAATTAATAATTAAAAATGAAAATGAAAATAAAATATAAAAAATGAAGTATAAAAATATAAAAATAAAAGTTATTATTGATATTGATTAGCGTTAGTATGAATTAATATTAATATAAATTAATAATTAGTAAAAAATAGAGCAGAAATAAAAATAAAGATAAAAATAAAAATAAAAATTAGAGTAGAATAATATTAAATAAAAGATAAAAATAAAATAGTTATAGAAATAAAATATAAAAGAAAAAAGTATAATAAAAATATAGAATAAATTTAAAAAGTATATATATAGCGTAGTTAAATATAAAAATAAAAAAAATAATGAATTATGAAGGTTAATTAAAATTAAAATAAATTTAGAATTGAAATAAGTTTAGAATGAGAGTAAATTTAAAATGAAAATAATAAGTTTAGAATGTAAATAAATTGAAAATTAAAAAATAGATTTAAAATTGAAATAAAATTAAATTTAAAATTTAAGAAAATTTAGAATTAATATTAATAGTAAAATAATTACAGTAGATTTAGAGTTAGAATTAGAATTAATATTAAAATAAAGTTAAAGTAGAATTAAAATTAAAAATTAAAATTAAAATTAGAATAAAATTAAAATTAATAGGAAATTAAAATTATAAGAAAGTTAAAATTGAATTAAAAATAAAATAAAATAAAATAAAATAAAAGAGAATAGATTAAAATTAAGATTAAAATAAAATTAAAATTGGAATGAAAATAAAAAGGAATAAAATAAAAATAAAAATAATAAATAAAAATAGAATAAAATAGAATAAAATAGAATAAAATAGAATAAAATAGAATAAAATAGAATAAAATAGAATAAAATAGAATAAAATAGAATAAAATAGAATAAAATAGAATAAAATAGAATAAAATAGAATAAAATAGAATAAAATAGAATAAAATAGAACAAAATTAAAATAGAATAAATTAAATTAAGATTTAAAATAAATTAAAATTAAAAGAGATAAAAAATTAGAATGAGAATAGCATAAAGTTTATTAAAAATGAAATATAATAAAATAAAATAGAAGAAAATTAAATTAAAATTAAAATAAATAAATTAAATTAAAATAGAAATGGAATAAAATTAAAATGAATTAAATAGAAGAGAGTAAAGTTGAAATTAAAATTAGAATTAAAATAGATTAAAATAGATTAAAGTTAAAATTAAAATAGAAATAGAAATAGAAATAAAATAGAGTAAAATAGTAATTAAAATAAAGTAAAAGAGATTAAAATAGATTAAAATAGATTAAAATAGATTAAAATAGATTAAAATAGAATTAAAATAGATTAAAATAGAATTAAAATAGATTAAAATAGAATTAAAATTAGAAATAAAATAGAGTAGAATAAAAAAGAATAAAATTGAAATTAAAATAGAATTAGAGTTAAAATAGAATTAGAGTTAAAATAGAATTAGAGTTAAAATAGAATAAAATAAAATAGAATTAGAGTAGAGTTAAAATAAAGTTAAAGTTAAAATAGAATAAAATACAATAAAATAGAAATAAAATAAAAATAAAATAGAAATAAAATAAAAATAAAATAGAAATAAAATAAAAATAAAATAGAAATAAAATAAGAACAAAAATAAAAATAAGAATAAGAATAGAATAGAAAGAAAATAAAAATAAAAATAAAAATATGAATAGAAATAAGAATAAAAATAAAAATAAAAATAGAATTAGAATTGGAATTAAATAAAATTAAGGTTAAAATAAAATTAAGGTTAAAATAAAATTAAGGGTAAAATAAAGTTAAAATTGGAATTAAAATAGAATAAATTAAGATAAAAATAAATTTAAAAGAAAAATAAATTTAAAATAAAATTGGAATTAGAACAAAATAGAATTAATAATAATAAAATTAAAATAAAATTAGTTAAAGTGAAAATAAATTTAAAATAAAATGAAAGAGAATAGAGTAGAATTAAGATTAGAATAAAATTAAAATTGAAATGAAATGAAAGAAAATGAAATTAAAATTAAAATAAATTAAAATAAAAATAAAAATAAAATTGGAATTAAAATAAAAATAAAATTGGTATTAAAATAGAATAAATTGAAATAAAATTAAAAATAAAGTAAAAATGGAATTAAAATAAAATAAAAATAAAATTAAGATTAAAATTAAAATAAAGTTGGAATTGGAATTAATATAGAATAAAATAGAATAAAGTTAGAATTAAATTAGAATGAAAATAAAATTAAAATTAAAATAAAATAGAATGAGGATAAAATTAGAATAAAATAATATAATATAATATAAGATTTAAGGTAAAATAAAATTAATGAATTAGAATTAAAATAAATTAAAATTAAATTAAAATTATGATAAAATAAAGAAAAATAAGTTAAAATTAAAATTAAAGTAGAAAAAAATAGAATAAAGTTAAGATTATAATAAAGTTAAAATAGAATAAATTAAATTAAATTAAAATTAGAATAAAATTAAGATTAAGATAAAAGAAAATAGAATAAAATAAAATTGAAGTTGAAATAGAATTAAAATAAAAATGAAATATATTAAAATAAATTGAAGATTAAAATGAAATTAAAATTAGAATAAAATAGATTAAGATAAAATTAAGATTAAAATAGAATTAAAATTAGAATTAAAAAGAATAGAGTAAAATAGAGTAAAATAAAATAAAGTTGAAATTAGAATAGAATTAAAATTAAATAGAATAAAATAAAATAAAGTTAAAGTTAAAATGCAAATAGAATTAAAATAAATTAAAATATAATAAAGTAAAATAGAGCAGTGTAGAATAAAATTTAAAATAAATTAAAATTAAAATAAATAAAAAATTAGAATTGGAATAGAATAAAATGAAATAAAATAAAAATATAATGAAAATAAAATGAAGTTAAAATTGAAATGAAATTGAAATTAAAATAAAATAAAATTGAAATTGAAATTAAAATGAAATATATTAAAATTAAATTAAATTTAAAATATAAATAAATTTAAAATAAAATTGGAATTAGAATAAAATAAAATAGAGTAAAATAGAATTAATAAAATTAAAATTAGAATAAAATTAAAGTTAGAATAAAATAAAAAGAAAGAAAATGAAATAGAATAAAATTAAAATTAAAATAAAATAAAGTAGAATAAAGTTGAAATTAAAATGGAATTAGAGTTAAAATAGAATAAAAAGAAAAAGAAATAGATTAAAATTAAAAGAGAATAAAAGAGAATAAAATAGAATAGAATAAGAATAAGAATAAGAATAAAAATAAAAATAAAAATAAAAATAGAAATAGAAATAAGAATAATAATAGAAATAAGAATAAAATAAAAATAAAATAAGAATAAAATAAAAATAAAATAAGAATAAAATAAAAATAAAATAAGAATAAAATAAAAATAAAATAGAAATAAAATAGAAATAAAATAGAAATAAAATAGAAATAAAATTAGAATTAGAATAAAAAAGAATAAAATAAAATTAAGATTAAAATAGAATTAGAATTAAAATAGAGTAAAATAAAGATTAAAATAGAATTTGAATTAGAAATAGAAATAAATAAAATAAAATAGAATAAAATAGAATAAAGTTAAAGTTAAAATAGAGTTAAGGTAAAATTGTGATTAGAGTTAAATTAAAATAAAAAATAAAAGATAAAGAAAAATAAAAAGAGAAATAAAAATAGGAATAAGAATAAAAATAAAAATAAAAAGTAAAAATAAAAATAGAAATAAAAATAAGAATAAAAATAAAAATAAAAATAAAAGTAAGGATAAAAATAAAGATAAAATAAAGATAAAGATAGAGATAAAAATAGAAATAAAAATAGAGATAAAATTAAAATTAAAAATAAAAGTAAAGTAAATTAAAATAAAAATAAAGTTGGAATTAAAATAGAGTAAATTAAAATAAAATTAAAAATAAAATAAAATTGGAATTAAAACTAACCGGTAGGTTTATTCGGTACCAGGCCTGGTACCAATTTTCTAATTGGTCGAAAGGGCGGTTCGGTCCCCAATCGGGAAAGTTTAACGGTGACAAACACCCCAAGACTTTGAAAATTGGAACCAGGCCTGGTTCCAATTTTTTGATTGGTCGAAAAGGTCGTTCGGTTGCCCGACAAACCCCACCGAGAAGAGCGCGCGTTGGAGTGTTTGTCGGAAAACCCCAAGACCTCACCACTACTAACGCGGTCAATGCTAAGAAAGAGAATAGAATCGGAATGAAATGGGAAGGTGAGGTGAATCGTTCACCGAAACGTTTTTTCGATAAGACGGGCGAACATTTCCCGGAAACTGAAAAAAAAAAAAAAAAAAAAAAAAAAGAAGGAAAAATTTAATTTAGACCGGAACTGAAAATAAATATACATACATAATATATATATACGTACTAACTTTAAAAATATCTTCAAGCCGCCGTAGACAGCAATCGATACATCGTATCGTTTAATTTTGTCTTCGATTTCAAAATTTTCAACCGTTAATCGCGTCGAGCGTGAATATCTATCGATAAAACCTAACATAGCATAAAAAAAAACATGGCTTGCCCTTTCCGATTCGATGAAAAAATACTGCAGATAATATGTGAGATATGCGGCATCGCCGTTCTACCGAACAGGCTGAACGAACATCTGCGGGAGATCAAGGTCCACAGCGAGGTGCCGTCGATGATAAGGCACGGGTGGGTCGAAAGCTACAAAGATGTGAAAACGGCCGAGCCCGAACGCGCAGCGAAACAGCCGGACGGTCGCGAAGAGATAACCGGCCTCAGAACCGTCGAGTGCTTTAGGTGTCAAGACTGCGTTTCGAGGTTCTCCTCCAACAAGACTTTGCGGGTTCACCGGTCTAAGAAGCACAACGCCAAAGAGACGGCCGGACGGCCTCAGAAAACGTCCGTCAGATCGAACGACGGCGACGGTGGATCCAAGCTCTGGATGCAGTCGGTGTTCGGGACGCGTAGCCCTCATCATCATTACTTTCTGGTCAATCGCGCAAGATTTGTTCGCGAGCGACTCGCACCTGAGATTGCGGACGATGAAACTCCTGAAAATCTCGCTACCGATCGAGTCGATCGATCGGTAGCGAGAAAGTTAATGCAGGAGGGAATTAGCGAGATGTTCGCCAGAGCCGCAACACAAAGAGAGAAGGATCGAAGCCGCGCCGCGACGGTGGACGGCAAAGAGACCCAGACCCCTTGGATGAAGACGACCGGTTGGGTTGAACATTTGAAAGGCCTGAACTTGGACGAGCTGATCGTCGCGAGCGCTCTGCCGGGGAGGAGGTCGACCGAAGAGGAACTCCTGTCGGTTTGCTCGGCCGTGAGATCCATGTTCGCGAAAGCTAACGTCGACCTGAACCGATTGGGGAGAGATATGAGGCAGTGGTGGAGAAGTCCCAAACCGGACGAGTTCTCTTACCGACCGCTGGAGACGCTCGGGTCGACGGCCGCCTTCGATCGCTACATCGGGTACTGGCAGAGATTGATCGTGTACTGCTGGAGGGTTCACGAGCTGCCCGAGGTCGAGGGAAACGCCAAGCACAAGCTCACATTCGACGCGGAGACCGAGGAATGGATTCAGTGCGTCAAAGAGACTGCTCGGTCTAGAACGACGACCGAGGAACAACTTCGCTGGAAAGAGGAGAACCTCGAGAGTCGCGTTTTTTACCTGAGTGTCGCGATACTGAAACGAAAGTTTTTGGATCGAGGTTGGAACAACCCGCTCGTTCACTTCACTTCTATCTTGGGTATCGACGAGCGCAGCAGTCGGTTGAAAGAGCCAGAGGATTATACGACTATTTTAGCGGGTCTGATATACTGCTCTCGGTTGATATTGCTGCGGGAGTGTTCTGAAACGCTAAATTTCGAGATCGAGTGGAGACCCGAGCTGAAAGAGGCCGACCGAATCGATTTCACGGTGGGACACTTTCAAGAATACCGGCGAACGTGGCTGACGAACGGTAGTTTCACGCCTGTCAGTCTGATGCTCAACAATCTCGCGTACGGGATGAAGAGGGCGGCTCTCGTACCGGGAAGAGCTCACGTCCTGTGGGTCGATTCCGACACCAAGACGGAGCTCAAGTTCGAAGGACGATCGATAACCCGAAGCGGTCTAAAACTTATGGTGCATGAGCTGCTGCGAGAGACGACCGACTCACTCTGGAGGGATCTGCTTTTTCTGGAAGACGACGGAAGACGTTTCTCGGTGGATCTCACGACCGTCGATGACAACATAGCCTTGGGATCGAGAGCGACCAGCGGTGCTTTTTTGAACCTCAACCGAACAACGGAAACGGCGGCAGGCTCCGAGCTCGTGCGATGCAATCTTTTCGCGAACTCAAAGGCGAAAGAGCAGATGCTCGACTCGAAGGCGATCGTCGAAGACGATTTTCGATCGGTGTTCAGAGATTCGGGTCTCAAACGATATCGCAAGTCGGTCGACAGATTTCTGAGCCGATTGTTCGTTCTGGTGCACGTCACGGGCGGAGCGCCGGCCAGAGGGTCCGAGATCGGTTGTCTGCGGTACCGAGACGGCGTGTCGGTCGACAGAAACCTGTTCACGATCGGAGGCAAGGTGATCTTCATCTCGCAGTATCACAAGAATCTGATCGTGACCGACAGGTTGAAGGTCGTGCCCAGGGTGCTACCGAAAGTCGTAGGCGATCTGGTCGTCCTGTACCTTCGATACGTGCGCTCGTTCGTCGACGATCTGGACGCCATCTACAAGACGGAAAAACCGGAGACGGATTACCTTTGGGAGACGGACAGAGGGGATTTCTGGGGCACCAACCGTATGTCGCGGGCGTTGGAAGACGCCACCGAGGCGTACCTGGGCGTCAAGCTGACCTTGCGCTCTTATCGACACGTCGCCGTAGCTTTCAGCCGAGACGTCGTTCACCGAAACCGGTCCGCGAACGAAAGATTCAAAGATTTTCGTAACGAAGACTCTCTGCTGGATGAAGATGCGGACGACCGAGAGCCCGATGACGGTGATGATGGCGAGTCCGCGCAGACGATCGCAGCTCTGCAGACCGGCCACGGTCTACGGTCCAGACTCAACCATTACGGTCAAGCTGTGAATCTGACGGCCAAGCTCACATCCAACTCACTGGAACTGTTCGCGCAAGTGAGCGAAGAGTGGCATCGGTTCCTGGGCATCGAAGAAGAGAAGGGATCCGATGACAAAAAGCATCGTCGTCAGAGGTCTTCGATCAACTTTACCGACGACCGAAAGCAAGGTACGTGAGAAAGAGCGAAACCCTCAACCGATCAGTGCTCAGTATCGTAAGCATGCTAACGTATTCATGTCGATTCGTGCCGTCCGTCCGTCAGTCGATGGCTTGAGAGTTCTGACCGCGAAAAGATCTCGGTCGCATACCAATCTCGATCGAACGACGTCGACGACGTCGACGTCCGTCCCTGGGAGAGAGGACCGGGATCTCGAGAGTAAGGCTTATCGGCTGCTCAAAGACAAGTTCGGCTATACGGGTTTCAAATCTCAAGAACAGCTCGAGGGAACGTTATGCGTTCTCGATAAACGACCGACAACTGTCGTCGTTCTCCCCACCGGCGGCGGCAAGAGTCTTCTCTGGATGCTTCCGGCGATGGCTGACGAGCGTGGGATGACGGCGGTGATAGTTCCCTATATCAGCTTAGCCACCGACCTCATCGAACGGTGTTCGGAGATCGGATTGAAAGCGGAACGGTGGAAGCCACACTCTCAACCTTGGGACTGTCAGGTTGTCGTGGCGACGACCGATCACGCTGTAGGGTCCGTATCGGAAGATATACCTTACCATCAAACCTTCCTTCAATATCTATCCATCTTGAGAGTTAACAACTCTCTCAATCGGATCGTGATCGACGAGTGTCATACGGTGGTGACCGAGAACGGTTTTCGACCCGCCATGAGCCAAGTCTTTCACCTCAATTCCTTAGAGGTTCCGCTGGTGTTCACGACGGCTACTTTACCGCCTCGCATGGTCGGTGATTTCGAGGACGTATTGACTCTCACCGGATGCCCAGTTCGGTACATCCGAGCGCAGAGTCTGAGGCCGAATATCAGCGTTACGGTGAGAAGGTGCGGCAACGGTCGAGCGCTGACCGCGGCGGTCGAACTGGCTAAGAAGGCCTCCGAGAAATTGGAGCCCGGACAGAAGATCGTCCTGTACACGCGGTGGAAAAATCAGATGTCCATCCTCGCAGGTTCGAAACTTCTTGACTGCCAACAATATCACGGGGAGATGACCGACGACGAGAGACGGCAGTCTTTGAAGGAATGGGCGAGACCTGAACAAACGTTTCTAGTAGCGACGACAGCGTTCGGTTGCGGCATAGATCACCCCGGTATAGTTCTGGTCATCCACGTCAACTCACCTTACAGCATGATCAATTACGTGCAGGAGAGCGGCAGAGCGGGTAGAAGAGTCGCAGACGCTCGATCGATAATAGTCCTCGAAGATCGGGAAGTGACATCGACATCGCAATACGGTCCCATCGCGAATCTAAAATTCGGAGACTACGACAGAGAGTATCTTCGACTGATGATTCAATCGACGAAGTGTCGGCTGCTCACGATTACAAGATTTCTGAACGGCGGACCGAGTCAGGATTGCACGGAGTTATCGGCCAACGAGTGTGACAACTGTCGAACCGTCGACGTACTACGGTCTGAAATCGTCGTCGACAGCAGCAGAACCGAAGCCGTCGTCAGCAGCAGAATCGAAGCCGTCAGAAGCAAAGTCAAAAGCACATCGACAGGGCTCGACCGAATACGTGAAACGTTAGATTGGTTGAACAGCGATTGCGCCGCTTGCTTGTTAATCGATACGAAGAGGGCTCACGATTCAGAGCACAGACTTATCTGGTGCAATTTAACAGAAGGCCTCGGTTTCGAAGAGATCGTGCAGTTTAGTCGATCGATTAAGTGGCCCGGAAATTGGGGCTATTGTTGGACTTGTGCTTTGCCGGAAGAGATATGCGAAGAGGCCGAAAAGAAACGAGAAAACCGAGGCACGTGCAAGTATAAGTGGTTGATCGTAACGGTGGCCGCTTACGGTCGTCTGGAAAACGGATTCGGCCTGCGAACGAAGGCACTCATCGGTATATCAGATTGGAAAGATTTCGACTACGCAGGTTGGCTGGGCAGAAAGAACGACAGAACGTTGTATAATATTCGAACGACTAACGCGTTCGCTCTTTTTAATTTGTTCAGCACTGTTTATCTGAATTCTTAATTTCGTTTTTTGGGAGTCACGGGTCACGAGAAAGAGTCAACCGATCGATACGAACGGTAATTGTTTAAAATTTTCAAAGCAAATTAGGTTGTTTCATTCTAGCACTAGTTCTATTCTAAAATTCCATTTTAAGTTTGATCTTTAATTTTATTCTAAATTCCTAAATCAAATATCCTAAAAACACCGAACACAAAGCACGACAAATTTTTTTTTTTTGTTCTTAAGTTTTCTTCCGCAATAAAGATGGAGGTATCGAGCTTTTCGATAAAAGCGAGAAAGGATTCTTTATAGTTTCTTATTTTCCCACCTTCTACTCAGCTCGGTTGATTCAAGCAGCGCAATAAAATAAAACAAAAGATGGAGGTATCGAGCTTTTCAATAAAAGCGAGAAAGGGTTTTTTAAGGTTTCTTATTTTCCTACCTTTTACTCAGCTCGTTCAAACAGCAATCTCCAAACCAGCCCCACCGGCACCGCCTGTAGGTGGTCCTCCCGCTCCACCGAACCCATCCCTCGGATCATCACCGTCGAGATCCATATCATCCACCCTCTCCTCCAAGCCTTCCCACTCCTCATACTCCTCACAGTCTTCCTCCTCTTCCTCCTCTTCTTCGTCCTCGTCCTCTTCCTCCTCACCGTCATCTACCACCGGTTTGACTTTAGCAGTCTTACCGTGACTAGCCGTGCGACGACTACGGCCGCTCGCTTCCATCAAAAGACTAACAAACCAGCCCGAAGAACAGATCTGGTTGTCGTAAGAGCAGTTACCGCATTTGGAGCCCAAAGGCTTCCAAGCACGGCAAGTAGCGAAAGGACCTTTATTAGACTAATATCACCGTACAAAGTTAGCAGCCGTCATAAAAATAATAGAATACACGATCGAAGGGGAGATACGATAAATATATCACTTACCGAACAATAGTCACATTCGCGGCGGGCTTTAACACCGACACTTTGAATGGCCAAGCCTAGCTTGACGCCGGAGGTAAACTTGCGCTGACGCATGCGTCGAAGAGTGCCCCCGATGCGAAGAGCAAGAGGGCCGCTAGTAAGTTTACTGTCATTGTTGACAGGTGGGCAACCTTCGTCGTCGCTGTTGAAATCCTCTAAAATTCAAAACACACGTTAGCGATTTATAAGAACGATCGAGAAACGCGAACGATCAAAGAATGACTTACCGAACTGGCTGGAAGGTGTGGTAACCTTCTTGAATAAGTCTTTAAAAGACTTGGTTTTTTTCTTGTCATCAGGCTTGTTGCCTTTGGGGGTATTCGATTTTTTACCGACCATGGTGAGCGATAAAAAAAAAGAGAGAGAGAAGTTTTTTAAAAAAGAAAGGGGTTTTCGGCTTTTCAGAAAGAGAAGGTTTTTTCGGAGAGAAGAGTGATCTAGAACAGTTAAAGATCTAGGTAGTTTTTTATAATCTAGGACAGTTGAAGATCTAGGTGATTTTTTGCGATCTAGGACTGTAGAAGATAAAGAGTGTGGTGGAGAAGGAAAAGTAAAAAAGAACTCTAAGAATTAGAAAGGAAATATTATATAGATTAGCCGAGCGCAATAGAAGGTGGGGGAATATCTCTATATTCTTTCGCCGAGCACGATGAAAGATAACGATGGAATATAAAAGTATTTCCGCCGAGCGTTATAGAAGATTAAAGTAACTACAGAAATAATAATAATAAAGAGCTAGAAGATTTTAAAGAATAAAAAAAAAGACATTAAAATTATTTGAGCGTAATAGAAGATTTCAGATTCTTCTACCGAGTACGATGAAAGATAATGATGAAATATAAAAATATTTTCATCGACTGATATAGAAGATGAAAGCAACAATAAAAAAAGTGACGACAAAACATCGAAAGATTTTAAACAATATAATAAAATATTTCGAAATTATAATCGAAAATAAAACGTATAAATAAATACGATAAACAGATACAAATAACAGATAAACAGACAGCAGATTAGTTTTAATAGTAATTAATAAAAAATAAAAGATAAAGTAGAAATAAATAAAAAAATAAAATAAAAAAATAAAATAAAAAAAAAAAATAAAAATAAAAATAAAAATAAAAAAAAAAATTAGAGTAAGATAATATTAAATAAAAGATAAAAATACAATATAAGTAATAATAAAAAGTATAATAAAAATATAGAGTAAATTTAAAAAAAATAAATAAATAAAAATATAGTTAGTTAAATATAGCTAAATATAAAAATAGTAATGAATTATAAAAGTTAATGAAAATTTAAATAAATTTAAAATTAAAATAAAATAAGGTTAAAGTTAAAATTTAAACGAATTTAGAATTAGAATTAGTTAATATTAATATTAAAATAATTAGAGTAAAGTTAGAGTCAGAATTAGAACTAATATTAAAATTAAAATTAAAATTAAAATTAAAATTAAAATTAAAATTAAAATTAAAATTAAAATTAAAATTAAAATTAAAATTAAAATTAAAATTAAAATTAAAATTAAAATTAAAATTAAAATTAAAATTAAAATTAAAATTAAAATTAAAATTAAAATTAAAATTAAAATTAAAATATAAAAATTAATTATAAAAGTTATAAAGAAATATAAAAATGAGTATGATTAAATAAATATAGTTAGTTAGAGTAATATTTATATTAATTGTATTATGAATTAGTATTATTTTAGTTAGTTATTAAAAAATAGAAATAAAAGTAAAAGTAAAAGTAAAAGTAAAAATAGAAATAAAAATGGAAAGAAAAAAGTTAAGATTAAAATGGAATTAGAAATAAAATAAAATAGAATAAAATAAAATAGAATTATAATAGAATTAAAATTAGAATTAGAATTAGGATTAAAATTAACATTAAAATAGAATTAGAATTAGAACTAGAATTAAAATAAATTAAAATAAAAATAAATTAAAATTAAGATTAAAATAGAGTTAGAATTAGAATTAGAAATAAAATAAAATAAAATAAAATAAGGTTAAAATTAGTATAAAATTAAGATTAAGATAAAAGAAAAAAAATAAAAAATAAAGTTAAGGTTGAAATAGAATTAAAATAAAAATGAAATATATTAAAATAAAGTAAAAATTAAAATGAAATTAAAATTAGAATTAAAAAAAAATAGAGTAGAGTAAAATAGAATAAAATAAAATAAAGTTGAAATTAAAATAAAATTAAAATAGAATAGAATAAAATAAAATAAAGTTGAAATTGGAATAGAATTAAAATTAAATAAAATAAAATAAAATAAAGTTAAAGTTAAAATAAAAATAGAATTAAAATAAATTAAAATATAATAGAGTATAGTAGAGTAGAATAAGATTTAAAATAAATAAAAATTAAAATAAATAAAAAATTAGAATTAGAATTAGAATTAGAATTAAAATAAAATAAAGATTTATTTAAAATAAGATTAATATTAGAATAAAAGGGATTAAAATAAAGTTGAAATAAAATTAAAATTAAAATGAAATAAATTACAATAGAATAGAATAGAATAGAATAAAATTTAAAAAAAAATTATTAAAATTAGAATGAGGAGAATAAATTAAAATTAAAAATAAAATTTAAAAAAATTAGAATTAAAATAAAATAAGATAAATTAAAATTATAATAAAATAAATTATGATAAAATAAAATTATATTAAATAAAATTGAAATAAAATAAAATAAAATAAAATAGAATTAAAGTTAGAATAAAATTAAAATAAAAATTGAATTAGAATGAAATAGAAGAAAGTTGAAATAGAAATAAAAATAAAAATAGAAATAAGAATAGAAATAGAAATGAGAATAAAAATAGAAATAAGAATAGAAATAGAAATAAAAATAAAATGGAAATAAAATTAGAAATAGAGATAAAGATAAAGATAAAAATAAAGATAAAGATAAAGATGAAGATAAAGATAAAGATAAAGATAAAAATAAAGATAAAATTAAAATTAAAATTAAATTAAAAGTAAAAATAAAAATAAAATAAAGGTAGGGATAAAGATAAGAATAGAAATAAAATTAAGATTAAAAATAAAATTAAAGTTAGAATTAAAATAGAATAAATTAAAATAAAATTAAAAATAAAATTAAATTGGAATTAGAATAAAATAGAATTAAAATTAAAAATAAAATAAGATTAGAATTAGAATTAAAATAGAATAAAGTAGAATAAAATTAGAATTAAAATTAAAATAGAATAGAATAGAATAAAATAAAATAAAATAAAATAAAATAAAATAAAATAAAATAAAATAAAATAAAATAAAATAAAATAAAATAAAATAAAATAAAATAAAA
The DNA here is from genome assembly GCF_004000055.1 of Arthrobotrys flagrans. NCBI lineage: Eukaryota > Fungi > Ascomycota > Orbiliomycetes > Orbiliales > Orbiliaceae > Arthrobotrys > Arthrobotrys flagrans. The sequence goes on from NW_027137547.1 coordinate 6,163,432, forward strand.
TAAAAAGAGTTGAGATTAGAATAAAATTAAAATTAGAATTAAAATAAAATAAAATGAAATGAGAATAAAATTAAAATAAAATAGAATAAAATAAAATAAAATAGAATAAATTAAAATAAATTAAAATAAATTAAAATAAATTAAAATAAATTAAAATAAATTAAAATAAATTAAAATAAATTAAAATAAATTAAAATAAATTAAAATAAAGCAGAATAAAAATTAAATTAAATTAGAATAATATAGAATAAATATAGTAAAATAAAATTGAATTAAAGAGAATAAAATTAAGATTAAAATAAATTAAAAATAAAAATAAAAATAAAATTGGAATTAAAAGAGAATAAATTAAAATAAAATTTAAAATAAAATAAAGATAGAATTAAAATAAAATAGCAATGAAATTAAAATTAAAATTAAAATTAAATTAAAATTATAATAAAATAAAGAAAAATATGTTAAAATTAAAATTAAAATAGAAAAAAATTGAATAAAGTTAAGATTATAATAAAATTAAAATAGATTATAATAAAATAGATTATGATAAAATAGATTAAAATTAGATTAAAATTAAGATTAAAATAAAAGAAAATAGAATAAAATAAAGTTGAAGTTGAAATAGAATTAAAATAAAAATGAAATATATTAAAATAAAGTGAAGATTAAAATGAAATTAAAATTAGAATAAAAAAGATTAAGATAAAATTAAGATTAAAATAGAATTAAAATTAGAATTAAAAAGAATAGAGTAAAATAGAGTAAAATAAAATAAAGTTGAAATTAGAATAGAATTAAAATTAAATAGAATAAAATAAAATAAAGTTAAAGTTAAAATGCAAATAGAATTAAAATAAAATAAAATATAATAGAGTAAAATAGAGCAGTGTAGAATAAGATTTAAAATAAATTAAAATTAAAATAAATAAAAAATTAGAATTGAAATAGAAAAAAATGAAATAAAATAAAAATATAATGAAAATATAATGAAATTAAAATTGAAATAAAATTGAAATTAAAATAAAATAAAATTGGAATTGAAATTAAATTAAATTTAAAATATAAATAAATTTAAAATATAATTGGAATTAGAATAAAATAAAATAAAGTAAAATAGAATTAATAAAATTAAAATTAAAATAAAATTAAAGTTAGAATAAAATAGAAAGAAAGAAAATGAAATAAAATAGAAATAGAATTAGAATAAAAGTAAAATTAGATTAAAATAAAGTAGAATACAGTTGAAATTAAAATGGAATTAAAGTTAAAATAGAATTAAAATAAAATAAAAATAAAAAGAAATAGATTAAAATTAAAATAGAATAAAATAAAATAAAATAGAATAGAATAAGAATAAGAATAAGAATAAGAATAAGAATAAGAATAAGAATAAGAATAAGAATAAGAATAAGAATAAGAATAAGAATAAGAATAAGAATAATAACAGAAATAAGGATAAAATAAAAATAAAATAAGAATAAAATAAAAATAAAATAGAAATAAAATAGAAATAAAATAGAAATAAAATAGAAATAAAATAGAAATAAAATAGAAATAAAATAGAAATAAAATAGAAATAAAATAGAAATAGAATTAGAATTAGAATAAAAAAGAATAAAATAAAATTAAGATTAAAATAGAATTAGAATTAAAATAGAGTAAAATAAAGATTAAAATAGAATTTGAATTAGAAATAGAAATAAATAGAATAAAATAGAATAAAGTTAAAATTAAAATAGAGTTAAGGTAAAATTGTGATTAGAGTTAAATTAAAATAAAAAATAAAAGATAAAGAAAAATGAAAAGAGAAATAAAAATAGAAATAAAAATAAAAATAAAAATAAAAATAAAAAGTAAAAATAAAAATAGAAATAAAAATAAGAATAAAAATAAAAATAAAAATAAAAGTAAGGATAAAAATAAAGATAAAATAAAGATAAAGATAGAGATAAAAATAGAAATAAAAATAGAAATAAAATTAAAATTAAAAATAAAGGTAAAATAAATTAAAATAAAAATAAAGTTGGAATTAAAATAGAGTAAATTAAAATAAAATTAAAAATAAAATAAAATTGGAATTAGAATAAAATAGAAATAAAATAGAAAATAGAATAAAATAAGATTAAAATTAGAATTAAAATAGAATAAAGTAGAATAAAGTTAGAATTAAAATAGAATTAAAATTAAAATAGAATAGAATAGAATAAAATAAAATAAAATAAAATAAAATAAAGATTAAAATAGAGTTAGAATTAAAATAAAGTAAAATAAAAAGAGTTGAGATTAAAATAAGATTAAAATTAAAATTAAGATAGAATTAAATAAAATGAGAATAAAATTAGAATAAAATTAAAATTAAAAATAAAATAGAATAGAATAAAATAAAGTTAAGATTAAAATGAAATTAAAATTAGATTAAAATAGATTAAAATAAAGTTAAGATTAGAATGAAATTAAATATAGAAATAAAATAAAATAAGATAAAATAAAATAAGGTTAAAGTTAAAATAGAAATAGAATTAAGAGAAATTAAAATATAATAGAATATAGTAGAATAAAATAAGATTTAAAATAAATTAAAATTAAAATAAATAAAAATTAGAATTAGAAGAGAATAGGAAAAAATAAATTAAAAATAAAAATAGAAATAAAAATAAATTAAGAATTAAATATTAAAAATATAATAAAATAAAATAAAATAAAATAAATTTGGAATAAAATAAAATAGAATAAAATTAGGATTAAAATAAAATAAAATATGATGGAAGTTAAAATTATAATAAAATGAAATAAAAGAGAATAAAATTAAAATTGAAATTAAAATAAAATTAGAATTAAAATAAAAAAAAATAAAAAAAAGTTAAGATTAGAATAAAATTGAATAAAATTGAATTAAATTGAATAAAATTGAAGAGAATGAAATAAAATTGAATAAAATAAAATAAAATAAAGTTAAAATTAAAATAGAATTAAAATTAAAATAAAGTAAATTAAAATTAAGATAGAATAAGATAGAATAAAATAGAAATAGAATAAGCATAAAAATAAAAATGAGAATAAAAATAAGAATAAAAGTAAAAATAAAATTAGAAATAAGAATAAAATAGAAATAAAATAGAAATAAAATTAAAATTAAAGAAAAGAAAATAAAATTAAAATTAAAATAGAGTAAAATAAAGATTAAATAGAAATAAATAGAAATAAATAGAAATAAATAGAAATAAATAGAAATGAAATTAAAAATATGAATATGAATATAAATAGAAATAAAAATTAAAATAGAATTAGAATTAAAAATAGAAATAAATAAATAAAATAAAAAATAGAATAAAGTGAAAATTAAAATAGAATTAAAATTAAAATTAGAATAGAATAGAGTTAAAGTTAAAATGAAATAAAATGGAATGAAAATTAAATAAAATAAAAAAATGAAATAAAAATAAAATTAAAATAAAATGAAAATTAAAATTAAAATGGAATAAAAAAAAGTAAAATTAAAATTAAGATTAAAATAGAATTAGAATTAAAATAAAATAGAATAAATAAAGTAAAATAAAATGAAATAAAATGAAATAAAATTAAAATTGAAATAAAATTAGAATTAAAATTAAAATTAAAGAAAATTAAAAGAAATTAGAATAGAATTAAAATAAAAATAAAATAAAATAAAATAAAATAAAATAAAATAAATAAAATAAAATAAAATAAAATAAAATAAAATAAAATAAATAAAATAAAATAAAATAAAATAAAATAAAATAAAATAAAATAAAATAAAGATTAAAATAAAATTAGAATTAGAATAAAGTAAAGTAAAAAAAGTTAAAATTAGAATAAAATTAAAATTAAAAGTAAAATAAAATAAAATAAAATTAAAATTAAATTAAAATTAAAATTAAAATAAAATAGAATAAAATAAAGTTAAAATTAAAATAAAATTAAAATTAAATTAAAATAGATTAAAATAAAATAAAATAAAATTAAAATTAGAATAAAATAAAATAAGATTAGAGTTAAAATTATAATAAAATAAAATAAAATAAAGATTAAAATAAATTTAAAAAAATTAAAATAAATTAAAAATAAAAAAAATTTGGAATTAAAATAGAATATATTAAAATAAAATTAAAAATAAGTAAAATTAAAATAAAAATAAATAGAATAAAATAGAATAAAATAAAGTTTAAGTTGAAATAGAATTAAAATAAAAATGAAATATATTAAAATAAAATGGAGATTAAAATGAAATTAAAATTAAAATAAAATAAAATAAAATAAAGTTAAGATTAAAATAGAATTAAAATTAGAATTAAAAAGAATAGAGTAAAATAGAATAAAATGAAATAAAATTAAAGTTAAAATAGAATTAAAATTAAATAGAATAAAATAAAATAAAGTTAAAGTTAAAATAAAAATAGAATTAAAATAAAATAAAATATAAGAGAGTGGAGTAGAGTAGAGTAAAATAAGATTTAAAATAAATTAAAATTAAAATAAATAAAAAATTAGAATTAGAATAGAATAAATTAAATTAAATTAAAATTAAAATATAATGAAAATAAAAGAAAGTTAAAATTGAAATAAAATTGAAATTGAAATAAAAGAAAATAAAATTAAAGTTAAAATAGAGTTAAAGTTGAAATAGAATAAAATAAAAATAAAATTAGAATAAAAATAAAGTTAGAATAAAGTTAAAATAAAATAGAAATAAAATAGAAATAAAATAGAAATAAAATAGAAATAAAATAGAATAAAATAGAATAAAATAGAATAAAATAGAATGAAATAAAATAAAATAGAATTAAATAAAATTAAAATTAAAATAAAATAAAAAAAAATAAAAATAAAAATAAAAATAAAAATAAAATAAAGATAAAAATAAAAATTAAAAGTAAAAATAAAGATAAGAATTAAGAGTAAAAATAAGAGTGAGGGTGAGGGTGAGGGTGAGGGTAAAAGTAAAGGTAAAAATAAAAGTAAGGGTAAGGATAAGAGTAAGGGTAAGATAAGAGTAAGGGTGAAAGTGAGAGTAAGGATGAGGATGAGAATTGAGAGGTTAGGGTTAGGGTTAGGTTAGGTTAGGGTTAGGGTTAGGGTTAGGGTTAGGGTTAGGGTTAGGGTTAGGGTTAGGGTTAGGGTTAGGGTTAGGGTTAGGGTTAGGGTTAGGTTAGGGTTAGGGTTAGGGTTAGGGTTAGGGTTAGGGTTAGGGTTAGGGTTAGGGTTAGGGTTAGGGTTAGGGTTAGGGTTAGGGTTAGGGTT